>NW_027266270.1:6559500-7920500 GCF_022045235.1 Haliotis cracherodii
AATTGTTATCATTCCTGGGGCGGTCGGGTAGCCTAGTGGTTAAAGCGTTCGCTCGTCACGCCGAGGACCCGGGTTCGAATCCCGACATGGGTACAATGTGTGAAGCCCATTTGTGGTGTCCCCCGCCCTGATATTGCTGGAATATTGCTAAAAGCGGCGTAAAACCAAACTCACTCACTCACTCACTGTTATCATTCCTCTAAGATACAGTCAGTTCTTATTAGGGGGTGAAAATTCGAGATGAATACGGTCAGACAATTACCAGGTTTCACATTACATGGAAACTTTTTCTTACGCAACATGTGTGATATATGACAATTTATTTGAAGTTAATATTTATGTTTATGTACACATATCTATGAATTTTAGAATACAGAGGCCTCCTCCGACCAGTATGGGTCTTATTCATTGTCATCGCGCTTGTTAGCATCCAGAGTTGGGTTAATTCCGCGCATACGGAACTCCAACTTCCATGGGGAGTTGTCTTCGTACATATGTCACGAATCGGCATTTCTCAAAACAAATGGATTCATAACTTACAATATAAATTGCCTGATTTATATGGAATGGGCAATAGGTCAAAATATCGAGACTTTTGTGCAACCAGTACTTTGGCTTGTTATACCGTTTCGGTGATGGGTGGATGGATATATAGAGCAGGCCGAACGTGAGTTGCTCGCGTATTGGACAAAATTCCTTAAAAACATTAAAATGTTAATTCCCCATATTAACATTTTCCACCAGGATTCCCGCACGAAACGAGCGATATTTCCGTTTATTGGTTCAATTAGTCGTTTGCTGTTTCGTACTGCTACAATCGATGATGTTGAACGACTGGCGCAGTATGTTAAACAATTTTCGTTGCATGGTGCTAAAATTTCTCGTGCTTTTCAAGTGCAAGTTCGTCAGATGTCGTCATTTATGACTAAAACATATAGACACATTTTATCCACTCTCGCGGGTATTGAAACAAACCATAAAGAGATTAAACCAGTCACTGAACAAATACAAGATATGGAGAGATTTATTTCATTACGTTGAACATCGTGCTAGATCGTCTCATGTTCCTAACTACAATTAGACAAGATATTGATGAAATGTATTTGGGCATTCAACAGTTAGTTCATCAACGATTGAGTCCATCTTTACTCCGAGTTTCGGAAGTAAAGAAAGCTTTACAAATGATTCAAAAACATCTCAATGCAGAATAGTTTTACCCTTTGTAAGGATCCAGGTTAATATTATCGGGAACGCACTGTTCACTGTTCTCGGACTTCAGATTCAATTGTAATTTTGCTTATTGTTCCTATCCAGACTCATTCTACTCTCCTTGACGTTTATCGAATAAATTCTTTTGGCTTACCACTTAATCAATCAAGTACGCATGTCACTCAGGTTATGAATTTACCGGAATATCTTGCTGTTTCGGAGGCTAAAAGATCATTATATTGAATTTTCTACTAGGGATTTTCAAACATGTTATGGTGAACAAGAAAAACACTGAACAATGTTTCGTAGTCCGAAACCAAAAACATCGCTCACATGCGCACTTGCTTTGTTTACTCAAGACGCACAAGAAATTAAATCCTGGTGTGACACAAAATGGGCTACGTTCAATGGCCCTCGAAATCGAACCAGGCACAATTCTTTTAACTGGCATAAAAACTATAATACTAACGTGCAAGGGTCGCACTGAGAAGCGTCCAGCTTGTCAGATTTGTATATTTGAAATTCCTTGTCACTGTGCGTTGAAACTGGATGAATTCGACATAGACATGAGAATTCATAATTGTGAGAAAAAGACAACTGCTTCACAATTATACCCACTTAATTTCTTACTTCTATCGGAATTTTTGAATGCATCCATCTTAAAAAAAACATTGAAAGTTTACACCTTCTTCTTGAGGATTCCGCTTTTAAGATCCAACATTTATAAATTGTTGATAAAGTTTTCGATGAAATTCATAGAAAGGACACAGAATTTCAAGTTGATGTACGCCTCATTTCACAACGTTTGAAAATGGCACAGGTCGTTTCTGATAATTTAATTGATGGTTATTGGATGTATTCCCTTCCACCCTACGCTTTAGATGGGGATTTAACCAACACTTAACGACAAGCATAGCCATTGTTTATCACTATTTCTCTTTTCTCTTAATAATCTTCTTTTCTTATGGCTTAAAGTTCGACGCATATTTTTTTTTTTTTTTGACCTCACTTACAGCAGGCATGCACCCCAACTGACGGTTTGGCGATTTGGCAAACACACCAAACTACACCCTCTCCAAATTATGCCCCTACTTCATCTATGTCGTTGATTAAATCCACAATTTCAATGGATGTTTTTCTGATTATATCGACAGTATTTCTAGTATTTAATTTCTTTTTCCGAAGAATCAAAAAAGTCAATCGGCTTGTTACGTCAATGGTTTTACATTTTACAAATTCCTTTGCTAGTCATGAAATTATGGTCTCACAATTCTATCTTTGTCCCGGAGACCTCAAGTTAACGGCTGGACATTCTTTAACTAATTTTCGTAATCAGCAGGTATTCCTGACTTATTATTTACAATTTGATTGTCACAATTTGCAAATTCAGACCCCGACACAATCTATATATATTTCGGGACGAATTAATATGTTTATGTAAGCTGGCTAATGGCGTTTTGTTTAAAACGATTCCTTCCTTCAGCGACAAGTGTTTTTTTTATGTAACTTCAACCTTGTGGAGTCGCTTTTCCGTTACCTCTGACATAATGCATATATTATTGCCATCTGCCATGAGAAGATAATTATGACGATTCCTTTATTCTTGCCCGTAATATTTCATATTGTAATGGCTTTGTTTTAACCATTTTTACGGACCAGTTATTTGTGAGTGTTATAAACATTAGTAGGGTACAGTGAGAAGATCAGGCTATAAAATGGGTTACGAATTTGATATATAATTTTATCTGATAATTGTTCCACGTTCTAAGTAAATGTAATATCTTCTGTTACTTTTTTAATGTTAAATATCATATCAGTTCTCATCTTTTACCAATACCGAATCACAAGCAAATAGTTTTTTCCATTTATTATAACTCATTATTGATATTGAATACTATATTATATTATTTTCCTATGGACACAATAGTTATATTTGGAATTGGGTTGTCTGATATGATGGCCACATGGTTACTTTACGTTACGTTATTCTACTATTGCGTTTGTATATGTCCTATATTACTCGCTACATTCAATTATTATCGGTGTTTCAATGTGTGCTCTCAATCTATCCCATAATTATATATATTGTTCGTTCTGGTGTTATTAACTACAAAGCATTTACTGAATGTTGTAAGTTAGAATTTAATAATACCTGATACGACTGTACTGTTGAAGCAGTCCATAGGTATTTGCGATTTATTCGTGCTTATTAATGTATTTTTAATATTATATTGGTCTACGCAAGTGAACATGCCATGAGTAGTTCACAAATTCGAGTCATTCCTTCGTGATACTTATATACATATAAACATGTTCCAGAGGATTGTTACAGTTTTTATAGTCTTATTTTTACAGGCAACAGTCTGAGCTGCTGATGTCACATTTTTATAATAATTAATACTTATATAGTTGTTACGGTACTATTCACTTGTTGATCGTGAATTACCAGTTATTAAAGTGTTGTAGATGATGGCGGAGAGTCCAGCACTTCCCCCGTTGTCGTCTGCTCCACGCCAAATCAATCATTAATCATGCTGCTGGCTACACGCTTGCTGTCGATGGTGTAAGCTATCCTAGCACCTCTGCCGCTTAACAGAGTCCGCACGCTACAGGGAGTAATCATTATCTGTCAGCACTCCCGACCTCTACATCTCCAGGTGCTCACAACCCCTGCATAAAGGGTGGGACTTTATCGGCATACAACATGTGTACATCTGTAGACAGCGACCAATCAACAATCAAGCAGTGTCAAGAAAAGTCTACCTCTCGCTTTGTCACCCCACACACAACACACAACCAAATGTTTTCCCATAGACTTCTATAGTAACGTTATAATTTTTTTGTAATTAACTAAATTCAACAGCTATTACCTGTACGTGTGTGAACAAAAACAAACAAAATGACTTGCTTAGCCAGCTTCTTTTCCGAGTACAGGAAGCTAAACACACCGGCCCCAGTTTCGCACCAAATGTCACCTACTTGAAAATAGCTGTGGTCACATTCAGCATAAGTCATCATGTTGAAAAAGACGGTACTAGATATAGAAAAACATGGTCAGTTTTAATAACTGGATGGATGTACATTTAAAAGACATAACAATCTTACACAATATCCTCCAATCACAACCTGCAGATATCTCTCGATCTGCACTTCAGGCTACGTACGAAAACCACACTGTCCCAGCTGGTTCTGATTTGGTGTAGAGAACTTTAAGGCCTCAAAAAACGTTGGACAGCGTTCCGCAAACTGACTTTTCGAAACAAGAAAGGAGCCAGTGAATTCGATTGGGACCAGCGACACATGAATGTTTTGGAATGGTGGTGCAATAATTTGGCCATGTGCAGTGACATTTGACATTTATGAATTACTACTAATTAATTATATATTGTATTTGAATACTATATCGCGATGATTATGCTTTGTGGTCATATGAAGTAACATAGGATCAATTCTCTTATTCTATAGCATGTCAATACATTTTTACTGTCAGCGTATTCGCTGTTTTACGGGTATTAATAACATTTTAAAATTGGTTACAATTTAATATATGGAATGATCGATCCTGTTTTTCGATTGTGATTGTATTTTAACATATCAGACCTGTCTCCATCCGAGCTGTGGACAGCTCTTGTCCACTGGCGAAAGATCTTATACCGTTAAAATGCATCCCAAAAACCTTAGAAAATTATTACAAATCAATCTTTAAATTGGTTATAGCTTTGATAACGTTGGAGACAGAAAGCCGAAGTGTCGGCGCAAACAAGCAGGAAATCAATAGGGCGATGACAGTTACAGGATATTTCGGGATAGCTTCGGTGGTGTTGTCACCAATTAATCAAAAGACATCTTTAATCGGTTAGTAAGTACAGGTAATTTTCCGATCACGACACAAACACGAGCTCATAATCTGATATTGTCCTTATTCAATAACATGTGACAAAGACCAACCAGGTCCGAATACTTTAAAATGATACCCGTCATCAGTAGGAGAGGAGAGCGCGGTTTGCAGTCGATCGAATCGAATCTCGATCGTTCTAAGTTCTCCCCATTTAGTGACGAGCCTGGCCGGTCTGATCCTGCCGTGTATTGATAGATGGACTGAGAGTAAGTAAAATTAATGTGAGTATAAAGCTGGCGTTGCGTTTCTTTATTATGTGAGTATAAATGCTGATGGAGAAATTTCGGAATTAGCGTCGTTAGACCAATCACTCCCCGACTGAACTGTGCCAATGCTGGCAAGGCGAGTTGCAAAGTCATGGTTTAACTAACCATGATGACAAGGAACGGCAATACGTTTAGGTAACCGTAGTATGGTCTCACTTGACACCCGAAAGCAGTTACTACAATAAGAAATATTTATGCAGGACGTTCAAAACGTAAACATTGAATGGCCAAGCCCGAAATAATTGACATGGCACGTTCGCATCATAGCTATGCCGCAATTTCTTGTCTACCAGTTGTCCCACATGCTCGCCCGTTTCGGCAAATAACTGCTGCTTTTTTCATATGAAATGACTAAGACTCATGTGTGATTGCTCAATCTACCTGACCGTGTGAATGAATTGCCCTAACCGTTCCACCTTTTTTCCGAAAAGGGGGATCTTAAAAGTGGTGTGGCCACGGAATCTAACGAGAGTCGACGTCATATTGTAACCAAAGCGTGTCAACGGTACACGTGATACAACTATTGAAACATCAACATATCTTGTAAAATGACAGCAATACCTATTTTGGCATTTGGGTTAGCCACTTATGAATACGATGTGCTGTTAAGTTCGCTTTCGATTTGTTTTTCCTTTCATTGAAACTGTGAAAATGGCGCTATGATTGGTTTGCTGAAATTGTATTTTCCGTGAGTCTAATGAACATGGTGCATGCTGTTATTGTACAAGATGATTGATAAGCAATCGTGTATGTATATTTATCATCAAATACACATTATTAATATCCTCAGAAAATGGAATATGTTATCATTACACGACAGCTCGTATTTCCAACATTCTATGGATATTAGATCTAATTAAGATTAGATTCACAAATTATTGATGAAGACTGTACTCTCGAATAACGTTAATAACCTATTGAAAGTCTTTAAATCTTATTTGACAAGTTATCCGTAACGTCAGCATTGAGTAAACGCTATATTTGTTTTCGTTCAATGACGTTAGAATTTGCAATTTTTATTTGTGTACTGTGGGCTAATAGATGGTCGGTGATTTCCCGCCGCTGTGAATTTGTCGTCTGGACAGGTGCGCGTCATTTTACCTCGGGTCTTTTGACGTGGATGACGTCACGATTGAATGACAAGTGAATGAGACCGTTTATCACTTGACTGTTAGAATATTTGGCGCAGTTTTCTAATTTTGGTATGTTGACATGTGCTTTTCATATCTGTTTGAAGGCATGATATTCCGTGGAAATAATGTGCATATAGTTGAGTAAGGGAATGGAATGTTTTACTATGAGAAAGCTGTCAAAATGGATCCAATATCAACAATCTTGTTAATATTATAACCATTTTTATTAGAATCTCGCATGGATAAATTTATAACATAAACAGAAAAAGTAATTAGATCTACACACGACCCGTGAAGATCCGGGGTATAATAGGTCTTCAGCAACCCATGCTTGCTGTAAAAGGCGACTATGCTTGTCGTAAGAGGCGACTAACGGGATCGGGTGGTCAGGCTCGCTGACTTGGTCGATGCATGTCATGTTTTCAGTGTAAAAGTAATTTCGTTTTGATGTTATAGTTTTCATTACGTTCTTTTCACTGTGCATTATCTAAATGATCAAATACTTCGACCAGTGACAAACGTATTTAGTAATATTTTTTGTTTTGTATCCTTAGTAAAAAATAGAATTTGTAAAAAAATAATCTTGTCTACGAGTAAAATGAATGCATTTTAAATTGTAAATGAGTTTTGAGCACATGAGGTGAGGTGAGGTGAAATTGGGTTTAACGTCGCGTCCAAGATTATTGCACTTATATAGCGACGTGCATGCACGTGTACGTGTGTGTGTGTGGCTGCTTGTACTAGTCCGGACTGATGCCGATTTATAGTGCTAGCTCACTGAGATACCATGCCGCAGTGTAACATGAATACCCCACTCAGACACAGTATACTGACTCCGAGCCGACCAGTCCTTGCTTTAGCCCCTTAATGCCGAGCGCCAGACAGGGTAACAACAAGTACAATCTTTTAACGTCTTTTTGTATGACGCGGCCTGGGATCGAACCCTGGACCTTCCGCTCTCCGGGCGCACGCTCTACCACAAGACCACGGAGGCTGTCTTTGAGCACATGAACTGTGTATACATTTAACACTACTCTAATCGAAGTTATTCATATTTTCGTAATTTTCTGTTCACTTAATCTAGATATTACCGAAAAAAACAATAATAATTCCTAAATCGGCCATGGAGGGACATGGGACTTATAATTCTGCTTTCGTTTCATCCTGACAATTCATATTTTTAATACCTGGTAAAATCTCAAATCGCGAAATATTCTAGACTGGTCCCCTGCGTCAGTTGCGCAGCCTGCTTTCTGTGGCGAAGCATTTGGGTCTTGAAGACAGACAGTTTTTGACCATTTTAATCATTTGACGATAAGCAGTAAATTATTTATTTACGTTAAGGCTACTTAAGCAGTTATTTGGGGGTATTTTACGATAAGCATTTACGATAAAAAACCTGAATTTTACGTTTGAGATAGTGTTTGAAGTGTGTTTTACGTTAAGCATTAAAACCCATCAGGACCCTCATATATTACATTAAACCGTTCACCAGAAGCTTTTATTGAATTGCTTGCTTGTGAAAACACATTTTTGCTACTGTGCCTTGGGCGATACTTGTGTAAAGTGCAAAATATAAGAAATTCATCCTTACTTTTGTAACTGACACTCTATTGATCTCCTGTATTATAAATTTTATACTGTATTACTGTGAAAATTATTGCTGAACTTTGTAACATACTGTTCCAACTGCATGTGTACATTAGTATGGTCTGTAAATCTAATAAACCTGTACTGCAAAAATGAGTTCCATCTTATGTTACACCAAACCGTTCACCGGTAGCCTTTACATGTGTTAAGTGGACAGTAAGAAATTCATCATTGCATTTGTAACTACCGTTTTCTTGAACCCCTGTATTATTTACATAATACTGTAATAATGTGAACATTATTGATGGACTTTTGAAACATATTGTACCAACTGCTAATATACCATCATGCTTGAGAAAAAAAACTATTGAAATGTATTATGGGTTTGTGGCCTAACATGACTGAAATAATCTATGTCTATGTCAATGGCTTGAGAGCGAATCATATGTTGCAGAAACGTTCGTAAGATTTATAAGTTTGAGGCCCACTTGGACGTAGCGATCATTGCGGTTGTCGCGAGTCCCATATGTTTAAAACTGTAATTTCAAAATGGGATTACAAAGGTGGAAGCTCTCTGTGCTCTCTGCACACCCATTGCGATATAGTCAACAAATAATGTGTAGGATTTAGTAGGAAGGCGTTCTTAGACGTACTCATGTTTTAACTAATATACGAATATTAACAGAAGAGAGGGGTTTTTTTCTGAAATGGAAGAAGAGAAGTACTTGTGTGCGTGAGAGAGAAAGGGGGGTGGGCATTGAAGAAAGAGAGAGCTAGAGAGTGGGGGCGGGAGAGAGACATCAGTCACTTCCATTTCAAGTGAATCTCATAGTTAATAGTCACAGAGAGTATTAGTGACACTGCGTTTCTGAAATGAGGCGTCCCGTGTGGGGAACTGTAATATGTTCACATATTTGACCCTTCATTAAAAGTCTTGTAGAGTTGTCTTGTGTCATTTCTTTTTCGGGGGTAATCTATTCCACTCAAAAGAATGTAGCCATACTTGAGTTCGTGCAAAATGTGTTCACGAGAGAATTGATGCCTTTTACAGGGGTGGAGTGAGGCTAAACATGCACGTGTATGTGTGGCTGCTGGTACTAGTCATCACTTATGGTGCTAGCCATGAGTGAGCGAATGAGTGAGATGATCATAGCGGAAACTGGGATTCGAACCCACGCATGGGGGACGCAACACGACAATTGAGGTGCTTGAGATAACGAGGTTTACTGTCAATTAATGCTCAACTGCACAGGCGAAAAACATGCGCTTCAAGTTCAAGCCAACTTCACCTAGCCGTGTCATTCCAAAATTCGTAAACAGATGTTACCTGATTGGCGCTCGTTATTAAGGGAGCACAACTGTGTCTGAGTGGGGAATCCATGTTAAAACTGCGGTATCCATATCCGCTTTCTCGTCTCGTGTTATCGCTTTCTCGTCTCGCGTTATCGCTTTCTCGTCTCGTTCTATCGCCTTCTCGTCTCGTGTTATCGCTTTCTCGTCTCGCGTTATCGCTTTTTCGTCTCGTTCTATCGCTTTCTCGTCTTATTTTTTTTTTAAATTCACATTACCTTCCACTGTTTTACACCAGACCCTACAGGACCACGTGGCTGGCCTAACGGGTCGTAGTATGTGCACGCTCAGTTGACATGACTTGGGCAGAGATTTGGATATTCACTCTATCATTACATGGTCCGTTTTCTGATGTTTGTTAATAGTTTGTACATGATACTCTATTGTGAAGAATTTTGAATTGTAGTTGTCTATATTTGTTTTCGATTACCATACCGTCGATATTTTCAGATTTGTATAAATCAATATCTACATTAATGTGACTGACAAATACGTTGCTTTTGCCTGTACGTCAGATATAGCTACTACATTAATTTCATTAAAATCAACATTATCTGGATACGATAGATTTTTAAAATAAATATTCTGTCCAACTGCCCTCAGTACAGCGTTTCTAAAACATCCTATATTTATTATTACTGATGACAATATTGTATCTGTCAAACAGGTATTCCTTGGTATGGAAGAGACCGGCATCGTCAAACAATTATCTGATAAATGTGATACCAGCATTTGCCGTTCAAACACACTCTTCTTTTTTAACACTAATCTTATTATTATTCCATATGATATCATTATAAACATCATTTTCTTCTTTCATATTGACACTGTTCCATGTATCCGTCATGACGTGCTTTAGAACTGATAGTGAGATCTTGCTGTAGTTCCTCAGGGGGCACTGGTGGCCCAGTCGTCTAAGGCGCCTCAATTCGCTGTGCAGAGTTGAGTGCCTTGGGCCCGAAACCTATGATTGTGGGTTCCCGGTTCGCCTGATTATGTTTCTAGGTTTGTCAGCACCATACCCGTGTCCTAGGGTTTCCCCGCAGTGGTAAATGTCCTGCATCACTTCGAGCTTTCCTCACCGCCTCCGTGGTCTAGTGGTAGCGCGTCCTCCCGGAGAGCGGAAGGTCCTGGGTTCGATCCCCGGCCGCGTCATACCAAAAGACGTTAAAAGATGGTACTTGTTGTTACCCTGTCTGGCGCTCAGCATTAAGGGGCTACAACAAGGACTGGTCGGCTCGCAGTCAGTATACTGTGTCTGAGTGGGGTATTCATGTTAAACTGCGTCATGGTATCTCAGTGAGCTAGCACTATAAATCTGCATCAGTCCGGACTAGTACAAGCAGCCACACAAACACACACACACACGTACATGCACGTCGCTATATAAGTGCAATAATCTTTGACGCGACGTAAAACCCCATTTCACCTCACCTCACCTCGAGCTTTCCTCCCACATTAAGCTGACACGCCGTGATATAACTGGAATACTGTTAAAATGGGCGTTAAACACAACTCACCAATCCTCAGACAAAATGGTTTTGTACTGATGAATAACCACATGTAATTTTTATTACACAAAACAGCATGGTCAGCATGGTCAAGGTGTAGTGGCTGATTTGCTGGTTAAATGGTAGGTGTTAGTATTTGAAAAAAGGCCAATCAGGCGTAAGCTGAATTAAACAAAGGATCGACCCAAGCTACCTGCCCTACCCCACAGCCAGGAGAAGTTAAATAAAAGAAGCTCCACGCAGAGATTAAGATATAATTCTGCAGCAGCGCTGTAGAACACAGCAGCCATACAGATTTATTTAATTTAATGCTATACAATAAAAAGGTTAAAACATAATTTCATTACAAAACATTATATGTATACAAATATATAAAATACATAAAATACAGATACATGTATATACAACATTGACACATCAACAAAGTTAGTGAGTGAGTATGGTTTTACGCCGCTTTTAGCAATATTCCAGCAATATCACGGCGGGGGACACCAGAAATGGGCTTCACACATTGTACCCATGTCGGGAATCGAACCCGGGTCTTCGGCGTGACGAGCGAACGCTTTAACTACTAGGCTACCCGACCGCCCCTCAACAAAGTTAACAATAATCATCCTCGTTGTATGCCTGACTACGTTTATATCTTTAACTGACACCAAAAGCTAATCTAATTTTGTACTGTTTCATAACAAATTGTAATTTTTAGGCGTCTTAGCAAAGTTAGGAATAATCATACTCGCTGTATGCCTGACTACGTTTATATCTGAAGCTGACACCAAAGGCTAATCTAACTTTGAACTGATTAATAACCCATTGTATTTCGTTTTGGCGTCTAAGCAAAGTTAACAATAATCGTACTCGTTGTATGCCTGACTACGTTTTGTAACGGAAAAAAAGCTAATGTAATTCTGAACAGACACAACTCGTCACATTCAGATTTACACATTCTTGGAATTCGTGTCTTTAAACTAGGAGCCAATGGTATTTGGGGAACACCATGCATCATTCCTTTCTAAATACAGGAGTGTTTTTGCACGTTTTAGATTAACAAGACTACATGTATAAATCACAAGGTAATGTTATGTAGCCACATGTGTTTATGAATCAATGTCAGATAGTGATGACACAGGTGTTCGTTCGTGAGAGTACCCAGCCCACGAGTGGCACCTGTCACAAACACTTGCAAAGGCAAGTAAATTGTTCACCAACTGTCAATCAGGCTTTGTACCAGGACATTCTACTACCTCCCAAATAATAGAAATTATAATTACAATGTCTTATCTGTAGATCGAACCCCGAACCTTCCGCTCTCCGGGCGGAGGCTCTACCACCTGACAAAGGAGTATGCATGTTAGTGTATATATATATATGTCATTATATATGTTTGTTTGCATGTGTATGTGTGTTTATTTGTTTAGTACTCATGTGTATGAACAAGTATATATGTCCATATATGCAGTGTATGTATGTTTATGTTCTTCATGTAAATATAGTTCTCGTTGTTATTTTGAAATCTAAGATATATAGATATAGATATATATCAGGGCCACCTAAGCTGGATAACTCATTAGCCCGGTCTCATTATACATTTATGCCAATAAAATATGTTTAAAAACAAAGCAAAACAAGTAAAACCACTTTAATCACTGAGGCGTCAAATCTGTAAATGTCCTCCACATGCCTACCATGTAACATTTTGAAAGCTTTTCTTAGGCCCTGAATGTTTTAACTTTGATCAAAACATTTTCTGAGCAAGAATCGTATAAGAAACGTTTTGCTTGAAAGACGAAGATCCTAAATAACCAAAGATCTGGCCCATAGATAAAACGCAACGTACGTATCTGGGCCAATATATTTCAAGTGTCCACAAATGTATAGTTTTTTGGGGTTTTTCAAACGTTTTTATTGTTCGCGGAGTTGTAGATTAGTACAGTATTCCGTCAAAGACATATTTCGGATTGCATAGAATGGCACAATACACTCTTTAGAAAATTAAAGGGTTGGAAACAAACATTGTCCTATTTCAAACCAAAACGGTTGCAACACACAGTCAGACTCAAACATATCATGTTTCTACAGAGAGCTATGAATCAAATGCTGAGAATAAAGGTAACCAGTTTTTGTTAAAGTTACTTTTGTCATCCTTTTTTATAGCAATAAATTTCTCGATTGAATATATGTTTTTAAACAATTTTAAAAGTATATCTAATTTCGGTTTGGTTCCTTTAATTCCACTTACATGAATATGCCTTTTTCCAAATAAAACTATATGATTTATTAAAGTATTAGAGTAGTTAGAACCAAACCAAATAAGATATTTTGTCAATTTAATTTTTGGTGAAAGATAATTGTTAAGCCAAAATTCGAGATCATTCCAATATTGTTAGTTTCATTACATTCCCAAAAGACATGGCTGACGTCCTCATTGACAGCATTGCAAAAGCAACAAACACTGTTGTCCACAAGATTCATTGTTAATAGTTCCTTCTTTGTGTAGATAATTCCATGTAGAAATCTTTATTGAAAATCTAAAAGTTTTACATCCTTCAGTTTATATCTATAAACAGTAAATATCGTTTTCCAATTTAAATCACAGTGAAAAATTGATTGCCATTTATCACAAACTTTATGATTATTTTCATTTGATATTAATTTATCATAAAAGATTCTAGTGCCTTTTACAGGCTTCGTCAGGTCACTTAAGCAACTGTTCATATACAAATTCTGTAAAATAATTTTTCTAGTTTTCTTGATTGTTGTTTTCCATGATTCTGGTATATTGAAGATTACATATCTATAGTCTAATGTTGTACCTTTTATCGGATATTCTAGTTTCAGTTCTTCAAATGACATCAGTCCGTTTTCATTGCATATACCTTTAATTGAGTAAATTCCACTATTAGACCATTGCTTTATGTAGTATGTTGCTTGTTTGAAGTTGTGGTTGAGCCATAATGGTTTGGACAAAATATCTTCTATATTATCAACGTTAATAATATTCTTTTTACAAAGGTTTTTTCCAAGCTTTCAATATATCTTTCCAGTATGGGTTTTTAACAAAAGATTGCTTGTCAACATTAGCACCCAAATATGGTATATATTTAATTGGGATATTACAAGGGTTACTAGTGAAGAGAGTTTTAGTGCGTCAATAAAGGCTCTAATGTTAATCATGCGTAATCCACCTTCCTCATATTTTCTTGTCAAAGTGCTCCTTTTGATTTTGTCTTTTTTATTATTCCAGATAAAATTGTAAAGTATTTTGTCAAGTGACAAGACAAAGTCCTCAGGAGGGTTAGGTAGTGTCGAAAATATATGAACTAATTTTGACAATGCTAAAGTTTTTATGACTATTTTTTCCTATTATCGTCAGATTTCTTTTTCTCCAATTTGCAAGCAATCTATTTATTTCTTCTAGCTTTCTTTTTGTATTGATTACCCAGAGTTCACTTAAGTTTGGATTAAACGTAAATCCTAATACTTCAAATTCCTTATTGTGCCATTCTATTTGTAAGTCTTGACATAAACGATCATTGCTACCCGCTTTTGAGCCTACCCATATATTGCTTTTGTCTTGTCAGACATTTTGTAGAATTTATTTAGTGTTTCTATGGCTGCAAATAAGCTTTCATCTTTGCCATTTAGAAATAATTCAGTATCATCAGCATATTGCCCAAGTTTATATTCTTTGTCATTGACTGTAATCCCTTCAATTTTATTATTATTTCTAATCATACATCCTAGGATTTCAGCTACTAGGAGAAAAATATATGGCGACAAAGGTCTCCTTGTCGACAGCCTCTTTCATTTGTAAAAAAATCTGAAATATGCCCATTTTGTATTATGCTTGATGTGGTATCGTAAGTTAGTATATTTATCCACCTTATCATTTCTGGTCCAAATCCATATTTTTGTAAAACTTTATTTATAAATTGTTTTGATACCGTATCAAATGCCTTTTCAAAATCGATCAGCAGAAGTAATCCTGGTTTATTTCGTCTTTTTGATTCAAAGATAATATCATATAACAACCTTGTGTTTTCTGAAATAGATCTTCCTGGAATAAATCCTGTTTGATCATTATGAATGAGCAATTCCAATGTTGATTGTATACGGTTTGCAATACAAGTACTTATTATTTTAAAGAGTACATTCAATAAAGTTATTGGTCTCCAGTTTTTTTATCAATGTTCTGTCTTTGATTGATTTTGGTATACAAGTTATAACTCCTCTTTTCATTGTCATACTCATTTTGTTATTAGCAGAAGTACTTTTAACAAATCTGTATATCCAGAATTTAAGTTCTTTCCAGAAAAACTTTAAAAATTCAATAGGAAAGCCATCAATACCGGGACTTTTATTGTTTTTCATGTTTTTAACTGCCAATGAAATTTCTTTAAGCTCAATTTCTCTTTCCAATAAGTTTTTCATTTGGTTGTCTAATGTTAGAGTCTATTAATTTGTTCAATTTTCGTAGCTTCTGTCCTTGCTATCAGAAGTATATCATTTTTTATAAAAGTTTCTTAATTCATCCAATATACAATTGCCGTCTGTTAATACGTATCATCTTCAGTCATAACTTTATTAATTAATTTACTGACATAATTTCTATTTTCTAAGTGGCAGAAATAACCTGTTGGTTTTTCTACTTCCTCATACCATTGCATTCTATTTCTAATTTGTATTCCTCTTCTTTAATATGTTCCATTTCTAATTTGTATTTTGATAATTCGGATACATGTCTTTCGTCTATTTGTTGAAAATTTCGCCTCATGTCATCTTCTAAATCGCTTATCTTACTTTCTAATTCTTTTGTTTGATTATTTTGGTTCTTTTAATGAATGAAGAAAATGAAATTGTTTTCCCTCTAACTTTCATTAAGAGGGTTTCAAGTAATAAACTGCCATCTATTTTAAGTTTGATGTCTAACTCACTTTGTTCACTATCACTATTCTCAGAATATTCTTTTTTAGTTTCTTCTATAATTGTTTTAACTAAATCTGTATAATCTTTATTTAATAGAAGTGAAGTATTTAATTTCCAATATCCGCGTCCTCTTTCTTGATTAATTGTATTGGAGAAAAATAACGTTATGACCGAGTGGTCGCTTTTATATCCGGGTAAAATATTCGTTTCCAATGTCATATTTCTTATATGTTCAGACACTAAAAAGAAGTCCAGCCTAGCTTGTTGTCTTGGGTTTTTCTTCCACCATGTAAACTTCTTTAAGTCTTTATTTAGTTCTCTCCATATATCTATCATATTTAACGATTCTATTTTTTTCAATACTATCCGTCTTGCTTTAGGGTTATTTATATTTTAATAATTTTCTAAATCAACTCTAAAACAAATGTATAGTTTTCTCAAGGAATTGAGTTTGAATTAAAATGTACATTCCATAGGTCTACTGATATATGGATATCAACTGGCATCAACACAGTTTACATGAACTCAAGTATGGCTACATTCTTTTGACTGGAATAAATCACCTCAGAAAATAATGCCACAAGATTACTCTCCAAGGCGTTTCCTGGGGGGTCAAATAGGTGAACGGTGCTAAAAGTCGTGACACATCCGGTCACCTGCGACTGTTGGTAATGTCGTGTGTCACTAATTCTCTCCGGGACTATTAATAAGATTCACTGAAAGTGGAAGTGATATATATAGATATAGATATATAATATGATAATATTAATCGCAATCTGACTCGCACTTGTCACAGCCCTCGTCGTCGGAATTGATTGCGTCACTGCTGATGGTCACGACTATAGGTGGGTCAGCTGCTTGCTGAAGTCCACCACGTGACCAGTTTCTTGACTCTATCTCGTTGACGACTTTGGTAACGCAACGCTGCCACGTCTCCACTGTTACCCGACCAAGGGATTCATTTACTGGCTGTTCAACTTCACAATGTTCTTTGTTTGTTGTTTAACGTCGCACTCAGCAATATTACAGCTGTATGACGGCGGTCTGTAAATAATCGAGTCTGGACCAGACAATCCAGTGATTGATATCATGAGCATCGATCCGCGCAATTGGGATCGATAACATGCATCAATCAAGTCAGGGAGCCTGACCACCCGATCCCGTTAGTCGCCTTTTACGAAAAGCATAGTCGCCTTTTACGGCAAGCATGGGTTGCTGAAGACCTATTCTGCATTAAACAACAAACCATCCAACCAACCAACCCACGTCGTATCTAGGAGAACACGCTCATGAATATCCTTCTTCGCGTTTCTAAATTGATGGTTCGAAGATAATGATTTCGGAGACGACGGCTGTCACACACCCTGTAATACGCACCGTTGGTAAATGAAGGCAACTCTAGCAACGGATGGCATTGTCACCCACGTGGCCGCCAAAGCTTCACTAGTGCTAAGTTTAAGCTGTCCATACTTCATTTTAAGTGTAAAAAGGTTTATATTTTCTACAGATTTCGTTAAAGTAAGTATTGTTTAATATTTATTGAAGTTCTAAAAAGGAATGTTTGCCTTTGTGTTAGAATAAATTCAGCATAAGACGAACTCTTCACGTTTTCATCTCTCAATTGGTGCACAAATTGCTTTATATCTCATTTCAAAAACAATATCTTTATGAGACATTCGTTTAAAGTAAAGATAAGGTATCCAAGAAGCAAATCCCTCAATGTTGTCAATATTAAATACTTAATTATGAATTCTGACATAGTTTTGGGCTCGTTCATCTGAGATTAAGGCAATGGATCGCTACAGTAACATTCTTTTATTGGAACGGCTACATATTATGGACCAGAATGAGTGAGTATGGTTTTACGCTGCTTCTAGCAATATTCCCGCAATGTCACGGCGGGGGGACACCAGAAATGGGCTTCACACATTGTTTAAGTCAATGTCAAGACGTTAATATCATATATTTGTATAATCAGGGGCCTGGATACTCTGGGAGAATCTCTTCGTGCAATTGACGAGTCGTTGATGGACGTTTCTGCTGTGGAACTATCTCTCTCGGAGGGTTACTCAAGACAAAATGTCTTTGACCTTGTTTTTATCATGTTGTTTTATCATACATTAATCGCTGTATAATGACTTGAGAACGAGGGCTGGTTAGGTTTTAAGGGACCATTGCGTTGTGATGACGGAAAGAATGAATGGTAGCTTGATAGCTGTGATCAACGCTCTATGGCAGCGACATTAGTTGTGTCAGGGAGAACATGACTCCGCCCATAACTAGCTTTATCAGACAGACTAACGTGGACGGACACGGAGATTTACACAACCGTAAAATGGATACCATGTATTAGCCGACTGAATTGTAATTAGATCGTGTAGCTGTTTGTGTTCTGATAACCATAGATAAGGTTTGGTTGTTGGTTGGTTTGTTGTTTTACGCGGCACTCAGCAATATTCCAGCTATATGACGGCGGTCTGTAAATAATCGAGTCTGGACCAGAGAATCCAGTGATTGATATCATGAGCATCGATCCACACAATTGGGATGGATGACACGCATCAACCAAGTCAGCGAGCCTGACCACCGATCCCGTTTGTTGCCTCTTACGAAAAGCATAGTCGCTTCTTACTACAAGCATGGGATTCTGAAGACCTATTCTACCCCAGATCTTCACGGGTCAAGCATTGGATTGGGTGGTCAGGCCCGTTGACTTGGTTGATGCATGTCATGTCCCAATTGAGCACTGATCTACGCAATTGGGATATAATGACGTGCAGCAACCTAGTCAGCGAGCCGCCCGGTCCCAGTCACCTCTCCTAGCTGATAAACATAAACAACAAACAAAATGCCAAATATAAACATGGTATACTTTCAGTGTCAAAAACAAATGATGGACATCATAAAAGGGACAATATTTACATCATGTAATCAACATTTAACATTCACAGAGAAGAAGCAGTTACTTCAGGAAAACTCGGCAATTTTCACAAGATCTTAATTCTTACAGAACTGTTAACATATTTTCATTATTAGGCTATCCTAATTTGGATATCCAAACACCATATAGAAATGCTGTAACATTTTAAAGTGTATGTATCCAAACATTATTGAAAAACAACAACATATTTTTCATTTTACCGCCATGATCAAATCAAAGACCCATTATGTTGATACACTTCTTACATTCGTTCAGCTTTATGCTGACAAGTCTTAAACATTTGTACAATCTGGATTTTTCCCCCGAACAACTTTAATGCCACAAAAAAGCTTCACCTTCAGCCTCTTGGATAAGAAATGATATCACGGCAGCTTGATGTGGGAGAAGAGCCTGACATGATGCAGTGATGCAGGTATCGAGCGTATTCAACTTTTGTCAAACTTACGAGCAAGGTGTGGTGCCGACAGACCCAGGATCATAATCATCGCACACCTGGGATCTTAGGATCCTTGCACACCTAAGGGTTACAACTCAGCACAGAAATTTGCATACTGGGCCAATGTCCCCACAAACTAAATACACACATTCAATCATGAAGCACTCGGCATAGTCACTTCCTATCACATTATTCTTACTATGCAGCCTTAATATGCGTATATAAAGTAAACTCAACATTTGGTTGAAAAATAGTCAACATAGGAATCTACATCATGTACAACAGATGCTAAAAATGAAAATAACATGCAAACTTGAACATTATTAATTCATATTCTCACCAGAATAAGGTACAAGCATTCAGGTCAAGGTCAGATCAACCATCAGTCATATGAAAACATTTGGTGTTCTTTAACATCTTTGGAGTAGTAAATTTATTTACCAAACCTCGGAAGTAGGCTTTTCAGCAGGGACAAATAGAAGCAATATTTAACAAAATTCGCATTAAATTAGTTTAGGGTAGTAATCATATAACCTTCATTCTATGCTATTACAACCAGCCCTATGAAGAGTTTGTTTCAATAAACGTATGATGTAACCGCCATACACAGTCATGTCAACATATGTGATTCATACCAGCATGCTTTCTGCTTTCACCCACAACCAATCTTCCACAGACAAGAGAGTTAACTGACTTTAAAAGTCCAGTTTCCACGCTTGCTGAACTAGGCTGGTATTTTGGCTGAACTAACAAGTCAATGCATAGTCCAATCAAAATCGTGCAACGAAATCGAAATCCGGTTCATAAACCGTCATGCAGATTTCGGTTGATTGCAGAATTTGCAAAGCATGTGCACCGCAAACTCCTGTCTAACAGATATTTTCCAAATCTTTTCATGTTTTTAATCAAGATGGTCCCTAATTTGATGCACTTCGCGATGTAAGACTTGTTTTATCACAATATAGATCCTGATTATAGATCAGATCGTTTTGACTGGGCATCGCCATTTTGTTTCAAGCAAATGCAAGTGATACGAGAGGTGGAATCTGATTGGTCCAAAGGAGAAGCATAGAAGGGACATAACTCGTAATAGCCACAGGTGGCGCTACAATCAGGCCCAGGAATTCCAGCCAGGCAAGGGTGGAAACTGGAATTTAAAAGTCTGTTGACTCACTTGCCTCGGGAAGATGTGCACAACCACTCTGACACATCAATACTAATCAATACCACTGGTGATGTTTTTGACAAAACTAATGATATATTTCATATTATCATATTGGCAGAATTTGGTGCAATTTATCAACGTCTCACCAAAATCATAATGGATGGCATCTGTGACATATATAGTATTCCATTACATAAATCATACAAACACTATGACAAGGCTAAAAAAGGCAAATGGGATTTTTTTTTAAATTACATTTTTAGTTTCAAATATACACTTAATTAATTGGGAAACAACAACTATTTTGATGACAAACATGCACACAGAGATATACATATGAAAATACTTCGTAATATATATATATTTATTAAAGATAATCTCAATTTGACAGCACCCAGACATAGATTTGATATTAACCTTGTCACATTCTACTATTTGATCAAAAGCTGCAATTGCTATACAAGGAGCTCTTTCTGGTTTCCTGTAGAAACATGTGTTAAACACTATGAGAACAAGTAAAACACCAAGCACGCACGCACGCGCACACATACATACATATCACAAATAAATAGGATTAAAAAGCACCGTTGGGTAACTCTTAGTAATTTTTTTTGTTATTTTACTGTATTTTCACAGACCAAACAACATATTTCCAACAATGTTTGTTGGTTAATGCCGCACTCAGCATATGACGGCGGTCTGTAAATAATCAAGTCTGGAAAGACAATCCAGTGATTGACACCATGAGCATCGATCTACATAATTGGGAAATGATGACATTAAAAAACATCTTAAAAATAACTAAATATTTTTTTTCCTTTTCTAATCATTCAGCTAAATTAATTAAAACACAGGCATTCCTCAACACTGCTTGCACTTGATGAGATCCCTGCAAACACTGGCCAAATTCCCGACACCTTAATACAGGACATTACATGTGATACTATTAAAACAATGGTAGTTTCCAGACCACCGATTTTGGTTACAAACAATAGCAAAACAGGGAGACAGACCTGACTCTGAAAATAACAGATAAATTGGCTCTGATAAAATGACAAAAGCTTATATGCATAGATGAAGTTGTTTGGTTTTAATTGCATTTTCTAAAACACTGCATTCTGAATCTGCAGTCATGCATTAATATTTGTGTCAAAGAAAATAGTACACTCCCAGGTCTCTTCCATATTGAAACTGACCGGTAACACAGAAGTCAGTAATCGTGCTGGCACATGACATGTAAATTATTTAATAATACTAACACATGACAAAGGCATTTGGCAATGGTGATGTTCAGGATGCAAAAAGCTACAATAAGGTTTACAAGATTGTTTGGTAGTTCCACAAGCTGACTTTCACAATGAGATATGAAAAGTACTGTTTGGGAAATATTCATATACATAGAGATTATTATACAAGCCTGTGTGTCATGCTGATATTATGAATAAAGTATCAGAATTCTTGTATTTCCTGAGGGCAAGGGAAATAAATTAATTCTGACATAAGTTTTGTAAGATCAGTATGACACACATGTGAATGTAATAATTTCTTTATCACCCATTATTTCTTGATCCTTTTGAGCTCCTCTTTAGCAGTGACCATGATCGGTGTCTTAGAAAATCACAATGGTTTAATTACATCAACATTCTTCATCAATGACGTTGTTTCTAGTGTGACATCATTCTGACCTTACATCACAAAAAGATTTGAATGATATCAACAATGTCATCCGAATGACGTAACAATACACTGGTGCGCATGAAGTGATATTTGCACAAACTTGTTATTTCTAACCCTATGGATAAGGCCAAAAAAATAATAGTCTTGGTTCTCAGGTACCGCCCGCATCATCATAAAGTCTGTCACATGGTTTTTTTTATTTTATTTTTCAAAATCCTAATATCCGGAACTTAAAAACGATGCAGTCCAATATAGAACGCGGTTACTTCTCTTTACATGCTCACTTCTTTACTACACATCTCGTGTTATGGTCATGGCGGCAATAGGAATTCGTGTGCTTGTTCATGCAGGGAGGCCCTTTCCTAGGTTGATGGTACACAACTGTTTATTTGGTTACATACTAGTTTGAACAAGCAGATACAACAAAAAAACACTGCCTGCCTGCACAATATTTTCAAAAGTCATTGCCTTAGGACCAATTCTATTATTTTTTTTAACCTAACAACGAACTTTGAAACCATCCGACATGAAGCTGGTTGATGGTTTCAGGAAATCATAGTCAACAAAAGGTCACTGTTTCCGGGTCATGGTTTCACTGAGCCAACAAGTGATTTGCCATTTCAGTTCAGCATAGCCCCCACTACACAACATACACGGTTCAATGATCTCGTCACCATGGTTACCACAATTGTAACGCCACCAAGACATGTGACTTCATCAGTTGTGTGCCTTCGGAAAATCGCAAAGCAGGAACTTTATATTTGACCACGAGGTGGTGGTCGGGCTGGTGGGGAGTTTCCAGATATCACAGTCTACACAAAGTGTACATTGTAAGTCATGGTTGTCTGTAAATATTTCAACAAGTGATTGCCATTCAGGTTCAAAATAGCAACCAATACACAACAAATGGTTTCCTTGTCAACAGTCTTTTTTTCACACCAACAGAATCAGGTTGGTATGTCTCTGATAGTCACTGTGTGTTAAGTAAACCCATGGAGATCTCCGCAGTCCCTGTGTCTTTAAGTAGCCATGAAGATCTCTGCAGTCACTGTGTCTTTAAGTGGCCCATGAAGATCTCTGCAGTCACTGTCTGTTAAGTAAACCCACAAGGATTTCTGGAGTCACTGTGCCTTGAAGTGGCCCATGAAGATCTCTGCAGTCACTGTGTCTTTAAGTGGCCCATGGAGATCTCTGCAGTCCCTGTGTCTTTAAGTAGCCATGAAGATCTCTGCAGTCACTGCGTCTTTAAGTGGCCCATGAAGATCTCTGCAGTCACTGTCTGTTAAGTAAACCCACAAGGATTTCTGGAGTCCCTGTGCCTTGAAGTGGCCCATGAAGATCTCTGCAGTCACTGTGTCTTCAAGTGGCCCATGAAGATCTCTGGAGTCCCTGCATGTTAAGTAAACCCACAAGGATTGCTGGAGTCCCTGTGTCTTGAAGTGGCCCAGGAAGATCTCTGCAGTCCCTGTGTCTTGAAGTGGCCCATGAAGATCTCTGCAGTCCCTGTGTCTTTAAGTGGCCCATGAAGATCTCTGGAGTCACTGTGTGTTAAGTAAACCCACAAGGATTGCTGGAGTCCCCGTGCCTTGAAGTGGCCCATGAAGATCTCTGGAGTCACTGTGCCTTGAAGTGGCCCATGAAGATCTCTGCAGTCACTGTGTCTTTAAGTGGCCCATGAAGATCTCTGCAGTCACCGTGCCTTGAAGTGGCCCATGAAGATCTCTGGAGTCACCGTGCCTTGAAGTGGCCCATGAAGATCTCTACAGTCCCTGTGCCTTGAAGCAGCCCATGAAAATCTCTGGAGTCCCCGTGCCTTGAAGTGGCCCATGAAGATCTCTGGAGTCCCTGTACCTTGAAGTGGCCCATGAAGATCTCTGGAGTCCCTGTACCTTGAAGTGGCCCATGAAGATCTCTGGAGTCCCTGTGCCTTGAAGCAGCCCATGAAGATCTCTGGAGTCCCCATGCCTTGAAGCAGCCCATGAAGATCTCTGGAGTCCCCGTGCCTTGAAGTGGCCCATGAAGATCTCTGGAGTCCCCATGCCTTGAAGCAGCCCATGAAGATCTCTGCAGTCCCCGTGCCTTGAAATGGCCCATGAAGATCTCTGGAGTCACCGTGCCTTGAAGTGGCCCATGAAGATCTCTACAGTCCCCGTGCCTTGAAGCAGCCCATGAAGATCTCTGGAGTCCCTGTCCTTTGAAGTAACCGATGGAGATCTCTGTGCATTAGCCCATGGAGGGAATCGTGGAGCCATAGGTCTTGCTGTTCAGTAGAGTCAGCAGCATAGCAGTCCCCGGGTCACTCGGTGTAAGCAGCTTACTGACACAACTTCCTGAGGTCTCTCAAACTAATGAAAATAGTGCCACTGTAACAAAGAGAACCATTTTTATAAGCTACTGTCAGCAATGAAGCAAAAATTGAACAATACAATGGTCTGTAATGGTGACAAACATAAATAAAACTTTGGAAAATGTCATGTATTTAAGTGACCCAAGGAATATGTTAAGGATAAAACATAACCTGAGTATGTAGGCTTAACGGGGATGGGAAAACCCAAGGGCCAAGGGCGAAGTGTTCACATTCTCAACCAAACCATTTATAAAACCAAAAGAAAAATCTGAAACAACATTTATCAACAATTTACCATGATCCTTAGGTGTGAGTGAGTGTGGTTTTACGCTGCTCTTAGCAATATTCCAGCAATATCATGGCAGGGGACACCAGAAATGGGCTTCACACATTGTATCCTTGTGGGGAATTGAACCCAGGTCTTTGGCATGAGGAGTGAACACTTTAACCACTAGGCTACCCCACCTGCCCTTGGTGAGGTGAGGTGAGGTGAGGTGAAATGGGGTTTAACGTCGCGGCCAAGATAATTGCACTTATATAGTGACGTTATTGCACGTGTATATGTGTGTGTGTGGCTGCTTGTACTAGTCCGGACTGATGCTGATTTATAGTGCTAGCTCACTGAGATACCATGCCGCAGTTAAACACGAATACCCTACTAAGAAACAGTATACTGACTCCGAGCCGACCAGTCCTTGTTTTAGCCCGTGAATGCCGAGCGCCAGACAGGGTAATAACAAGTACCATCTTTTAACAACTTTTGGTATGACGCAGCTGGGGATCGAACCCCGGACCTTCTGCTCTCCGGGCGGACGCTATACCATTAGACCACGGAAGCGGTCCCACCTGCCCTTGAACTTTGGAAAACAGACTTAATATATATCTCGCAGGCACACATACTTCTCAAAAGCATTGTGGTTCACTCAGTAGGCTACAAATACAAAGGTCTCAAGTTCAATACAAATAAAAGAGAAGTAACACTTGGCGTTTGACTTTAGATAATAACACACATTTAACTAAGTCAGCATAATGTGCATCAGGTAGAATGGGTATAATGTGTGTTTGGTATATATCTCCAATGAGGGAAATTCAAAACATGTCAAACCCACTTTACAGGTTTTCCCTCAGGAAGACCCAGGGACTTTCAATGATATTCTGTAGAACCATCACACTGACAGATCGGAGGTACAGAGGAACCCTGCTACAGAGGAACCACACACCACTAATCTGGAAATCCTTCCTACCAGACAACTTTTATGAACGAAAAATTACTTTGCTCAGGAAATCTGTTTTCAAAACTGGACCATGAATTTCATGAACGTGCATTGCACTTACAAGGTATTATGCTCCACGTACAGGTGTGTGTGACGATGTTTGTGTAGTAGGACATCACACAGAAAGAGAGAGTGAGTGAGTGAGTTAGGTTTAACGCCGCTTTTAACAGTATTCCAGTTATATCGCGGCGTGTCAGCTTAATGTGGGAGGAAAGCCCGAAGTGATGCAGGTCTCAGACGTTTACCACTTCGGTGAAACCCACAGGCAAGGTATGGTGCTGACAAACCTAGAAACATAATCGGGGCGAACCGGGATTCGAACCCACAATCATAGGTTTCTGGCGTGCCCAAGGGATGCAACTCTGCACAGCGAATCGTGGCGCCTTAGATGACTGGGCCACCCGTTCCCCTCTCAGAAAGAGAGAGCCAACCTCAAAAGGGTTTGTAGTGGATTAAGATACCCTTTGGAAAGATATTATCAGAGCTACAGATAAGCAGCGTATTTGTGTAAAATACTCCCCAAAATATTCAAAACCCAAATACTTTCAATTAACTTGTGTACAGAAACTCATGCATTAAATGAAAAACTCAAATTATAAAAACAGCACACATAAATACCCAATGAAGCTTTTTCAGAATGCGTACAAAGCTAATTTCCGAAACACAATTATGAGCTAATTTACTTTCAAGCTTATATATTTAGAATAGTTAAATACATCTAAAACATTTTCATTTTTATTTAAATCTTAAAATGTTCACTACTTTTGTGAAAAACCCAAATAGAGGGATGAATAGATAAGTGTAAAAATATTGGTTACCCAATGAAAAATGTAATAACCCAAATAAGATAGAAACCCTAGCGTAAAAACTCAATTGCTGAAAAAGTTATCTGGAGCTCTGTATTATTTATCCAATCCTTATAGGGCAACAACTATCAATTATGAATTTGACAGGGGTTTGATGGTTGAATTAATCTATCAGTTAGCTTTTCGTTATCGAGTTGGGAATGGGAGCTAACTCTGATCAGTTTACATATCCTGAAATTGTTATCCAGTCAATTCCTTGAAAAAAGCAAGTGTCTGGATAAGCGGGGTTCCACTACCAGTTTCAGTTTCATATTGTTTAACGCCGCACTCAGCAATAATGCAGCCATATGACAGCGGTCTGTAAATAATCGATTCTGGACCAGACAATCAAGTGATTGATATCATGAGTGAATGAGTGAGTGAGTGAGTATGGTTTTACGCCTCTTTTAGCAATATTCCAGCAACATCACGGCGGGGGACACCAGAAATGGGCTTCACACATTGTACCCATGTCGGGAATGGAACCCGGGTGTGACGAGCGAACGCTTTAACCACTAGGCTACCCGACCGCCCCTTGATATCATGAACATCGATCCATTGGGATACAATGACACGCATCAAGCAAGTCAGCGAGCCTGACCACCCGTTAGTCGCCTTTTACGGCATGCATGGGTGCTGAAGACCCATTTTAACTCGGGTCTTCACGCGTCCCCACTACTAACTTACTTATGACTTGTACTCTAGGACATATTCAGGGTAGCTCTGGGCACTATCAAACGTCACATATATCCCTGGCTGAGTCATATGGTTGACTGTTGAATTGAAGGGTCTCCGTTTGGTGTCACTGGGGTCGACAGGCGGCCGCCTCATGGCGGTGGTACCGAGAGTGTAGCGTCCACACACGACGCGGGCTATCAATAGCAGGTAGTGGCCGTGGAAGAACGGAGCGTTCCTCCTGTTGCGGTGGTAGTGGGCGCCGTGCATGATGTTCTGGACATAGTTGTGGGAGTAGTGGGCTTCAACAGCAAAGTAGGACCCTGGAAGAGTGAGTGAGTGAGTGAGTGAGTGAGTGAGTGAGTGAGTGAGTTAGTTATCTGCAGTTTATGATAGAATATGCAACTGTAATGAGTAGGGATGAGACATATGGACGAACAATTTCTTTATTACTAAGGGTGAAACGATACACCGATATTCCGATGCATCGCGATACCTGACCCACGATACGATATACGATACACGTGGGAACGCAAATCTCAAGTAAAGCGTTTCCTCGCTATTGTGCCTTTCAATAAACCGCCAACTTGGTTATAGCGCGCGGTAACGCATGGCTCCCCAAAACGTAATTACATTTTTAATAAGCTCAGGTTTTACACCGACATGTTTTTCCCCATCTCCAAAAACATTATCAGCTGATCCCCGCAAGCACATAACACCGGAAATACCTGTCAGCAAAATACCCTTACTATACTATCCTGTTATTAAAACGTGTTCATTATATATCTGGACTTGTGTTTGTAATATATTTTATTAATTTTATTCAAAATTTCATTTAATATTGTTTTCATTAAGTTATGTGAAATTGTGTGTGAAGAGATACTGCAACCACGGTCAGATTACCGCTTTTGACGTATTGAAACGAACTTTAGTTGCTAGAGAATGGATACATATATTAAAAATGCCATACTTTGACTCCTTAAAAGTCATGTGTGTGGCAATTTGGCGAAGATATGTCAACATAACGTTTTCGCAATCGAAATACATGTAGCACGGGAAGTCCCTAGGGTGACTGATCAAATTGTTCCATACGTAAAAATATCCTGCAACAGCAATCACCAGTACCAAAATGCTACACTTGTGGTTTTTATAATTTGAAATATATATATATATATATATATATATATATATATATATATATATATATATATATAGTAAAAGCTGCAACTAAGGTAACATGATATTGGAATATACTATTTCTGATAAAATTCTTTGAAGTTGTATCACCGGTGGAGTACATTAATTATTTTCTGGTGTTTGAACTTTGAATTGTTT
This sequence comes from Haliotis cracherodii, assembly GCF_022045235.1. Lineage (NCBI taxonomy): Eukaryota > Metazoa > Mollusca > Gastropoda > Lepetellida > Haliotidae > Haliotis > Haliotis cracherodii. The sequence continues at coordinate 6,588,079 of NW_027266270.1, forward strand.
TTAAGGAAAGTTAGAGAAAGTTCCAACTTCTGTAGTCTTGTTATTATAAAATAATTTTGACTGTTCCAAAATCATGTAAGGTTCAATCTTGACACGCTTTATGTCTTGTTTTATTTATCATTGCGTATCGAGATATGTATCGTATCGTGGCCAGAATATCGAGATGCGTATCGTATCGTGACCTCCCTGTATCGTTGCAGCCCTATTTATTACAATTAGGATCGATGGTTTCGGTGTAGGTTCTACCACTGTTATCAAGCAAGTGAGTATGGTTGACAAGAATATATACAGGATAGGAGGCAGTGTTTATACAAATGAGTAGGTTTAAGATCGGTTACACTGTTGTATTTGTAATGAATTGTGTTTCTGCATGAAGTTAGTCAGTGAATGCAACAACCGTGTCCATGACACTTTTGGAGGAACATACACTCAAGCAATGCAGAACTTACCAACAAGAAAGGAAATGTATTCAATACTGCAAGATGACATTATGTGCCAAGTTTGTTGAAGAAATATGGTACGTTTTTTAAGATCTGCTCCGGAAACGAGGACTACCGCCATTTTCAGTATTGTTCACACATTGTGACCACAACGTCCTCTCACAGTGACATCAGATTTCATTGTCAACTAGAGTGAGTGAATGAGTTTGGGTTGATGCGATTTTGCACCAAATTTAAGTTTTATCATGACCTGTAAGCTCAGCTTGTGGGAGGAAAAGTGATGCAGGTCATTCACATTGATGTAAGTTATGAAAGATTGGGTATGGTACTTACAAACCAGAAATCATCAGGGTGAGGGGTGTAATGATATTGGGGGGTACGATACGATACCATACGATACCATACGATACCATACCATACCATACCATACCATACCATACCATACCATACATATATCGTATCCCGACACAGCAGTTTATTTCATAAGTTGGCATTCTTTCTTTTCGCAGATGAATCACAACACTGAATCACAACATTGAATCATTTGTTTTTAAATTTCAGAGAAACACTGCGAATGTTATGCTATTTATAACCAACCAGGAAATACTAGAGAATCAAAAGCTTGTTGAACATTTTTGTCCACCATATTAAAAAATTATTATTTTTCACATGTTTTTTAACCAATGTTACTTGTAATGTAATGTATAGTTTATATTGTGATACAGGGGTTGGAAATCAATTCATCATATACCCATCAATGATACGAGGCAGTTTGATAGAGACTGTCATATCACAGAGGGTGTAATAACCAGACCCATTCTACACTCCCTGCAGGGCTGATATGGCTTGTCAATGCATTTTGAATGGGTGAACAATATCAGCCAAGGTGGTAAGAAATTAGAGTTACTTCCCTTGGTGTGTCGTCTGCTCATCTGCTCAGCTAGCTTTCCCATGACAATGACTTCCAAACAAGGTGAAACTGTTTTGTATTTACTTGCAAATAGATACATTTTACAATGTTATGTTATATCATATGCTGAAAAGGTTATTATATGGCAATTTTCATATCATACCCTCGACCCTTGTAAGATATGGGGGTCTAGGTTTTTCTGGGGTGTGATTTGAAACCTGCCATATATTAACCTCTAGTAGCATGGGCCTTGTGTCGGGATACAATACTGTATCATTCATTACACCACTAATCAGAGAAAATATGAGACAGAACGGAAGAATCCTGTGTTGAACAGACCCCAGGTCTCAGATAATGTTTCTCAGTGACAACGATGCATCGCACAAGATGTTGCATATTATTAAAACGTCCTCATATGTTTACTGTCAGAAAGCAAGACGACTTGCCTTGTCCAAAACTTGTCCCATGGGCACCACACAGCCTCCAGTCAAAGCCCTCCTTGCATATAGCATCTATGGCAGTGGGGTCGGTGCCATGGAACAGATGATTCTCGTTGAGTTTCGGCGGACCGAAGTCCTCCAGGATGTGTGACCTGGTCCTACAAGACAAACAGCAAATGATTCAAGAGGCTTTTACATCAACTGGTTCTGACAAACACGCATGAACCTTAATGGGTATTTTTTATTTCAATTTAATATTTACTACTGCACCCTTTATTTATAAACAAATAAGTGATCAAACAGGAATACTCAAAGAAATAGTAACAGGAAAAATGTACTTAAAAATTAACATGTTGTATTTGATGAATTAATGAGAACAAAATATATCCCTTACTACAATTTTACATGAACTTGGAAATTCATGATATTAGTATACATATCTGAACTCATATATTGCCATTTCCTTCGTAACTTCGATCATATAAATGTGCCTCTTCTACCTCAAGGCTGCCCATAGCCCTTGGTGCCCAAAAGGCAGTGATCTGTCCGTGACAGATATGCAGACAGTGACCAGGCCAGACAAGGACAGGCCAGACAGTGACCAGGCCAGACAGTGACCAGGCCAGACAGTGACCAGGCCAGACAGGGACAGGCCAGACAGGGACAGGCCAGACAGGGACCGGCCAGACAGTGATCAGGCCAGACAGGGACAGGCCAGACAGGGACAGGCCAGACAGGGACCAGGCCAGACAGGGACAGGCCAGACAGTGACCAGGCCAGACAGTGACCAGGCCAGACAGTGACCAGGCCAGACAGGGACAGGCCAGACAGGGACCAGGCCAGACAGGGACAGGCCAGACAGTGACAGGCCAGACAGGGACAGGCCAGACAGTGACCAGGCCAGACAGTGACCAGGCCAGACAGGGACAGGCCAGACAGGGACAGGCCAGACAGTGACCAGGCCAGACAGTGACCAGGCCAGACAGTGACCAGGCCAGACAGGGACAGGCCAGACAGGGACAGGCCAGACAGGGACCGGCCAGACAGTGATCAGGCCAGACAGGGACAGGCCAGACAGGGACAGGCCAGACAGGGACCAGGCCAGACAGGGACAGGCCAGACAGGGACAGGCCAGACAGTGACCAGGCCAGACAGTGACCAGGCCAGACAGTGACCAGGCCAGACAGGGACAGGCCAGACAGGGACCAGGCCAGACAGGGACAGGCCAGACAGTGACCAGGCCAGACAGGGACAGGCCAGACAGGGACAGGCCAGACAGGGACCGGCCAGACAGTGATCAGGCCAGACAGGGACAGGCCAGACAGGGACAGGCCAGACAGGGACCAGGCCAGACAGGGACAGGCCAGACAGTGACCAGGCCAGACAGTGACCAGGCCAGACAGTGACCAGGCCAGACAGGGACAGGCCAGACAGGGACCAGGCCAGACAGGGACAGGCCAGACAGTGACAGGCCAGACAGGGACAGGCCAGACAGTGACCAGGCCAGACAGTGACCAGGCCAGACAGGGACAGGCCAGACAGGGACAGGCCAGACAGTGACCAGGCCAGACAGTGACCAGGCCAGACAGTGACCAGGCCAGACAGGGACAGGCCAGACAGGGACAGGCCAGACAGGGACCGGCCAGACAGTGATCAGGCCAGACAGGGACAGGCCAGACAGGGACAGGCCAGACAGGGACCAGGCCAGACAGGGACAGGCCAGACAGGGACAGGCCAGACAGTGACCAGGCCAGACAGTGACCAGGCCAGACAGTGACCAGGCCAGACAGGGACAGGCCAGACAGGGACCAGGCCAGACAGGGACAGGCCAGACAGTGACCAGGCCAGACAGTGACCGGCCAGACAGGTCTGAGTCTTGTTGTGTCAGGATAAGTATACTCATATCATGAATATCCAGTCTTATCCCTACAAAAAACATTGCAATGCTTATCTAAATGATGGTGGCGGGGACCTACAAGGCATCATATTGGACCTACAGGGCATCATATTGGACCTACAGGGCATCATATTGGACCCACAGGGCATCATATTGCACCTACAGGGCATCATATTGGACCCACAGGACATCATATTGGACCTACAGGGCTTCATACTGGACCAACAGGGTATCATATTGGACCCACAGGGCATCATATTGCACCCACAGGGCATCATATTGGACCTACAGGGCATTATATTCACCCTACAGGACATCATATTGGACCTACAGGGCATCATATTGGACCTACAGGACATCATATTGGACCCACAGAGCATCATTTTGGACCTACAGGGCATCATATTGGACCCACGGGGCATCATATTGGACCCACAGAGCATTATTGGACCTACAGGGCATCATATTCGCCCTACAGGGCATCATACTGGACCTACAGGGCATCACATTGGACATACTGGGCATCTCATTGGACCTACAGGGCATCATATCGGACAAACAGGGCATCATATTGGACCTACAGGGCATCTCATTGGACCTACAGGGCATCATATCAGACCCACAGGGCATCATATTGGACCTACAGGGCATCATATTGGACCTACAGGGCATCATTTTTGACCTACAGGGCATCAAATTTGACCTAAAGGGCATCATATTGGACCTACAGGGCATCATATCGGACCCACAGGACATCATATCAGACCCACAGGGCATCATATTGGACCTACAGGGCATCATATTCAACCAAAAGGGCATCATATTGGACCCACAGAGCATCATATTGGACCTACAGGGCATCATATTGGACCTACAGGGCATCATATTCAACTTACAGGGCATCAGATTGGACCTACAGGGCATCATATTCAACCTACAGGGCATCATATTTGACGCACAGAGCATCATATTGCACCCACAGGCATCATATTGGACCTACAGGGCATCATATTGGACCTACAGGGCATCATATTGGACCTACAGGGCATCATATTGGACCTACAGGGCATCTCATTGGACCTACAGGGCATCATATTGGACCTACAGGGCATCATATCGGACCTACAGGACATCATATTGGACCTACAGGGCATCATATTCTACCTACATGGCATCATGTTGAACCCACAGGGCAATATTCTTGAGAAGATTGCTGCAGATCGTTCTGAAGGAATACTTACAGGTCATGAATAACTAACATTCTTGAGAAGTTTGCTCCAAATTGTCCTGAAGCAATACTTACAGGTGATGGATAACTAACATTCTTGAGAAGATTGCTCCAGATCGTTCTGAAGGAATACTTACAGGTCAAGAATAACTAACATTCTTGAGAAGTTTGCTCCAAATTGTCCTGAAGGAATACTTACAGGTGGTGGATAACTAACATTCTTGAGAAGATTGCTGCAGGAAAGAAGTGTAATGAATGGCTTCCCAAATAATTTGGCTTGTTCATCTAAATACTCACAGACCATACTTCTGCCACAGCTTAGGGTTCTGGATGCGGGTCAGGTACACTATAGTATAGTTCTGCATCGTCTTCAGGAACTTGGCCTTTATCAGACTGAACTCCATAGAATCATGGGGTACAATCTTCCTCAGGTAATCCTGTTAGACACAAATTCAATCATAAACTCCTGTACTTCAACTTGTGCATATATATTGAGTTCTCTGCCACATGTGCTCTACTGGGTTCCATAACCTCTCGATTCCTGCTGTATTTTCCTGGGCTAGGTTGAGTCAATACCTATCTCCTTGCAAAATTTAATCGCAAAATACTACAAAAGCCTATATTTGACACAAGTTAGACACTAGGGCGGGCTAAAAAGATTGATAATCAGAACTATCGTCGATGGGAAGAAAAATGAACGATTATCAATATGAAATTGTTGTCATCGATTATAACTTACATGAACTATTGTGATGAAATAAAGTTTAGATTTACCAAAACAGACATGTTACTGTCAATCATGTCAATTGTCGATGGAAAGCAACTTTTTTGGGTTATATCTCAAATGCGCACACAGTAATCCATGCACAAATGTGTCACTGCACACCAGGTGTGAAATATGTTGATTTCTTTCTGGCCTTTCTTGCATATTTGCTTAAAGTTACTTCGATATTTATCAATAATTGATCGGCATTTAGTTAGCGATTATCGATCTATAATCTATATCAATAGCCAGCCCTTTTAGACACACACTTCTTCCTGCACACGCACGCATCATGATGTGAAGTAGTGCAAGGTAAATCAGTGAATAAGAGTGGGAGTGAGATTGTTTGGTTAAACATCTCATTGAACAGTATTTCAGTTACATCAAGACGTGTCAACTTGCTGCCCTACAACCCAAACTGAAGCAGGCCCTGATTTCTCAAAGCTTTTACTCAAATATCAACACAGCTGAATTTTTAACGCAACAGCGTTTATCAAATCAAACTCAAACAAAACTCGGCTGAGTTTATAAGCATTTGTGATCAATCTCAGTTTGTTTGTTTTTAAAGCGATGTAAGCAGCCTCGGTGCGAGATTTGACTTCAGTTTCCAATGTAAACACGAAAGACGTGATGACTTTTGTCGTCTGCTGAAATCTCTGCGACGGCTGAAACAAAACAAAGGCCAAACTGGACCGACGAGGAAAGGATTGTGCTGACTGACCATGTGAACAAAATTCAGGGTCGGTTGTTCGGCAAATTCGGAGGATGCGGAGTTCCGAAAGGAAGGAAAAATTAAGGTACAAGATCGGGTGGAGGAAGTGAAGGTCCTAAATATAACAGTATTCCAGTTATATCGCGGCGTGTCAGCTTAATGTGGGAGGAAAGCCCAAAGTGATGCAGGTCTCAGACGTTTACCACTTCTGAAACCCACGAGCACGGTTTTGGTGCTGACAAACCTAGAAACATTATCGGGGCGAATTGGGGTTCGATTCCACTATCATAACTTTCTGGCAATCCCAAGGGATGCAACTCTGCACAGCGAATCGCAGCGCCTTACGACTGGGACACCTGTGCCCCCAGACACACCTTGAAACATAATGGAGTCAAACCACAATCATAGGTTTCTGGTACCTCAAAGAGAGATAAGTGAACAGCATGCTACAAACCTCATTTGGCCCCATTGTGCAGGGGTCCCAGTAGCTGGGGTACTTGGTGCAGTCATCAAGGCTGGGGACACAGAGGAGTGGGGTGCAGTTGTCATGGCGACCATCATTCCATGCTCTCTTGCAGTACCGGCAACTGGCCTAGAAGAATCAACTCATGAATTAGTTTAATTACATGCTGTACTTGCCTCCCAAACCCCTTTTTCCTGGTTTGGTAATTTTCTCGAAGCATATCACGCAAGTTTTCTGACTAAAATGTGTTTATTTAATTCTTAAACAATGAAAATATTTTCTTGTATATTTTTCACAACAAAATGATACATAAGAGATGTCCAATTTATAATATATTTCTTCATATACCTGGAAAGTAAAAATTGTAAATTTTATAAAAAAATATTTATTTATATACTTATCCTATCTCACACAATGCATTACTTTCTTTTTCTTCCGTTCTTATGATAGGATCGAAAGAAGAAGGAAGAAATGCATAGTATGAGCAAGGATAACTTTAAAAAATAATAATTTTCAAATCAAAATCATCATGAACACTGACGACTGTTTGTCTTCTAAAAATGGTTTTACAGTTACACTGATTGGTTGTCCACCCATGTTATCTGTGCAACAGTCAACTACACTGATTGGTTGCCCCCTACAAGGAAGAAATCCACCATGTTATCTGTGTAACAGTCAACTACACAGATTGGTTGCCCCCTACAAGGAAGAAATCCACCCATGTTATCTGTGTAACAGTCAACTACACCGATTGGTTGTCCCCCTACAATGAAGAAATCCACCCATGTTATCTGTGTAACAGTCAACTACACCGATTGGTTGTCCCCTACAAGGAAGAAATCCACCCATGTTATCTGTGCAACAGTCAACTACACCGATTGGTTGTCCCCCTTCAAGGAAGAAATCCACCCATGTTATCTGTGTAACAGTCAACTACACCGATTGGTTGTCCCCCTACAATGAAGAAATCCACCCATGTTATCTGTGCAACAGTCAACTACACAGATTGGTTGTCCCCCTACAATGAAGAAATCCACCCATGTTATCTGTGTAACAGTCAACTACACTGATGGGTTGTCCCCCTACAAGGAAGAAATCCACCCATGTTATCTGTGCAACAGTCAACTACACTGATTGGTTGTCCCCCTACAAGGAAGAAATCCACCCATGTTATCTGTGCAACATTGAACTACACCGATTGGGTTGTCCCCCTACAAGGAAGAAATCCACCCATGTTATCTGTGCAACATTTAACTACACAGATTGGTTGTCCCCCTACAAGGAAGAAATCCACCCATGTTATCTGTGCAACAGTCAACTACACCGATTGGTTGTCCCCCTACAAGGAAGAAATCCACCCATGTTATCTGTGCAACAGTCAACTACACTGATTGGTTGTCCCCCTACAAGGAAGAAATCCACCCATGTTATCTGTGCAACAGTCAACTACACTGATGGGTTGTCCCCCTACAAGGAAGAAATCCACCCATGTTATCTGTGCAACATTTAACTACACAGATTGGTTGTCCCCCTACAAGGAAGAAATCCACCCATGTTATCTGTGCAACATTTAACTACACCGATTGGTTGTCCCCCTACAAGGAAGAAATCCACCCATGTTATCTGTGCAACATTTAACTACACTGATTGGTTGTCCCCCTACAAGGAAGAAATCCACCCATGTTATCTGTGCAACATTTAACTACACCGATTGGTTGTCCCCCTACAAGGAAGAAATCCACCCATGTTATCTGTGCAACATTTAACTACACCGATTGGTTGTCCCCCTACAAGGAAGAAATCCACCCATGTTATCTGTGCAACAGTCAACTACACAGATTGGTTGTCCCCCTACAAGGAAGAAATCCACCCATGTTATCTGTGCAACAGTCAACTACACTGATTGGTTGTCCCCCTACAAGGAAGAAATCCACCCATGTTATCTGTGCAACAGTCAACTACACTGATTGGTTGTCCCCCTACAAGGAAGAAATCCACCCATGTTATCTGTGCAACAGTCAACTACACCGATTGGTTGTCCCCCTACAAGGAAGAAATCCACCCATGTTATCTGTGCAACAGTCAACTACACTGATTGGTTGTCCCCCTACAAGGAAGAAATCCACCCATGTTATCTGTGCAACAGTCAACTACACTGATTGGTTGTCCCCCTACAAGGAAGAAATCCACCCATGTTATCTGTGCAACATTTAACTACACCGATTGGTTGTCCCCCTACAAGGAAGAAATCCACCCATGTTATCTGTGCAACATTTAACTACACCGATTGGTTGTCCCCCTACAAGGAAGAAATCCACCCATGTTATCTGTGCAACAGTCAACTACACAGATTGGTTGTCCCCCTACAAGGAAGAAATCCACCCATGTTATCTGTGCAACAGTCAACTACACTGATTGGTTGTCCCCCTACAAGGAAGAATTCCACCCATGTAATCTGTGCAACAGTCAACTACACTGGCTGGTTGTACCCCTACAAGGAAGAAATCCACCCATGTAATCTGTGCAACAGTCAACTACACCGATTGGTTGTCCACCTACAATGAAGAAATCCATCCATGTTATCTACGCGACAGTCAACGACACTGATTGGTTGTCCCCCTACAATGAAGAAGTCCACCCATGTTATCTGTGCAACAGTCAACTACACTGGTTGGTTGTCCCCCTACAATGAAGAATTCCACCCATGTTATCTGTGCAACAGTCAACTACACTGATTGGTTGTCCCCTACAAGGAAGAATTCCACCCATGTTATCTGTGCAACAGTCAACTACACTGGTTGGTTGTCCCCCTACAATGAAGAATTCCACCCATTGGAATGGGTGCTACTCACCAGCATACAGTCTGTGTTGGGACAGTGGAACTGCTTGTCCCAGGCATCCATCATCACACTCAGACCACAATCTGGACAACTGAAACAATATCAGAACATGCAGGCTTACTATCACTTGCTCCAAACTGTATGGTCAGCTGGATCATGATTGGGAGTTCACTCAATCAATCCTATGTCAATTTCATTAAAATCAGTTCTTTTACTCCAAAATAATAGCGCTCTTGATGGCGATTGGGAGACACCTCCACAAGAAGTTGCATCAGGGGAACTTTCTTATCCAGTAATCAGCCATGTTCATCATTGACATACCTGACAACCTTGTCAATCATTGACATACCTGACAACCTTGTCCATCACTGAGATACCTGACAACCTTGTCCATCATTGACAAACCAGACAACCTTGTCCATCACTGACATACCCGACGACCTTGTTCATCATCGACATACCCGATGACCTTGTCCATCATTGACATACCTGACAACCTTGTCCATCATTAACATACCTGATGACCTTGTCCATCATTGACATACCCGAGGACCTTGTCCATCATTGACATTACTGACAACCTTGTCCATCACTGACATACCCGATGACCTTGTCCATCATTGACATACCTGACAACCTTGTCCATCATTGAGATACCTGACAACCTTGTCCATCACTGACATACCCGACGACCTTGTCCATCATTGACAAACTTGACAACCTTGTTCATCATTGATAAACCTGACTATCTTGTCCATCATTGACATACCCGAGGACCTTGTCCATCATTGAGATACCTGACCACCTTGTCCATCATTGACATACCCGATGACCTTGTCCATCATTGACATACCCGATGACCTTGTCCATCACTGACATAACTGACAACCTTGTCCATCATTGAGATACCTGACCACCTTGTCCATCATTGACATACCCGATGACCTTGTCCATCATTGACCAACCAGACGACCTTGTCCATCACTGACATAACTGACAACCTTGTCCATCATTGACATAACTGACAACCTTGTCCATCACTGACATACCCGATGACCTTGTCCATCATTGACATAACTGACAACCTTGTCCATCATTGAGATACCTGACCACCTTGTCCATCACTGACATACCCGACGACCTTGTCCATCATTGACAAACTTGACAACCTTGTTCATCATTGACATAACTGACAACCTTGTCCATCATTGACATACCCGAGGACCTTGTCCATCATTGACATACCCGAGGACCTTGCCCATCATTGACATACCTGACAACCTTGTCCATCATTGACATACCTGACAACCTTGTCCATCATTGACATACCTGATGACCTTGTCCATCATTGACATACCCGAGGACCTTGTCCATCATTGACATACCTGACAACCTTGTCCATCATTAACATACCTGATGACCTTGTCCATCACTGACATACCCGATGACCTTGTCCATCATTGACATACCTGACAACCTTGTCCATCATTAACATACCTGATGACCTTGTCCATCATTGACATACCCGAGGACCTTGTCCATCATTGACATACCTGACAACCTTGTCCATCATTAACATACCTGATGACCTTGTCCATCATTGACATACCCGAGGACCTTGTCCATCATTGACATTACTGACAACCTTGTCCATCACTGACATACCCGAGGACCTTGCCCATCATTGACATACCTGACAACCTTGTCCATCATTAACATACCTGATGACCTTGTCCATCACTGACAAAACTGACTACCTTGCCCATTATTCACTTACCTTACAACCTTGCCCATCTTGCTGATGCAGAGCCGTTCCTGTTTTTCTATCTTCTCCTGAAGCAGATCCACCACAAACTGTGGCAAGACCTTCTTCGCGTCAGCTGCAAGTAATGAAATGCTGGTGTTGAGAGTGACATTATTGATAAGTTCATCTGTGCAAACCTTCATTGGGCCAAGCATGGTCGAGGGTCCCGTTTCATAAAGAGATTATAGCACTACGAAGGTCGTTAGTCTATGTTAAGTATGGGAGTTACGATCGTCTTAGAGCTGCGATTGCTTTGTGGAACAGGGCCAAATGAACAGTTAGTATGTTCCATTCCTATTTGACTACACTTTGCTTGACGAGAGCCGGTCCCTAACTTCATACAGACCTAATCAGTGCAAGCCTCCGCAACGGCATCACATCCCAGAAATCTACAGGACCTAGGCAATACTGAACATGGCACAATGCTAAATAAAGTCAGCAAAACTGCCTTTCCATACTCATCATACTTTGAAAATATTATCACCATATATATATATATAGTACCACAATAGTGCCACTGTAGTGACACATTATCATCACAATAGTACCACAGTAGCGCCACAATGATGCCACAATAGTGCCACAATAGTACCATAATAGTGCCTCAGTAGTGACACAATATCATCACAATTGTACCAGAATTTTGTCACAATAGTGCCACAATAGTACCACAATAGTGTCACAATAGTACCAGAATAGTGACACAATATCATCACAATAGTACCAGACTAGCACCACAATAGTGACACAGTAGTGCCACAATAGTGCCACAGTAGTGCCACAATAGTACCTTAGTAGTGCCACAATAGTGCCACAACAGTGCCACAATAGTGAAACAACAGTGTCCATCAAATCCCAATTTAAGGCATCTCATACACCCACGCAAGGGGACTGAGAATCTTTTCTGAACAGTAATTTCTACAGTTATTCCAATGGCTGTCTAGGGGGAAATTACCTAACCGGATCTCACTATTGCAGTCCTTCAAAGGGCAAATTATGATGGTCTGAAAACAAAACCATAGAACATTAAATGTGACAATCTCACAACACAGCAAACATTCAATGAAAAATATTTTTACATTTTAGAAACAGCTAATCAATTGCAAAACAAATTTGGAGAAAAATCACTGAAACAATTCCTGTGACTAAAAGCTAGCATTATCCCTTTCTAAAACTTTAAAATTGAACTTATATGACCATCGAATCAAATTGTTTAACTTGAATGTGTGAATGAGGTTGACATGAGAAGTTTTGGAGATCATTTCAGATTTTTCAGCATGAGCAAGCCTGTGACACAAGGTGATATTTCTGCAATAATTACTTAAAGTTACAGTTAGTAAAAAAATTTAGAAGTTAATTATTTGAATACATGCTAACGTTTGATAAAATCAGTGCGGAAAACACACTCTTTATCATACAGCATCCTTAGAGGGTTATGAGGATATTTTGTCACTCACCTCGATTTCCTGAGAGAGGACAACTTTGACCTTTTTCTCTATACACCCCCGACACAACAGGTGTCCCTCTCGACACTGACTGAGGTCAGTGGTAGTTGACAGCATACTGCAGGATTCACATTGGAGGCGAAACACAGTGTCTGAAACATAATGCATATACATCAGACAGGTGCCCCTCTCGACACTGACTGAGGTCAGTGGTAGCTGACAGCATACTGCAGGACTCACATTGGAGGCGAAACACAGTGTCTGAAACATGATGCATATACATCAGACTGGTGCCCCTCTCAACACTGACTGAGGTCAGTGGTAGTTGACAGCATACTGCAGGACTCACATTGGAGGCGAAACACAGTATCTGAAACATAATGCATATACATCAGACAGGTGCCCCTCTCAACACTGACTGAGGTCAGTGGTAGTTCACAGTATACTGCAGGACTCACATTGGAGGTGAAACACAGTGTCTGAAACATAATGCATATACGTCAGACAGGTGCCCCTCTCAACACTGACTGAGGTCCGTGGTAGTTGACAGCATACTGCAGGACTCACATTGCAGTACAGTGTCTGAAACATAATGCATATATGCATATACATCAGACAGATCTTCATGGGTACAGTCATTTTGCAATGGCTGCTGCATGGGAATGTGGATATGAACTTTGACACCATCCACATCTTCGACACATCCTTACCCACGACCATGTGTTTTCAAATTTGAAACCAACTGGGTGGTCAGAGATTTAGCAGTGCCAAAGAATTGGTTGCTGCCGTGGAGGGCTGTTTGACAGACCAGAATTTGACCTTCCAAAACACAGGGAGAGAAAACAAATATTCTTAACTGCAAGGGGACTTTTAAAAAACAATTAAGCTTACGACAAACGTTTAGTTCTATGTATGCAGACTCCAACATGCTTCATACCCATTGTACATACCTGACTGATTTGTCTCCCTTGCTTCAACATTATCTTTGTTGTCTCCCTTTGAGACTGTTTCTGTCGCTATCCCATCAGTCATCTGAAAAAGTAGAATAACATTTCATTGACACAAGTTTCACACTCGCCACTCCGGATGAAAATTTTCCAAAACATTCACTGGGCTGAGGGCTGACAAGTAAGTGTTTAACAACTTTCCACGATCCGTAGATCGTATTTCCCTCCCCATATTTCATGACAAAATAACAATGAAAATTCATGACATACTCTAACTGGAAAAAACAGGGGGCATGGTTGTTCCATTCTTCCAAGGCACCGCAATTCACTGTGCAGAGTTGTGTCCCTTAGCCATGCCAGAATCCTATGATCATGGTTTTGAATACTGATTTGTACTGTTTATTTTACCAGGTTTGTCTGCACCATACCACAGTGATAAACAACTAAGACTTGCAAAACTGGATTTCCTTCCACATGAAATGCTGAATAAGTCATGATCTAATTAAACACTGTTCAAAGCGGTGACCTCAACCAGTGTCAGGAGGGGCTTCTGTCTGATGTATGTGCATCATGTTTCAGACACGGTACTGCAATGTGAGTCCTGCAGTATGCTGTCAACTACCAATGACCTCAGCCAGTTGTCAGTTACATTTTCACTAGCCAGAAATAAAGAAGGCAGCCACAGGCTACTTATTTTGCACACTGCGTTGGAGGAAAGCCCGAAGTGACGAGTCCCAGATTTTGTTGAAACCCACGAGCACGGGTATGGTGCTGACAAACCTCGAATCACAATTCTACACAGCGACTTCATGTGCCTTAGATGATAGACCCTGTGTCACCCAGAATAAAAGGAATAATTGTAGTAAACATGTAGAGCAAATATCACGTCTGTCAACACATGAGTTCACAGCCCCAGCTGTGACGAACTTACAATTTTCAGCTTTGGAGGTACTTCTGTCTCCATCAGCTCCTCGGACTGACGTTTCCGTTGATGACGTACTTTTTCCTCTTCTCCTATTTCAGACAAAACATCTGCATACCTCTGTGATGACTTGATTTTACCAAGCGTCCCTCGAACATTCACAGACTTGTGCTTCCCTTTTCCTTTGCCTTTTAGCTTGTCCTTTGATTGGCCCTGGTTTCGTTGGTAGCCATAGTCAGCCATAGTGGAGCATATGCGTAGGAGGAAGTCATCTGGATGCTTGGCACTCAAGCTCTTTAGTTTCGCCATGGCCCACTTCACTTCTACATCCGGGAAGATGGAGATCTACAAACAAGACTCACTGTTACCATGGTTACTGTCATTTTTTATTATCATTTTTTGTTTGTTTGTTTGTTGTTTAACGCCACATTCAGCAATATTCCAGATATATGATGGCGGAGCAGACAATCCAGTGGTTGACATCATGAACATCGATCCACGCAATTGCATCAACCAAGTCAGCGAGTCTGACCACCCGATCCCATTAGTTGCCTCTTACAACAAGCATAGTCGCCTTTTACAGCAAGCATGGGTTGTTGAAGACCTATTCTATCCCGGATCTTCACAGGTGGGTTGCTGATTATGCTGAAGACGTATTCTACCCCGGATCTTCGGGGTTGAAAAATACATAGCTGTAAATAAATCGAGTCTGGACCAGACAATCCAGTGATTGACATCATGTGCATCGATCTGCGCAATTGGGATTAATGACATGCATCAAGCAAGTCAGCAAGTCTGACTACCCGATCCCTTTAGTTGCCTCTTACGACAAGCATAGTCGCCTTTTACAGCAAGCATGGGTTGCTGAAGACCTGTTCTGTCCCGGATCTTCACAGGTCAGAAGTTGGTAAGTAACAGCAAAGACAAGATATTTCATGGCTGACAAAATAACTTGTCTTTCAGCTTGAAATTAAAATGATCACTTAACTGAAAAGTGAATACTGAATAAAGGTAAGGCTCTTACCACTTGCTGAAGTTCTGCGTCCAGTTCCTTTGACTTTGCTGTTGAAGTAGGGGGTGTTGCTGCTGTTGTTGTTGTGGCTGTTGTTGCTGTAGGAACAGTTATCAATTGGACATGAGATACACTTGCTGGAGGTTTGCTTACATTAGCCGGGGCCTTGGTAAGGTTGGCCAGTACTGCAGGAGGAATGCCTAGAGAGGAAGAGGTGCTACCTAAAGCATCAGAACCCACCAGAATTTTGGGCCCCGTGGTACTTGTCCGCCCTTTAGGTCCTGTTGTACCTGTTGCCACTTTAGGGCCTGTGGTAGCAGACGCAACATTGGGCAGTGATGGATTCCAAACATTCTGAGGGATTAATGTATTTAACAGTCTTGAGACGACTGTGGTGCAGGTCGTGACTGTGGTACAGGTCGTGACTGTGGTGTTGAGTGACAAATATGGCTGCAGGAGGGAATTTTGTGAAGATTGTCTCACCCTCCTTGATTCTGTGCTTTCTTTTCCAGTGAGAAGTTTCCTAGCTTCTCCTATTATTTTCATAAAAGACAGTGCAGAACTTGATTGCGAATTATTAACTTGATGTGTCTCTGTAGGATGTGAGGCTGGAGCAGATACTCGGTCAGCTGATTTGTCAGTTCTTTTATTGGTGACCCGCAAAGTTGAACCATCAACTATATCAATTTTGTGCACTTTTAAAGATTTGATATATTTCTCTACCTTTTTCCGCCGTGCATGTTTTTGTTTTCTTATTTCCCTTTTCAGCTGCTCACAGCTTTCGTGAATCCTTTTACAGTACACAGGATCTGTCTTTGTTTTCTCAGGCAACAATTCAAATTGTTTCTTTATATTTTTCATCCTCTGATACCTATGTTTCAGCTCCTTGTAGTTTACAGTGTCACAAGTTGTCGCCTCTTGGCTGGATTGTACGGGCAGGACTTGAGGAGGGAGAGCTTCCCGCTTCCCCAGAAACACAACGTCTGGAGAACTTGATGAAACCTGCGCTATCTGGACGGCAACTTTCAGCCTGGGATCTTGCCCCAAAGAAGCAGACGTGGATGTAGACACTGAAGCAGACGTGGAAGCAGACACTGAAGCAGACGTGGAAGCAGACGCCATCTGCTCACTGGAATCCTCCAGGTCATCTGACTCTGAGGAGCTGATGTAAAACTCGGATTCTGACTCAGACTCAACTATGACACATGATGAACTTTTTCCACTGGTCTTTGAACATTCGGCAACTTGATTTGGTTTCTTGGCAATTCTCTGTTGAACATCTTGCTCCATTTTCATATTATCTGAGACCAACACTTGGTCTGTTAGGTTCATGGTTTCTTTGAAGCAACCAGGCTGCTTTGAGGTAGTTAGGCTTTCATCCTTCATGATTTCAGAAGAGGCAGCTGTGGGGATGTCAGTGACGTCTTCACGTTTCATCTGATTCCCAGAATTGGACGTCTGGAGCCTGTCTACAGATTTCAGATGAGTTCCATCACCTGCATCTTCTTCAGTAATGCTAGAGTCTGTATCATCCATGTCTGTCACACTGAGGTCAAGCGGGTCAATCGGCACATCTTCTGAACGAGAAACCTTCCGAGAGCTTCCGAAGCCAGAGTCCAACAACTGCGGTAGTCGCCTGGGTGACTCCAATTCAACAATATCAGAAATGTCTATCACACCGATGTCCTTCCTGACTGGTGTGTCTTGAATGTTGATGACACTGTCAGATAAACCATCAACACTGTCTGATATATTAATAACACTATCATTCTCAGAACTGTCTTCTGTAGTGTTCATACTCTGGTGACTCGGGCCTGGGCAGGCGACGGAAGACGCAGTGCCTCCATCAGCAGCTTCTTCCGCAACATCCTCAACGTCCATGTCCGATTTCTTAGCCACACTGTCACACTCACTACTCTGGCCAATAGACTTGTCTATTGTGGCTACACATTTGATCGACTGAGTTTCATGACCTTCACACTGGGAGTCCTGAGACCAACTGTCCCTAGACTTTGCACCAGCTGTGGACGCAAGAGAAATTATTTCCAGGTCGGAATTGGAACATGCATCGGCAGTAGACGGCACAGGGGAGAATGGGATCTCACAGCCGAGAATATCACTGAGCACCCCATCTCTGGAATTGGAGCGGTCAGAGAAAGTCGGAGTCAACCTCCCATCAGCGGATGACTGAGTTGTCTCCCCTTCATCACCTGGGAAACAGTGTATCACAGACAACCACATGCAGTAGCCTACATAGTCTCTATGTTTGGCTAATTAATCCTATGCATTTTTTTTTTTCCATTTTTTTTTTTTTGGCTTTTTTTTTTATATGTTGGGATATTTTGCTGTTCTGAGAAAGGGTCACTTTTTTAAGGGTGAGTGAAGAAAGCTGATATCTCCATTAGCAATTTTGCAGCCATTGGCAATCAGTTGTGCAGTGGAGAAGATGGATCAAGGCCATGTTTAGAAGACCATATAGGCAGTGTATGCAGTACTGGTGAGACATTGGTTATACAGCAGAAAACATTCAATAGCATTTCACAAGACCGGTATTCCATTCAAAAACTTCTTATATGAGTTGTTTAACGCTGCAGTGAGCAATATTCTATCTCATGTCTGCCCTTAAATAATATAGTTTGGACCCTGCGAACCAGTGACTGGAAACATGGACGAAGATCCAAAGCATCAGGGAATGATGACATGCTATTAGACAAGAGTCTGACCAACATTACCCCTTTTTAATTGGCTATTACGGCAAGCATGAGGTACTAAAGTGAGGATCTGTGGGGAAAATGGGTAACACTATGGATCCCTTGCGACCAATACTTGTCATAAGAGGTGTCTAACAGATCAGGTGGTCAGGCTCGGTAAGTTGAGGGATTATGTCATCGTATCCCAATTGTGTAGATTGATGCCCATGAGGTCAATCACTGGATTGCCTGGTCCAAACTTGATTATGTAGCTGGAATATTGCTAAGTATGCCGTTAAACATCCAACAAAGCAAGCATGAAATACACATATCCTCCGACAATATCTCCATTTTCAGTCTAGTGGTAACGAATTTGACTTAGACATGAAATACTCATATCCCCCGACAATATCTCCATTTTCAGTCAAAGTCGTTACCACCAGACTTATCTATGTGACAAGTTTGGTTAAGATAATTATCTTTTATGGTTTTTGAGTTCTGCTCCGGAAACAAAATGTGATGGATGGACAGAAGGACGGTTGGACAGCAACCATTCCGATATCCCCCTTACACTTCGTGGCAGGGGATAATAAAAAAAAAACTAACGTAAGACTCTGTAAACATATCTGAAAACAGAAGCACCATTCTCATTGGACATGGTTTGTTTGTTTGTTTGTTTGTTTGTTTGTTTGTTTGTTTGTTTGTTGTTTAACGCCGCACTCAGCAATATTCCAGCTATATGACGGCGGTCTGTAAAATAATCGAGTCTGAACCAGACAATCCAGTGATTAATATCATGAGCATCGATCCACGCAATTGGGATCGATGACATGCATCAAACCAAGTCAGTGAGCCTGACCACCTGATCCCGTTAGTCGCCTTTAACGACAAGCATAGTCGCCTTTTACGGCATGCATGGGTTGCTGAAGACCTATTCTACCCCGGAATCTTCACGGGTCTCATTGGACATGGGATCTGAGTGTAGCAGTGTGTGGAGTCATCCCACAGATGGCATCCTTACAGTGCCAGATTCCTGACTTAACATCTTTGGTCAAGCGGACAATGTGTATGACCAGACGGTCAAATCCAGCAAAATACATATCAGTCCCCTACCATGCAGTCTGGTTCCTCCAGGGATAGATTTAACAACAAATTTGAATGTAGCCAGCAGGGCTTGCTCCTTCTAAAAGCTACTGGACCTTCTACAAACTAACTTGCCTACAATTAAGTGGTGGAAGCCACGTAGCCTCATAGTGTGGCTCTGAAATTGTTATAACTCCTCACCCCTAAAAAGCCTATTCCTGCCTATTCCTGCACTCTTAAGGTTAAATCTTGGCTTCCATTTGCCTCATTTTGTGGTGATTAATGAGAAAATAAAGATGCTTTTGTACACAACATTACAAAATGTCAGTCTACCGAAATAATCGACATGAATCTTTCTCAGAGTAACCATTCACACGACCTCATCCCCCCTAAATATTTTCTCAAAGAGCAGTGTCCAATTAAAAAAAAAAAATAAACACGGAGAAGGGGTGTAATTTTGACTAGCCAAATGGCCCATCTTATTTACGATTCAGCAAGCCCTTTGTAATTTTAACAGGCTAATGGGCCAGCAGATAAATTGACCTCTGACATGCCTTCTGTTGATGGGGGAGTATGTAGCTGGGTGGGGAGTCATCCCACAGATGACATCCTGGGTGAACCTCTTTGTCATGTGGACAAGCCATCCAACCAGGGATCAGAAGGTTGTTATTCGAGTAACATCCCAGGATTTGGAAGCGGTTTTTTTGTTACATAATAACAAAATAATTTCAAAGTTCAAATCATTAGATTTGGTTTGGTTTGGTTTGTTGTTTAACGCCGCACTCAGCAGTATTCCAGCTATATGACAGCGGGCTGTAAATAATCCAGTCTGGACCAGACAATCCAGTGATTGACAACATGAGCATCGATCCACGCAATTGGGACCGATGACATGTATCAACCAAGTCAGCCAGCCTGACCACCCGATCCCGTTAGTCGCCTTTTACGACAAGCATAGTCGCCTTTTAAGGCAAGCATGGGTTGCTGAAGACCTATTCTACCCGGGATCTTCACGGGCCTCAAATGATTAGAAGCAGTAGCCTACCAGTAATGGAGCTCTTGTGGGTTAAATCTTCACCATCTTTGACCTCCTTCCCATCTTTGCTGGGCCCACATTTGGCCAACCAGTCTTTCATTAACGTTGCGGTGTTACCTTCACCGTGACCCATTTTCAGCCCAATCTTGCTCGAGTCGACCCTGCTATCAAGGCACATGGATGAGAGACCGTAGGAGCTGGAGCTCTTGGGGGACAGGGAGACCTCATGGTGGGGGTCCCGGTCGGCAATGCTGGACTTGTCACTGGCTGAGGTGGACGGGGAGCCTGGGGAACAGGTAGAGTGAGTGAGGCAGTTCGGTTGGACACTGGAGGACATGTGTGCACATGTTTTTGTTTCTTTGTTGTTTAACGCCGCACTCAGCAATATTCCAGCTGTATGAAGGCAGTCTGTAAATAATCAAGTCAGGACCAGACAATCCAGTGATTGACATCATGAGCATTGATCCACGCAATTGGGATACGATGACAAGCATCAACCAAGTCAGCGAGTCTGACCACCTGATCCTGTTAGTCGCCTCTTACGACAAGCATAGTCACCTTTTATGGCAAGCATAGGTTGCTGAAGACCTATTCTACCCCGGATCTTCATGGGTTCAATCCCCAATGCAAACCATTTAGTTGCAAATCAAGTTTGGTTTCCATACCAACCATATGAAAAAAACCTCATGCCAGCCACTGCACTTCATGTAGATTGTCTGAAGTGATGGAGTATCTAAAGGTTGTGGCAGGTTATTGTGCGGTGAGTTCTAAGATATGGTTTTCCAATTTTGCATTACTTTACTTATTAGGCTAAAAAAAAAATAGCCTTGGTTCTCAGGAGCCACCCACATCATCATAAAGTCTGCTGCACATTTTGTTTTTAATTCCATTTTCAAAAAAATATAAAAATCCTAATACTTAAACATAATGCACAAAAAAAATGAAAATGGAAACAAAAACGACACGTGCAATGAACTTTATGATGATGTGGGCAGTGCCTGAGAACCAAGACTATTATTTTTTTTAGCCTTAATGCTCACAACAGCATTGACAATCCGGTGACACAACCTACTCACTCACCTGTGCCAAATGTTCAACATATATGACCCACCAGGAGAAAAGGGACCTTAAGGGTGCCAGGATATAATTGTGCTGTGACGTCATAAGACGTTTAACGTCAACTTATTTCAATGAGGATGGCAATGTGCGTTGACTGTACAAAAATATCTTACTCTTTGTCTCGTTAGGTTGTAAACAGTATTTCAAAACCTAACAGGAACATATCTTTTTTCAATTCATCAGATATTATGCCTAAAAAATATAATTATTGCATAAACAGTTATAAGTCAGAAAATGGGTCCAAATGTTTGATGTCATATATCTCTGTAATAAATATGAATTGAAGTTTGTGAATTGTATTTTTGTGTGCCGAAGATACTGTAGTTTTAACATATAATGAAAAGTTCAATTGTTATTTTATACCCATTTCTCCTTGTGGGTCCCATATTATGAAAACAGATCGCTGATTAATAGCTATTAATGGGTTTCTCAATATGGCTGCCACTGCGGCCATGTTTAACATGGGATCAAAACCCTGCAAGCAGATAAGACAAGATAATAGATAAGATCCCTCATGCAATGTTTCTGCTACAAAGGCCTTGTAATTTCAGAGTGAGATGTCGAACTTGCAGTAACGCTCTAAAAATGGGAGCACAGGGCACGGGGCACGGGGCACAGGGCATGCATGAGGTGAGGTGAGGTGAGGTGAGGTGAGGTGAGGTGAGGTGAGGTGAGGTGAGGTGAGGTGAGGTGAGGTGAGGTGAAATTGGGTTTAACGTCGCGTCCAAGATTACTGCACTTATATAGCGACGTGCATGTACGTGTGTGTATGTGTTTGGCTGCTTGTACTAGTCCGGACTGATGCCGATTTACAGTGCTAGCTCACTGAGATACCATGCCCCAGTTTAACATGAATATACCCCACTCAGACACAGTATACTGACTCCGAGCCGACCAGTCCTTGTTTTAGCCCTTAATGCCGAGCGCCAGACAGGGTAACAACAAGTACCATCTTTTAACGTCTTTTGGTAAGACGCGGTCGGGGATTGAACCCCTTCCGCTCTCTGGGCGGACGCTCTACCACTAGACCACGGAGGCGGTCCGGCATGCAAGAACAGGACTCACCATCGGCAACGGTCTGCTCCTCCTCCCTGTAGTCTGTTGGGGGCCTGGTCTTATTCCCTGAAACATGAACATACAGTGAGTTAACACCTCCCTTGGCAGTACTTCAGCCACAGCCACAGGGGACACCAAGCATGGGCGTCACACGCAGAACTAGACTGACAGCAGTTCATATTTCCAAACAAAATGTTAAATATTAAAGTAAAAATCAGGGATTTGTTTTATTTCCTCTTCCTTGGTGTGTTCTGAAAGCACAAAAACCACTGGACATGGAATTTTTAACACTTTTGTCCCCATTTTGTTTGTTTGCTTGTTAAGCTACCCCATCATCTGCACACAACAAAAAATCAATATTAATATCTTATTGTTTCAGGACATTTTCATCTTCATCAAGTGGACTGAATGGAGATGGCTGGGTAGCCTAGTGGTTAAAGCATTCACTTATCACACCGAAAGCCCAGGTTTGATTCCCTACATGGCGACAATGTGCAAAGCCCATTTCTTTTCCCCTCCTGTGATATTGCTGGAATACTGCTACAAATAGCATAAAACTCACCCACGCACCCACGCACCCACACACCCACCCACCAACCTACTCATTCACTCACTCACTCAGTGTCATCTTCAACAGGCCTGTAGCCAAGTCCTCGACTCAACAAAGCAATCTCACACTGTTGCATGTTGAAGCATGAAACTCACGATCGTCTCAGCGCTTAGATCTCTTGGTGGAATGGAGTCCATGTCATGCATGACAGGTCAGAGCCTGACACTCTCACAATCTACAGTGAAATCCATTTTGTCCAGAAACCCCATTAGTCTAGAAATTCAGGAAAGATTTTTTTCACAGCTGCTTCAAAAGAAATTGGCAGCCCTGAGCTAGACACAGGGATGGAACTATCCACTGAGTTACAAGGACATATCACTGTCATCCATGTCACTGTTGAAGACTTACTTCTCAATGCTAGCTACATTAAGCAGGCACAATGAGCGATTCCAACACCAGTAATTTTATAATAGCAAACCAAAGAAGTGAGTGAGTGAGTGAGTGAGTGAGTGAGTGAGTGAGTGAGTGCATGAGTGAGTGAGTGAGTGTGTGAGTGAGTGAGTGAGTGAGTGAGTGAGTGAGTGAGTGAGTGAGTGAGTGAGTGAGTGAGTGAGTGAGTGAGTGAGTGAGTGAGTGAGTGAGTGAGTGAGTGAGTGAGTGAGTGAGTGAGTGAGTGAGTGAGTGAGTGAGTGAGTGAGGTTTTAAGCCACTTTTAGCAATATTCCAGCAATACCACGGCGGGGAACACCAGAAATGGGCTTCACACATTATACACATGTCGGGAATCAAACCCAGTTTTTCGGCAAGCGAACATTGAACTACTAGGCTACCCCACTTCCCCACAAGCCAATCTCATTAAAATCACATCTTCGTTCCCGCTATTGCTAAACAAAGATCTGAGGACATCTCATTACAGGTCTCGTCAGAATGACCTTTCATCCGATCAATCAAAGCATCACTTACCAGATCGTGAAAGTGACAGTTGGAATGTGTTTTCTAATCATGCAATCTCGAAAACGGTAACACGGAGTATTCCAAACGACAGTTACGGCCCGTACGTCTGATTCTGTCAAAATTATTGTCTGCCTCTCGCTTCTGTTGGATAAATATTTGAACGAAAGAGGCGTTGCACAGTACGTGGGAAGCACTGCCATACAATCTCAACCATATATTAGACATTCCGTAATGTTTGTTTGTTCAGTTTTCAAAATCTCAATCAAGAACTGTGCAAACATATTTTTCAAGCGTAGTCTGAAATGGAAGTCGCCAGGTTGAAACAAGTGCCGAGAAGCTCAAGAAAGCTGCTTTCTAATTGGCTGATGTCAACTTCTTGTTAGTCATTTCAGTAGTCGGTCAAAGTTCATGAAAGGTCGTTCTGACGTGACCCGTAATAGGATGTCCTCAGCTCTTTGTTTAGCGACAGCGAGAACCTAGATCTGATTTTAATGAGATTGCCCCACAAGCCAAAGGAACGGAACTCTGCATTGCAGGTTGCATCCCCTTAGAAAACGGCCATCCTTAGAAAACGGCCATTCAAGTGCCAAGCAGAGAAATATCATGGAGGCAATATCTATCACTGGCTCCGAATTCTATGGTCTCCTGGTAGATTATGATCAAATAACCAACGTTCAATAGATCCAATGTATATGTCACCTGTAACCAAGGTTAAATAAACAAACACAAACATGTTACTATGTTTAGTAGCAGTTTACATAAGTAGATTAGTACACACTAAAGTGTTGCTGATATTTTCTTGCAGTAAAAACAGAAACAAGGTCCTTCATCCATATTCATACCACCACAATAACATTCCTACTAACAAATTCATTTCCCGTTTCATGGTGAGGTGAAATGGGGTTTAACGTCACGTCCTAGATTATTGCACATACATAGGGATGTGCCAGCACATGTGTGTGTGGCTGCTTATACTAGTCCGGACTAATGCCAATTGTACAGTGCTAGCTCACTGAGATACCATGTTGCAGTTTAACATGAATACCCCCACTCAGACACAGTATACTGACTCCGAGCCGACCAGTCCTTGTTTTAACCCTTAATGCAAAGTACAAGGCAGGTTAACAACAAGTAGAGTCTTTCAACATCTTTTGGAATGACACCGCTGGGGTTTAAACCCAGGAACCTTCCACTCTACCACTGGACCACAGAGGCGGTCTGGGCGACCATGATGAGTGAGTGAGTAGCAATATTTCAGCAATATCACGGCGGGGAACACCAGAAATGGGCTTCACACATTGTACCCATGTTGGGAGTCGAACCCTGGTCTTCGGCATGACAAGCGAACGCTTAAACCACTAGGCTACCCAAATGCCCGCGACCATGATGAACACAGGTGAAACAAATCACAATAAACAGGAACAGTGGAACAAGTGAACGCCATGCAAACAGGTCTTTCAGCAGGACAAACCTTTCCTGGCAGGAGGCGTGGTCTTTTTGGACCGACCCTTTTTCAGTCCTTTAGTACCTGTGTCATAAGGAATATACATTTCAGAATTCAATATTACAAACTTGTGGTAGAGGCAGAAAGGAACCTTATTTATGTTTAAAAGTGAGTGATCAGCAAATACTGAATGATTCTGGTCCTTTTATAATGTTTGTTTGTTTGTTTGTTGTTTAACGCTGCATTCAACAATATTCCAGCTATATGGAGGTGGTCTGTTAATAATCCAGTCTGGACCAGACAATCCAGTGATTGACATCATGGAGCATCGATCCACGCAATTGGGATACCAGGACATTCATCAACCAAGTCAGCGTGCCTGACCACCCTATCCCGACAGTCGCCTCTTACGACAAGTGTAGTTGCCTTTTAAAGCAAGTATGGGTTGCTGAAGATCTATTCTAACCCGGATCTTCACGGGTCGGTCCATTTACACAGAAGTCAGATATGAACAGTAGAGGTGTAATGATACAGTGGGGTCACGATACGATACATATCCCTATACTATTGGTGCGATACAATTCGTATTACAACACATCACTTTTATCTCAGAAGTTGATTTTCTTCCTTTTCGCAGGACAAACACAACCCTGAATCATTTGTTTTCAAATTTCAGAGTTCGGAGATGGGATGTTGGAGGGCGGAAACATATAGGCTAGAGGGCACTGTTAATGTCATGCTATTTGTAGTCAACCGGGAAATGCTAGACAATCTGCATAGGCTGGAGGTTGAACAGCCTGTTATCATTCACATGTTTTTACACCAATAGAGTGAGTGAGTGAGTATGGTTTTACGCCGCATTTAGCAATATTCCAGCAATATCACGGCGGGGGACACCAGAAATGGGCTTCACACATTGTACCCATGTCGGGAATCTAACCTGGGTCTTCGGCGTAACGAGCAAACGCTTTAACCACTAGGCTACCCGTATATCATATCATATATCATATTTTTTTTACCATCCATAAGTTTTACACAATGGCTGGCTTCAAAGATATATTTTAAGATCATTATCTGCAAAACTGGTGCAAATTAAATTATGGAAAGTTCACAGGGTTCATATTCCAGGTATAGGACGGAGGCCTGTGAAATATTTGAGTCTGAACCAGACAATCCAGAGACTGAAACTATCATTGTTGATTACAATTGTCCACGCCACAGGAGTACGAGGAGAAGCGATCAACAAGTCACCGAGTCGGACCACTCGATCCATTTGTTCGTCTCTTACGACGAGCAAAAGTTGCTAGCGACCATTCACACACGGGAACCCCTGGGTTGTTTTCAACACTGGTTTCAGTACAATATTATTCCACAGCAAACCTGCTTTCCTGCTGTTCTCTTTTCTCGTCACAGATCGCGTAATTCTTCTCTCACATATCTTACGCTTTCCTGAAAATTACCCATCAATGTCTTTCAATATTATTACTTCATAGGACACATCTTCACAAAGGTCATGCACAAGAGAGATGAAGTAGCTGCAATGATCTTAACTTTCTTTTGAAACCATGGTTACAGATCATAACAATGATACAAAATGACTAGGGCTGCAACAAGTCCAAATTTACTTCCCGGGCACCCAACCCCCCATTACACGACCCTACCCAGATACCCAACTCCCCCATTACACAACCCTACCCAGGTACCCAACCCCACCATTACACAACCCTACCCAGATACCCAACCCCCCCCATTACACAACCCTACCCAGGTACCCAACCCCACCATTACACAACCCTACCCAGGTACCCAACCCCCCCATTACACAACCCTACCCAGGTACCCAACCCCCCCATTACACAACCCTACCCAGGTACCCAATCCCCCCAATACACAACCCTACCCGGGTACCCAACCCCCCCATTACACAACCCTACCCAGGTACCCAACCCCCCATTACACAACCCTACCCAGGTACCCAACCCCTCCATTACACAACCCTACCCAGGTACCCAACCCCCCCATTACACAACCCTACCCAGGTACCCAACCCCCCCATTACACAACCCTACCCAGGTACCCAACCCACCCCATTACACAACCCTACCCAGGTACGCAACCCCCCATTATACGACCCTACTCGGGTACCCAACCCCCCATTACACGACCCTACCCTGGCACCCTACCCACCATTACACGACCCTCCCCGATGCACACAACCTCCCCACATTACACGACCCTACGCGGGTACCAAACCCCCCGTTACACCCCTATTACACGACCCTACCTGGGCATCCAACCCACCATTACACGACCCGACCCAGGTGACCAACCCCCCATTACACAACCCTACCTGGGTATCCAAACCCCCATTACACGACCCTGGCAAAATGTATTTAGATACACGAATAAAAACAATCTGGTCATGCATACACTGAAGTTGACTGAAGCTTTATCTTTATTCAAAAATATAAAAGTTAGAAGGAATGCATGAATAGTCAGAAACAAATGCGAACATTAGTCACTTGTCATGTAAGAATGGAGTTGTAGATAATTTGTCTCGTTCAAAAATATTTCATGTGACCAAACACGGGTCCTCGGAGTTCTGTGGGTACACGGGTCCTACACAGTACCCCCCTGACCCGAGTGCCCCAGTTACCCGTCCCAGACCTAAAAAGGACAAAAGATTTTATTTTACATGGGTATTCATGATTCACCGTTACTATGGTTACCTGATTTTAGTTGTAACTTTAGGGTTGACTGTCACCATGGTTACCTGATTTTAGTTGTAACTTTAGGGTTGACTGTCACCATGGTTACCAGATTTTAGTTGTAACTTTAGGGTTGACTGTCACCATGGTTACCTGATTTTAGTTGTAACTTTAGGGTTGACTGTCACCATGGTTACCTGATTTTAGTTGTAACTTTAGGGTTGACTGTCACCATGGTTACCTGATTTTCTTTTCTTGGCATTTATTATTCTTTTGTCTGCAACCTGTTCATGTTCTTCTTGTTTCTTAGCCTCTGCCAACAAACAGTTTTACCGTGTCTAGATCTCCAGCCATGCATCACATATCATAAGCAAATGAGTAAACAGTTGCCATGGTTACACGTTTCATAAACATGACACATTACATATAATGTGAATGAAACAAGAACATGGTTACATGAAAACATCCTAACATAATATGGACATGGTTGCCATGGTTACATATTATTGACATGAAAAGATAATACAATCGGTAGATAAATACCATGGTTACCTGCTATAGTGGTTTCCTGCTTGGAAGCTTTTAGCCTCTTTTCTGCAGCTTGTTCTGAAAATAGATACATATCATCATCATCGAACACAAACTAAAGAGTGAGTGAGTGAGTGAGTGAGTGAGTGAGTGAGTGAGTGAGTGAGCTGGGTTTAACGCCGCTTTTAACAGTATTCCCCAAAACTAATGACAGACATGATATAACAGACAAATACCAAGGGACAGATCATTCGAAATCCAATCTCATTAAAATCAGATCTAAGTTCTTGCTATCGCTAAACAAAGATCTGAGGACATCCCATTACGGGTCACGTCAGAACGGCCTTTTGCGAACTTTGACTGACCAGTGAAATGACTAACAAGAAGTCGACATCAGCCAATTAGAAAGCAGCTTCCTCAAGCTTTACGGCACTCGTTTCAACCTGGTGACTTCCATTTCACACCATGCTTGAAAAATATGTTGACACAGTTATCGATTAAAATTTTGAAAACTGTACAAACGAACAATCCAGGATGTCTAATATATGGTTGAGATTGTATGGCAGTGCTTCCCACATACTTTACAACGCCTCCTCGTTTAAATGTTTATCCAGTGGATGCTAGAGATAGACGATAATTTTGACAAAATCAGTTGTACGGGTCATAACAGTCGTTCGGAATACACTGTGTTAACAGTTTCGAGGTTGTATGATTAGAAAACACATTCCGATTGTCACTTTCATGATTTGGTTGATTGGTCGGATGAAAAGTCGTTTTGACGTGAACCGTAATGGGATGTCCTCAGATCTTTGTTTAGCGATAGCGAGAACTAAGATCTGATTTTAATGAGATCGTTCGAAATCTTGTCTTGTCATTTTGTTCATTTGGTTGCATACCAAACATATTTTGTCAGGGCTCCAGATCAGTTTTGGAGCCATGGAGTATTTACTCATGTTATCATTCACATTGTGCATCGAATGTTTTCTTCGGGTCTTCAATTTACGTAAAGTCCTTGATCCAGTCTATTGGGTATTCTTGAAAAATGAATAGACCTTTTCTTAAAATAATTCTGTATAAAATGAGTGAGTGAGTGAGTTTGATTTTACACCGCTTTTAACAATATTCCAGCAATATCACGGCTGGGGACACCAGGAATGGGCTTCACACATTGTACCCATGTCGGGAATCGAACCCAGGTCTTCGGCGTGACGAGCGAACGCTTTAACCACTAGGCTACCCGACCTCCCCCTATACAAAATGCTGTTCAGGTGACTCACTCACTCACACATATTTGCATCTGTTCATGGCTGCCCAAAACGATGTTCCCTTTTACCGGTAATTACCAGTTTTTAACCAGTAAAATTAGGCTTGGACTGGTAATTCATGTGACTGCAAGTCCCTGTAGACCAGCAAATAGAGTAGCTTATAAATCTTTGTTGTTGAACAAAACATTGGTGATATTCATACAAGTATATATTTCGAACAAAGTCAGCTTGCCTAACCATCAAGCTTTCCCTTTGTTTAATTTTAGTGCAAGGAAATAACATTTTCGCTTTCCTTCAAGGTTATATAAATATTTCTGGCGACTTAGTCTCAAACCAAAGTGAAGTATTCAAAAAAAAGAGAGGGAAAATTGAGACTGAACTTTGCAGGAATGACGTGTAGATGTCTTCAGAGATGAAATCATTGCATTTGTCAGCTATGAACGTACACAGCATCAAACATGATGTTGAAAGAATTCAAACCAGGTAATTGTCATACATTTTTTAAATGTTGAAAGTTCGGACATACAAAAACTTGGGGGGACTGGTAATTTGCCAGTTGCCAGTCCACCAGTTTCAAAAGCCAGCGGGAACACGGCCAAGTGGGTCACATGTCACATACCGGTAATCTCACAACTGTGATGTACATATCTAATTAACAATAAGCAAGATGTATTTTCTTATGCATAATTCACGGCAGTAGAGTGCATGTATCTTGAGGCCTACATTTGATCAGTAAATACAAACCAGAAAAGACACACAGGAACACAACATTGAGAAGACTACTTTCAATTTATCATGCACAGTGTTGTTAACCAATTTAGTTTTTTTAATTTCTTTAGGCTAAAAAACATAATTGTCTGGGTTCTCAGGCATCGCCGCATCATCATTTCGTTTTTATTTCCATCTTTTAAAACAAATAAAAGAATCCTAAAACTTAAAAACAATGTGATCCAATATAGCACACAGTTACTTCCCTTTAGAGGCGCACTGCTTTACTGCGCATCTTGTGTTATGGTCATGGCGGCAAGAGGAGTAGGAATCCAAGGTTGACGGTGCAGAAGTGTTTATGTGGTTACATACTAGTTCGATCTCATTAAAATCAGATCTTAGTTCTCGCAACCGCTGAACAAAGATCTGAGGACATCCCATTAGGGGTCACGTCAGAACGACCTTTCAACCGACCAATCAGTGCGTCACTTACCAGATCATGAAAGTGACAGTCGGAATGTGATTTCTAATCATGCAGCCTCGAAAACCTTAAAACAGGATATTCCGAAGGATAGTTACGGGCTTAATGACTGTATCTATACAATCTAGACCATATGTTAGCCATTCCAGAATGTTCTTTTGTTCAGGTTTCAAATTTTATATCGAGAAATTGACAAAATGTTTCGAAATTTGAATTTTAAATTAGTTCTGTAAAGCACAAGAAAGCTGCCTTCTGATTGGCTTATGTCAACATCTTGTCAGCAATTCCATTGGTCGGTCAGAGTTTGCGAAAGGTTGGTCTGACGTGACCCGTAATGGGATGTCCTCAGATCTTTGTTTAGCGGCAGCGAGAACTAATACCTGATTTTAATGAGATTGATACTAATTTGAACAAGTCATTGCCTGAGAACCAATTCATTTATCCTTTTAAGCTATATCGAACAACTCAACTCATTGGGACATGCTATTATGTTGCAAGTATGGAGCTGATCTGGAACCAAAAAATGACTAATTGTAGCTATAAAGGCATGTCAACTATGGCTTCAGTGCAACACTGAAGGTGTAAACAAACATCACAAAGTTCACCAACCTCCCTCTAGGATCTGGTTGACACATCGGACAACCAGCTTGTCTTCTGTCAGACAGAAACCATGGCTCTCATGTGTGTTGATGATGTCCGACAAAATGTATTCACAATGGTTGGGAAAGATGGCTTTCAGTCTATCCAGAGCTTTCTCCTTGAGCTCCGTCATGTCTCTAGTCTGTTCTCAAACATCCATCTGGAACAGAAGCTTTTAAAATCATACCTACAGACAACTGTTTCTGCATTTAGAAAGTGAGCTGCTTGTCTGTTTTATGTTTAGGGTGGCAGTTTTATTTAAAAGGAGGTTCACTCGAACACTACTTTGAACACTATTCCAGTTATAAACTGAACAAAAGCAGTTAAGAGGCATGAATATCTTGGGGGATATATTTTCATAGTCAAGCTTTTTGGGGTTAGTATATCACTGCATGTCAGCTTAACGTGGGAGGACAACCCAAAGTGATGCTGGACATTTAGCGCCACCAGTGGCTATTACGAAGTATGTCCCTTCCATGTTGCTCCTATTGACCAATCAGATTCCACCTCTCAGTCTCATTACACTTGCACTTCAAACAAAATGGCGGCGCCCAGTCAAGATGATGTGATCGATAATCAAGATCTATATTTCAACAAAACAGTTTCTTTGAGTTTCTTTAAATGGTACGATATATACAAAAATTTCATGATCCCTAGTTTTTTTCATTCAGTACATCACTGTATGTCAGTTTAATGTGGGAGGAAAACCCAAAGTGATGTTGGACATTTACAACTTTGGCGGATACCAAAAAACATGAGTATGGTTCAGATAAACAATAATAATCGGTGAATACGGAACAAACACTGACCAAAACAACTTCATTATTTTGAAGACAAATGAAATAAAATATTATTGATACCCACAAATTTTGACAAGGAGCATTATTATTGATTACAACTTCTTTATGAAACATACATAACATTTCAGGGGAACTTCTTCCCCTTCATCAGGTGAATGATGGATGGCCAAGAAGCAGCCCTGACAAGTTGTAATGAAGACGTTGTAATCCTGTTTTTGTCTGTCTGTTTGTTGTTTAACGCTGCATTCAGCAATATTCCAGCTATATGATGGCGGTGTATAAATAAACGAGTCTGGACCAGGCAATCCAGTGATTGACATCATGAGCATCGAACCATGCAATTGGGATACGATGACATGCATCAACCAAGTCAGTGAGTCTGACCACCCGATCCCGTCAGTCGCCTCTTACGACAAGCATAGTCGCCTTTTACAGCAAGCATATTCTACCCCGGATCTTCACAGGTGAAATCCTGAATACTCCTTGTCATCCAACTTCTAAATGCCTATAAAGACTTCCTCCACAATCTGTTTTCATTTTCATTCCAAAATTTGACTTTAGAAATGAATAATACACAAGGATTAATTTTTCAAAATTACTCAATAAATACAACCACCAAACAATTATAATCACTCTCATTATAATAATTAAAACAGTTCATGTGTTAGTGACAAGTGACAAGTGTATTTGCGCATGAGGCCACATAGTGTTGCATATACAAAAATGCATAAAGTGCGCTATTTCGAAACATATATACTACTCAAAAGAAGTTAAGGATCACCTGATTCTTTCATATTACTATAGATAATCTCTCATGTCATGACAGATTAACTTTACCATTATGAAAGAATCGGGTGATCCTTAACTTCTTTTGAGTAGTATATATCGATAAGGTGCTTATCTGGGTAGGTTTCTTTTTAGACATAAAGATACAGTTTTAATAACTGCAGGGTTACTGATGCTGAAGAGAAGCTGGGATAATTTATCAATGGAAGGATTAGTATAATAATAGGGCAGCAAAAACATTTCTCTACTCGATTGAAAATAAGGACATTCCAAGAGAAAATGAAACTCATCATCAATTGAACATGTATAACAGTTTATACACAAAACATTTTTTGTGGTTTAGTACAAAAAGTGAGTGTGATGTGAGTGTGATGTGAGCGTGATGTGAGTGTGATGTGAGTGTGATGTGAGTGTGATGTGAGCGTGATGTGAGGGTGATGTGAGTGTGATGTGTGTGATGTGAGTGTGATGTGAGTGTGATGTGAGTGTGATGTGTGTGATGTGAGTGTGATGTGAGCGTGATGTAATCGTGATGTGAGCGTGATGTGAGTGTGATGTGAGCGTGATGTGAGTGTGATGTGAGTGTGATGTGAGCGTGATGTGAGTGTGATGTGAGCGTGATGTGAGCGTGATGTGAGTGTGATGTGAGTGTGATGTGAGTGTGATGTGAGTGTGATGTGAGCGTGATGTGAGTGT
Source organism: Haliotis cracherodii (assembly GCF_022045235.1). Lineage (NCBI taxonomy): Eukaryota > Metazoa > Mollusca > Gastropoda > Lepetellida > Haliotidae > Haliotis > Haliotis cracherodii. The sequence continues at coordinate 6,622,445 of NW_027266270.1, forward strand.
GATGTGAGTGTGATGTGAGCGTGATGTGAGTTCATAACACTCATACCTCTTATATCAATGCAACTATAATATCAACATGCCCCAAAATGTTTATACTGCACTTTCAACTTATGTGATGCATAACGAAATTTGCAATATATTCTCAATAAATCTCAAAAAGGAAATAGTTATATTATGTTTGTTTGTTTGTTTGTTTAACGCCACATTCAGCCATATTTCAGCTATATGACTGCGGTATGTAAATAATCGAGTCTGGACCAGACGATCCAGTGATTGACATCAAGAGCATCAATCTACGTAATTGGGATACGATGACATGCATCAACCACATCAGCAAGCCTGACCACCTGATCCCATTAGTTGCCCTTACGACAAACATAGTCGCCTTTCACGGCAAGCATGGGTTGCTGAAGACCTATTCTACACCGGATCTTCACGGGTCAATTCTATTATGTACACATATCAGATGATCTATCAAAATATTCTCATGCACTTGAAACATTATCTATGCATTAGATGTCTAACTTAAGGTGGTATCAACATTGCAATATTGAATTCACATTGTCATCTGTGCTTCTATGTTCCATGTGCCTTCCCTTGTGTTGCACATTAAAATGTCTCTGATAAAATAACAAAAACGACACATTGGGTGAAAAAAAGTATTAGACAAAGTGTATTGGATGAGGAAAACTTTGAACAGAAATGTATTTCCATAACACAAAAATTATACTATGTACAAATGATAGATGGAAATTGGAGGGATTGCATGTGAACTGTCTTCCTCACTGACTAACCTATGGTTAAATGGGTTATAGTCAAAACAGCCTTATATCAGAACGACCACAAACCCATAATGATTGGTATCGTTATTATTTTAAACCAAAACGCTCTGACAATAGAAATTGGAAATTTCATTGTTTTTATTCAAAATTACTTCATTCGTGAGTGGTAAAGCTCTGTGTCAACTAAATACACCATCTGAGTTGTGGAACATATGTGCCTCAAACAATGGAGTAAAGGTACAATGAACTGTGATATAGATCTGAGATTGAGAACTGTGTGAACAGAAGTCCCATCTTCCCAGGCAAAGGAATTAACTGACTGTAAAAGTTCATTTATTAAACTGTTCAGTGTATTCTATTCTAAACTAAATGCCTATGGCGGTTAGATAGGGAAAACCTCCTGTCATCAGGGAAATACAGGTTACCTCTACTACAAAGCCATAGAATTAGTTATGTAACATTAATATGAATTTGGGACATTTTTAATACCAATTTGCTGCAGACACTACAGTTATCTTTCTTTGCAATATTCAGTGTCATTACCAGTGAAAAATATTTGAATGGTTTCAGAATAACAAGGCTTGTGGTGCCATATTGCTCACAAATGGAGTGACATGTCCTTTCAAGTTACATAAATGTCTTTTTCAGGGTCAGTGGACCACGATTGATGATGAGAAGTGTTAGAAACGACCATGAACGTTATCTAACACAACAAAAATGGATATATGAGAACCATACAAATATTCTAGTTCCATCAGAGACCATATAATAGATTATATGGTCTCTGGTTCCATACATTAATGTCAACAAACAACTGAAACGGCAAACTAGTTCGGAGTATAATTTTTGGCCTAAATTCGATCAGTATCACTGATGGTACTACTCATTGTGTACTTGAACAAATCAGCCATTGGTTTCACGGATAACGTTGCAATTCTTCATGGGAAATACATAGAAATCGGGGCCTCCTCAAAGTGCGAAAAGAGTTAAAGAAAATGAATCTCCGAACTTGAATGAAATCGAAACTACGGAGGGTGCTAGCCTAACAAGCTTCGTGGATATGTCAAATCACCTGAAAGCGTTTCTTTAAGTCGCTTTATTGCAATGTAAATTAATTTGTCTCGGAATACATCAGTCGTTCTTCTACTGTCAATCAAACGTTTGTAGTCAAGTCTCAGCTGATACCTTGACGTTTTGAAAGCGGAAATTTCATAACCGGAAGTTTCATCACCGCTCGAAATATACTAAAAGTCGCGTTTATATTTAACCGAACGCAGATTCTTGCTTATCCGTTGTTGTTAGGTTAAAGCGATCGCTCATCACGCAGAAGGCCGGGGTTAAATTCCTCCAAGTGGGGGCAATTTTTGCGAAGTCCATTTCCCTTAGTCGTGCCATAAACCTATCATCGTGGGTTCGAATCTCAGTTCGTTCTGTTCATGTTTCTGTTTCTCTGCGCCATAGCTATGCTCGTGCGTTTCTCCAAGTGGTTTTCAGGCTCACCTATAACGTGACGCGTGATATAATTGTCATACTGTTTGAAGTGCCTTTTAACCCCACTTACTCACTCATATTTCAAATAAATACAGAAATAACCACTTTATTTGTTTGATATTCATTCCATATTCCTGAGCCCCTGTTACAGATAAGACCAGGCACCGATGGTAGTGCCCGGCTTAAGTAAGAGTGAGTGAGTATGGTTTTACGCCGCGTTTAGCAATATTCCAGCAATATCACGGCGGGGGCACCAGAAATAGGCTTCACACATTGTACCCATGTCGGGAATCGAACCCGGGTCTTCGGCGTGACGAGCGAACGTTTTAACCACTAGGCTATCCGACCGCCCCGGCTAAAGTAAGAAGGGATGTAAAGACACTGTTAAACAACACAAGAAAAATTATCAAATCTGAAATAAATTTCAGAACCTGCATTAATTTTGTTGATTTAGTAACATTGATATAAGAGGTATGAATTCTGTGAACTGAGGTCACACTCACTCACTCACTCACTCACTAAGCCAAAAAACGGTAAATAAAGTGAAAAACCAAAACAGAAATTTAAGTAAACAGAAACAATGTACACTACATCTAGATCACTGAACTCCAGAAGCAGACAGATCCAATGTTTAATGTGACTACAATTTAACATACTTTTCAATTCTTTAACTTATAATAAACACTGTTGAACAATAGGTCCTCTATACCACCAGTATATTTTCTCCTTGAAACAAAACAGGATAAGCTGAAGGTCAAATTTCATATTGTACGTGGCTATGTGGAAACTTTTTATAAAGTAAGCTTAGCAGAGATTGCTAAAAATATTGAACTTGTTTACACTCCCATAATACGTGAGTAAAACAGCATAAAGTGCTATCCCATAATCTTAGATATTTGATAGAGTCCTGTGGATAATTCCGAACTGAAACCATCTCAATATGGTATCTAAAATAGTCTTAAGTCTCAAAGTTTCTTCCCATTCGATCTCAGCAAGAACGCATTCATCCCACTTATGGTTAAATTTGAGGTTAGTATCAGATGCATTCAAGGTAAAATATTAAAAATAACAATAATAATAACTCCTTTCATAACAGACACCAATTTCCTCACAACAGGAAGATCATTAAATTGGGCAAAAGATGGGTGTTTAGTTATTTTCAACTTATCTCGGTATTGCTTCATATCTTTGATTAACCCATGATAATGAAGGTTGGTGACATTGAGTTCAAAATGTTTGGCTCAAGTCTAATTACAACTATAAGATTGCTACGCGATAAATCACAAAGAACAATGGAGAAGGTTTATCTAACGAGAAGACATTGTTCTATCATGACGTCATTTCTGGAGATTCGAACAATCGCATCCAAAGGTGGGAGAGATATGACAATCGGTGTTGGGAACAAAGGTGCAAATAATCGACGTACGATTTATAAGAATACGCGGGAAAGAATGTATGACTTCGTCTGAAATTGTGATCAAAGCGGCAACTCACTCACGCACTTATCGGAATATTGTGATTTGAAACCTGTTTGACCAATCAGAATCGAGTATTTTCAAAGGTATTTATTCAATGACGCTGATACTAATGTCAACACCTACTGGGTGAGATACAGTTAGCACTTTTCTGAAGACGATATGACTTTATAATACCGATATTGTTTTGTATTTTTTTCAAAATGAGTGTTATGTCCCACCAGCCTTGATCGCCTCCGTGGTCTAGGGGTAGCGCGCCCGCCCGGGGAGCAAAAGGTTCGGGGTTCGATCCCCGACCGCGTTATACCAAAAGACGTTTGAAGGTGGTATTACTTTTCGTTGTAACCCTGTCTAGCGGCATTAAGGGGCTCAAACAAGGACTGGTCAGTATACTGTGTCTGTGTGGTGTATTCATGTTAAACTGCGGCATGGTATCTCAGTGCTAGCACTCTAAATCGGCATCAGTCCGGACTAGCACACACACACACACACACACACACACGTGCATGCATGTTGCTATATACTATTTAAGTGCAATAACCTTGGACGCGACGTTAAACCCCACTTCACTCACCAGCATTTGTAGATAACTGTTTGATTGACATTCTCGAAGTTGGTGAGTAAGTAAGAAAACGTACTTTTTAGATAACAACTTTTGGTTTGTTGCATATTGCGACGTTTCGATGTAAATTCTTACATCGTATACTTGGCTAAATCCAATTATCTGTATGCTACTTGTTATCTTTTACCTGCTGTTGTCAATGTTAATCTGGGGGCACGGGTGGCCCAGATGTCTAAGGCGCCGCGATTCGCTGTGCAGAGATGCGTCCCTTGGGCACGCCCGACACGATGATTGTTGGTTCGAATCCCGGTTCGCCCCGATTATGTTTCTAGGTTTGTCAGCACCATACCCATGCTCGTGGGTTTCACCAAAGTCTGAGACCTGCATCACTTCAGGCTTTCCTCACATATTAAGGTGGCACGCCGCGATATAACTGTAATACTGTTAAAAGCGGTGTTAAACCCAACTCACTCACTCACTCACTCACTCACTCACTCAATGTTAATCTGCTGCTCATCACAACATGACAATGCATATATAGCTCTCATCACTTGGTTGTTCTCACACCAGCTTCATAACGGTGTAAGAATCTACATCGAAACGTCGCTTTATGCAATAAACAAGAAGTTGTTATCAATAAAGTTGTACGTTTTCTCACTTACTATTCCTATATTATTGCTATTTCTATTCCTTCTCCTATCACTGTTAATTACCCCGGCCTCCAGTTTACCTATCACTGCTAATCACCCTCGGCCTCCTGTTTACCCATCACTGCTAATTACCCCAGGCCTCTTGTTTACCCATCGCTGCTAATTACCCTCGGCCTCCCGTTTACCCATCACTGCTAATTACCCCGGCCTCCCGTTTACCTATCACTGCTAATTACCCTCGGCCTCCTGTTTATCCATCACTGCTAATTACCCCGACCTCCTGTTTACCCATCACTACTAATTACCCCGGCCTCCCGTTTACCTATCACTGCTAATTACCCTCGGCCTCCTGTTTATCAATCACTGCTAATTACCCTCGGCCTCCCGTTTACCCATCACTGCTAATTACCCTCGGCCTCCCGTTTACCTATCACTGCTAATTACCCCGCCCTCCTGTTTACCTATCACTGCTAATTACCCTCGGCCTCCTGTTTATCCATCACTGCTAATTACCCCGACCTCCTGTTTACCCATCACTACTAATTACCCCGGCCTCCCGTTTACCTATCACTGCTAATTACCCTCGGCCTCCTGTTTACTCATCACTGCTAATTACCCTCGGCCTCCCGTTTACCTATCACTGCTAATTACCCTCGGCCTCCCGTTTACCTATCACTGCTAATTACCCTCGGCCTCCCGTTTACCCATCACTGCTAATTACCCCGGCCTCCTGTTTACTCATCACTGCTAATTACCCCGGCCTCCTGTTTACCTATCACTGCTAATTACCCTCGGCCTCCCGTTTACCTATCACTGCTAATTACCTTCGGCCTCCCGTTTACCCATCACTGCTAATTACCCCGGCCTCCTGTTTACTCATCACTGCTAATTACCCCGGCCTCCTGTTTACCTATCACTGCTAATTACCCTCGGTCTCCCGTTTACCTATCAATGCTAATTACCCTCGGCCTCCCGTTTACCCATCACTGCTAATTACACTCGGCCTCCCGTTTACCTATCACTGCCATGGCCATTTACCTGTCAGCGATAATTTAGTCCTGGGTTCCAGTTGCCAGAACTATCAGCGCTAATTACTGTAAAGTGTCATCTTCCCGAGGCAAGAGAGTTAACTGACTATAAAACTCCATCTTCCAACCTTGCCGAAATATGCTGGTATTATGGAGTTACATTTTTGGCTGGACTAACGAGTCGATGCATAGTCCAATCAAAATCGCGCACCGAAGTCGAAATCCGGTTCGTAAACTGTCGTGCAGATTTCGATCGACTGCGTGATTTGCAAAGCAGGTGCACCGCCAACTCGTTGTCAGTAGATATTTTCCAAATCTGTACATGTTTTTAATCAAGGTGCTCGCGTGATTTGATGCATTTCGCGATGTAAGACCCGTTTTATCACAGTATAGATCCTGAAATTATCGATCAGATCGTCCTGACTGGGCGCCACCATTTTGTGTGAAGCAAACACAAGTGATACGAGAGGTGGAACCTGATTGGTAGGCTTAGCAGGGACATAACTGGTAATAGCCACTGGTGGCGCTACGATCTAGCCCAGTAATTCCAGCTTAGCTCGGCAAGGGAATCTACTGCTAATCGCCTATCAGCGCCAATTATCTGTTGGCTTCCCTTGTTAAGTTTCCATCTTTTGTTATCTTATTATTAGTTCTGACATGTACAGATATGCTCTCTGACTCATATCATTCATTCACCTAAAAAAGGAGTAAGCATATACTCCGAAACGTTGTGTTCCTCGGTGGCCTAGTGGTTAAAGCGTTCGCTCGTCACGCCGATTCCCGACAAGGGTACAATGTGTGAAGCCCATTTCTGGAGTCCCCCGCCGTGATATTGCAGGAATATTGCTAAAAGCGGCGTAAAATCTCACTCACTCACATGTGTTCCTCATAATAAAGAAGTTGACATCCATAAATTCTCTTCTTTAATAAACCAGAAGTTGTTATCCATTAAGTTGTACGTTTTCTTACTTGTTCATTTCGCTTCGTCCAATTATCTGTATGCTAATTTGTACTTGTTATCTGTTACCTGAATATCACAACATTTCGTGCATATATACCTCTCACCACGTGGTTGTTGTCATTCAAGCTTGATAGTGGTGTAAGAAGCTACATCGACACGTGGCTATATGCAATAAACCAGATGCTTACGTTTTCTTAATAGTATATGTGACTCCATAAAGTTGTACGTTTTCTCAATTGTAAATGACCCTCGTTCTTTAAAACAATCTCATTAAAATCAGATCTTAAGTTCTGGCTGCCGCGATAGCGAGAACTAAGATCTGATTTTAATGAGATTGTCTTTAAAACAACCACCTACCCATGATCATACGCATGTTTCGTGGAGTTAATGGCTACAAAAGACACATGTATTACATCATATGGGTAACGTGCCACATATACAATGTCGACGGGGTATCTTTTCTGACGCGGCCCCGACTTTCAACCTTTACGTGAAACGCCCAGAAAGCCATGCTGGAGTTAACATGTTACGATTAACATCAGAATATGACGTAACAGTGACCGATAGCGGACTGTTGCAGCAGGGATCAAATTTTGGGTATTTGAACAAGAAACTGTCATGCATTTATTTATCTACTGTCCACATGTACAAAAGTTAGGGTACCGTTATACAAAGCGATCTTAGTGCTAAGGTGATCGTAACTCCCAAATCTTAACATAGACTTACGTCAGTCGTAGCGCTAAGGTTGTTTTGTACAACGGCACCCTGGACTGACCTGAATACATTCCATAATGATTCTGTGAGAAATATAGTTTCTTTTCACAAGTTTGGAGTTGAATCAAAACATACCATGGTTAATCATACAATCGAGGCGGCAAAGATTATATCCGTATATTTAGTATAAAAGCCATGGAACCATTTATAAACATCCTGAAGGATATTTTCAGGATTGTAAAATACATAGCCATAGGGAATAATAACACTCCCAATTTCAACAATAAGTGTCAAGAACTGATGAGCAAATTATTATGTTTGTAAACATATATATCTGGTATACAACAACACCCCATAATGCTGTAACATGAGTATATATTGCAAATGGTCGTATTATATGATGTCAACAATGTAGAGATTCCTGGAATGAATAATATGTAGTGAAAAAAAAGTGTTGGTGTTTTTTATTTGGTGGGGGTGTAATTGAGGGAGTGTGTGGTGTGGTGCGCCGGGTCCGGGGGTGGGGGGTGGGGGGGGGGGGGGGGGGGGGGGGTGGGGGTGGGGTGGGGGGTGAGGGTGAGAGGGGTCGAGGGTGGTCTATGAAGGGATTTGACTGCACCCCTTCTGATCCGTAATATGATGAGCTCGAGGGTACGAAAATTAAGTTGAAATGGGGATACTATTATTATCGGATGAAATTAACGTCTTCCTTCAGATGTGGGGATTCTTATTTTAAAATATATTTTTGAACCACAAATGTTATAATGTCTGCCGTAAGCCTATGTCAATTATACGATCGTCTTACGGCTAGACCCTGAACGCACACCCCACGTACCCAGCGTTATGCCACAATAAGCTGATAATGATATTTTTATCTTTTTGTGAGGGGTGGGTGGGGTGCGTGGGCTTAAAATTCAAATCTGAGGTATTTTAATTTTTCATATTTTTTCAAAGCAACTGTTCTAGACATCTGCGTACATTAACTGTCGACGCGTGGGTTACACGAATCGTGACTATTGTGTTGGACAATGCTTACTTGTGTATGGCACATTTCATCAAGTACAGGGAGAAGGGAGCACAAATTGCGGTTGTCTTCATCTGTAGATACACAATACAATTATACATGAGGCTGGGTGTTTGGTGGTGAGGCGGGTTGGGTAATAATATTTTCACAAAGACCTCAGCATCGAATAACTATTTCTTGTTTGTATCGTGCAGTTTTAGCTACCATGACACGTAAGTGTGTGCTTTCTTTTGCCCGGAAGTTTAAATTCATTCTAGTCCATATCCATTCTCTGCAGGCCTTTATTTTTCCAGCACTACAATTATACCAAATGTTACAATGTTAGGGATCCCCCCATCCAAACCCCACCCCACCCCCACCCCACCCCACCCCACCCCACTCCACCCCAACCCCACCCCAGCCTCTTGGGCCCCAAGCTCCCACGTCTTGTACACTTCTCATTACTGTTTAATAAAGAAAAAAAGAAAACATATTATGGCTTTATCCCCCCCCCCCCCCCCCCCCCCCCCGCCGCACCGCACTCAGCAATATTCCAGCTATATGACGGCGGTCTGTAAATAATCAAGTCTGGATCAAACAATCCAGGGATTGATATCATGAGCATCGATCCCCGCAAATGGGATCGATGACATGAATCAACCAAGTCAGCGAGCTTGACCACCCGCTTTATTTTTTCCCCAGTAGTGCTTGTAGTCATGAATATATACTGAATATATACTGAATATATACTGTCCAAATCATATCACAACCGTACATCTATTCCTGTAACGTAAATCATCAGACTCCCTGAGATTTATTGCTGTACCTCTACAAACGAACACAGCTGTAAGAAGTTGTGCCACGCAGTGTGTTGTCGCGCTTATCCAAGTGTCGAAAATCGCCGATATTGGCCGATTGTTTGACACTCTGATTACCTCGTTATTGGTTTGCATGCCGCCTGGACTGCTGTTGCACCTCTGTATTTGGTGACATATGGCCGGTTGTCGGAGCTCAAGTGTAATTTGTACAAATAAAGGTTGTTATAACAGGGGTCATAAACAGTTCTATGTGACCTCGTGCTGACATGTATACGAAAGAACACTTACGCATTTACTTGTAATTGGGAATGGCTCCTTGAAACTTTGTTCTCTAAACGCGATGTATTCATACACACACAGTAATTAAACCCCGCTTTGTTCTCTAAATGAAATGGGTAATTACGTTGTTTGTTCAAACATTCTCTTAAAATTAAGGTCCATTGTCATTGTAATCATACGAGAAATTACAAAAGTAACAAACAGAAAATCCCGATAATTGTAAAAGTTCTCATTATTGTTGTAGTTGTTGTTGAGTGAAAATGATGCACAAGCCAAAATGGTAAAGTTCTAGGGTGCAAAAATCTCCTTGTGAGAAAACAGAAAATGTTTTGAGACATAATTTGGAAATATCAGTTTGTGGTAAAGTTCTAAGGCGCAAAAATCTCCTTGTGAGAAAACAGTAAATGTTTTGAGACATTATTTGGAAATATCAGTTTGTGGTCTGTTGATAAGAGTTTCATTTTCTTCGAAAGAGCTGACAGGGAAGTCACTATTCTCCATAAGAAAAAATACAAAACGTGTGTACGCTTTTTAGAATAAAATGAAACAAATGTCTACCTTTTTTTTTATAAAGGTGACATACATTTCCATGATTTTATTATTTTTAAATGTCTGACGAAAACAGTGGTGACTGGGTACGACTCACTCACTGAAATGATTTTGTTGAACAATTTCGTGTAAAGGTCCATTCCCAATTTTGGGTTATCCCATTCAACCGGAAGTACTTCTCTCGCGTGTACTCGGATCTGAAAACGTCAACAAGAAGCACTTGCCCCAGAAAGCAACAGAAATTTTATATTCAATGAAAGGTCATTGGATAGTCTTTGGAGATATGGTTTGATATTGTATCAACATGGACTTCAAGTACTTGATGTCCCTTGCCGCTGATAACGAAAAAAACTCAAAACATCAGGTAAATGTAAAGAAACGCCAGCCTCCCGAACCAGCTGCATACGGCCATATTATCCAGAACCGTGGGTGTGGGAGGGGGAATTTGCTGAGTGGGACTTTGCAGTCCACCATCTGTGACAGGTTCGATGCTCGTGTGGAGCAATGGGTTTATCTGACCAAATCTAAAGAAAGTATAAAATTGGCTTCAACACGCTTTCCTCATACTATCATCGACATGCTGTTAGATAACTAAGAAAATTGTGTGGATATTTTTAGATACCAAAAATGAAAAAAACGAAAAACACTTTAAGTTTTTGGTTTTAGTTGTTTTTTATTTTTTTACAGGCTCAACTCAAAGTAAAATTCTGATTTTCTAGGTAGTGAAAAAGAATGATGATTGTAGCATTGGAACAGTTGTCATGTCCACTCTAAACATGCAAAATCATCATATGACCTGATTATGAAAATTAGATATGTCAATTTGAAAATGTTGATGAGAAAAAACAGTGTACGATGCTTATGTTGATGTTACCATGCTTATGTTGATGTTACCATGCTTATGTCGAGAACATTGCAGACTATGCATGATGCATGTAATATCATAAATCCTACAGAATTGTATCCTCGTGTTATTGGTTTTCGACCCCCGAAAAAGTATTTCTCATGATGTGTCTAATAACAATCCCAATACACTAAAATGAAGTCTTGTTGCGAATATTTATTTCTGTTCACACTTGGATGGTCAAATGATCATGTCTTGTTAATTTTGTTGAGATAAGGCCTTGTCGATCAGACGCCATCTTGTTACCGTCATATGATTTCGAGCCACTTCATTACATTCAAGTTAAAAATAGATGCACACATGATCAGTCACATGACATTACAGGAAAAGAAGTTTACAAACGCAGCCGATACATTATCGATTCATACGATTGTTCTGATGCACAATTATCATCAAATCAATATTATCAAGTTTTAGTAAAATGTGAATAAGTGACAAAGTAAGTTTTAAGGTAAGTTTTGTTTACTTATTTGATATCTTACTTTGTGTAGCTTAATTGAAACATGACTTCAGCGACAAGATGCGAACACTTTGATGTCTTCAGTGGGCTTTGAAGCATCCTGATATGTATCAGATCGCACAATTGGTGTATCGTCCCATCCCTAGATACCACATGTTACAGCTACTTTAAGTTCAGACTGGGAGCAGTTAATTTTAATGGGGACACTTTTAGTGCTGCATCCTGAAAGAACTATCACAGGAAGAAAGTAAAGGGGTAGCTAAGATAATAAGGATGGAAATGGAATTTCTTTACCCGTGAAGAGCAGGTAGAATAGGTCTTCAGCAACCTATGCTTGTCGTAAAAGGCAACTATGCTTGTCGTAAGAGGCGACTTAACGGGATCGGGTGGTCAGGCTCGCTGACTTGTTTGATGCATGTCATCGATCCCAATTGCGTAGATCGACGCCCATGATGTCAATCACTGGATTGTCTGGTCCAGACTCGATTATTTACAGCTATGTATTTTTCAATCCCGAAGATCCAGGGTAGAATACGTCTTCAGCATAATCAGCAACCCATGCTTGCCAGAAAAGGCGACTACACTAGTCGTAAGACCGCCGTCATATAACTGGAATATTGCTGAGTACGGCATTAAACAACAAACAAACAAATTTTTTCACAAATGCAAAGCAGTTCATTCTGTCCTGTAATCATGGTAATGAAAGCGCTGGGTCTGTTTGCCTCCCATTATTAGTTCAGTATAGATAATGTTGAGAGTTAGTCAGCCAAATTGTGCCACAACAGCCATTGGGGTTAACGGAGACTGGTCTTGGTTATTTTCAGGCCACCAAATAATAAGCTTGCATACTGATGACTGCAGCATTAAACTGTCAAATCTCTCCATATTGTTCTCATACCGTATTCGACGTAATAAGCGCCCTGCTCTAATAAGCGCCCACGGCGATATTTACTAATTTATTTGCTGGTGAACAATCCCAATTAGCACCCCTTCCGATTGATCAATATACAAAAGACTTATTTATTCGCGTATAATACCCAATTAAATTCTGGAAAAATATATCTGTCGTATAAACCATGAAAGTTTTCTTTCAAGGCTGTTTTTTTTTCACCAAAATAACATTCTATTAAGAGCCCCCCCATTTCTAATTTTGAGAGCGCCCTGGGCGCTTATTGCGTCGAATACGTTATTCTCCGTAATGATCTATAACCATGAAGAATTGGGGATACCATCACAGGTTTATTGTTCTATCATGGTGGCAGTACATGCAGTCAGACATCACTTCATCATCTAGCTGATACTATTTACTCTAACACTACTCACAATGGCAATATACCACAGTGTCAAAATCTCAAATACAATCTCATTTCTAAGTTTAATAATATGGTGATATCAGAGAGTGTTCCAGGTTGTATCAGGTGGATTGATGACGGTTGTTTCATTGTAGATGTGAAACAGGCAGGAATCAAATCACCTGCCTCACAACATCATGCTTTTGTGATTGTTGCTCCTCTTCATTCACAGAGCATCCACACCGAGACTCAATTGTTCCAGTGATCTTGTTTGTTTTTTTGTTTAATGCTGCACTCAGCAATATTCCAGGTATATGGCAGCGGTCTGTAAATAATCAAGCCTGGGACAGACAATCCAGAGATTGATATCATGTGCATCTATCCTCACAACTTGGATACGATGACATGCATCAATCAAGTCAGCGAGTCTGACAATCTGATCCCGCTAATCACCTCTTACGACCAGCATTATCGCCACTTACGACAAGCATGGGTTGCTGAGACCTATTCTGACCCGGATCTTTTCAGGTCCAAGTGATCTTGGGCTGTGCAATTGCCTAAGAAGAGTTGTCTGCTTTAGCATGCTCAATGACCAGAAGGCACTCCAGTAAATTGAATAAGATATGACTCCAAAAATTGTGTGAAAAAGTTTATTTTAACATTTTTTGATAACATCCGTTCATGATCCGACTCCAAGCCCATGTATCAGTCAATACCAGTTTGTGAAATTTCTCTTTTTCATATGATTCTAGGGGGAACGGGTGACCCAGTCGTCTAGGGCGCCCGCTATTTGCTTTGCAGAGTTGCATCCCTTGGGCACGCCAGAAACCTATGTTTGTTGTTTTTCGAATCCTGGTTTGCCCAGATTATGTTTCTAGGTTTGTCAGCACCATACCCGTGCTCGTGTGTTTCACCGAAGTGTTTCTAGGTTTAAGCTGACACACCGTGATATAACTGTAATAATACTGTTAAAAGCGGTTTTAAACCCAACTCACTCACTCATATGATTCCAGGATGGAGGGGTAGCCTGGTGGTTACAGCGTTCGCTCGTCACGCCTACCCCGAGGTTCCATTCCCCACATGGGTACAATGTGTGAATCCCATTTCAGGTGTCCCCAGTCGTGATATTGCCGGAATATTGCTAAAAGCAACGTAAAACCATACTCATTCACGGATATAATTTTTACAACTTGCAAAGTTCTGTATTAATATAGATGAAAGCGTTGTGTTGTTGAGTTCCTATGGTGGTGCAGCATTCAATGCCTGTCATGTAGGGAAGTGTGTTGTTCATACAGGAGTAGGTTTGTTTGTTGTTTATCTGGTAGTAACTGTAGTGGTCTGCATGCTTGTCTATTTTCAGTTTGAAAACAGTGCACAGATTTCAACCACTCTGTCCTCGGCAAAGAAAGAAGACAGGAAATCAAAAGAAGGAAAATCGGACACCCTCAAGAAGCTACAGGATGAGAAGGCCAGAGAACGACACGAGAAAGGTGTGTACATGATATGTGGCTACTGCTGAGTATAGTCTTGGATCTCACAGTCCAGCTGCCTGAATATAACCCCCATTGTTCCTGTCATTATCCATGTCAATGTGTACATGTCAGTGTCTTGGATCTCACAGTCCAGCTGCCTGAATATAACCCCCATTGTTCCTGTCATTGTCCATGTCAATGTGTACATGTCAGTGTCTTGGATCTCACAGTCCAGCTGCCTGAATATAACCCCCATTGTTCCTGCCATTGTCCATGTCAATGGGTACATGTCAGTGTCTTGGATCTCACAGTCCAGCTGCCTGAATATGACCCCTATTGTTCCTGCCATTGTCCATGTCAATGGGTACATGTCAGTGTCTTGGATCTCACAGTCCAACTGCCTGAATATGACCCCTATTGTTCCTGTCATTGTCCATGTCAATGGGTACATGTCAGTGTCTTGGATCTCACAGTCCAGCTGCCTGAATATAACCCCCATTGTTCCTGCCATTGTCCATGTCAATGGGTACATGTCAGCGTCTTGGATCTCACAGTCCAACTGCCTGAATATGACCCCTATTGTTCCTGTCATTGTCCATGTCAATGGGTACATGTCAGCGTCTTGGATCTCACAGTCCAACTGCCTGAATATGACCCCTATTGTTCCTGTCATTGTCCATGTCAATGTGTACATGTCAGTGTCTTGGATCTCACAGTCCAGCTGCCTGAATATAACCCCCATTGTTCCTGCCATTGTCCATGCCAATGTGTACATGTCAGTGTCTTGGATCTCACAGTCCAACTGCCTGAATATGACCCCTATTGTTCCTGCCATTGTCCATGTCAACGGGTACATGTCAGTGTCTTGGATCTCACAGTCCAACTGCCTGAATATGACCCCTATTGTTCCTGCCATTGTCCATGTCAACGGGTACATGTCAGTGTCTTGGATCTCACAGTCCAACTGCCTGAATATGACCCCTATTGTTCCTGCCATTGTCCATGTCAATGTGCACGTGTCATTGTGGTTAAGGCTGAATATAATCTTCTGAAGTTATTAATCTCAGACATGACTATATGTTCATAAATGTCTGGCACTTCTAACAGGAAGACAGTCCTGTGAGAACTAATATTTCATTATGTTTAATCCCGGATTGGCAGTTCTCCCGAAAAAACATACCAGTGTTTTGTAACCTAAAAAATCATTATGTTCAACAAGTTTTGGCCTTTGAAAGGATATAACACCAAATCCTAAACACTCTTTAACCAAAACCCCCCCCAGATTAGTGCTTGTGTACTGAACAGTTTCATTAAAATTTATCACAGATTTCATAATTAATTCTATGCTTGTAATCTAAAACTTATTGATCAACGAGGAAATTGATTAATTTGAAACTTAATGATGTCAGCTAGAGGTAAAATGTCTAACCCACCATACATATCTCATTTCAGAAAAAAGAAGACAAAAAGAATTGAGGGAAGCTGAAAAGAAAAAAATCTTCCGCATCCCTAAGAGTGGAGAGGTCCCAGAGAAGGGCAGCTCAAGTAGCAAAGATGGAGAGAAGGATGAAGGTTCCGGAAAAAAAGAGAAAGGCGATAAAAACAAAGAGAAGAAGGAATCAACGCACAACAAGGCGAAGAAGGAAAACACATTGACAGCGGTAAAAGCCAAACCCGCTGTTGAAAGTAGTGAACCAGCGTACGACTATACCAAAGATGTTGAACAGATGCAATATACGTTCAAAGGTCCTCGAACAGCTGTGCCAGCCCAAAATGCTGCCTGGGCCAAAATGGAAGCCATAATTCGTAAAGAAAAAGAAGATGCAATGAGGAAGAAGGTCGAGGAGATCAATCGGAAAATTACAGACGAGAAAGATGCTAGAGCTCGAGCTGAAAAAGAGAGGGCTGAACGAAAGCAGAGGAGAAAAGAAAAGGAAGAAAGAAAAATGTCTCGAGAGCTTGCGGCAAAAGAGTTTAAGTCTTCTAAAGAGTTCAAGATATCTAAAGACGTAAAATCAAAAGAATTTACGTCACCAAAGGAGTTCCATTCTTCAAAAGATAATAGTGAAAGGCAACAGCAGAGAGAGAGGTTGTTAGAGAAACAACGTCAAGAGAAGCAACTCCAAGAGAAACAACGTCAAGAGAAACAACGCTCTGAAAAGATTATCCCACCGGTAGTCAAAACGGAGCCCGTCAAGAAACCTAAACCGCCAATTATGAAAAAGAGACCGAAACCAATGGGAGCACCTTTAGATTTCTCATCACTTCTGAAAATGGCCGAAGAAAAACAGAATGTTCCGAAAGAAGACAAGTCGGCAGCCAAGGCAGTGGGAAAGAAGAAGAAGGACGAGAGGCCGATGACACAGGAGGAGAAGGATAGGGAGGCTCGCAAACAGACTCAGGAATACAAGGATTGGTTGAAGTATGGCAAGGGGAGACCTCCTCCTCCACCACCTCTTGTGTCTTCAGATTCCGAATCCTTTTCAGACATTTCTGATGAGGATCCTCTTGAGGCACCACGGAAACATCAAGATTCGAAATCATTGTCCAAAAGTTTCAGCTCATCTAGTTTTCATAAGTCAAGTCCATCCCCCGCTGTCAATTCGAAAATGTCTCATTCGTTTTCCGGTTCAAAGTCGTCGGTTTCTAGTTCAAAGTTATCTGGTTCGAAAATTCCACACACAGTGAATTCCAAGCATGTGTCACATTCAGTGAAGTCGCAGAGCATGAGGGAACAAACATCTACTAAATCCCATTCTAAAAGTGCTCACGGCTCTAGTCATTCTAATGGACATTTTGATAGACATGAAAATAGTTCCAAATATGATTCAAGAATGGCAGACAAACATAAGCAGATGAAGAGCCAAAACAGTGAGAAACATTCAGATAAGTATCGAACAATGAATAATGGTAAGCACAAAGAGAGACATAGAGAAAGTCCGCAACCAATGATTCGTGACAAGCATAGAGAAAACACTCAGCAGATGAAGCAGGATAAACATAGAGACAGTTCCAAACAGATGTCTCGGGACAAATCTCGAGATAGTCAACAACAGGTGTCTCGAGACAAACATCGTGAAAGTCAGCAGGTGTCTCGAGACAAACATCATGAAAGTCAGCAGGTGCCTCGAGACAAACATCGTGAAAGTCAGCAGGTGTCTCGAGACAAACATCGGGAGCGTCAACAGATGTCTCGAGACAACCATTATGAAAATCAACAGGTATCTCGAGACAAATATCGTGAAAATCAACAGATGTCTCGAGACAAACATCGTGAGAGTCAACAGGTATCTCGAGACAAATACAAAGCTCCCATCTCCAAGAATAAATATGACAATGGACCATCAAAAGGTCAAGGTAACAAGGATAAGTATCGTGAACAGGTATCACGTGACAAGCAGAGAGACAGCCCCCAACAGTTCTCCAAAGACAAGCACAGGGAACAGGCGAAGCAGCTGTCGAGAGAGAGACATCGAGTGGATGAACGTGGACACGGGGGAAAGAAACCACGACAGCAGTATGATGATGCACATGAAAATGTTCTGGTGTGTGGACCGTCCTCGCCATCACCACCATCGTCACCAATGGCAACAAATCCATTTGACAGAATAGTGGGAGAAATTAAAAAAAATAATCCCAAACGTCCAATCAGTAAGTGATCGTTTTATTCAGCCATTATTATTATTATTATTATTATTATTATTATTATTATTATTATTATAGGAGATATCTCAGCAATGAAATTGCATCACAATGCTTTGCAGACCATTGTGATGTCATTGGTTGAACTGTCGACTGACCATCATATCATATGACCGGACATTTCTCTTGTTTATAAACAAACGCTCTTGATCTGAAACAGTCGAGCCTAATGCAAACCTTTCTGTGCACTTTACATATTGCTTCGTATTTATAATGCTAATACAGACCCTGAAACAAATATATCCAATACAGCTCATGCAAGTCCATGTTTGGCAAGTCTAGATCACTGCAGTATCAGGAAATGAAGGAAATCTCTGGGCTCCTTTTTATTATATTTAGTAGCTATAATTTAACAACTATTTTTGGGGTAAACTATATTCATTTCAGACACTAGATGTTAGTCTACTGGAGACGCTAATTGACATGATGACAAGTGTTAAGTTGTTGATAGGCCAGCTTGGCTGGGAGCCACGCTCATGGCTGCCGGATGACAAAGTTTTTTGTCTAATTGAGGGACAGCCTTGAAACAAAGACCACAAACTTTAGGTGTGGTATTACTTTGTCATGTAGGTATTTTGCCAATCAGTCAAGATCCATGGACTGATTAGATCAATCATGGTTATGGTTATGTGACTGTTAATCTTCTAGTTCCACACTGGCAGCACTGGCAGCTCGGTTCCTCACTGGCAGCTCCCCAGGGAGCTGAGAATTAAATCATGTGCATTGACCCTGGTTGTAATGTAGTGCTTGAGGGTGCTTAGGGGTGTGGAGTTGGTGCGTTAGTAATATGCAGCGTACTATTAGCCTCCAATACGATACCTCTCTGCATAAGGATCTGATGACACCTCCATTGACGACTATCAGAACACTAAATATCACACAGCAGACACAGTGTTGCTTCTTTCACCTGCAATCGTATGTTGTTGCTTTGTTACAGCTAAGAGGAAGCGCCAGGTGATAGACAGCGAGAGTGAAGAGGATGAAGAAATGGATGGCTTCATTGATGATGACGAAGATATGGACGATCCTTCCAGTCTGGACTACTCCAAGTACATCCGACAGATCTTCGGATACGACAAGCGCAAGTGAGTGATTCCTTTTCCACATGAAACTGTTACGCCATGATACAACTGAAATACTCACCCACTTATTCGCTCACTCACTCACTCACTTACTCACTCACTCACTCACTCACTCATGAAACTGTTAACCAATTATACAACTGAAATACTCATCCGCTCTAACTCACTCACTCACTCACTCACTCACTAACTTAGACTATTTATACCATCAGCAGATGTTTACTTGTCCGACTCACTCACTCACTCACTCACTCACTCACTCACTCACTCACTCACTTAGACTATTTATACCATCGACCCGTGAAGATTCCGGGGTAGAATAGGTCTTCTGCAACCCATGCTTGCCGAAAAGGTGACTATGCTTGTCCTAAAAGGCGACTATCGGGTAGTCGGGTTTCGCTGACATGGTTGATGCATGTCACCAATCCCAATTGCGTGGATTGATGCTCATGATATTAATCACTGGATTGTCTGGTCCATATAGCTGGAATATTGCTGAGTGTGGCGTTAAACAACATACCAACCAACCAACCAACTATTTATACCATCAGTAGTTGTTTACTTGTCTGAGCATGTTCGGTAGTCTTGGGTTGCAGACAAACACAGATAAGTACTGATGTATTGGGTTGTGTTGCAGGTATGACCATATAAGGGATGATGACCTGGCTTGCATGGAGAGCAACTACGCCACGGTGATGAAGGAGGAGGCAAGGAGGTGAGTGATGCCTCAAATTTGAGAATTGTTTACCTTCAAGTGCAAATATAAAACAGTTGTTACACTTGAGCAATTAAGGGTAATAATTAGAGGGTATTATATGAGTGTTCATGTCATTCTATGTTTACGAGGGGGCACGGGTGGCCCAGTCGTCTAAGGCGCCGCAATTCGCTGTGCAGAGTTGCGTCCCTTGGGCACGCCAGAAACCTATGATTGTGGGTTCGAATCCCGGTTCGCCCCGATTATGTTTCTAGGTTTGTCAGCACCAATCCCGTGCTCGTGGGTTTCACCGAAGTGGTAAACGTCTGAGACCTGCATCACTTCGGCCTTTCCTCCCACATTAAGCTGACACGCCGCGATATAACTGGAATACTGTTAAAAGCGGCGTTAAACCCAACTCACTCACTCGCTATGTTTACGAGTCGCTCATCCTCGGGAAATACCGGAACTTAGACATGAGTGTCGTAAACATAGTCTGACATGGAGAAGAATATAATGTTCTATATATTACCGAAGAAGATATCTACATACAAAGACGAACTTTAGTGTTGCGACAGCACGTCGCAACAGCAGCAGAACCACAATTTGTTGAATGACGTCAACAATCTTCAGCTATGACGTTGTTTCTTGTGTGACATCATTCCGACCTCACATCTCAATAAGAATCTATGACGTCAACAATGCCGCCCCGGATGACAGAAACAATACACTGTGACGTTATATGACCCTAGGGCACATATGATTACTGGTATTATGTTTCATTTTTTCCATCACATGTGTTTCTATGTAAGTGAAGTCATAGATTTGAACTGTTATGATAGCTTTGATACACGTGTGCTCTGTGTGCTATGGTGTGACATAATCGTGATGACACATGTGCTATGGTGTGACATAATTGTGATGACGTGTGCTATGGTGTGACATTATCGTGATGACGTGTGCTATGGTGTGACATAATCGTGATGACACATGTGCTATGGTGTGACATAATCGTGATGACACGTGTGCTATGGTGTGACATAATCGTGATGACACGTGTGCTCTGTGTGCTATGGTGTGACATAATCGTGATGACACATGTGCTCTGCGTGCTATGGTGTGACATAATCGTGATGACACGTGTGCTCTGTGTGCTATGGTGTGACATAATCGTGATGACACGTGTGCTCTGTGTGCTATGGTGTGACATAATCGTGATGACACGTGCTCTGTGTGCTATGGTGTGACATAACCGTGATGACACATGTGCTCTGTGTGCTATGGTGTGACATAATCGTGATGACACATGTGCTCTGTGTGCTATGTTGTGACATAATCGTGATGACACATGTGCTCTGTGTGCTATGGTGTGACATAATCGTGATGACATGCGTGCTCTGCGTGCTATGGTGTGACATAATCGTGATGACACGTGTGCTCTGTGTGCTATGGTGTGACATAATCGTGATGACACATGTGCTCTGTGTGCTATGGTGTGACATAATCGTGATGACATGCGTGCTCTGTGTGCTATGGTGTGACATAATCGTGATGACACGTGTGCTCTGCGTGCTATGGTGTGAAATAATCGTGATGACATGCGTGCTCTGTGTGCTATGGTGTGACATAATCGTGATGACACGTGTGCTCTGTGTGCTATGGTGTGACATAATCGTGATGACACATGTGCTCTGTGTGCTATGGTGTGACATAATCATGATGACACATGTGCTCTGTGTGCTATGGTGTGACATAATCGTGATGACATGCGTGCTCTGTGTGCTATGGTGTGACATAATCGTGATGACACGTGTGCTCTGTGTGCTATGGTGTGACATAATCGTGATGACACATGTGCTCTGTGTGCTATGGTGTGACATAATCCTGCTACACGTGTGCTCTGTGTGCTTCAGTGCCAAGATGGGGCTGCTGGAGGACCTGGAAGACATGAAACAGGAACAGGAGGAGCTGCAGAAGAAGGCCATGATGAAGAAGAAGATGAAGACGAAACGCAGATAACACACGGCTCGACTGATGCCGATGAAAGACAGAAACCAAAGAAACCTGTGGATGAAGGCTAACAGAACTGTTGATTAACTGAAGATGAAGAACATAACTTTAGCATGTTATTGCGAACTGATGAAATATGACAATGGTGATGTACACGAAACTTGCAAAACGTTGGTGTTACTGCTGCTTCTGGAACCCTGAATTAGGTGTCAATGACAACAATTGGACTGGGATAACATGTATGTCAGTGATGAAGACGGAGCTCAGATAAAATAGGTGTCCATGATGAAGATAAAAACCTCAGATAACTGGGATAACGTAGATGTCAGCGATGAAGACGGAGCTCAGATAAAATAGGTGTCCATGATGAAGATAAAAACCTCAGATAACTGGGATAACATATATGTCAGTGATGAAGACGGACCTCAGATAAAATAGGTGTCCATGATGAAGATAAAAACCTCAGATAACTGGGATAACGTAGATGTCAGCGATGAAGACGGAGTTCAGATAAAATAGGTGTCCATGATGAAGATAAAAACCTCAGATAACTGGGATAACGTAGATGTCAGTGATGAAGACGGAGTTCAGATAAAATAGGTGTCCATGATGAAGATAAAAACCTCAGATAACTGGGATAACTTAGATGTCAGCGATGAAGACGCAGTTCAGATAAAATAGGTGTCCATGATGAAGATAAAAACCTCAGATAACTGGGATAACGTAGATGTCAGTGATGAAGACGGAGCTCAGATAAAATAGGTGTCCATGATGAAGATAAAAACCTCAGATATATTAATTAATTAACCAGTGAAAAATATTAAGATATTGTATGTGCAGCTGATTAAGAAAAGTACTGCAGTTATTTATTACGGTGATTTTATCAGATGAAGATGCAAATGATAGCAAGCTAAGATGAAGAAATGAGTCCTATAGAATCGTTAGAAGGGTTCATCATGTGTTTGTCGTCAAAGGACCAGAGCCTCTCACTCATCCACTCATAAGTAATGAAAGAAGTGGGAAAAATATATTTTTCGATGTTTACATGTCTATTTTACTGTACAGGCCTTGACCTTTGTGGTTAGGAATATGTTCAAGCCATCAAACGTAGAGATTTGTAGATCTTGTCACTAGCAAGCTCATCATGCTCCAAGACGTCATGACCCATGTTTGTCCACTACGTGTGAAACTAGTTTGTGTGACCCCAACCACGATAATACAGGGATGCTGTGAAGGCTTAAAAAAGTAAAAGAATTGATTCTCAGGCAATAACTTGCCTTACTCAGAGCTCCAGATAAGCTTTTGGTGTTGTGGGTATTTTACCCATGCATTTTAGAATCATTGGGTATCAGTAATTCTATTTGGGTATTCAAATTTCTGTTACCCACTAGTTTTTACACATGTGGGTATTTAAGTTAAATATTTAAAAACACTATTTATCTAGTCCGTGCAAACTGGTGTTGTGTGGGTTAGAGAGCTTTATGGGACGATACCACGATACTTCCACAAGAAAGTGTGATGGCAAATGATCATGATGTAACTGTCATCATGGAGTTTGGCAAGGTTGACGGAATGCCCGTTTATAATTTCAAAATAAGTTGCTGATTTGCAAATTAAATACGCAGGGTTACTTCACAATATTTTGATGATACGCTCAAGTTTTATTTTTGTAGCGTATCAGTAATGTTATTGGCGTATTTGATGTGCTTGGTTTTTATGTTATAGTGTATTTCTGCATTTCTGATGCGTATTTTAAGCAGATACGCAGCTTATCTGGAGCTCTGCTTACTTTACTTTACTTACTGAAAGTATAGTGCGGGCGGTCAGCGTTTTTTGTCTTTTTTTGCTTGGTCAAACTAGTATGTAACCAAATAAACAGTTGTGTACCATCAACCTGGCAAGGGGTCTCCCTGCATGAACAAGCATACAAACTGCCGCCATGACCATAACACGGGACGCACAGTAAAACAGTGCCCATGTAAAGAGAAGTAACTGTGTGCAATATTGGACCGCATTGTTATTAAGTATTAGGATTTTAAAGTTTTTTGGAAAATTGAATTAAAACGGAAACATATGGCCAGATTTATGATGATATGAGCAGTGCCTGAGAACAAGACTATATTTTTTTTAGCCTAAAGTTATATAAACACATTGAGCCGTTGTCCGCAACCACTTGCTTGACTCCAGTCTTTTTCTCACCACCGCCCTTGTCTTTTGTCATCGTAACATATCAAAAGTCATTCCCAGATTCTTTGTCTCCCAGAAACCACAGATACAATTCTAGCGTCAGAATGACTCAGTTCAGTGAATTTCAAGATTATGTACATGATGTTTTCAACCTTTATATGTATAAAAGCAACTTCTGGTTCAACACAAACACAGTGTGTTGGTGGTTTACCTGAAGCATTCATTGTATATAGTGTATTTATATATTTATCGTGTCAAGTGCTAAAACAAACTTGAGCTGGAATGGGGTATTCCAAACTGAGATTCTTGATGAAAGTTTTCATAAAATAAGTATTGTCTGTGTGTATCCAACACATTTGTACAAATTTGGCTTTATGAAAAAAATATGACGACAGTAAACTACGGTTATAACATACTCAAAAGGTCCACTAATTTTAGTTTGTTATAACTGTAGTTTATCATAAACATATGTACAGCATATATACAGCAATGGCCGGGACAAAAAATAAGTACATCATAGCCGTCAGTTCGTTATAAGTGTGTTCGTTATTAACTTAGTTTACTGTATATTTATTCTCAAATGCTATGTCGGAAGGGAGAATTCCACGCCCCAAGTGATGTCCTAGTTTGTTTCACAGTCAGCATGGTCAGCATTGCTAGGAAAGAGGGGTCAAGGTTTGGGCGAACTGGAAATAGAAATACTTGAAGATATTGCTGTGAAAGTTGTCGGAAAAACTGGTCTTCCGTCTATCTGTCACCTTCAACTTTTGAACTTGTGTGCTGAAGCAAAAATGTATTCAGCAAAATAGCCCGAGTTTTCATCTACTCTTCGTCGACATCTCACTGTGAGAATCAGCTCGAGTCCAAGACTTACAGACATAAATAAGGAAAACATTTCCTGAAAACTGAAAATGTCGTTTGGTCACATTTAAGCCTGCTCTACATACACTCTTTTGTGTAATCAGTCAAAAGCATATTGAAAACAGTGCCATATTCTTTCTTGTCAATGCATCTTCCATATGCCGAAGAGTTGTTTGGGGGGGTTTTCAATTAAAAAAAGAAAGATTTTTTTCTTTCTATTTTTGTAAAACTTTTTTTAGCAGAAGTGTTTATGTATTTAATCATGCATACAAATTGGGCCCAAACTGTTATATCGTATTACATATAAGTGGTCCCAAACTGTTATATCGTATTACATATAAGTGGTCCCAAACGGTCGTTGTATCGTTAACATATAATATGGTCCCAAATGGGTCCTTGTATCGTATCGCAATCTGTACATTTTCGTTTTGGTGCAACCTATATGTTTAATATCTCACAGTGTTGAGTCTGCTCTTATTCTGTTTGTATTATTTTTGAAGGTGTCTATTTAACGTGATGTCAGCGTAACTCGTCATTATGCAATACCTGTACCTCTACACTATGGTGATTATGCTCATGTTGTACAACTGTTGTCATGTACATTATGCAGACATTGTAGGATGATGTTAATGTGAATTATGATCATGATGATAATTATGATGACGTATTATTGATTATTACAGTGTAAAATCTCTGTCAAGTGACCTTCACCTTGTAAGGACCTCAGATATCTTCAAATATGATTATGTATGCACAGTCTTTTATGATTGCCTGTTTAATGTTTTTAATGTACGTTTGATAGATATATAAGTTTGGAGTCACCTTGGTATTCATTAGCAGAAACACTTCTTAGTACTTCTTTGATAATCCTGTGAATATATCTCCTAATCCTGATAAGTACCCTGGGCCCATTCGTCATCATAGTTCTGTTTCGAAAGAAATGTCACCCTCTCCATCTCTCTTACCACTAACTTGGTTGGTTGGTTGGTTGGTTGGTTGGTTTGTTGTTTAACGCCGCACTCAGCAATATTCCAGCTATATGACGGCGGTCTGTAAATATTCGAGCCTGGACCAGACAATCCAGTGATCAATATCATGAGCATCGATCCACGCAATTGGGATCGATGACATGCATCAACCAAGTCAGCGAGCCTGACCACCCGATCCCTTTAGTCGCCTTTTACGACAAGCATAGTCACCTTTTACGGCAAGCATGGGTTGCTGAAGACCTTTTCTACCCCGGAATCTTCACGGGTCTTCCAGCAATGTCATGGTGGGGGTCACCAGAAATGGGCTTCACACATTGTACCCATGTGGGGAATCGATCCCAGGTCTT
The DNA here is from genome assembly GCF_022045235.1 of Haliotis cracherodii. Taxonomy (NCBI): domain Eukaryota; kingdom Metazoa; phylum Mollusca; class Gastropoda; order Lepetellida; family Haliotidae; genus Haliotis; species Haliotis cracherodii. The sequence goes on from NW_027266270.1 coordinate 6,648,757, forward strand.
TGGTGTGACGAGCGAACGCTTTAACCACTAGGCCACTTGACTGCTCTTCATGAGCTGGAAATCAACTAACAGTCCAAATGTCTCTTTGGAATTGAACATAGATTCTCATTCAAAATCACAGCCACGTCTCAGTGAGCTTCTGTGTTAAACGAATCAGGAGCTTGAAAAGATGTTTTCTGAGAACTGAAAAAGGGTGTGGGAATCCTTATACAAGACGTTGTCTATTTTTAGCATTGTGTCACTCAATCCAGATGCCAGACGAACTTGGCGATTGGGTCAACAGGATAATCAAGAATGTAGCTATGCCTGCTGATGAGGAGCCTGTGGTCGCACTGTGTCACTGGACCCAGCAACGTCAGTCGCTGCTCATGCTGTCAACCACTGGTTAAAGTGGACTCTGTGTACCTGTGGTTTGATACAGCTGATTGCTGCTTCAAACAACTGTGAATTGAGCCTTCAAAATTCACGCTGGTCTGCTAACCTGAGACTACTAAATTGTGCTGAGGACAAGCATAAATCCAAAATTGGTAGTCGTCATTGACTTGTAGCATTTGAGGGCCATAATCTGAACCATTTCCCAATGCTTTAATTTGCTACCAATTGGCACTGAATAAAACTGACAGAATATGTAAACATAGTATATTTTGTCTCATTCAAGCAGGACAAGCTATAACCCTGAGGTCTGGTGAAATAGGTTCACGCAAGTCCTATTGACCTACCTTTACAAATTTGAATTTGTAAGTCTGTGAATTTCTACAAGACGGAGATGAATTAGACCGATTCCTTTAATGTCTGGCAGCGGTAGGGTTGGCGGCACAAGACTCATGAAAAGTGAAGGCTCTTTGACTTCCATGAGTTCCACACCGTCATCCATTACTTGACTAAAATGTCACTACACCACATATCAGCCCGCCCTATGTATTCACGGGTGATGGAGGAAGATAGTATATACAAGTATATACTGTGAAGTATTGAAGAAGCGATGAATCCGACATTGCTATGATGAATATTGTCATGATAACAAACCGCTCTGAACAGGTATTCCTGACCTTCCTGACCTTCCTGGAACAGATTCCAACATCGTTATTGTGAGGATCACACGCATTTATCACCCCGATGTGTGAGTGAGTGAGGTTTTACGCCACTTTTAGCAATATTCCAGCAATATCACGGCGGGGGACACCAGAAATGGACTTGACACATTGTACCCATGTGGGGAATCGAACCCGGGTCTTCGGCGTGGTGTGATGAGCGAGGGCTTTAACCACTAGGCTACCTGACCGCCACCACCCTGATATGTAAAAACAACCTGTAGATGTTGGATTGTAATAACGAAGTTGTACATAGCTACGATGTCACAGACGTCACTTTTTAGCTGTATGTTTTATGTTATAAATGCCTGTATTGCGATATCAACATGTCTTATTATCAAATGTAATCCTTAATTTTGTATGTACATACACTTTGTAAATCATGGTTGATGAAACAATATCCATCACTTTCATGTGAATCCATATTTTTGATTTGTAAATAGCCAAGGATACTATCAATCATTTATTGGACAACAAACTCATGGTTGTATTCTCATCATACATTGGAAGTTAAACCTTATATGTTCGATTTGTGAAAAAGGCTCATTATTTTTGACCATTTAGTCAACAGCAGAATTTTGGTTACTTATTGGTCTTTTCAACCCAGGGTTTGTCACCATGGGTATTGATGTGGTCCAAAGATTGTCTCCCTTAGCTGTCCCAGGATCTGAATATTGTGGATACAAGTCTGATTAATAATTCTTGGTCATTGACACTTTTTTCATGCTGATGTGATCATGAAAGAGTTGATTTGTGCAAAATTTGATCCAAACTCACTAAATGACCACAAAATTAATATATTTCAACGTCAAAGACCTACTTCATTACAGGCTTTTCTCCCACAGTAAGCTGATGTCATGTAACTGTAATACTGTTCAAAGTGGCGGTAAACCAAACTCGCTTATTGTCAATACTTGATGGATTTTGTACTCATGGCATTCCTGGGGTCACGGGTGGCCCAGTCGTCCAAGGCGCAGCGATTCGCTGTGCAGAGTTGCGTCCCTTGGGCAGGCCTCAAAGCTATGTTTGTGGGTTCGAATCCTGGTTCGCCCCGATTATGTTTCTAAGTTTGTCAGCACCATGCCTGTGCTCATGGGTTTCACCGAAGTGGTAAAAGTCTGAGACCTGCATCACTTTGGGCTTTCCTCCCACATTAAGCTGACACGCCGTGATATGACTGGAATACTGTTAAAAGCGGCGTTCAACCCAACTCACTCACTCACTCACTCTCACTCTCTCACTCACTCACTCACTCACTCACTATGATCACATAGGACTGCTTTGCAGTGGAATTGTTTTATCCAGCGATTAAAACCACAGGCTGGTTCCAGCTGGAGAGAACAGTGTGCCACGGCCTTGCTGTCATCTTCTCTACACGCTGCTTCTGGAAACGATAGGGTTCACATAGAGGTCATAGTTACTCATTTGACTTCGTGGATTTTAATGGCCTTAATTAGTTGACTAAAATCATGTTACTACTACGCCTCAAAAGTGGTTGTATGTCTCCATGCGTGCTGGAGGAACATATGTAGTGTATTTACAAACCTGTCAAGTATTGACATTGGAGTATATTGACACATGGCTCCTCAAGGCCTTTTATATTTTTCGGAATACAGACCCGCAGACTCTATCCTCTAATTTTTGAGAAAATGTAAAAAAGTTAAATCAGATTTCCATTTTTCCCCCCGCCACCGATAGCCATGTTGTCAGTTATTTTCTTGTTATTATCATCTTTTAATAAAAAACATGTAAATTTACCGTTGTAAACTAGTAAAGAGATACATAATCGATCTTTGTTGATCTCGAAGACGAACATGAATAGCCTCCCTTGACAATTATCTGTGTTGTAAGTGGTCAAATTTTTATTGTTACAAGGGGCTTTATCGTCACAAATGGTGGTCTTTTGGGCACAAAATATGTTCATAAAGTGTGCCAGAGGCATTCTGCATTAAAAAAAATGCATCTGGCTTTTCTTTTTTTCCTTCCCCTCCTCCAACCCTGGACTTTGGGCTGAAAAATCAGTAATCCTAAAAATAAAAAAAGCCTGGCCTTAGCACCATGACTGTTCTAAGTGTATGTCAGATTATGGGAGTTGGACAATCCTTGTGCTAAGATTGTGGAGTTATGACGAGGTCTGTTGAAAGGAAAAGAAATGCCCTGGCATTTATCATGTTTATATTACTTGTATGAATTTAAACAAGGTGATGGTTGATCTGGTTCTATGACATAGGATTTGAAATTACAAGGCCTGTGCTCAGCCGTATTGTAAGCTAAAACTGAAAACACCATGCTTGCCGTAAAGGCAACTATGCTTGTCGTAAGAGGTGGCTAACGGTATTGGGTGGTCAGGCTCACTGACTTGGTTGATGCATGTCATTGTATACCAATTGCACGGATCGATGCTCATGATATCAATCACTGGATTGTCTGGTCCAGACTTGATTATTTACAGACCGCCGTAATAGCTGGAATATTGCGGAGTGTGGCATTAAACAACAAACACACACACACACACACACACACACACAGAGCACGATATGCATACACTATATTCAACAGTGGTATTAGAATTGTTTGAGAGGTATTTCTTACATGTTGACAGATCACAAAGTAGACAATTTATGGATCACTTCGTCAATGTACTATTATAACTAGTGTCAGAGCTGCATGGCAGTTTTGAGTGGAAGTGACAAATGCATTAGCTGATTGTGGCATCAAGTATTACAACAAAGAAAAAGGAAGGTGTTTCAGTGTATAGTCTGAGACTGAGACTGGACTGCAGTTGTTCATAATTTCTTTACAGGACGGTCGGGATTGAAAGATACTTAATGTAAACCTTGTTTTGTGTCTCATCAAGACTGGACTGACTGATTCATACCCTGCAAAGCTGTCTTGGTTCTTTGTGTGGACAGATTATTCAGAGATTGGCATAATCATGAAATATTTAATTTGAATGTTGAGTGTATTGGAGTTTCAGCATGATATTTTAGAATGACAGCAAATGTGTGATTCCCATCATTCAGTGTCATAACGGTTGGGAAAGATTCTGAGCTCAATTTCCACCTGTTATTTCGGAAAGTTGTCTTGTTGATTTACCTTCAGAGGATGTGCGTTATAGTCAGATTTTCAGTGATAATATCATTCACCAGTGATATATTTATTTGATAGAATTGTCAAGAGAGGGATGAGAAGGGACCTTGGGCTCCGTTCCCTTAAATGATCTTAGCGCTAAGACGGTCTTAACCTTGTTGATCACCTGTAATAAGCTGAGGCCCCTGGGCCCCCGGTCCCCAGCAAGAGTCCTGTTCCACAAAGTGATCGACAACTCCGTACGATCGGGGAAAGGGGCCCCATGGTATCGTTTGACCAAAATGATTGGTGCCAAGTCAAGGATGGTAATCGATTATCCATTGTAATATATGTTCATTCGATCATGATAAGTACCCTATGGGTCCAGGGCCCGTTCCACAAAGCGATCTTAGCGCTACAACTATCATAAGTCGGTGTTAAAGTATGGTTGTAACGATCACCTTAGCGCTAAGATGGCTTTGTGGAACGGGACCCTGGGTATTTATCGCAATAGAATGGAGATAATAAGATAATCCTTGGACAAAGGCTGTAAACTTTACAGAGCTGGAACTCCCATCCTATGAAGTATAATCAATAATTATAGTGCTTTGGTTATTGTGGTGTTTGAGCAGGGCAGACTACTACAGGATCTCAGTCATGGAGGAAGCATGGCTCTGTGGCCACATGGTGCACTTCAAAAGCATTGTACATAGAACATGTTTGTTGAAATGAGGTAAAATATTTATGCCAGAAAATGTACGTTTCATTATATTTTCTTCAGGGTGACATGACTTGTTCCCGTATTACACATACTGGACGATTTTGTTTTATAGCTTCTGGTTTTGTCAACACAACAGCAGTATGTACATCAATGGAGAATGTTGATTTATTGGATTTAGTTGCGCATCTAACCGTGTTAATTTGCATCCTTAGTCATGCTACCACATGGGGACTAATCAGCTTTTAGTATTTATTTCATCTCCAGATACAGAGATTTTATTGTCAGACCTATGATTGTTGAGAATGATTGTATTCATCAATAAAATATTTAGTATGTTGGGGATTGCTTTTCAATCATTGTCTTGTAATTATTGACTCATATGGCTTGTTTTCTTTCAACATTTTCCTTAATTTACAGTTAGGTTTATGCTGTTTACCACTACAGCATGTGAGTTTTGTGTGGCTGGAGAGTCTGCGGATGTCGTTGGTAAAAAGGGCCCCTGTCATGGATATTGTGCTGACAAGCCAAGGCTCATAATCCAAGGTTTCCGCCATCGGTGCATATACAACATGGTTGTTGGTGTGTTGTTTAACGCTGCACTCAGCAATATTCCAGCTATATGACGGCGGTCTATAATTAATCGAGTCTGGACCAGACAATCCGGTGATTAATATCATAAGCATAGATCCACGCAATTGGGACTGATGACATGCATCAACCATGTCAGCGAGCCTGACCACCCAATCACGTTAGTCGCCCTTTACGACAAGCATGGGTTGCTGAAGACCTATTCTACCCCGGATCTTCAACATGGTCAATGCATACCATCCTTGATTGTCCAGGGTATTATATCTTAGGTCTGTTATGAAAAAGACCCTGGACCCATTTGCCACTATACTCTCGTTTTCTGGCTGGTTTGAATGACATGTGAAAAAATGGACATCCAATCAATTCACTGTTCATTCGTGACAAAACCAAGCAGCAATGGAACCAATAACGACTTGACTTGGAACATCAGTTTGCTTGCCAAAAGTTTAATTTTAAAAAAGTGTTCTGATAACTACATTTTGCATGTAGATCATGCCTAACGTATGTCAGATAAGTGGATCCAGACTCATCTAAGGGATGCAACTCTGCACAGGCCTTATTATGTGGTCAACTTTATTTGGAATGAAAACAAAAGTCGTCTTTCTGTACAAATTTAATTCATTGGTATGTGATCAACATCATAACTGAAACCACACAAACTCCAATTATTGTTCAAGCATAAGAACAAAACACAATCTCGCTTCTAAATCATAAAACTATTTGTCACAGAAATGGTGGAATCCTGTCACTAATGATTTGTGCAAAGGCTTTGGAACAAAGTTCCTGGCTTATTGCACTGCTAATTTTGAACAACATCCAGGGGTTTGGGCTGCTAGTGGAACGAGATGATGATGCGAGAGAAAAGAAATGGGATCAAGTACACAAACCCTGACGAGACTCCAGAATCTGATTTAAACGAGAACATGCATCATCTAAGTCGAAATGCGTGCCTTTTCTTTCCCACACTCGTTACACTTCAGTTACGCTCCCGGTATCGTTGCTACCACCAGGGAGCAAACAGCCATTACAAGAATCTGACCTAAATGTAGTGACATTCATAGTTTCGTGTTCGTCTCTGTGTATGCCATGCTAATGAATTGGGGAAAAAGTCTATGAAGGACCTATTATTTCCCAGATGAATTGTTTGTGTATTCAGATTAGTCCGAGACTATCTGAAAAGAACCAACACCCCCTTGCATTCCAACTAAACTCACATCATGGTTGTTGAAATGAAATACTAATTCATGTTGACAAACTAGCAACTATTTAGCTTTGGGGAAGAGTATTCGGGATCACTTGTTGGTCAGTTGACTCCATGCATGATTGTAGAATAGGTCTTCAGCAACCTAGCTTGCTGTAAAAGGTGACTATGCTTGTCGTAAGAGGCGGCTAACAGGATTGAGTGGTCAGACTCGCCGACTTGGTTGATGCATGGCATTGTATCCAAATTGCGTGGATGTAAATCACTGGGTTGTTTGGGTCTAGGCTTGATTATTTACAAGCCGCTGTCATATAGCTGGAATATTGCTGAGTGCGGCGTTAAACAACAAACAAACAAAGCATGGTTGTAAGAAGCCTAGCACTGTGGAGAGCTGTGACTGGTGGCAGCAACATTATAGACCGAGACCGTAGACTGACAGCGCCTCTGGTAGAGAGCTGCGGGACCGGGCTATCACTGTGAGTGAGTGAGTGAGTGAGTATGGTTTTACACCGCTTTTAGCAATATTCCAGCAATGTCACGGCGGGGGACACCAGAAATGGGCTTCACACATTGTACCCATGTCGGGAATCGAACCCGGGTCTTCGGCGTGACGAGCGAATGCTTTAACCACTAGGCTACCTGACCGCCCCCCGCCTATCACTGTGAGGAGGTTGGATTTTAGAGAAGTGAAGATATAAGGAACCGTGATGTAGGACATGGAGTCCGTCGAAACCTGACCTGTATCCGTCAGGAATCCTACAAATCATGAATATCTTATCTAACACTTCAACCCTGACTTTCATAATGTCAACACTGAATATTTGTGTGGGAAAAATAATAGAATATAGTAGCCAACTTTTCTGTGCAAATAGTCTTTTTTTAAGTAAGTTAAAGGTTGATGTCAAGTACTTTACCTGACGGGGGGAAAAGTAACTGACGGAAACAATCTGAACAACACCCTAAATAGTCATGTCTGAGGAGTGGTTTTACGAATGTCTATTTAATAGGAACTGGTGAATATGGATAATCTAATATGATAAGAATACCATAAACACTAAAAAAATAGCCCATCTCTCAAGTGAAGAATTAACTTAGTTACATCTAGACATTATGAAAAATATGGATATGCACAAAAATATGGTTAAATGTGAAATCAAAAGAAAATGTTCGGAAACAAACCCTATTGAAACACTTCAAAAATTTATCTTAGGATGAAATATTAGAGCCTTGCATGTTACAGACAAGAACAATAAATAGATCTTCACTAGGCTAGAGAATTAAGTCGAACATTGTAATCAAGGGATCTCTAGGCTGCATATAAACCTAAAAACAAGATTCACTGAAAATTGTTGAAACAAAGACACCAATATCCCCCTCCCTCCCTCATGGTGTTAGTGATGTCATGGTGTTGGTTCTACACCGAGTAATATTCCATCGATATCACGGTGGAAGTACACCAGAAATGGGCTTCACACTTTGCCAACTGAGAAGCCAAAGCTTTAACCACTGGACTACCGACCCCTCCCTCGTGTTAAGTTCAAGTGAAGTAGAGAACTACAGGAATCCTTCAACAGAGTAATGAAGGCTGTTAGGAACATTGTCCCCCCATCAACATTTCACAGGTTTTGTAGACACCACGGTCATCCCTCTCCTGTTAACACACATGACCGATCTGCAGTGTAGTCTTTACATAATATACATACACGAGAATAAGCCTTATTTCACATATGTACATGACAAAAATTCTTTGGATTGCATCACTCTTGCTATTACTGAAGAAAAAAAACACCTCTAGGATATGCATATACTACTCAGGAGTGTGAAAGGTTTTGACGATGTTTTCATTCCTTCATTCCTTTTGAAACAGTTCAATAAAATGTCACTCTGAAAATGGTTGTGGAATTATGAATTCCGAATACTTAACCAACATATCTTCCTCTTGAAGCAGTGAGCACGTGAGTGTGTATGGTTTTACGCCGCTTTTAGCAATATTAGAGCAATATCACTTCGGGGGACACCAGAAATGGGCTTCACACATTGTAATTATGTCTGGAATAGAACCTGGGTCTTCAGCGTGACGAGCGAACACTTTAACCACTCGGCTACCCGACAACTCCTCCTACTGAAGAAGATGTGCCTTTGGTTCATTCATCGTCATCAATTTGTTTTGTGATTCTTTTATTGGTTGGAACATTCATGAACAGTACTATCTTCCTGAATATTCATGTTAACAAGCTAACAAGTTATCAACACACGGACAATGTGAAGGGATGACATGACTTGCGACAAATGAAGGTTGATAGCAGTGCTACGACCATCGTAACTCCTACACAATAACACTGATTTACGACAGACGTAGCATTATGATCACTTTGTTAAACAAGGTCCAGATAAAAAAGACCAATGACCTTAACATTTAGAAAAAATTGAAACATGGAGAAATATCGAGGCTCACAGTGAACATGCCATTGTTAAGTCAAACAAAAGATGACTGGAACTGACAAAACACCTTCTCAGGAAAGCCTAACTCCATAACCTTAAGTCAAATAAATTTCAAGTATTTTCTTAAGTATTCACAAATACTAATTGTTAATACTCAAGCAAAGCTAAATATATCACTTTAATTAGGCTAAAAAAATAAAAGAATTAGTTCTCAGGTAATGGTGTTTGAAAGTGTAGTGCGGGCGGGCGGGCGGGCAGTGTTTTTTTGTTTTTGTTGTTGTTGTTGTTGTTGAAACTAGTATGAAACCAAATACGGTAAACAGTTGTGTACAATCAACCTGGGAAAGGGCCTCCCTACATAAATGTATTCCTTGATGAGTAAAATACTGGAATTTAGTATTTAACTACCGTTGGACTTTGAATATTTAAGGATTTTTGTTGTTATTGTTTTAAAATGGAAATTAAAATGAAATGGGCGGCAAACTTTATGATGATGCAGGTGGTGCCTGAGAACCAAGACTATTATTTTTCATAGCCTTAAATAAAACAATAAACTATCAAAAGATTATCAATACAAATGAGCTGTAGCCCAAAGACCAATGCACATATCAGCTGTTTAAGTCCATTACTCCTCGTCTTCACCTCACAGCATCACATAATAGCTACAGTCCTGATTACTTTGGTTGAAAGTGTCGTTTTACATGCTGCTATACAAAAATAATTTTCTGTTTGACAGACAATAATCAGTGATCCAACTTAAGGGGAGGTCCTGGGGTCCTTGAGGTTTGACCCTACAGTATATGACCCTTAAAATCTTGCATTCAACAGGGGTTGGACAAGGACCCCAGGGCGCTCCTGCCTACTTTCGAACACTGATTAGAAATGATTACAGTGTTTTGGACATTCAACACTCCTACCAGTGAACACAAAGACCACCAATTCTTTGTTGAGACAATTATTGATGTAGGCATACAATGAATATTTCACAAATGAAACCAATAATATCACCATCAGTTTCAAAATGTTGCAAATGACTTTTTCAGTTCACACAACGGAACCAAAACAATTCCTACAGAAGATACTTATGGTCTACATAACTGCTACATTCTATAGTTTCTTCTTTCTTCAACATGTCATCCAAGTCGGTACCATTTTGCACGTGTAATCATGGCTGCTTTATTAATAAGCTCATAAAGTCTGACAGTTGTGATGGTTAAGAATCAGAAATTATTTTAGGAAAGACTCAGGTCTTTTTACGGCCTGTTTACAGTATTTGACGTAATAAGCGCCCCGGGGGCTCCCAAAATAAGAAATAGGGGGCTCTTATTAGAATGTTATTCTGGTGAAAAAAACAGTGTTGAAAGATAAATTTCGTGGTTTATGCTGACAGCCTGAAATGTTTAAGTACGACAGATATATTTTTCCAGAATTAAATGCCCATAATAAAGGGTGCATATAACATACGAGTGCGTATTATACGTGAATAAATAAGTTTGTGTACATTTATCAATCGAAAGGGGTGCTAATTGGGATTGTTCACTAGCCAATATCTTAGCAAATGTTGCCATAGGCGCTTATTAGAGCGGGGCGCTTATTACGTTGAATACCGTAATTAATTTTTTCACATGTCAAAAAGAAAGAATAAACACAAGCTGATAGTCGGATTACTAAGGCTGACCGATTCACTGTAGTGTGAGCTAAGATACCGGGAGCTACAATATCACACAGGGCATCCTACTATCGACATACGCTATCGTGACATGGATTGGTACAACTCTATTGATTGCGGAGAAATTTTTTCCGAGTTTCCATCATGGTTGCATAATTGCAGGTTGTCTTAACTTCTCATGGTGCCATTGTCCACAATGCCGATCAGCCAGATCATTCCTCAATCGTCCTGACTGTCGTCGACAAAATGGCCAGTTGATCAATATCGATGCTTTATCCCCATACATATCACAAAACATCCTTGTGGTCACAATACAAACATAGAACACAGGACGTCGTCCCGTGAAGGTGGATAACAGTGTGTAGTCGCAGAGCACTGGTTGTAGTCTTAGCACTTGGACACAGGATTGACTGTTTTTGTGGGAGTTGTCTAGTTTAGTGCTTCGAGTCTGTTGTCGGCACTGATATGGTGGGGTGACCATGTCACCTCGGGGAACGTCACATCAGTGTATGCGAGTCAGCTCCTCTATCATCTTCACAAGGTCTTCCACTGTGGCGTCTCGCTTCATGCCGCTGCCGTCGTCAATCTGACCAATATTACGGTGTATTAGAAATCTTACAATACAGTTTCAGAATGAACTGCTTAAAACATGTTTTTGTGTCAAGGTGTTTGGGTTATCTTTTACCAATATGACAATGCATGATTTTGAAAAAGCATTCATATTGAATTTACAGACACAATTGACTCATAAAAACATCAAGTATTTGGAGTGAGTGAGTGAATATGGTTTTACGCCGCTTTAAGCAATATTCCAGCAATATCGCGGTAGGGGACACCACAAATGGGCTTCACACATTGTACCCTTGTCAGGAATCAAACCCGGGTCTTCGGCGTGACGAGCGAACGCTTTAACCACTAGGCTACCTGACCGCCCTCAAGTATTTGGAAGTACAAGTGCTACAAACATACTTTAAGTCAAGATGGAATAGCTAGAATGTGGGTACAATTGCATCATTACACTGGTGTATGTATATTGTTTACAGGAATTACACCACTATTGTGTGCATGTGTGCGTGACTAGGACTAATGTCCCACTAATGTGCTGGCCCACTGAGATACCATGCTGCAATTTAACATGGATACTCCACTCAGACACAGTATACTGACTCTGAGCTGACCAGTACTTGTTTCAGCCCCTTTATGCTGAGCTCCAGGCAGGGCAACATAAAGTACCATCTTTTGGCATGATGCTGGGGATCAAACCCCCGACTTTCTGCTCTCTGGGCGGACGCTGTGAATCTAGGATTATAGGTTCCTGGCATACCTATGGGAAGCAACTCTTGACATCAAATTGCACTCATGCCACCATTGTCCCCCAAAGCAGTTATGATACTGTAATCATATCATCATCCCTCGTTCTAATCATAATTTTGTAGATATGTGTAGCGATATTGAGAGAATTGCTTCGCCTACATTTATCTCTGGGTCTCTCTCAGTAGGACAGATTATTTCTACGAAGGTGTTACCATGGTTACCTGTTGCCCCTGCACCACCTCCTGCATCTTGTCCCGACTGAGGTCAAGGTAACTCTCAATGAGGTCACCATCGATAAACCCGACGCAAGCCTCAGTCTTACGTTCAGTGTAGAAAGATCGCCATCTGTATTAGGTCAAGGACATTTCAATATTCACAGTGGATTTACTTACTTCAGTAAAAGAAAACAAAAACAAAAACCATTAAGACGGGACAGAAACATCCGTGAGGAATTGGTAGTATTTCAACTGTACTACTACACTTTGTTTGTATTTTGATGAAAAGATAGTTTGAACTAACCTGATTTGTGATGAATAAATATGGAGTAAATTATCAAACTCGCAACACTGAATCCCATAATATCTGGACTGTCTCGCCTCATTTGGAAAGCCCATTAAAAAATATACAGGTAAAGGTAGTTTTGTTCTGTTTAGACAAAGGCAAAATAATCACTTTCAGGTAGAAATAATAAGCTCTATCTCTTTCCTGAAACCAAATCCATGCAGAGGTTCCGAAGATATCTCAAATGCTCCCTCCAATATAGTCAAGGTCACCGTTATAAACTTGGGTCTGCAAACACCCCTGAGATAACTAAGCTTAAAATCTGACACATAAAAAAGCAGGGGTTGAAGAGACCCCCCCTCTCCCGCAAATATTCAAAACCCAATTACTTTCAATTAACTTGCGTACAGAAACGCATACATTAAATGAACAACTCAAATGTATAAAAACACCACTCATAAATTCCCACTGAAGCTTTTTCAGCATGCGTACAAAGGAGCTAATTTCCGAAACACAATTACGAGCTAATTTACTTTCCGAGTTAAGCCTATATATTGTGAACAGTTATATACATCAAAAACATTATTTTATTTTATTTTAAATCTTGAAATGTTCACTAATTTGTGGAAAAAACCACTAGAGTGATGAATAGATGAGTGAAAAAATATTGGTTACCCAATGAAAAATGTAATAACCCAATTATGATAGAAACCCTAGAGTAAAAACTCAATTGCTCAAGAATTTATCTGGAGCTCTGCTGTGACCTTGAAAAAAAGGCAAGGTTAAGGGGGGAGGGGAGGGGGGAAGGAGGAACAAATTTGAAAATATCAGTCATTAATCATACAAATGGGTCAGTATTGGAATTATAGCATAGGTTGCTGGGGACCAGTTCTTGCCCAAACTCCCCACAGAGAGACCAGCAAAGGTGGACTTGACGAGATCTGCTTTATCTTCAGCAGGAATTACAGAAAGGATACACTGAGTGTTCCACTTTGCCAACACTCTTGATGACCTTGGCCAGTCGGTTCTGGACTTCCAGGAGGAAGTTGTAGAAGTCGTGAGGCAGCTGTGCCACCAACCCTGCAACAGTGAGAGAGGGAGTCCGTCTATAGCAGTCACATCAGACCAAAATGAGGGAGTCCCTCTATAGCAGTCACATCAGACCAACTTGAGGGAGTCCGTCTATAGCAGTCACATCAGACCAACCTGAGGGAGTCCGTCTATAGCAGTCACATCAGACCAACCTGAGGGAGTCCTTCTAAAGCAGTCACATCAGACCAACCTCAGGGAGTCCGTCTATAGCAGTCACATCAGACCAACCTCAGGGAGTCCGTCTATAGCAGTCACATCAGACCAACCTCAGGGAGTCCATCTATAGCAGTCACATCAGACCAACCTGAGGGAGTCCGTCTATAGCAGTCACATCAGACCAACCTGAGGGAGTCCGTCTATAGCAGTCACATCAGACCAACTTCAGGGAGTCCGTCTATAGCAGTCACATCAGACCAACCTGAGGGAGTCCGTCTATAGCAGTCACATCAGACCAACCTCAGGGAGTCCGTCTATAGCAGTCACATCAGACCAACCTCAGGGAGTCCGTCTATAGCAGTCACATCAGACCAACCTGAGGGAGTCCGTCTATAGCAGTCACATCAGACCAACCTGAGGGAGTCCGTCTATAGCAGTCACATCAGGCTAACCTGAGGGAGTCCGTCTATAGCAGTCACATCAGACCAAACTTAGGGAGTCCGTCTAGAGCAGTCACATCAGACCAACCTGAGGGAGTCCGTCTATAGCAGTCACATCAGACCAACCTGAGGGAGTCCGTCTATAGCAGTCACATCAGGCTAACCTGAGGGAGTCCGTCTATAGCAGTCACATCAGACCAACCTGAGGGAGTCCGTCTATAGCAGTCACATCAGACCAACCTGAGGGAGTCCGTCTATAGCAGTCACATCAGACCAACCTGAGGGAGTCCGTCTATAGCAGTCACATCAGACCAACCTGAGGGAGTCCGTCTATAGCAGTCACATCAGACCAACCTGAGGGAGTCCGTCTATAGCAGTCACATCAGACCAACCTTAGGGAGTCCATCTATAGCAGTCACATCAGACCAACCTGAGGGAGTCCGTCTATAGCAGTCACATCAGACCAACCTGAGGGAGTCCGTCGATAGCAGTCACATCAGACCAACCTGAGGGAGTCCGTCTATAGCAGTCACATCAGACCAACCTGAGGGAATCTATAGCAGTCACATCAGACCAACCTGAGGGAGTCCGTCTATAGCAGTCACATCAGACCAACCTGAGGGAGTCCGTCTATAGCAGTCACATCAGACCAACCTGAGGGAGTCTGTCTATAGCAGTCACATCAGACCAACCTGAGGGAGTCCGTCTATAGCAGTCACATCAGACCAACCTGAGGGAGTCCGTCTATAGCAGTCACATCAGACCAACCTGAGGGAGTCCGTCATCGCAGTCACATCAGACCAACCTGAGGGAGTCCGTCTATAGCAGTCACATCAGACCAACCTGAGGGAGTCCGTCATCGCAGTCACATCAGACCAACCTGAGGGAGTCCGTCTATAGCAGTCACATCAGACCAACCTGAGGGAGTCCGTCTATAGCAGTCACATCAGACCAACCTGAGGGAGTCCGTCTATAGCAGTCACATCAGACCAACCTCAGGGAGTCCGTCTATAGCAGTCACATCAGACCAACCTGAGGGAGTCCGTCTATAGCAGTCACATCAGACCAACCTCAGGGAGTCCGTCTATAGCAGTCACATCAGACCAACCTGAGCAGTATTGTCAGGCAGGCACACGGCTGCAGATACAGAGAAGCACTAAGGACTGGAGTGTTGCCTCTCCATCCTTTAGGCTTAGGCTAAAAAAATAAGTCTTGGTTCTCAGGCACCGCCTGCATCATCAGAAAGTCTGCCTCACTTTTCGTTTTTATTTCCATTTTCAAAACAAACAAAAATCCTAATACCTATAAACAATGCGATCCAAAATAGCACACAGTTGCTTCCCTTAACACGTGCACTGCTTACTACACATCTAGTGTTACGATGGTCATGGCAGCAATCAGAGGTTAAGCTTGTTATGTAGGGAGGCCCTTTCCCAGGTTGCTGGTGCACAACTGTTTATTTGGCTACATACTAGTTTTAACAAGCCCCCCCAAAAAACACTGACCACCTGCACTATACTTTCAAAAGTCATTGCCTGAGGACCAATTCTTTTATTTGTTTAAGCCTTATTTCCAGGAAAGAAACAAAAATGCCAAATTTGTATTTACCCATGACTCCAGATCCACTAGCGTATCGTATAGGCAAACATCCGGAATACATGGAGTAATTAGCTGATTAGGAAAATTTGGAAACTCCCCAAAAGAAGTATCAGTTAAACAGTTGGGAAGGGAAGGAGTACACACATCATTTCACAAGTCCATATGATGTCTAAATCCAGAAACTTTCCAAAATGAGATTATGGAATTCCTTCTTCCTTGTGGTTTCCTGTACTTACCCACTGCACCGTTGACGGTTCCGAAGAGCACGGAGCCCTGGAGAGGTGTGGCGTTTTCCCCCGCATGCTGCATCACCAGTGATCCTGCAACACACAACATGGAGGTCTACATATCACCAACATATGGACCACCCTACCCACCCACTCAGACATGACACGATGTATAAAATATCCACAATGTAACTGTGACTTTTTATTATTTACATTCAGAACTGGGTATACTCATGCCAGTCACGTAGATCCGTGACTGATTGGTTGATTAGAAAGTTCACCAACGTGATCTCCTTCGATTGGTTGTTGTGACTCTTATGCAGAGAGGTATCACATTTTCAATAAGATTTGGTTTCGGATATGAGGGGTTTTCTTTAGGAAGAGCGAAGTTTTGTTATTAGGCAATAATGCTGCATTTGAAATAATTGTAGAATTTTCCTATTCGGAATATTCTATAAGTAATACGTTACCACTGTTATACCGAGGCTGTTGTCTCCCACAACTGCTGCTATAGCGAAATCTACCACAGAGATCTCAATTACCTCATGCAGCACGTGCGTAGCCACCTAGCTGCCATGTGACACCCTTCACTCTTGTCTCCTGCGAGAGCAAGTGCTCAGGGGACGGACGGGCGGGCAGCAGCCCAGTGGTAACGTATTACTTATAGAATATTCCGAATAGGAAAATTCTACAAATTACATTAAGTAATACGTTACCACTGTTATACCGAGGCTGACTACCACAGTAGGCGGTGGGGAGCACCTACAACCCGAATCCTGACTGCTAGCGTTCCTTCCGACCAGCGGAAGTAAACACCAAGGCGGAAGCACTCGATGCGCATGCACCTAGCTAGGCGTTACCCTATAGGAATACCAAAGCACTGTCAAGCGCATACCGTAAGGCTCAATCGTCATTGCCAAAACGATTGGTGACTCCAAACGGCCCCACTGGATAGGTATTTCATCGCCGCAGCGGATGAGAACACTGTATCCGCGTGAGCTTAATCTTAGATCAGGTTAAACAGTCGAAAAGAGGGAAATTAATTTCCTTCAGACCGTATATCCCAGAGCAAGCCTACTTAAAGTATGCATTAGGCGCGTGACCTAATTCCAGTATTCGTAAGCATGTATCACAAGGTTGGAATACACGACAGACAATTAAATGAATAATTGTCAAAATACAAATAAGGATAAAACACACAAAAAGCCGCCTCACCTGTGGTGTGAGTGCGCTGGTTTGCAGGACCCCCACTCCTGTACCCACGGCGTGGGAACATTGGAGACGACCCAGATTGACCACCGTGCAAGGACTGACGACTGCGGAGTTTGGAATTGCGCTGGACACACCCCCTAGATGACCGCTTGTGCCGCGATCAGCGGCCCAAGACGGTGCACCCCCTCCATGTCTTCATCAGAAACCTTTCTGAGGTAATGATTGGCAAAAACCGAGTCAGAACGCCAGTAACAACCTCGTAATATTCTGTGAACAGAGATATTCGAGTGTAGGGCAAATGTTGCCGCTAGCGCCCTGATCTCGTGCGGGTTTGACCCCGCTACCGGTAACCCCCGAGACCGGTACGCCAGATTGATGACAGAACGAAGCCACAACGCAATCGAGTTGCGAGGTATGTCAACCGTGCGATTAGGGTTACACGATATGAACAGACGGTCACGCCCTTGTCTACGTTCATTCGAAGCCTTAAGATAATACTTAAGGGCCCTAACCGGACACAGCGCTCTGTCCTCAGTATCAGCAGGATGTAAGATTTCTTTGAGGGATCTTACAGTGAATTCTCTCTCCGTTTGCCCGACTCTCTGATTCTTGGCGACGAAGCCCATGAGCAGGCCCAGGCGGACCGCTCCTTCGTCACCCCTATCGAATCGTACCTTGGCGACATCGAGTGCATGAATTTCGGATACACGTGCCGCCGTGGCAAAGGAGAGGAGAAATGCTGTTTTCCAAGTCACATGCCGGAACGAAGCACTATGCAAGGGTTCATACGGAGCTTCCGTAAGTGATTGCAACACTAGGGAAAGATCCCAGGCCGGTGCCCGAAGGCGGCCCTTCTTAAGATCGTGCTGTTTGAAACCCTTGATAATACCCCGTATCACCGGCTCTATGGAGAGACTGGTACCCATAGCAACGTCCCGTACCGTAGCAACGGACGAAACATAGTTGGCAATGGAACCCCCGGAGAGTTTCCGGGTCTCTCGCAAGTGAGACATGAAACGAGCAATATCCTGCACAGATACCTTATCTGGCGAATGAATGTGATGTTTACAACACCACTTCGTGAAAATAACCCAACGTGCATTATACACCTTCTGGGTAGAATCACGATGCATACTAACGTATGCCCGAGACGCCCGGCGAGAAAAACCTTTACTCCTCAGACGCTCGGTGACAACATCCACGCGTGCAGATTGAACTGCCCTGCGTTTGGATGAAGCTGACGGGTGTGAGGGTGGATCAAGAGATCCGGTCTCACAGGCAGTGGAAGTGGCGACTGCGTGACCTGGGTCAGCAAGTCGGGGTACCACGATCTGTTCGGCCACATGGGCGCGATCAGTAACATTCGACAGCGAACTCCTCGAAGCCGGCTTAGAATGTGTGGTATCAACGCTGTCGGCGGGTAAGCATAAGCGTCCAAGCCCGTCCAGTCTAACGCGAGAGCATCGTGATCGATGGCCCTCGGGTCCGGGACTGGTGATACAAACAACGGGAGTTGATTGTTGAACCGTGTTGCGAACAGGTCGACCATCGGACGACCCAAACGTTCGCACAGCCACTGAAACACTACTGGGTTCAGCATCCACTCTGTGGGGCTCGGATCCTGAGGCCTCGATAGAGCATCGGCCAGTACGTTCCGCACACCTGGGATGTGACGGGCGCGTATCTGGCACGGGACACTGTCCACCAGAGCGTAAAACTCGAACGTGAGATCGAGTAGCGAGTGACTGTGGGTTCCCCCCAGTTTGTTCACATAGGACACTACCGTCGTGTTGTCGGTCGCCAGCATGAGCCGGGCGTCGACGAGACGATGCTTCCAGTGATTGACTGCGTTGATCACTGCCTTGAACTCGAGACAATTGATGTGAAGACCTAGTTCGTCTACGCACCACAGCCCCGAGCTCACCTCCCCCTCTAGATGGGCGCCCCAGCCCACTAGAGAGGCGTCTGTATACAGGTTCAACGTGGCCCGGTAGGGCCGCATAGAGACTCCTGATAAGACATTGTAAGGGAGCGTCCACCACTCCAGATGCGGTCGGAGCCGATCCGGGAGGGCGACGGTCGCACTGTTCACCTCCGTTGCTAACAACTGGATTAAAAACCGTTGCAGCGGGCGGAGTTGGAGACGACCCCGTTCGGTGCAGTCCTGGGCTGATACAAGTAGCCATAACAGCTGTTCCCAAAAGTGAACAGTCTGTTGCACCGCTAAGACTTTGGCAATCATCGCCTGAATTTTGTGCCACCGGTCTGGGGGGACAAATAGGCGATGGGACACCGTGTTGAACCGACCTCCGATGAACTGCAAGTTCTGAGAAGGGGTTAACTCGCTCTTGGGGAGATTGACAATCCACCCCAATTGCTCCAAGAGCCGACGTGCGAAAACGAGATGGCGTGACAGGGTGTCCGTCATTCGATTTGCTACTAGCGAGTCGTCCAGGTACGCGAAGTACCGGACACCCCTCCGGTGGAGGAACCCCACTATGGGGGTGGTTAACCGGGTGAACAGCCAGGGAGCGGATGAAAGACCGAATGGGAGTACAACCCACTCGTAGTGCCTGCCTTGAAAGACAAACCTGAGATACTTGTGATGATCCGAGTGAATCGGAACATGCAGATAAGCATCCTTCAGGTCGATCGAAGCTAGCCAGTCGGCCGGCATGATCAGTGCTTTCAGGTCCGTCAAGCTCAACATTCTGAACTTGGGCGGCTTGCGCAGGTAGAACTCGTTGAACGATTTCAAGTTGTGAATCATTCTGAGTTCGGCACTGTCCTTCTTGGGAACGAGAAATATCCTGGAGTAAAACCCCGGTGTTATTTCTGGTAGAGCTAACTCCCGAACTGCCCTCTTCTCCACCAACCTGCCGATGGCATCGGCGAGGAAGGGAAGATCGGTTTCCGAATAGAAACATGCCGACGGGGCAACGGTGAGCGGCGGATTCGCTTTGAGATCGAGCCGATAGCCGTACCGAATCGTGTTGACCACCCACGGGTCGTCGAACACTTGTTCCCAATTCTCCCAATAAGTCTGGAGTCTGGCTCCCACTGGGGACAGAGAGGGGGGCCGGACGGGCTGCGGCAGGCGCAACTGTCCAGGGCCAAGTGACTCGGGTTCGCCTACGGGCCAACCGAAGTTGGCGCTGTCGGCATACGAACCCCTCCAATGAGAGTCACCTGGAGGGGCCCTTGCCGTCCTTAGACGACTTGGGCTTCCCCCAGTTCCCCTTCTTCCCGCGAAAGGGCTGCTGAGAACCCTTACCGGAGCCCTCAGAGCGGGGCTTCTTCCCGGAGGAAGAAGGACCCGACCCCTTAGGCCTGCCGGACGCAGCATCCTGGGGCGCGCTCCGCTTCGGAGCGGCACCCAGGCGCCTATGCAAGGACCCCACAAGATCCAGTGTGTGCCGAGAGGCATCGGCAGACACAGCGGCCTGTTGTTCCTTCAGAACCCCAGGGATCTTGTTATTAAACAGGGTCCGAGCAGACCAAGGCTGCGAAAGGAGCACCTCCTGATTGGCAGCGTCCAACCCTGAAGCAGCCAGATACGACTGGCGCCGAAGAAAATGGCACGTGCCGGAAACAAAGGCCGAAGCCCCGGCAACGTACTCCAGGGAAGCATTCAAACCGAGCAAGCAGTTGTAAATGCGCTGGTCTCGGTCCGTAGGAGAACCTTCGACCAGACTGGCCGCTGCAGCCAGGTATGTGTCTCCGTGAGACAATGCCAGCATGGAGTGTCGAGCGAGGGTGTCCAGCTGTTGCAAGGTACCTTGTGGTACCGTGGCAACCGGTGGGGCACGGACCCCCAAACGCTCCACATGGGCTTCCGCAGAAGGACCAGCCTCGGGAAAGGCAAGGTCATGTACTGGGAAAGACCCTTTTCTCCACGACGGGGGAGGTAACGGGAGACCCCGACCGGAGGCAGCCGTGAAGGCCTTCTCCAAAGAAGGCTTAATCCCGCGCAGCAAGGTTGATGCCGGGAAAGCCTTGTCGGACGTCTCGTCGTATACCTCGGAGGAACCCACGGAACCGTGGATTCCCCGCGGTATCGGCAGGGGCTTTGGCATGTCCTCGAAGAGGTCATACACCATGGCCACGCGGTCCTTAACCGATAGCGGAAGCAACGGTTCGGGGGAAGGACCGGTAACCACGGCAGCCGCCGCCGTACCGGTGGACCCCGCGTCCGAACCCGCGGCCACCGAAGAGGCCGGGGACGGAACAGCCAGCGGCCTATCTTGCGATAAGGCCGCCAGCTTGGAGTCCACAAGTTTCGACAACAATGCGGCGACGGAATCCCCAGACAGCCCGAGGGCCGCAAGGGGATCCGCCGCAGCCGAGGAGGTGGTACCCGCACGGGGACCCCGACCGGACGAACCAGCCACCACAGGGGTGGAGACGGACTGTACGTACAGCCGGTACCGCTCAAACTCCGCAGGCCCCAGACCTTCGCACAGGGTGCACCGGGTGTCCCCGCAAGGAACCCTGCACCGCGGGCAACGATCGTGGGGATCCCGGGACGACAAAAACTTTCTGCACACCCCACAACTCCGAGGAGCAGGGGTAGAGGGGGTGGATACTGGGGACATATCCATGTCAGACATTGATTGTTTGCTATAAACAAAGAACAAAACATGGTTACAACGCACGCACCACAATGATTCACAAACGAGCATTTTCACAAGAAAATAAACGAGCAATGTGAACATATAACATACACATATAACTTTTATTAAAGAAATAAGTTATGTTAACCCCCAAAACATACAAGAACAGGGGAAACGTAAAACACAACGTGCATACGCGAACCCCGCAAGTATATAGAAAAAAAGGGCGGGAAAAAATTTCCGTTTGGCGGGAAAATTATAACCAAGCGTAGCTACCGCAACGCCCCATAAAAGCACAGTTTATTAGAGAATAAACTATAATAAATATCACCAAATCTTCAGGAACGCTTCAGCAGGAGAAAAAACACGTCTTGCTTAGCAGACGAAAGAGACAAGAGTGAAGGGTGTCACGTGGCAGCTAGGTGGCTACGCACGTGCTGCATGAGGTAATTGAGATCTCTGTGGTAGATTTCGCTATAGCAGCAGTTGTGGGAGACAACAGCCTCGGTATAACAGTGGTAACGTATTACTTAATGTAATTTGTAGCCACTATGCCGCTTAATCATTAGGGGTGAACCGATACAGCAAGGTCACAATACGATATGATATGTATCGCGATAGGCATATTTACGCCAAATCGCGTGGAAACATCTTGACTATAAATATTTCTGAGCAGGTTCAAAAGGAAAAGATAGCTGTAGATACTTGTTCGTTCGTTTTAGTTGACTTGATAACTAAAATGTGAAAGAAAGTTTTTTTGATAGCATTATATACTGAGTTTGGCCTATTGTTGGCCCGAAACTATAAATACTTATCAGCTTACCATGTCTGAAGACATTGACAAACTCGCCGAGATGGAAGAGGCCCACTTCTTGCAGCTGTTGCCTGTCTTCATCTGTTGCTGCAGCACTAGAACAGAGACCATCCACATGCTACAATAAGTAGTTCTCAAAGGGTATGTCTGTTAGTCTAGCTGTAGTTCAACCAGCAATATTCCAAAGGCCAGTAAATATTCAAGTCTGGACCAGCCAAACCAGAGATTGATATTATGCAAAACTATCCACATCATCGGTTACCAAGTCACTGATTTTTGTTTGTTGTTTAACGCCGCACTCAGCAATATTCAAGCTATATACGGCGGTAAATAATCGAGTCTGGACCAGACAATCCAGTGATTGAGGTCATGAGCATCGATCTATGCAGTTGGGCTACGATGACATGCAATCAAGCACAGCAGCAAGCCTGGCCACCCGATCCACCTTAATGACCAACATAGCTGGGGACCCAATTCCAACCCCGGGATCCCTACTGGATGGATGCCTGTCAATGTCATGTCACAGGATGCTGTTACCATGGGAACAATTTCCATAGGCAACAAGACAAGTTCATGGTGAATGTAGGAGTCCACAGTCAGCTATCTCTCACCTATCCTTCTGACATGTGAATATGTTGAACGAGTTCTCCGCTCCCAGGAAGTTGTCGTCATCCAACACTTCTACAGCCGTCATCCAGCTTGGGTTGCAATCTCGGGCAATCTGGAAAGTAAAGTCCAAACTTTGCCACACAACTAACAGGTCTGAAATCATTGAAACCTATTTGAGAAACAAAGACGAGTGGAAGCTGTTTATCGTACAATAAAACACTGTAGGGAATATGAACAACGGGCGCGAGTAATTTTTCTCATATGAGATGTGAGATATGAGAGTGGGGTTAAGTTTGGTACTTCCCAGATATTCTCACAATTTTCACGTCAATTATCACCCAATGCTGATCCTCTCATATCTTTCCCCCGTTTGAATGCGATTGCTTGCCCAATGCGTTTATCTACAGTGCCAAGCTGCATCTACGGGGAACAACCCACAAGACACCCCCATTCTAAAAAATAACGTTGTCCAATTTACGACGTCAGCAAGTTGTGAACACATCTTCGAATCTCCAGAAATGAAGCATGATAGCACAATGTTTTATCATGAAACAGTTTTCTTATATTAAACATGAGCAAGTCATTGGCCGGAAATGATTTTCAGAGATGTAGATATAAATGGTACCAACATATGGTGAAAAATACATATTGGGATATAGACTTGTTCGTACTCATATTTTCATTCAAAGTGGCAAACGTTTCAGGCTTTTCACCAGGGGTCCGGAAACCGTCATATGCGCCGGACATGTCCGATTGGGAATCTCAAATGTCCGGTCTAAAATATTGCTTACCTGACATTTAAATTTTTCTGTCCGGACATTCTTAAATTTTGACCGGACTTGATCAACAGTTAGGACTGAGCAATTTCTGTCTGCAGTTGTAAAACAAAGCAGATTATCTACACTGACAAGCTTTGTTTGTTTTGATTGCTGTAAATACATCGTACCTAGAATGATAGTCCAATCGGTCAATCACTGTAATAGGCAATAAACTGAGTTGACACTGATTAATCGAGGATTTATTACTGAGAACATCTTGTTGATTTGAGTAAAATGTGTTTACAACTGTACATAAATACCTTGCATCATCGATGTACCTCATTATCCTCACAATGCTACGATACGTAACCTCAGTCAAGAAGCGAAAGCGTGACGACAGCCAGTCGACCGATGCAGATCAGTCGAGCGGATCTGCCAAACCCTCAAAGTCTGAATGATCATTTTGTAAGTCGTGGCTAACGACTTTCACTTGGTTGACATACAACGAGGATTTGCAGATTTTATTGTTTTCAGTAGCTAGTCGTATACTGAATCTTGATTGACCGCCATTTTGCTTTCTCGGACGATTGATATCAAATTTTTTTATGGTCAATAATTAAGTACAGATGAAAAGGTATTCAAATAACTACAGCTATCAACGATAGTTTAGGATTTATGATTATATTATCTGTCTTGTTTTTAAATAATCTTTAGTTTAAAAAAAACACTTTTCCCGTGAGGTCACGTGATAACCAAATATGGGATAATAGTCTCGATCCAAATGTTACAACGCGTACACTTGAGCAGACTCATGAATATTAATTAGACCGTTCACAACGTTGACAGATCGTTATTATAACAGAAACAAACGTATGTTTTCCATATATATCTAAAATGATATTATTTGTTATTAATTGTCCGGTGAATTAAACAATTTAAATTGAAACAATTCATAATTCATCATATTATGAATACGTAACAACTTGTAATTTGTGTGTAAAAAGTCGTACTAAAACACGCTGTTTGAAGGGGGCGTGGCATAAATGTAAATGTCCGATTGGGATTTTAAATTTTCCGGACCCCTGCTTTTCACTCAGTTTTGTGATATATTTGATCATGTCAGAAGTCCAAAACTTGATACACTTGGTGGACTTGAGTCCCACATACCTCTTCAAAGGTTCCCTCCAGGGGCTTGTATGCCAGCAATGTGATCGACCTCATGAGGTCGCCCACCAACACAAAGTCCCCCTTGGTCTTGAGATACAGGGCAATGATGTTGTTGAAATGACTACACTCAAGGCGGAGTTCCTTCTCGGCCGTCCACTCAAATAACCGGACCTGCAACCACAGCATGTAGTAGTCTAACGACTTGATATCTCAGGTAGGGGAAAGTCGAAGGTTAACCTGATCACTTCACACAGTGCAATGTCCCCTCAAGGGAACAAAATCTGTGTAGTGACCATATGTGAGATACCATACAGGGAGGCAGGGTGGGGACACAAGAAATCTACTTCCTAATATTCCACCAGGGATAATTCTAGGATGGGGCTGTGTGCTTTTAGCCCCTAAATTTAAAAAAACCCACCTCATTTTCAAATACAAAGGGGCATTTTAACCTTGTGCTGTATTGGCAAGAATGGGTCTACCTCTGGATATTTGAAATGTCAGAAAATGTTTACAAACCTGTAGAGGTTATGAATACTCTGATGAAATCCTCCTTGGGGTACTTATTGCATTTTCCTTGCTCAAGAAAATCTATGTGACATAGTTGTAACCATTTTCCTTAATAAAAAATGTTACCACATCAAAAACTTCGTAGATTTTCTTAAGCAAGGAAAATGCAATAAATGCCCCAAGGAGGATTTTATCTGAAAGAGAATCCTAGAGTGAACCCTGTCCCACCTTTGTGGTCTACTCACCGTGCTGTTGATACTGGCCAGCAACTTGCCATTAAACTCCACCAGTGTGTAGGCGGCTCCCTTGATTTCCTTCTCTGCCACCTGCGTCAGCTTGGCATCCTTGAAATGGAAGATGAGGATGCGCCCCTGTTTGGGCTCCGCCTCATCCGGGTAGACCAGAGCTGTGCCTACGATGTAGTACGTGCTGGCGTCCTCTCCTAGCTTGGCTGAGATCAGACTTGTTGCACATTCATTAGTCATTAACTGGTGCGCAAACAGGACTGAAAAGTAAAATAATATCAATCATTATGAATGCATACACTGGACATTTTCATGTCATGACTACAGTCTTGAGTTATGAAATCCGATAGAGCACACTAAGGCTGGGACGAGTCCAAATTTACTACCGAGTACCCACTGTAGGTCTCAAGAGATGTTTTAATAGGAACATATTTAGATACACTTAAAAACGATGTGGTCATGCATACACTGAAGTTGACTGAAGCATTATCATTATTTAAACATATGAAAGTCAGAAGGAATGGGTGCATTGTCAGAAAGGAATGCGAACATTAGTGACTTGTACTGTAACCATGGAGTTTCAGATAATTTTTGTCTTTAGACATAATATCACATGATTAACCATGGGTCTGGGTAATCCTGTGGGTACCCAGGTCCTTCTCAATACCCAACCGACCCGAGTACCCGAGTTATCCATCCTAGCCCTAGCACACAGCTTTCAATATAATTGCTTTCCGTCAATGTTATCAACTAACCCACCCTCAAATGTATGCTGATCGATCACCAACAGAGAATGAATCTCCACTTCATCCCCGTATGTATGTTCTGACGTTGAGGTGGACGATCCAGTCATGAGTTTGGCGTTGGAGCTGACGCTGACGTTGTTGGCGTGGGTGCTGGCGCTGACCCGGGTGGCTCGGGTCCCCTGGTTGTCCTGGATGTCGGTACGGAATGAGATGATGCCAAACGTCTCCGAGGATTCTTGATAAGCTATACGTCTGAAACAAGATGGAACCAGTGATATAGGAGACAAACCTACTGTGTTTTGAAATTTGATGTCTTCCCACTGTAGAGTAGATACATATTATTCTAATTTGGAGCCATTTTTTATGAATCGATATGTAGGCTATCGCTGTATTCATACGCAAGCTTTTTGTGTGAAAAGGTTTAATATATTTGAAAGGGGTTTCCGTAACAAAAAGGAAACCTCTTTTTAACCAATCATAATCAAGCATTCATCAATGTCATGGTAGAATCAGTACTAAATCATGTAACCCATTTGATTCAGAAGGGTTAACATCAGATGATGTACTGGTGTGTGCAGTATAATAAAATGGAGACTAGATTACGAACACAGACTGAGATGCTGTTGGTAGAGCTGATGAGGCTTACCTTGGAGACTCTCCGAGGGGGATGGTTCGGATGTGAAGTTTCTGGATTTCATCAATGGTGCCAATAATCAGAGAACTATCGCTGGCGAGAGCCAAACTGTCAGACAAAAAAGACATTGGCGTAACAATAATTAGTTTGTGAGTTAGATTTCTCAAGTAAACTAGTTGAATGATCTTCATACAATGACAGACTGTACTGGGAAACACACCTAGATATTTGGTGTAGCAGGGGATTAATTTGAACAGTAAATACAGTGCCCTGATTAACATGACTGATCATAACTGTTAGCGACTTAGCAAGCTTGTTTGTTTTTTGTTTAACGCCGCACTCAGCAATATTCCACCTATATGGCGTCGGTCTGTAACTAATCGAGTCTGGACCAGAAAATCCATTGATTGATATCATAAGCATTGATCCAAGCAACTGGGATACGATGATGTGCATCAACCAAATCAGCCAGCCTGACCACCCGATCCCATTAGTTGCCTCTCACAGAAAGCATGGGTTGCTGAAGACCTTTTCTCTGTGATGGCATGTCATTGTTCATGAAATCAATGCTTGACTGTAATGACTAGTAGACAAGGTAGGTTTACAGACCTGTCCCGATAACCATCGGAGTTAAGTGGACACATATGGTTGACTTCTCGGAGATTGACATTGGAGAAAACAAGCTTGTGATTGGAGGAGTAGATGACCGTGGGCCTGTCGGAACAGGCGAAGATGTTGGTGGTCGAGAGAGACTTGAAGGTGCGCAGGACTGTGGGTTGTGTCCCCAGGGTCACCTTCTTCTTTTCATTCAGAATACCTGCATAGGAAAATAACATCACCCAACATGTTTAAGGACATAGGGGGGTCCAGAGGGGGATGCTGGGGTTCCGGACACCCTCCTTTTGAAAACCAAATGTAGTATGTTGAAGGCAGTAAAATTTGTGAGTGAGATAAAATTTAACGTCGCATCAGCATTATTTCAGCCATGCAGTAAAATTATGAAAGAGGATTTTGATATTTTGGACCCCTCCCTTTTAGAAATGCAGGATGTGTCCTTGAAGGTTGTCCACTAGTTCGTTTACAAAATATCAAACCTTTTCTAAGGATATTTATTTCTAAAGAAGGTTTCTAACATAAGATTTTCAATGCCTTTACATCTTTCCCTCAAACTCTAATGTTAAGCAGTGCCGTAGGCAACCGGGGGTTTGATGCCCCCTTGGATGTTTTTATAGAAAACAGTTTTATTTGAATAATGAAAAAACAAATTTGGGACAAGTGATACTTGTACAAATATTCCCCCTCCCAGTCAAAAATAAGTTAACTACGGCCTTGTTAAGCAACATGCCATTGAGGACTTCACTTCAGATAAATGCGGGACAAAAGTGGCACAAAAAGTATTTTGAAAGCTTCAGTGCTGACAATTCAAGGATCAGAATTGGCTGAGCCTTGGAGTCAAACCTACAAACAGTAGATCCTGGCACAACTAAGGGAAGTAACTTAAACACAGAACTGTTGTGCCTCCCTCCTTCAGACTGACACTGTGGGTGGCATCCTAAATCCCGAAGCCTTGCTACTTGGAATGATTTGTTT
Organism: Haliotis cracherodii; assembly: GCF_022045235.1. Lineage (NCBI taxonomy): Eukaryota > Metazoa > Mollusca > Gastropoda > Lepetellida > Haliotidae > Haliotis > Haliotis cracherodii. The sequence continues at coordinate 6,677,762 of NW_027266270.1, forward strand.
GTGTACCTTTTGTCTGTTCGCTGACGCTGAGATTGAAGTAGAACAGAGACCCATCTCCCAGAGCACACAGTAGATAGTGGATGCCTTCAAACGTCGTCAGCAGGATGGACCGGGGGATGATCTCTGCAAACAGTACATCAGCGTAAGAAATGGTGACATGCTATCTGCTGAGTAGCCCTTCACTAATAGAGTGAATCCATTCACCCGGTGAATGCTTATAGCTTTTCACTACCTATCTATGGTTCAGTATAAGCTACATAAAGCCTCCAAACATGTATTTTTATGGGTAAAATTATTATTTATACTTATCCTGTCTCATACTCATTGCTTATCTCTACTCATTTCTGAAAAGTAGTGGAAACTTCAAGAACAGCGTTCCCAGTGGACAAAGAAAACATGTCACCCCAATGCACCCTTGTATCTCACCTCCACCCAGCATCTCCACATGCAGACTATCGAAGTTGGGGAGTTTGAGGACACGGACAGAGATGTCTGTCCACAGCCCCACAGCACACAGCTCCGCCTCATCCTGGCCCGTCTTGGTGAGACTGATGTCGACACAAGCCACCTCATGCTCCATAGTGGCGTGGCTGCACACACAAAAAACAATATCATCACTTCTTCAAGGGATGGTACAGTCCTCTCATAGAATCATTGCTCACCAGTGTTTGAATAAGTTTAAAACCCAACAAGACAGTCGGGCAGGTGACCCATAACTGTTGCCTGCCCTTCTTCAAAGTTATGTGCCAGCATTCCAACATTATTAATATTAAAAAATTGCAAAAATTAAGAGACATTTAGCGTCTTCCTTTAGTTGAAATAATGCAAACAATTACTTGGGAATCTACAACTAGTTGTGAGTCAGTATTTCAAGAATATTTCGTAAGTATTTCAACAGTATTTCATAATAATTTCCACAGTATTTCATAAGTAATCAACATTTTTTCGTACAGCAATGAGTGAGTCAGTATTTCGTAAGTTTTTCAACAGGTAATCTACAGTATTTTGTAAGTATTTCAACATTATTTCATAAGTAATCAACAGCATTTCATAAGTATATCATAAGTAATCAACAGCATTTCGTAAGTATATCATAAGTAATCAACAGTATTTCATAAGTATATCATAAGTAATCATCAGCATTTCGTAAGTATATCATAAGTAATCAACAGCATTTTGTAAGTATATCATAAGTAATCAACAGTATTTCATAAGTATATCATAAGTAATCAACAGCATTTAGTAAGTATATCATAAGTAATCAACAGCATTTAGTAAGTATATCATAAGTAATCAACAGTATTTCATAAGTATATCATAAGTAATCAACAGTATTTCGTAAGTATTTCAACATGCACAACTATAGTTCTGACGAACCAAGGAATGTTATCTCTACCAAATGCTGAACTCTACTTGCCTGACTTCCTTTATATCTCCTGTGAGTATCTTGAGATAGTAGAGCTCGCTGCCGATGGCGACGACAGCCTGACAAGTGTTACAACTGGCCAGACTGATGTTCTTCCCCGAGGGATGTTTCCACTCAGCCACCAATGTCTTGCTGTCACAGCTGATCAGCCGGATAGAGCTGGGGGTGATCTGCAGAGAACATCAACATGAAGTGCTTCTTCCTTGAATCAGTGAATACCGTTTTAGGCAATTTGTAGATAGTTTGTTTGCTTGTTGTTCAACACCACACTCAGCAATATTCCAGCTATAAAATGCCGGTCTCTAAATAATCAAGTCTGGACCCGACAATCCAGTGATTGACATCATGAGCATCGATCCACACAAATGGAATACAATGACATGCATCGACCAAGTCAGCTAGCTTGACCACCCGATCCTTTTAGTCACCTCTTACAACAAGCATAGTCGACTTTTATGGCAAGCATGGGTTGCAGAGGACCTTTTCTGCCATGGATCTTCAATTTTGAGTAATATTTCAACGATACCATGGTGGGGAACAGCAGAAATAGGCATCACACATTGTACCCCTGTAGGGAGTAGAACCCAGGCAATCAGAGTGTCCAGGCCATGCTTTAACCACTAGGCTCATGGGGTGTCAGCTTGATCATGTTTTCAGAGGAAAGCCCAAAGCAATGCAGGTTTTAGATGTTTACCACTTCAGTGAAACCCTGAGGACAGTGCTGACACACCTAGGAACACAGTGAGTGAGTTGGGATTAACGCTGCTTTTAACAGTATTCCAGTTAAATCACAGCGTGTCAGCTTCACGTGGGAGGAAAGCCCGAAGTGATGCAGGTCTCAGACGTTTACCACTTCGGTGAAACCAACGAGCACGGGTATGGTGCTGGCAAACCTAGAAACATAATTTTGGCGAACCGGGATTCGAACCCATAATCATAGGTTTCTGGCATGCCCAAGGGACGCAACTCTGCACAGCGAATCGTGGCACCGTAGACGACTGGGCCACCTGTGCCCCCCCTAGGAACATAGGGTGAAGCTGGGATTTGAATCTATTCTAATAGGATGCTGGCATGCCTAAGGGACACAACGCTCAATAGAGACTTGCATGCAATAGATGACTGGGGCACGTGTGTAGACATACTGCCTGACGAGTAGGATTCACACTGCCATTGTTACTAACCTGCACTAACTGGTTCCCAACAACATTGCCACAGAAGAATGTCTGCTGGTCCCCGTCAAATCCGGCCATTTCTGTCTCCTCTACCTCTTCACCATTCAACATGAGAACACTGCAACACCAATCACATGGGATTACCTTCACTTGGTACATGGACCCTACTATTATGTACTGAGAATTATACTTGATTCTGACTGGTCAATCAGAAACTTTACATCATGAAAACCACCTCTCATTGAACAGCTGATGTCACAGAGACATCACCTTGGAGACTAATATTGTTCAAGCATAGAAAAACACACCTAATCCGGTCCTTGGCCTTTTCCTGAGGTCAAGGTTTTACAAAAAAAAAGAAGAAGTTTTTTTCAACCAAAACCGATGAGGGGTGTTTTATCCAACTCTTAAACCATCTAAATGCAAGAAATACCAGAAAAAAATATGAAAACATCGAAATACCTTATGGTGAAACAATACAGTGTATCGTGGTATAAAAGGATTTCGCTCAAAGCGTGCAAGAGAAAAAACATGTGCAGCATGGACTAGCTGGAGTCATGACATGATAAACTGAACAACTTCCCCAGTAGCTCAGTGGGAAAACAGAGGGTTACATCACTGAACGTGATATGTGAGGTTGCATGTTTGATTCACGTCGTGGAACCAATCATCAAACACAATTGTGTTCACATCAAGAGGCAACTTCATAAAAGGGATTGCCTGACCTTGGAAGTTTACCAACATTTAGAAGAACCTTCTGTTACTGTAGTGTAATGTCATCAGAGGTTTATAAGAGGAGGTAACTCTGAGCGGTGACCTGATGGAAAGTGCCCCCTGGCCGAGAGGCACGTTTTGTTTCTGTGTCATGGGATCGAAGAATGAGGAAATTTGAAATATTTGTCGAATCCAAATATTCTTTACATTTGTATGCTTATCCTGCGGTGTGAGGCAGGACCCAGCAGATGAGACCACGTAATCCCGATGTGATGATGTCACTTATACTCCACATAACTGCTTGTCACCCAACACACATGCTGCTCTTATCAATTGTCCATTTTTTTAATTTAAAGATGGTCTTGTTAACTGCCCTTTTCACATAATGCAGGATAAGCAGCACATTGCTGTATCAGGATAAGAAATAACTTGTAAATACTCACCGACTTTGTCCAACAAAAGAAAGCACGAGCAAATTGTCAAAGTCCGGGGAGTTCACCCTCAGAGGCCAGATTCCTGAAGTGAACAAGCATGAAGTACATATCCCCTGCTTAACAATGGTATGTTCTGGTTAGTGCAAGACCACAGAAGCTGCCTGCAACTTGTTCCAGAGCTCCAGATAAGCTTTTGGTGTTGTGGGTATTTTATCCATGCATTTTAAAATCATTGGGTATCAGTAATTCTAGGTGCCTATTCAAATTTCTGTTACCCATTAGTTTTTACACATGTGGGTATTTAAGTTAAATATGTAAAAACACTGTTCATCTAGTCCCTGCAAACTGGTGTCGTGTGGGTTCGAGAGCTTTATAGGACTCAAAAATACCACCATACTTCCACAAGAAAGTGTGATGGCAAATGATCATGATGAGTTTGGCAAGGTTGACGGAATGCCAACTTATAATTTCAATATAAGTTGCTCATTTGCTAATCAAATACGCAGGGTTACTTCACAATATTTTGATGAAACGCACAAGTTTTATTTTTGTAGCGTATCTGTAATGTTCGTTGCGTATTTGATACGCTTGGATTATATTTTACTGCGTATTTCTGCATTTCTGATGCGTATTTCACGCAGATACGCAGCTTATCTAGAGCTCTGTTGTTCCCAAAAGTCTACGACACTTTACTCATCTCATTTTGTTTCTTTGTTTCATGCTGCACTCAGCAACATTCCAGCTATATATAATGGTTTGTGATGATTGAGTCTGGACCAGACAATCCCGTGATTGACATCATGAGCATTGATCTATGTAATTGGGATACGGTGACATGCATCATCCAATGAGCGAGCCTGATTTCCTGATCCCGTTAGTCGCCTCTAACAACAAGCATAGTCGCAATTTACGGCAAGCATGGGTTGCTGAAGACCTATTCTACCAAGTGTCATTATGAGCACTGAATAAACTGGGGATTTCAATTTGTTTTGATGGGATTAGAAAAAAATGAAAGATAAAAACATCCAAAAACATAGAAGTAAGTATTTTACTACTTTACTGATAAGTTAGGAAACACAATGATTTATAAATTGACTGGATTTTTGTCATGAAAACCATAAAAAAAATCCAAAACAGCAAAAGACACCAGTTCATGGCTCGACTGACATCTGTGCTATGTTTAATCATGAAACGGACAGCACCCATCCTTCTCCACCACTTGTGGCAGACGATAATATATCAATGAACATGACAATGACATTGCAGGGAAAGTTATCATGGTTATCAGCTCCTAGTAACAAAGGGGGATTTTTAGGGCTTTGGGGTATTCTGCAATAGTGTTTGATCTAGGTAACAGGTTAATTGTTTATTGCGGGTAGTGAATACCTATTTCGTTATACGTTATTGGCTCTATTAATTTGCCGTGATTTGATATTTCATGTTTAGAATTAGCTGAGATACGTTATTTCGCAAGGGCCCTGTTATAATGAATTTGCAAATAAATTACATGTTTTCTGTGAAATGTCTTTTTTCTTCTTCATGTGAATCATTATTATTCGTTACCTGAGAATAACATGTAGTAAATATGTGTATGTAACGCCCAAGTTGGTCCGACTGACATGTTGTCACCAACTTATGTTACAATAATACGAGATGCAGTCCTGATTAATACATGCAAAAACATAAACCTGGCATTATGGATTAAAGCACTATCAGATTGATAAGCAAGAATGAATCTCTTTGAAACATAAAATAATTTACCCGATAATTCTCCGTGACTATGAAATGGGCTAAAACATTACCTGCGAACAATTTTTGTTCAGAGTGAGTGAATGAGTTTGGTTTTACGCCGCTTTTAACAATATTCCTGCAATATCATGGCGGGGGACACCAGTAATGGGCATCACACATTGTTCCCATGTCGGGAATCGAACCCGGGTCTTCGGCGTAACGAGCGAACGCTTTAACCACTAGGCTACCTGATCGCCCCTTTTTGTTCAGAGGCAGAAGCATGCCAAACCCTCTTAATTACAAACATTAGGGTAGTGGCAAGGACCACATGCTTATAGAAACAGTGCTTGAAAGGACAATGTGCTTGAAAAGCCATGTCAGTTGATAGCAGACAATCTACCTCACAACTAAAAATGGAAATAATACATAGGAAAGAAGCAATACATTAACTAAGGGTTATTCCCTTTCGCCATCAGTTAATGTACCTTTAATTCCTGGCAGATCAATGGTGGCGTGTTCGTGGATACCGATTCCATTTCGGATGATCCTCAGTGATCCTTCTTTGTAGGCCCCGGAGCATGTGACCAGCTGCAAGAGTAGCAGCCACAGAACCATTACATGTGTGTGTCCAGGTAAACTAGTGGCTATGTCAGAGGTTTGTTTGTTTGTGTGTTGTTTAACTGGATGCCAAACAGACGCCTCAGTGTGGGTATGTGATAGATGAGGCCATTAGGCTGCTACAGGAGACCCTTTTCATGTATAATGTCACACTCAGCAATATTCCAGCTTTTGGACAACCACCTGTAAAAGTGAGTGAGTGAGTATGTTTTTACGCCGCTTTTAGCAATATTTCAGCAATATCACGGCGGGGGACACCAGAAATGGGCTTCACACATTGTACCCATGTCGGGAATCGAACCCGGGTCTTCGGCGAGACAAGCAAACGCTTTAACCACTAGGCTACCCAACCGCCCCACCACCTGTAAAAAATCCACCCGGTTAAACTCAGTTCATTAAATGTTCCTAGTTCATAGCCTGTATGACAAGAAATGGGGGCTGTGTATCAATTCTGCAGGTACAGAATTCCTGACACCTATCAAGTGATTGAGTATGTTCTTATATTAATTTAGCAAAAAGCTAGTACAGCCATATCAAGGCAGTGGACACCAGCAAAATCCTTTAAACACCACCCATGTTGCCGTCCTTTAACAGTAAGGAATAGATCTTCAGTACTCCGTGATGATACACAGAATTGCTGACTAATTCTACGATGCATGTGTATGTGCTGAAAATAACTAGATAAGATTTCAACCACTGACCTGTCCTTGACCCTGTCTCTCAAGGTCGACGACACACATGTCAACAATGGGTCCGAGGTTTGTGAACGTCTCCATGACCTGCACATACGATCCGCTTTCATCCGAATCCACATTCAGCTGTAAGCCAAGGTGAAACATTGGTCAAACACAGTGTACATGATGTGAATGCAGTTATCATAATCAATACTTTTCCAAAAACATCAATGGTTAAGTGAAACGGGGTTTAACATCTTGCTCAAGATGTCACATAATGATGTCCATGCATGTGTGTATCAGTGCCACTGAGTGAGTGAGTGAGTGAGTGAGTGAGTGAGTGAGTGAGTGAGTGAGTGAGCGAGCGAGCGAGCTTCACACATTGTACCCATATCGGGAATCGACCCTGGGTCTTTGGCATGACGAGTGAACACTTTGTCCATGACTAATTCAAAAGCCTGCTAATCTGAGCATAAAGACTTTTCATACTAAAAGCTTGCTGCACAACCTTAGGACAAACTTGATAACCATTGTTACTCCTGAAAGTAGACATGTAGACAAGTAGACATGTTTCTCATGCAATGCAATTGTGGTGGCCTATAACATCGCAAATCCTGAAAAACATACTCCAGGACTTGTACCTCTCATAGCTAAGTATGAAATCATTAAGAAAAAACTCAGTACCTTGACTAGATGGGAGTCTCCAAGACGTGACCCGATGAAAACAACACCATTGTCCAGGTATGTGATGCATTCTGCGATTGTTGTCTGCAAGTAAGAAGAGGATGCTAAAACAACACATTGCAGCACGAGTTTTCATTTCTGCAGGACCTGTGAAGATCCGCATGCTTCTCGTAAAAGGTGACTATGCTTGTCGTAAGAGGCAACTAACGGGATCGGGTGGTCAGGCTCTCTGACTCAATTATTTACAGACAGCTGTGATAAAGCTGGAATATTGCTGAGTACGACATTAAGCAACAAACCAAACCCAAACCAAAAGCCTTTACACCCCTTGTAACTCATCTAAGAATTCATGTATTGAAAACAAACATTTCTGCAGGAATGAAGATGAGAGAACATGGGGGCTTACTTCTTTAATGAATCAATGTCTTGATTGATAAGAGAACACACTATCTACGCCGCTAGACCAGCGTTAGAAATTGGCACTAGTCGTTGCCAAACTGCCCAATAGTTAAGATATCATAAGGACAAGTAGAAATTTGCCATTTATAAGGGTTTTGCTAAATGTTATCATTATAAGGACTAGTGGACCAAAACTGTTAGTTGCTACTGCTGTCGACCCCTGTCTCAAGCAAACTGTTCAGACTAGCTTCTGTTTTCCTGCTAACAGACCTATGGTTTAGGTGAGATGAGGTGAGGTGAGGTGAAATGGGGTTTAACGTCGCGTCCAAGATTATTGCACTTACATAGCGACGTGTATGTGTGTGTGTGTGGCTGCTTGTACTAGTCCAGACTGATGCCGATTTATAGTGCTAGCACACTGAGATACCATGACGCAGTTTAACATGAATACCCCACTCAGACACAGTATACTGACTCCTAGCCGACCAGTCCTTGTTTTAGCCCCTTAATGCCGAGCGCCAGACAGGGTAACAACAAGTACCATCTGTTAACGTCTTTTGGTATGACGCGGCTCTGGATCGAACCCCGGACCTTCCGCTCTCCGGGCGGACGCTCTACCATTAGACCACAGAGGCGGTCCCATACACAATGAGGGCTAATGATCGATTCAGGATAGTGCTACAATTCTCATTACTCTCATTATTATACAACAAGCATGGGGTACTATGTATTGTGTCCCCGAATCCCCAAGGGAAACAAGCATGGGATACTAGGTATTGTGTCCCGGAATCTCCACAGGGAGACAAGCATGGAGTACCAGGTCTTGTGTCCCGGAATCTCCACAGGGAGACAAGCATGAGGTACTAGGTATTGTGTCCTGGAATCCCCACAGGGAGACAAGCATGGGGTACCAGGTATTGTGTCCTGGAATCCCCACAGGGAGACAAGCATGGGGTACCAGGTATTGTGTCCTGGAATCCCCACAGGGAGTAAAGCATGGGGTACTAGTTATTGTGTCCTGGAATCCCCACAGGGAGACAAGCATGGGGTATTAGGTATTGTGTCTCGGAATCTCCACAAGGAGACAAGCATGGGGTACTGGGAATTGTGTTCTGGAATCCCCACAAGGAGAGAAACATGGGGTACTAGGTACTGTGTCCCGGAATCTTCACAGGGAGACAAACATGGGGTACTAGGTATTGTGGGCCCCGGAATCTCCACAGGAAGAAAACATGGGGTACTGGGTATTGTGTCCCGGAATCCCCACAGGAAGACAAGCATGGGGTACCAGGTATTGTGTCCTGGAATCCCCACAGGGAGACAAGCATGGGGTACTAGGTATTGTGTCCCGGAATCCCCACAGGGAGACAAGCATGGGGTACTGGGTATTGTGTCCCGGAATCTCCACAGGGAGACAAGCATGGGGTACGAGGTATTGTGTCCGAAATCCCCACAGGGAGACACGCATGGGGTACTAGGTATTGTGTCCCGGAATCCCCACAGGGAAACAAGCATGGGGTATGAGGTATTGTGTCCCGGAATCTCCACAGGGAGACAAGCATGGGGTACGAGGTATTGTGTCCCGGAATTCCCACGGGGAGTCAATCACGGGGTACTAGGTTTTGTGTCCCGGAATCCCCACAGGGAGACAAGCATGGGGTACGAGGTATTTTGTCCCGGAATCCCCACAGGGAGACAAGCATGGAGTACTAGGTATTGTGTCCCGGAATCTCCACAGGGAGACAAGCATCGGGTACTAGGTATTGTGTCCCGGAATCCCCACAGGGAGACAAGCATGGGGTACTAGGTATTGTGTCCTGGAATCCCCACAGGGAGACAAGCATGGGGTACTAGGTATTGTGTCCCGGAATCTCCACAGGGAGTCAATCATGGGGTACTAGGTATTGTATACCGGAATCTCAACATTAGCTAGCCAACAGAAATACAAAAAATGGCAATAATATCAGCTCTCTTTTAAACTCCTTAATATCTCTAAATAAATTGGGTATTGTTTTTTTGTTTGTTTGTTGCTTAACGCCGCACTCAGCAATATTCCAGCTATATGACGGCAGTCTGTAAATAAGTCCCCTTTACAGCAAGCATGGGTTGCTGAAGATTTATTCTACCCCAGATCTAAACGGGTAAATTGTGAATTGAGTTTCAAAGCAGCATCCCCACTTTCAGTCCACAACTGACCTCTCCCAAGAGTTCCACTTTAAGATCCTTGACCACTGCTGTGCCGTCCATTTTCTCCTCCTTCTCCAAGAGCAACATGAAAAGTCTCCCCGCCATGTCCCCCAGCAGGTACCGCGAGCCGTTTGTGTCTACCTTGCCATAACATGTCAGCGCATTTTGCTGAAAAATAATTTCAAGGTGTAAGCATGGTTGTTTCAACCTTACAAAAATGTCTGCTGGTCTGGTTCTGTGTTTATTATGTTTGTTGTTTAACGCCGCACTCAACAAGTATTCCAGCTATATGACGGCGGTGTGTAAATAATTGAGTCTGAACCAGACAATCCAGTGATTGACATCATGAGCATCGATCTTCACAATGGGGACACAATTGGGAACCCATTAGTCGCCTCTTACAAGCCTCATACGACAAGCATGGGTTGCTGAAGATCAATGCTGACTGGAATCTTCACAGGTGTCCATTGTGAGCTGTCAATTAGTGTCCTTAAATTTTTTTAAGACAAACTTAAATGAATTTTTATGAACATGAAGCAATGACGCTGAGAAAGTCAAATCGACAAAGATACTGCAATATATATCAACTGAAAGTGAATTAATGCCCATTTTACATTATGCTGCAAATTGCTTCATGCTCAAGTAAATGGGAGCTATACCGCAACAATCATTAAACATTCATGGGGACGTCACTACACTGTAACCTTGTTGTCATAGGAGTGTATGGCATTTCTTAACTTTCTCAGTGCATTAGAATCACAGTATTGAGTCCAGTATTATCAAATGCCAACAGACCTTGATGGCTGGGGGTGCCACAGGTATGTAGTTGTCTCCCTTGTGGTAGGTGATGGACTCCTGGCCTACAATCAGAGCTCCTCCAAAGGGTTCTGGAACTAAAGAAACAATGTTTTACATATGGGTAATGGTGTTAGAACCTACACCGAAACGTCGCTCTCAATTGTAATAAAGAAGTTGTTCGTCCATAAATCTTATCCTTACTTAGTACTCCAACTTCTAAATGCCTATCAAAGAAGTAGGCCAGTTAGTTTGGTAAAGGGCCAGTAACTTTTAAAAGGAGTGAGAGTGAGTTAGATTTAACTCCGCTTTTAACAGTTTTCCAGTTATATCACGGCGTGTCAGCCCCGAAGTGATGTAGGTCTCAGACGTTAACCACTTCAGTGAAACCCACGAGCACAGGTATGGTGCTGACAAACCTAGAAACATAATCGGGGCGAACCGGGATTTGAACCCACAATCATAGGTTTCTGGCGTGCCCAAGGGACGCAACTCTGCACAGAGAATCGCAGCGCCTTAGACGACTGGGCCACCCGTGCCCCAACTTTTAAAAGGAGCAAGCCCTGCTTTCTACATACAAATTTGTTGTTAAATCTACCCCTGACACAACACTGTCACGGGCCTGGAATGATTATCCCAGCCAGCACAGAGGGGCCGACAGCTGTCCTCACCTGCGATGACCATGCAGGCCTCGGTTTCCACATTGTCCTGCTTCCACGGGCCCTTCTGGAACTCCTTGTCACGGAGAGATATCTCATAGGTCTTCACATGGCGGCCATGTTGGTCCTGAAACATCACAGACATCAACATAGGAATCATTGCAATCTGTGTCAAAACTGTTGGCATCTGGTAGTCTGAGCATGTCTTTTCCATAATTTACTTAGATTAAGTGTTAATACGCGAGCATTTAGTTGCAGGATCATGCCAATAGCTACAAGATTGTAAGTAATAATCACTCGCACCCTTAAGTCGCAGGATGAACTTTTACTAAACTAGGGTTATGGAGTGGTAGAGGTCACAGTATGTCATTGTAGCAGAAAGTGATAGAACCTTACGGAATAACTGACTTCATTGCAAATAGTGTGAAGATTGTTGATGCAGCTTTAAGTAATAATCACTTGCACACTTTAGTCGCAGGATGAACTTTTAGGGTTCGTGACAGATCCATACGCAATAACTGTCAGCATCAAGGATTATGTGTATTATTTGGATGCATTAGAAATCTTGTTGGTGTCAATGTCAGGTTGTGGGAGGAAAGCACAAATTGATGCAGGCCTTAGACGTTTACGACTTTGGTGAAAGCCACGTGCATGGGTACGGACAGATGATGTTCAGCTCACCTGGTGGACCAGGATGACAGTGGGTGTGGAACATCCGTGGAGAAACTGCATGTCGATCACTGTCAGCTCCTCCAATCTGATTGGATAATGGACACATAAATTACCAACTGAATCACTGACTTGAAAATAAGAACTCATAACATGATCAGTGATTGGTTATACATTTGTTTGTTGTTTAACGCCGCACTAAGCAGCATTCAGCTATATGACAGCGGTCTGTAAATAATCGAGTCTGGACCCAAAATCCAGTGATTGACATCATGAGCATAGATCCACGCAGTTGGGATACGATGACATGCATCAACGAAGTCAACAAGCCTGACACCCGATCCAGTTAGTCACCTCTTACGACAAGCATAGTCGCCTTTTACGGCAAGCATGGGTTGCTGAAGACCTATTCTATCCCGGATCTTCACGGGTTGACTGGTTATCCAACAACCAGTAACATCCTCAGAAACAATGACTAAAGTGAAGAAGCATGAACTTAGAAAAGAATACTGCATTCAAAAAGTATCTGTGAGTGAACAGATATAACATGTTTACAATAAAATCAGATGACATCTATCAAAACAATTATTTCAACGCAATTAAAATCAGTCATTGTCAATACCTGATATTAAAAGCTTTAAGTTCTCGGTTGTCCCGGTCAAGGGGAATAACCTTGAAGAGACCATCATACAATCGGAGTCCAATGACACGACACTGTGGATCGATGATCCCAATGATACCAGTCTCAGATGGACGACCAATACGATCCTGAAACACACATAAAATAAAACATTTGTGAATACCCGTCATAGAGTAAAACAACCCACACCATAAACTGTTTAATGACATCCAGGCCACAGCTATTCAGATGGTGGTACATAAACATGATAAAAGAAACTTTGAGTAATTATCATCTATACAGAGTTTTAGCATTATCACGATTTGATATTCATAATTGAGTGAGTTAGTGAGTTGGGTTTAACGCCGCTTTTAACAGTGTTCCAGTTATATTGCCGCATGTCAGCTCGATGTGGGAGGAAAGCCTGAAGAGATGCAATCACCTCTGCCAAAATCCAGTGCCATGTGACAATTAGTCACATCTTACAGTCCATTCAAGATATTCATTTTTGATAAGTCTACCCACTTAGATACACTTGTCATGGAATGGTTAACTAGCGCTGAGAAAAGATGTTAAACGTGAAAAAGCTATTTTTTCCATTTGCGTAGTTATTCTTTGTTTACATTGGTCATGTGGCTGCACATCACTGTTACAGTTGTAGGAGCATATCTATATAATTATGCAAAACAAATATGTAAAGCACACTGAATGAATTGGGATGTGTTCGGGTGTATTGCTTTTTAAGCTGGAAACTTTGTTTTAGGAAGTTTCCACACCAAGATCGAAACAGAAGACAGAACTGCATAGTGTGAGATAGGATATGTTTACAAATATTTATTTGATTTCAATTTTGACATATCAAAGAAACATTCTAAATCTCATATTAATCATGATTAGATCAGAACCAATTTTAGTGCTACAATACAGCCTCTTCAAGCCCTTTGATTTCTGAGGAGGTAATCATTTCTACAATTAAAAAAAAAGAAATTAATAAAAAAATAGACCAAACAACTGAACATTTTAATTCCAAACAAAAAACAAACAAATGAAAGTCCTCAGATTATGAACCAACAGATGTGCGTACTGTTTAAGATTCTAAAAGATTGTAAAAGTTTTCCGTCCAAGTTTCTTTAAAAATTCCTTTTTTGACATTTTATCATGCTTAATGGGATAAACAGATTGGAATGGTATTGTGTTGCTACACATACTATATCATCAATGTTTCAGATTCCTACACCATTGATACTTTCTTAGAAGAAGGTAAAGACCTTAAAAAAATATTCAGTCAAACAAAAATACAATTTTTTTATTTAATACCATAAGCAAATCTCAGTTCCACAATGATACAAGATTCTCCCATTACAATTAAAATCTAAAGCATCCAAATTGCCTGGCTTTATCCTTTGCCAGTTTCGGAGAAGAAATAAACAGATGGACAACACATCAAACAAAGATCAGGGGCACTGGTGGCCCAGTCGTCTAAGGCACTGCGATTCGCTGTGCAGAATTGCGTCCCTTGGGCACGCCAGAAACCTATGATTGTGGGTTCGAATCCTGGTTCACCCAAATTATGTTTCTAGGTTTGTCAGCACCATACCCGTGCTCGTGGGTTTCACCAAAGTGGTTAATGTCAGAGACCTGCATCACTTCGGGCTTTCCATCCACATTAAGCTGACACGCCGCGTGATAACTGTATTACTGTTGAAAGCGGCGTTAAATCCAACTCACTCACTCATGAAAAGATCACTTGGACCTTGGGTCCTCAGACTTAATAAATTATCCAAGACATTCACGGCAAAGAGAAACATGATCACTATTCCTCCCTACCTGAACGTTCCCATGTGCACGGGTGATAATCTCCAGTGTGTCTCCTTCCTGTTGACATTCCAGGATCATGGCGTGATAGCGAGCCGTCAACACAAACAGCAGATCCTTTGTCTCTCCCTGTATATAAGATATTATAACATACATCAAACATGAATAAACTCAAGCAATTAGCTTTGAACATTAGTTTGTTATTATAATTAGATAAGCCACAAAAAAGATATCAGGGTTCGAAATCAACACGAGTCCACTTGTCCGAGACTTGTAAAATTCAGGAAGGACGGGTGATATTTTCATGATTTCCTTGCTGACCACTTTTGCCATTAGGTAAATAGCAACAATGTAGTAAATGATTTCTGGTCTAGTGAATTTAGTTTTGTACAAAGTTGAATCGCCGAACATTCGGAATGCAACAATACATTTCAAATGTTATTTGTTTTAACAAATTTGGTTCTACCAAGCCTTTATACATGTTATACTGCATTAAGAACTTTTAATTTGCCACAACAATCCTTATTATTATCCTTCCTTATCCTCATAAATATTGCATGTCAAATACATAAAATCAGAGCTAAATCAACACTAAAAAGATATTCTCTGAATTTTCTTAAGGCCAATTTATTTCACATTTGTTTTTTCAATCCTCCATCAAAACAGATAAGATGTTTTTCGAAAGTCATCAGACCTTCACTTTTAAATGTAACTTCACATGTTTTATTTGCAATAATCACTTCAAAAATCCAAACGATTACAAAACAATAATAATGGTAAAATAGATTCATACATACTGGAGGTCTGAATAACTCCATCACAGCTATCTTTCCATATATACCAACTTCCTTGACAGGGCGGAGGCCTTCTGGTGTGACCACATACAGCTCCATGCGAGTGTTTTTGGCAATAATAAGATTCAAATCATCAGGAGATGTGAAGTTGCCTACAAACAGAGCATTGAATTTTATAAAATATTAATAAAAACAGTCCATATCCTTTAGTACAGGAACAACAATAGTTTTGTAACTGATAATCTATGCAATGAGGATATCTCCTACTAAGAGTGATAAGTGAACCATGGAAACACTGGGGATGCATGTTCGTTCACATCCCTATATAAAGTTGAATGTAATTTACATTCTAACATGTCTCAAGTGTAAGAGCTATCAGAATCAGAATAATAACAGTGATCATTATAATTGGTGTCAAGAGTACAAAGATCCTATTTTCTAGAAATAGCAACAGACTATCATCATTATGTCAGTGTGCATTTGTGATACAATTACTAATGTAGAAATTTGAGTGATAGACATTTATGCATGGGGTTTTGTATTGTAGCTAGCATATCCAAAACTCAAAAGTCTCACTGATGCTCAAAACAAATAATTTCATTACAAAGTCAGCCTCATTATTTTCCTACATGGTGTGATTTTACTTGTTCATCGTGTTCACTAAAAACTTCTGTTAATAATAACAACAATAGATCGTGTATAAATATGTTAGATACAGAAACATAAATATTCTTTTTCATGCAGTAGGCCCTAATAGGTTCTCAATATAAGGAAGTAGATCAAAGAGCATTGTTATTTAATAAAATAACACAATAACTGATTATGATCAAATATATAACCTGTAACACAAGCATTGACGGAAGTTGGCTTATGAGCTGTCACTACGTAATTGTACGCCATGTTGCTGGTAAATAATGATTCTAACACAGTACGCCTAATGTTTCCAGCACCACTCCAAATGGCTGGAGACGGAATTGAGATCTGCGCATGCGTTGTGGCGCGAAAAGATTACTTCCGGTATCCTGCTTCCGTTTGCAAGCTTGCGAAATATTTACGAGGTGAAGATAAATTGTAATTAATGTCCATTTCATGAACCCATTTGCACGATGTCTATGTATTTCTGTTTAAGATCAACAGAATTCTTTCGGTTACAGCAGTTGTCATAATATGAACTGCAGTCAATCTCAACTAAAATGCAGGCTAATCTTCGAGAAGAAGGGTGCACCGGGGCAACAACAACAAAATACTCTTCCAATATACATCGTCGGTACATATAGCGTGTATTCTCACGCTCGCTGAAAGTTGTACGTGGCATGCCCTAGGGTGTTATGAACCTTTCTATTGTATTGACTCTATCAAATAGCTAAATACCAAATTCCTAACCGAAAGACAAAGGCCATGTTTATGTCATTGCACTGCATTTCTAATCTAGCATCAAGACCGCCGTCTAATAGCTGGAATATTGCTGAGTGTGGCATTTAACAACAAACAAACGTAATCTAGCATTAATGGGCATACGGGCCAGTTGCGTAGCCTAGTGGTTAAAGCGTTTGCTCGTCACGCCGAAGACCTGGGTTCAATTCCTGACATGGGTACAATGTGTGAAGCCATTTGTGGTGTCCTCCCGCCGTGATATTGATGGAATATTGCTAAAAGCGGCGTAAAACCCCATTCTCTCACTCACTCAATGTCTGTCTGTGGTTGGTGTAAACATTTACAATTTCATACCCTACAATCTACACCTCACCTTTTTAAGTCCAGACACAAAACTAGATTTCAAGTCATATGTAAATTTCAGTGCAGCAATCAGATTACTGGGCGTATGTCACATCAACCACTAATGTCTGGTATCATTATGATTTTCCATAGGCGTGAAATATAATCATCATGTAACACCTTATACAGTCAAGTCTTGTTAATCCTACAATCGGCTTTATCTTACACTAATGATGGGAACTAATTAGTAAGTGCTATTTAGACCTGTTAATTGGACAGTCTTGCTCCAAAACCTAATTTGCAACAAATTGCTGAAATGACTCTTTAATCAGTATCGTTAATCCAACACAGTTATCAGTGTAGTCAGTGGTCATCTGCCCAGGAGTACACAGCCTCGTGTTTAGATGTGAGACAAGTTGGCTAGTGGCTGCAGAGAAACTTGCTTAACATATAAAGATTAATCACCTAGATAAGCAAAACAATATTAATCAAAACAGAACAAATCACAGGTCTAGATTACCTCAATCGCATTAACCAAAATACTTGTTAATTTGACGTAATCACATGAGCCATCTATGTGGATTAAGTGGACTTGACTGTATATTGCAAACTTTTGTTTTCAGCGAATTTAGTTTGCAATTCATTGCGATATGACATAATAAGAGTATCTAGACAAACCAAACAAGTCATTTCCCATGCTAGTAAATAAGGTCAGCGTTTGCCGTATTTAAGTTTAAAAAATGATTCATTTTTTAATGAGAGAACTATTAATGCAAGAAAATAACGTAAGAGATGAATGTAGAACACTTTCCAATTTTTTCACTTTAAAGTTTCTTGCAACAGAGAACTTGTGTCTGAAAGTGTACTAGCATTCATAATGTTGCCTCCATATTGAAAAGACAACCAGGGCACGGTTGGCCCTGTTGTTGAAGGCACTGCAATTCACTGTACAGAGTTGTGTCCCTTGGGCACTCCAGAAACCTGTGATTGTGGGTTAGAATCCTGTTTCGTCCTGATTCTGTTTCTAGGTTTGTCAGCACCTAACCATGCTCGTGGCTTCATAGAGTAAACGTCTTAAGGCCTTCATCACCTCGGGTCTTCTCCCACAAGCCATGACATAACTGGAATACTGTTCAAAGCAGCTTCTAACCCAACTCACTAACTAAAAAGATAATGTCAAAGAAATGCAATATGACGAAATAGGCAAAACAATGATTAAAGATTTAAGTTAACTAGCAACAGAATAGGTTTGCACCTGGTTAACTGCATCTGTGTTGAGTGCAGTCAATAGTGCTGAATGGTGATGCTTTGATGGCTATCATGATTTCTTCCTCGTATTCCTCAGGCACTGACGACCGTTTGGAATGGCTGACTTCGGATATGCCCGATATGGGGAGGATGATGAAGACCAGGAAGATGATGAGTTTGACCCGCAGGTATCGGTGATGTTTGATAAATCAATGTCACGTGACTGGGGAATTGGTCATGAAATCTGAAACTGATGCTTTCAAAACTGCTAGATATGATAAGAAAAATAATCTAATAAGTAAAAAATGTGAAGGTTTCAAGGACAGTTGATCCTAATTGGATATGACTATAAATTTGTCAAAAATGTTTTGTTAATTAGCTCGGACGCTTTCCTTATGTATGTCACAGCCTATCAATTATTGAAAATACATGTTAGCGTACATTTTCATAGATTTGCTTATTCCCTATGTGCACTGAGAATTCTGATATGACTGAAAGTCAAGTAAGTTTGTGTTGTGGAACATTACAGCTTGACAGTATAGTGGTTTCTGTCACTAAAGTGAAAATGCTGTCATGGGCAATAAAAATCAAAGTAGGTGAAACATTGAAAAACCATATCTCATACCCCACTGCACTCTAGCCTGCCACCATGTTCCATTAAATCATCTGTATACATTGGGAATTAATGACAGAAAGTAGGTTTTCCCATATGGTTGCCATGGAAACCAAACTTGACTTAAAAAAGAAATGGTTCGTGCAACATTTGGAGGGGCCATGGAAGGATGGGGATGGGCCAGGCACCATTTGATATAAGGGCAAATAGCTACACAATAGCTACACAATAGCTAAACAATAGCTAAGCAAGTTCAGTATGTTCAAGCAGACCCAAACTGACCACAGATGGCAGGCCAGTGTTTTGGCCAATTTGACCAGAATGTTTGTTACCCCTTGGCTGGCCACACCAAAACAGCGTTTCATTTGTTTGTGAGGCAAGGGAGAAGGACATTCAACATTTCAAAGGAGGGTCTCTTTCTGATGATGAAGCCCATTTCTGGTGTCCCCCGCCATGATATTGCTGGAATATTGCTAAAAGCGGCGTAAAACCATACTCACTCACTTTCTGATGACGGACGACAGTATCTTCTCTGAACGCTGGTCTGATGAAGCTGAAAATAGGGTCAAAATAGTGCATGTAATCAAAAGAAGGACTAACTTAATTTGTTTCCATTGAAACCCTCACATTACACACTAACATGTACATAGGAGACTGGGCTGTTAGCTTGACTTGTTCAGACTTTACAGCTGCTGTGATACAACAATGCTTATGTTGTGATTGCAAACTATTTCTACAGTTTCGGTTTGGAAGCCGAGATGGGCTGATCTTCCTGGTGGACTGCACCAAGGACATGTTTGAATCGGATGACGATGAAGAATCTCACTTCCAAGTCTGTATGAGGGTAAGTGTGGGAGGCTTGACTGTGGTACCTGTTCTATTGGCACAACAGATCATGTGATCATTGTGTGTCAGTAAAACTTCTAAAATCATACCTCTAGCAAGATCAGAACTTGTCGGGAGCTTTGTTAGCTCACATGTAGAAAAAGACATTGAGATTAGACTATAATCTGATGGACTTTCATCTGTAAACAAGGGTACAAGTGGAGCCGTGATATTGCTGGAATATTGCTAAAAACGGCGTAAAACCATACTCACTCACTCACTCTAAGATAGAAATTTATTCAGTGAACTATGCTGTGCTTGTGAGTTTCACCAATGGGTAAAATGTTTACAACCTGTGCTTCTTTGGACTCTGTTCAAAATATATCTGACAGTGTGATATAATTTACACACTGATCAAAGTGACGCTAAACCCAACTCACTCACTCACTCTTGTGTTTCAGTGTGTGCAGACGTGCATGCAGAACAAGATCATCAGCAGTGACAAGGATTACATGGGCGTTGTCTTCTTCGGGACAGTAAGTTGGCTGTCTTTATTCCTCTGGTCATCCCCATTGGATTCTGGGTAAGAATACGGCTTCTGACCCCATGCTTGTCTCTTTAAGTGGATTCTGGGTAAGAATAGGTCCCCTGTATCCCATGCTTGTCTCTTTAGGTGGATTCTGGGTAAGAATAGGTCTCCTGTACCCCATGCTTGTCTCTTTAGGTGGATTCTGGGTAAGAATAGGTCCCCTGTATCCCATGCTTGTCTCTTTAGGTGGATTCTGGGTAAGAATAGGTCTCCTGTACCCCATGCTTGTCTCTTTAGGTGGATTCTGGGTAAGAATAGGTCCCCTGTATCCCATGCTTGTCTCTTTAGGTGGATTCTGGGTAAGAATAGGAATTGGTTTTTGGATTAGAGGCCCCCTGTACCCCATGCTTGTCTCTGTCGGTGGATTCTGGATTAGAGGCCCCCTGTACCCCATGCTTGTGTCTGTGGGTGGATTCTGGATTAGAGGTCCCCTGTACCCCATGCTTGTCTCTGTGGGTGGATTCTGGATAAGAGGCCCCCTGTACCCCATGCTTGTCTCAATGGGTGGATTCTGGATAAGAGGTCCCCTGTACCCCATGCTTGTGTCTGTGGGTGGATTCTGGATAAGAGGCCCCCTGTACCCCATGCTTGTGTCTGTGGGTGGATTCTGGATAAGAGGCCCCCTGTCCCCCATGCTTGTCGATAAAGCTGATGATGACCTTTGTTCTAATTGTATTCCAGGAAAAATCTGAAAATCCAACTGATTTCAAGCACATCTACATTTATCAGGTGAGCTAAATTATTCATCTTTAAATTTGACATTTTCAACAGCACTTTGCTTCCACTGGTTCTGACCATGTTCACAACTCCATCGTGACGGTGTGACCAGGATCCTGATTTATGTACCGATACTCAACACAAACATGATACGTAAACACAACATGATACGTAAGAAATAAACGACGAGTACAAAAAACACTGCAGGGAGAATAAACCTTAAAAGAACAATGATTGGAATTATTGTAAATGGGAAGAAATGTTGTGAAATGTTTAGAAGTAATGTTTAGATTTACCGAAACAGATTTGTTATTGTCTATCTTGTCAATTGAAAGCAACTGTTTTTGTTGTATCTGAAGTTTCCACAAGATATTTCCATGCATACATGTGTCACTGGTCACGAGACTTTCTTGCATATTTGCTTAATGTTACTTCTCAGATATTTATCAATAATTGATCATTATTTTGTTAGTGATTATCGATCTCTATGATCTATATCAATAGCCAGCCCTAATGATAACCTGACTCTCCCACCGTTATTTCGTTAGTGATTATTGATCTTTATGATCTATATCGATAGCCAGCCCTGATGATAACCTTACTCTCACACTGTTATTTTGTTAGTGATTATTGATCTTTATGATCTATATCAATAGCCAGCCTGATGATAACCTTACTCTCACACTGTTATTTTGTTAGTGATTATCGATCTTTATGATCTATATCAATAGCCAGCCTGATGATAACCTTACTCTCACACTGTTATTTTGTTAGTGATTATCGATCTTTATGATCTATATCAATAGCCAGCCTGATGATAACCTTACTCTCACACTGTTATTTTGTTAGTGATTATCGATCTTTATGATCTATATCAATAGCCAGCCTGATGATAACCTTACTCTCACACTGTTATTTTGTTAGTGATTATCGATCTTTATGATCTATATCAATAGCCAGCCTGATGATAACCTTACTCTCACACTGTTATTTTGTTGTTTCAGACTCTGGACCAGCCAGGTGCTCCTCGTATTCTGGATCTTGAGGAACTGCAAGAGAGTAGGTTTCATCAGTCAGCGACTCAGTCCTAAACTTGAGTCTAGTAGATGTCTTTTTATCTTGTTCATGTGGTAAGCTCAGCTTGCATTAGCCCATACAGCGTTAGAAATTGGCACAAGTCCTGTAGTCCTGACCAAACTGCCCAATAGCAAGGGTATCCTAAGGACTAGTAGAATTTGGCCCATTTTAAGGGTTTTGCTATATGTTATCATTATAAGGACTAGTGGACAAAAACTGTTAGTTTCTAACCCTGCCATACAATAACTTAAGAATTGCATTAACGGGATAAAACAAGGACTGGTTGGCTTGGTGTCTGAGTGGGGTATCCATGTTAAACCGCGACGTGGTATCTCAGTGAGCTAGCACTTTAAAACCAGCATGAGTCCAGACTAGTACAAGCAGCCATACACACATGTGCATGCCTTTCTCTAGGTAAGAGATATAATCCCATTTCACCTCCCAGACCCCATTTCACAATGTAGGTGATATAATCCTTAACGTGACATTAAAGGGTTAAACCCCACTTCACCACTTTGCCTTCTCTGTGTACTCTGTAGGAGTGATTGCCAGTGGCATGTTATTGTGATAATATAATGATTACCCATACTTTACCAATATTTATATTTCCTTCCTTCATTCTGTATGATTTTACCCCAACACAACCACCATTTCTGAGAGTCCGAAGAATGGAGTTGTAAGGGAGGTAACTCTCAATGTCATTTGGGGCAGTCGGGTAGCCTAGTGTTTAAAGCATTTGCTTGTCACGCCGAAGACCAGGGTTCGATTCCCGACATGGGTACAATGTGTGAAGCCCATTTTGGGTATTCCCACTCTCACTCACTCACTCACTCACTCACTCACTCACTCACTCACTCACTCACTCACTCACTCACTCACTCACTCACTCACGCACCCACCCACCCACCCACCCACCCACCCACTCACTCACTCACTCACTCACTATCATGGGATATATCAATTCATTCTGCATGAATACATGATATATTTTGGATCAAACCAAAGATAACAGTATTTCCGTTTCATGACATTCACTAACCATGGTGGAGCAGTCATGTTATTATTACCGTAGTCGCCATATTTAGCACCTTGCTCCAATAAGCATCCACTCCCAAACTTCTAGGGCACTCTGTAATATTTATGAACACCACATGCTAAAATTGAAAGGTTACATGTTACCAAACAAACAGTTGTCCAACCTGGGAAAGGGCCTCCCTACATAAATGTTTCCTTTTGAGTGGACCGCCTCCGTGGTCTAGTGGTAGAGCGTCCACCCGGAGAGCAGAAGGTCCGGGGTTCGATCCCCGACTGGGTCATACCAAAAGACGTTAAAAGATGGTACTTGTTGTTACCCTGTCTGGCGCTCGGCATTAAGGGGCTAAAACAAGGACTGGTCGGCTCGGAGTCAGTATACTGTGTCTGAGTAGGGTATTCATGTTAAACTTCGGCATGGTATCTCAGTGAGCTAGCACTATAAATCGGCATCAGTCCGGACTAGTACAAGCAGCCACACAAACACACACACGTACATGCACGTCGCTATATAAGTGCAATAATCTTGGACGCGACGTTAAACCCCACTCACCTCACCTCCTTAATGAGTGAAATACTGCATTTGACTACCATTGGACTACCAGTGCATTATACACGAATACAATGAGCTTTATCTTGAGCACACACCGCAGGAAGAAGCATGTCAACAAATCCATACTGAAGCGTGTAAGTGGGCCTTCTTATTACACTGTCTGGCTATATAAGTGTTCATTGTGTATCTGGACTTTCGTTTGTAATTCATCTTGTAACGTTTATCCAAAATTAAATTCAACTTTGTTTACATTAATTTCATCTTGTATGAACTGATCGGCAAATCACATCAACTCACCATGAACTTGCTTTGAAACGAACAGTAGTCATTGGAGAAACAAAGTTTTCAGTCTTCCTATCACTGTATTGATATTTCTTTTCAGTCATGGAATTGGCCATTGCATTAAGTATTTTAAAAACTAAATCACGCATAAATCGGGAGAAAATGTGTGAAACAGCTAATTGCTATTTCCGGCTTATCTTATGAGACAAATACACGTGTAATCTTAATCTCTCTGTATGAAACATTGTCCGACATACAGTTTACAAATAGCATTGAATTTGTAAATCAGTATGTCTAGTGATGTTTTATGGTAAATTTCATGTTTTCATTGACCAAGAACACAAATTCTTATTGCCACCATGA
The DNA here is from genome assembly GCF_022045235.1 of Haliotis cracherodii. Taxonomy (NCBI): domain Eukaryota; kingdom Metazoa; phylum Mollusca; class Gastropoda; order Lepetellida; family Haliotidae; genus Haliotis; species Haliotis cracherodii. The sequence goes on from NW_027266270.1 coordinate 6,702,167, forward strand.
CCATAACACAAGATGTGCAGTAAAGCAGTGTGCATGTAAAGGGAAGTAACTGCACGCTTTATTGGATTGCATTGTTTTTAAGCTTTATAGCTTTTCACTTTCAGAGTCATGAGAAATGCAGAATATTAAAGGTTTCAGGGTTTTTTAAATGGTAATAAAAACGAAACGTGCGTCAGACTTTATGCTTATGCCGGCAGTGCCTGAGAACCAAGACTATTATTTTTTTCAGCCTAATGGATACATCTATTGTTTTATCATTCACTACACCCCTAGCATAGTGTCCATCATGGTTTTGTCACAAGATTTCTTCCATCAGATCTATTTCTTTCATCGTGTAGTAATTTGACAGGAAAGGACCAAAATTAAACTAATCCTGAAATTCGACCAAACCCAAGCAATGAGGTCTAAAGTTAAACCAACAGTTGACCAGACAAAGTCCTATATAACTTACTTTAGCAATCAGGATCTCGCCTATACTTTCTGAAACAAACCAATCTGAGGTCTCTGAGTTCAGTTGTCATGGCTTGTCTTCTGCTTGCTGTGTTGTAGAGGGTTACAAGAAGTTTGGTACCAAGTACGGTCACAGCAACGCCTTCTCCCTCAGCGAGGCTCTCTGGACGTGCGCCAGCATGTTCTCCACATGGTATGTACCGTAATTAGAGCAGTAGGCCTCGGGGGGGAATTGATGATCTTGATATCAATCACTGGATTGTCTGGTCCAGACTCAATTATTTACAGACCACCTTCATATACTGGTAGCTGGAATAATGCTGAGTACGGTGGCAAACAACAAACAAACAAACAAACAAGCTGTGGGGATTCCTGGTAAGAAAGGGTCCCCAGCAACTCTGCTTGTCGTTCATGGATCAGGTGGTCAGCTTTGGTTGATTGTGCGTCACCCTACCCCAGCGACATAGAACGTTGTGAACAAATAGATTTTTTGCTCCTATAAGATGCCTCCATTCGACGTCATTTATGTTCTTAGCCGCTTACTGTACAAATGAGAAGCCTCCGTGGTCTAGTGGTAGAGCATTCCCCAGGAGAGCGGAAGGTCCAGGGTTCAATCTCTGTCCGTGTCATACCAAAAGACGTTAAAAGATGGTACTTGTTGTTACCCTGTCTGGCGCTCGGCATTAAGGGGCTTAAACACGGACTGGTCAGCTTAGAGTCAGTATACTGTGTCTGAGTGGGGTATTCATGATAATCTGCGGCATGGTATCTCAGTGGGCTAGCACTATAAATCGGCATCAGTCCGGACTAGTACAAGCAGTCACACACACACGTACATGCACGTCGCTATATAAGTGCAATCATCTTGGATACAGTAAACCCATTTGACCTCATCTCACCTGTACAAAGGTTACCATATTCTTGCGGTAATTTAAAAGATATATATTCAGTGGCTGCTTGATGTGCTGGTCACCAGGTTATTTCGTGCAAGCTCCCAATGGAAGTGTCATGGTAAGATACACAGACGCTGTGTGTTTGTTTCAGCACTCAGAAGATCAACTACAAGAGAGTGATGCTCTTCACCAACAATGATGACCCGCATGCTGGGAACCCTCAATATCAGGTGCGCACAATCTACTCCCTCTGAATATTGGCACTGACGGCCAGGGTGCCATTGTACAGAGCGATCTTAGCGCTAAGGTGGTCGTAACTTCCATACCTTAACATAGACCTACGACAGTCGTAGCGCTAAGGTAGTCGTAATTTCCATACCTTAACAAAGACCTACGACAGTCTTAGCGCTAAGGTGGTCGTAATTTCCATACCTTAACATAGACCTACGACAGTCGTAGCGCTAAGGTAGTCGTAATTTCCATACCTTAACATAGACCTACGACAGTCGTAGCGCTAAGGTGGTCGTAATTTCCATACCTTAACATAGACCTACGACAGTCGTAGCGCTAAGGTAGTCGTAATTTCCATACCTTAACATAGACCTACGACAGTCGTAGCGCTAAGGTGGTCATAACTTCCATACCTTAACATAGACCTACGACAGTCTTAGGGCTAAGGTGGTCATAACTTCCATACCTTAACATAGACCTACGACAGTCTTAGGGCTAAGGTGGTCGTAATTTCCATACCTTAACATAGACCTACGACAGTCTTAGGGCTAAGGTGGTCGTAACTTCCATACCTTAACAAAGACCTACGACAGTCTTAGCGCTAAGGTGGTCGTAATTTCCATACCTTAACATAGACCTACGACAGTCTTAGCGCTAAGGTGGTCGTAATTTCCATACCTTAACATAGACCTACGACAGTCGTAGCGCTAAGGTAGTCGTAATTTCCATACCTTAACATAGACCTACGACAGTCGTAGCGCTAAGGTGGTCATAACTTCCATACCTTAACATAGACCTACGACAGTCTTAGGGCTAAGGTGGTCATAACTTCCATACCTTAACATAGACCTACGACAGTCTTAGGGCTAAGGTGGTCGTAACTTCCATACCTTAACATAGACCTACGACAGTCTTAGGGCTAAGGTGGTCGTAACTTCCATACCTTAACATAGACCTACGACAGTCTTAGGGCTAAGGTGGTCGTAACTTCCATACCTTAACATAGACCTACGACAGTCTTAGGGCTAAGGTGGTCGTAACTTCCATACCTTAACATAGACCTACGACAGTCTTAGGGCTAAGGTGGTCGTAACTTCCATACCTTAACATAGACCTACGACAGTCTTAGGGCTAAGGTGGTCGTAACTTCCATACCTTAACATAGACCTACGACAGTCTTAGGGCTAAGGTGGTCGTAACTTTCATACCTTAACATAGACCTACGACAGTCTTAGGGCTAAGGTGGTCGTAACTTCCATACCTTAACATAGACCTACGACAGTCGTAGCGCTAAGGTGGTCGTAACTTCCATAGCTTAACATAGACCTACGACAGTCTTAGGGCTAAGGTGGTCGTAACTTCCATACCTTAACATAGACTTATGACAGTCGTAGCGCTAAGGTGGTCATAACTTCCATAGCTTAACATAGACCTACGACAGTCGTAGCGCTAAGGTGGTCATAACTTCCATACCTTAACATAGACTTATGACAGTCGTAGCACTAAGGTTGTTTTGTACATCGTCAGTTGTCTAAGAAGGCTTCCCCTGCAGCCTCAACTTAAGGGCTGGCTTGTCTGTTTGTGCCATTTTATGTGTTCTTGTGCATCATGGCCAAGGTAACAGTTTCCAATTATTTGAACTTCAGCGCCAGGCAAAGACAAAAGCAAGTGACCTTCATGAGACTGGGATTGACCTTGAACTGATGCACATGCAGAACCCAGGGGAGAGGTTTGATGTCTCCAAGTTCTACAAGGTTGGTTTGCCTTCAGGGGACAGTTCAGTTAGCTTTTGCAATTGCTCCTAAATATGCATAATAAATTGGATATTGTGAAGCTTTTTTGTATTTATGATTATGTATTTTTTTATTCTGCCGCGGGGGCGGTCAGGTAGCCTAGTGGTTAAAGCGTTCGATCGTTACGCCGAAGACCCGGGTTCGATTCCTGACATGGGTACATTGTGTGAAGCCCATTTGTGGTGTCCCCCGCCATGATATTGCTGGAATATTGCTAAAAGCGGCGTAAAACCCTACTCACTCACTCACTAATTCTGCCGAGGAGTCTGATATGGCAAGTTGGCAACTCTGTCTATGACCAAGGCTCCATTCTGTTATGTTTCTAATTTCTAACTTGTATTGTGTGACTGTGTAGGCCATGAGCTTCTGGCATTGCTGCCTTTGCCTCTAGGAAAACTTTAAGCGTTTCCTGTCTCATGGAGTGCACAAAATTAAAGATTACTAAATATAACCATTTTGTACATGAAGACACTTAAATGACCCAAGCTATTGAACATTACATGGATGTTGCTACTCTCAGGAATGTTAGTTTGTGAATTAAAATTCATCGTGAATAAGTATTAATTGTCATACCAGTAATTATTCAAATTCTGAATTCATATGATTTAAACATATGTATTCATATACATATTCTGATCAGTAATGCTGATAGATTTCGTAAGAGAGGAAATTTCTCAAAATTAAAATGCTCAAAACATAAGTAAACATGATAAAGGGAACAATATATGATGATGATGATGATGATGATGATGATGATGATGATGATGATGTTGTTGATGATGATGATGATGATGATGATAGGAGGCTTTGTTTTCAGGATCTTCTGTACACAGATGATGATGAGCTGACAGAGTTACCTGACCCTGCAGAGAAGTTGGAAGAACTGCTCACCAGGTAGCGCTGTCATTATCGCTTGAGTTGGATCTTCATGATCTGTACAGATTGAATATAGGAATGTGTGCTATCCGTCCGTCCGTCACGTTTCTTTTTCCGGAGCAGAACTCGAAAACCATGAGAGATATCTTAACCAACCTTGGCACATAGATAGGTCTAGATGTGAACTGGTGCCCTTTGATAGTTTGAGATATTGAAAAAAAAAATTGGAGGTTTCCATAGCAACAACTTTGACTTAGCTTGACAATGGTTTGTAGTGCTCATTTCCGGAGCAGATCTTGAAAATTGTACAATATTTCTTGCCTTGCACACAACCCTTCATGTCCTATTGGCAGGGGATATGAGTATTTCATGCTTGTTAGTGATAAAAGAGGGTTACCAGATAGCTTCAGTGTTGTATTGTACTATTTCAGGGTGCGATCCAAGGACCACAAGAAGAGAGCACTGCGCAGGATCACCTTCAACCTCGGAGATGGCCTAGACTTCTCCGTTGGAGTGTGAGTAGAGCCTGATGTGTATAGTCACGTTGTATTAATATACATTTTTTTAATATACATTTATCCACCTTATGAAATCTTCAGAGTGACTTGCTATATTTAACATTGGTCTATTTTTATCTAAAGCGTTTACAATGAGAAAACAGTTTCCGTATTCGACGTAATAAGACCCCCGCTCTAATAAGCGCCCATGGCGATATCTGCTAATATATTGGCTAGTGAACAATCCCAATTAGCACTCCTTTGGTTGATCAGTGTACACAAGGCTTATTTATTCATGTATAATACGTATGCTATATGCATTCTTAATTATGGGTATTAAATTCTGGAAAAATATATCTGTTGTATATCATGTATATTAACATTTCAGGCTGTGTTGTTTTTCACCAAAATAATATTCTAATAAGGGCCCCCTAATTCTAATTTTGAGAGCGCCCTGGGCGCTTATTATGTAGAATATGGTAGATAATAATAATACCCTTGTGTACACGTTATTTAATTATTCATATTATTGTATTGTGGGCCGATGGCCTTTGTTACTGAATTAATTTGTCAGTCTGTCTAATATACATGGATAATCAAAGCCATGAGATGGAGAATCTCTGTCTAGGACAGATTGATGGGTGGGGAAATGTTTCTGGCACGACTAAGTGCCGCAACTCTACACAGCCAACTGAGGTGCCTATACTGCTGTGAGGCTGCCAGGGAAGACCTGGATTGCCAAATAGAGTGCAGGGAACAGTGGTCGTGTTGGCTTAAGTCATACAGAGCAATGGAAGGCTTAATAAATATAGGTCAAGTTTGGTTAATCATTCTAACATGTCGCTGGTACATGAAGGAGGTGAAATCCAAATAGAATGTTATGAGTAGTCCTTCTACCTTGAGTCGATAGTACCCGGCTCACTCACTCACTCACTCACTCACTCACTCACTCACTCACTCACTCACTCAGTTTTTTACTGATTTATTCTGATTAGTTATCCTTACTACCTTCTTTGGGATATTGACCCGTGAAGATACGGGGTAGAATAGGCCTTCAGCAAACCCTGCTTGCCGTAAAAGGTGACTATGCTTGTCATAAAAGGCGACTAACGGGATCGGGTGATCAGGCTCGCTGACTTGGTTGATGCATGTCATTGGTCTCAATTGCATGGATCGATGCTCATGATGTCAATCACTGGATTGTATGGTCCAGACTCGATTATTTACAGACCGCTGTCATATAGCTGGAATATTGCTGAGTGGGGCGTAAAACAAGAACCAATCAGTAATAAATATTGGTCAAGTTTGGTTACCGGGTAATCATTCTAACATGTCGCTGGAGTATGAAGGAGGTGAAATCTAAATAGAATGTTATGAGTAGTCCTTCTACCTTGAGTCGATAGTACCTGGCTCACTCACTCCCTCACTCACTCAGTGTTTTACTGATTTTCTCTGATTAGTCATAATGTTTGTTTCGCCAAAGGGAGGTTATCCTTCCTACCTTCCTGGGGCTATTTATGGGTGGGAAGATGTATCAAACTAGCTGTGTTTGCTGTAGGAACGCAGAGTTTATTTGAATGTTTCATCTGCCAGGTACAATCTTGTCCGGAGTTGTCCTAAACCATCTGCAGTGAAGCTGTCTCGGAACACCAACGAGGAACTGAAGAGTCACTCCAAGACATACCTGGAGGTTAGCATATTCTTGTATCATATTCTGTAAATCTTGAAATGAACACCTGACATGGGTACAATGTGTGAAGCCCATTTCTGGTGTCCCCCGCTGTGATAATGCTGAAATATTGCTAAAAGCGGCGCAAAACCTCACTCACTCACTCACTTGAAATGAATGTGAGCATGAATTAAATGCAAAAAATGCATGTGGTCTTTGCTCGCATTATCAAACATCGCATTTATATCAACAATAAGACATTTTGGATAGCAGAAATACCAACTTAGACATACACTGAAAACAAACAACTATGTATTCCACATCACTGTTTATTGAGCAGCACTTGTTACAAGTATATAAACAATGTCATTCAAACACTAATTACATGCTGTGAATTGTCACTGCTGGGGTCAAGACAAGCATTCTACTCACTCATGTCATCACTGATCACACCTGCAAGTCCAGACAGACGCCACCCAACACAGTGTCTTTGCTCATTGCGACTGCATCAAAGGCAGACACGAGACAGCGCACACGTATTGTTTTAGATGAAGTACTCTACTTAGCGCAAAAAGCGGTGCTATTTGGTGTGTGATTGGATAAATGTAAGGTTGGATTAAGGTGAGGATTCTCCTGTAAACCTGACTGAGGACATTTAGATAGAAATCCACTGATGCTTGAGAGGAGGGGGTGTCGCATTCATATTGAGTCGCATTTTTGGCTAGGGGCCAGCAGTCGCATTCTTTTGGATTTCACGTTTTACAGTAATGGATAGACTTATTGAGCGATGAACCAGTCCCGATCTGATAAACATGCAGGAACTATATGCCTCCATGCGCAAACACACTTCATAGTGTGTGAGTGCTCATGCAATCCAAGATGGCTGCAAATCATTTGGCACTCTATGATAAAGGGTTTTATGAGCATTGTCTTTCTAGGCGATTTCTAAAATAAAACCAGTAAATGATAATATCTCGTAAACTTCAATTATTTTAAGATATACATTTAGGATAAGGGGATTATTACTCTCGTGCTTCCTTGTAAATCTCATCATTTTTCAACTTAGCCTTCTTGTTTCGGGCGGTCGGGGAGCCCAGTGGTTAAAGCGTTCGCTCGTCACCCTGAAGACCCGGGTTCAATTCCCGACATGGGTACAATATGTGAAGCCCATTTCTGGTGTCCCCCGCCGTGATATTGCTGGAATATTGCTAAAAGCGGCGTAAAACTGCACTCACTCCTTGTTTCGATCCTTATGTGGACACCTGCTTGAACAAAGTTTCCAGCTTGTAAAAACATTTCGCCCAAACACATCCCAGATAGCCATGGTCACCACCCAAACAAATGGGTCATGCGCTGTAATCCCTTACATGACATGATTTCGTGATTACCACTGCCACCTCATTCACTTTCTCATCGCCACTCTGTGGAGTTTTAGAGAATCTACTTTTTTGTTTTTTGTGGGTGAGCTATCTCCTCATTTTAATGAAGAAGAGGAACATACTGATCCTCGTGATAATTGCTGTGATTGATGCGACCTTTGCTCCAAGGATGTTTCCAGTGTTCACACCTATCTACACAAATGCCACACACGGGAAGCAGAACAAGCCAGCTGTCCCTGTTACTGTTGCCATTACCGTAGTAGAAACATCTCTTGTGTCCACCATATCCTCCATTATTGTCACGGCAAGGCACAGCTGTTTAGGCGGTGTCCCGAGCCCTTACCTGCTCACCTCTCAGTATTGGTTTGATGATCCTTTGTGGATGTTGTCAATTGTTCCTCTTCCTGTCTTTGATCCTGCGGGTGTGATCGATACCTTTGACGAAGCGCTAAAAGAGATGCCAAGCTGCCTCACCCTATCGGCCATTGGAGATGTTGGTGTGGTCTGTCTTGTAGAACTGATTGCCTGGAGACCACTTCCGGATTAATTGTCGCGGATAGATTGAATAGATCTCTATTCCAAGCTGAGCGGTCGTTTCTGTAACAATGTCCCACATGAAAACATGTAAGACATTATACCTGATTTCATTATGTTACGACTGACTAGCATAAAGGTGTCACATTGTCTGTTACGGTGTTTCTACCCACTCACAAGTTCTTGTCTTTACAACACTGTGATATAGCTTATTGTTAGTTTCACTGTTTAGCCCCAGCTTCGTCGTGGACGTCTCATGGTTGTAGTCTATTGAGGCTACTGTATCCGCGCCCCCCATCCAACCGCGGGATAATGCATTGTGTGAGGATAAGTTTGAAATAGTGTAAATTTTACATTAAATTGTATATTCATATCCTTATCCTATCTCACACACTATATTCCCTCCCAACCATCCCACATCACAGCTCCGCTAGCCTGACAGCTCTAAGAGAGAAAATGATGTGGCTGAGGTAGTCAGGTGATCATGCCATGTAATCTCACAACCCATGGGATTACAGCCTGTGACCATAGTCATGCTGGTACATCTTCCCGAGGCAAGAAAGTTAACTGACTTTAAAAGTCCAGTTTCCACCCTTGCGGAACATGGCAGGAATTACTGGTCTCGATCGTAGCGCCACCAGTGGCTATTACCAGTTATGTCCCTTCTTAGACTCTCCTATGGACCAATCAGATTCCACCTCTCGTATCACTTGCATTTGTTTCACACAAAATGGTGGCGCCCAGTCAGGACGATCTGATCGATTATCAAGATCTATATTTTGATAAAACAGGTCTTACATCGCGAAATGCATCAAATCATGTGAGCACCTTGATTAAAAACATGAAAAGATTTGGAAAATATCTGCTGACAACGAGTTGGCAGTGCACATGCTTTGCAAATCCTGAAATTGACCGAAATCTGCATGACAGTTTACGAACCGGATTTCGATTTCGGTTTGCGATTTTGATTGGACTATGCATAGACTTGTTAGTCCAGCCAAAATGTAACTCCATAATACCAGCCTAGTTCGGTAAGGGTAGAAACTGGACTTTTATAGTCAGTTAACTCCCTTGCCTCGGGAAGATGTGCTGGAATGTGTTTTTTCGAAATGATTTTAGAAGAAATGCATAGTGTGAGATAGGATAAGTATATAAATATGCAATTTAATGTAAAATTTACAATATTAGAAATAAAAATTCTTTTACGCAAGCATTTGACACAAAAGCTCTGTTCACAGCCTTGAAACGAGCTGTGACACTTTTCATAATTTTATTGAGGTCAGTTTCGTGGTTTCGGAGTTGAGGTAAGATTTACTGTGTTTTAGGAAACCGGGGAAGTGCTGATGCCACAAGATCTGAAGAAAGCTCAGACCTATGGCAATCGCAGAATCTGTTTTGAAAATGATGAGGTGACTGAGATTCGCAGGTTCGGCTCTTCAGGTGAGTAGTCTCACTTCAGTAAGTCTGGAGAGGAATGTCTGCTCTCAACTGGGAACCACTGCAAATGAGGAACGACGTTAAATTGGCTGCATAGATTGATCGTAGGTCATCATGACATAGCAGAGGTGTAGTGAACTGTTACAATTGATCATGAATATTATGAATCATTACTGACTGATTAATGTTCCAACATGAGTAAGAAAAGCTTCTTTTTCAATTAGAGCATTCTTTTCAAATATGTCCATGTAATTAGCAATAAACAAATACCAAATTTTGATATGTCACTATTCTACAGCACAGGAAATGTTGCTGATTAATGCTTATGTACATCTTGTACTTAACTTTTGTCGTATTATTAACCACTGCAAATTGAGGAAATGTCCATGAGTTTGTAGTGACTGATGGTTCAAAATGTCATCTTTCAGGTCTCACACTGATGGGCTTCAAGCCTCGGAGCTCAATAAAGAAACACCACCATGTTAAACCAGCCTCCTTCCTGTATCCTGATGAGAGTGTAAGTGGGTCCTAGATGGGTCCATGTTGAGTCCGAGTTGAGTTCGAAATGGGTCCTGGATATGTCCTAGTTGTGTCCTAGATATGTTCTAGTTGAGTCCTAGATATGTTCTAGTTGGGTCCTAGTTGAGTCCTAGATATGTCCTGGCTGAGTCCTAGATATGTCCTAGTTGGGTCCTAGTTGAGTCCTAGATATGTCCTGGTTGAGTCCTAGATGAGGAGAGTTGAAATGGGGTTTAGCATCACATTCAAGATTATTGCAGTTACATGGCGATGTGCATGTGTGTGTGTGGCTACTTTTAATAGTACGGACTAGTGCTGGTTTTATAGTGGTGATACCATGCTGCAGTTTAATGTGAATATCCTAGACAGTAAATTGACTCCATGTCGACCAGTCTTTGTTTTAGCCCCTTAATGCTGACCGCCAGCAGGTTAATAACAATTTAGCATCTTGGGTTCAAGGTCTGGAACAAATAGTTTCACATGGTGTATTTTAAGGCTTTTGAAGCTTGACAAAAGGGCGCTGAAGGAACTGCTACTGTTTGTACAAGTACAAGTGTTCATTGTTTGTATTTGAATCTTTAGAAGAAGTCTGTAATTTCCAATTATTCAATAACGACAGAAGGCATACGCCCTTCTATTATCTGGAGGAACAATCACAACTGTAGTCCTACAGGATCCCGGAGAAAGACAACTTTGTCTTTTACTGTTGACTTTGTTATATTTCAGACTTACGCTGGTAGCACGACTGTGTTCACGGCACTGTTACGGAAATGTCTCGACCGGGATGTTGCACCCATCTGTAAATACATTCCTGGGAAAAACAATCCTCCCAAATTTGTTGCTTTGATGCCACAGGTAAGTCTTCATAACCACAGGGGTTTCATTGTTTTCAGAGCACTCACTGACAATCACCCACTCAATCACTCATTGATACAATCAATCACTAACGCAAGCACTCACACACTGACAATCACCCACTCATTGATACAATCAACCTCTAACGCAAGCACTCACTCACTGACAATCACCTACTCATTGATACAATCAACCACTAACGCAAGCACTCACTCACTGACAATCACCCACTTAGTCACTCATTGATACAATCAACCACTAACGCAAGCACTCACTCACTGACAATCACCCACTCAATCACTCATTGATACAATCAATCACTAACGCAAGCACTCACTCACTGACAATCACCCACTCAATCACTCATTGATACAATCAATCACTAACGCAAGCACTCACTCACTGACAATCACCCACTCAATCACTCATTGATACAATCAACCACTAACGCAAGCACTCACTCACTGACAATCACCCACTCAGTCACTCATTGATACAATCAATCACTAACGCAAGCACTCACTCACTGACAATCACCCACTCAGTCACTCAGTGATACAATCAACCACTAACACAAGCACTCACTCACTCAAACAATCACCCACTCACTCACTCATTGATACAATCAATCACTAACGCAAGCACTCACTCACTGACAATCACCCACTCAATCACTCATTGATACAATCAATCACTAACGCAAGCACTCACTCACTGACAATCACCCACTCAGTCACTCATTGATACAATCAATCACTAACGCAAGCACTCACTCACTGACAATCACCCACTCAGTCACTCAGTGATACAATCAATCACTAACGCAAGCACTCTCTCACTGACAATCACCCACTCAATCACTCATTGATACAATCAATCACTAACGCAAGCACTCACTCACTGACAATCACCCACTCAATCACTCATTGATACAATCAACCACTAACGCAAGCACTCACTCACTGACAATCACCCACTCAATCACTCATTGATACAATCAATCACTAACGCAAGCACTCACTCACTGACAATCACCCATTCAGTCACTCATTGATACAATCAATCACTAACGCAAGCACTCACTCAAACAATCACAGACACGATTGCTCAAACAATCAATTACTAATGCAAGGACTCAATCACTCACAGTCACTCAAACAATCAATCACTAACGCAAGCACTCACAGTGTCAATCACTCAATAACACAATCACTAATGCAAGCACTCACTCACACACACAATCATGCAATCAATCATTCACTCAATCACTCACCCATGCATTAACTAACTCATGCAATCAGTCACTAAACCAATCAGTAATGAAAGCACTCACACACACACACACAATAACTCACACAATCACTCCCTAACTCAAGCACTAACTCAAGAAATCAAGCACTAACCCAAGAAATCAAGCACTCACTCACTCACTCACTCACTCACCCACCCAAACTCGCTCACGTAGTCACCCACCCACTCACTCACTCGTTCACTCACTCACTCACGCACGCAAGCACTCACTCACTCACTCACTCACGCAAGCACTCACTCACTCACTCACTCACTCACTCACGCACGCACTTACTCACTCACTCACTCACTCACTCACTCACTCACGCAAGCACTCACTCACTCACTCACTCACGCACGCACTCACTCACTCACTCACTCACTCACTCACTCACTCACTCACGCACCCACCCACCCACCCACTCACTCACTCACTCACTGTTGCAGAAGGAGGAGGTGGACGAGCACAAGGTACAGACCACCCCTCCAGGATTCCACATCATCTTCCTGCCCTTCGCCGACGACTTCCGCAAAGTGCCAGCCGAGGACTGTCCAAGAGGTGAGGACTTCTCCCATCAACACTATTCAAATAGCATCCCTGACAGTAGCCAAATATCTGAACTTGGTTTAGAATGCTCCATGTTCATGAACCCATTTATGTGCATTTTAACAATTCACCGACTTACAAGTTACATTGTCTGTCAACATACTGGATAAAGTCAGTGAGTAAGATTGGGGTAAGGTATGTAAAACAGATTAACTGGATAAAGTGGTCAGGCTCGCTGACTTGGTCGATTCATGTCACCGATCCCAATTGCGTGGATCGATGCTCATGATATCAATCACTGGATTGTCTGGTCTAGACTCGATTATTTACAGACCACAGTCATATAGCTGGAATAATGCTAAGTGCGGCGTAAAACAACAAACAAACCAAACCAAACCATCGTTTTCTTTGTTTGTCAATTTGAATTTCTATTTCATTAAAAGTATCATCTTTAATTGATATAGTACGAATGTGAGGGAGAAGTTGGTTGATTTTCAGTTAGTCTGCAATCTCGAGCCAATCTGATTATTAAAACAACAAAGTAAATTCATCTGGAAAACATGGTCAGTCGTAAACCTTTTCAAAATGAAATATGATGGCATTCTCAAAGACATAAACAAAAGTATAAACGTTACTACATATGAGGTTAGAGGGCAAATTTCAAGATTCTCGTAATGGCCGCACCCACACTGGTGGCAGCGATGTTACCGAGAGTGTAATGAAGGTGTTCACGTGCTGGGAAGGAGCTTTGGCTGAACTGGTGGAAAGGGAGATAACCCATGCTTGTGATGGTGTTGCAGCAACCACAGAGCAGATCGACAAGGCCAAGGAGGTCATCAAGAAGCTGCAGTTTAAGTTCAGCAGCGAGTCCTTCGAGAACCCCGTCCTGCAGAACCACTGGCGGAACATCGAGGCTCTGGCATTGGACAGGGATGCTCCGGACGATCTGGTGGACTATACCAGTAAGTAAGATAAGTACATCAGCTCGATGAGAGTGAGGCGCCGCTATTCGTTTTAAATTCTGGTTGGCACTAATTATGTTTACAGGTTTGTCTGCTCCATATACATATTCGTTAGTTTTCCCAAAAGGGATACCTGCATCACTTAGGTTTTCCTCCACATCGAAACGATATATCAGTGCACCGGTGCCTTGTGAGTGTTTGTGATGATACAATACACGATACGTTTTTTCTGTGTCGATACAAAACAATACACTTGCTGAAATAAATTACTCACTATTCGTTTAATGACCCCTGGCATTTTTGTTAGTCAGATATCGCAAAATGTGTTGTAATTAGCGTTCACTACTGAAATAGCCAAAACGAACATGTCTCAACAGCTGGCTTTTCCTTTTAAACCTGCTCTGAAATATTTATTGTCAAGAAGTTTCCAAATCTCATTAAAATCAGATCTAAGTTCTCGCTGCCTCTAAACAAAGATCTGAGGACATCCCATTACAGGTCACGTCAGAATGAACTTTGACGAACTTTGGCCGACCACTGAAATTACTAACAAGAATTCGACCAATATCAGCCAATTAGAAAACAGCTTTCTTGAGCTTTGCAACACTCCTTTCAACCTGGCGACTTCCATTTCAGACTATGCTTGAAAAATATGTTGACACAGTTCTCGATTAAAAATTTGAAAACTGAACAAACTTTCCGGAATGTCTAATATTTTGTTGAGATTGTATGGCAGTGCTTCTCACGTACTGTGCAACACCTCTTCCATTCAAATGTTTATCCCATGGAAGCAGGAGTTTGACGATGACCTTGATGGAATCAGTTGTATAGGCTGTAACTGTTCGGAATACCCCGAGTTAACGTTTTCGAGGTTGCATGAGTAGAAAACCCATTCCGACTGTCACTTTCATGATCTGGTAAGCTACGATCTGATTGTCGGATGAAAGGTCGTTCTGACGTGACCCGTAATGGGATGTCCTCAGATCTTTGTTTAGCGATAGCGAGAACTAAGATTTTAATGAGATTGGAAGTAACCATGCGATTCGATGTAAATATGCGTATCGCGATACATATCGTGACCTATGTATCGTGATAGGTATCGTATCGTGACCTGGCTGTGTGGTTTCACCCTAACTCTGATGCTGTGAGTGTAGCACCTTTCCTCCATGGTGTGGATGGTTTCTCGTGCAGTCAGACGCTGGTTGACCTGGCTCACACTTAATTATTTAAAGGTGCCCAGGATTTGTTACAAAATAGCTGGCTGTGTTGTTCATTCACTCTGAACCCATGAAGATCCAGGTAGAGAATAGGTCTTCAGCAACCCAGGCTTGTCGTAGGAAGCGACTAACTGTATTGGGTGGTCAGGCTCACTGACTTGGTTGATACATGTCATCGTTTCCCATTTGTAAAGATCGATGCTCATGATATCAATCTCTGGATTGTCTAGTCCAGACTTGATTATTTACAAACCTCTTTCATATAGCTGGAATATTGCTGAGTGTGGCGTTTAACAAACAAACAAGCAAATTTTTAGTCTGCCTCAAACATTCACTTTGCTCTCATCTCCAGTGCCCAAGGATGAGAAGATGAAGAAGCGAGCTGGGCACACTATTGATGACTTCAAGGACCTCGTGTTCCCTGAAGACTATGTTCCTGGTGCCAAGAGGAAGGTGAGGAGTGACAGAGTCCATTGTGACACCTACACCAGCCCTAGACGGGGGGGTGGGGTAGCCTAGTGGTTACAACATTCACTTGTCACGCCGAATTCCTGGGTTCGATTCCCCACATGGGTACAATGTGTGAAGCCTATTTCTTGTGTCCCCCACTGTGATCCTGCTGGAATATTGCTTAAGCAGCGAAAAACCATGCTTGCTCGCTCGCTTGCCCGCACGCACATGTGCAGAGAAAGTGTGAAATAGTCTCAAAAAGTTGCTGTCTAGCTAGCCTTTAATGTAACTAGACAGTTTCAAATATCACTAGCTTAAATATGTGACAATTAATTTTCAGAAATTTGATTCTGTTACGGTGTCAATAAAGTAAACCCATGAGTCAAATGTTATGAAGGGGGGTAACTCTGATCTTGCAACTTTACAACCTGGATTCGTTATGCATATTAAATTGGTCTTCTTTTTAAAATTTTGTTGATTGTATTGATCATCAGAAACGGGAGAACTAAGAGGTGTGCATAAGAAATCAACTGTTAAGACCTATGTAGCCAGGACATTTCAGAATATTTTTTGCACACTGTGTACAGACAAGGCTTCTTTCAATAATAAGGTACAACAAGACTGAAAATGGAAGTGATCAGGAGGGGATATGGACCGACTATGAAAGTTTTGAATGTTCCATGCCATGATGTGCTTCAGGCCGCCCCGAGTGAGTCGGCCGCAGCCAAGGCAGCCAAGCTGGCTATGACAATGGTGGACCTTGACATCAAGAAGGAGGCCCAGGCTGGCCGGGTAGGTCCCTTGCTCCGTCTCCTGCAGAACCAGGAACACCATGATACACATTTACATAACATTAAGTGGGGTTGTTTCATCTACTAACTCCAGAGCTCATGTTGAAATAGGGGGCACGGGAGGCTCAGTCGTCTAAGGCGCAGCGATTCGCTGTGCAGAGTTGCGTCCCTTGGGCACGCCAGAAACCTATGATTGTGGGTTCGAATCCCGGTTCGCCCCGATTATGTTTCTAGGTTTGTCAGCACCATACCCGTGCTCGTGGGTTTCACCGAAGTGGTAAACGTCCGAGACCTGCATCACTCCGGGCTTTCCTCCCACATTTAGCTGACACGCCGTGATATAACTGGAATACTGTTAAAAGCGGCGTTAAACCCAACTCACTCACTCACTCATGTTGAAATAAGTTATCATTAGGATATTATGATGCAGGTATAAACCCCAAAGTTTTGCCAAATTTCATGTGTAACACAGTCACAAAAAAGCATCGAAGGCAGGATAAAATGTACGAGGCGGCTAAATAGATCAGATGAGAACTGAAGTGGTTAAGTTAGGCATGATTTAGTTTCACTTTGATGATCGATCGGTTAGGATGATTCAATCAATTACAACTTTACAATATTTCTCGTGGAGAATTTGTTTATAATTAAAGCAAGCTAGATCGTGGGTAAGACTAGCCTAGATGTACCTGCTTCCCAAGTGAGGTGGAGGGGAATGGTATTCTGAAGGATATGTGTTCCTTATTTCCAGCTGGGTAAACTAACTGTAGCAGTGCTGAAGGAATACATCAAGAAAGAGAAGATACCATCATCGGGGTCGAAGAAGGCCGACTTGATAGATGCCATTAGTGCCCACTTCGGTGTGGAGTGATGGCGGCGGTCGGCTACTGGGAGACTCAAGTTTATACATGTTTGACATGGACAAGCTTGACTGTGCAGTTGTTATAGTCGGAGCAATTATGACAAGTCTGTTAGTTTGCACATTATATCCTCATTTTGTCAGACATGCCAGTGGAACCATCAAGCTACAATTTTCTAAGTTTGGAACTGTACGAATTTAGCGCATCAGGGACTTGTGTCATGAATCTTACAAATGTCGTAACTAACATATCCCCATGTTTTGGGTTTTTGGACACCCAAGAAACATTTGTAAATTTCTCGTTAATCACAAGAACAACGGTAAAACATCTCACTCACTTATAAAAAACAACTTTATCTTAAAAAAGGCCATCATCTGAGTATTTACAATGTCTGTGTGACGCCACACATCTTGGTCATAGTGCTGATAGCTTCTTTCAAACAGGACACAGCACGGCCACAATGCAAACACAGGTCATAATGTAAGCATGGTCTTGTTTTGTTTAATGAATATGGTATGAAAACTGAAGGATTGTATTATCAGTCTAGGCATTGCTACACTTTCAGAGATAACTCTGGGGCTGCTGGGTGGTCGGGTAGCCCAGTGGTTAAAGCGTTCACTCGTCACGCCGAAGAACCCGGGTTCGATTCCCGACATGGGTACAATGTGTGAAGCCCATTTCTGGTGTCCCCCACCGTGATATTGCCGGAATACTGATATAAGCGGCGTAAAACCCTACTCACTCACTCACCTTCTGTTGGGGATGTTTGTACAAAGGGACATTACCCACCACTCATTTTTCTAGACGTTTGTAAAAACGAGATGAATTCAATTGGAACATTTCAATCTGGATTTCACCAACATGGTTGTGTCTGCCAGCATGTCGTTCCTTCGGTCATTCTTTCTGGATTCTCATTTCTATGTTTATAAAAATAAATATGTGTGTTGTCTAATCCTTGTGTGATATTCGTCAAGTGTTATCTCCATGCTGCTGTAATATCTACAGTATTTTGGTTCACAGATGATAACATTTTGGGCAGTACTCCTAGAGGTACATTCTAAAACATTGCTGGGTCAGCCAAACCAGTGGGTGATAGCATGATAGCATGATTGGGTTACCATGACAACTTGATGGCTGGGTTGATTGCATGCCATGGTGCTCACAATATCAACAATTCTTTAACAGCCTACCTCTATAACATCATAACCATAAATTCCTATTTAGGTTGTAAGTCATACTAAATATCTTTTAGAATTTTCAACAGATATCCTCTTCGCTGCCAACATATCTAATAGTTGTGAGGAAAACCCTCTCCTCTGCAGGAAAGGCAGGAAAGCATCACGTTCCCTGTGTGTCCAGTATGTCTATTTACAGGCCACTGTCATATGGCTGGGAAACTGTTGTGCAACGTTTAACAACAGACACATACAGACATAGTTAATATTCGTCATGATCACCTCCAAACAACCCACAAAATGATACATTAAGCAGCATCTCTACTGATGTACTCAAAGAATTAATAAGATTGTAGTTTTGAGTTTTATTATAAAAGTTTGTACAAGTTTGCAATGATGAACACAATGAGACTGCCCAGCATGGAATGAAGTCCTTTGTCAGATCCAATATGGCTGCCAACAGCGTCTGCCATCAGCTTGTTTCCATTGACTCTCCTGGAAACCAAAGATCTGACAGATATAACTTTGACTACTCCCATCACACATTCCCAACTCCATTAACTGGTTACCCATACTAAATTGAATGACAAGCAGTATGAGGTATTTTTCCTAGTCAAAACCTTGAAAAATCAATTGATGTAGCTTCAGTTGCATTTCCAATGAAAATCTATCCATTGTAAAATAATTGTAATAGTATCAAGTTTATCAATACCACAAACATTTGGCATCAATATCTGATAAACACACAATTGAAGTTACCAAATGGATGTACTTGAATATGTTCTCTCCATCCACATGTAGTAATGGTATATTTCATCAAGTACTGTTTTAATTTGGGCACTTTCAAATTATGGAAATCCATTTCAAAGAATAGAGGCTATTGAGCGAGCATTGAGTGTCATTATTAGCAACAGTTGGAATCACGGAGATCTCACGGTCTGGAATATAGACTGTTTAGAGCTACATTCAACAGGTGTTATAACTACCTGATTCCGGCATCTCGTTGAACATAAACTCCTGCTGGTATTCCTTCAAGAACTGCGTTGATCTTGACTCGTCCAAGAACAGGGAGTAAACCCGTTTGATATCATCCACATCCACCTCGGCCCCCTGAGAACAGCACACAAACATTAACTCAGCACAACTAGTAGTCATTCAAACTACAATTAGCAAACTATTTTTTCATACTTTTGAAAGGAACTAGCCACCACTTTGTTTGTTGTTTAGCGCTGCACTCGGCAATATTCAAGCTATTCAAGCTGTAAATAGTCCGTCTTGACCAGACAATCCAGTGATTGATATTGGTATAAGCAACAGTCCACACTGCTGGGGTATGAAGACAGAATCAACCAAGTCACTGAGTCTAACTCATCAGTCTATCATCAGCTCTTACAACAAGCATAGGTTGCTGGGGATCAATTTTAACCCGGAATCCCCATTGAGAATGCACAAAGGAGTTGTATCATACTTCTTGTTTCAAGTGCAGTGGATACATTGTAATTATTTTCCAGCTATCATTCTGTTGACATCACATCGGTGATAGACACTTCAGCATGGTGAGCGACCTGTGAAGATCCGGGGTATAATAGGTTTCCAGTATGCTTTTACAACAAGCGACTAACAGGATTGGGTGGTCAGACTCGCTGACTTGGTTGATGCATGTCATCGTATCCCAACTTCGTGGATTGATGCTCATGACATCAATCACTGGATTGTCTGGTCCAGACTCGATTTTTTACAATCAGCAATAGTGCGGCATTAAACAACAAACAAACAAAAAACTTCTGCATGGTGAGGCCATGCACATGTCAAATAGTCCTTCTCAATAACTAAACAATGATGTATGTGGGCCTGAGATATGAACACCTGTGAATGAGCGAGTGAATGTTTCTTGCTGCAGTCAGCAATATGGACAATTTGGAGTGAGTAAGATGGGTTTAACTCCGCTTGTAACAGTATTGTTGAAATATCACGGTGTTTCAGCTTAATGGGGCGAGGCGGGGTTGGGGGGTGTAAAGTAATGCAGGTCTTAGACACTTACCATTTTGGTATAACCCACGAGCACAGGGTATGGTGCTGACAAAACCCGGACACAGTGAACCGGGATTTGAACCCACAATCATAGGTTCCTGACTTGCCCAATGGACACAACTCCACACAGGGAATTGCAGCGCCTTAGACGAATGGGCCACCTGTGTCCCCATTTGAGTCTGGACCAGACAAACCAGTGACTGAAGGCATGTGTGAGTATGGTTTTACGCCGCTTTTAGCAATTTTCCAGCAATGTCACGGCGGCGGACACCAGAAATGGTCTTCACACATTGTACCCATGTCGGGAATCGAACCCGGGTCTTCGGCGTGGCAGGCGTGTGACGTACCCATGTCGGTCTCCCTGGATTGAGGCATAATGACCTGCCATCAGCCATGGCGGACACCCAGGACACTTCAGCAGACTTGTACAAGTACAGGTTATGGGGACCACTTCTAACCCAGGTCTGGGTCTAAAGACCACATGCTAGTGACTCACCTTCCTCTTGCGACAACACAGACTAGCGGTGGTGATGAGCTGGATGGCGTATCTCAGCGACGTCTCCATCCCGATGCGGGTGAGCACTGTCAGGGCGTCCTCGTTCATCTCTACATCTTCTTCCTCGCACCTGCACCACACAACACTGGGTCAATGGGGGATTCAGATAGAGCAATACACCCGCACCACACAACACTGGGTTAATGGGGGATTCAGATAGAGCAATACACCCGCACCACACAACACTGGGTCAATGGGGGATTCAGATGGAGCAATACACCCGCACCACACAACACTGGGTTAATGGGGGATTCAGATAGAGCAATACACCCGCACCACACAACACTCGGTCAATGGGGGGATTCAGACAGAGCAATACACCTGCACCACACAACACTGGGTCAATGGGGGATTCAGATAGAGCAATACACCCGCACCACACAACACTGTGTCAATGGGGAATTCAGACAGAGCAATACACCCGCACCACACAACACTGGGTCAATGGGAGATTCAAATAGAGCAATACACCCGCACCACACAACACTGGGTTAATGGGGGATTCAGATGGAGCAATACACCCGCACCACACAACACTGGGTTAATGGGGGATTCAGATAGAGCAATACACCCGCACCACACAACACTGGGTCAATGGGGGATTCAGATAGAGCAATACACCCGCACCACACAACAAACAGTCAATGGGGGATTCAGATAGAGCAATACACCCGCACCACACAACACTGGGTCAATGGGGGATTCAGATAGAGCAATACACCCGCACCACACAACAAACAGTCAATTGGGGATTCAGATAGAGCAATACACCCGCACCACACAACAAACAGTCAATGGGGGATTCAGATAGAGCAATATAAGTGCACCACACAACACACAGTCAATAGGGAATTCAGACAGCAATACACCTGCACCACACAACACACAGTCAATAGGGATTTCAGACAGAGCAATTCACCTCCACCATATGACACTCGGCCAATGTAACAACAAGCGATGTGGTTCCTACCTGATCTTGAGGATCTGTTTGATTTCCTTCTCATCGTAGGGTGATGTTGTGATGATGAGGAGTCGGTCCAGCAGGTCGATGGGGATGCCGTGGGGGCTCTTGTACTGTGTGCCTCGGATCCTAAACAGGAGTGCACCATTACACACACTAGTGTCATTGTAGAGTTTGTTTGTTTGTTTGTTTGTTGATTAACGCCGCAATCAGCAATATTCCAGCTCTATGTCAACGGTTTGTAAATAATCAAGTCTGGAGCTGACAAAACAGTGATTGACATCATGAGTATCGATCCACGCAATTGGGATACGATGACAAGCATCAACCAAGTCAGCGAGTCTGACCACCCGATCCTGTCAGTAGCTTCCTCTTACAACAAGCATAGTGGCTTCTTACAGCAAGCATGGGTTTCTGAAGACCTATTTCAGCCTGGTTCTTCACGGGTGTCATTGTAGAGAGTGACAAAACAGGAGTACATTGCGGAGAGACACAGAAATCAACTCTGGGATAAGTAGTGTTACATGGATTCTAGATAATAATAGCAACAAACATCAAGGACACCCTCAACGTTGAACACTGATATCATTACATGAGTGAGTGAGTATGGTCTTATTCCGCTTTTAGCAATATTCCAGCAATGTCAAGGCAGGAGACACACAGTGTATCCATGTGGGGAATCGACGCAGATCTTTGGCGTGACGAGCTTTACCCACTAGATTACCCCACCGCCTTCATCAATACATGAGCATCTGTCATAATCAAATTTGACACTTAACCATAAAGAAAGTGCCTGTGTATACTCCTATTACCTCGTATACTTTGTGAAACATTCAACACTGACTGCTACATTTGAATGTCTTGTGAGCAAGTTTGGCTTCATGTTGCTTTGTACATTTCTTCAGCCCAAAGTGATGCAAGTTCTAGATATTTGAAACCCACAAGGAGTAGGAACCAAGGATCCAGGATTTGATTCCATGACATGTAAATAATCGAGTTTGGACCAGACAAACCAGTGATTGATATTATGCACATCTCACACCATGCTGTCAGAGTACGACAAGTCACTCAGCACCCAACATCCCCTCCAACACACTCCCCCACCCCACATTAAAGTAGTCGATATGCCAACTGACTTTGTGATGCCTCTGTTGGTGGCCACGATGAGTATGGGCGCCATATCACTCTCCAGGGCGCGATTCAGGTAGGAGAAACACTCAATGTCCAACATGTGAACCTCATCAATAAACAGCACCTGAAACATGGCATACATTCAGAAACATTACAACACAAAACAGGAGCCGTTGGTCTTTGTAATCATCTTCTAATGCCAATCATGAAACGTATGAGATTGAAACATTTTGACATTGCGTGACATTTGAGTTAGTTGGGTTTAATGCCGCTCTTAACAGTATTCCAGTTATATCACGACGTGTCAGCCTAATGTGGGAGGAAAGCTCAAAGTGATGCAGGTCGTTTACCACTTTGGTGAAACCCATGAGCATGGGTATGGTGCTGACAAACCTAGAAACATAAACGGGGCGAACCGAGATTTGAACCCACAATTATAGGTTTCTGGCGTGCCAAAGGGATGCAACTCTGCACAGAGAATTGCGGCGTCTTAGACGACTGGGTCAGCCTGGCCCCCGACATTTGAGTGAGCAAGTATCATCTTCCTGAGGCAAGGGAGTTTTTAGTCCACCCAAAACATAACTCCAAAAATCCAGCCTAGTTCGGCAAGGGTGGAAACTGGACTTTTATAATCATTTAACTCCCTTGCCGCAGGAAGATGGTAATTTGTGGCTAATGTCACACCTGACCAAATCACAATCAATGTTTGAGAGAGTGAGTGTTGTTTCAACAGTATTTCATCTCTATCACTGAAGCCTGTAAGCCTGAGCATCAATCCACACAATCGGGATCGATGACATGCATCAACCAAGTCAGCGAGTCTGACCACCCAATCCCATTAGTCGCCTCTTACGACAAGCATAGTCGCCTTTTACGGTAGGCATGGGTTCTGAAGACCTATTCTACCCCGGATCTTAACGGGTGGAAGCCTGAAAGTACTCGAGTATGTCCACCAAACCAGAGACTGAATGTAGGAGCAACAATCCCAGGCATAGTTAGTTTGTAAATATATAACAAGATCTTGTGAGAGCGAGACTTCATTCAAGATGGCGGCACCTAGTGGGTGATCGTGTCTGTAGTTCTAGTCAGTATTGTTCTGTATAAGCGACATAAGTGAGGTTGGTTGGTTGCTGGGGGTAGGGCAGTGAGGCACTAATCTGGATCAGACTGCTGCTCTGTGTGCATGTCAAGGTGGAATCTAACTGACTAAACGACATTGACGCAAGACATCGTTGTGTCATCACTGCATTATTCTGATCTAACACTATCAAGGCATGACATACTATGAGCCAAGTCATGCATCCGGACAAGCCCCTAGCATAGTTGACTAAGGTACTGTGACCCAGAATCCTCAAAGGATTACTTTCAGGAAGCTTGTTTGAATAACTTTGCAAGATTGAAACACACCCCAGGTACGACTTCAGCCTTCCCCTCTTCCCGCCATTCTGCAACCTTTGAATTGATTTGTTCTCGGACTTCTGCCTTGATTTCACCAGTGTCCCCTGAAACACAACATGACATAAAACTCAATTTAACATTGTACACTGTTATCTGCAGTCTGCATCTACATAAAGGAAGTCAGGAACCTGGTGTCTACCTTGGCTGACTCATTCAATTATCTGGAAACAAAAGCCATAAGCAGATAATGAGATAGAAACAGTTTGAATATATTTTTGTTTGCCTGACTGCCTTATGATGGGAGAGAAATGTTACATGACTAGAAATAAAAGGGACTGTTAATAAACTCTTAAAATATTTATCATTGTATTGTACACGTACTGTATTCCCGTAATAAGCACCAGGGGCTTTTAGAAAATTGGATTCAATTTGTTTTCAGAGTTCGAGCTGCAGGGAACAAACTTAGTTGAAATGCTGATTAAACCTATACTTTTTTTCAAACAAAATGTGAAATACACATTACTGTGAACATATCAATCATCTTTCAACTAAAAATCTGTACTAAAAATCAGTAAACAACTGAATGTCTTTTGTTTCCTAGCCACTGAGCCTTCTCCAGGCTGTCCCTCCTCCCCCTGCTGTCCCCCAAGCGGATGTCCGAGGCCCTACTGTGTGCCTACCTGAGAAGAGGGCCAGGAACCCTTGTGTGCGGCTGTTGATGACGTCGATCTCGTGCAGAGTGACGGTGTGGACGACCTCCTTCCTCTTCTGCAGTTCACCCTCGGGACATTGGACAAACTTTGTCTGGAGCACAGAAAGATAGGCTTGTGGGAAAACAATCCAGAAATGGCACACATTGAAAATATCACAGATTCACACGAGCTTCTGACTACGATAAAGAGCACAGGATGTAGACCCCTTTTTCATAGAAAGTGAACAGTAAGGACTCCAGATCGAAAACAAAAACTGACATATGATTTGAAAAGCAAGATCTGCAAAAACACAAAAGATTTTGTTTCATTCTGGAATCTTCAAACTCACTTTCAGAAAAAAAGGATAAGTATTTGGGGTATGTGATTAACTAAGGAAGAGATTCAAAGTGCTAATTCTACAAATATTTATGATTTGTACCAACTGGAGGTGTAGAAGTGCACAGTTTATCCTACAGAGCACATTGCAAACTTTTCTAGCAGGACGATCCGTGGCCCCAGTGGAGACATGTAGTAAAGCTGATACTCAAAGATGAATGGACAGGGTGTCCACAGCTATGTGCCTACCTGTGATCCCATGGCATCATAGTCTCGGGCTCGTGTGAAGGATCTTCCCAGCTTGGTGATCTTTCCTGTAGCTTTGTCAATTGTGATAATATCTCTGAAAAAATGGTGCGCGAGATTCAATTAACACTACGATGAAAAATATAATAGTGAGTGAGTGAGTGAGTGAGTGAGTGAGTGAGTGAGTGAGTGAGTGAGTGAGTGATCGAGTGAGTGATCGAGTGAGTGAGTGAGTGATCGAGTGAGTGAGCGAGTGATCGAGTGAGTGATCGAGTGAGTGAGTACAACTTATAGCAATGTTCCAGCACTAATACAACAGGGGCTTGAGAAATGGGCTTTGCACATTGTACCCATTTAGAGAATCGAACTATGCCCTCTAGGTTACCAGCAAACACTTTAACTACTAGGCTACCCCCACTGCCCAGAAAGACATGGAAATAGATTAATGTTTGGGTTGAGCATTATCTTTGTGATCATATCATGTGTCCTGGCTTGGCGTTTACAGATGCATTTTTCCAGCAAATGAACATATAACATTTGTTAATATGAAATTGTTCTCAATACATTTCAGCAATAAACTTGTGATACAGGTCAAGCTTAAGATACAAGATATCAGAGGTAGTTCCATTACAACCCAAGTATTAGAAACATGAAAAAACTGAAGAACAAAGCCACTAAAAGACAACACCAATTCATCTTTCAAAATAGCATGAGTTGCTTCTCTTAACAGAGTTGCCTCCCTTAACATGAGTTGCCTCCCTTACCCTGCCTGAACCTTCTCCTTGGTGAGAGACTCAATCATCTTCTGTCCCAAGTCGTAGATTGTTTCCATCTCGGTTGTCTTGAGGGTCAGCTTCCCCACCTTGGCTCCCTGCAACACACACGACGACTACAGACACACATCGCCAAGGAAACAACACATAAGGGGATCAGCCAAGCGGATGTTGCAGCCACCATCAGGTCATCCCTTGT
Source organism: Haliotis cracherodii (assembly GCF_022045235.1). Lineage (NCBI taxonomy): Eukaryota > Metazoa > Mollusca > Gastropoda > Lepetellida > Haliotidae > Haliotis > Haliotis cracherodii. The sequence goes on from NW_027266270.1 coordinate 6,728,912, forward strand.
TCGTCCAGGGCTAGCATTTCGGTTAGTGTAGGTTTACCAAAATGCTAAGCCCTGGAGATAAAGAGGACGCTATCAGGTGATCTTTGACCCTACCATTAATTTTACTGATGAGCTATTATGAACCTTGAACTGTGATGTTTTTATATCTCAAAAATCTCAAGTTACATTTCTTAAAACATTGTAACTGTTTGTTTCTTGTTTGACGTCAGACTCAGCAATATTCCAGCTTTATGACGTTGGTTTGTAAATAATCAAGTCTGGACCAGACAAAACAGTGATCGACATCATGAGCATTGATCCACGCAATTGGGATACAATGACATGCATCAACCACCCGAGGCTGTTAGTCAGCTCTTACGACAAGCATAGTCACCTTTTATGGCAAATATGGATTGCTGAAGACCTATTCTCCTCTGGATCTGTAACTGTACACTGTCTCAGAACCAACATAAGTTACAAAAGACCTAACACAACCTTGAGTGAGTGAGCTGGATTTAAACACTAGCTATCCCACTGCCCCCAAACAATCTTTACCTTTGCTGACATGTAATCAAAATGAAGTTCAATTAATCAATCAATACATTACAGATACAAGACTTGCATCAATTTTAAAAGAGACACAATTTTACTGTGGTACATAAACATGATTAGCCATCAATGCCATGAAATTGCACAAACCTACAGATCCAACACTGTGTGTGTGTGTGTGTGTGTGTGTGTGTGTGTGTGTGTGTGTGTGTGTGTGTGTGTGTGTGTGTGTGTGTGTGTGTGTGTGAGTGAGTGAGTGAGTGAGTGAGTGAGTGAGTGAGTGAGTGAGTGAGTATGGTTTTACACCGCTTTTAGCAATATTCCAGCAATATCATGACAGGGGACACCAGAAATGGGCTTCACACTTTGTACCTGTGTCGGGAATCGAACCCGGGTCTTTGGCGTGACGAGTGAACGCTTTAACCACTAGGCTACCCGACCGTCCCTGTTCAAGATGAAAGAAGCACAACTGGTAGTGCGGAAACTGTGGCACTAATTGTTCATACTTACAGTTCCTGTGGCTGGCCGATCTATCTGTACTTCTACAACTTCACCTTCGATAATTTCTGTCTCCTCCCTTTAAAAATAGAAAATTTCAGTAAAAGATCTCTCATATTTATGGCATGTGAAAACTTTCTTGTAAAATAGAACTCATCTTCAGCCTAAGAAATTTGTGTTTACATCCTTGTCACATTCTGTTCCAATTTGAAGCCCACCAGTCAATGCGGACTAGCATTCTTGGATAGTTTCTTGTCCTCAGTACAATTAGTAGTCTCCAGCTAGCAGATAAGCATGAAATTCTAAGGCTGCATTTTCAGTGCTGATGATAAGCCAACTATCTATAGCAGGATGGAGTATGCGCTTAGCAGTTTGCAGTTTCACTATCGCAAAGAAAGGTAGCAGTGTACAAGTCAACATCTAACACCCTTTAAACAATGAGTGAGTGAGTTGGGTATAAAATTGCTTTGAACAGTATGGTATTTATATCATGGCATGTCAACCTAATGTGGGAGGAAAACCCAAAGTGATGCAGGTCCATTTTACTGAAACCCACGAGCACGGGTAAGGTGCTGACAAATCTAGCCACATAGTTGAGGCGAAACAGGATCCAAACCCACAATCACAGGTTTCTGGCATGGCCAAGGGATGTAACTGTGCACAGCGAACTGTGGCATCTGAGATGACTGGGCCAGTTGTGCCCCCTTTAAAACAGTAGTGAGTGAGTATGGTTTTACACCGCTTTTAGCAATATTCCAGCAATATCACAGCGGGGGACACCAGAAATGGGCTTCAAACATTGTACCCATGTCGGGAATCGAACCCCGGGTCTTCGGCGTAACGGGCAAACGCTTTAACCACTAGGCTACCCGACCGCCCCTTTAAAACAGTAACTTTCACCAAACAACATTTACCACCCCTAACCCAAACTGACAAAATGTCTGCACTGTTATGAAGACAAGTCTGTCAAAATCCTACTCATGTTTCACGAGCCCCGAAACACATCCAATGTATGTCCACTCACTTGATTCGGACTCCAATGGACTTCCTGAAGGCCTGTGTGAGAGCCTCTGTCTTGCTCATCTCCAGGGAGAAGATCTCGCTGCCGGCAATGCTGGTGAAGGGTGTGTCGGAACCAAGGGCCTGGGCCATGCCTGCAATGTTCAGTAATAATAATGTGGGGTAGATTCAGAATGTGACAAATCAACACCTGAAAACATTCTCACAGCACTACAATAATTACCCTAGTTAAAGGATGAGTGAGCGCTCTATTTTCATTCTCAGCTCCCTAGGGAGATAACAACCCAAGCTGACACACCTAGCGATTGATGTCATGAGCATCGATTCATGCCGTTAGGGTGACACGGAATCAACCAAGTCTGACAACCTGAATATCTGGTATGTGCTCCTTCGACCAGCATACCGTATTCGACGCAAATAAGCGCCCCAGTCTAATAAGCGCGATATTTGCTAATATATTGGCTGGTGAACAATCCCAATTTGCACCCCTTACAATAGATCAATGTACACAAGACTTATTTATTTGTGTATTATATACACTCGTGTGTTATATGCAGCCTTAATTACAGGCAATTTAATTCTGGAAAAATATGTTTGTCGTGTATAATACTCACAGACTTTTCTTTTGTATCATTCAGGCTGTCAGCATAAGCCACGCAATTTACGATCTTTCAACTGTTTTTTTTTCACCAAAATTATATTCTAATATAATCATTCCTTCATATGTTTTTAGGTATGCCCTGAGTGCAAAATCGGCACTCCTGGAAGTGCTCGTTAAGTCTCCAACATCAACATCATCATCATCATCATCATGATCATTCACGCAATAAGGGTCCAGGGAACTCACCCATGGCTATAGCTGTCTTTCCTGTACCTGGCTGGCCAGCTATCAACACTGCACGACCAGCTATCTTCCCCTCCTGTCAACATAACAAACACAGTTGATCAGACATTTGTCATAATCAGGTAATCATAACTACAAATCATTACAGAAGCATCTGTACAAAAGCAACAGTCATACTGCTGACAGTAACAGTTTCCTGGTGACATTCTCAGATAATGTGAGCAAGATAGATTTTACCCAGCTTTAGAAGTATTTCAGTCGAACACTGCTTACTGTGGGAGGGAAGCAACAACACACATGATCAAACAATCAACGGATCCTGGTGCATGTAAGGAAAAGCAAATTGCATCATACAAAAGCGCAACCTGCGCAAATTAAGTTGTGACACAATCCCAAAACATCTACACAATGATGAATCAACTTCTTAAACCTCATCCTCGATTAGTATTATATCTCTGTTCTATTATGATGGTGAGTGAGTACGGTTTTAGGCCGCTTTTAGCAATATTGTCTTAATACTCTGAAACGAAAAACATCTTTTACCATGTTTACAGCATAAAGTTAATTTAAAACAGCCTTTCTTAATAAAACGCATAAATGGCTGGCTCATACCAGGTCATGATTTAAAATGTGGATGTATGTCAAGCGGTTTTGCAAAATGTATATTTGTAATAGTTGTTGATTTAAAGCTGATGATCGAAAGAAATTATGTGATGTTACAGATAAGACAGCTGGAGAGTTGGTGGGAAATGAGTCCAGTATATATGTGGAGATCTAAGAGTGAGTGAGTGAGTTGGGTTTATTACTGCTTTTAACAGTTTTTCAGTTATATCACAGCATGTCAGCTTAATGTGGGAGGAAAGCCCCAAGTGATGCAGGTCTTAGATGTTTACCATTTCAGTGAAACCCTCGAGCATGGGTATGGTGCTGACAATACTAGAAACATAATTGAGGCAAAATCGGTATTCGAACCCACAGTCATAGGTTTCTGGCGTGCCCAAGGGACACAACTCTGCACAGTGAATTGCGGCACCTTAGACAACTGGGTCACCTGTGCCCTAATATCCAATATAAGCCTAACAAACATGTTACCTACAACTAATATTTCATATTAATATCAATAACTCAAAAGATTACCTTAATCATCTCCAAGATGACCCCAGCTGCTCTCCGGGCATCCCCCTGCCCCACCATCCCCTGCGACACCTTCCTTGCTTCCAATGCATCATCAAGACCCAAGCCTCGGATGTGGGAGTGTGCACCTGATTAAAAGGTCATGGTTGTACATAATATCATGTGTGAAAACAGGTCAGAGCTCCAGATAAGCTCTGTATTCGCATAAAATATACAAACTAAGGCACCATAACTCAACTATTGCTGAGTTGCATTCGTACAAATACACATGAAGCAATATAAGCCAATGGGGTAACAACACCCAACGTAGCTTTTTCCAGACTGCGTACATGTAAGTCTTTACAGATCTTTACAGATCTTTACATGATATATCAATTAACATCTTAATTCTGTATCAATTTTCAAAAAGTAATATTAACCATGTTAACAAAGTATTTCAATAACCCGACACTATTACCTTACCATCTATTATGAAAGTTCATGCTAAATCCGATTGAATGAGTGAGTGAGTGAGTTTGGTTTTACGCCGCTTTTAGCAATATTCCAGCAATATCACGGCGGGGGACACCAGAAATGGGCTTCACACATTGTACCCATGTCGGGATTCGAAACCCGGGTCTTCGGCGTGACGAGCGAACGCTTTAACCACTAGGCTACCCGACCGCCCCCCGATTGAATGACACATCTAATTAACTAAATTAACCAGTAAACATGGTCAAGCAAGTAAACATAAATTATTTTATAGGAACAGCAGATGAAATATCGTGGTACATATCGTATCATGACTCAAGTATCCGGACACGTATTGATATGTGAGGGAGGCGTATCATGACAAGTCTAATAACTGGATTGGATGGATAAACTGAGGTCAATATGTCGTCATATAATTTACCATGTGTACCTGGCAGTGTTACAGGGCTTTACATGACGCAGAAACATGCGTCCACTACAAATGTACTAGTATGGACACCTAAAAATATTTAGTGCGTCCCTTAGCATGCACAGTAATGTTCATTGTAACAAATTCTTGAAATGAAATATAAACACATTAAGGCCCTGTGATTAATGTGTTTATCAAATCTAAAGAGTACAGTATACTACATCAGTTTAGTACTAGTACTTTACAAGACCTCATATTTCCTGTAACGACCCTTGAAATAAATAATGGGGGGGGGGGTGGGGGGGGGGGGGGGGGGCTGAACTCGCCAGTTTTGTAGACAGACCGATTGATTATTTGAGTCCACCTCACAAAAATATTTACATAGATACATATAACAGTAAATACAAGTGATCCACTCGTTTATGAGAGACTTGAAATATATCACAGTATATCATGGTTTTAGCTAACAATGGCAATGACATTATCCCAGTATTCTTCAACATGTTTGTGTGAAAGTAAAAGCTTACCAATTCTTTCAATCCTTGTCACTTCTCTAACTTCTTGAACTTTTTCTACTGTTGTCTGGAAATAACATGTACATGATGTAAATTGTTGATCTGACATCAAGATGTTTTATTGTTGTTATTTATATGGAAATGAGATTAGGCTGTCATTGGGGGTTAATGATGAAAACACTTCAGGTATAAATCATAATCATGATAAAAAATGTTATTGAATAAACTTGAGTAATCGTACATCCTAAAGATAGCCAAATGCTCTTTGAATAATGTGCGGAATTTGCTCGAAAACTGGACAACAAAGATAAACATTCATTGAGTCCATGGCAACTATCCATCATTTCTATCGCAAAACAAGAAAAGGACAACTCTATAAATACCAAGCTGACACAACACACCTAGTATACAATCACTGTCGAATAGCTGCATGTAGTATTACAATTAATATGCAATAAATCTAAAACGAAACTTCTGGAACAAAAATTCTTACCGCCGCCATGCTGCCGGTGTGTGAAATAGCGCCCTCTACCAAACTAACTCGGAAGGGACGTAACTTATCGTCAGTCGTCGAGTCCAATCATGTATATACAATTCTTACAAATTCACAAAACGTGTTCGAACCTATTTCCATACCTTCCACACGTGACCCGAAGAAAACAATAAATTAATTATCCACACCCTAACAACCGATTGGTGTAAATCCGATTGGATCTTACAATGAAGAACCTCTAATTAGTAATTTAATCATGCCCACAGATCCTTATTAATTAATTACTATTGTTCAATTGTTTTATTCGAGTCGTAACCATGGTAAGTCACCTATGTTACAAATTACACGATAACACAGATGACCTTTGACGTTTTTAGTACCAAATAACGGATATCTTGGTGACCCTTTTCGCACATTCTAGATCTGTTTGAAATTCTTTGATTAAATATTCAAAAAAGTGTCGTAAATATAATATCCGCTTTGCGTATTTTCGAAAACATTCTAAACGATTCTAGGTTAATCGGCGACGTTCTGGAATGATCAGCGGTGATTTGATAAAGGACAAATACACGTGATCAATAACATGCTATTTTTGAAATTCATTTCTCCGAGTAAATATCCGAAATTTAGATTTAAAAACATGCTGGAAATAACGCCGTGAATGGTGATTTAGTAATGTGTAAAAAATGTTGAGCGACATGTACGATGTACCTAATTTTCAGAGGTTATATTCAGTAATTTTGCTTTGCCTAAAATGACAGTGGGTGATATCACAGAACAGGGAATTTCCAAGAGAAATCAAAACTGTGAAGTGGCTTTGAATGCGTGATGTATGTTGAATTTTATTCGACTTCAAAGTGAGGATTGAAGTGGAGGGACATATGTCCCTCGGGCATCCAGGGGGTTAATTCATATTTTTTTCAGAGCTACGGATTGCGAAATATGGTGAGATTAGTAAAGCGCATGGTTACCGGGCTTCTCGACCTTTCTCTGCCATGTTTGAACTTCAAAAAAAAGACGGCGAATTTTGATTGTGCACCCATGTCACCTACACGTAACTATTTTAGTGTCAGACAGCCATTTCGAAAAAAGAAATTAGTCTGATCAGACTGGTCAGAAAGCTTTATCTTTGCTCACAGTACGTTTAGTCCGCAACGGAAGTTTTGTGTTTTTGTTCAAGTACTGCATATTTGTGTAGACTGAGTCATGGCGATTTAGCACGGCGCTGGAGACGAAACGATAGATTGTCGTTAATCTGTTTATGATGCTGATTGAGCGAAAATATTCAAATGTAAGATATGGAAAGATATGACGGTTCATATCAAGGTGTATATTAATAGACAGGAAGTTAGTGAGTGAGTGAGTTGGTTTAACGCCGCCTTTAACAGTATTCCAGTTATATCACGGCGTGTCAACTTTATGTAGGAGGAAAGCCCGAAGTTATGCAGGTCTCAGGGGTTTACCACTTCGGTGAAACCCACGAGCACGAGTATGGTGCAGACAAACCTAGAAACATAATTGGGGCGAACCGGGATTCGAACCCACAATCATAGGTTTCTGGCACAGCGAATCGAGGCGCCTTAGACGACTGGGTCACCCGTTCCCCCGGCAGGAAGTTAGAATTTGGTTACTGTACTCTGTGTGAAGCAATAAGAATGTTCTAACACTTTTTACGCAATATGTTCGTTTTTGAAACCGCGACGTCATCACAGTGCGGCACTTAGCGGTATGTAAAGCCAGCTGACGACCAGGCACCATATGAGGGTTAACGGTCAGGCAATACTGATGCACAGTATGCAATACTTGCTGTCTACCTCGCGGTGACGTGACGCACTCCAACTCGCTGTGGGGTTGCCATAGTGATGTGACAAATAGTTGACAAACTACCCTTACTAAACTTTCTCAAAGTTATGATTGGGAGATCTTTAATAACAAACCTGATCATTTTAATCCGAGCGTGGTGATATAACAAGTGGTGCGTGTCTGTGCGCGTGCGTGCGTTTGCGTGTACGTGCGCAACCTAGTGTCAGTTCGGCTTTAGTTTAAGAGAAGGCGAATATTGGGATGTTGGCGAGATGGGATGAAGCCAGTAATACGGTACCAGTAATATAGGCTGTTGGCGACAAATCAAGCAGAGTGGGTGAGTGAGTATGGTTTTACGCCGCTTTTAGCAATATTCCAGCAATATCACGGCGGGGGACACCAGAAATGGGCTTCACACATTGTACCCATGTCGGGAATCGAACCCGGGTCTTCGGCGTGGTGAGCGAACGCTTTAACCACTAGGCTACCCGACCGCCCCCAAATCAAGCAGAACAGGTGGTTGGGTTCATTTGTTTTGCCGAGGTGATGCAGGTCTTACACGTTTTATCAGTTTGGCGAACCCAGTGAGCACGGATATGGACCTGATATACCCAGAAACGTAATCAGGGCGAAACAGGATTCGAACCTGCAATTATAGGTTTCTGGTTTGTCTTAGGAACGCAACTCTTCACAGCAAATCGCGGCGCCTCAGAAGACTGAATCGCACGTGTCACCGTAAGGCACCAGTCACTTTTAATAGAGGCGAGTGGGTCAGGAACGAACAGAGGAATGTCACTAAAACATATGAGTCTCCAGGAGAGTGTCACCAAAACACATGACAGTCTCTAGGGGAGGGTCACCAAAACATATGACAGTCTCTAGGAGAGGGTCACCAAAACATATGGCAGTATTTAGGGGAGGGTCACAAAACATATGACAGTCTCTAGGGGAGGGTGGGAGGGTCACCAAAACATGTGACAGTCTCTAGGAAAGGGTCACCAAAACATATGACAGTCTCTAGGAGAGGGTCACCAAAACATATGACAGTCTCTAGGGGAGGGTCACCAAAACATTTGACAGTCTCTAGGGGAGGGTCACCAAAACATATGGCAGTCTCTAGGAGAGGGTCACAAATACATATGACAGTCTCTAGGGGAGGGTCACCAAAACATATGACAGTCTCTAGGGGAGGGTCACCAAAGAATATGAGTCTCCAGGAAAGGGTCATCAAAACATATGGCAGTCTCTAGGGGAGGGTCACCAAAACATTTGACAGTCTCTAGGAGAGGGTCACCAAAACATATGGCAGTCTCTAGGAGAGGGTCACAAAAATATATGACAGTCTCTAGGGGAGGGTCACCAAAACATATGAGTCTCCAGGAGAGGGTCACCAAAACACATGACAGTCTCTAGGAGAGGGTCACCAAAATATATGACAGTCTCTAGTAAAGGGTCACCAAAACACATGACAGTCTCTAGGAGAGGGTCACCAAAACATATGACAGTCTCTAGGGGAGGGTCACCAAAACATATGGCAGTATTTAGGGGAGGGTCACCAAAACATATGACAGTCTCTAGGGGAGGGTGGGAGGGTCACCAAAACATGTGACAGTCTCTAGGAAAGGGTCACCAAAACATATGACAGTCTCTAGGAGAGGGTCACCAAAACATATGACAGTCTCTAGGGGAGGGTCACCAAAACATTTGACAGTCTCTAGGGGAGGGTCACCAAAACATATGGCAGTCTCTAGGAGAGGGTCACAAATACATATGACAGTCTCTAGGGGAGGGTCACCAAAACATATGACAGTCTCTAGGGGAGGGTCACCAAAGAATATGAGTCTCCAGGAAAGGGTCATCAAAACATATGGCAGTCTCTAGGGGAGGGTCACCAAAACATTTGACAGTCTCTAGGAGAGGGTCACCAAAACATATGGCAGTCTCTAGGAGAGGGTCACAAAAATATATGACAGTCTCTAGGGGAGGGTCACCAAAACATATGAGTCTCCAGGAGAGGGTCACCAAAACACATGACAGTCTCTAGGAGAGGGTCACCAAAATATATGACAGTCTCTAGTAAAGGGTCACCAAAACACATGACAGTCTCTAGGAGAGGGTCACCAAAACATATGACAGTCTCTAGGGGAGGGTCACCAAAACATGTGACAGTCTCTAGGAAAGGGTCACCAAAACATATGACAGTCTCTAGGAGAGGGTCACCAAAACATATGACAGTCTCTAGGGGAGGGTCACCAAAACATTTGACAGTCTCTAGGGGAGGGTCACCAAAACATATGGCAGTCTCTAGGAGAGGGTCACAAATACATATGACAGTCTCTAGGGGAGGGTCACCAAAACATATGACAGTCTCTAGGGGAGGGTCACCAAAGAATATGAGTCTCCAGGAAAGGGTCATCAAAACATATGGCAGTCTCTAGGGGAGGGTCACCAAAACATTTGACAGTCTCTAGGAGAGGGTCACCAAAACATATGGCAGTCTCTAGGAGAGGGTCACAAAAATATATGACAGTCTCTAGGGGAGGGTCACCAAAACATATGAGTCTCCAGGAGAGGGTCACCAAAACACATGACAGTCTCTAGGAGAGGGTCACCAAAATATATGACAGTCTCTAGTAAAGGGTCACCAAAACACATGACAGTCTCTAGGAGAGGGTCACCAAAACATATGACAGTCTCTAGGGGAGGGTCACCAAAACATATGGCAGTCTCTAGGAGAGGGTCACCAAAACATTTGACAGTCTCTAGGGGAGGGTCACCAAAACATTTGACAGTCTCTAGGGGAGGGTCACCAAAACATATAGCAGTCTCTAGGAGAGGGTCACAAAAACATATGGCAGTCTCTAGGAGAGGGTCATCAAAACATATGACAGTCTCTAGGGGAGGGTCATCAAAACATATGGTAGTCTCTCGGGGAGGGTCATCAAAACATATGGCAGTCTCTAGGGGAGGGTCACCAAAACATATGACAGTCTCCAGGAGAGGGTCATCAAAACATATGACAGTCTCTAGGGGAGGGTCACCAAAACATATGACAGTCTCTATAGGGGAGGGTCACCAAAACAAATGACAGTCTCTAGGGGAGTGTCATAAAAAATAATACAAATATTTTTTGAGGGTCATGATTAAATGGACACTTAATAATAAATTATAACATGCATCTACGGTTTGTCTTTTACAGTAGGGTCAGGAAAATAACGTACAAGCATTATTATAGGGGAGGTTCGTTATTTTCAGTACAATGGTGAATGAAAATCCTCGGCCCCCCTCCCGTAATAAATGACTGGTCCCAAATATTAATTGGAAAGGTCAGTCTTTTATAAACTATGTTGTGAATTAAAGAACGGAAAGAAGAGAATAGTGAATTCGAGGAATATGTTATTTGAGGGCATTCATTTGACATCTTTCATCCAATTTCCTTGTTCCCAAATGTACAAAAACACGTAGTTTTGTTGACAGACGGCTCGTTGAAAAACGTATACATGAGCTGTGTCGCTCCGTGGGACCCGCCCCACAAAGCGATCTTAGCGCTACGACTGTCGTAAGTCAGTTTTAAAGCATGGGAGTTACGATCGACTTAGCGCTAAGATCGCTTTGTGGAACGGGGCCTGAGCTATATTAATGAGATTGTACCAGGTATTTTGGATGATGGCGGTCATGAGGTGCATGGGTCGTTGTTCGTGTTTGAAGTCACTATAGTTTGCCTGGATTGTTTGCAGACCACTATGAAGTAATCCCATAACAACTGACTGCAGAGGCCAGGTGAGGTGAAATGGGCTTTTAACGTCGCGTTTAAGAATATTGCACTTATATAGCGGCGTGCTTGTGTGTACGTGTGTGTGCGTGCGTGCATGTGTGTGTGCGTGCGTGCACTAGTCCGGACTGATGCCGATTTTATAGTTCCAGCCCACTGGGATACCATGCTGCCGTTTAACATGAATACCTTACTCAGACACAGTATACGGACTCTCAGCCGACGTCCTTGTTTTTAGCCCCTTAATGCCGAGCAGACAGGGTAACAAGTACAACCTTTTAACGTCATTTGGTATGACAAGACCGAGGATTGAACAGTAATGCAACGTACCCTTTAACCGCGATACAGGAGTTGTTATTGTAAGTACTGGATTGGATGGTTGGTTCTCCAGCTATATGACGGCAGTCTGTAAATAATCGAGTCTGGACCAAACAATCCAGTGATTGACACCATGAGCATCGAGCCACGCAACTGGGATACGATGACATGCATCAACCAAGTCAGCGAGCCTGACCACCCGATCCCGTTAGTCGTCTCTTAAAAGCATAGTCGCCTTTTACGACAAGCATGGGTTGCTGAAAACCTATTCAACCCCGGATCTTCACGGGTCTAAGTATTGGGCCTCATATCGGGATGCATTACTTGACAGCCGTATCATTACACCACTACTGACCACCGTTCCATTTAGTCACCTCTTATGACAGCATAGGTCAGCTCTGGGTCTATTCTAATCTCCACCTCACACTCAGAGGACCTATTCTAGTGCATCTATCCCGGAATCCTCAGGTTGGGCAATACTGCATCTGGCCACCCTGCAATTCAGCCTTGTGGTCAGCATCAACTATTATCAAATCTCCAACACAAGACAACAATAATTTTAACAATACCCTTTATTCCTGTTCATATATAAAGTGCACTTATAGATCCACAATTGCATAGCTGTCAACATCTAAAACAATCATTATCACCCGATTGTGGCTGGACTACTGCTTGCGACAGTTCATCTGGCTATGTTCTGTCTGCCTTTGGTAGCCCACGTATGCTCTGCATTTCTCGAACTACAGGACTCAACATTGACAGCCCATAGGAGGGGACTGGTGTGTATGGTTGGCATGCCTGGAGCAAGAAGAAAAAGTCCTCTGTCTTTTCAAAACAGAGTCTTTCCTCGTCCATACTTCACTGTCACATCATTGAGGAACAGTGAGAAACAGGATTTCTGTTCATGGTCCTGGAGATGATCCTAAATGTCCTAAAGATTATTTTCAGATTTGGTAATGACAGAAGAAAGTTGTTAAAATCATGAAACTGTCCTTAAGCCATTTGTCTCCAGACAACCACTTCTACAACCCTGTGGAGTACTGACGACAGGAAACGAGTCATCCTGCAGTTCGTGTTATGGTGTTGGTACAAAATAATGGAGAGATAAACAGCTATGCAATTGTGTCAACGTAATGAAAACCTCACTCACTCACTCACAGCTAACTCGGTGACTACACACGGGCAGTGGATTCAGAGCATTGAAAATTGTCTAGGTTCTACCTGAACACCTTGATTTGTCAACAGCAATTTAGTCACTTAATATTTGCTACTGCAAACTCGAAACAATTAAAAATATATACTGTCACAAAGTGCAATGAAATGTGACACATTTTTCCACAAGTCTCCGAGCTGTTGTTTACAATGTAAGTAACACTTAACCTGTACATGCAGGATAGAAACTAACAGTTTTAGTCCATGGTCCTTATAATGATAACACACAGTAAAACCCTTGAAACAGGCAAATTTCCACCTGTCTTCAGGATACCTCAACTACTGGGCAGTTTGACAAGGACTACAGGACTAGTGCCAATTTCTTACGCTGACATGCTTTTTCCTTAAGTTAACATTAGGTATTGTCAACATTTAATGCAGTTAAAGATGTGAATCGACAATGACATGTTGATAAAAGTAACATGTTTACCTTCGTATATGTGTAAAGATGCTTTATACAAGTATAATTTTTGTAAGCCTTGGACCAGTGTAACTCAACCTTGTAACTTATTTTATTTGCTAAATTAACATTCTTTGCAAATACTTCATAAAAACACAAAATGCAAAGTAGGACTACCTGCAAGAAAGTTTCTCATGAGGAATAGAGATGTGCCCAAAATGAATACTTTGTTGGCAGTGGTAATAACAATGCATTTCTTGTATTGTGGAAAATATCCAAAGGTCAACATTTTGGTGTTGACAGATTGTTTGATGGTATTCAGCAAAGACATAGAATGTTGGATACAGATATTGAAAAATAATTTGTCCTCTGGTATTCTTACATGACCACCAAATTCTGAATGCCCCTTTAATAAAGTTGATACAATTACCCTTGTTCTGTATTGCAGCAAATGATCAACCTCTGCCACATGGCTTACAAAACAATGCCACAAGTACCTGTGGTAGCTATTGATGAATGCCTTTGTTTCATAAAAGACGTCAGTAGAACAGTTGTATTCTTAAAAAAATGTTTTCCTTTCTTTTAGGCCAGACCAATTTAATTACTTGTTTTACAGATTTGTATCCTCCAAATACATTAAGACCCCCTCACCAAATATTCAATGTATACTACACAGCCTTTCCCCGGTTAATTTCCACAAGGAGATGTCTGTGCTGGCAGCAGCAGCATCAGCAGCAGAAAGTACCCATAGCTGTCCCACTCCAATTGTAAGGTTTCTGAACACGACAATAACTTTAACAGGGTGAGAAACTAATAGTTTTTGTCCACTAGTCCTTATAATGGTAACATATAGCAAAACCCTTGAAATGGGCCAATTTCTACTAGTCCTTAGGATACCTTAACTATTGGGCAGTTTGGTAAGGACTACAGGACTAGTGCCAATTCCTAACGCTGTTTAACTGGGGAGGAAGAGTATCTGTACAATCACTGAATCGGTCTGGCCTATTCTTATTAAATTATTGTTGTCCTGTCACACTGTAGTTTAGGAATCTGGTTATCAGACCATTAAATTACAAACAGGATACACAGTTACAGAATGTAGCACGTCTTGAGAGAACTGTCATTAATCACTGAAATATTCTCAGTTAAAACCATCTAGAATAACAAACAATTGTCATTAATAAGTCTCAATAGCAACAGGAGGGAGTAAAGACCAACAGACAGAACAATAGGTGTTAATAAACATGCTATATGGACCACCATTTAATAACTCATGTATAATCAATTTTGTTCAACTAGCTAGCAGCCTTGAATACAAGAACATCTGTATATACCAATAGGCAATAGTTTGGTAGTTATTACAGCACTTAAATGCAAACATATGCAACATTTTGAGACAGTGAATAAATTAGCAGCACATTTTGAATAAATAGTTCAACATTCACCAACTGTAAACAGTTGGAGATGGTGTTACAATAAAAACAGGTTTGCTCAAACATGTTATACATATCAATCCACTGAGATCAGGATCTTTAGCTTCTTAGACAGGTGTCTTGGCAGTTCAACCAGTGTTTTACAAAGACGAGTTTCTCGAAGCAGGAACCTATTCCTATAAGGAGGGCTATAACCGATCACTGAACACATTAATGTATACATATTTCCACCGTGACAATATGAACACTGTTACATGACATTTTATCTCTCCTAAGTAGAATAAAATAGTTAAATAATTAAATTGATTAAATTAAAAATTATACTATCCATTCCACAAGAATACTGCTTAAATACTAATCAATATTAATCCAGCACAGGATCTTTGTATTAGATATGTTCATTAGCAAGTTGAAAACTTTGGTATTGGTCGTGAGATAAATAATCACCATGTAATCATCTGACTAGTGTTGGAATTTGTCATACATATTGAGTAAGTATAACTAAACTAAACATGTTACTGCTGTTATCAAAGTCATGAAAGGGAGGTGACTGCTAAGTACATACACTGCCATGCATATTCATCAAGTCCTGTCATTTATACTCATTTAATTATTCAAACTCTCATATAAATCACTCATCATAAACAGCTCCACTTCATGTCAGACGACTCAAAGATTTCAGTATGGGAAGGACTGGTCAGGCATTCCTTGTCAAACAATGGAATCTTACTTTATCAGAATTTGTTAAATTTGACACAATAATCAAATCCTTTTTCAAATTATCAAAATTGAATCAAAACAAGAAAGTTGTAACCCCATGAGGCATTGTTTTGTGTCTCATAATTTCTTTTATTTGACAATAAGCAATCTGTTTCAAATTATCAAAATTTATTCAAAATGGCAAGAAACCTCACGAGTCATTTTTTGAAACAAAACTTTGTAAGTTTGTTCTGGTTCATGGAGTTGGATTACCTGATTGCGTTGGTTGAAAAGTGCCAGTGCATTCACCAACCCAAGCATGTGACAAAATGACTAGCCTCCCCCACACCTAGTCCCAAGCAAGCATCAAGTACAAACGGATGAAATTACTAGCCTACCCACAGCAGTTCAGTCAAAGGTCATGTCACATATGTACAGAGCAATAAATATTGAACACACCGGAACCTTCTACACATAAATACTTAAGAGGTTCCAGTCTGCTTAAACATAACAAAATAAATCTTGATTATTCTCCTAAATGAACCAATGGCAATGTATATTTGGTATCAGAGGAACTGAAACCAATGGTATCATCACTATGACAACTCTTATTCCCTTCTCCATCAATGATAAAATGGACAAATGTACACAGGCTTGGTCAAATTCAACAAACTAAAAAGCAAAAATTATCTTGACCCATAAAAGCCATGTAGCATGATAAATGGCTGTCCTCTTCGAGAAGATGGCTTTCACAGTATAATGAAATTTTGCTCTTCCAACACCTCATATCTGGATTTAATTGCATATAAGGCCTTCAATTGTTTTTCAGTTGGTTTACGAAAATAAAAAATAACAGCAACTAAAAATATCCAAATAAAATAAAGACTTGACAAACAAATTTGAACAGACATTGTTACAAAATTAGATGAAATGAAAAATAACAACAAAAAAACATACACAAGATTTTATCACCGCTATTCGTAATAAATGGTGAATAATATGGGTATAAATCTTTATTCTCACAAAAACAAACCCGAAAAATCCAATCAATTATCTTTTGGCGTTGTTTTGCAATCGTACTTCCGTGATAGTGTCACCTACAGGTTTGTTTTTCATTCATTTGTAGCTGTAGTAATTTGGAACTTAATTGACAAAAAAATAAATGATTAACCCGCCAATACTGAATTTTAGGCAAAATATTCTTTTCACAACTAATAAAAAATAAAAGGCCTAAGCAAGAAAAACCTGCATCTCAGCGCCCTGAAGCAAGGACTTCAGTGAGTGAGTGAGTGAGTTGGGTTTAACGCCGCTTTTAACAGTATTCCAGTTATATCACGGCGTGTCAGCTTAATGTGGGAGGAAAGCCCGAAGTGATGCAGGTCTCAGACGTTTACCACTTCGGTGAAACCCACGAGCACGGGTATGGTGCTGACAAACCTAGAAACATAATCGGGGCGAACCGGGATTCGAACCAACAATCATAGGTTTCAGGCGTGCCTAAGGGACGCGACTGCACAGAGCAAGGACTTCATGTTAAGGACTTGTCGATAAATACAGTAGAATAGCGTCCATTTGGTTGGCATGATTTGACTACATGGGACATACCATTATAAGTTAACATTAATGTTGCTTACCGGGTAGTTAGTACTGGAGATCAACAAAGTCATGTTTATGTAACAACCTCTCACTTCATAGCCTTTATTATCAAAGTTGGGACATATGACACTACACTTTGACTTGTCATGAAGTTTGCTTTTGTTTATTTGCTGGTTGTTTAACATTCCACTCAGCAATATTCCAGCTATATGACGGTGGTCTGTAAATAATCGAGTCTGGGCCTTACAAGCCAGTGATTGACATCACGAGCATCGATCCACACAACTGGGATACGATGACATGCATCAACAAAGTCAGCAAGTCTGACCACCCGATCACGTAAGTCGCCTCTTACGACAATAGTCGCCTTCTACGGCAAGCATGGGTTGCTGAAGACCTTTGCTTGTCACGAAAGGGTTTTTCACATACTGTTGATGTTTCTGCACGAACCAGGTTTTTTTTAATATATCAAAGGTGATTAGGGTAAAGATCAGAAACTTCATTATTTCTTTTCTATTTCCAGTGTGAAATTAGTTGTATAAATAAAGTGTTAAAAAAAGATATGGTCTAAATTATCAAATATATTCCTGTAACAATATTTTCCAAATCATTTCGATTAAAATGTCGAGATATGAGTTGGAATTTTAACATTAACCATGGGTTTTTCTGCTACCGCGAATACAGAAGGACTATAATTATAGCTGCTATAGCTACATACAAGGAGTGTTAACTGTTCTGAGAAACAGTATCAAAACAAGAGTGAGTGAGTATGGTTTTACGCCGCTTTTAGCAATATTCCAGCAATATCAAGGCGGGGGACACCAGAAATGGGCTTCAAACATTGTACCCATGTTGGGAATCGAACCCGGGTCTTCGGCGTGACGAGCGAACGCTTTAACCACTAGGCTACCCGACCGCCCCGTATCAAAACAAGAAGGTAGGGGAACAAAGATGTCCCTCGCCCCTGCCTATCAACATGATTATGTTCCATGACGTGAGTTTGTACATAGTCGTATTTACAGTTTCATGAAATGAAATGCCACTAATTACAACTGTATTATTTACAGATCATTAACAACAACACAAATAAAACTCTGATGGCATTAAAATAGAAGAGCTAAAAACCTAGTGTAAATTATGCAGATAGTAAATAAGAAAGAGATAAATGAGATTCAAGCAATGTAAGGGTATGTATGTACATATACATACAACTAACTAGGTCATAAAGGATCATATCGCTCACACAAAACAAAAAACTTAACAGTGGACAATTATATTCTTAATTTTTAAATTCAAATTCCTGAATTAATAAGAAAACTGCATTAATCACCTTTAGGCTAAAAAAATATTAAAAGAATTGGTTCTCAGGCAATGACTTTTGAAAATTAGTGCAGCCTGTATTTTTTGTTTGTTTTGCTTGTTGAAACTAGTATGTTACCAAATTAACAGTTGTGAACCATCAACCTTTTTTTCTTTTCAAAATGGAAATAAAAACGGAACGTGTGGCAGACTTTCTGATGTGGGGGTGCCCGAGAACCAAGACTACTGTAAACAGCTTTATTTCTGCGCCGTTAAAACATTGCGAATACCGTGCCAAAGACAATACTGCGACGAGATATTTTTGCAAGTTGCCGTGTTGAGATGACCCCTCGCGTACCAAACAATAGACAGCTTCTCTCCGAAGCTAGTTTTTCTGAGTTGGCCGCAAAGTTGACCGGAAGAGATTGCGACCAATTATCAAATACGATAATTGACTCAACTCAGTGTCATGTCATGTGTGGACAAAATTGCAAAGGACACTGACGCAATCAAGCGAGGTTGGAAGAAGGCAGAATTACTGTGAGGTAACAGTGACACTAACTGGTCTGTTTACACTGTCATTTGTGATGTATTGTGTGACCATTCTGCATTCATTTGTGTTTTTAACTTATTGAGTAACTTGTAGTTCTGGTTGATGATTTCAACATTTGATGACGTGTTGCAATGAATAAAGTATGTATGTATCATTTATACTTATTTTTGCGTTTTTAATTTTTGCGATTGAGTCTCGTTCGCAAAACTCGCAATAATAAAACGGTCGCAAAAAATTCCCTGTTTACAGTATTTCTTTTTTAGCCTTATGAAAGTGTCCATCCCTCAACCACAGTATTCATGCACCTTATGCATTGTCCTCGATCATCAAAAAACCTAATATATTACCCCAAACTGTTTCGAATGAAAACATCACAATCATTTTATACAATCCTGTACAAGTGACTTGTAAGTTAGATAGAAATAAGTTTCTTTATCGAGGAAATTGTCCTGGCAAACAAGTGATAGTGTATTTTCCTGGCAATTCAGATCCGAGTTTGCTCATAAATGATAAATGTCACCGGGTGCTGCTGATTTCTTTCTTCGGCCTCGGTGATTTTAAGATGAAACACGACCCAGTAATTGGAAACAAAATATAACAAACTTAAATACAAAAGATATAAGATTGGATAGCAATACATAGCTAGCAACACACAACACTTAAATAAAAGAAATAACCTCTAACAAATCAACCATCTGCAACAACTGATAATACAAAAGCAAAGGAGTAGCTGCCTCAAAGGGTCATGTGACAATAAATTTGATTGGTCAACATACTGAGGCATCACAAGACAATGTCTCTGATTGGTCAAAATTTACTCTTCTCCCTCCTAAGTTTAAGTTAAACTAAACAGGTAATGTAGCACACAGGAATAATCCCTTTTGACAATATCGGTTGGAGATTTTGAGCTGACACTTAACATCACGCATATACACATACAAACAAAGCTGAATTATCTTGCATAATACCTCATTAGGATAACATGTTTTGTGGTAACTGATTGTTTAAGGATGGCAGTAGGTTGTTTAATTTTGTTAAATGCAAACTCAGCAAAATTCCAGCTCTACGATGACGGCCTGTAAATAACTGAGTGTTGACCACATGAACAAGATCCACGCTGTTGGGCTATG
Source organism: Haliotis cracherodii (assembly GCF_022045235.1). NCBI lineage: Eukaryota > Metazoa > Mollusca > Gastropoda > Lepetellida > Haliotidae > Haliotis > Haliotis cracherodii. The sequence goes on from NW_027266270.1 coordinate 6,749,039, forward strand.
ATGACACAAAGGGAGTGAGTGAGTTGGGTTTAACGCTGCTTTTAACAGTATTCCAGTTATATCGCGGCATGTCAGCTTAATGTGGGAGGAAAGCCCAAAGTGATGCAGGTCTCAGATGTTTACCACTTCGGTGAAACCCTCGAGCACGGGTATGGTGCTGATAAACCTGGAAACAAAATCGGGGCGAACCGGGATTCGAACCATGCCCAAGGGACGCAACTCTGCACAGCGAATCCCAGCACTTTAGACGACTGGGCCACCCATGTCCCCTACCTTTATTATGAGGGACTACACACTGTACATACTGCACCCATGTAAGGAATTTGAATTCCTGTGGGAATTCCACTGGGCTTTCCCAATGAACCATAAGGATGCTACAACATAGTAATGTTGTAATGGTAAATACGGGTGTGCAATACAACTACCGTATATCGCTGTGTATAAGGCAGCCCCACGTATAAGACGACCCCCCTGTACACGCCTTAAAAATCAACCCAAAATCCTATACTCCGTGTAGTATTTCAATATGTTGCAATACAGCCGTCAGCAATACACGTATCGCAATACACTTGTGTATCAATATTTTTTTAAACAGTCACAGAAGAATCAACAAATAATTATATGAACAATTTTATGCTGTTTAGATTAACATTCCATATTGATGACTAATATTTAGTCTCGCTTATCCATACTACCCATTTTGAAGTCTGAAGTCTGGATTATTGAAAAAAGAAGTACCTTTTGAACAGTATGAATATATATAATATGGGCTCAATACGTATTGCAATACGTATCGCAAAACAGGTCTCTCTATTGTTATATATTGTAATATGATTGATGTGCCAATACGCCAACCCCAGAAAACATCCCAATATAGAGCACACTTTTCTCAAATCTAAATGCCAAATTCACGTTACAGATTTCATTATGCAACTACTTCATAAGCATGACATGGTAACAGGACTACCGGACTAGGATCCTATATTCGCTATAACATATTCGTAAACATAAATTGGCACCATCAGTCTTATCAAAGTAGAGTCCATGCTCGGGCTGGGATGATACGCTAACTGTGCAATCTAATACGTATCACAATAGCTTGCTCAAAATCCGATACTTATCACGTTACTTGCATGTGCTATTATTTGAGTAAGCCATCTTTTTCAAAGGATGGCGAAATACCCGGCACACTGACGATTTACAGTCGGCAGTGTCAAGAATGGTGCAGTGGATGAAAATATTTACGCTTTCACTACTAATTAGTGTTTGGTGTAACCGTTATAAAAGCAAATATAAAAGGTAAGACTCGCTACTTTTTACTTTGTGTGTGACTGATCGATACATGTATCGAGAAGTAAAAAATTGCGATCTACCGATGCATCGATGCATCGTCCCACTACTAGTCCCCGAAACCTCAGTTTGTTGACCAATCGTAAATATATGTCAGCAACACTTACTAACTGATGAACCCACGGTGTTGGTGTAACAATGACACATACAGACAGCCATACATCGTTAAGCCAGCCCAGTTCCAACACTCCCTGACAGTCAGACCAATAACAACCTCTGATGATGATGATGATGATATGGTAGCTTCGCGATGACTGGCCATGGAATATAAACCGAACCATAATGGGCAGACTTCCAACATAATCGTGTCCTGTGCTTTAAACAGTGGCTTGAAATGCTTCGACTTGTGGATGATTTTTAAGAAGGGTCAAAAGTTGAAAAAATTCCACTCAATCGGCGCCTGCAGCAATATGTTGAGTCACCTACCCAGGCACTTAGCTCAAGAAGAAGCATAACTTCCACCCCAAGCATCCTAGCAAAACTACGCCGAGGAATGGCCCTCGTTGGCGTAGTCGAACAAAGTCAACAACAGTTTACCAGCCAAAGGAGACGGTTGACAATTCTTAAACTCATTTCTTGGTTGACTATTCTAGACGAGATTGTGGGAATGACGCAGCATTGGACATATGCAGGATTAAGTGTGGCTGTTGTTCACTTAGAACAATGTACATTGTCAGTCCTGCGTTGTGGAATGCTAGATGAGTTGTCTCCCTTTGGCTGACATAATTAGGTGATAGATAGTCAAAGTATTTCATCAGTGTCGTCACCGACTATATCCTTGTTTCAAATGGACTGGCATTGCCATTGAATCCTGGGTTGGTAATTGTCTTTCCCTTTTCCTCGGTATCCATTATATCAATTTCTGGCAGTTTATGAGCTGGTTTCCACTCTGGTGTTGCTTTTAACAAGTGTCGGATTTTCTGTGAATGAACCAAAAAGCACAAAAGCTATATTTGTTGTATTAACATGTTTGCTTTAAAAGCTAGTATGTTTTCTCTCCACTTTTAGCAATATCCCGCAATACAAAGAGCTTTCTGTGAAATGTCCATAATTGCATGCATACACATTAAATAGAAAAAACAAACTAATAAATGAAATAATACCCCCAAAAGTACTAGAATCTGTACTTTACTAGCTAAGTGTTATCCCCAATATAACATTTGTTAGAAATAACACTTCTTTACATACAATCATAAATGAGATTGTATTATATCATTAAATATTATATGTATCCTTGGAGATTATTAATGTCCGCTGGCCACACATTACACAGCAAAGATACACAACAGTATTTGTGAATGAATATTCCTGTTAAAATGATACTTTTAGAAGAATCTGCAATGATATTGCTTACATCCCATAATAAAGTGGCCAAGATTTATCTGTGAGCCAGTGAATTATATTGTGAACGACGCCCCGCTGACAATGACATACGATTATCAAGGCACTAGCCTATCCATTCAGCCGTTTAGTCGCCATTCAACACGCATTCAACTCATGAGTTCAAGCACTTACCTCCAGCAGTGTCATGTCTGAGGGAGCGCTGAGAACTTTATGTATACTCATTCCTAGAATGAGCAGCACTGGTATAAAGGCCAACACCCAGCCCACCCCATCAGCCCACACGGGATACCGCTTCTTGCCGTACTTGATCGGAGTATACTGAATCCAGTTGAAGAACAGCAGGAACTACGGAGAGAAACGAGAGTCAGATATGTCTGTAGTGTCTTTTACAGGACAATAGTATAGGTCTCTCAGTCACACAGTTTGTTTCCACATGATTGTGTGAGAGTTTAGTTTAATACCGCAAAGAGACTAATGACATATGGGGGAGAGTCTTGATAGTCTTGATAGATTGTCATTCATTTCCAGTTAGGACTTGGTCAGAAAGAGCAAGGTGCAATATGTAATGCAGGATAAGTTAAAAAATTGCTGTTATATCAGGGCATGTCAGCTTTGGAGCAAGCCCAAAGTGACCAAAGTCTTAGATGTTTATCACTTTGGTGAAATCCACAAACATGGGTATGGTGCTGACAAACCAAGAAACATGATCAAGACTTAACTGGGATTGGAACTCATGATACTAAAGGACACAACTCATGTGCCCCCCCCCCCCCCCCAATCTCTCTTTCTCATATATTGACTGATGCTGATTAAAAGTGCTAGCTCACTGAGATACCATGCCGCAGATTAACATGAATACCCCTACCCCACTCAGACACAAGTGTCCTGACTCTGAGCCGACCAGTCCTGGTTTTAGCCCATTAATGCCAATCGCCAGACAGTGTAACAACAAGTACCATCTTTGAACGTCTTTGGGTATGACGCGGCCGGGGATCGAACCCTGGACATTGCGCTCTCCGGGCGGACATCTTCCACTAGATACGGAGCGGTCACAACTGCTTTGTGGAACAGGACCCTGAGCGTCACATTGGTGTGAATGTTAATGGGTGATGGGACCTAATACTTGTGGTGAGGTGAAGGGAAATAGGGTCTAATGTCGCGTCTAAGATTATTGCACTTACATAGTGACACACGTGTGTGTGTGTGTGTGTGTGTGTGTGTGTGTGTGTGTGTGTGTGTGTGTGTGTGTGTGTGTGTGTGTGTGTGTGTGTGTGTGTGTGTGAGAGAGAGAGTCTGAACTTATTCCGATTTTACAGTGCCAGCCCACAGTTTAACATGAATAAATGCTCACAAATAGGAGGGTATTAGTTTTCTTGTCAGTGGCCAATGACATGAACCTTCTGGCAATCTTCATAAAAACTAGCAAATTACAACAAACAGTAGATGACTTTGATGCAAAGCACACGATTAATGTCTGTTGATTAAAAATATATCTTCTTACAATTAGTGTTCCTGGAGTCAGGAATTTCCAGAAAAGTTTGAAGAAGTTGTGCCAGTGACGACTTCTAACGCCAATCATCTGTTGAATATCTTGGAGGAATCTGTCACATCCTGGAAGAAATGAGAGAAAGCTGCGTTAAGAGTATACATTACAGCATCAGTCCCAGTGATTCAGTTGGACGTTACATCAGCAAGATGTGAAGGCGTATGACAAGTGGGTTGATCAGTGTTGCTTGTTGACATCAGCTGCAATTTAGTCTAGTCTAGTATCCAGCATGGACACTTGGGCTGTAATGGTTCACCCGATGCCTACGATATCATCGATACTTAGGTGCACACGATACTTGAATCGTTAGTTCGTGTGATTGCGATATGCTGTATATACAACATGGACTAATAGAATTACCTCCCATAATGGCAGAAGTAGAATAGTGCCACCTGTAAGCATGGCAGAACACAGGGTTTTGGTTTGGTTTGTTGTTTAACGCCACACTCAGCAATATTCCAGCTATATGACGGCGGTCTGTAAATGATCAAGTCTGGACCAGACAATCCAGTGATTGACATCATAAGCATCGATCCACGCAATTGAGATCGATGACATGCATCAACCAAGTCAGTGAGTCTAACCACCCGATCCCGTTTGTTGCCTTTCACGGCAAGCATGGGTTGCTGAAGACCTTTTCTACCCCGGATCTTCAAGGGTGTAGAACACAAGGAAGAGGTGGTGTATGAGACTATCGTGATACCAGTAGAATCGTCAGTCTGTATTGTGATATAAATTGTATCCCAAGATACCAGGCGATACTCAGCTCTAATGGAAACGGCACTTGTCCCTGATCAATTTAGACAAGCATGCTGACCTACATGCTTTATCAAACAGCCCAGCCCCTCCCCTTAAGTAATCAAGCCTCTGTAAAACCGGTGTTTAATAGGTTGAGTTATCAAGGAAATGAGAATACTAACAACGATGACATAACCAGAGCTAGAGATAAGCTGTGTATTTGCAGAAAATAGCCCCCCCTCCCCCAATATTCAAAACCCAATTACTTTCAATAACTTGCGTACAGAAATGCATGCATTAAATGAAAAACTCAAATCTATAAAAACAGCATGCGTAAATACCCAATGAAGCTGTTTCAGCATGCGTACAATGAAGCTAATTTCCAAAACACCATTACGAGCTTATTTACTTTCGAAGTCCAGCCTTTAGTTAGAACCTTTATATACATCTATACCATTTTCTTGAAATCTTAAAATGTTAGCTCATTTTGGGAAAAACCCAATAGAGTGATGATTAAATGAGTGAAAAAATATTGGTTACCCAATGAAAAATGTAATAACCCAATTAAAATAGAAACCTTCCAGTAAAAACTCAATTGCTCAAAAAGTTATCTGGAGCTCTGCATAACCCACCTAAGCCTTAGTGACCTTTGAATTCTAACTTTCAGCAAATCACACCAAAGTATGGAGTAATGAAGACATACCATATATCCATGATACGATGACGCACTCAAGGATAGCCATGAAGAAAACAGACCAGCTGGCAGCATACGTATCCATTAACAGCAAGATGTACATTCCACCCTGAAAAAATGGAGTATGGTCATCATTACCATCCTGGCATCGTTTAACGCCGCACTCGGCAAACGTCACTATCACCTAAGTCACTCAGCATGACAACCTGATCAATGAATGAGTGAGCGAGTATAGTTTTATGCCGCTTTCAGCAATATTCCAGCAGTATCACGTCTAGGGACACCACAAATGGGCTTCACAAACTGCACCCATATGGGGAATCGAACCCAGGCCTTTGGCGTGATGAGCGAACGCTTTAACCACTAGGCTACCCCACCTCCCTCTGATCAATGAAGTCACCTATCACGACCAGCTTAGGTCACTGGGGACCTATTCTACCTGGAGTGAGTGAGTGTGTAAGTATGGTTTTACGCCGCTTTTAGCAATATTCCAGCAATATCACGGCGGGGGACACCAGAAATGGGCTTCACACATTGTACCCATGTCATGAATCGAACCCGGGTCCTCGGCGTGACGAGCGAATGCTTTAACCACTAGGCTACCCAACCGCCCCTACACTACCTGGATTCCCCACGGGGGTTTCCTGAAATTGTATCTCACCTCTGTGCATATAACAAGCCCACCAAGGAAGCCGCAGATGCTGACTACAAGTACAACCCAGGTCTTCTTCTGTCGCAGAGGTGGATATGTGTCCTGGACAGCCGTCATTATAGTCTCCAACAAAGCAAACTGAAAAACATGCAAATACCTTTGTAGACGTATGCATCAATTATGGATTACCAAAATGGACTTCTAAATTTCAAGTTCTTTTTATGAATTTGTAACACATACAAACACAAAAAGAGAGCTGTGATGTTCAATAGAGTTGTGCTGGTGTGATGTTCCTTACCTCACTTCCCATACCCAGTGTGATCAACATGAAAAAGAACAGGAAAGACCAAAGGGGTGAGATGGGGAGCCGCGTCACCACATCTGGGAACACAATGAAGGCCAACCCTGGACCTGGAACAAAACAGGGCCAACATTAGTGAGTGAGTGAGTGAGTGAGTGAGTGAGTGAGTGAGTTATGTTGTTTAATGTTGCTGTCAGTGATATTTCAGCTAAATCATGGCAGTCTTCAAATAAATGAGGCTGGACATTAATCAACGATCCATCTTTGGACTTAGGTCCATATGATATGAGTGAGAGTGAGTCGGGTTTAACGCCGGTTTCAACATTATTCCAGTTATATCACGGCGTGTCAGCTTAATGTGGGAGGAAAGCCCGAAAGTGTTGCAGGTCTAAGACGTTTACCACTTCGGTGAAACCCACGCGCATGGGTATGGTGCTGACAAACCTAGAAACATAATCGGGGCGAACCGGGATTCGAACCCACAATCATAGGTTTCTGGCGTGCCTAAGGGACACAACTCTGCACAGCGAATCGCGGCGCCTTAGACTACTGGGCCACCCGTGCCCCCTTCCATATGATATGAACTGAATCTACCTAGGACAAAGAGAGATTCTTATATTGTTATGTGTTATAGTGATTTCCCGAGCGAGAGAGTAATACATGAATTCATACACAAGTTTCGAAAACTCAGTTTAACACATATGCTAGTATAATAACTTCTTTATTACCCATCATTTATTATTTCTTTTGAGCTCCCCTTTAGAAAAAAAGCAGTGATCACGACTGCCGTCTTAGAACAATTGTCGAACGACATGAACAATTTTCAGCTGTCATATCGTTTCTGACCTTACATCACAATAAGATTCAAAGGATGCCAACAATGCTGTCTACTGGTGTGCTGAAGTAATATTTACACTAGTGCACATACAATTTTTATTTCTAACCTTATGGGTAATAAAAGACTTTATCCCATGCTGGGTCAGAATAGAAGTAAAAGAGCCAAACATGTCAAGAATACTTCACTGTTCACTTGTTATAATGAAAGTGTGAGTGGATCATGTGGCTTGGAAACACAAGCCAGCCACAAATATGACAGCACATCCTATAACACAACAAGCGTATAGTCGACGAAGTCATCTATATCCCCCGCCCATTTTAACACGCTATGGTCCCAAACCAGGTTACTGACCCAACATTTATCTTAGCTCATGTCAAAATAGCTGCAATGGAAATTCTAAAATACACATTTCAAAAACTCCTTAATATCAAATGGCATCAGTGCAATATGTGCCTGGTAGACATGCAAAGTTTTGTAAGAAAGTATTTAATGGTTGTTGAGTTACGCTCCGGAAATGAACACCACCCTTATAGAACCCGAGTCTAACTTGTTGCCATTGAAATATAAAACATAAAAATTTCTAAAATTCCTAAATAGCAAAAGGCACTAGTTCAGCATGAGTCTGATAGACATGCAAAGTTTCGTAGAGAAATATTTAACAGTTTCTGAGTTATGCTCCGGAAACGATTTTGGGACGCACACACGAACGAACAGAACCCATTTCAATATCCCAACGAAGTTGGGGCGGGGAGTAATATATAAATGCTAGTCAAAATAAGTTAAAGAGCACCTGCTTCTTTCAGATTAATTACAGCGATGGGTGTTCTTTTGTGTAGTATATTTATACAGCTGATCAAGTTGCATCCAGTTCTACTAAACATCTGAAGGATATGAAAAGCATTAGGTCCAGTGGGTACATACCTTGCTCAACAACCTTGTCTACTGGCATTTTCAGCTCATTTGCCAGATAGCCCACAATGGCAAAAATAACAAAGCCAGCAAATATACTTGTGCAGATATTTCCTATAGATACAATCAGAGTATCCCTGAAAAAATGATAAAAAAAATTGGTTCAGACAATTTTCTTACAAGTCTTAGAACAAAGCATCCTGCTGCAACAATAAGACAAGGACAGTTAAGACACAGTTACCATGGTTACTAGTAATTACTGCAATGATCTACAACACATTAAATGATTATTGGAAATTATTTGAGTGGGTGTGTGAATATGGTTTTACTCCACTTTAAACATTATTCCAGCAATATCAAATCGGGGGTACACCAGAAATTAGCTTCACACATTGTGTCCATGTCAGGAATTGAACTCGGGTCTTTGGCGTGACAAGCAACCGCATTAGCTACTAGGCTACCAAACCGCCCCAGAAATTGTTTGATAAACCAACCAACCATGTAACAGAATTTCACACAAATACATTTCATTAATCATCATTTCCATTTCCAATCAGCCGTCACCATCAACCCAAAAGACTTTCTTTGATGTCCTTCACACAAGTAGGAGTTACTTACTTAAAGCAGTCGTTGTGGAACTTATTGTAGCTGGATAGAGTGATCAGACCGCCCCAGGCAGGACTCAAAGCAAAGAAAATCTGCACAGCAGCATCCACCCATGTCTGGAATTACAAACAAAAAAACACAAACTCAGAACTAAGTCTCAGGAACTGTTTCCATTTCTTATCCAAATTTGTTACCATTTGTTTTGTTGATGCAAAAACAAAACAAAAAACACAAAAACTGAAAAAATGTGTAATTCCAAGTAGGTTTAAGCTCAGATAAAAAAATGACAGACAAGCGGAAATCATCAGTCTCTGGTGTCTTTATGAAACTTATGTCACACAATGCATCAAATTTCTCAGCATAAGCCTAACAAGGCCTAATTTCTTATCAAATATCAAAGAATCAAACCTATTTTTGAAAGAAGTATTACATTCTTCAGTAAAAATAGGTGATATGCTTGACTCTTTGATAGTGTCGTCTGCTACATCTGTGCCGGCTGCTTCAGAGCAAGCACAGTTTTGGTGGGAAAAGATATCAATTACAACATCCAGCCTCATCGTGTAGGCTGTGATAAGGCAAGCAACCGAAATGAAGGCACACAAAGACAAAGACTAATTACCTTTGCTAGCTTGAGTTTTTCAAAGTCAGGTGTGAGGTAATATATAATGCCATCTTGTGCACCTTCCAGGGTGACTCCACGGAAGAACAGGATTGTCAGAACCACATAGGGAAAGAGGGCTGTGAAATACACCACCTGCAAAAACAACCATGGGTCAGAGTGAGTGAGTGAGTGAGTGGGTGGGTGAGTGAGTGAGTGAGTGAGTGAGTGAGTGAGTGAGTGAGTGAGTGAGTGAGTGAGTGAGTGAGTGAGTGAGTGAGTGAGTGAGTGAGTGAGTGAGTGAGTGAGTGAGTGAGTGAGTGAGTGAGTGAGTGAGTGAGTGAGTGAGTGAGTGAGTGAGTGAGTGAGTGAGTGAGTGAGTGAGTGAGTGTCTAATGATGCCTTGAACAATATTTCCAGTTATATCAGTGGGTGTCCGCTTATTGCTGGAGGATAGCCCGAAGTGATGCGGTCTCAGATATTTACAAAAACCCATGTACAATGGAGCTTATTGCTGGAGGATAGCCCGAAGTGATGCGGTCTCAGATATTTACAAAAACCCATGTACACTGTGATTCAAACCCACAATGATAGGTTCCTGGCATGCTCAAGGGACGTAATTCTGCACAGTGAAATTGTGGCACCTTAGACAACTGGGCCACCATTACCCCACAATGGATCAGAAACAACACAAGACCCGAGCACAGAATACACAGAATTGTTATATTCTCTCACATCCGCAGTGATTGAGTTAGTTTATTTTTCACAGCTTCAAACAGTATTGCGGTTGTTTTACAGAGTATCAGCTTGGTGTGGGAGGAAATTCTAATGTGATGCAGGTCTTAGATGTTTACCATTTTGGTGAGTACAAATTTTAATGCACAATCACTATTGAGGTGAACAGGTAAATTTACAGTTGGAAAAAAACCTAAATAATGCTTTTGAATATTTTTATTAAAACATGTTAACTTTTTTTAAAGGGTGAGCAGATTCATAATTTTCTTACATAAAAAATATTGCCTTGATGTAAGATTTTCAACCAGCTGTCAGCTTCTAGTTTCTCTCAGTGGAACTTGGGGAAGAATTAATTGATCCCCAGAAACCTATTCTTGTAGTATGCACCATGTAATAGATCTGCTGTTTAGGCTCAGTGACTTGGCTGATTGCGTGTCATTGTTCCCTAACAGCGTGGGTCACTGCTAATAATATCAATGACTACATTGTCTGGTCCAGACTTGCTACTGTAAACACTTGCTCACACACCTGAAAATGGTCCCTGCCAAAATTCTGACTGATCTCAACCACCAACCTTTCCAACAGACTTCACACCTCGACTTAAAGCCAGGAAGGTAAGCGTCCACGCAAACAGTAGACACAGGGCTATCTGCCATTTCACTGTTCCGAGATCGGCTATGCTGTCTGTTATAGAGAGGATGTTATTCCTGTAACAGAGCAGACATAATTATACAAAGCACTCTTGTTGATAACACAAACTGAATATCATGCCAGCATTGACAATACTATTTTCAAGCAGTCTTTACCTAATCATCTGAAAGTCAGAAGGAATGTGTGCGTAGTCAGAAAGAAAGGTGAACATTATTGACTAGCCGTGTAACAATGGCGTTTTATTGTTATCGTTAAACATTATATCACGTGACTAACCAGACTTAGTCCTGTGGGTACCCAGGTCCTACTCAGGACCCACCAAACTCAAGTACCTGAGTTAACCGTCCCGCTTTCAGGAATGCTAATCATTCTGACATAACCCATTACTCTAAATCATTTGGTCACATTTTTCAACAACTATAACAATTGGCTATCAAAGGTACTATGTCTCGAGTATAACGGGCATCATTCTTATATCTAATGTTCACTATCAAGGTAAACAAAAGTTGTATTCACACTTGATTATACTAATTAACTCACTCGAAGAAGTCCTGGGCTGGTGCATGCCTTGATGTAACATTGACCTGTGCAGTTATATTGTTATCCGCAGCATACGAAGAATTGTAGCAGTGGCTCTCAAAGTACACAGACCCATTGTTGTTCATACAGTCATCAGCATCCGTGTAGGAATAGCAGTCTGAAACATGGACCACACGTTAGTCTCATACCAGAAGATGTGCCCTTTGGAATGACTTTAACTTTAATCACAGCAAGTTAAATATCAGACACTCAAAACCGAATTGTCTTTGATTAAATGATCAATCATTTGTGTAGAATCGATTCATCATAAAATCCCAATTCTGAAGAAGTAGTTGCCTCTCTTGGTGATTCATGAGGCAGTCATCTATGTATGACATGATTGGTTGGTTGGTTTGTTGTTTAACGCCGTACTCAGCAATATGGCTGATGGCAGTCTGTAAATAATCGAGTCTTGACCAGACAATCCAGTGATTAATATCATGAGCATCGATCAACGCAATTGGGATCGATGACATGCATCAACCAAGTCAATGAGCCTGACCACCCGATCCCATTAGTCGCATTTTAATGAAGCAGACCTCCCTTTAGGTGAAGGTTAGAGAAGAACGACTTTGTAATGCACATGAATAACCACGGGATCGTTGAAATTACAAACGGAAGAACGGCCCATTGCTAGTGGTGGTTCTTGACAATGATTCTCAGGTACTTCCTGTGTGTCCTCACAGGGACGACACACATTGTCCCCACAGTTTTAACACACATTGTCCCATCAGGGTTGACACACATTGCCAGCAGTTCTTACTTACCCTTCGTCTTCCAGGGTGAATGACATCTCTGCCATGGCAGCTCAGAGGTGAAGGATGTGAACATGTACAGCACTGCCCAGGCAATGATGACTGTGTAGTACAACGACACTAGGGATGATACAGCCACCATGCCATAGCCCAGACCTGCCAACATACAACAGCACCTTCTCGTTAGATACGTTAGTACGTAACATCACTATAACAACTATAAATCTGGAAATGAAGGCGTCTCCAAATAAATGCAACTGCTGGCCCCAAGCCCAAAATGCGACGAAATTTGAATGCTCGCATTAGTTTCAAGATTTACAGTATTTATTTGGTGAACATATTTTCAAAAGAATTACACGATTACTGAATGCAAACTGACAAATCACAAAGCGCACCAGCCTTATTCCAACAAAGCTGTTTCCACGGTTGCATAACCATGATAATCTCTTTCATTGCAACCCACAGACCTAATGGCAATATTGTTACAATAATGTACTCGTCTCGCAAACTAACAAGACTGATTTCTATTCTAATACATGTTAACCAATATAATCCACTTAAAAAAAAGAGCAGAAATGAGACTTGAAACCAACGAGTTACATCTATCCGATTAACCCAGAAAATACTTCCATAATTGAGGTGAGGTGAGGTGAGGTGAGGTGAGGTGAGGTGAGGTGAGGTGAGGTGAGGTGAGGTGAAATGGGGTTTAACGTCGCGTCCAAGATTATTGCACTTATAAAGCAACGTGCACGTATGTGTGTGTGTTTGTGTGGCTGCTTGTACTAGTCATGACTGATGCCGTTTATAGTGCTAGCACACTGAGATACCATGCCGCAGTTTAACTTGAATCCCCCACTCAGACACAGTATACTGACTCCGAGCTGACCAGTCCTTGTTTTAGCCCCTCATTGCCGAGCGCCAGACAGGGTAACAACAAGTTTCATCTTTAAACGTCTTTTGGTATGACGCGGTTGGAGATCGAACCCCGGCCCATTCGCTCTTAGGGCGGACGCTCTACCACTCGACCACGAAGGCAGTCCCCTACCACCATTGAACCATAACCACATCAGTATTTTGCAGGGATTGACTTAGACTTAGTACCCTCATACAATGGCCACCGTGCGTGAATTACAAATTTTGATCTAGTGGCCCAACAGCAAGTTGGATTTAGATTTTTTATAATATGCTTCGATACTTTTGTTTTCAAAATTGAAAACTGTTACTTAATCATTCAAATGTAACGCAAACATCGTTAATGTCAAGTCTTTGCAACTTCCAGTTACTCGTAAACATTTTCTGTCTGCTGCACATGTGTGAAATAAATGACTTAATTCTGGCTAATTAAACAAGAGGGTGAACCTGGAGCAATAGTCAATGTATAATGAACTGTCACTTCAAATTCAATGAAAGGTGCATATTGATAAGATTTCATTTGATAGGATCAGAGACCCGGCCTCTGATATGGTACACACTTCAGACGGAAATAAGACGGGGAAATTGATGAAAGCACTGGAATGTAAATACATGTAATATATTTTTTGCCAACAAACTGTAATACCATTTACAACAGTCGCAATTTCATGTCATCACTCTAAATATATTGAATTACGATCTAAACACACATTGTCGAAATTTGGTAACTGCAGATTGTTGTCTCCTGCATGCCAACGAAATGAACAGCTAATGGTGATAAACATGCCTCCTTAACGCTCTATAATTGTCCTCGCGAATAATTCCCCATCAAGTCGACAATGAACAGAAATACACAAATATTTGTGTGATTTCTCCTAAAGTAGAACAGAAATGTAAGTCGATTGTAATTTTTGGTTAATACTAATGCTAATACATGTACTCGCAGTGGAAAATAAATGTTTGAAAATAGGATATCCAAGGATATATCTATATAATCTAGTAATATTACTTGCAACATTATTTGAGTCACAAGTACCAAAAATCAAATACAGTTTCCACACTGGGTGAATATGAAATATATCTGAAAATTAGCAAAATCTCATTACACGCCAAAAAATCTGATTGCTTTTGGACCAGGGGAGATTTTCTCTCATAGGTAATCATTTCCAGGATAATCCCTGATTATTACTTTCTTTGCAAGGTCAAAAAACTTACATCAGGGGTGGTCCTTCAGGTTTCAATCCCTGAAGGACCCCTTGACATTCATGCTTTAACTTGGAGTGATTGAGTTTGATTTTACGCCGCTTTTAGCAATATTCCAGCAATATCACGGCAGGGGACACCAGAAATGGACTTAACACCTTGTACCCATGTCGGGAACCGAACCCGGGTCTTCGGCGTGAAGAGCGAAGCTTTAACTTGGAACACTGTTCACACCAACTTACCGTAGAAGAGAGGACAGATGCGGTCAAAGATGCCTGCTGGCCCTAGAGCAGCAAACTGACCAAAGGCGAGTTCCAGGAACATCATCGGCAGCCCGACCAACAGCAACATGATGATGAAGGGGAACAGGAAGGCTCCTGGAAATCACAAATACACTCAGTGTGAGAACTCCGGAGACAATTACACTCATTCCTCAATCACAAATACACTCAGTGTGAGAACTCCGGAGACAATTACACTCATTCCTCAATCACAAATACACTCAGTGTGAGAACTCCGGGGACAATTACACTCATTCCTCAATCACAAATACACTCGGTGAGAGAACTCCGGGGACAATTACACTCATTCCTCAATCACAAATACACTCAGTGTGAGAACTCCGGGGACAATTACACTCATTCCTCAATCACAAATACACTCGGTGAGAGAACTCCGGGGACAATTACACTCATTCCTCAATCACAAATACACTCAGTGTGAGAACTCCGGGGACAATTACACTCATTCCTCAATCACAAATACACTAGGTGTGAGAACTCCGGGGACAATTACACTCATTCCTCAATCACAAATACACTCAGTGTGAGAACTCCGGGGACAATTACACTCATTCCTCAATCACAAATACACTCGGTGTGTGAACTCCGGGGACAATTACACTCATTCCTCAATCACAAATACACTCAGTGTGAGAACTCCGGGGACAATTACACTCATTCCTCAATCACAAATATACTCGGTGAGAGAACTCCAGGGACAATTACACTCATTCCTCAATCACAAATACACTCAGTGTGAGAACTCCGGGGACAATTACACTCATTCCTCAATCACAAATACACTCGGTGAGAGAACTCCGGGGACAATTACACTCATTCCTCAATCACAAATACACTCAGTGTGAGAACTCCGGGAACAATTACACTCATTCCTCAATCACAAATACACTCGGTGAGAGAACTCCGGGGACAATTACACTCATTCCTCAATCATAAATACACTCAGTGTGAGAACTCCGGGGACAATTACACTCATTCCTCAATCACAAATACACTCGGTGTGTGAACTCCGGGGACAATTACACTCATTCCTCAATCACAAATACACTCAGTGTGTGAACTCCGGGGACAATTACACTCATTCCTCAATCACAAATATACTCGGTGTGAGAACTCCGGGGACAATTACACTCATTCCTCAATCACAAATACACTAGGTGTGAGAACTCCGGGGACAATTACACTCATTCCTCAATCACAAATACAATAGGTGTGAGAACTCCAGAGACAATTACACTCATTCCTCAATCACAAATACAGTCAGTGTGAGAACTCCTGAGACAATTACACTCATTCCTCAATCACAAATACACTAGGTGTGAGAACTCCGGGGACAATTACACTCATTCCTCAATCACAAATACAGTCAGTGTGAGAACTCCAGAGACAATTACACTCATTCCTCAATCACAAATACACTAGGTGTGAGAACTCCGGGGACAATTACACTCATTCCTCAATCACAAATACACTCAGTGTGAGAACTCCGGGGACAATTACACTCATTCCTAAATCACAAATACAGTCTGTGTGAGAACTCCGGGGACAATTACACTCATTCCTCAATCACAAATACACTCAGTGTGAGAACTACTGGGACAATTACACTCATTCCTCAATCACAAATACACTCAGTGTGAGAACTCCGGGAACAATTACACTCATTCCTCAATCACAAATACACTAGGTGTGAGAACTCCGGGGACAATTACACTCATTCCTCAATCACAAATACACTCAGTGTGAGAACTCCGGAGACAATTACATTCATTCCTAAATCACAAATACAGTCTGTGTGAGAACTCCGGGGACAATTACACTCATTCCTCAATCACAAATACACTCAGTGTGAGAACTCCGGGGACAATTACATTCATTCCTAAATCACAAATACACTCAGTGTGAGAACTCCGGGGACAATTACACTCATTCCTCGATCATAAATACACTCAGTGTGAGAACTCCAGAGACAATTACACTCATTCCTCAATCACAAATACACTCAGTGTGAGAACTCCGGGGACAATTACATTCATTCCTAAATCACAAATACAGTCTGTGTGAGAACTCCGGGGACAATTACGCTCATTCCTAAATCTTCACTCTTTCCTCTTAACCATGGTTGATGAAAGTCATGGTATCCCAATAGCATAAGTTGTTGATAATGGTGTCAAATCACTGGATTGACTGGTCCAGACTAGATTAATTACAGACTTCCATCACATAGCTGGAATACAGCTGGGTGCAGCGTTAAACAACAAACAAAGACCAGGGCCCACTTGCACAAAGCGATCTTAGCGCTAAGATGATCGTAACTCCCATACTTTAGCATAGGCTTACAATAGTCTTAGCGCTAAGATCGCTTTGTGCAAGTGGGCCCAGATAAAGACAAAAGGATGTCAAACCTCCTCCATTGGTGTATGCCAGGTACGGGAACCTCCAGACATTTCCAAGGCCGACTGAATAGCCCAACAGAGACATGAGGAAGTCGAAGCGACCCGACCAGTTTCCACGATCAGATGGATCTTGGACATTTCCCACCAAGTCATCATCGAGGGGGGTGAGAACAGCAGTACTGGACACATCCTGGGCAAGCTGCTCGTTGGGGTTCTGAAACAATCACCGTCAAGTTTGTGAAGTGGCCATCAGTTTATGGAGATGATCTTAAGGGAAGAATCTGATTGGCTTCAAAATCTAACAAGTTATAAGCATAACTCAAGTAAGTATACTGGTACTCAAATCAGTTGCATTAATAAATCTTAGGGTTGTTTGAATATTTTTCTTTTGCAGCTGACAGTCATATGACACTGGTCAGTCAAACCTGCGATAGAAACTGACACTTTCATTCCACTAGTCCTTATGAAACCTATCGAAAATAGCTAATTTCTACTAGTCCTCATGATACCTTAACTGTTGAGCAGTTTGGCAAGGACCATAGAACTGGTGCCAATTTCTACTGCAGCAGTAGAATTATACTACTCTAAAGATGTTCAAGAACACCCAATTTGTTTTCATACTTTTTTATATAATATCTATTTCAAACAGTTGTGCAGTTCATAAATATTTTCTCGTCGTGATATGGCTGAAATACTGCCGATGTGACGTTAAATCTTAACTCACTCATAAATATTTTTCCTTTGCATCAACCGATGATTCAAATACAAGAAATTGACCCTTCCTATTCTTTTTTTATAAAAAACACAAAACAATTCATTCACAATTTCATTTTTTAAATTACTTATAGTACAATTCAGGTAAGGACGTGTGACATGTCCCTGTGGACTACCACAGTTACCATTGTGTAGATGGCACCTTGGTAGCAGATCAGTTTTGTGGACTAGTGAAAAACAAACTTTCTCACCCTGATGCACCCTGATCAATAAGGCTGACAGGTGAGATGATGTGTGACAGGTGATGAAATGAATGAAGAAGAAGTGGGTTGGAAGACAAGATGGATGTGAATATTTCAGCTAGGTTGAGGACAAGCCATGCATAAGGAGGTAAGTAGTCAGGCAGAAACACAACATAAAGAGAAAAATAATCACCCACTGTCACAAACACCCAAATATGTGTATCAATTTTGGCAAAGTGCGCATTGCAAAACAATTCACCTGAAGAATTGAAAAACATCTTATATATGTGTTAAAGAAAAACATTCTGCGAGTGACGCAATGCATGTAAATATCGCAAATAATTACATCAGGTTCGAGAGTGTTTTCGGGGTAGTCTTGCTTGTACCATGCCACGCCCCACTTCGCAGGCTGCTCGCTTGGTTGTTCGCCATCATGATATTTCTCAGTGCCCCTCTGAAACGGAAAAGCACATACACAACATCGCCCAAAAGTCACCCCAAACAGAAGATACAAAATCAATCAAAGCCACGCTATGCAAAGAAAGGACGGCACCGACACCAGACCTAAGATGTGTGAAACAAACAAATCACTACACTCATCACAACTGCACAGACTAAAATATTATTTTGCTTAACCAAAAACATTTCAATCATACACAGCAAACGGCAAAATGAACAAATCACACTTGCAAAACAAGAATGTTTGTGACGTTGGGTTAATGATGATGAGAGCTTCAGGTAAGTTTTTGAGCAATTGAGTTTTTACTCGAAGGTTTCTATTTCAATTGGGTTATTACATTTTTCATAGGGTAACCAATACTTTTCACTCATCTATTCATCACTCTATTGGGTTTTTACCAAAATATGAAGAAATGTTTTAGATGTATATAATGGTTTTAAACATAGGCTTGATTCGGAAAGTAAATTAGCTCGTATTTGTGTTTCGGAAATTAGGTCCCTTGTACGCATGCTGAAAAAGCTTCATTGGGTATTTATGTGTAATGTTTTCAAACAATTGAGTTTTTCATTTAATGCATGCATTTCTGTACACAGGTTAATTAAAAGTAATTGGGTTTTGAATAGTTTTGGGGGTATTTTACTCAAATACACAGCTTATCTGTAGCTCTGGATGATGGAATCATTTGTTAAAGTGATTAAAATGAGCTCAGTTATACTGTACAGTTTTCCAGGATAGTATGATCAGATGACAACTTAGTGAAACAAGGACTGTATTGAATAATATTACACTATCTCAATAATTCAGATCTTTTACACCGATTCAATACCATGAAAAGATATGCCAAACCCTTGATAGGTCATGTCATGTGAACTTTCTGATTGTCCAATGAGTGAGTGAAACATTTGGAGTAGCCTATTGGAATTTTGTAGGCTTTAAAGGACATTTCCGAAAATTAAGTAATCTGTGTTTTCTAATGTTCTGATAAAAAAATTCAAATCAGGGACACAGCTTGCCAAATTATTTTCCAAGCAGAAGGTGATACCACAGATGTTTATTATAATCAATATCACTGCTGCGACTGACAACAGATCTTATTGATAAAAGGTACATAAGATCAAGTCTTACAAATTATCTCCCTTGATCCTGAATCAATATTTCAATGCTTGGACATGTTGGAGTGCAACATTATTCAAAATAACTCTTTTTAAAAAAAACAAAAATAGAAGATGAAAATGTCTATTTGAATTGTTTCAGCTATTACACAAGTTTAAGTATCATGTATCATGTATCATGTATCTTATATTATATCATGTAAATAGGATTCCCAGAACAGCATTATCACAAAGCTTCTCTCTTCCATCCCTACCCAACAATATTGGCAACTTAGCTTTCCTCATGTTTACAAGAAACACAGGGACTAAAATGTACCAAAATTCCAACGCACAAAAACAAACGCTTGTCACAAAAATACAACTGCAACAGCTGAAACATACATGTGTACCGACAACCTAGATATGTTTAACACGACAGGATTGTGCACTTGAAAACATGCAGCAGCTTAGTTGTCGAGCAGTGACATCCAGTTTGGTATCAAACTCTTCCAAAGCTATCAGAAGCTATTGGTGGAGGTACATGTATGTCAAACCTGGCAGGGTGCATGGTCAAGGTGAGGTGAAAAGGGGGTTTCACGTTGCGTTCAAGATTATTGCACTGAAACAGTGTGTATGTGTATGTATGTGTACGTATGTGTTAGTGTGTGTGCCTGATGCCGATTTATAAAGCTAGCACAATGAGATACCATGCCACAGTTTTAACATGAATACCCCACTTAGACACAGTTTATGCCGAGTGCCAGGCAAAGTAACAACAAATACCATCCTTAAACATCTTTTGGTATGACGCAGCTTGGGATTGCACCCCAGACCTTCAACTCTCCGGACGGTTTTTTGGTTTGTTGTTTAACGCCGCATTCTCAATATTCCAGCTATATGACGGCGGTCTGTAAATAATCGAGTCTGGACCAGACAATTCAGTGATTGACATCATGAGCGTCAATCCACGCAATTGGAATCGATGACATGCATCAACCAAGTCACCGAACCTGACCACCCGATCCGGTTAGTCGCCTTTTACGACAAGCAAAGGGTTGCTGAAGACCTATTCTACCCCTATTCTTCATGGGTCGCGGATGGTCTACCACTAGACCACGGAGGCGGTCTCATGGTCACGAGTATCACAGAGATGAAAGTGTGGAACAGGTGTGGAAGTGTGAAACAATGTCAGCATGATGTGGATGACGATGAAGATGATCGCACTGTCAATTGCTAGTTCATTACCACCTTCTGGCCTTGAACTACTGGCTGAAGTCACAGACATGTAACATTTTCTTGAGGTTTAGTAAGCCCAGCAAATAACAATCTATATATTTCCCTAAATCAAATCTACTGAAAAAGATGAAATGTTCAGGCCAGTAGGATTCAGTTTTGAGGTGAGGTGAAATGTGGTTTTTACACCGCGTCCAAGATATGCACTTATATCGTGACGTGCTTGTATGTGTGTGTTTGTGTGTCTGCTTGTACTAGTCTGGACTAATGTCGATTTATAGTGCTAGCTTACTGAGATACCATGCCGCAGTTTAACATGAATACCCCACTCAGACTCCGATCGAACCAGTCCTTGTTTTAGCCCCTTAATGCCAAACGCCAGGGTAACAACAAGTGCCATCTTTTAACATCTTTTGGTATGACGCGAACAGGGATTGAACCCCGGACCTTCCGCTCTCCAGGTGGACACTCTACCACTGGACCACGGAGGTGGTCTTGTTCTGATTGGCCTGCCAACTGAATCCTAGTAAAAATGCCAGCTGTTACAATTATTACCAAGGATTTGTGCACAAGAATCAATTCAACAAAGCATATTCAGAAAACCTATGAATACATATATATTAACTACACACCACAGTGAAAGGTCCACCTGTTTTGTACACAATATGAATTTCAACATGAAAGGAAAATGTAAATACACCACAGTCAATAGAGCATTGGAAACATTAGTTCAACAAGATTGTTTATCATCAATCATGTTCAAAATTATCATAATTGAAAGAGTGGGTGGATTTAGTGATTACAATCACACCGTTTTAAAGACTTTATCCAACTGATCCAATTATCGACAAGAACCCCTTTACAATGTTCACTGAAATGCATGATCAGTAGAAAGGGTTAAAGTGATTTCTAATAATGTAAGTTTAAATGCCTCCTTGAAACAGCCTGAATTACAGATATATGCTGGCTATGACTACTTTGACATCTACCTCACAATCCTATAAATTATTCAGAAATGAAAACAGAAACAACCCTGATGGGATGTTGAACACTAAACAGTTGTAACCTATCTCGACATTTTACACCAACCACATCTCCAAAACAAACATTGATCCTCACAGTGACAGATTGAGAACAGAAATAGAACATCAAAATCATACATGTCAATTTAGTAATATAGCAGATGTGACGGTTCAATCTCTAAGCGGACGAAACAAAACAACAATACAACCCACCAACTCCTTCTTCCCTCAGTGCAAAACAAAACAGAAGTTCAAAGATATTATCTGACTGATAGACAAGTACCGGTATTTTCTAATACTATCATGTATTTGCTCTAGCATTTCAATCATGTCCGTCGACCTTCTCTAGAATTAAAATTTACAATCCCAGATTTTATTGAACATAATTTTTATGTTATTTATTTTATCATTAAATTTAATGCTAATTTAGATAGCTATACTTGCCTATTTTATCATCAAGGCTGTTTTGTGCCTATAGTTAATAACATTATATATGGATCTTCCAACACCCTGGTGTAGGACTAGGCCGTCAGATTTCTCTATTGAGAACTAGGACAAAAACACAGGCTTTTTTTATGTATGGTTGCAAAAGCAACAACTACACAAAATTTAGAACATTGGTAATTTTTGTTGATAACTAGATATAATTCAAAAGAAATAAAATCAGATGTAATGTACTTAACAAATAATTCAGCAGTGTAAGGGTTAAGTCACACTGGTTATTTTAGTTTTTCACCTGTTGTACGCAAACTTGGCTGTTTACATCCGGAGACAGCCTAGATATCGGTTTCCATTCCATTCTATCTTTTTCTAGAGAGCAAAATATTTATTGTAGCGACATATTGTCTAGTCTCCAGACTACTATCATGCATATCCAGTATGAAAAACAATTAAGCTGTTTTCCTTTTGTTGCAGGAAATATTTTGTTAAACCCTACGTATCGTGTTTATCATACTAAGCATGTTAACAGATGTCTTGCACAATTAAGAAATTATGTAAGCTAATTCATCAGCGGTAACAATTAATGGAAGCATTTACAGTCGAGTCCTGTTAATCCGACATTGTCGGTTGCATATGATTATGTCGGATTAACGAGCATGGCAGATAAACGAAATTAGGTAGTCTGAATGTTTGTGATCGAAAATTGGATAATTACAGCTACTACGAAAGGTCGTTCTTATGTGACACGTAATGGGATGTCCTCGTCTGTAGCGAGAACATGTATCAGATTTTAATGAGATTGAGGTAATCTAGGCATGTGATTAATCCTGTTTGGGTTATTTAAAGCAGTAATTGTTTATTGTTAAGCATGTTTATCACTGCAGGTTGTAATATGCAGCTACTCGCTGACTCGTCTCGCATCAAAACACAGGGCTGTGTACTCGCAGGCAATTGATCACTGTGTCGGGATCAACAAGACTGATTAATGAGTGATTTAAGCAAATTAGGTGTGTCTGAGTCGGAGTGCAAGACTGTCGGATTAACGGGTCTAGATAGCACTGATTTAATCTGTTCCCATCATTTGTGTCGGATAAAGCCGATTGTCGGATTAAAGAGACTTGACTGTATGTTACTTCCAGTCAGCATGGTCCTGTGATCATCTTTATCTATTACGTAACACCAAATTCTGACTCCTTCAATAAGCATGTTTAAACTGTAAGCATGTATACCTTCTGGGACATTGACTGATTGCCATCGAAAAAAATGTCAAGAATGTTTTCAGATTTTGCAGTGATATAGAAGAATGACCAATTATAAGTTGGTAAGATTATGAAATTGTCCTCATGCTATTTCTCTCAAGCAAAATCACATCTCGCAAAGTGGATATGATCCGAAACAACAAGAAGCAAGACTTGCATCACTCTGTGTTTAAACGTTCATGCTATTTCCTACCTCGACTCCCAGAGTCTGGGCAGTGTGAAGAGCTATATCAGGCATACGGTGCTGATGTGATGTGCAGTGTCCATCTAACCTCATTCCAGGTGTCAACAACTGGTCAATGGCATAACTATCCGAACGCAGCGGATCCATAGACATATAGAATCGTGGGCAACAACTGATCACGGCTACGAGAGGAAGAGTATAAATAATACAGTAGGCCTAGCCAGAAGCTCTTGGTATTTCAGTGAACTTCGCCATCACATGATGTAAACAAAACCTATGAAGCATGTGACCTTTCTTGATACAGGCCTCTGCCAAAACACACACCTCCAACGTCATGTTTCTAACAAAGCCGTAATGGATCTATTCGACACTGACGTTGTGCGGCGCTACTCAATACAAATCCCACC
Source organism: Haliotis cracherodii (assembly GCF_022045235.1). Lineage (NCBI taxonomy): Eukaryota > Metazoa > Mollusca > Gastropoda > Lepetellida > Haliotidae > Haliotis > Haliotis cracherodii. The sequence goes on from NW_027266270.1 coordinate 6,773,201, forward strand.
TACACAAAACTAAGCAAAACGGTTTACATGTGTTGTTGCTGGTATTTCACATTAAATGTAGGTTAATTAATTATTGTAATCAGCTACCAGAGGTTCTGCTCTGTTATAGACTACAATGTTACACTTGAACACAAATGTTCACCACTAATCAAGGTTTAATTCAGTCTTGATCAGTTTTGCTCATCAACCTAACTATGGTAAAGTTTAGGTATGTCATCATATATAGTGATAATCAGTGTATTGTTATTCTAACACTGATAATGTATTCAAGGTTAGAAATTGACACTAAAGTACTGTCGGAAATGCTAGAAACCTGCTTTTCTGACTTCATTATTTAATAAATACGAGTCATAGGACTATAAAAAGAGCATATATCAAAATAACGCGAATTGCTCTAATCTAGCCTGTCCTAACTGACACTGTGATTACCCTTAAAATGTACTTTTACAGGAACAATGTTGATAAACTTAGAAAATATTCGTGTGTTGTCATGCATGTACGAAACGGCCTATAACCTGAGGTAATCACCTAACACCTGTCCCGAGGTGATGACCTCACACCGAGCCGTGCATTCTCCCAGTTGCAAATGTCACCGAGTTGGGAGTGGTCTCAAAATATTGCTGTTATTGTACTTTATTGACATGCGTTGATGAGGTAGCAATTTAGGATATGTACTGCATTATATTTGCTTGGAAACATGATGGACTAGTTAAGAGCTATGAAACGGGATGAGTATTGGAAGTTTGCGGTTTTGAATCCAGAAGTATTTGTTGTTCTACAGATGGTTTCTTGAGGTAGCATTATCTCCGCTGATGACGTATATGAATCTATACTTTTGAATGTTGAGTTATGTCTTGCCACAAACCCTGTACATTTGCCTTTTATGACAAGCACAGTCACCTATTTACGGCAAGCATGGATTGCTGAAGACCTATTCTACCCCGGAATCTTCACGGGTCTATGGCTATGCAAGTGTAATGTAACATGCATCATGGGAGCAATGTTAACAAAACAAATCGCAGTGTCATTTTGTCATTTTAGAAGATGCACATCTAGAATTTTCTCAAAAATGTATTTTGTGTGTCGAGTAGATGTTTTATGAAGACTACATTATTATCATTGTACCTGTTTTCGTTTGAATTTGTCTCCTGTAAACTTGTTGATAGGACTCCTTGTCACTGAAATGCTTTAAACCACAGGTAGGGTGATCGGTAGTTATTCTATATTTCAATAACAACAGTTTGTGAAAATGTATATCCCTTTTTAACGGGCAAAAAGCAGTTTTCTAGCATTTCTGACAGTACTTTAGCTCGGAACTATTGGTAATTTTCTCCATTGTTTTAACAGTACAAAAGGGCATCTGATCTTTACCTAGGCTAGTAAAGCTTTTCAGTTTAGTTCTAAAGCTGGTATTAATACAAATAGACGCATTCTGGTACTTAATCGAAGTTCCCTGCCACAGAATGAACTTAGTATTAACTTGAATAATTGTATGTAATTTGAATCCACACACATACAGAATAAATAATTTTTGAAACATAAGAAACATGACAACTGCCTATTTGTCCCCAGCTTTTATTGGAAATATCGTCACGATATGGCTGAAATATTGCCGATGTGAAGTTAAATTCTAACCCACTCACTCACTTTATTGGTAATACTAATAGCAATAGGTTACATCCTTGTATGAAATGTCATAAAAAATCCGATTTTTTTCTTTGTGTCACAGTGAAGAACAAAATATCCCGTTTTTGTGAATGTAATGATTGTTAGAGAGTTTGGACCTTGATCTTTGGATAGGGATAAAATTAGCACTTGATTGCTGGTCCAAGTTCCCAGTCCATTGTGCTATATTTGAGGGCAAATAGAATCTTAAGGTGAGATGAAATTGGGGTTTAACTTCGCATTCAAGATTACTTAATGTGTGAGGTGCTTGTACCTGTCTGGACATTAACTGGTTTATTGTGCTAGCCAAATGAAACCCAATGCTGCAGTTTAACATGGATACCCCGCTCAAGACACAGTATACGACTCTGAACTGGCTAGTCCTTTCATTGTCCTCTCACTGCTGAGTGCCAGTCAGTGTAACAATAAGCACATTCACTTCTTTTGGTGTGACCCGGCTTGCGAACCACTGACTTGTGCTCTCTGAGCAGAGGCTCTATCCACTACCCCACAGAGGCAAGTCAGTAGGATCATAAACCTTTTAAATGCTGTTATCATAGCTTATCATTAACAAAGGTTATTAGAAAACAATGTACATCATATATCAAAGACTGGGATCTTGGGTACACTGTGTATACCTGGCGTATGACATTGCAACTCGTTTTTCGGTAAAAAGCTGACTCGCGCTAGTCCCAAAATTTCCTTCATTGAAAAAATACATGGTTAACCCTTTTGTATATGATTTACATGTCCTTTGACCATAGAAAAATATGTCATTGAGTTTTGTCTATGAATGATGATTCAAACAGCTATTTCATTATAAGGAATTGTTTTACACAGTTACTTCCCTTTAGTTAAAATTGGCCGCTCATATAAGGTTTCATCACAGCTGACAACTGCAACCACATAGTATATAGCTTACAACAGTGTTAAAACAATGGTGTACGTCCTACAAAATACAGTAGTTGCCAATCATAAATGTGTCATGAATGGTTTATCTCTGTTGATGTATAAAACCTTATTAATCGTATGTGAGTGACTTATGTTTTACACCACTTTTAGCGATGTTCAAGCAATAGAAATGGGCATCACACATTGTACCCATGAGGGGATCAAACCCAGGCCTTCGGCATGACTAACAAACGCTTTAACCACTAGGCTACCCCACCACCCCTAAGTATCATGAATACTATTCACGCCACTTTCTCTCAATTCCCTAAGCAAGTTGTCTAAGAACAATATATGATGAAAGTAGTAAACACAAAAGAAGAACTTATCTGAAAGAAGAAATGAAGAAAAATTATGATTCAGTCTTGTGTATTTGCAGTAGGTGAGTTCCCCTTAACATTTAGTATTTACCTTTTCCACCCAATTAATTGAAGAAATAAGACATTAATGAACTCACATTATCTCCATGACAATGAGCAACTGTTGACTCACTTGTCGTCATTATGAGTCCAGGTGAAGGCTATTTACAATGTAGTCACACAATTCCTATCCGATGCTCTGCAGTTTCAGTCTTTGCGAACATATACCCTGGGCAGAACGCCAAGATTGATCTAGAAGATGACTTGACATATTTCTTATCAAAACAAATTGTTCGGTCCATTTATTTGTTTACACTTTGAATGTTTTAGGTGTGGGGGATCACATATAATGCTTACTCGGCACAAAAGACCAGTGACACACAACAGAGTTACAAACGATGCACCGATCCTCTTTACACTGAAATTAGAATCAACAATTAGAAATTAGGATTTTTCGTTTAGGGATTGATCAACTACAAAGTTATCGTATTTAAAAGAGCTCAATTATTTGATTGCATTAATTGTTGTTTTGTGCTTCAGTCAGCAGTATTACAACAATATAAGGGCAGTATGTAAAAATCAAGTCTGGGCCAGACAGACAACTGGTCATGAGTCACAAAGGCTGACCATTGAATCCCTGTTTTAGACGGTATTCACAGCAAATATGAGGAACACCGGACCTATTCTGACCAAGAACCTGAAATGGTCATTTTATTGTAGAATACCATGGGTTCCACTTTGTGAATAAATCTAATACCTTTAATACTGATACATGTGAGAATTGTGGTCAAATGCCAAACTACACATATCTAATGATTTAACTAGGAATTAAATGTTTGTGCCATTGTCAGGTAAACTGGAAAAAAATACTTGTTATATTAACTTATAATGTTCAAAATTGTGTCTTTTGAATGAAGTTCTTATTTTGTAAACTCCTGAGGTACTTTAACATACCATTCTATGTTGACACCAAAACTACCTTTGCATAAAAGCGATTTAGCAATTATTGGTCCTGTTATCACAGAAATACAAGTCACCTCTACCCTGTCGACAAAATCAAGGAACTTCAAGAGGGACCTTTAAATAATTCAAAGCTCTTTCAAGCCTGTATGAACCTTACTGTCTGGTCCAGATTTGATTATTTACAGACCGCTGTCATATAGCTGGAATATTGCTGTGTGCGGCGTAAAACAACAAACAAACAATTCTGTACGAACCCTGAGGTCTAACATGAATGAACAAGGCAAAAAGTGAGATAGGCTCACTACTAGCCCCGACTACGACTCCAACATCAGCTGAAGAAGGATTTTGATATTGGAGATATGATGAAGTATAGAAAACATTTTAAGTCCAAAACATGTATAAATTCAAATTTCTCAGGAAACCTACATATCAAAATCAAACTTTGCACTGCACCTCTTCTATTAGTATGGAAACTGTTCCCTAAATTTGAAAAGAATCCAAGCAGTAGTTTTCAAGTAATAGGTCGCACAAATGTTTAAGTAAAAATATTCTGATTAAAAAATGAATGAGTGAGTTTGATTTTATGCCGCTTTAAGCAATATTCCAGCATTATCACTGCGGGGGGTCACCAGAAATGGGCTTCACACATTGTTCCCATGTCGGGAATCGAACCAGGGTCTTTGGCATAAGGGGCGAATGCTTTAACCACTAGGCTACCACTCCCTCCCCCCAACAAGCATGATAAGCCAGGATCAGTAGCCACACCCACCAAATATCTCAACAAGCAACTGTTCTGCTAGATAATAGATCTCTCTGCACATTACTCAGAATCACAATATCCTGTTAAAATGATTCATTGGTAATCACAACCTAATTAAAATCCAATCAAAGAAACAGTGATAGAAACTAACATTTCTACTCCACTAGTCCTCATAATAATACACAGCAAAAACCCTTTAAAACGTGCAAATTTCTAGAATCTACTAATCCTTATACCTTAGTTAAAACATTCAGCATCTTGGGAAGGACTACAGGACTAGTGATAGTCTTCGTCGCTGAGAAAAATACGTAGTTGTACCCGAAACACAAGAAAAGGAGACCTAAATGAAACGCACATAATATGAAATGCGACTTTCGTACAGGCTGAAACAAACACGGCAGAAGATATTGGCGCCGCTTTAACCCGCGTAAACCCTATAAGTACTGGATCCTAGAGGAAATATTTCAATTTCAGCCGCACAACGAAATATTTGTTCCAATTTCTTAATTTATCTAAAACCCACTCCTAGAGCGCATGCGGCTAAATATGGATAGCACCGTCCGACAGACACTGGGGCGCAGACGACTAAGTCATGCCTCAAACATGTGTTCCTTTCAGTCTTTCTGCACTCGACGAAACGAAAACATAACATAAATCAATGATAAACTAAACCTATTAAACGGATAAACACTATTTCACTATATTGGCATCCATATGTTGTTGAAAATAGTGGCTACCACTGCGAAAAATCACGAACAGCTATTGCAAATACGCCGCTCGTCAGTATTGTTAGTAAACACGGTCGTGTCCTTACGAGATGATGAAATACCCCAAGCCATTGAACGTGAATGCCATGTGCTCGACATGTTCTCGCCATGTTTTGCTCCTCCTGGAGCAATTTCTACGTCAAACGTAACACTTACCAACAAATCAACTTGAGCCTCATTTCTAGAATCATTACTGTTGTTCGAGTTGTCTAGTTCTCCGTTAGTATTCTGGACATTTGGGTACAAGTTGTGCTTTGTGCTTGCAGCCATTACTGTTGTCGATTCAGTCTGCAGTCTGCGCATGCGAGCACTGAGACGGGAGGTAAACAAAACATTCGTTATAACGGGGCTGACTCGTTCCACGTATACACTGGCACGTTTCCACGCACTGAACACTGATCACAGATTTAGCCATATGACAGATACTGTAATATATTTCCATATATGTTCATTAGGATTAGCCTTTCTTACTGTCTAAGCCATGTATTAACCAACGTTTCCCGCCAAATACACACATTACGCATTTTGGCACTGTGCCAAAAACGTAAGCACACGCTATTAATTGCAAATTGGAAATGTTTGGGAATCAACAAGGCGACCGGGGATTTGTTGGTTCTTTTTTGACCAACTTTACAACAATAATCCGAATAACAAATTTGCGATAACATTTGAAGTGAATGAAATACATTCCAAGAGTGTTTACTAAAATAGATTTCGATCATACTAATCTTGTGATGGGAAATCGATTGCCCAATAGCATCCATCAAGTAAACGGTCCGAATCCGGAGCGTGAAAGGAGTGCTATCTGAATAACGTAATTAGGTCATTAGGTAGAACCCAGCAACCATCTAGTCACCTTGGACATAGAAATAATAATTACTAGAACTATACGCTATTTACTCGCAATATCAGATTTGATCTTAACCAGGAAGGTTAAATATATGTACATTACCCATTTGCTTTGGAAATAATGCCATTTTCACAATATAACTTTATTTTGAATTCAGCTTCACAAAATAAAAGAATCTATAAATAGGATATTCTGCTATATGTAATTTATTGAGTATTAGGGATTGACTATCATTATAACAAGTATACTAAGCGTTTAAACAGGGACAGTACGTAGATTTATTTTGTTGTGTGAGGAATAGAATAGAAGTAGGGGTGTGTGTGTGTGTGTGTGTGTGTGTGGGGGGGGGGGGGGGGGGGGGGGGGGGGTTATTTACAGTGCTTTTTCATAGACGCCCCCACCACCACACACACTTTCCAAACACCCTACCTCACACATACACACTTTCTAAAGAATTATAATACAAAACATTTGCCACGTCGAGACCAAGTTGCTACACCAGTTATATTTGCAATGCACGTTCACAGCACATGTTTATAATTTTGTGATCACAAACAACACCCCTCCTTTTCAAAAAGCTGCGTCCGCGATTCATTTTTATACAACTTGTTCAAAGGATTGTCGTGCAAGCAGTGTCTCGTCGCATGCAGTCGTCACGTTTGTGTAGTCCCCGTTGACGGTGTAAACAACGCGGAAAGAACGGGAGTGGCTCGAGGCCCTCACATTACCATTCACGGCATTCCACAGTACGCTAAGCGTGAATGGACCGCGATTCCCGACCCGACAGGCGCATGTCTGCCCGGACAAACAGGCCATGGCACTCACCACCGCCTCGCGAAATACGAGACCGTAACCCGACATCCCTCGCCCCAGTTCTCATATCTGAACTTGTAAGGAGATACGTGCACAGGACGAGGGAAGCTGCATGGATGTCCGATTCCGAACATGAAACGAGATCCACACACACACACACACACACACACACACACACACACACACACACACACACACTACTCAAAAGAAGTTAAAGAACACCGAATACCGTGTTTCCTCTATTAGACGCCCGGGCTTCTATTTATTTCGGACAAGCCTTTGACCCGGCGTCAATTAGAGGCCCGGCGTCTATTGGAGGCCCGGCGTCTACAGTCGCCTTTTCACGGCAAGCATGGGTTGCTGAAGACCTATTCTATACCCGAGATCTTCACAGGTCTCTATATGGACGTAGATGTCTTCATATGGTTGTATGCATATATGCATACATATACTGTGTGCTATACATGGCATTAGACATTTAATATTAGGGTCTATAAGAAACATACTTATCTCCCCTTGATTCGCATGCGCTAAGCACAAATAGACTAACATTTAGTCTACGAAATATTACATTATACAATACCCTTCTTGACTCTAAACATAAAAAAATAATTTTCCCTATACAGATTTCACGTGGAATAGAGCTAGCTTGAGCTGGCTAGACTTTTCTTTTGTATATGTTTCTAGATTGTTTCTTTTTCATAAAATAAATATATTCCACAGTCATTGTGCAGGACTAAGCGGTATTGTTTGCGAAATGCTCAGGAGTATTAATAGTCAAACATAGTTGCATGTCTAGCAACCAGTTGTCAAAAAAACATTCAGCATGTCTATAGAACAATTACTTTTTTTCTGTAAAAATCGAAATCCCAAATAATTTTTCACAGTACAGTAAACTACGGTTATAACGAACACGCTTATAACGAACTGGCGGATATAACGAACTGGTTTGTAGGTCCCTGCCATTTTCTGTATATATGCTGTATATATGCTTATAACGAATTACGGTTATAACGAACTAGAATTTGTGGTCCCTTTGAGTTTGCTATAACCGTAGTTTACTGTAGTTTCTAAAATGAATTATTGGAGTGACTGATTATGTTTTTACGCCGCGTTTAGCATTATTCCAGCAACATCACAGCAGGGGACACCAGAAATGGGTTTCACATAGTGTACAAATACGGGGAATCGAACCCATGGTCTTCGGTGTTACGAACGATCGCTTTAACAACTAGGCTACCCCAGGAACAAACCCCGGACTCCACAGAAAGTCAGATGGTCGTTACGGTGACCACTGGGCCACCCGTAGACTTGTGCAAGTCCCTAAGGCAATACTTTTCAGTTTAAATCATAATTTCTAGATTATGTAAATAATAAGAACAAGTTTTCCCTTTAAGTTGTCTTTAGATGTACTGTCCACATATTTAGACTTCCCCATTAGGGGATTTCAGCACAGCCTTGGAGTAAGGCTAGGTCACCCGTAGCCACCGCAAGGACAGGATAGACTGCCCCTATGAGTGTACACGCTGTGCATACCATACCTATTTCTCTCTGTCATGTTATTATGACCAGCTGCTGCAAGTCTAGACGATACGTCTCGTGTCAGTTCGCGACACTGCCCCGTTGCATCGTATCAATGCCAACCTACCTGAAAGGACCTCCCCACCCCCACCCCCAACCCCCCACCCACCATCCCCTCCACCACCAACAGACCCTCTCTAGGCATCCGGGGCGCCACTTAATTTGTCTTGGCACCCAATTTAATAACTGTTGAGTCACATCAGTGTACACATCTGGTTAAATTACACAGGGAGTTTCACATAAAATGCATGGCAATGCGAGCTCATAAGCTTAAATTATGACTATATAATTTATTGACTTGTCTCCTTTTGCAAAAACAAAAGTGATAAAAATAAATGTTAACATTGAATATTGACATCCACATTCCGGGCATCCAGCGTATGCCAAGTGCAAACCGAAAGGAGTATGGCACCCTCAATTTGTCAAAAACGTACATTCTGAAAAAGGTTGGCTGCTTATACGGATCAGACGCATATCAAACCAGCCTCATACTTATGAAATATAGCAACACATCATTCGTTGATAATTAAATTGTCGTTTCATCAACATGCAACTAGCTCCGGGCCATAAAACATCCCAGTACCCATGCAGCTATAGCCCCGGGCCATAAAACATCCCCAGTACCCATGCAGCTACAGCCCCGGCCCATAAAACGTCCTCAGTACCCACGCAGCTATAGCTCCGGGCCATAAAACACCATCAGTACCCATGCAGCTATAGCCCCGGGCCATACAACACCCCAGTACCCATGCAGCTATAGCTCAGGGCCATACAACACCCCAGTACCCATGCAGCTATAGCCCCGGGCCATAAAACATCCTCAGTACATATGCAGCTACAGCCCCGGGCCATAAAACATCCTCAGTACCCATGGCCCACAAAACATCCTCAGTACCCACGCAGCTCTAGTCCCGGGCCATAAAACATCCTCAGTACATATGCAGCTACAGCCCCGGGCCATAAAACATCCTCAGTACCCATGGCCCACAAAACATCCTCAGTACCCACGCAGCTATAGTCCCGGGCCATAAAACATCCTCAGTACATATGCAGCTACAGCCCCGGGCCATAAAACATCCTCAGTACCCATGGCCCACAAAACATCCTCAGTGCCCACGCAGCTATAGCTCAGGGCCATAAAATATCCTCAGTACCCATGGCCCATAAAACCTCCTCAGTACCCATGCGACTATAGCCCCGGACCAAACAACACCCCAATACCCATGCAGCTATAGCCCCGGCCCATAAAACATCCTCAGTACCCATGCAGCTATAGCACCGGGCCATAAAACATCATCAGTACCCATGCAGCTATAGCATGGGGCCATAAAACATCCTCAGTACCCATGCAGCTATAGCTCAGGGCCATACAAAACCCCAGTACCCATGCAGCTATAGCACCGGGCCATAAAACATCATCAGTACCTATGCAGCTATAGCATGGGGCCATAAAACATCCCCAGTACCAATGCAGCTATAGCTCAGGGCCATACAAAACCCCAGTACCCATGCAGCTATAGCCCCGGCCCATGCAACATCCTCAGTACCCACGCAGCTATAGCACCGGGCCATAAAACATCCCAGTACCCACGCAGCTATAGCCCCGGGCCATAAAACATCCCAGTACCCATGCAGCTATAGCCCCGGGCCATAAAACATCCCAGTACCCATGCAGCTATAGCCCCCGGCCGTAAAACATCCCCAGTACCCATGTCCGGCCATCATGGCCTATGAGACACAAAAAACCCACAAAAAGCATACATTAGAAGCACATGGTGCTAAAATGACATTCCCACCCCCTCCCCCACCCCATTATCAACAACCTATGCAATAGGGATACCATGACTTTCATCAACCATGGTTAAGAGGAAAGAGTGAAGATCCGGGGTAGAATAGGTCTTCAGCAACCCATGCTGACCGTAAAAGGCGACTGTGCTTGTTGTAAGAGGCGACTAACGGGATCGGGTGGTCAGGCTCGCTGACTTAGTTGATGCATGCCATCGATCCCGATGCTCATGATGTCAATCACTGTATTGTCTGGTCCAGACTCGATTATTTACAGACCGCCGTCATATAGCTGGAATATTGCTGAGTGCGGCGTTAAACAACAAACAAACGAAACGGAAACCTCTCGTCCATCATACTTGCACACCTGCACTCACACAGTCATACAAAAAAGCACACACAGGCATATGCACACATACACACATGGACATGTAACACTGACGCTTTCTCTCTCACACATGCACACACACAACACCTCGAACTCAGTACCCAATGTTTGTGGTGACCGCCCCAAGTGCGGATTGGACTGACAGTTATTGTATGACCAGGGCCCACTTGCACAAAGCGATCTTAGCGCTAAGATGATCGTAACTCCCATACTTTAGCATAGGCTTATAATAGTCTTAGCGCTAAGATCGTTTTCTGCAAGTGGGCCCAGTCGCTTCTGTCATTGTGTATACGTGTCCAGACGTCCTGGTCAATCACTCACGCTGCGTAATCACTGATAACGTGATACCAATCCCGAATGGAGCAATGAACGTGACGTTAAACAACGCACATTTATTCCACTGTGATATGAGTGAGTGAGAATTTGACATGGGCTTTACACATTGTACCCATGTCGGGAATCGAACCCGGGTCTTCGGCGTGATGAGCAAACGCTTTAACAACTAGGCTACCCGACCGCCCCACACTGTCACATGAGACAGATTCAGATATTCCCAATTCACTGCACAGCTTCAGAAATATAGTTTTATTATGGCACATCGCTTCAAGCGTTTTCAAATTGGGAGTGTTTGCAACGACCGCCATGACCTTTATGAAGTCTCGCGCAAGACGACGAGATCGTGACCCTCTCGCGCTAGACCGCACGGTCGCCTTATTTCGCCTATACAGACAGCTGCTATTGATAACATAGAAGGATTAATAAGCGTCATACGCGGATACTTATATATATCAATAACATGTCCAAACTAAAACCGATTTTTAGAATCTGTATATATAACTGTAGACATTTGTAGTTCATATTGCCGCGTGTACACGATAAATCATCATCTTCATCACAGCAAAAAGAAGAGGAAGAAGAAGAACAATAATAATAATAACACCAATAACAATAATAATAGAAGAACAAGTACAACAACAACAATAATAATACTAATACAAAATAACAACAACAATAACAACAAGCATTACAATAAAGTAACAATAATAACGATAATAATAATAACAACAACAACAACAATAATAATAATAATAATAAATGAAGAAGAAGAATATGTTTTATAAAATATTTTGTTGGATGTCTGAAATATGGACAAACTAGTTTATGATGTCTCTATATGCCACAATATCCACAAACCCTCTATAAAATGTACTTTGGTCGTGTCGTCGATGTTAAATGATAATCATCCAATGGTGCTGCGCACACCTTTATAAAAAGATGTTTGTTCTCGAACCACAGTGAATGTATGAAGATCAACAGCACGGCACAAAAGGTTCGACTTATATCAGAAGACATGTTGAGTATATACCATACATGAGAGTATTGATAAATTGCTGTCGAGGCAGGAAAATGAGTAGGAAGTATCGATTGTGCAGGCGTTTAATATTACCAGTTTTGGTAACGTGACCTGCAATGATATATAGTGCTGACTCATTTTGTTAGCACCTGTTTACATCCCCAGTGAAGACATTAATTGCTTTTCAACAGCTTAATGGCCCAAGAAATGGTGGTGACTTTTTAAGTCACAACGCCCCATTGGTCTGAGCGTTAAACGCAATTAGCATATAATCACATCACATCACAGACAGACAGACAGACAGACAGATTTATTCAGTAATCAGACCCTCAGCCCATAATACATGTTGACATAATGTAGATCATACATGCTTATATACTATGGCGTTATGTTAAGACAAATAGTTTTAGAATATGTTAGAACAGTGATGAGTTACCTATCTTCATAACTCATACAACTACATCTGAAAAAAGGTATGCACAACTGGCTTCTTTATTCTCATATATCCATAACTATATATCTATGTCGGGACTCGAACCCCTGGGTATTTGACACGAGTGAACACATTCACCATTTGTCTACCTCGTCGCACTTTGGAAAGGAAGATGAAGTGTCTCTTACAGACCCAGAGCATATATGTCTTAAAACAGCCACCCCCATTCCATTCAACCTCTTATCCCCTTCTCAGCACTCGCATCCTACACGCATCCCCTTCTCAGCTTTAGCAGCCTATACTCAACCTCTTCTCAACACTAGCAGTCTTTACTCAACCCCTTCTCAGTTCTATCAGACTATACCCATCCCATTTTCAGGTCTAACAGTCCATACTCAACCCCTTCTCAGTTCTAGCAGTCTATACCCATCCCCTTATCAGCTCTAGCAGCCTATACTCATCCCCTTCTCAGCTCTAGCAGCCTATACCCATGCGCTTCTCAGCTCTATCAGGCTATACTCACCCCCTTCTCAGCTCTAGCAGCCTATACCCATGCGCTTCTCAGCTCTATCAGGCTATACTCATCCCCTTCTCAGCTCTAGCAGCCTATACCCATCCCCTTCTCAGCTCTATCAGCCTATACTCACCCCCTTCTCAGCTCTAGCAGCCTATACCCATGCGCTTCTCAGCTCTATCAGGCTATACCCATCCCCTTCTCAGCTCTATCAGCCTATACTCACCCCCTTCTCAGCTCTAGCAGCCTATACCCATGCGCTTCTCAGCTCTATCAGGCTATACCCATCCCCTTATCAGCTCTATCAGACTATACCCATCCCCTTCTCAGCTCTAGCAGCCTATACCCATACCCTTCCCAGCTCTAGCAGCCTATACACACCCCCTTCTCAGCTCTAGCAGCCTATACCCATCCCCTCATCAGCTCTAGCAGCCTATACCCATCCCCTTCTCAGCTCTAGCAGCCTATACCCATCTCCTTCTCAGCTCTAGCAGCCTATACCCATCCCCTTCTCAGCTCTAGCAGACTATACTCAAACACATCTCAGCTCTGAAATTACACAAGAGACTTGAGGATTCTTTAACACCCGAGAGTACCCTTACAACATTATTGTTATTTAACCCCATACATAACTGTATTTCATGGAGTATATGTTGGATGACAATGTATATAGCAATGGACAGTGGAACTTCGTGACTTCCACATGCCCTATAAATGACAGTCTGTCGGCTCTTGGTGCAGACGGATTCATTGTTTGCCGGCTGATTTAATCGCCTCGACTCTTTCAATAACCACCCAGACATCAATAGGAATTCCCATTTAATGATATAATCTTTTGATCGGGTTTGTGCAAAGCTCAGTGGAATAATATTTGATTGAATGTCAAGGTCGCAAGCCGAAGACGCATTCGGGACGTCAACGTAAAACTGCCATGGCTGCATGGGAACTGTCCTGATCTTAATGTGCATGTATCAATGGTATCTTGGACATTTGTCAAAATGAGATCAATGGCGTTTGTACATCTTTCTCAAAGATACATGAAGCATGGCACATATGAAATTAAGAGGGTTGGTCCTTTTCCCCTATGGTCATTGCATATAAAAAAAATCACTCAAGATAAGCTCCCCCGTGGGGGCATTTGTGACCAACTAGTGTTGTTCTGGGACAAACCCAACAGCGACTCGTGCCCTAGTCCTGCACCATGACTGTGGAATTTATATTTTTTATGTATTTTTTTTAATAAAAGCCTAGGCAAGATTAGATCAAACTAACCAAGTCTAGTTTGCTAATGGAAACAGCAGGAGGAATGGTTCTTCTGAAGAAATATTTTTTTAATTATTTTAAAGACATGTTTTCATTGACTAAGTGTTAGTCTATGAAAACAGCAGAAGAGGAAAGGTTCTTTAGAAGAATTTAAAATATATATATTTTAAAGACATGTTTTCATTGACTAAGCGTTAGTCTATGAAAACAGCAGAAGAGGAAAGGTTCTTTCGAAGAATTTAATTATTTTTATTTTAAAGACATGTTTTCATTGACTAAGTCTTAGTCTATTCGTGTCCCTCTCGTTGCCACTTTTGCGACTGGGTTTCTTCTAAGCGCAAACGTATATTCCCCAAAAGACCAAAGATATATATTCCAGATGATATTGAAAACACATCAGGACTTACAGTATTATACAATATGATTGAACACATTTTAATGTATCTTGGGAATATTTTTAATGCAAGACATATTTGAAATTATAAAAATATGCCTGAGGGATTCTTTGACCGAAGTACTTGACGTCATTGAAGTCTGATTGGTTAGTCGTAACATTCATCCATAGGGGGACGAGTCTTCCTGCAGGTTACGGAAATGGGCGAGTGGTGACGAATGTTGTGGTGATTCTTTGGGCAGTATGGGCCCCGAGTATCCCATGCTTGTTGTAAGAGCCAGAACAATGAGTATCGGGTGGTCACACTGAACGTCCTGCTTAGCTTATTGTGTACGATCCCGACGGTGCAACCGCTTGTTTTCCTGGCCCACACGCCATTATTTACAAGTCGTTGACATTGCGCGAGTGGATGTTGTCAGCAATAAGTGGCCTGTCAATAATCGAGCCTGGTAAACCAGTGGTTGACAGCATGAACACCAAATCTAGATGTCGGGACACGGTGACACACAATCTGCCAGGTCACAGGACCGTCTATGTTGCTATGTTGCCATGGAATCTTGTCAGTTTTTCATTCCATTGAGTAGATCTTATTCAAAGTTCTCAAGTAGTATACCTTCCATGTACTAGCCAGTCATTAGCCCATCCATTTTGTTCACCCGATACACATTTTAATCGGATGTCTGTGGGGTTTACATCGGCTTTTGCAATACTACGTTTATAACGAACACGCTTATAACGAACTGACAGATATAACAAACTGTTCGTTTGGTCCCGGCCATTTGCTGTATATTTTATAATATACATTTGGTGGATATATCGAAGACGCTTATAACGAACTGGCGGATATAACGAACTGTTCATTTGGCCCCGGCTATTTGCTGTATATTTTGTAATATACAATTGATGGATATAACGAACACTCTTATAACGCAGTTCCGGATATGGCAAACACAGTGATCTGCAAACACTGTTGTGGGGAATTGAACCCAGGTCATCACAAGTGAACGCTTTAGCCACTTGGCCCCCAGAGCTCACCCAAACACACTATAGGCTGGGTCTTTTCGATACATATACATATGTGTTACTAAACATGCATCCCATAACACACAATGAATGGAACTATCGTGTTTGGACGTAATGATAACAGGGAATGTAATAGAAATATTCGCTGAGAATAAAACCAATACTTCACTTGCATTTCACATGGCCTTTCACGTGTCCACAGAGGTTTATATAGGGCCTTTCACGTGATGTACAGGGGTTTATAGATGGCCTTTCACGTGATGTTCTGAGGTTTATACATGGTCTTTCACGTGATGTACAGAGGTTTAAACAGGGCCTTTCACGTAATGTTCAGAGGTTTAAACAGGGCCTTTCACGTAATGTTCAGAGGTTTAAACAGGGCCTTTCACGTGATGTTCAGAGATTTATACAGGGCCTTTCACGTGATGTTCAGAGGTTTATACAGGGTCTAGCAATTTGAGAATTGGTTATATTTTAATATTTTACCATTTTTAATTTATTTTTATTCCAACAAGATGTCGCAATTTATTGGTGTCACGAGGTAGTATGATATAAATGTATTTGCATACGAGGACTCCCGCCAACTGACCACAGCCTGTGTTTGTACAACAGCAGGGAGCAAAGTGACCGTTGTAAATGACCCTTAACAACGACACGCACAGCTTCACACCATTGTGGAACTGGTCAAGCTCAGCACGACGCCAATCAAGGGCATGCGACACCTGTCCTAATGACCCTCACTATAACGCAATGTACAAGAATGTGACGTAAGGAGTGTCGGCGCCTTTCGCCCCAAAGCATTGTGGGAAATGTATGTGACGTTATTTCCACGGTTGAGTATGGAGAACCTGCTTCGATTCCCCTGCGTCTCCATCATATCAAAGAAAAGGATCAATTAAAGCGAACTCTACCGAGGTGTCGCCATACTAGTCGATAACTCGCATACAGAACCAGGTTAGGATTCTCAGTCGAAAGCAGGGAATCATTGGAAATCAAAGAAGCCGTAGAAGTGTGTTTTCGATTGGAACAGCGGTTTGGTCTGCCTAAACAAGTATCGTGTAACGTTCCACCAAAGTTCGGTCAAGGAGATTACCGAAACTGTATCAATATTTGCCGTGAATAAGACGACTGTGGTGATGTTAAACAATGCTTCTAAAAATACTTCCTTGAAAATGATTAATTTTGTAGTAATTGTTATATATTTAAAATTAGGCACTGTAGCTCACCTGGATATGTAACCAACAGTTTATTATATCAACAAAGACAGCCACTTAAAAAAACGTTTCTAGCCTGGATATCAAATTGTTTGCATAAATACGTGAGTCCAACTACTAACTACACATATAACAAATTTCATTTTGACAAAAATAGCTAAGTAATGGCCATAGTACGTTTTTCAATATGACTGCATTGGCGGCCATATTGAAAACGCGACGAAGACTTCTTGAACAAACTGAAGTGTCATTATTTGTGTGAAAAGTGTGACGTTTCTGGTTCTTCTGTGCAGGGGTTTGTGAGAAGACATGTTTGTGACGGACGATGGACAAACGGGGCACGACATAAGGTCACATGACTTTTAGCCAGGTGAGCTAACAACTGGGCACACGCCCGCGCGGGAGGAGGAAGATTAAATGGGGTATGTTGACATGGAAGTCATGTTGATTATAAGGACAATTTCCGGGTTCAGGAGAACTCTACTGAAACTAAACTTTATTATATCAATCTGCCATTTATGTTAATGTAATACTGTCGCGTGTTTTCCTTCCTGAACGATACCCGTATTACACTACCATCGTAGATTGTTACACTACCATCGTAGATTGTACACTACCATCGTATATTGTAACTCTACAATCGTAGACTGTAACTCTACCATCGTAGATTGTTACACTACCATCGTAGATTGTTACACTACCATCGTAGATTGTTACACTACCATCGTAGATTGTTACACTACCATCGTAGATTGTTACACTACCATCGTAGATTACACGGTAAAAGCTTTTGTAAAATTAACCTTTTTGTTGCTGCAATGTCCCAGTAATTTCTCATGTGACAAAAAACCCTACTAGCTCTTACGATTACATTTCCCACAAGGAAGTAAAGACACGTATACAAGCGCTCACGAAGCCCTAGGAAGTTGATTATAACATTTTATATCGTCTTCTGTGTTCAAATGCGGAAACTTCCAGGTGCTATTCAGAGGTTAATGTACGGCCTTTCACGTGATGTTCAGAGGTCTATGGAGAACTTCAACATGAAATTCAGAGGTTTATGTAGGGATATTCACATAATATTCAGAGATTTATATGGGGTCTTTCGTGATAATCTGAGATTTAAATAAGACGTGATGTTCAGGGGTTTATAGAGTGTGTTTCACGTGATATTCAAATGTTTCTATAGGCCATATAGCGTCTTTCACGTGATGTTCAGATGTTTATATAGGGCCTTTCACGTAAAAGTCTTTCATGTGATTTACAGAGTAGTATGCAGGGCCTTTCATGTGATGTTCAGAGGTTTATACAGGGTCTTTCACGTGATGTTCAGAGGTTTATAGAGGGCCTTTCATGTGATGTTCAGAGGTTTATACAGGGTCTTTCATGTGATGTTCAGAGGTTTATACATGGCCTTTCATGTGATGTTCAGAGGTTTATACAGGGCCTTTCACGTGATGTTAAGAGGTTTATACAGGGCCTTACGCGTGATGTTCAGTGGTTTCCATTTGCCATATAGCGCCTTTCACGCGATGTTCAGAGGTTTATATACGGCCTTTTACGTGATATCAGAAATGTATGTAGGGATAGTCACGTGTTAATCAGAGGTTCGCAGGAGTCAGATAATCAGTTTGCCGCCCGTCTCTCTCATATTGTGTCTTCAAAGAACAAAACTTTTCAAATCACAAATATAAACACGTCTATGCAAAACCCTTTTTCTGCATATATTTAAGGCTATTTAAGAATACACGCACCTCAAAATATCGGTGCTACACCTATACCTCAAGCGTATTGGTATTTTAGTTAGAGTTGGAGTTAGGGATAGAGAACTGGGCGTGCCGGTACAATGTGGGAGGGAGTCCCGAAGTAATACAGGTGGTACATGATTTTACTTTCGTTAATGGTATGGTGGTGACAAACCACGAATCATAATCACGGCGAATATGGTATGTATTCGAACCCATGATCAAAAGAATCTAATACGCCTAAAGGACGCAACTCTACACACCCGTATTGTAGATTATTGTGTTGTGTTTCTATAGATAAATAGATACGGTTGTTCATCGTAGCCGCCGACCCGTGAAGATCCGGGGAGGAATAGGTCTTCAGCAACCCATGCTTGCCGTAAAAGGCGACTATGCTTGTTCTAAGAGGCGACTAACGGGATCGGGTGGTCAGGCTCGCTGATTTGGTTGATGCATGTCATTGTATTCCAATTGCGTGGATAGATACTCATGATGCCAATCACTGGATTGTCTGGTCCAGGCTCGATTATTTACAGACCGCCGTCGTATAGCTGGAATATTGTGAGCGGCGTTAAACAACAACAACAACAACAACAACAACAACAACAACTACAACAACTACAACAAAAACTTGACTAAAAATATACACTTGTCGCTGCACCGAAAACCGTCTGTATGTACTCACGGGGGATGGGTTATATACAAATCAGTGCATCATTGACGATGCTCACATTTAGAAATAACGAGATCCTTAATTCTATACAGCGAAATACAAGTTTTATATCAACGGTCTTTGAGTACAAGCTCTATGCTGACTGACTATTCCGACAAGTTCCATATATAGACGGCTCCCAGTCCTGTACGTACAGCCGCATTGTTGTCATATCCAACATAATGATTTTCATCGATTACTAAGTAGGTAATTGTATGTCTAATTCCGTAAGAACGAACATCTAGGGCATTGACATGTGCGCTCGATCACCGGCGAACAGCCTGCGTGGCTGATAACACTGTTTGTTGGGCTCCTTTGTCGATAAACCAGAAGACAGAAATGTTGCTGTTTATTGCGAGTTAATAACGCCACAGCCAGAATATTCTAGCAACATTTCGAATCTAAGCTAGGAAAAATAGTGTTTGACAGCATGAGCAACGATCCACGCCGTTTAGAACGATGGCACACAATCAGACATTGTAACCACGCAAGCCTTATTAACCGGGTGATGTCATGCCGTCGCCTCCATGGTCGGCGTCTTTCCGAAGAATGAAAGGTCAGAGTTTCGATCCCGTGGCCGTGTCATGCCCAAACGATGGTACTTGTTGTTACCCTGTCTGGCACTCGGTATTAAGGAGCTAAAACAAGGACTGGTCGGCTCGGAGTCAGTTTACTGTGTCTGAGTGGAATATCCATGTTAAACTGGGGCATTAGTCCTGACTAGTACAAGACGCCCCCAGTCCTGACTAGTACAAGCAGTCCCCCAGTCCTGACTAGTACAAGCAGTCCCCCAGTCCTGACTAGTACAAGCAGCCACGCACGCACGCACGCACGGGGGTTGGGGTAGGGCAGGATCACACCATTCTGTTTAGACAAGCACAGGCAACTAGTGACCCCACGAATCCTCCATGGGGTGAAGATTAACAATAACACGTACACTAGGGAGTACCGAGTTCTGCATGATCTAGCCGAGCCCTCTTCTGTTATCGTAAATAATACCAATGAAAAGCGGATAATTCGTGCGACCTTGCACACCCATAGTACAGACATTTATGTCCTATAGAATAGGCTGTTATACCCAACTGTGACACGATAACAAAGGATGTACCGAACGTTGTTAAAAAAACAGGTGAGAGACGGTAACCTTGGCTGCTTCACAGCAGATGGTTGTTGAAATATTTATTGAGAGGTTCATCAAGTTTACGAACAATTCCCTTCGTGTTGTGCACACCATAAAACTACTAGTACAATGGGAATAATGTATTGTTTGTTTGGTTTTTGTTTGTTTGTTGTTTTACGCTGCACTTAGCAATATTCCAGCTATATGACGGCGGTCTGTACATAATCGAGTCTGGACCAGACAATCCAGTGTTTGACACCATGAGCATCGATCCACGCAATTGGAATACGATAACATTTATCAAGCAAGTCAGCGATTCAGACCACCCGATCCCGTTAGTCGTCTTCTGCGACAAGCATAGTCGCCTGAGTTGCTGAAGACCTATTCCATCTTCACGGGTCGATTGTGAGTAATATTGTTCTCATGACAAGGTGTATTATGGATAACAACTACTTTATGATGCATACGCAACCTTTCAGAGCTAACAAGGAAACAAACTTTCGAATGCGTAGGCATTTTATTATTCGTAAATAAGGATGACACGCATGCGCTCTTATAACCGGATATGGAACAGATTTTGAACAGCATGTTCTTGCCGGCAAGGCGTATTCACTGTACAGCAGTCACATGTTATCGGGATAAAGACACGTGGACTAATTGTGACTATTTTTTTTATTAATATCCTCGATTATCCAGTGTATTACATTGTCCATTCTGTTTCCTACATACCCTTGGCTTGTGCTAGCCCACTGAGACACCATGCCGTAGTTTAACATGAATATTCCACTCAGAAACAGTATACTGACCCCGAGCCGACTTTGTTCGAAATATGCCTCTGCTCACCAAGCTGTAAAATGGGTACCCGGTAGGATGAGATGGTTATGTGACTGTTAACCTTCTAGTTAACCCTGACAAGGCAGCAGGGGCTGAGCTGAGAATTGTTCGGGGTAAAAGTGTTAGAGTTTTGAACATGCACCGAGTGCAAGGAGGCTAGTCCAATACAAGTACGGCGTTGGTATACGCTTTAATATGTTACCATCCAACATATAACTGTCGCAATTCTTTATGCGAAACTTTATACCTAAATGAATTATGGTATGTCTACTTGAAAGCTGGAAACGCCTTCTATTAGGGCAATTGTCACATGTGCATGGGCTGGCCGACTCAAAAAAGATGCCGGCATGTATTTAAACATCAGCTTCTGTTCATCACTTTGAAGCTGACAACTAATCAGTCTAATCCTTTATAACGATTTCTGGTAAGTTATTCAGCTCCTGAAACAAACAAAATATCCTCAAAGTAACAAACAAATCTACACTGCTTTGGCAGGTGTAGATTTCGAGATCCCCTTGTTAACACCAATCCCCTTGTTAACATTATCCCCTTATCAACATCTATCCTCTTGTTAACACCAATCCCCTTGCTAACATTATCCCCTTGCTAACACCAATCCCCTTGTTAACATTATCCCCTTATCAACATGTATCCTCTTGTTAACACGAATCCCCTTGTTAAAAAAATCCCCTTGTTAACAATATCCCCTTGTTAACACCAATCCCTTGTTAACACCAATCCCCTTGTTAACACCAATCCCCTTGTCAACACAAATCCCCTTGTTAACATTATCCCCTTGTCAACACAAATCCCCTTGTTAACATTATCCCCTTGTCAACACAAATCCCCTTGTTAACAATATCCCCTTGTTAACACCTATCCCTTTGTTAACACCAATCCCCTTGTTAACAATATCCCCTTGTTAACACCAATCCCCTTGTTAACACCAGTAACTTCCCCTGTGAAACCGTATCCACTTATTACCACGTATCCCCTTAATAATTGAACCAGGGATTTGGGCGAACCAAACCAACGGTCTAACCGCAAGCATACCCCGGCGCACCTCACGTGCATTCGACATGGATTCAATAACCTAACAGCGAATCATTCAACGACCAATACACCAACCCCCCCCCCCCCCCCCCCCACACACACACACACACACACACACACACATACACACCTCCCATCCCAAGCTGCAAACCCCATCCGCTGCATTGCAACAAAATCTATCTATACGCATGAACAAAGACATAAATCTTAAAGAACAAATAAGGAATGAACCCCCAATCCCCCTCCCAGTGCACCAACGTAAAGGACACTGCAGACAATATTTTCGAATACCCTCGAAAACATGTTTACATATATGAACAAACGCGAGTGCGCCAGTTCTCTGACAGTCTGCGATTCAACAAGCACCTGTCTGATGTTTACATTGAATCGCGGACGTATATACCTTGGTCTACTTACCGACTTTAGCAGCGTCTGAGCACAACAGATCAACGCTTCGCTATACTAAGCACCACATATCGAAAAGGGTACGTTTCCAAAGACGCACAACAAGCCTGTATCATATTTTCACAAGGTGATTTTAAATGTCATAAATACACCGACACAAGAGAAACCACCAGCAATGTCATTCTGAAATACGGGTTTCGAACATATTTCCCATATTTTCTCATCAACTATAAAATGTGGTTATGTAATACCAGTTGATTTCTTTAATATGTTGTAAACAATTAAGAAAAGATGACGGCTAAAGGTTGCTCCTTGTCGAAGCCATGTAGGTAAATCATAAGTGTCTGTTACTTGTTGCAGAACTCGAGGTAAAAAAACCATCTTTCATTCTCTAAGAATATTTATACACGTTCCCAAGACCAAAATATTTCAACAAGACGGAAATACATTTGGCACGTGCAAATAACAAGAAGTAACGTATAGGCGAGGGAACACATGTAAACAACGCCAGTCTGCCAAATCAAACAGCACAGAATAAGTCACCGGAAGACATTCCCAATGCAGCCTAGTCACGTTTTTGGAATCAATTGATAATTAAAATTGTTTTACGGTTTAATAAATCATGATACTCTTCAGCTCTGAACCAAAGACCACGAAGGCTGAGACTGACACACTAACCCTGGCAGCGGAAGGCGATTTTGGAAGCCTTAACCAAGGTGACATAGGAAAAATTCGGTGAAGGCTCTCTCCCTTATACGCTTCAGTAGTCCGGGTCGACAGAGGGCGCCCAGCGGGTAGCGCTGAAGAGCAAGCCAAGCCCACATAGAATTCCTGGATAACTAACTCCACCTACCGGATTAAGCACCGTCTTGAGTGGTGGAATTTTCCATTTGCGCATAGGCGCCAGAACGAGTTGGAATAATTCTGCTTGTGAGGGTGCATTTTGTCCGCTTAACAGACAAAAATCTAACATGCAGTGATTATGATATAAAAGTAAATGTTTGAATAATTAAGCACGGTTACAGAGGATTACGTTTATATGCAGACTCGGTATAGACACTATACAGTAATTAGTTGGCTTCCACGTCTGGTAATTTGAAATATCGACAATCTTGCAATTTCAACGCATAAGTAATAATTAATGATACAGACCATTTTTTAAGATTAGATGCCCATTTATGCCCATATAAACATCTCTTTCAGATTTGCTGCTCTGTAATAGGAGTCTCTTTCAGGCCGTCTAGCAAAGTATACGCCATCTAGCAAAGTCCACGTAGTCTAGCAAAGTTCACGTAGTCAGCAAAGTCCACGTAGTCTAGCAAAGTCAAATGAAATGACAATAACCTACTAAAAGGAGTGATTCTTGTCTTAGACGTTTAACACTAAGGTAAAACCCACGAGCAAAGTAATGGTGCAGGCAACATGGATACTGATCAGTAAAAATTTGGGATTGGAACCCCCGGTCAGCCATACCTGATATGACGTAAAATCGAGCAGAATAGACGGTGGGGGAGCTAGGTTTTTAATGCCAAAGTAATTCTGGTCTTGGATGTTAACCACAGGAGATCTGGTGTGGTGCTGAAAACCTAGAAATATAAGCAGGGGAACCAGGATTCGGATCCACCATCATAGGCTCCTGGCACGTCTAAGGGAGACAACTCTGCACAATCAGACGACGGGACCCCGCTGGTGTATATCATCATATTCAGCATTTATAGCATATAAGAATTCATTATTGGCACGAAACATGCAGTTGAAAGAATCCACCGCATCACTTGAATAGACCCGTGAAGATTCCGGGGTAGAATAGGTCTTCAGCAACCCATGCTTGCCGTAAAAGGTGACTATGCTTGTCGTAAAAGGCGACTAACGGGATCGGGTGGTCAGGCTCGCTGTCTTGGTTGATGCATGCCATCGATCCCAATTGCGTGGATCGATGCTCATGATATCAATCACTGGATTGTCTGGTCCAGACTCGAGTATTTACAGATCGCCGTCATATAGCTGGAATATAGCTGAGTGCGGCGTTAAACAACCAACCAACCAACCAACCAACCAACCAACCATCACTTGAATATGTACTGAACTGATACATATTCCAACACAACAAATACCGCGTCTCTAATATATGCTGCTTAGCAACGGCGGACACAAGTTGATCAAGCCTTAGCGGAAGTCTTAGAACTTTCCCATTCATTAAGTTCAATGTTAAGAATAGTTGTAGGTTTTTAATGTTTGGTTGCGGGCATATTGACAGATTTATCGACTCAAACAAGCCCGGGGCATCGACGTGAAACACGAACAGCAAACATCAATCTTTCAGTGTGTCGCTAACACAAACAACAGACAACATAAATCACCGAAGAAGACCTGCACTACACAAGGAAGTCGCACATATCAGTGCAGAACACTTCGGATATGACGAGTACATGACTTCGTGACCCGTGAAGATCCGGGGTAGGATAGGTCTTCAGCAACCCATGCTTGCCGTAAAAAGCGACTATACATGTCATAAGAGGCGACTAACGGGATCGGGTGGTCAGGCTCGCTGACTTGGTTGATGCATGTCATCGTAGCCCAATTGCGTGGATCGATGCTCATGACGTCAATCACTGGATTGTCTCGTCCATGTTAAATTATTTACAGACAGTCGTCATATAGCTGGAATATTGCTGAGTGCGGCGTTAAACAACAAACAAACAACAACAAAACATGTCTTCGTCATATCAGAATTCGTTATTCTCACGAACAAGAACGAAGATAATGTGTCGTGGGACTAGACTGGCGTTTTACTGGACATCTGATTTAGTTGATTTGTATATTTCAAGTCAACGTTAGGTAGATGTACATATAGCTTTATTTTAAAGATAGTCGTCGAGTGCATTTTCTAAGCGCTGCTTAATGCCAAAAACGAGGCTTTCATTATCGTGATATGTGTAACAAGACACATTGATAGATTCACATCATACATTGTACCCAGGACATATGGGTATTTTACAAACCTGGATACACATTGTGATAGGTCTGTATATTCCCGAACTCTGGGTTCAACCTTGACCTACAAAACTAGGGATCAAGGGGACTCCGAATTACTAATTTCATGGGTCCTTTAATTAGTGAAATAGTGTAGTGTTCTGTAAGATTTTATAATTACTTTACTTATATGATCTCTTAGTTCTTGACAACAATTTATTGCAGTATTATTGTGCGTTCCTCGGATGGTAACATATGTTTGGCCTGTGTCTATTCTATACTTTGTGAGTACTAGACGCATATTTCTGTGTCTCGTAAGACCCTGCTCAACGACATCTTGCTAAAACATAACGTAATTTCTTTCTGGTCTTTGAAAGGCATTTAGAAGTGATACACTTAAGGAAGAGACTATATGGATGTCAGCTTCTTTATTATTACTCCGAAACGTTGTGTTCCTCATAATAAAGAAGTTGACATCCATATATTCTCTTCTTTATGTAATTTTCTTTGTGTTTCATGAGACAGATATATTTTAGATTGTTACAAAGTTTTAAAATGCTTATAAACATCAAACCACGAACTTGTGATCAGTGCTGATGTCCAACCTTGATAAGGGACCGGTCATTGTCAGAGGGACCGTTCATTATCAGAGGGACCGGTCATTTATTATAGGGGTAGGTGGATCAGCGGGAAACAGAAGAGGGTAATAAAAACTGGGTTCTGTCGTTTTACATAAAAAGTATGGCTTCCGTGATTTGGTCTCGAATTTGGGAAGCAATTTTAAATACCTCGTAATCTAGCCGTTCCTCCTACCACACCAATAAATTTGCCGTGAATTGATCCAAGGCTTTCGTAACAGTGTCCTATGTAGGCCAAGTGGTGACACTAGCAGTAAAGGGCACTGCCCTCCAGACTTGATGACCTCGACCTATAGTACAACCTTGTAGATTCATCGGGGAATACACTTCGTAAATCTGTACTGTACCGACCATTTAAGTCTAGGACAACCGATCTGAGCAGAAAAGAGCATCAATTACATTTTTACACATCTTCCAGTGAATATTTCGTTCAATTTATTTATTTCTAGTATTACATTGGAAAATTTCCTTTTCACTCTGGCAATGGTCAACTCTCAAATACAATCAAAGAAATTAAAACCTAAAATGGTTTACGTCAGTAATATCGAGTTCCTTAACTACAGTCAAAATCTGAGGAAGGAAGACGCATTATTCATAAATACGAACTGACAAGTACATTTATTATTGACATACATGTCAAATCACTACTGGTGCAATAGCGGTATCAATAACACTACTTAATATTATCAGAATAAAATGAACCCTATTTGAACACAACACATGTATATAACATATAAATGTAAACCTAAATTTACTCATGTAATTTGAAGCACTTAGGTTTTCAAGCTCCAATACCGGACAAAAGAGCGCATACACCCATGTTTGATGGTGGCTGAAAGAAACAATCACGAAATGTATTTGATAGAGAATCATAGTTGTGTACTTAAGTCTGTAGTGTCTCGGTGACTGTTTTCAGCTTTGTAACGTTTTGGTCAAGTCCTACTTTCAAGTGTATAATTTCTTTTGCCCGTCAGTATAAATAGCACAAGATGCTTGGTGTTCATCTTGCCCTGCTATGTGTTCAATCTTACTACAGTGTTCAGACATAAAAGCGACTATGCTTGCCGTAAAGGGCGACTAACGGGATCGGGTGGTCAGGCTCGCTGACTTGGTTGATGCATGTCATCGTATCTCAATTGCCTGGATCGATGCTCATGATGTCAATCACTGGATTGTCTGGTTCAGACTCGATTATTTACAGACCGCCGTCATATAGCTGGAATATAGCTGAGTGCGGCGTTAAACAACAAACAAACCAACCAACCAAATACCCCACCCTCGTGTCTGTTTCATTTTTAGTCACCATCTATCATGGGTGTATACTTTCTTTTGCTATCGGCTTAAGTTTCGATTCCAAATTCAATTTATAAAGACTCGTAACACTATATCTTATGAAGAATTGGTGAGATCATTACCCTCGTATGTTTCCGTATTATACGGAACGGCAGAACGGCAAAGGCCCTAGTAATACACCTTTTATTCCTATTATACCAGTAATGATTTGACGATACGGAGAATATCTGGAAAATATCTGAAGAATATCTGGAGAATATCTGGAGAATATTTGGAGAATATCAGGAGAATATTTGGAGAATATCTGGAGAATATCTGGAGAATATTTGGAGAATATTTGGAGAATATCAGGAGAATATTTGGAGAATAGTTGGAGAATATCTGGAGAATAGTTGGAGAATATCTGGAGAATATTTGGAGAATATTTGGAGAATATCTAGAGAATATTTGGAGGATATCTGTAGAATATTTGGAGAATATCTGGAGAATATCTGGTGAATAGTTGGAGAATATCTGGAGAATATCTGGAGAATAGTTGGAGAATATCTGGAGAATATCTGGAGAATATCCGGAGAATAGTTGGAGAATTTTTTGAGAATATCTGGAGAATAGTTGGAGAATATCTGGAGAATATCTGGAAAATATTTTCACGTGCCAAAAAACGCTGACACCTAGGGGAATGACAGGTTGTTTAAAGGCAACACTAGGTTGGCCCCAGACAGGGGAAAAACAAAAGACAGTGTTACATACTTAACCCGAGACGTTTATATCAAGGAAGATTACACGTGGAATAATACAGTGCGCCATGGAAGACTTCAAGATGAAAGGGTGTTTACTGAGCGTGAAGGTCGCGGACAGTCGTTGATACATCAACAGAGGGAGGGATCGAGCTGTCGAAGGTTAACATGACAGTGAAGATGTTATACTGCGCGATGACGCAATATTTTGAAACCTACGTGATCTAGTCAGTTTATTTATTTAGTTTGTTTTGTTTTGTTTTTGTTTTATTTCGGAAAAAGCAGTGTTGCACTAAATACACGGAACAGCGGGTCATTAACACTGGCGGTATTTTCGTCACATTTTGGTATGGTTGTAGTTTAATCACGTGATGACACAGATTCCACGAGTGCGTGAGGAAAATAGAGATTATTAATTTTTTTCGTATAATTAATGCCACGTATTAGGAATATAAATTGTATTATACGGGCCTTTTGAGCACAACTCAAATCTACTATTCCTGTACGTTGCATACATGTATACACGATACGTGATAAGAATAAGGTATTATCTCTTTGTAATAATTTTATAATGTCATTCTGAAAATGATTGATATGTTTAAGACGTATTTTCAGTGAAGTTTAAGTAACTGCATTTAAACACCATATTTGAGTGCTTATCATATATTGTCAAATGGTGTGCAGTCATGTTTGTCACCATAAACACACATTTTGAAGCATACCAAACAATTCCTCATTCGGATTGATGTGTGATCGGGTATAGTAAAAGTGAACGTTTAACAACACTATTAAATAACATATGTTCCACAAAATTATACGATTATTGAACGTGAGTTGCCAAGAATACATAATTTCATCTAGAAAATGGTCAAATGTAACACATATCATATTTGGAATAACACTTCCTTAGTAAAGAGGAATGTTAGTACATTTATATTTTTTATTTTTTTATTGCCAAATCACAAAATGCGCCCTTCCTCCAAACTCTCGATGTTGGAATGACATAAGGTGTTTTCAAATCTTTGGACTTTCATATAAAAAATGTCTGAAATGCCACCCGTGGCAACATGCATACGATAAGACTTCTGGTTTGCAATTTACCCTTCAAGCAAACAAATCAAAGCCAGTGAGCTTAAATAGGGTTTATCACGCGCCACTCTGTCTGAGTGCAGAAGAAGGGCGCTGTTATGTCACCGTTGCGGGACACCGTCTATTGGTACATTTCTGATTGGCAGTCCCGACTGGGAACATGCCTCTGTTGCGCTACAGATATTAACTCCTGTCACGAATCCGTTGCTTGTCTCAAAGAAAACCCGGAGTTGTGAACGCGTCAGTCTGCACCGCGCTCGAATTTAACAATACTTCGCCCTTTCTTCTGCTTAATTGGACTTTGTGTATTTCTTGTACTTGTATAATAATCCAGATATATGACGGCAGTGTATAAATAATCAAGTCTTGCAGTCTGGACAAGACAATCCAGTGATCGATATTGTGAGCAACGATCAACGCCGTCGGGGCACGATGACATGCAATCAACAAAATCACCGAGCCCGAGTCTGACGTAAGATATGTTCACACAAACATGACTTACCACTCTTGAGTATACCCGTGAAGATCCGGGGTAGAAAAGGTCTTCAGCAACCCACGCTTGCCGTAAAACGCGACTATGCTTGTGGTAAGAGGCGACTAACGCGATCGGGTGGTCAGGCTCGCTGACTTGGTTGATGCATGTCATCGTATTCCAATTGCGTAGATAGCTCATGATGTCAATCACAGGATTGTCTGGTCCAGACTCGATTATTTACAGACCGCTTTCATATCGCTAGAATATTGCTGAGTGCCGCGTTAAACAAACAAACAAACAAACAAACGTAAGGTAGAAGATTAGCTAGGCCTAATGTAAATCCTCCCCCAGACCATTTTCGCTCATTGAAGAGATTACTCGTCTCATATTATGAAAACACAATGAAATTAAATGTCAGTATTCACCATTCGACACTGATACTGTTACCAAATCCGTACACTGTAAATAATGACCGCGATTCGTACTCATTTTCAGGTCAAGGTCAATTGTTCGTGATGCAACGCGACAATGAGTGAATTTTGCTCTAAACCATCGTCATCACGCTATTTCACGACGGTCTGTAAGAAATGGGATCTGTACCAAGTACTTAAAGGCTTACAGCAAGAGCAACGAGATGTAGGGGGGCCACGGAAACATTTTGACCAACCGAATGAGTGAGTGAGTATTGTTTTATGCCGCTTTTAGCAATATTCCGGCAATATGACGGCGGGGGACACCAGAAACAGGCTTCACACATTTTACCCATGTCGGGAATCGAACCCAGGTCTTCGGCGTGACGAGCGAACGCTTTAACCACAAGGCTACCCGACCGCCCCTTTTGACCAACTGATCCCCATTGGACAGATCTGTATGGAACACGTGGTCTTGTTATTCCTTTGATCCGTCAATCTTTAACAATTGAAGGTGAGGTTAGGTGAAATTGGGTTTAACGTCGCGTCCAAGATTATTGCACTTATATAGCGACGTGTATGCACGTGTGTGTGTGTGTGTGTGTGTGTGTGTGTGTGTGTGTGTGGCTGCTTGTACTAGTCCGGACTGATGCTGATTTATAGTGCTAGTTCACTGAGATACCATGCCGCAGTTTAACATGAATACCCCACTCAGACACAGTATACTGACTCCCAGCCGACCAGTCGTTGTTTTAGCCCCTTAATGCCGAGCGCCAGACAGGGTAACAACAAGTACCATCTTTTAACGTCTTTTGGTATGACGCGGCCGGGGATCCAACCGCGGACATTCCGCTCTCCGGGCGAACGTAACAATTGAAGGATAAATCACGAATCTGAGTATGAGTGAGTGAGTTGGTTTAACGATGCTTTGAACACCATTCCAGAAGTAAGGAATGGATTTAGAGACAATAAAAAAAAAGATGGGCGGAAGACGAGTAAAATAGTGATCATGAGTCAACATTCAACAGCAATTGAAATAAACTACAAATGTAACGAAATACAACTATTTTGTCAAATAGATCTTCCGTTCAGTCCATTTAGAAACGATGACCTTCAGAATTTACTCTCATGTCCGACGTAGATTTCAAAACAACCCCACCATATGACCTTCAGGGGGGCTTGAATTTCATCACTGACGTCAGGAAAGGTCAGAGGTCACTGTGTTCATTCATCTCAATCAACGGGATCCGATTCCAGCCATGTGACCTAGTTGGAATACAATATGAGGGTATTGTACCACTGACGTGTTATGAAATCACTAATGGTTTGTTTCAACCTCGGGGTTATATCGGCCAAGTCAGGCAGCGCTTGTAATTTAATCCTTGGTGATAACTGTAAATATTTATGAGGCAATGAGGTAAAACGGCCTATGTTCACCTGATTACCTGAACTCAATAAAGGTATCAGTATGTGTTATCTCTTGTATAACTAATAACTAGTAACTCGTGTAATAACTATTAGCTGAATAATGGCGTGGTTGCCATGGGGACTTGGGTTGTGCCCGCATGTCCTTGTTTAATTCCCTTACTATCGAACGCCAGGCAGAGCAACAACAAGTAATATCCTTGAACGTTTTTTTATTAATTGTTTTTGTCAAATACAATTTTCACATGTATACTTTCCTTTTTAGTTTATTAAAATGCTCTTATGTATCTCTCATGGATGGATGGATGGATGGATGTATTCATACAGAAAGGATTTTACTTGGTCATAATTATAAATATAAATATATATATAAATATAAATGCGTGTTATGTCCAGCAAGCCATCAAAACTTTCTAAATATATTTCGATTATTCTAACAACTGCCAACAAAATAGTGTTGCCTAACATACTAGTATTTATGTGTCTGTCTTTCATTACGTTAATTTTGTTCATATTAGTAAATGTTCTGTAATATATGTTCTTGTGCCATCGTGTGAGGCTTTGAGTATGAATGACTTGACAGTTTAGTGTGGATAGGGTCGAATCAGATGGCAGCCCTACAAAAGCCCATGTCATTCAAGAAACACTTATCATCTTGCACATCAATCTAGGGTTTCTTAAAATGCATGTCTTGGTCACATTGAGTCTGCTCGCCCAAAATTTGCCAAGACGCTATTGTGTATTTTACTTTCATGGAATGTTAAGAAACGATTTTCAACTCAAATTACGTTTATGCATCAGATTCCAACTTATCCCACACGTCATTCATAGCGTATCAGATTCGCAGAGGAGCCAAGTCATGATCGCCGTGGCGCCCGTCTTTGAAATAGACCCGGAAACATCGCGTATAGCCTCGAGTATAGCCTCAGTTTAACACCTTCAATTGAAAAAGACCCGGGAACATCGAGTATAGTCTCAGTTTAATACCTTCACTTGATATAGACCCGAGAACATCGAGTAAATCCTCAGTTTAAAACCTTCACTTGAAATAGACCCGGGAACATTGAGTATAGCCTCAGTTTAACACCTTCACTTGAAATAGACCCGGGAACATCGAGTATAGCCTCAGTTTAATATCTTCACTTGAAATAGACCCGGGAACATCGAGTATAGCCTCAGTTTAACACCTTCACTTGAAATAAACCCAGAAACATCGAGTATAGCCTCAGTTTAATACCTTCACTTGAAATATACCCGGGAACATCGAGTAAAGCCTCAGTTTAATACCTTCACTTGAAATAGACCCGGGAACATCGCGTATAGCCCCTGTGCGAAACTTTCTCTTGAAATAGATCCGGGAACATCGAGTTTAGCCTCATTTTAATACCTCCAGTGAAATAGACCCAGGAACATCGAGTATAGCCTCAGTTTAATACCTACACTTGAAATAGACCCGGGAACATCGAGTATGAAACCACGGAAGCCATGTGCGAAACTTTCTCTTGAATAGCCCTGGGAACATCGAGAATAGCCCAGCGTCTAATATCTTGTATCGTCTCACTTTAATAAATCCCCATTCCGATCCACAAGGCGCAAACGGGATGCAACATGGACGGAAGCTATTTGTGTTTTAGCGAACACACACACACGATACAACCAATTCCTTGTGATCAGTGAATCCCACGTGAACCACTCATGGCCGGAAGCATGGGAGGTCTCAGTTTCACAATAAATTTCTCAAAAGGAAACCCTCGGCATAATATCATGGAAGAATATTTACATTTTCATTTCCTTAACAAAAATAAAAGCCCTAATCGCGTTGCGAATTGTTAATGCACTTGGACCTCGTGACTCGTATGTTGACTTACTGAGCTCCGTAATTCAGGGTCACCTCCGACAACACCCGGCTCAATATTAGTCAAACGCAATCTTTTCAATTTATCAAGTGGCTTGTTTCGCCCGTCTAAAATACACAGGTGAAGGATTCTCACGCGCTGAAACTCGGTCAGCTTAAAAAGGAAACCACTTTACACTCCTCAAAAGCATGTTTTTTCGATCAGTAGTCGACAGATTCCATGAGATGCCCCTGGTGTCTCAAACAAGACCTGCTCCAGCATGCGTCCCCGCAACCACGTGATGTAACCCGACTAGTAAATATCACAGACCATGTTGTTATCAATACTTTATCAATAATGTGTACAAGGACATCTGCATTAGGCAACTAGATGTATATTGATTTTGGTCGTGTTGAAATATGTTTACAATAATGATGTCAGGTTGTAGTTCTTAATCATCGTGACTGACAAAAAACTAGACATGTAGTGAAACTGAAGAAGATAGGAGTTTTTGGAAAAAAGATCATATATTCCAGAAAATACTAGAAAATGATTTTTTTCGGTAAATCGGGTTATCCAAAAATAATAGTTCCTTTGACAGGATCCTGATATAAATAAAATTTAAAATACATTTTTACTAAATTATAATATTTTTCGGTTCCGTTTTTTTTTATAGAGAAAACAAATTAGGTCTTGAAGTACAGACCAAAACACATTCTGTCTCTGACAAACCTATAGTCTAGCTCCTAGCCCGTCCCTGTCTCTGAAACGTAGAGTCAGTGAGTGAGTGAGAGAGTGAGTGAAAGAGTTAGGTTTAACGCCGCTTTTAACAGTTTTCCAGTTATATCATGGCGTGACAGCTTAATGTGGGAGGAAAGCCCAAAGTGATGCAGGTCTCAGACGTTTGCCACTTCGGTGAAACCAACGAGCACGGGTATGGTGCTGACAAACCTAGAAACATAATCGGGGCGAACCGGGTTTCGAACCCACAATCATAGGTTTCTGGCGTACCTAAGGGACGCAACTCTGCACAGCGAATCGCGGCGCCTAAGACGACTGGGCCACCCGTGCCTCCCTGAAAAGTATAGAACGAGTAGTACAAACCCTAGACTAACATACACTCTCTGAAATCTTTTATTACAAAATACATTTCCCTCCTCTAAAAATAAAACAAATAATTTTCCTGATGCAAATTAGAGCCGGCTTGTTTTCGAAAACTACATATAATCCACAGTCATGGTGCAGGACAATGCGAACACATTTGGTTTCAGGTGTCATGTTATTATTCCGAAACAGTAACAAGGAAGATAGTACATGGACAATCTAGCACGACCAAATCGTCTAGACAACTACCTTCACGTTTGACTAGCGTTACCATAGTGACAGGCGTTTAACATTGTCTCTGTACGTGGACACGTGATGAAAGTGGACTCAATGGTCCTTTTTGCCCTCTAATACGAAAATTAAAAAAATTAAACATTTCTGCATCCAGAAAAAACATGTATTTTTAAATTTGGGAGCTTGTTTAAGGAACAACTATTTACATTTTTATATGTTTTTGGTTCTTTTCCTTGTAATAAGATAAACAACGAATAGTTATGTAAAGAGGTTTGACGCGTGACTTATTGAAACAAGTGCTGGTGCATTATGTATATGATTTGTTTGTTTCATTGTTGTTTAACGCCGCACTCAGAGGTCTGTAAATAATCGAGTCTGGACCAGACAATCCAGTGACTGACATCATAAGCATCAATGGGGATACGATGACATGTATCAACCAAGTCAGCGAGCTAGACCAACCGATCCCGTTAGTCGCCTCTTACGACAAGCATAGTCGCCTTTTACGGCAAGCATGGGTTGATGAAGAGCTATTCTATCCCGGATCTTCACGAGTCTTCTGTTTATGAAAATATCCTTATCTGGGATCACATACAGATCCGTGTTTCCTATCAACGTTGTAGTGATTGAAAGGTTGAAGCATAAAAAAATCGATTACTTTTTGTATTATCATTACTTCAGTTTTTGTTTCATTGTCTTTCTAGAAGTAGGGGAGTAAATAAGAAAACGGAAACATTTAGGGATGCTAACTTCCGGTTTATTGCATGAGCGACATTTCAAGGCAGACTCTTATCAAGCTGGAATGATCACGACCAAGTGATTTGAGGTATATACATATGTTGTGATGTGCAGCAGATTAACAACAACAACAACAACAACAACATATCATGTATATATATCTCTCATCACTTGGTTGTTGTCAATCCATCTTCCCGAGGCAAGTGAGTTAACTGACTTTAAAAGTCCAGTTTCCACCCTTGCCGAACTAGGCTGGTATTATGGAGTTACATTTCGGCTGGACTAACGAGTCTATGCATCGTTCAATCAAAATCGCACAAAGAAATCGACATCCGGTCCGTAAACTGTCGTGCAGATTTCGGTCGATTGCAGGATTTGCAAAGCATGTGCACCGCCAGCTCGGCGTCAACAGATATTTTCTAAATCCTTTCATGTTTTTAATCAAGGTGCTCACGTGATTTGATGCACTTTGCGATTAGAGACCCGTTTAATCACAGCATAGATCTTGATTATCGATCAGATCGTCTTGACTGGGCGCAAATGCAAGTGATACAAGAGGTGGAATCTGATTGGTCAATAGGAGAGGCATAGAAGGGACACAACTCGTAATAACCACTGGTGGCGCTACGATCGAGCCCAGAAATTCCAGTCTAGTTCGGCAAGGGTGGAAACTGGACTTTTGTAGTCAGCTAACTCTCTTGCCTCGGGAGGGTGTAGTCACCCCAGCTTGCTAACGGTGTAAGAAGCTACATCGAAACGCCACCAAAACAACAAACCAAAAGTTTGCATCTACAAAGTTGTATGTTTTATGTTTTCAATATTGTTGTTTATGACGTTATAGTCATGTCCGCCATCTTTAGGAGACGGGTGGTATCAATGAGCACGCTCAATAGAGATAAAATAATCTTGTTGCTTCCCCACCCCTAAACACAAGTTCTGAACTGCTTCCTTGACAAATATTTGATATATTACACTCGGGTCGCAAAGGCATCAAATTTAATTTAATTGCCAGACCCAGTTGCGGGCTGAGAAATACAAATATTTACGTTTGACGTTGCAACTTTATTTGTTTATCAAGACCGATCAGACTTGCGTGCACAGAAATACAAATATTTATCCTTGCTCATTTGACATTGTAGTTGTATGTGTTTGTCAGGTCTGATTTTGCTATCAGTTTGAACAATTTATATTGCTTGATGTTAATTTAAGTCGTGTCTCGCGTCATTAAAGTAAGCCTTGAGGGGAATTCTCGTGTTTGAGCGAACACATGTGATGTAGAAGCGGCTTGGCAACAATACGCATTGAATACCCGTGAGAAAACCCCAGAAGCGACTAAAATGGTGATGAGATGGGCACGATGGCCGCTGGAGTTCTAGCGCATGGATACGATGCCATATCAGCTGACTCATGTGCGTCTAACGGAAGCTAAGCCAACACTGTCAGGCAGCCATATTGGAAGCAGTTTCGTGCACGTGACTATCGTGTGTGTTCGTGTTCCTGATGTTTGATTCTGTAGACAAACATGACTGCAAATCATTGGGCACTATATGATAAATAGAGCGGTTCACACACACATTGTATTCATACGCGGTTTATCTACAGCGACTCCATTTTGTGAAATTACGTCTCAAAACATCACTCATTTTGAGAATGACACTCTATGATAAAGTGATAATTACCCTGAATGTTTCCGTATCATACATACATGAGGAAAACGAATATGCAATATGCTCGCACAAGGCTCGCATTATACAATTTGCATTCATAATAGATGTCTATGATATTTACACACCACCGATCATTTGTATTTGTATCTCACTGTAATCTGGCGGTCCAAGGTTGGTATCATATCCTCAATGATCCGGAAAGCTGCGGTGTCGGTATTTATGAATTAAATCCTTCTTGGAGATGGACACTGTTCGAGAAGGGGGCACGGGTGGCCCAGTCGTCTAAGGCGCCGCGATTCGCTGTGCAGAGTTGCGTCCATTGGGCACGCCAGAAACCTATGATTGTGGGTTCGAATCCCGGTTCGCCCTGATTATGTTTCTAGGTTTGTCAGCACCATACCCGTACTCGTGGGTTTCACCGAAGTGGTAAACGTCTGAGACCTGCATCACTTCGGGCTTTCCTCCCACATTAAGCTGACACACCGCGATAAAACTGGAATACTGTTAAAAGCGGCGTTAAACCCAACTCACTCACTGTTCGAGAAAAAGGTTGCTACAATTCAAATAAGTGTACATTTCTGACGTTTCCTAACTTTCAACTTTCGCCGGAGTCTGTTCGAAGCAAAGAAAATAATATATAGTGTCATAACCCTCCGATTCAATCTGACATGCAGACCCTGAAACAAATTTATCCAATACAGCCCATGCAAGTCTATAATATTTAGCAAGTTTAGATTACTTTGTCTGAAAATGAAGAGAGTTTCTGGTCTCCTTTTACATGTATTATGTATTTCATAACTATGTTAAACAACTGTTTTTATCCGTAAAATATGTTCATTTCAGAGACTAGATCTTAGTCTACATCTGTATTGAAACAGGAAAATTAAGTTTCACATTCACCGCTCCCAAACCAGGACACGAAGCGCTAGGTCAACAAAAACTACACAATGCCCTGCACGACTCTCCATTATTGCGTTCATCGCAAAGTTATTTTTAAGCCCGAAACAAGGACATACATTTTGTGTTAGGCAGTATAAAAAATGCCCGCCAAAAGAAAGATATGACACGCCTCACACCGTAAACTGCGCTAACACTCTGCGGGGCTGTAGTTTCCACCACCACATTGTACAACATCCGTGTTACAGCGAACCCAGTTACAGCAGATCCTGTTATACTTGTTATCATCAAATTCTTATTTCTCATATCCCGCTTGACACTAACACTCCGCCCCTTATAATAAGATAATTTTGTTTATACTTTTAAGCATAAAGAGATTCAAATTTCGTTTTTGTGCCGGATCCGACTTTTTATACATCTTGCCGCAGCGAAAACGAGTGCACGTGGCACATCACAATCAATTT
Source organism: Haliotis cracherodii (assembly GCF_022045235.1). NCBI lineage: Eukaryota > Metazoa > Mollusca > Gastropoda > Lepetellida > Haliotidae > Haliotis > Haliotis cracherodii. The sequence goes on from NW_027266270.1 coordinate 6,812,123, forward strand.
TACTTTGGTATATTTGCAACCTACTGATTAAATAAATTAAAGAAAATAATTTCTCGACCCCTCCTTTCTGCGTCACTTTTGAAAAATATGTCAGAGAAATTGTATGTTAGAACGGTCCTCGAAAAAAGAATCTGTCACAAACAGAAACCAGAGACCATATAGAGAAACAAAACGTATATTTTAACTGTCCCAAGTACAGGAAGACTCCCTGTATGACACGCTACATGGAACAAACGAAATTTGCTGATGTCGCCATTTCGTGTGTGTAAATTGCTCAATCGTATGAAATGAGTTCCACTTGCTGAAATATCGTGGTATGTGGCATATCAATCAGTCGGTGGGCGTCAATTTGTCACGAGCTGCGATGGCATTTTCCAACGCAAACAGGTATTGCGTCATATAGTGTATCAAACTCAGTGACCGGCTCCGTCTGACTTGGTCTGGTCTGGGCCGACATTAACCAGACTCATCTATAAACCGCTTATGGGTACTCTGATTTACTGGATATGACTATAAACACTAACCGTCCATTACCAGATCGTACCTATTACAATTAGCATAATTACTTCTGAAGCCGTTTACAAATATCAGTCCGGATAGGTGCGCTACTTTGCGCTATAACGGGGCATGCGCACTGGGTCACCTCAGTGACACGACAGCATATCCCACAATGCTTTTTATCATCTTTATGAATGAACGTCGCCCACGGCTCTTTCCCGCCAAAAACAGGTCGCGACAAGTCGGGTATTGAATGAATGCTTGCCATTGAAAGGGCCCCGATAAGCGTGCGAACCCACTGGAGACCTCTCTCAAAAGTAGGACACCGCAATGACAATGTACAAATACATTGGCCGCCATCACGACCCGTGACGTGGCGAATTGTCAGTAGAAATTGCGAAATAAGTCGCATGATAGGGTGGACATGTGATGTTTTCAGGGCGTGATTTGTATTTTACCACGAGACGATGATGTTATAATTATGGATCTCATCAATTGACAAAATTTCTTTCCTTCTGGTTTGTTTGTTTGATGTTTAACGCCACACTCAGCAATATTCCAGCAAAATGACGGCGGTCCAGACCAGACAATCCAGTGATTGTCATCATAAGCATCAATCAACGCAATTGGGATCGATGACATGTATGAACCAAGTCAGCGAGCCTGACCACCCGATCCCGTTAGTCGCTTCTTACCACAAGCATAGTCGCCTTTTACGGCAAGCATGGGTTGTTATAGGCCTATTCTAACCCGGATCTTCACGGGTCTTCCTTTAGGTAGGAGGTGTAGTTCGAACGCCTGTTCCTAACAATCAGTACCTATGATTTGATTAAGGGTCCAGAAGGTGGGTAATTTGAGTTTAGATTCATCACGCACATCTTAACGCGATGTTTGTTTCCTTCTTGTTTACGCCGCACTATTCCTTCTATGAATGAATGAATGAATGAATGTCTTTATTGCCTCCAGATAAATCCGAAGATTCTCGAAACATCAAGATTATGTAATTAAGAAATTAAATAACAAAATAATCAAACATATATACATATTTACAGGCTATAAACAGTAAGAAATATTGGTAGGTTGCCACACGTTGTTTTGGATATGTTTAATTTGATATAAATACTTTCAGAATTTAATAATAGTGAAATGCCACGTTATTTCATAGATGTCATTGTTATCTGCACCAAGAAAGAATGCTAGCATATCATGGTCTTCCATCATCTCTATTTTAACATAAATTTCAACATAAAGAGTGGAAAAAATACATCTCTCTCTGAAAGTAGACATTCACAGTTCAAGATGACATGATGATAATAATCATCAGCAAAAGTATAACATTTTGTACATTCCTTAGATAGTTTGCTTCTGGATCCAATCCTTATTACATACTGTATTTCTTCTCCCAATTCTGGATATAACATTACAATGCTGTATACATGAGACACATAAGCTGTTGCAGAGACGCCCCAGCTGCTGTAGTCTACATTTATCTATATAGCCAACCAAGTCCTAGATTAGCAATAGTGGCATCAGTGGGGGAATGTTTGTCAAAACCTTGTACAATCCTTACAAAGTAACGCTGGGTGCTTTCAGTTAATTCAAAATCAAGATTTCCGAACCTGATCAACCGCCAATGAGCAATGACGCCCAGAATCACGCTGCGTGGTGCGGAGAAAGCAATGACGTCAAGAATCACGCTGCGTGGTTAGGAGAAAGCATTGACGCTCAGAATGGTGTGGAGAAAGCAAAGACGTCCAGAATCACGCTGCTTGGTGTGGAGAAAGCAATGACGCCCAGAATCATGCTGCGTGGTGTGGAGAAAGCAATGACGTCCAGAATCACGCTGCGTGGTTAGGAGAAAGCAATGACGTCCAGAATCACGCTGCGTGGTGCGGAGAAAGCATTGACGCTCAGAATCACGCTGCGTGGAGTGGAGAAAGCAATGCGTCCAGAATCACGCTGCGTGGTTAGGAGAAAGCAATGACGTCCAGCATCATGCTGCGTGGTGCGGAGAAAGCATTGACACTCAGAATCACGCTGCTTGGTTTGGAGAAAGCAATGACGTCCAGAAACACGCTGCGTGGTGTGGGAAAATCAATGATGCTCAGAATCACGCTGCGTGGTGTGGGAAAATCAATGATGCTCAGAATCACGCTGCGTGGTGTGGGAAAATCAATGATGCTCAGAATCATGCTGCGTGGTGTGGGAAAATCAATGATGCTCAGAATCGTGCTGCGTGGTGCGGAGAAAGCAATAGCGCTCAGAATCACGCTGCTTGGTGCGGAGAAAGCAATGACGTCCAGAATCACGCTGCTTGGTGCGGAGAAAGCAATAGCGCTCAGAATCACGCTGCTTGGTGCGGAGAAAGCAATGACGTCCAGAATCACGCTGCGTGGTGCGGAGAAAGCAATGACGTCCAGAATCACGCTGCTTGGTGCGGAGAAAGCAATAGCGCTCAGAATCACGCTGCTTTGTGCGGAGAAAGCAATGACGCTCAGAATCACGCTGCTTGGTGCGGAGAAAGCAATGATGCTCAGAATCACGCTGCTTGGTGCTGAGAAAGCAATGACGTCCAGAAACACGCTGCATGCTGCGGAGAAAGCATGACGTCCAGAAATACGCTGCATGGTGCAGAGAAAGCAATGACGCCCAGAAACACGCTGCGTGGTTCGGAGAAAGAAATGACGTCCAGAAACACGCTGCGTGGTTCGGAGAAAGCAATGACGCCCAGAATCTAGCTGCGTGGTTCGGAGAAAGCAATGACGTCCAGAATCTAACAGCGTGGTTTGGAGAAAGCAATCAAAGTGACGACTGATAATTAATATCATTTTTTTTATCAATTGTTTTCCTACGACTGATACAACCATCTTCACGAGAGAGAAAAAACTTTCCATACTTTAATCAATTTATACTCAGTACACTTGCTGCACCCATAGAGGCAGGGGGAGAACTGTTATTTGTGCACAGTTTGTATTGCTTGCCCCGACAGTCAGATAACACAGCCAAGTTACCTCATTACATAGCTACATACAGCAGAACCAAGCGCCAGGCAAGGACGTGTAGGTTGTGTTTTTGCGATCTGTTCTTCAGAGGGCACATTGGAAGGTGAAACATAGGTCGATAACCTAAAGACTACCGGTCCTTCAAGGCCGAAGAAGGTTATTTTAGGACATGTTACATGGTGCCAACAATTGCAAAATAACAATTATCGGGTACACGGATAACCCAGTGCTGTTAATGTTCTAATTCCCAATGCATATTTGCGTCCCCTTGCTGTGTCAGGATACGATGGTTTCTCCAAACTAAATGTCTACAACTCCCAAATTAATCTGACATTCACTTATGTAATTGGAAACTGTTCAAGGCGTCTGTAAGCCTGCATCATCCACCTATCAATCATCCACTCAATCATCACACTGTCTGCCTCTAAATAGATGTGTCTGGACCAGACAGTCCAGTGATTGATAACAGCGATCCACGCCGGCTGTTTCTTTTTTGGTTAAACTTGCTGAAGCATGATTGATTTTTTCAAGAATTTTCAGGGACAATTTCTTTTTTCAATAAAATTCCAGCATCCCCCACCCCTTCCTCCATCCACCAACAACCCCCCACCCCTACCCTCACCCTCTATAGGTTCGATATCCCCATGAGGATAATGACCGTGGGACATTCGTGAGCTAAAATGTCCTAACGACATATGGATTTTATGATCTACTAAAATCTCTATTGATGTGCGTACATTGGTATACAGGAAATACAGAATAATTGCAACAGATGTTTTAATTTACAGGGGACTCGACACATGTGGGTCTCAGGGACCCACGCTATGTTCACATCGCCCCGACAGCAAAGCTATGATTCATACTATAGTGCACCAAGGTGGCGTGGCACCTGGTCACTCGGTAGCGACAGAATTGAATGGTCAGCAATATTCCTCGCAAGTAAGGCCAGCCTGAAATGCGATCGATATGGCCTGCTGAGTTTTGTTTGTTGTTTAACGCTGCACTCAGCAATATTACAGCTATATGACTACTGTCAGTAAATAATTGAATCTGGACCAGACAATTCAGTGATTGATATCATGAGAAGCAATCCATGCACTTGGGATATGATGACATGCATCAACCAAGTCAGCATCTGACTACCCGAAACCATTAGTCGCTTCTTACGACAAGCATGGTTGCTGAAGACCCATTCCGATCCGGATCTTCACGGGAAACCTGCTGGGAACACACCTGTGGTCGATAGCAAGAATGTGAATAATCGACGCTGTCGGTGTATGGCGTCACAATACCAAGCCATTTTCAACTGAACGAGATATCAGTCATTTCATGATCCAAACGTTACAAGGCTGAAAACTGCAAACGCAAGGTCCAAAACACAACTGTGATACCCCTACCAAATATCCCGACCCGTGAAGATTCCGGGGTAGAATAGGTCTTCAGCAACCCATGCTTGCCGTAAAAGGCGACTATGCTTCTCGTAAGAGGCGACTAACGGGATCGGGTGGTCAGGCTCGCTGACTTGGTTGATGCATGTCATCGATCCCAATTGCGTGGATCGATGCTCATGATATTAGTCACTGGATTGTCTGGTCTAGACTCGATTATGTACAGACCGCCGTCGTCATATAGCTGGAATATTGCTGAGTGCGGCGTTAAACAACAAACCAACCAACCAACCCGCTGTAGGGACTAACTCTTCTCTGCATTTCTTATCATTATGAAAAATAAGCCTGACCACCAGATCCTGTTAGTCGTCTTTTACGACAAGCATAGTCGCCTTTTACGGCAAGCATGGGTTGCTGAAGACCTAGTCTACCCCGGATCTCCACGGGTCTAGTCCCCACAAAGGGAGGGACGTAACAACTTAAGTGTACACCAGGGGTCACAGATATGTACCAGCAATACGTGACTTGTTTATTGATAATTGTTTGATTTCCATTTTGCACACAATATATATTGCACAACTAATTTTCCAGACCGCCTCCGTGGTCTAGTGGTAGAGCGTCCGCACAGAGAGCGGAAGGTCCGGGGTTCGATCCTCGGCCGCGTCATACCAAAAGACGTTAAAAAGATGACACTTGTTGTTACCCTGTCTGGCGGTCGGCATTAAGTGGCTAAAACAAGGACTGGTCGGCTTGGATTCAATATACTGTGTCTGAGTGGTGTATTCATGTTAAACTGCCGCATGGTATCTCAGTGAGCTAGCACTATAAATCGGCATCAGTCCGGACTAGTACAAGCAGCCACACACACACATACATGTGTATGCACGACGCTATATAAGTGTAATAATCTTTGCCGCGACGTTAAACCGAATTTCACCTCACCTCACCACAAATTTTCCAAGTTATATTTCTGCATATCAATTACAAAAAAAACAGTTTCAAGGTTGATTAATGTACTTTAGGAATATGTATTATAGCATAAATGATGATAATACATTAATAAAAAATTAAAGTCATCACAAGTTACCAAAAATATAAAGTATAATAATGAACACCTGTTTCGATTTAAAACTAGGGATTTTTTAAGAAACATACTTGTGCACACTGGCGTTATCTATGTAAGTAATACACTTGGTATTTCCCCATAATAGGTAACACCTAGCGTACCGATAGGCCCACATTCCTCCAGCGCCTGTAGTGCTTCGGCACCAAAATATACACAACCGTGGTGCTGTGCTATTTCCGTCCACGGGAATTTAACGAGAACAAAAGGCCGCCAGACTTGCGGCGTTGCCGCCTAAACCCATGACTGTGCATATAGTTCACTGTACATAAACGGTATTTTCGACACAGCTTGCATCGGAAAGACGGACAGACATCCATGGGCCTTCCGAATTCTTGTTATGACGTAGACGGCCGCCATAGCTTGCTTTGAAGGTCATTGCCCGAGTGACCCAGTGACCTAGAGAGAAGCGCAATGCGACCCAGGTCACAGAATGACATGGTAATTTGGTTCATGTAATTTGCGTTTGAAATTTTCCGACGCAGGTTGCCTAGACAGTCTGACGCAGATTAGACGTATCTTCCGTAAACAGTAGCCGTGAAAAAACGTTGAAGAATTCATGAATCTTCAATGGCCCACATGAGTCAATGGATGCAGCAAGCAGACGATAAGCGTCTGACGCATCAATGGAGACTTCGCCTTGGGCGATCGATACAATGAGCTATGTGTGAGCGGCGTCAGAGAAGAATATTTCATTCAGAGATGGTTTGCTAGACTTCCCTTCTTTAAGATGCGGTGGAGTTTAATTGTTTTCTTGGACCCCGAACGCACTTTGCATTTCGCGCAGACTTCGCATTGTAAACACTTTGATTTCTACTTTGAATGTGTGAATTTAAACTAGGAAACCTCAATGATTTTTGTTCTGAGCAATTTCTTAATCGTAACGTTTGGTTTTAAATAACTTTGGAAATTATTCATGGCCAAGACTACAAACACTTGTAGCATTGTTTCTAATGGGACGCTACAATATCACAAATACTATAAGAACCTTTGTTGTATTCGGCAAATGTTGAAATATTTGTGGGCCTGTTGAAGTGGTTGTCGAATGCCATCCGGGTGCTCTAAGCATATTGTTTTACCAACACAATACCCCGGGCAGTAATGGAGTAATGATAACATGATTTCACTGTAAGCCGCCTACAGGCGACTATCCATCCGCATATAGTCGTAGTACAGTAGGAAAACATGAAGTCGATGTTTAGGAAAGCTCTACATAGCAAGGAATATTCATATAAGAGCCGTCAAATTGTTTTGCCTTATAAACCATACACTAGCTGGAGAAATATACGCATAGCCATATAAACTAACACATATTAGCCATAGAAAAATGCACAGAGCCTCATAAACAAATATTTATGGCTCTATGTAATTTTATTCTGGCGTGTGATTGTTTGTTTATATGGCTGTATGTAGTTTTCTCTGACGTGTGTATGTTTGTTTATAAGGCTGTATGTAGTTTTCTCTGGCGTGTGTATGTTTGTTTACATGGCTGTATGTAGTTTTCTCTGGCGTGTGATTGTTTGTTTATATGGCTGAATGTAGTTTTCCCTGGCGTGTGTATGTTTAATTATATGACTGTATGTTGTTTTCTCTGGCGTGTGTATGTGTGTTTATATGGCTGTATGTAGTTTTCTCTGGCGTGTGTATGTGTGTTTATATGGCTGTATGTAGTTTTCTCTGGCGTGTGCATGTTGTTTACATGGCAGTATGTAGTTTTCTCTGGCGTGTGATTGTTTGTTTATATGGCTGTATGTAGTTTTCTCTGGCGTGTGTATGTTTGTTTATATGGCTGTATGTAGTTTTCTCTGGCGTGTGATTGTTTGTTTATATGGCTGTATGTAGTTTTCCCTGGCGTGTGTATGTTTGTTTATATGGCAGTATGTAGTTTTCTCTGGCGCGTGTATGTTTGTTTATATGGCTGTATGTAGTTTTCTCTGGCGTGTGATTGTTTGTTTATATGGCAGTATGTAGTTTTCTCTGGCGTGTGATTGTTTATTTATATGGCTGTATGTAGTTTTCCCTGACGTGTGTATGTTTGTTTATATGGCAGTATGTAGTTTTCTCTGGCGTGTGTATGTTTGTTTATATGGCAGTATGTAGTTTTCTCTGGCGTGTGTATGTTTGTTTATATGGCAGTATGTAGTGTTCTCTGGCGTGTGTATGTTTGTTTATATGACTATGTGGTTTTCTCTGGCGTGTGTATGTTTGTTTATATGGCTGTATGTAGTTTTCTCTGGCGTGTGCATGTTGTTTACATGGCAGTATGTAGTTTTCTCTGGCGTGTGCATGTTGTTTATATGGCAGTATGTAGTTTTCTCTGGCGTGTGTATGTTTATTTATATGACTATGTAGTTTTCTCTGGCGTGTGCATGTTGTTTATATGGCAGTATGTAGTTTTCTCTGGCGTGTGTATGTTTGTTTATATGACTATGTAGTTTTCTCTGGCGTGTGTATGTTTGTTTATATGGCTGTATGTAGTTTTCTCTGGCGTGTGCATGTTGTTTACATGGCAGTATGTAGTTTTCTCTGGCGTGTGTATGTTTGTTTATATGGCTGTATGTAGTTTTCTCTGGCGTGTGTATGTTTGTTTATATGGCAGTATGTAGTTTTCTCTGGCGTGTGTATGTTTGTTTATATGGCAGTATGTAGTTTTCTCTGGCGTGTGATTGTTTGTTTATATGGCAGTATGTAGTTTTCTCTGACGTGTGTATGTTTATTTATATGGCTGTATGTAGTTTTCTCTGGCGTGTGTATGTTTATTTATATGACTGTATGTAGTTTTCTCTGGCGTGTGATTGTTTGTTTATATGGCTGTTTGTAGTTTTCTCTGGCGTGTGTATGTTTGTTTATATGACTGTATGTAGTTTTCTCTGGCGTGTGTATGTTTGTTTATATGGCTGTATGTAGTTTTCTCTGGCGTGTGATTGTTTGTTTATATGGCTGTATGTAGTTTTCTCTGGCGTGTGTATGTTTATTTATATGACTGTATGTTGTTTTCTCTGGCGTGTGATTGTTTGTTTATATGGCTGAATGCAGTTTTCTCTGGCGTGTGATTGTTTGTTTATATGGCTGTATGTAGTTTTCTCTGGCGTGTGATTGTTTGTTTATATGGCTGTATGTAGTTTTCTCTGGCGTGTGTATGTTTGTTTATAAGGCTGTATGTAGTTTTCTCTGGCGTGTGTATGTTTGTTTATATGGCTGTATGTTGTTTTCTCTGGCGTGTGATTGTTTGTTTATATGGCTGTATGTAGTTTTCTCTGGCGTGTGTATGTTTGTTTATAAGGCTGTATGTAGTTTTCTCTGGCGTGTGTATGTTTGTTTATATGGCTGTATGTTGTTTTCTCTGGCGTGTGTATGTTTGTTTATATGGCTGTATGTAGTTTTCTCTGGCGCGTGTATGTTTGTTTATAATGTTCTGTGTAGTTTTCTCTGGCGTGTGTATGTTTGTTTATAAGGCCGTATGTAGTTTTCTCTGGCGTGTGTTTGTTGGACACCTTTAGAGACATATAAAAAACATACACACGCCAGAGAACACTACCTAGAGCCATAAAACACACCAAAGAAGTAACGGCACAGGTAAACAAGTAACCATATGAAAAAAAGAGAAAAAAAAAGGTAACCATATGGCATATGAAGGTTGAAGCCTTAATGCGCCATACAGTCATACCAATACCTTTGTTACGTATGTCAAAGAAAAGAACAGTCTAGACTTCTGCGCTTAGATATCTGTCACTTGGCCACAGATGCTGATGATAATTACACCCAGAGTTATCATAGCATCAGTGTATACATCTGCTAACACATTAATGTATTCCAAATGGAACAACATAGCTACTGATACTCATATTGATAAGTATAACCATCCCTGTTTTAATTCCCAAGCATACTATTTGTTTTCCAGCTGCACTTGGCAAATATACGCATTTATTGATTTTAGGATGTCAACTCGATTAGTTGCCGGGATATGACGCATGGATGTGACACCGATAACGTAAATATGAAAAAGTGCCTTTGCTATTGGGATTTCAAAAACAAAATAATCTCTCCTCGAAAATCACGGAGAAAAATGATTCGTCACGATAGGTTTCACGAAAAGAAAGAAATCGTTCACGTTAAATGCTGGATGGTCAGAAAATATTTCTTTTGTGTTTTTGTCTGCCTTATCCTGTCAGTGAAAATATACTACTCAAAAGAAGTTAAAGAACACCCGATTCTGTCATATCATTATAGTCAATCTGGCATGGCATAACAGGTGAGGTGAGGTGAAATTGGGTTTAACGTCGCGTCCAAGATTATTGCACTTATATAGCGACGTGCATGTACGTGTGTGTGTGTGTGTGTGTGTGTTTGTGTGGCTGCTTGTACTAGTCCGGACTGATGCCGATTTATAGTGCTAGCAGTTTAACATGAATACCCCACTCAGACACAGTATACTGACTCCGAGCCGACCAGTCCTTGTTTTAGCCCCTTAATGCCGAAAGCCAGACAGGGTAACAACAAGTACCATCTTTTTAATGTCTTTTGGTATGACGCGGCCAGGGATCGAACCCCGAACCTTCCGCTCTCCGGGCGGACGCTCTATCATGGCATAACAGAGTAACTACGGTAATGTGACAGAATCGGGTGTTCCTTTACTTCTTTTGGGTAGTATAATTATACATCTTAAAGGACTTACTGAAAACTGTCTGTCTTGATAAAAAGAACTTGGGGTCGTTTTTTGGAATGGATCAGTCTCAATTGTTTGTGATCAAATACCAAAGATATCTGATATTACCTTATTCAATCAAACAAGCAAAATGCAACCAAACCAAATATTTCCAAAGAGTTATTTATAAGATATATTTAATGAATACAGAACACACCCGGGATGAGAACAACATACACATGCACGTGCATGTTTGATTGTAATTAATGTATTCTGGAAACATGTTTATCCAGTGTTTGTTTACCAGTAACGTAAATAACATCACACGTTCCTTGCTCAAATATACAAGCAGTACATCAACATTACGTTTCTTCAGTGTGGCTGGATAATCACAGCCGCCGTTTATGTGATTGGGCATTTGAAGATTCCAATTACATTTTTCCGCCGAGGGTTATTGTAACGATAACATTTATTAACAAGACTGGCTACATAACTTCAGGCAACTGCTCGTGTACAAACCACGTGCCAAGCCAGGATATGCCTCATTCGCCATTTTATCAAAAAAAGGTACGATGACAATACTACATATTTGAAGACATTTTATCATTGCAAACAATATTTATACTCCAAGCGTAAAATGTCAATATACCATACGTAGATTGTATTATAACGCACATATGTTTGACTGATAACTCGAGGATTATGTATAAGTTTAATCTGTCTTACAGACCCTGATACAAATATATATCAAATACAGCCCATGCAAGTCTATAATGTTTGGCAAGTCTAGATTACTGCAGTATCTGAAAATGAAGAGAGTCACTGGGCTCACTTTTATTATATTTTTATTAAGATAACTGAACAACTGTTTTTTCTGTATGATATTTTCATTTCAGAGACAAGACGTTAGTCTAGTATAAGGTAAAAAACTCCTTTGTTCTTCTGTTTCGTGAGGTACGCTTTACCCTGTGACACATGGAAATAACTAAGGCAATGTGGTGGAATTCAAGGTCGGTGTTTGACGTCAGTGGCGGCCTGGGGGACTGACCTTTGTGTGGGTTACACGTACCTTAAAAAGACGCTTGATCTTTTCACGGGTAAAGTACGTGCTCTGACGTCAGACCTTGGACGGGGATGTTTTGTAAAAAAAAAAAGTTTGTTGGTGAGAGTTTATCACAGAGATTGAGTGGGTGGTTTTGGGAGGATGGGTGGGTGAATGTGAGAGTTTATTATCATGGTATGTTTTTAGAGTGAGTGAGTGAGTGGGTTGGGTGAGTGAGTGAGTGAGTGAGTGAGTGAGTCAGTCAGTCAGTCAGTCAGTCAGTCAGTCAGTCAGTCAGTCAGTCAGTCAGTCAGTCAGTGAGAGTGTCAGTGAGTGAGTGAGTCAGTCAGTCAGTCAGTCAGTCAGTCAGTGAGAGTGTCAGTGAGTGAGTGAGTGAGTCAGTGAGTGAGTGAGTGAATGCGTGGCTGGGTCTCTCATTGAGAGTGAGTTAATGTGAGTTAGTGGGGTTTAACGCAACTTTGAACACTTCTTCAAAGATATTACGGCATGTCAGCTGAATGTAGGAAAAAAGTCTCTGGCCCTTACCACTTTGGTGAAACATTATCGTGGCAAACCGGGATTCGAACCCACGATCATGAACAGGAGATACATTTGAACGTTAAAGCTACGGGTTTTAACAAATTAGAGGTTTAACATTCAAGGTTTTATCTTTTCGGTGTAGAAATATTCATTCGCTACTTTAAAGATACGACACGACTGAATACAGTGTAATCCTAAATCACCTATCCATGTACATCTTTCATGCGATGAATTTGAGGATCGATACTGTCTTGATGTTACGTCTACGCTAAATGTATCCAAATGCCTGAAGATACATCTTCTGCCAAATGTAACGTGTTGTTTTTACAACAGGCCTATGGTCTCTTCAGTGACATCAACATCAACGTTTATTGTACTTATATAGCGACGTGCATTCGTGTATGCGTGTGTGTGTGTGTGTGTGTGTGTGTGTGTGTGTGCGTGCGTATGCGTTGTCTCTGTGTGTGCGCGTATGCGTGAGTGTGTCTGCGTGTCTGCGTGCATGTGAGTGTGTGTGCGCGCGTGTCTGCGTGTATGTGTTTGTGTGTGCGCGCGTGTGTCTGCTTGATATACAGATGGTTCTGTTGCGGTTGTCTGAATGGGTGCCTGTGATTCGAAATACCCATAATAGACCCGACTACTGGATCAATGGAGCCAACTCACAAAACGCGTGTTAGACAAGCAGGCGGTGCAAAGAATTGGGGGAAACATATTTTGTGCGTGTGCGTGTGCGTGTGCGTGTGCGTGTGCGTGTATGTGTGTGCACTTGTGCGGGTCCGGAATAGTGCCGGTTTATATTGCAGACCCACTAAGATACCATGCGGCTGTTTAACAAACTAAGTCGACCAGTCCTTGTTTCATCCCCTAAATACGGAGCGCCAGGCATGGTAACAACAAGTACCATATTGACGTCTTTGGGTATGACCGACCTTCCCCTCTCAGGCCAGACGCGCTATCCACTAGACCACGGAGGCGGTCTCAATATCAAGATTGGTTGACATGGCATGAATTACAAGTTACCACGTATACAGCGTGATACGCGCCATCCGATTAATACGAGAGTTTAAAGGATAAACTTTAACCGGAATTAAACAGCATTGTGACCTAACACGCAATAACCGACATTCACAACACAATAGTCGCAGCGAGATTACAGCCCACCATATCAATTATCTACGCTATACAAGGGATCTACAGCATACCTACCAGGTATCGAACAATAAGAAAGGTGAACACGGGTAATCTAATACAAGATCTAAAGTTAATCTTAATCTTTTCCAGTAAGAAATGAAAAGATTTCACGTCATATGAAGGAGTTATGAAGAGATTTGCCCAACGACTGCATGAAAAGAGTGCAATAATTATCCAAAGAATCTTTGAAGTCTAGATATCATTCCTATGTGGAATGCATGACGTCAATCAGAACGTCCAAGACTACTGGTAAGAAGTAGGGCGTGACTGATGTCTACCTTATATGGTAAGTATGTGACGTCACTACGCCGCCTACAGCAACATTCCAGCAATATCACGGCAGGGGGAAACCAGAAATTGACTTCACACATTGTACCCATATTGGGAATCGAACCCGCGTCTTCGGCGTGACGAGCGAACGCTTTAACCACTTGGCTACTCAACCAACACAAAGTGAGTGAGTATAGTTTTACGCCGCGTTTACCATATTCCAGCAATATCACGGCAGGGGACACCAGAAATGGGCTTCACACATTGTACCCATATTGGGAATCGAACCCGGGTCTTCGGCGTGACGAGCGAACGCTTTAACCACTAGGCTACCCCATCAACACAAAGTGAGCGAGTATAGTTTTACGCCGCCTTTACCAATATTCCTCAATATCACGGCAGGGGAAACCAGAAATGGGCTTCACACATTGTACCCATGTGGAGAATCGAACCCGGGTCTTCAGAGAGATGAGCAAACGCTTTAACCACTAGGCTACTCCAGCAATATAGAGTGAGTGAGTATAGTTTTTACGCCGCGTTTAGCGATATTCCAGCAATATCACAGCGCGGGACACCAGAAATTGACTTACCACATCGTACTATGTGGGAATCGAACCCGGGTCTTCGGCGTGACGAGAAAACGCTTTAACCACTAGGCTAACCCTCCAATAAAGAGGAACGAATTGAGTGTGATGTCAGAGTGAGTTTTACGCCGCATTAAGCCTTAGACTTACAATATCAAGGCATAGGGGACAACATGAACGAACATATGTTGGGAATCGAACCCATTTAATCAAAATCAGGTCCTTTACCCCGATCAGGTCCTTTACACGATAACTCTCTGCCTAAAGATCTAAGGACACCTGCACAGGAAGTTGCGTCAGGTGAACCCTGAACCTAGACTGTCATACAGACCCTGATACAAATATATCCAGTGTAATCTGTTATAGGGACGACATACTTTCTAAAGACGTCCTGGAATTCTCAATACTTAAACTGCGCCCAGAAGGAACGGAACAGTCGCTCTAATGTTTAGCTCGTGCAGAAAAACTTTGTGTCCTCTGTCAAAAGATCCAAGCCAATATGGTTGCGCACGCGCCCAACTGTCTGCAGTTGCCGTTACCCGGTTACAAACAATGGCCCATTTTCCGCTTCCCTTCCCCTTCAAACCTCGTCCTTTCTCTTCTATTCTTTCTGAAGGGCTTTCCTTTCAACCTTATCATTCTGATTCTGTAATATCCTTCACAATATGTTTCCGGGCCCCTTTCAACCTTATCTACCTTACATAACGCGCTTCCTTGCCCCTGCCATCAGCGCGTACTCCCAAATTACTATACAACGGCAAAACTGTTCAAAACGGCGGTGAACCTCACTCACTCACGTTCTGCTAACCCCACACTGAGAACCAAACTGCTAGTCTCGCCACAGAATAGTGTCGTCGTCATCATCATCGTCATCATCATCATCATCATCATCATCATCATCATTAGCGTTATTATTGTTATTATTATTATTATTATTATTATTATTATTGTTGTTGTTGTTGTTGTTGTTGTTATTATAGATAACACAATCCATTATATGGTTATGCAGTCTGCGGGATGCAGTGAGCTATAATATCGCTTAATGTAAGTGAATTTATTATTCAGTGTTAACGGGTGTAACCGATCTTCTTACACGGTAGATAATGCACTCCTTGCAACAGCTTTCCAATCATACGAAAATAGAACACGATTAATAAATACAGTATACTCCGGTTATAACGAACTCAAAGGGATCCCTAACTTATAACCGTTATAAGCATATTTGTAGCATATAAACAGCACATGGTCAGGACAAAAAAATAAGTTCGTTACATCCGTTAGTTCGTTATCAGCGTGTTCGTTATAAACGTAGTTTACTGTATGGTACATTTTGCGAGTTCGTTGTTATCATTCACTCACTGACGAATCCAAATGCTAATATTTTCAGTCATAGATATCTCTTAAAAAATGTATATTTACAGGATTAGATATCTCTTAAAACGTACCACTGTGAGCTTTCCTCCAACATCTGGGTGGCACGTCGTGATATTATTTGTTATGCTATTAGGTGTTAAATATGTGTCATATTAGGTTTGCAGAAACATTAGGCGAGGCGCCAGCTTTAATGTAAACATAAACGTCAACAATGGAATATATAATGCACAAATCTGAACATTTAAATAAGTAAGTGAGTGAGTGGTTTTAGGCCGCTTTTAGCAATATTCCAGCAATATCATGGCAGGGGACACCAGAAATGGGCTTCACACATTGTACGCATGTCGTGAATCGAACCCGGGTTTTCGGCGTGACGAGCGAACGCTTTAACCACTAGGCTACCCGACCACCCCTTAAATAAGTATTATAGCTAATCTAGAAATAGAGAATCACACCCTCGTGTCTTTTGATATCAAATATATCAACACAAGTTAATAAAAGTAGAAAAACTCTGAGGCTTGCCGAGCAGTTTTTCCACTTTTATCAACAAGTGTTGATATATTTGATATCAAAAGACACGAGGCCAGATTGTGTTTATCATCGAACATCAGTCTTCCTTCTTTTTCAATTTTTAGACAATAATTACCAGTGTCTTCAGTGTAAAAAGTACTGCTGACAGCTTCAGTAGCAGAGCCATAAGTGATGTAATTTGATTGTGACGTCATGTCAACAATGACGTCACAATCGTCTGCAAAGCATTGTGATGTAATTTCATTGCAGCGATATCTAGAATGTAGATATATAGAATACTAAACGAGCTCCCGTATAATATCAATTTAATGAAACGAGTGAATAGTTGTGGTATCTGACTCGCTTTCGCTCGTCAGATACCACAACTATTCACGAGTTTCATAAATTTGGTTTTACACGGGAGCGAGTTTAGTATTCTATTTATTACTGGCCATTTATAACGTTTTTAGAATTATACTGTTGAGTGTGAATAGTCAGACACCTACACGATCTGCGGCATAATCCAATTGAGTTTAACACAGTAATACTTCAAACACGTCAAAAGTTGAAACGTATGAATTTAATATCAGACAACGGTCCACCTTAAGAATTCAGGCGTCCGTTCCACAAAATTACCGTAGCGTTAAGGTTATCGCAACTCACATACTTTAACTTAGACCAACGACTGTCGTTGCGCTACCGTACGATCGCCTTGTGGAACGAGGCCTTGCACCTTCAAAGTTTACAATGACGTCACAATACCCGATGACGTAATTTGTGGAATTTTGTTGCAAGATCCTTCGGCGAAACAATGCCATGTGACGTCAGCCTAGCAACAAGGTTGCTGGGGTCATCGAGTGTGCATAAGCTCCTCTCAGTGATCTATCATCTCCACACGCAATGTCTTTGAATAAGCCAAGGGATGTTGAGAGTTTTCAAAATTTGTTCGTGAAACGTGTTCCGAGACATAAGCACGCGTTTTGGTATTACACAATGTGTAATACAGCTGTATGTTTATTAAACGGATGATCTCTTCACGGGCAAGTAATAAATTGCTTGATCTCACCCAAGCGACATCTACTGTGGGAGCCAGTTTGGGATGATTTAAGAATTGACTTTCCCAAGCTCCGACGTTTATACAGTTTGGTCCTCACTCTATGAAGGTTCATACTCCAATGAACTCACACAAAGTGAAGGTCAATTCTTATAATTTTTATCAGAATTGCTTTCACCAATGGATGTAGGCCAAGATATATACACAGTTTTATTTAGTATGTGTGACTTCTTGTTTACACTGACAGCCATACAACCAGCTCGACGCGGAATAAAATAGTTCCTAAAAAAGAAGGGTGACATGAGCGTATGGATGCACAACTTGCTCTTCAGAAACATCTAACACAACACATGTATTGAAATAATATCACCATTAGATTAGAAAGGTCTGTTAAGAACTACCTCAGTAAGTCAGTCACAATGACAGCGCGTCGTAATACATTTACATCAAATACAAGACGTCAAAATGGCCGACACGATAAACGTGACGGGAGAGATGTCGGGAGTCGCTAATGAACCCATGGCGGTTACATGTTTTGGTCATCATTGATCAATTGGCCGATCATTGCAAGGTGATTAAAGATGTGTCAAATAGACACTAAGGTAAACTCATAGATTACTGTAGACTGTCACTGTTAGCCAAGACACGGATCGAGTCGACACTACGATAGTTTGGTTGTGTATTTCTTCGGTTTTGCCGCTAGGATGGGTCGTAGCGAGGATATTCCTTAAAGGTAATGTGTCAAACTCTCTGACATTTTTCAATGTAAACTAAAACGCTGAGTTCAAGATTAAAGGGTCTCAATTATCAGAAACAACGCTTGTGTATGTATTCGTACTAGATGTTGATATATTTGATATCAAAAGACACTCGGGTGAGATTTTCTATTTATCATATAGTTAGATACGATTATATATAAGATCACTTTTGACCAAAAATATTCTTGAAATCCACGAGACCGCTGTTGAAAGCGACGCTGGTCAAGTAAAAACAAATGGTGCTTTGCGAAACGAGCAGTCTTGATTGACGAGTTAAATGAGAATTAACAGTTTATAGGGAAACATTTTCGAGAGAATAACAAACGGCAAGAAGCGATATCAACTCCATAAATGACCATCTGTCATTATTTTGCCTTGTCAATGTGGAACTAACGTAAAATGAAAGTCAAAGGTTTATGCACGGGCTAAACACTTATGATAAAGGGAGATAATTTGAGGGGAAGTAACTCTTGTATGACAATAGTTCCGTCAAAGTGTCATGTTCACTGCAATGAATTATCAGGTGTTATGTCCTCTACAATGAAAATATCAATTTTCTCAACTTCAGAAAAGTCAGTCTTCCACACTGAAGTATATAATAAACCAAGCATCGTTCTTCATTGTTCTTTGCGATTTATCGCGTAGCTATCTTATATTTGTACATCAGTTACCTCCATTTCGTGAGAGTTTTTTTCATATGCTACTGGTTGTTGTTTTGTTCTTTTGGGGATTAGCTACATATTCTATCTATTTTAGCTATCATAACGGAAACGTTATCATTCAAGGCATTATCATTTGCAGAAGACCTCAGTCTGTTCAACTGCACTCATTCGTTGACTACACTATAAGTTTAAGTTATAAAGTCACGAACGTAGAAGAAGCAACAAATTGAATATGTCTGAAAAGAAACGGAGATACTTCTTGAATTTATTGGGGGGCACTGGTGGCCCAGTCGTCTAAGGCGCCGCGATTCGCTGTGCAGAGTTGCGTTCCTTGGGCACGCCAGAAACCTATGATTGTGGGTTCGAATCCCGGTTCGTCCCAATTATGTTTCTAGGTTTGTCAGCACCATATCCGTGCTCGTGGGTTTCACAGAAGTGGTAAACGTCTGAGACCTGCATCACTTCGGGCTTTCCTCCCACATTAAGCTGACACGCCGTGATATAACTGGAATAATTCAGAGCTCCAGATAAGCTTTTGGTGTTGTGGGTATTTTACCCATGCATTTTAAAATCACTGCGTATCAGCTATTCTATCTGGGTATTCAAATTTCTGTTACCCACTAGTTTTTACACATGTGGGTATTTAAGTTAAATATTTAAAAACACTTTTCATCTAGTCCCTGCAAACTGGTGTTGTGTGGGTTCGAGAGCTTTATAGGACTAAAAAATACCACGATACTTCCACAAGAAAATGTGGTGGCAAATGATCACGATGTAACTGTCATCATGGAGTTTGGCAAGGTTGACGGAATGCCCGTTTATAATTTCAAAATAAGTTGCTGATTTGCCAGTCGAATACGCAGGGTTACTTCACAATATTTTGAATATACGCACAAGTTTTATTTTTGTAGCGTATCTGTAATGTTCGTTGCGTATTTGATACGCTTGGATATTATTTTACTGCGTATTTCTGCATTTCTGATGCGTTTTTTACGCAGATACGCAGCTTATCTGGATCTCTGAATAATGTTAAAAGCGGCGTTAAACCCAACTCACTCACTCACTCACTCACTTGAATTTATTGACAATTAAATCCTTATATCATTGCTATATTGATCAATACTATTCTAGCAACTGTCTTGTACATCCTTTGCACTATACATATATTTAAAGTCAATAATACCTATATAATTTAGAATAATACCAAGAATGTACATCTCTTGCCAACACCTGACGTCTGTACCACAAATGTTTTTTGTCTACCAAAGATGTTTATCTTTCATGTAACCACCCTTGAAGTGAATAAAACACTTTGAAAAAAGAAAAAGTCACGAACGTGATTTCTTTAAATATTAATGTCCTTACACATCACAATTAATGAAAAAACACAAAACACTGTCGAATTTCCGTGTGAAATATGTGAGGTGGGTGTTGGAAAATGCAAGATGTACGTTACTGATGGTATACGGTCTCATATAAGATCAGTAACAACTTAGATTTATACTGACGGTGCACGGGATCACATGGGATGAGTAGTTCTGCTCTTTGATTGGTCAATCTCACTTTGAGGCATAATAAATCTGAAATATTGTTCAAAGTGGCGTTAAATCCAACTCACTTACACTTTAACATGTGTCAGGTCATAACATGTCTCCATCACCCAATACTTGATGAAAGACTGATGAGGAGTGATGGTGACCGAGTTTCAGTTTGTTGTTTAACGCTGCACTCGGCAATATTCCAGCGGTCTGTAAATAAACGAGTCTGGACCAGACAATCCAGTGATTAATGTGATTAGCATCGATCCACGCAATTGGGATACGATGACATGCATCAACCAAGTCAGCGAGCCTGAGCACCCGATCCCGTTAGTCGCCTCTTACGACAAGCATAGTCACCTTTTACGGCAAGCATGGGTTGCTGAAGACCTGTTCTACCCCGGATCTCCACGGGCCTGGTGACCACGTGGCTGATTATCTCGGCTCGTATCCCAACGGCGGAGATCTCTGCTCATACTATCATCAGACTGGATTATTACAGGTCGACGGGATGTAGCTTGAATATTGCTGACTGCTGCAAATAACAGCAGTTACTTTAACCCTTTATATGGAACAAAATTCCCCAACCGATGCAAGATTGGACCACAACACATGTTTATTCAGTTTTCCACGGGAATGTACTGAGAATTGCAATAAAAGTATCTGGTCTAATGTACCATGTAAATCAAACCGTTTCCGGCAATGAGTCAACCACACAAGCCTGCTGGTCAATATTTAATATTAACTTTCACACACGAATATTTTCCGATACAAATCGGCCACATGTGCACCGCGTGTTATAGATGACTGGAAATTCCCGTACATTTCGTACACCGCCTACGCTCTGACACATCGGCAACAACCTGGGTATTCAGTTACAAGCATCCCTGGGCCCCGTTCCACAAAGCGATCTTAGCGCTACGACCACCGTAAGTCTATGTTAAAGTATGAGTATTACGATCGCCTTAGCGCTAAGATCGCTTTGTGTAACGAGGCTTAGATATATGCATTTGTATAATGTTTGTATTTGTTTGATTGTTGTTAAACGCCGCACTCAGCAATATTCAAGCTATATGGCGGCGGTCTGTAAATAATCGAGTCTGGACCAGACAATCCAGTGATTTACACCATGAGCATCGATCCACGCAATTGGGATACGATGACGTGCATCAATCAAGTCAGCGAGCCTGACCACCCCATCCCGTTACTCGCCTGTTACAAGCATAGTAGTAACCACCACCATCACCACCACCACCACCACAACAACAACAACAACAACAACAACAACAACAACAACAATAATAATAACTTCGTTATGCTTCAGTTCGTATTGAGAAATGGATTGACTGGTAATAAACAGTTAATGCCCTAATTTGTATTGCATCATCATGAACCCTTGTAAATGAAAAACGAGAGAACTTTTCCAGACAGGAACGTTAACAGTATGTCAAAAGGAGAACAAAAAGGTGAAAGTGATCTGTTTCCAGGTAGTGTGATACACAGAGATTCGTTATTAACACTTCGTTACCAGCCCATTCGGCTTGCACTTGATGATCTGTTAATGTGAACATGGTAACCTGTTATTAATTGTCCTGTTATCTCAACAGTGTGGATGGTAGTACAGATGGCCGCCACTTGTATACTTTCTAAAATAATGCCATACATAACTAGTGTATATACAGAGATTTTACCGTTGTCGATTTTAATATCATATATTCCCACTCGTCGTTTAAACCGCTATGCCACTGTCCTACTGCGAAACAGATTCAGTGACAGATAGTTTAATGATGTCATTTGATTATGACGTCATGGTAAGTATGACGTCACAATGGTCATCATTGTGATGCAATTTCATTGTAGCGAGATCTGAACAAGCCAGTCTTGGATGATAAAAAGTACACGGCAGGAACGAAACCGTTTAATATTTATTGAAGAATGTTTGCCGCGATTTTGCTTTTTAAGCCCGATGAAATCTGTTTCTGGTGATGTTTGAGACTGGTTATTCTCAGGCGTTGACGTTTTATATTGACCTAGTCTTTGATTGGCTTTTAGAAGCAACATAAAGCGCCTGAAGACATGAAACTTTTATGGGTAACAACGTCTGCTTGTAACGTTCCCTGTTTGTAATGATCTTTATACGTAAACGCCATTACTAACATTCAAGAACGCTTCGTCTTCAATAGATACCCCAACTTGCCGTAAAAGGCGACAATACTTGTGGTAAGAGGCGACTAACGGGACTGGGTAGTCAGGCTCGCTGACTTGGTTGATGCATGTCATCGTATCCCAATTGTGTGGTTCGATGCTCATGATGTCAATCACTGAATTGTCTGGTCCCGACTCCATTATTTACAGACCGCCGTCATATAGCAAGAATATTGCTGAGTGCGGCGTTAAACAACAAACAAACATTGGATTCATAAAAAACCTGTTCACTTAACTCCTCTCACATGTTCCTTCAGTTTACTCACAAACACTTTTGTTTCTAGGGTGCAAATAACATCAAAAATGGCCACACAATCAGCTGTTGCTCACGAGAAAATACGCACAAGACATCTATTCGTCGGAACAACATTTCGCAACGTCGCAGTCGGCATATATTGCTATATCCGGACCAGGGCCCACTTGCACAAAGCGATCTTAGCGCTAAGATGATCGTAACTCCCATACTTTATCATAGGCTTACAATAGTCGTAGCGCTAAGATCGTTTTGTGCAAGTGGGCCCAGGCAAACACGTGACTGAAGACATGAGGTTATCGTCACAGGGACTCGATGCCATGCAATAAGCCTGACCGAGATAAGTCACCTTCGTCACCGAGATAAGTCACCTTAGTCACCGAGACAGACCACGTGATCTCAAGTATGACAACAAACGTGGCATACAGAGGACTTATTCAGACCCGGAATACCACAGAGACGTTCACAAAATCTGAAACATTTAAGAACAACCACTATCCACTATTTTGAAATTTCCGCCGGCTTTGGCAACAGCGCAGAACTATTCCAATGGGGCAAAGGTCTTATACAGTGTGGGGGCACGGGTGGCCCAGTCGTCTAAGGCGCCGCGATTCGCTGTGAAGAGTTGCGTCCCTTGGGCACACTAAAAACCTATAATTGTGGGTTCGAATCCCGGCTCGCCCCGATTATCTTTCTAGGTTTGTCAGCACCATACCCGTGCTATTGACCCGACTTTGACCGATGGGCCACCCCGCTACCCTTTAACATAAATTACAATGTGCTCATAATATTAACCACTGGTTTTGTCTTGAACAGACTCGATCAATTACAGGTCATGGTGAATTAACTCAAATTAGGAGATAAACCTGCTGTTTTGTTTTTAAATTTGAGGTAGCCAAACTGTAGATCAGATACCTCTTATTTTAAATTGGAACCGGGCGCTTATGTTCTTGTGAGTAGTTGTTGTTTGAAAACGCATTAAAAAGGGTACTCTTTTTGAACGCGTAGTTATACATGGTAAAAAGGTCCGCTTTCTTAGAACATTCCTAAAGGGGTCACAGGCAGTGAAACACGTAACAAATACTACCTATGTTCAAGATCCATAACTTTTATTAATGACTGGTTCGATGTAATATGATACAGAATACATAGTTTTTTCAACAAGTGATCCAATAACCGTCCATAGATATATAAGTAATTTCAATTCCAACCTGTTGCACATATTGCATTGCTTGGATTCAACTAAGTCATTTCTTGGAAATCAACATGACATGTACAAATAGTGACACAAAAATATTGAATTAAATATCAGGATTTTATGCATTTTGGTGTTGTACTTATGCCCCAGCTGGTTTGAAATAACTCCCAACAGTGATGCATATTCAGCATGACTGCTGTAGCTTTAAATTGACCAACTTCCGTTATTCTTCACAGTCCATGGCTGCTCAACTACTTGTTAAACGTTGGCCGTGTATTGAAATGGCTTGAAACCAGAGGACAGCCCGGAATTGTAATTATGTTCAACATTACCCTGATGGAAAAAAGCCTGCTGGCGCATGCATTGCTAACTGAACCACCCTGAAATATATCTGAATACCGCCGTGTTTTGCTGACGACAAGCCAGCCTTGCACGACATGGGAGGCTGCTCGTGTTTGTGACATGGGAGGGAGACACCAGAATTGTCTTAGCACATTGTTTTTAACGCGATGAGCAGCAACTTGTAGCCCCTGGCGAGCTATGAGTCGGCGACTAGCCCCTGGCAGCCTATAAGATGGCGACTAGCCCCTGGCAACCTATGATTTGGCGACTAGCCCCCTGTCGACCTATGATTTGGCGACTAGCCCCTGGCAACCTATAAGATGGCGACTAGCCCCTGGCAACATATGATTTGGCGACTAGCCCCCTGTCGACCTATGATTTGGCGACTAGCCCCTGGCAACCTATAAGATGGCGACTAGCCCCTGGCAACCTATAAGATGGCGACTAGCCCCCTGTCGACCTATGATTTGGCGACTAGCCCCCTGTCGACCTATGATTTGGCGACTAGCCCCTGGCAACCTATAAGATGGCGACTAGCCCCTGGCAACCTATAAGATGGCGACTAGCCCCTGGCAACCTATAAGATGGCGACTAGCCCCTGGCAACCTATAAGATGGCGACTAGCCCCCTGTCGACCTATGATTTGGCGACTAGCCCCTGGCAGCCTATAAGATGGCGACTAGCCCCTGGCAACCTATGATATGGCGACTAGCCCCCTGTCGACCTATGATTTGGCGACTAGCCCCTGGCAACCTATAAGATGGCGACTAGCCCCCTGTCGACCTATGATTTGGCGACTAGCCCCTGGCAACCTATAAGATGGCGACTAGCCCCTGGCAACCTATAAGATGGCGACTAGCCCCTGGCAACCTATAAGATGGCGACTAGCCCCCTGGCAACCTATGATTTGGCGACTAGCCCCTGGCAACCTATGATTTGGCGACTAGTCCCTGGCAACCTAAAAGATGGCGACTAGCCCCTGGCAATCTATAAGTTGGCGACTAGTCCCTGACAACCTATGAGTTGGCGACTAGCCCCTGGCCACCGATCACTTGGCGACTAGTCCTTGGCAGCCAATAAGTTGGCGGCTAGTCTTTGGCAATCTATGAGTTGGCGACTAGTCCTTGGCAGCCTATCAGTTGGCGTCTAGTCTATGGCAATCTATGAGTTGATGACAAGCCCCTGGCAACCTATGAGTTGGCGACTAGCCCCTGGCAATCTTTGAGTTGGTGACTAGCCCCTGGCAACCTATATGATGGCGACAAGCTAGTTTGGGTGATCAGGCTCTCGCTGAGTTTGTTGATGCCTGTCGTCGCATCCCAATTGCGTGGATCGATGCTCATGATGCCAATCACTGGATTATCTGTTCCAGATTCGATTAGTTACCTACCGCCGTCATACAGCTGGAATATTGCTGACTGCAGCGTTAAACACCAAACAAACATACCACCCATCCACAAATATCAAATGTTAATAGCTAAGAAACATACAAGTTATGGACGTCAATTTCGGTTTTACGACGATTTCGACGTTTTGATGTAGGTTCTTACACCGTGAGCTGGTATGAGTACAAATTAGTGATGAGAGGTATATTTACATATAAGTCGCAAATGAACAACAACAACAACAACAACAACAACAACAACAGGTGATTGATAACAAATCGCAGACAGACAATTAGATGAAGCCAATCAAAAAGTGATTGACACAATTCACAAAGATACAGTCACATATTTTAGACAGAATACGGTACACCATAGTAATATTTACTGATCGAACCACGAAGTCAGTGTACATATGTATCTATTACATAACCTTTTACAATGCAAATACTTCAACACTGTTGATCGCAGATGTGCAGCAGCAATGACGTCAACACCACCGTCATCGCAAACGTCAACACCGACGTCGTGTGCGTGATTTCGGGAAAGGTTTTGAGGACAGTCGGATTATCTAAAACGGGTTTCTAACCTCGGTGACGTCAGCAAAGGGAAGATAGCTGTGTCAACCATGTACTGGTCACGTGACTAGACAATACGTGTCACATGAGTCAGGATGGCGTTCTTGTGAATCCACATATTGACTCCCGCTCACCCTTGTCCGCCCAACTACCAGCTGGGTCGCAGCAGCTGTTTGTTTAGGAGTCTGGGGGTGAGGGGGTGTAGGTCGTGGGCAGGAAATAAAATTAATTGTGATAGAAAAGTAATTGAAGCAGATAATGTCACGTGTTGTCTAGTCACGGGGTGACTAGACAGTTTGTGTCAGACATTGGTAGATCTACGTGTCTTAAATATGTCCCACGCATGTTTAGGACGATGCCAGTATATGCGATATGCAGTCTTTGCACGCATGGCACGTGCTCAATATAGATGCCTGGTAGTCACGTGCACAGTCCTCTTGCACGTGACTGCTCCCATCAGGACGTCTAATGTACATATATTAAATATTTGGATCAACGTAATATGAACCTCCGTCAAACATTTTGTAAATCAGTTGTAAATCAGTCGTGCCGAGTCTAACCCATGACCCCTGCACTGGTTTGGACAGTCCTACTCATGCATATTCATTAGGGTGACCACGCAGGTCACTACGCAAACCGTATTTCAATGACGTCGGATGAACAACGTCTGATGCTGCCTATTTCACAGTGGTTCAGAAGATGTCTTTCTGATTAAATATGACTGGATCATATATGTTTTGATCTCATACGTTTCTATTTCCACACTTGATCGGGGCGGTCTGGTAGCCTAGTGGTTAAACCGTTCGCTCGTCACGCCGAAGACCCGGGTTCGATTCTCAACATTGGTACAATGTGTGAAGCCCATTTCTGGTGTCCCCCGCCATGATATTGCTGGAATATTGCTTAAAGCGGCGTAAAACCATACTCACTCACTCACTCATTTAAACGTTCAGTTTTTGTGCATTATATGTTCCATTGATAACGTTTGTGTTTACATTAAAGCTGACGCCTCGCCTAATTTATCTGCAAACCTAATATGACACATATTTATCACCTAATAGCATAAGTAATAATATCACGACGTGCCACCCAGATGTTAGAGGAAAGCTCACAGTGGTACGTTTTAAGAGATTAAGACCCGGGTTTGATTCCCGACATGGGTACAATGTGTGAAGCCCATATCTGGTGTCATGATATTGCTGAAATATTGCTAAAGGCGGCATAAAACCATACTCACCCACCCACTCACTCACCCACACTTGATCGTCAGACCTTCAGTCAACCACACCATGATACCCACTAAAATCATTACCTACACCTACGCCTACATGTATGCGGGGCATAGGGCCCACCTGTGCAGAGTTGCGCCCCTTAGACGTGTCATAACCCTATCATCGTTTGTTCGAATCCCGGTTCGCGTTGATTATGTTTGTCAGCACCACATTCGTGATCGTGGGTTTCACCAAAGGGATAAATGCCTGAGACAAGACCAGTGAAGATCCTGGAAAGAATAGGTCTTCAGCAACCCATGCTTGTTGGAAGAGGATCGGGCGGTCGGGCTGGCTAACTTGGTTGATGTACCGGTATGTCATCGTATCCCAAATGCGTGGACTGATGCTCATGAAATCAATCACTGGATTATCTGGTCAAGATTCGATTATTTACAGACCGCCTTCGTATTGCTGTAATATTGCTGAGTGCGGCGTTAAACAACAAATAAGAAAGAAACAAACAAACAATCTCAGATCTGCATCACTTTGGGAGAACACGCCATGATGTAACAGGGATACAGCCGACGGGGCACCGAGATGCACCAGTTATCTTCCGCAGCAGCAGGGGTCAGTGAATGTAGAGACAGCCGCGCCAGACACGTGACATAACTCAGAACAGTTGGCCTCAGCTACGTGACCTACATGTATATATCATATTAATGTATGCTTTACGACCTGAAGGTAACTATGCTTGAGTTCATTAAACATATAACGCCAAAGACATAGAACAGCCAGTCTCGATTATCCCCAGAAACAGATTCCACTGGGCGTAAAAGACAAACAATGAAGCTAGTATAAGTTGATATAAGACCATCTACCGTACCTTTGAAGTGGTGAAATACCATAGTGCCGATATAAAACCATACTGTCGACACAAGACCACAATACCGAAATGAAAATAATTTGTTTGTTTGTTATTTACTCAGCAATATTCCAGCAATATGACGACAGTCTGTAAAAAAATCAAGTCTGGACCATATTATCCAGTGATTGATGTCATGAGCATCGATCCACGCATTTGGGATACAATGACATGCATAATCCAAGTCAGTGAGCCTGACCACCCGATCCCGTTAGTCGCCTCTTACGACAAGCATAGTCACCTTTTACAGCAAGCATGGGTTGCTGAAGACCTATTTTACCCCGGATATTCACGGGTCCTAGTCGACGTAAGACCGTAGTGCCATTATTTAAGAAATAAACCACGAGTGGGAGTTGTTTATTGTCCCGCAGCCCCTCATGGTTTATTCTCCCTGTAGTTTTTTATTGTACGATAAACAACGAGCACAAGTTGTATATTTCTTATAGTAGATATCAACATTATGTACATTTACTCTTTAAGGATGTTAATAAAATGTCCACGCTGTGAAAATATTTACCGGTAATTATATAATGATGACTCCCTGAATACAATCTCGGTAATGTCGGACAACTCCATTTTATGAACAGGGGCGTTTCGTTTGATGTTTTTACGGATATACGGATATTTCACCCGATTATCTGTACCGTTTCACCCAATACCAGTTTCGCTCAGTTTGGGATGAGATCGTTCGGCCACAGCGTTTATCTACGTTGCCAAGCAACATCTTTGGGGAACTCACTTGGCGCTTCTCTCTAAAAAATAACGACCAATTTACAACGTCATCAAGCGTATGTTCGAATCTTAAGATATGACGTCATTATAGAACAATGTCTTATCGTGAAATAAACCACGCTTGGATCTTCATTGTCATTTGCGAATTTTCGAGTATGTATCTTATGGTCTAATATCAGCATTATGATCATATAGCAGCTATGTGGTCTTATGGTCTTATAATCGATAATGTCG
Organism: Haliotis cracherodii; assembly: GCF_022045235.1. NCBI lineage: Eukaryota > Metazoa > Mollusca > Gastropoda > Lepetellida > Haliotidae > Haliotis > Haliotis cracherodii. The sequence continues at coordinate 6,841,359 of NW_027266270.1, forward strand.
ATTATAAGACCATAAAACCACATAGCTGCTATATGATCATAATGCTGATATTAGACCATAGCGCCTATATAGAACCACATAGTGTCGCAACAAGATCACAGAGCTGCTATAAGACCATAGTGCCATTAGGATCAAATAATGGACCATGATGTCACCTCGCTTCAAGTGGTATATCGAGGTAAATGTATATCGGTATATCGAGGTTTTACCGTCGTTTCCCAGCCCATTTCTCATGTAAGTAATACGTCCTGGATTAGACGTCATAAACACAAAAGCCTGCACCAAAAACACCCACAACTCAACAATATTGTTTAGCACAAGCTTCGATAGGGTTCCACGGTTTCAAGTAGTGGACCCATGTGTTCGTATTTATCACAACATGTTGTGAGATAGTACAAGGGGTTTGCGTTATTGTGACAGGGAAGGCTCAACTATGTCAGCTCAGCGATGCACTGGACCCGTCAAAACACATCTGCATCAATCCACCTCGTGCTCAGACCAGCAAAATTCCGTGTTGCGATGACAACCCTACGGAAGCCTTTTAGAGCCAATTTTTTTTTTCTTGAATTGTCAAGATTCTAGCTTCAAATTTCCAGATACTAAGTTGAAATGTCAAGATACTTAGTTGAAATTTCAAGATAACAACTTTCTTGAAATTTTAAGAAAAATAAATAAATAAATAAATAATGGCCCTAAAAGGCTTCCGTACCACCCAGAGACGGTGGGCCGTTATTTCGTCACAGCTTCCGGGCTTTAAGAGCAAACTTGCCTGTTAAGGGTTGAATTAAGATTGTTTTCATTCCCTTAAACGCTGAAAGTAGTAAACAAGTGCAATCACTGACGCAAATCGTTCTGCGTATCTCGGTTGCACGGCTTTGTTTCTCCTCTGTATCGTATGGTATATCCCCCTTCATGACATGGTATATGTTCTCTGGCGTATATCAATGATATATCTCTTGTGTATATCATGGTATATCTCCTGTTTATCGTGGTATATCTTCCTTCATGACATGGTAAACCATGGTGTATATCAATTATATACCTCAAGATCTCTTGTATATATCATGGTATCATCTCCTGTTTACCTTGGTCTATCTTCCTGCATAATATGATATATGTTCTCTGTATCATGGTGTATATTAATGACGTATCTATTCTGTATATCATGGTATATCTCCTGTTTACTTTGGTCTATCTTCCTGCATAATATGATATATGTTCTCTGTATCATGGTGTATATTAATGATATATCTCTTCTGTATATCATGGTATATCTCCCGTTTATCGTGGTATATCTTCCTGCATAATATGATATATGTTCTCTGCATCATGGTGTATATTAATGATATATCTCTTCTGTTTATCATGGTATATCTCCTGTTTACCTTGGTCAATCTTCCTGCATAATATGATATATGTTCTCTGTATCATGGTGTATATTAATGATATATCTCCTCTGTATATCATGGTATATCTCCTGTTTACCTTGGTCTATCTTCCTGCATAATATGATATATGTTCTCTGTATCATGGTGTATATTAATGATATATCTCTTCTGTATATCATGGTATATCTCCTGTTTACTTTGGTCTATCTTCCTGCATAATATGATATATGTTCTCTGTATCATGGTGTATATTAATGATATATCTCTTCTGTATATCATGGCATATCTCCCGTTTATCGTGGTATATCTTCCTGCATAATATGATATATGTTCTCTGTATCATGGTGTATATTAATGATATATCTCTTCTGTATATCATGGTATATCTCCTGTTTATCGTTGTATATCCTCCTGCATAATATGATATATGTTCTCTGTATCATGGTGTATATTAATGATATATCTCTTCTGTATATCATGGTATATCTCCCGTTTATCGTGGTATATCTTCCTGCACAATATTATATATGTTCTCTGTATCACGGTGTATATTAATGATATATCTCTTCTGTATATCATGGTATATCTCCCGTTTATCGTGGTATATCTTCCTGTATAATATGATATATGTTCTCTGCAGAATGGTGTATATTAATGATATATCTCTTCTGTATATCATGGTAGTTCTTGTTGAAGTATTTGTTGTTTCGACATGGATTCGGCTATGTATGGGAATCATAAATAGTAAGTACTAAAGAATCCTTTATCGGGGAACTAATGACAAGATTAAGATGTTCGTTTGAACAGGATTGGCACGCCCTTCTTTTCAACAATTCTAAAACCAGAAATTATACTTTCTTAAAGCTACTTTTGGAACGGAATTATACCTTAAACATGTAACATTTGCAAACTTATGCGTGGCCATGGCACAATTTCGTTGCAATTCACGTGGTCTCAAAATAGAAACTGACATGTATTTAAATATTCGCAGAGATAAAAGGTTGTACACTCTTTGTAATGAAGGTTACGTCGAAGATGAATACCATTTTTTGATGGTTTGTGTTCTGTATTAAACACTGCGTGGGAAGTACATGCCTACAACATTTATATCGTATGCTACACGTAACAAAGACAATATGCTTTGGGCATCAACGGAAACAAACGAGTGAGTGAGTGTGAGTGAGTTGGGTTTAACGCCGCTTTTAACAGTAATCCAGTTATGTCACGGCGTGTCAGTTAATGTGGGAGGAAAGCCCGAAGTGATGCAGGTCTCAGACGTTTACCACTTCGGTGAAACCCACGAGCACGGGTATGGTGCTGACAAACCTAGAAACATAATCGGGGCGAACCGGGATTCGAACCCACAATTAAAGGTTTCTGGCGTGCCTAAGGGACGCAACTCTGCACAGCGAATCGCGGCGCCTTAGACGACTTGGCCACCCGTGCCCCGGGTACAAATGAAATGCATCACCTGGCTGTGTATGTGTATGCAAATTGCATCAGAAAGATCCCTGTTGCTGATAATAGATTTCATGGTATATCACCACTGAATGATATAGTCTCCGTATATCTCCATCTTACTGCAACTGTCGTCATATAGCTGGAATATTGCTGAGTGCGGCGTTAAACAACAAACCAACCAACCATCTTACTGCATAATATGGTAAATATTTAGTTAATATCATAGTGTGTATTATTTATATATCTCATTTGTATATCATGGTATATCTTCCTGAGTAACATGGTATATATTCTCTGTATATCATGGCACATATTGATGATATATCTCTACTGTATATCTGATATATCTCCTCAGTTTTGTACGGTATACTATGCTGGTATGTATTCTTTGTATATCATGGTAAATATTCACTGTGCATCATGTTGGTTCTCCTCTGCATTTCAAGGTATTCGTAATTTTTAAATTATTTTTTAAATATTATTTTCGAATCGTTTCTTCACTTTAAAACATATTGTGTATCTTTTTAATAAGAAAACTTTGTCAACTGGTATTGAAAATAGTGGATACAAACATTATTTTGCAAACTTCTTCGTGAAACACATTTGACACATATCTCCATATTATTTTATTTTTTACGCCATCCTCAGCAACATTCCAGTGAAATGATAACATAATAATCGAATCTGACCAGACAAACAAGTGATTGATATTATGAGTAACGATCCATTCAGTCGTCGTTCGCAATCAACCAAGTCACCTATTTTGACCACCCGTTCCATTAAGTGGCTTCGTACGACCAGTATAGTCTGAGGGGGGCCAGTATAGTTTGAGGGGGACCAGTATAGTTTGAGGGTGACCAATGAGGACACTTTCATTTAAAACAGCAAAGAAAAACACTAACAAATCTGCGACTTAAATAATCACAAGGTCTCTGGCTGCTATATGTTTTGCAGTTAGTCTGAGATGTCTTCGTAAAATAATTTAGTAAACAATAATAAATAAATAATTTGCTATACTTTTGGATGAACTAAATATATTGTGTGATTGGATGGGACTTTTACCGTAAGGTGGAATCTGTCTGACCGAACTAGTGTGGAGCCTGTTATGATTAGAATACGCAAGAACAAAAAAAAAAAATTTTAATTCGGGACAGGAAATATAATCCGGCCCTGGCAGAGATACGGATTAGTCTTAATAGTTTAAAAGATTTAACTCTATTCCGTTTGCCCAGCAACAAACCTGCAAGCTAAAACTAGTTAATTAAATAGGAACGCTAAAGTAATGGTGTTATTGTAACGCCATTTATCAACATAGCACCACATTCAGCCGTGCACGGTAGCTGTGTAATATGTCAGCTTTATCCTTGAATGGTATGTTCCGAAGAAACTCTCTACCTTGGGAGATTGCTGTGAATGCCAGCACTGCTCGAACTTTTATCAGACTTGCATAGACTAGCCAACAGGTGGCAAACAGGTGAGGATATAGCGTCATGGATAGAAAGGTGTGTCCGTCTGATTTGCAATCCTTGGCGTTGATTGGTTAAAAGTAGGTCGCCACGTGAACTCCCTTTATGTTTAGAGCTTTTTCGATCAGTGGCATTTACAATAACCACGAGGCAGGTGATTCGGCACACATCGTCTCATTCCGCCGACTTGACTAACATCGCGTCATCTCTGATTGGCACAGCACGTTGCAAATCACCCCCACAAAGTGTGTTTTCTAGGCATCGGGATGAAAAAGAAAGGGAAATGTGAGTTATCTGGTACATCCTGGTGACGCTCCTTGATTGTCATAATCTGGGATCCCGGCCATGGAGCACAAAGAATAGGCTCCAGAACCACCGCAAAACTCCTGCGCGGTTTCCCTCTTTATAAACTGGCGTTCAACTGTGCACCCCCCACGGTAATAAATCGTCACACTCTACGACTACAGGAACAGTCTGTTTCGAATGGCTTCTGGTGCAAACTTAAATACCTTTACGATGTTACGGGTGATGCTCACGGATGCACACACTTTAATGTCATGATAACATAAACAGTGTTGTATTATACAACACATACATTGGTGCATATCAGACAACACCGTCACCGACACCGACACCGACACCAACACCGACACCGACACCAACGTATATGATAAAGAGATCACATGTATTAATGCATACCAGACACAGGTGCCAATGGATGAAATAAGACATCACATACATTATTTACCGATCAGACGACACAGATACCGATGAATATGATAAAGAGGGTATTAATGCATCAAAGACGACAGACACCAACGTATAAATTCGTCGGACATAATATATCGATCAGACAACAAAGACAATGACAACGTGCGGTTGCATCAGCCCCGCACTCATCAATATTCCAGCTGTATGACGGCGCTCTGTAAATCATCGAGTCTGGTCCAGTGATTGACATCATGAGCATCGCAACTGGGATATGATGACATGTATCAACCAAGTCAGCCAGCCTGACCACCCCATCCCGTTAGTCGCCCCTTACGACAAGTATAGTCGTCTCTTAGGGCACGCATGGGTTGCTGAAGACCTATTCTAACGCGGATGTTCACGGGTCGCGTCGTAAACAGAGGGCTGGTTGGACAGTACTTGGGATTAACCCACCTATGTCCTGTAAGTATTCGTTTTATTATCCCCATAACGCGTGGTCAGAATTATTTTTGAAATATGGCACAATAATACTCCACGTGTCCAGAATGGAAGTATCAGGGATTGGCTTTTAAATGGGCAATGATGTTATATATTCTTCATGGGTTGGTTATAATAACAAATTTGTTTGATCGAATATTGACCTGTTTGGATATACTCGTCTTCCCGAGGCAAGGAAGTAACTCGCAATGAAAGTCCAATTTCCACCCTTGCCGAACAAGGCTGGCATTTCTGGGTTATATTTTGGCTGGACTAACGATTCTATGCATAGTCCAATCGAAATCGCGTAAGAAAATCGACATCCTGTTCGTAAACAACAGGGCGACTGCCGTGCAGATTTCGGTCGATTGCAGGATTGGGAAAGCATGTGAGGCGTCACCTGGACCCGGCAGATACTTTCCAAACCTTTTCATGTTTTCACAATCGTGACCAACTCGTGTTATTCCGAGACAAGCCGAATAGCGACTCGTGCCCCTCTCATGGCCATTTTTGCGACCGGGTTCCATCTTAGCGCAAACGGGCAAAGCTAAAACAAATGTCAACTCGTTGCGTAATGGTTAACATATATTTCCCCATATATTATATATATTTCAGATGCAATTTAAATCACATCGGGACATGCGGAATAATACAGTATGATTTGAACACATGTAACTGTGTCTTGGGTATATTTTTAGATGCAAGACGTATGTAAAATCAAAAATTATTTCTGAGGGATTCTTTGACAAAATCATGCGCGCATTCTGATTGGTTTGTCGTGTTTTCGCACATAACATTCATCGATAGGGGGACGAGTCTTTTTGCAGGTTACGGAAAGGGGCGAGTGGTGACGAATGATGTTTTCAATCAACGAGTGCTGTGCTACAACCCACATGCACGTGGTTTCTGTGAGGCAGGGAATGTGAAACGTTTTTTCGGTGAACTTAATGAGGTCGTCTTGACTGAGCGCCTCGATTTTGTTTGAAGCAAATTCATGTGATATGAGATGTGGAATCTGATAGTTATTAGGCGGGACATGACTCGCAATAGCCACCAAACTTCAGCCGAGTTCAACAAGGGCTTTCATAGTCAGTTACCTCCCTTGCCTTGGGACGATGGGATATACTGTGAAACTTCGCTATCCCTTTCGGTTAAATCCGTTTTAACGAAGTCCCGGATTAACGAATCTAAGTGAATTAGTATTATTGTGTGTGTATGTGTGCGTGTGTGTGTGTGTGTGTGTGTGTGTGTGTGTGTGTGTGTGTGTGTGTGTGTGTGTCCGTGTGTGTGTGTGTGTGTGCGTGCGTGTGTTTACGTGCGCGCACGTCTGTATATGTATGTCTGTATATGTGTGTGAGTGCGTGCGTGCGTGCGTGCGTGCGTGTGTGATGCTGTATGTATGTTCTGTATGATATCACTGTTGTTTTACCCGTTAAAACATTTCTGACCACAAATGACGGATGTCAGACTGAGGCCTATTACCGTTAAACTCCGGCAATGCACTACAGAGAGGACGTTTTTTTCCCGATACATATTTCAAACCTTTACAGGCAAGGTGATAGGATATTTATTTGTTTTTGATTGTTGTTGAACTCCGCGCTCGGCAATATTCAAGCGATGTGGTGGCGGTCAGTAAATAATCTATGGCCTCTGATTTTACTTGGTCATTTTAACCTTATGAAGAATGTACATCCGGTGGATTGTAAGTTAACGTTGTAAATGGGAGACTACATGATATACAGTTCGTGTCTGTCCAAAGCACAGATGTCGCGAAGTGTTGGAAAACAGGGTATTGCCTGCCTCATTTCTCAATATAAACACGAAGTGTTAGTCGCCAGAATACCCCGCCACTTCAATATACCACTACAATGAAGTCATTTCATGGCTTGTCAGGCACGTATAAACATGTATCACGACATCTGTCACCACGCCGGGACTGAAGTGTAGCGAGTTATGGGTTATTGATAGATAGATAGATAGATAGATAGATAGATACACAGACCGATATAGCTAGAGATAGCTAGATAGATACATATAGATAGATACATACATAAAACAGATAGATAGATACATATAGATAGATACATACATAAAACATAGATTGGTTGGTTGATTTGTTGTTTAACGCCACACTCAGCAATATTCAAGCAATATGACGGCGGTCTGTAAATAATCGAGTCACCTCGGGTCACCTTTATTTCACATGATTTATGTCCATGTTCTCAGTCAACAATCTTGAACAATGTTAACCTACATTTAAAATCAGGTTAATGTGTTTCAAAGCAGCACCCACAAAACTATATATCCTGAATAAACTTTATCCCAACACATGCCCTTGGACAACTGACCTTGTTGGCGAAGAAATATGTTTTCAGTCAAAACATCCATTTACTTGGAAAAAAACCATTCTACCTGTATTAAAACGCTCTGGTTGCCGTCATTTCTGTAAGCCAGGTAATGTCTTGACATAAATCTAAATTGATTAGCTCCATTTTCAATAAATGATCCAAACTCGCCGCTGGAATCGTATTACTATAACGTTTCTAAGAAGAAGAGACGCTACACATATGCGTGCAAAACGACATCAAACTTTCTGATTATACGGAGAAAATAGGTTGCCCTTAATAAATTCAGCCTCGGGTGGAAACGATTAGAATATATGTTAGGAGGAACTCAGCTCCTCCTTGTTTGTTTTTTTTCCAGAGAAATCAAAATAAAGAAAAAATAACATTTAGTTTGCATCTTCTTGAATTTGTTTTTAGCGGCGCCACTTCAACCCATATCATGGAGTGTGGGAATGAGTGAGTAAGTTGTGTTTAACGCCGCTTTGAATTGTATTCCAGTCCCCACTGACCTCATCGTACAGGATTCAGTCCCTACTGATCTCATCGTACAGGATTCAGTCCCACCGCTGATCTCATCGTACAGGATTCAGTCCCCATTGACCTCATCGTACAGGATTTAGTTCCACCACTGACCTCATCGTACAGGATTTAGTCCCCACTGACCTTATCGTACAGGATTTAGTTCCACCACTGATCTCATCGTACAGGATTTAGTTCCACCACTGATCTAATCGTACAGGATTTAGTTCCACCACTGATCTCATCGTACAGGATTTAGTCCCACCACTGATCTCATCGTACAGGATTCAGTCCCACCACTGATCTCATCGTACAGGATTTAGTCCCACCGCTGATCTCATCGTACAGGATTCAGTCCCCACTGATCTCATCGTACAGGATTTAGTTCCACCACTGACCTCATCGTACAGAATTTGGTCCCACCACTGATCTCATCGTACAGGATTTAGTCCCACCGCTGACCTCATCGTACAGGATTTAGTCCCACCGCTGATCTCATCGTACAGGATTTAGTTCCACCACTGACCTCATCGTACAGGATTTAGTCCCACCGCTGATCTCATCGTACAGGATTCAGTCCCCACTGATCTCATCGTACAGGATTTAGTTCCACCACTGACCTCATCGTACAGAATTTGGTCCCACCACTGATCTCATCGTACAGGATTTAGTCCCACCGCTGACCTCATCGTACAGGATTTAGTCCCGCCGCTGATCTCATCGTACAGGATTTAGTTCCACCACTGACCTCATCGTACAGGATTTAGTCCCACCACTGATCTCATCGTACAGGATTCAGTCCCACCACTGATCTCATCGTACAGGATTCAGTCCCACCACTGACCTCATCGTACAGGATTTAGTCCCACCGCTGACCTCATCGTACAGGATTTAGTCCCACCGCTGACCTCATCGTACAGGATTTAGTCCCACCGCTGACCTCATCGTACAGGATTTAGTCCCACCACTGACCTCTTCATACAGGATTTAGTCCCACCGCTGACCTCATCGTACAGGATTTAGTCCCACCGCTGACCTCATCGTACAGGATTTAGTCCCACCACTGATCTCATCGTACAGAATTTAGTCCCACCGCTGACCTCATCGTACAGGATTCAGTCCCACCACTGATCTCATACTACAGGATTTAGTCCCACCGCTGACCTCATCGTACAGGATTTAGTCCCACCGCTGACCTCATCGTACAGGATTTAGTCCCACCGCTGACCTCATCGTACAGGATTTAGTCCCACCACTGATCTCATCGTACAGAATTTAGTCCCACCGCTGACCTCATCGTACAGAATTTAGTCCCACCGCTGACCTCATCGTACAGGATTCAGTCCCACCACTGATCTCATCGTACAGGATTTAGTCCCACCACTGACCTCATCGTACAGGATTCAGTCCCCACTGACCTCATCGCACAGGATTTAGTCCCACTGACCTCATCGTACAGGATTTAGTCCCACCACTGATCTCATCGTACAGGATTTAGTCCCCACTGACCTCATCGTACATGGTTCAGTTCGAGAAATAGCGTCGTACATGAATCAGTTTCTGCAGTGACGTCAAAGAGTTCGAGGATGGCACCAGGAACAATGCCCTGCAACGTTTGACCCTATTGAGCTTTTCTTAAAGCGTCATTCGCATGAAAATGACTTCACGTGCGTCCTGACAGAAAATAGTGCCTCGTGACTCATCAACTCCCGCTTCATTCCCTTGATACATCGTTGATGACGATGTGACTTCATGGCCCTCGTGGATTCTTTGTCGGCACTGTTATACAATATCGTACGAGGTCGATATTGCTTTTTTCGGGTCCATAAACCCATTGTCCTCATATAAAGTATATAATTGTTTTATTATATAATTTAGAGACAACAGTTCAAACAATTGATACATCCGACTAGTTTAGGTTTGGTGAACACCACTTAGTCCCATTCTATTTATAGTAACTCCAGTCAACAGTGTAAATTGTTATACATCACTTGAGTCGGTGTGGGTGTATGTCAAGAGACACGTGGACATCTGTGTATTATATGATAAGGCCCAATATCGTACTCCGTTTGTCTCGAAGTACGGAAAACTCTACATGTTTTCCATGGTACTCTGGAGATCAAGTTAAGGAGGTGTCGGTGCAAATATTCACTATCTACCAGGCATCAGCAAGCGTGAAAGCGCCAGACTTTATGTCGCCGTTTGCAACATTACGTGATTAGACACGAGAAACACGGATTTACACAAAAACTTGCAACCGTGTTGGGAAATGGAACCAAGGTCTTTTTATGATGAGCCAACACTTTAACTAGATAACTTGGTATCCCCCGTCCAGCCAACACTTTAACCAGTTAACCTGGTATCCCCCGTCCAGTCAACGCTTTAACCAGTTAACCTGGTATCCCCCCCCCCCCCCCCCCCCCCCCCCCCCGTCCAGTCAACGCTTTAACCAGTTAACCCGGTATCCCCCGTCCGGTCAACGCTTTTACCAGTTAACCTGGTACACCCTGTCCAGCCAACACTTTAACCAGTTAACCCGGTATCCCCCGTCCAGTCAACGCTTTTACCAGTTAACCTGGTACACCCTGTCCAGCCAACACTTTAACCAGTTAACCCGGTATCCCCCGTCGAGCCAACACTTTTACCAGTTAACCCGGTATCCCCCATCAAGGCAACATTTAACCAGTTAACCCTATATCCCCCGTCCAGTCAACGCTTTAACCAGTTGACCCTATATCCACCGTCCAGTCAACACTTTAACCAGTTAACCTGGTATCCCCCGTCCAGTCAACGCTTTAACCAGTTAACCCAGTATCCCCCGTCCATCCAACGCTTTAACCAGTTACCCTGGTATCCCCCGTCCAGTCAACACTTTAACCAGTTAACCCGGTATCCCCCGTCGAGCCAACACTTTAACCAGTTAACCTGGTATCCCCTGTCCAGTCAACACTTTAACCAGTTAACCCAGTATCCCCCGTCCAGTCAACACTTTAACCAGTTAACCTGGTACACCCTGTCCAGTCAACACTTTAACCAGTTAACCTGGTACACCCTGTCCAGCCAACGCTTTAACTAGTTAACCCGGTATCCCCGTCCAGCCAACATTTTAACCAGTTAACCTGTACACCTTGTCCAGCCAACGCTTTAACAAAGGTAACAAATCGTGTGTGTTCGCATGGATACCTATGCACATCCGCATATAAGTAAATAAGTTTTTGCCGATGTGTATAATATTCTCATCAATAAGCAGTCATTTATTTGAAGAACGCCAGATTAACCCTTATTTTGAGCTCCCAAATACTCTTATTTGTTTTCTAAAAAACCCAACTACGAATCATTATTTCCTGTACAAACGTTGAATCATCTAGCTTTTCACCGAGGTTGCATTCAAACACAACCTTCTGTGATGACGTTTTATAAATTGTATCGGTTTGAATGTACTGGTCCGCTGGTTGAGGAGACAATTATTTACAAACACGGTACTTGCTCCGACAGCTGTTGCGGGTCGTGGTCGTTTGAGTAGCTGATATATATACAAGCATGTTGAATTAAACCAGCACAGCAAACGCTGGCCACATATGAAACATGATTGGCATACGAATGCAAGTTCCAATAGATCTGTACTTTTACAAAGGTTATTGACATGATTTATTCAATTTTAAGGTTGATCATAAATAGATAAATATGGACTTGAACGGGTTAAGAAAAGACCCACCGAGTGAACGTACGCAAAATATTTTTCTTAAAGATCTGGAAAGGGCTGACTTGAAACCAATGATAGTCAGTGACACTGAATTCAATTTGAGCATAAATATGATGAATTGCAAGATGAGAGCGATTATTCAATGCATAGTGGGAGTTTAAACAAAAATCTGTCATTTTTTTATGCAATGAAAAAACAACCCAGAAATGATTACTAATCTTGAACAACAAAATAAATTTTAAAAAAATGAAAATAACCTTGTCAATATCCACAATATTATTATTATTATTATTATTATTATTATTATTATTATTATTATTATTATTATTATTATTATTATTATTATAAGTGATGCTAATGGAATGACTGCATTGGTCTAGCTGTCGGTAGATTATCTATAATAATAATAATAATAATAATAATAATAATAATAATAATAACAACAACAACAACAATAATAATCGTCGTCGTCGTCGTCGTCGTCGTCGTCATCATCGTCATCATCATCGGGTTTTCATATTTTGATTTACGTTGATGCCAACTGGCCCCTGCACATAAAGACGTCTAAGCCTTGCAAACACGCAGAGACTGTTTTCTTTGTCAAGTCAGCAAGCTCCCGATCAACACAGCACAGACCACATTGATCGATCATGGTTTGAATGGCGGGACAACCTGCCCATTCACCCCACACTGTGAAATCAATGACAGTATTTCGCAATAGTGCCTAGTACATATATTTCACGTGGACGATCGATCAGCCAATGAAATGATGATCAGCAACACGAATATAAGGCGAGAACATTTAATATAATCAACACCATATTTTATATTTCATCATCGATATTAATAATAGCGGTGAAAAATAAAAGTTTTAGGGAACATACCTGTAAATCTTCGTTCTCCATGGACGTCGGTAAAGTCCTCTACACCGTTGGTCGCCTGGTCGGTCTTGAAATTATCAACTACACCCACAAAGTCAGCTATAACTGGGTTAATGAAAACGGGTAGAAAGGAGTCTACGATTTATCACTCGAACACAAACTTGGACACTCGGGCATAAATTGGTGTAGTTTATTACTTTTGTCTATTTCGCTGAGTTGGTTATGATACAGAACGAATGTCTCTTGTCAACAAAGTATTGACCCTTCCCAGTAACATGCAACACCTGTGGCGATAAGCGAAGTAAACAAGCGTGTGGGACGCTCACGTGGACAGTGCGTTGGCGAGCGATTGCATCATCACAACACGACGTGTGGCGCGTTTCGAGTGATAACTCGTGTCCTATGCTCACGTCATGCTGTCAGCCAGGAATGAGGTCCCTCCAGGCCGATGACAATGTGGACAATAGATTCAGCCATGCAGTGTGTGCTCATGACCAGACTTTATATATCTACTCTTCCTGTTTGTTGTGTTGTTTCATAAACGATTTTTTTAAATACTTGTAAATGTGTGTGGGGTCATTAACCACTGTTACTATTACTGCTACTACCACTACTACTACTATCACTACTACTACTACCACTACTACTACTATCACTACTACTACTACTACCACTACTACTACTACTACTACTACTATCACTACTACTACTATCACTACTACTACTACCACTACTACTACTACTACTACCACTACTACTATCACCACTACTACTACCACTACTACTACTATCACTACTACTACTACCACTACTACTACTACTACTACTACTACTACTATCACCACTACTACTACCACTACTACTACTATCACTACTACTACTATCACTACTACTACTACCACTACTACTACTACTACTACTACTACTACCACTACCACTACTACTACTATCACTACTACTACTACAACTACTACTACTACTACTACTACCACTACTACTACTATCACTACTACTACTACCACTACTACTACTACTACCACTAACTTTAACTGCTTCTACTGCTACTGCTACTACTACTGCTACTTCTACTACAACTGCTACAGCTGCTACTACTACTACTTCTACTACTACTACTACTACTACTACTACTACTACTACTTCCACTACAACTGCTAATACTACTACTACTGCTACTGCTACTACTACTGCTGCTACTTCTACTACTACTACCACTACTACTACTACTACTGCTGCTGCTACTACTACTACTACTACTACTACTTCCACTACAACTGCTAATACTACTACTACTGCTACTGCTACTAATACTGCTGCTACTTCTACTACCACTGCTACTACTACTACTAAGACTACTGCTGTGCTACAGCTGCTACAATTACTACTACTACTTCTACTACTTCACAGACTACTACTTCGCTACTGCTAAAAGTACCTCCACCACCACTACTAATATTACTACTACCACTCTTGCTGCTACTACTACAACCACTACTATTACTACTTCTACTACTACTACTACTACTACTACTACTATTACTACTACTACTACTACTGTGCTACTGCTAGTACTACCACTACTACACTACTACTACTACTACTACTACTACTACTACTACTACTACTAATTCTAACCCCGGATCTTCGCGGGTCTCTTAAACAATTCTCTTCAATGTTTCTCATTCAGTGTTGTCATGCCCTGATATTAATATTGTTTTATCAAAATAACACTGGGATACAAGGACAATTTGGCTAATAATGAACCCTGCTCTACCACGTACTTTAAGGACCAGACAATTCAGTCACCATGTGCATAGATCCATTCAATTGGAATCAGCTGAAATTCGGTCAGTCACAGTACGGAACCAGACCACCCGATCCATTTAGTCCCCTCTTACGACAGGCATGGTATGCTGGGGACCTATATTCCTACTCCGAATCCCCACTATTGATAATCATAGGAAATTACAATTGCATTTAGTGATTTCGCCAGGGCTTAACTACGGAAGCCTTTCAGGGCTAAGTTGAAATTTCAAGTTATAATCTTAAAATTTCAACTTATTATCTTGAAATTTCAACATCATTATTTTGAAATTTCAATTTAGTATGTATCTTGAAATTTCAACTTAGTCTTTTGAAATATCAACATAACATCTTGAAATTTCAAGAATAAAAATTAAAGAACAAATGGCCCTAAAAGGCTTCCGTACTTAACTTTATGAACGATACATTAAATTAAAAATAATAACATCTGTTGATGAACCTCGACTTCAATTACCGTAGCTTATACACTGCATGACGAGCTCCACAGTTGCGACAGTTATGAGACTATGGAGCGGAAAATATGTCACATATGTAACTGACAGCTTGTCATTAAACTAAACTGTCAAATAAACTTAGTTCAGAGGACTTGAAACAATTGGTTTCCCATCAGCATCGTCGCGTCGTAAAGTTTGTTTGTTTGTTTGTTGTTTAACGCCGCAATCAGCAATATTCCAACTATATGACGGCGGTCTGTAGATAATCGAGCCTGGACGACACAATCCAGTGATTGACAGCATCGATCCACGCAATTGGGATACGATTACATGCATCAACAAAGTCAACGAGCCTGACCACCCGATCCCGTTAGTCGACTCTTACGACAGGCATAGTCGTCTTTCAGGGCAAGCTTGGGTTTCTGAAGACCTATTCTACCCCGGTTGTTCACGGGTCGCGTCGTAAACAGAGGGCTGGTTGGACAGTACTTGGGATTAACCCACCTATGTCCTGTAAGTATTCGTTTTATTATCCCCATAACGCGTGGTTAGAATTATTTTTGAAATATGGCTCAATAAAACTCCACTTGTCCAGAATGGAAGTATCAGGGATTGGCTTTTAAATGGGCAATGCTGTTATATGTTCTATAAGGTTCAGTGTCGGAGAGTACAGTTCTATGCCCACATAAGAGTAATGATTTCCATGCGCCTTTCCGTGTTGCTAGCATAAGTCTGACCATTCTGACATAATAAATTTCTTATTGTTGACTAATACTGATTTTAATCCCGTAATGATAAATATATTACAAGTGATCCATGACATCTGATTGCTTACCAAACTAACCACACACCCACCCTTATAAATAAACTAGGCAACGCCCACTAACGGACTATTGTTCCCTGATTGGCTGATAATAGAATGGGCGTGGCTTGTGTTTCATTATTGCGCCACAGATTTCGACGTGTTTGGATGAAGTAAGTATATTTTCATTAAATAAAAATTATGTGTAAGTATTATTGTTGGCATAGTTATTTATAAGAATTAACTTTAATATGTCTTTTGTGTTTATGGAGATATAAATGTAGGGACCGAAATGCATTCCGTGTAAATTCGTATAATATATCGCCAAAAAATATTGAAGTCAATTCTTAAATAAACAAAATACCACCCACGTCCATTATTGTTGACGTCATGTGGTAGCTAACATTCGGTATTCAGCATGGAAGACACCCGACATCTATCACTTAAATATTAATTGCTGTTATTGTGTTATAGTGTACGTAAGTCAGGAATTCGTGTTCATAATTCATTATCCATTGCTTTCAAACTGATAGAGTTGATATATTTTAATACGAAGCACATGCGAATTAATAATTTCACGTGCTCGTTGCTGACGTCATTGCTGACGTCACTTACATACCTTTGACGTAATCCAGTCCTCTCTCTCTGTGTCTGTCTGTCTGTCTGTCTCTCTCTCTCCCTGTCTGTCTGTGTGTGTCTCTCTCTGTGTCTGTCTCTCTGTCTGTCTCTCTCTCTCTCTCTCTCTCTCTCTCTCTCTCTCTCACACACACACACGACACTCAAACACTGTCATATCATCGCTGCGTATAATTTTGCTCATTTACTATGTAGTAACGGAACCAGACACATATTCGTTAGATGTAAATTATTTACACATGGAACGGGTTAGGATCTAGTCCAGGTCATGACCAGTGCCAAGCTCAGAACACCGATGAGCGGATTCTTGTTTTCACATCGCACAGATCCTTTGACCTCTGATCTCGTGAGTTAAAATTTAACGTCGCATCGGCCTTATTTCCGCCACATACCGACGAGAACAAGTTGATAAATATATATACAAGTGCGTCATAAATACAAAGTTATATCTGAAGGCAAATTTGTGAAACATATTATAACATGATCTGATCTCGTACATATGAATCAGGTTATGTTTTGCGGACCGAATGAATGAAATTTTAAATCATTTCGACACACATACCCAACAATTGTAATTCGAAATCACCTTCAAATTAAACTAGTATAGCAGACTTTGCACTGATGGCCATGTAAAATGAGGCGGTACTATATCAAGTCCTTATTTTGCGGTAGTAATGATTCATTTATTGATATATCAATTGATCAAATAAAATAATAATTGAATTACAAATTCATTCTTTAGAGATCAATAAATATAATCGAATCGTATCTGCGACGTCTAAATTTTGAAGTATTTTGCAATTTTATCAATAATTCGCCTGTCCACCACACCTGCAACTTTAGTTTGTTAGTTCATGTTTATCTCTGAAAACGACAAGAATAATTCACACACAAACAAGGAGAATATACCCATTAAGTAAAATTATCTATAGACAATAGTGTTGAAAAGGACAGTAAGACTTTGGGGAGAATTAATTATGTTCATGAAACAAATCCATTTTGTACATACGTTTCGAATTTGTGATATCTGAATAAGGAGTATCAAAAATTCAATTTTGAATTTTAGATATCATAAAATACGCAATGCATACTCAAACGGCGCATTTTAATCCCAGTCATCGTAACTGGCTGTGGGGAGAAGGTTGTGGTTGAAACTTCAAACGCAGCATA
This sequence comes from Haliotis cracherodii, assembly GCF_022045235.1. Lineage (NCBI taxonomy): Eukaryota > Metazoa > Mollusca > Gastropoda > Lepetellida > Haliotidae > Haliotis > Haliotis cracherodii. The sequence continues at coordinate 6,859,194 of NW_027266270.1, forward strand.
CGAATATATAAATGCGCATAGATTGCAGCGCTACTGTGCGTTCCGGCTCATTCACCGGTGTCTCAGTTATATTTTATGTACGCTTTGATCACTACACGTGTTTTTTCCCCCCGATGAACAATTCGCCTGGTAAATCGGATGAGTCGAACCAACTCACAAAACGCGCTTGAGACAAGAAGGCGGTGGACCGATGTTTGAGCAAACATACAGTAAACTACGGTTATAACGAACTCAAAGGGACCACTAATTTTAGTTCGTTAAAACCGTAGTTCGTTAGAAGCATATACATGTATACAGCAAATGGACAGGATCAAAACTCATTTCGTTATATCCGTAAGTTTGTTATAAGCGTGTTCGTTATAAACGTAGTTTACTGTACTTGTTTTGTTACAGGTGGAGAGGGTGTACACACGTTGTGCACGTGCAGGTCATGATGGTGAAATTGACTAAAGTACAGTCGGAAATGCTAGAAAACTGCTTTTTACCTGTTAAAAAAAGATATATTTTTTCACAGACTGTTGTTATTGAAATATCGAGTAACTACCGATCGACCTACTTGTGGTTTGAAGTATTTCCGTCACAAGGAGGCCTATCGACAAGTTTAGAGGAGACAAATTCGAACGAAAACAGGGAGTTCACATTTACATTTATATCCAATGACGACAGTCTGAAACGGACTATAGAAATATGCGCACGTGACTCCGTTATAAGAATAATGATAATGTAGTCTTCATAAAACATCTATTCCACACACAAAAATCATTTTAAGAAAATTCTAGATGTGGATCTTCTAAATCTTCTAAAAGATGCTGCGTTTATTTTGGTTAACATTGCTCCCATGATGCATGTGGCATTACACTTGCATAGCCATAACCATGGTCCAGATATGGAGTCGGTACTGTATACAAGGGAGAGATAGAGGGAAACCATTTATTAATTTAGTTGGAGTGAATTACCGAACTGCCCAAGCTGTGGGGTTTTCAATTCATACCATCAAGTATGCCGCATGAAAACAAAACAGGTATAGGGGTGGTCTCAAAAACAAAACTGGGAAGTAAAAGGATATTAGACAGCTTTGATACAGGGTGATTAGGCGTATGGTGTACAAGCTTAATGAGCAGAAGATACCCTGACTTGTAGCAGAATTTGGGAGGAATTATGTTTCACGGACTGCACTAACTATTGCTCTATTGCAAATAGTATTCTAAATACTGTATTCTTAAGCTTGTTCAGGTCAGAGTTCCCAGAAATCTGAAAGTCAGAAGAGTAAATATTGTTACTGGTGTGTATTATTCTTCTCCGTCCTGAAGGCGAGGAAGTCTAAGGGATAGTTTGTTTTGACATTCATGACCAACTCGTGTTTTTCCGGGACAAGCAGGTTACGGAAAGAGGCGAATGGTGACGAATGTGTTTTTGACTGAAGGAGAGCGCCATTTTGGTTTCTCTAAAAGAGTTTAAGTGTTTAAAATGAAATGAGAGTGACTTAATCCGGACATGTTTAAACCAATTGACTGTCACATTCTGTGATTTAGTCATATTTCGTAATGTAGATAATCTCAATATTTATAGACGACTTGACCAACCTGTATGTTCTTAACTTGCTGTTGGACAAACGGGAATCCCTTAATGAATGCGCGAACATGTTTTTACATTTGGACTGGAGTTTATTTACAGTGGATTCATTATTTTTTGTGTGTTTACTGACTCGAAAGTTTGTTTTATTTAACCCAGCCAACATTTTGACCAGAAATATTGATATTTGCTGCCAAAGCATGTTTAAGAATGACATTTCTTGTGTTATCAATATAGGACTTGAGGAAAGTCAGCATATGAAAACAGCATATGTCAAGCGAATCCTACTTATATAGTAGTGTGGTAGAGATTGAGATGACGTTCAGTTTGAAAAGTGATTTTGTCGGATGGGAAACGTGATAATTTTTGTCAGACATTGAACATCGTAACTGCTCCCTCAACTCCTAAGTCCATTGCATGAAGCCTCATGTGTAAATGGACTATTTCTTGACACCTGTAAGGAATTGACGCTCTATACAGGTTTGAGATAGTCTGTTAACAGCCATTACCATGGAAACATATGGTAAATATAATATTAGTTAAGCCCCAAATCATTCCGCCTGTTTACAATATACTTTACTTGATATGAGAGGTGGAATCTGATAGTACCAGGAGGGACATGACTCGCAATAGCCACCAAACTCCAGCTGAGTTCAACAAGGGTGGACCTTCATAGTCAGTTACCTCCCTTGCCTCGGGACGATGGGATATACTGTGAAACTTCGCTATCCCTTTCGGTTAAATCCGTTTTAACGAAGTCCCGGATTAACGAATCTAAGTGAATTAGTATTATTGTGTGTGTGTGTGTGTGCGTGCGTGCGTGCGTGCGTGCGTGCGTGTGTGTGTGTGTGTGTGTGCTCTAAAGAAATTAGTAACTGTGCTTCATGAATATTCAGAATAAAAAGTCTCGTCGACTTGAAGGCCGTGATTCACAAATGGCAGAACGCACAATTTGGACGTTTGCGTGTTTGTTGGGAACATGTTTCCCACGCCCAAAACATGGCGGAATTAACATGCCAATTATAAAGGATGTGATTGCAGCACCAAAACGTTCATGGATCAGAAGATTATATGGTAATCATTCAAAATGGACTGAGTTAGTTTCTTGTTGTATTCCAAATAGAAAGAGATTATGGTTGACAGATGCCTCGTATGAATTTATCTACAGTAAACTACGGTTATAACGAACTCAAAGGGGCTACTATTTTTAGTTCGTTATAACCGTAGTCCGTTATAAGCATATATATAGCATAACTACAGCAAATAGTCGGGACTAAAAAGTTAGTTCGTTATATCCGCCAGTTCGTTATAAGCGTGTTCGTTATAACCGTAGTTTACTGTATTTATAAAACCAATCTGCAATACACTTCTTGAATACCATGTACCACAAATTGGTTGACATGACATGGATATAATTGCTGTACCTGCTGAGATGAATAAAGAAGGGAAAAAATGAGACTCACACGTGTTTTTTTTAATGGGAACAGCACGCAACAATTGTTTAGCTATCAGCACGCCTAGCTAGGTGTACACAGCACCTAAGGTTCCGAAGACAAGGGGGCGCTCGGGTAGCCTAGAGGTTAAAGCGTTCGCTCGTCACGCCGAAGCCCCGGGTTCGATTCCCGACAATAGTACAATGTGTGAAGCCCATTTATGGTGTCCCCCACCGTGATATTGCTGGAATATTGCTAAAAGCGGCGTAAAACCATACTCACTCACTCACTCCGAGGACAAGACTGGGACAGTATACTGTTCACTGATGAGTCCAAGTTTTACCTGGACAGCCCTGTGGTCGTGAAAGGGTCTAATGGCGTCCATGAGTTTTGGTGACGCTTGCGTTACTCAACGTCGTCAGTTTAGGGGGCGGAAGTGTAATGGCATGTGGTCACATCATTTTGAAACAGACTTTTTGAGGCAACATAACATTGCTGTACTGCTATGGCCGGCTGTTTCTCCTGGCCTCTCAACCACAGAACATGTCTGCGATGAGATTGAACGACGTCTACGAAAGGACAAGAACCAGCCGTTAACGGTACTCAGTTGAGCCAATCTTTGGTTGACAAAGATGGGGGGCACGGGTATTTACTTATCTTCTTACCATTATTTACTAACTGCAACAATATATTTACTGAGCTTGTAGTAAATTTTACAACACCTTAATAAAGACTTGTTTCTTGGTCATTTTGCGCTCCCGTTGATAACTGCTGACAGCAATTTGCAAAAAAGTAGATAAACAAATAACACACACAATAGAGGTGAAATATAACATAAATGACTGTCAATGGCATTTTTATTTATTTACAAAGCAGTACAAATAGTTAGTGACAGCTCAATGAAATAAACAAATCTTGTTTTTCACTGGCAAACTTCACCTCCCTTCTTTATTGAGTACATCTTATAAAGTTCATGATGTTGTCCGCCAGCAAAAAATAACGCTAAAAAACGTTACATTGCTGTCATTAGGCCTGCCACAGCCTGCAGGAATGTCTCACAACACCAGGTGGACACCATGAGCATCCCTGACCTTAACAACCTGCCGCATCTTCCCTTTGAAATGTCCCCCTCCACCTGTCCGGTTCAAGCACAGTCGCACATTGACTTGAATCTGTTACATATAAAAAAAACAATAATTACACATTGCGTAAATGTAATATAAATTTATATATATTTATTCTTCATATCTTCTTCAAATACGTCTTCTTTGAACCTGCACTGACAGAAAACGTCGGTAAAGTTTACTAATTTAGTTGGTTTCATTGTCCACTCAGACACTAACTTCTTGGTAGACTTTACTAATCAGGTTAGTATTTTTTCGTACCAGGTGGCCTATCGTCAGTAAAGGTTGAATAGGAATCAGATATACTTTCATTGTCAGCTTCCTCTATGAGAGAAATACTATTAGGCATACAACAACACATTGTTGAACACTAACATTTTTAACCTCGTTTGGATTCGAACCTGCAACCTCTTGATTTTCGTCCATCACGCTACCACCTGTTCTAACCATGTTTAAATGTATTTAGATTCTAAACATGTTTAAAGGTGTATAATTTCTAACCATGTTTACAGGTGTTTAAATTGTAAACATGTTTAAAGGTATTAAGATTCTTAATATGTTTAAAGGTGTTTAAATTCTGAACATGTTTAAAGTTGTTTAATTCTAACCATGTTTAAAAGTGTTTAAATTCTAAACATGTTTAAAGGTGCTTAAATTCTGAACATGTTTGAAGGTGTTTAATTCTAAACATGTTTAAAGGTATTAAGATTCCAAACATGTTTAAAGGTGATTAAATTCTGAACATGTTTAAAGGTGTTTAAATTCTGAACATGTTTAAAGGTGTTTAATTCTAAACATGTTTAAAAGTGTTTAAATTCTAAACATGTTTAAAGGTGCTTAAATTCTGAACATGTTTAAAGGTATTAAGATTCTAAACATGTTTAAAGGTGTTTAAATTCTGAACATGTTTAAAGGTGTTTAATTCTAAACATGTTTAAAGATGTTAAAATACTGAACATGTTTGAAGGTGCTTAAATTCTGAACATGTTTGAAGGTGTCTAATTCTAAACATTTTTGGATTATTGGAATGTTGTGTTTAGGTAACGCATTGTTAAGACCCGAAACGTTCAAATCTGCATACCGTTTAGAATTGAAACAGATTCCTAAACATATGTCTTGTATGTTTTTACATTCTTAACACATGTTTTTACCGTGTTGTTTAAGTAGTGAAATTTATGCTCATCGCCAAAAGAACCGCAAACTATAGAAACATATAGAGAAGTATGTACGCTGAGAAGAGATTTTGACAAAACTGACAAAAATGACAAAACTAACTGTCAGCCAAGTGTTACCACATGGTGTCTTTATTCTTATCAGCATATGCTGCACGTGATTTCCAAACTTTACACGCTAATCCTGTACGAGACAAATGATTCATCTGGATCTATGACGTCACATGTGATGCGTTCATGAGCGTCGGTTCACACAACATAACCAATCTTAGATCTCTTGAATATAAGTAATCCTTAATATTTACCAACATGTTTGGTATTCACGTTTCCTTTGTCAGTGAGTATACTAATGTAATAAGTGATATTTACTAATCTTCAGCATCGTCATGCAATATACCAGGCAAGATAGTAATTTCGCTGTTTACTAACCTTCTGGCCGCTGTAACCTGAAGTTCTAAGTAGAATTCACTCGCTCCTTCCCGGGGTCACGGGTGGCCCAGTCGTCTAAGGCGCCGCGATTCTCTGTGCAGAGTTGCGTCCCTTGGGTACGCCAGAAACCTATGATTGTGGGTTCGAATCCCGGTTCGCCCTGATTATGTTTCTAGGTTTGTCAGCACCATACCCGTGCTCGTGGGTTTCACCGAAGTGGTAAACCTCTTAGACCTGCATCACTTCGGGCTTTCCTCCCACATTAAGCTGACACGCCGCGATATAACTGGAATACTGTTAAAAGCGGCGTTAAACCCAACTCACTCACTCACTCACTCGCTCCTTCCCTTTGGCTGGTCGAATGATGGAATCATGATACTTGCTGAAGCGCTCCGTCCTCAGCCCATGTTCTTGGACTGTGTTCGGCCCGAGTGGGCTGCGCTCTGTCATCAACTGAAACACAATTAACTGGTACCTTCCTTAACCATGAGTTCTGTCACAGATCTACAATAATGGTAAGCTTGATACATATTGTCAGTGCAAGAGAACAATCTAGATTATCCACAGAAGCAGATTCCATTTGGTGAGGTGAGGTGAGGTGAAATTGGGTTTAACGTCGCGTCCAAGATTATTGCACTTATATAGCGACGTGCATGCACGTGTGTGTGTGTGTGTGTGTGTGTGTGGCTGCTTGTACTAGTCTGGACTGATGCCGATTTATAGTGCTATCTCACTGAGATACCATGCCGCAGTTTAACATGAATACCCCACTCAGACACAGTTTACTGACTCCGAGCCGACCAGTCCTTGTTTTAGCCCCTTAATGTCGAGCGCCAGACAGGGTAACAACAAGTACCATCTTTTAACGTCTATTGGTATGACGCGGCCGGGGATCGAACCCCGGACCTTCCGCTCTCCGGGCGGACGCTCTACCACAAGACCACGGAGGCGGCGATTCCATTTGGCGTAAAAGGTAAAATAGCTGTGAAAGTTGTATGAATGGACCACTGAAAATCAGTGATGACACCAGGTGTTCGTGAAAAGGGTAAGCATGTCCTGCTCTACCGGTAGCACCCAGCATCCACACATTTTGCAATTATCATGCAACAGCGGCCTGCAAACAAACCAGATAATCAAGTGATTGATGAACCAGAAAATCCAGTGACACGAAAGTGCATTTACTGATTTTGTTGTAGCAAATATATAAGCGATATGTTCAATTTGAATTACGTCTGTGTTGTGTACAAGTCCAGAGATTTTGCTGCTTTTTGGTAAAGAAAAAACGTTTATGAACGATATTTGTTTTGCAAACAATGTGTTCACCAGCAGAAATACCGACCCAGTTCAAGTAAATAAAGACGGTCAATGCAAGAGAATAACCAGTCTAGATTATACACAGAAACAGATTCCATATGGTGTAAAGGCCCAAATAGCTGTGACCATGACATTGATGGACCACTGAAAATCAGCGATGACACTGCTTGGCTTAGCATTCGATGTAAACCCTGTCAACCCTTTGTTTGTAGTTAATTTGTTTGTATATTTGTAAGTTTGTTGTTCAACGCCACCCTCAGCAATATTCCAGCTATATGGCGGCGGTCTGTAACTAATCGAGTCTGGACCAGACAATCCGGTGATTGATTGATATCACCTTCATCGATCCACTCAATTGGGATACGATGATGTGCATCAACAAAGTCAGCGAGCCTGACCACCCGTTCCCGTTAGTCGCCTCTTACGACCAGCATGGGTTGCAGAAGACCAATTCTAACCATAATCTTCACGGATCTACAATATTTGTTTCGTCACCTTGTTTCTTCGAAATGGCGAGCGTGACACTGACCAAGGCGGAAGTGAGCAGTGCCACGTGATCCTGGCGCTGAAACTGAAATATGATATCCCTTCTCGCCACCGCTGCCTCCTGAAATTTACCAGGCCGGTCGGGTAGCCTAGTGGTTAAAGCGTTCGCTCGTCACGCCGAAGACCCGGGTTCGAATCCCGACATGGGTACAATGTGTGAAGCCAATTTCTGGTGTCCCCCGCCGTCATATTGCTGGAATATTGCTAAAAGCGGCGAAAAGCCAAACTCACTCACTCCCTCTTACGCACAGGTGTGTAAATATCAAATGTCGACGCCAGGGAATATACACTCGCGTGTTATCAACCGAAACAGAAGGCAAAATAGCGGTGAATATTACATGAAAAGATCCTGGATGATCAGTGACACAGGGTGTTCGCGGAAAGGGTAAGCATATCCTGCCTTACCGGAAACCCACCACTCACACATTTTGCATAAAAGAAATTGAGGTCAGTATTATTAAATGAAAGTGTCGGGCTCTAACTACAACTTTGTTGCAATTCTCGTTTCCAGCAAAATATTGAAATGCTAGTAAATATCATTTGGTGTCATGCCTGGATTTGGACCGCAGTCAACGGCAGAGAATGGAGCTTTCCAGAAGAGCTTTCTATTCCAGTTAGAATTATCTGCCCCTTGTTGTTTACATGGACATGGCAAACTTGGTCGTTGGAGAAGTTTCGGGAAGGGAAATTTCTGGAAGACTGGCAGTACATACAAGGGTTGATAAGTCCTTAACCTCACACAGAAGGAATTGCGTAAGATTGAAATCTCCTGCTGTGGCCACAAATGATGTCATAGAGGTAAATCGACCAAAAATCCCCCCTAACCTTGAGTCAATTGAACACATTGTTTCGCTGTGAAAAATCAGCTATATAAGCAGGGTTCTGTGACCTTTGTAAAATGGACAAACTTGAAGGATGTTCAGTGATCAAGTACTTGCAGAAAAAATGACAATACCAAAAGCCTCCATGAAGATATAGGTACAATACCAGGGAAAATGCCCCTTCCTGTGCCACCGTAAAGAGGTGGGCGTGACATAAAGGACCTTGAAGAGGACCCTTGTCCTGGAATGCCTGTTACGTGAGTAACACCCAAAATAATCCAGAAAATCCACGACATGAGGATGCCCGATATGCCTTTTATAGTGTAAATCTGAAACTATGTTTTTCTTGTGTGGTCTGTTTATTGATTTCACAATTCAGTTCAGTACGTACTGATTTCTGTTTTACCCTTTGCGTTTTAATTCGGAAATCAACCCGTGACCGTCTACATCGTATGAGTTTGAGTAAGGTTCATTATCCAAATCAAAATTTGATACTTGAATTTAGTAGGTTAATGTTGTTTATTAATTTAATTCAAGTCGTCAATTTATGTCCAATGTGTGTAATACTCATATTCCATTTTTGTCTGGAATGTCCATCTTAAGATGAAGTGCTCATTTTTCACCACAAGCTAAATTGATCCAGTTGTTTACGCTTAAAAATACACAAAACGCTCTTGCTATTTTTGTATTTTTAGCTTGGGATCTCATCTCACAGGACCAAGTACAATATAGATTTGTTTTTATGTTGTTTAACGCCGCACTCAGCAATATTCCAGCTATATGACGGCGGTCTGTAACTAATCGAGTCTGGACCAGACAATCCAGTGATTGACATCATGGGCGTCGATCCACGCAATTGGGATACGTGTCAACCAAGTCAGCGAGCCTGACCACCCGATCCCGTTAGTCGCCTCTTACGACAGGCATGGGTTGCTGAAGACCTGTTCTACCCCGGAGATATACTTATAACGAACACACTTATAACGAACTGACGGGTCTAACGAAATTACTTTTTTTCCCGTCTATTTGCTGTAGTTATGCTGTACATATGCTTATAACGAACTACGGTTATAACGAACTGAAATTAGTGGTCCCTTTGAGTTCGTCATAACCGTAGTTTACTGCATACACCAGTTTGATGGTGGTTAAAATGAATCAAATATAAAATGGTTATTCGATGGTGATGTATTTGATACGGGTGTCATAGCTGTGTTTTGTACCTTAAAGGGGAAGTGTACACTCAAAAATCACTTTCTTTCTTTTCAAAACAAAACGCAATTTTAGAATTAGTTAGTATTTGTGTTTGAAAATATACACTCACTTTTTCCACAGTGAAAGTAGGTAGCTCACAATACTGTGAAAATGATATGCCGTTATGAGGCCGTCGTTTTTCGAGCTAAACAGGCCTGAGTTATCCCCCTGAGGTTATGACGTAATTGGTGCCAATTCAACTGGGTCCCTGTCTATTCTCAACGCAAAAGATATCAAGTACCAGTTTGCGGTAAAACAACATGGCCTACGACACACGCCGGCGCAGTGGTGACTCAGCATAACACTATGCTGGCTGGCATCTGAGACGCTAGAATCACACGCCTGTACCTACACCACGTGAAGCGGCTCTAACAAAGCATGTTGACGTCATAATGTTTATCAATTGGCACCAATGACGTCATATTGCAAGGGTTATAAGCCACGGTGTTTTTGTTATGGAAATAGAACACTTGGTAAATGTGAAATATAAATCGTTTTAACGCAAAACATATGTTAATTAATTGTGATATTTTTATATTTTTGTCTATGACACTACTAGGTTAACACTTTTAACGTGGAAAAAGTACAAGAAAAATAGGTTCATTTCCGTGTGCACTTGCCCTTTAAGCATGCAGAGTTTCGTCGACTGTTTTTAGCCTATGTTTTATGTCAATTTCAGCTTTCATGTGTGTACTTTCGTTTGCCCTGCACTGTATGTGGTGCATCTATGGGAAAGTACAATCAATGGGAAAGTACGAGTTGGCCTGGCATCGAGGTTGTGAAATAAAGCATGCGAAGGTGCAGCTGATTCTAGCAGATTCGATTTATAAAAATCATTTATATACTCTATTAAAATAGATGATTGGTGCGTTTGACATAATTCCAGCACTCACTTAAAAATGACTTTGGAAGAATTATGCATCGTAACTTGGAAACAGTTTTTGGATACGCATTTATACGCGATATTGACAATTTTCGACATTCATACGTTTTAAACCAGAATTGTGGTCAATAACTACATCAACACTGATGGCCCACTTTAACTGAGTCAATACAAAACTATTGTTTATGCTGAAATAGACACTTTACTCATGTAAGCAAAACATTTATTAACATTATAAAGTGAATCAGTTTTGACTAACTTCGGTTTTGGTAATATTTCAGAAATATTACGGCATGCTAGAGCTGGACCATGTAGACCACGTAGAGCTGGACCATGTAGACCACGTTGAACTGGACCACGTAGACCACGTAGAGCTGGACCATGTAGACCACGTTGAACTAGACCACGGAGACCAGGTAGAGCTGGACCACGTAGACCATGTAGAGCTGGACCATGTAGACCACGTTGAACTTGACCATGGAGACCATGTTGAACTGGACCACGGAGACCACGTAGAGCTGGACCATGGAGACCACGTAGAGCTGGACCACGGAGACCACGTTGAACTGGACCATGGAGACCAGGTAGAGCTGGACCATGTTGACCATGTTGAACTGGACCATGGAGACCACGTTGAACTGGACCACGGAGACCAGGTAGAGCTGGACCATGTTGACCATGTTGAACTGGACCACGGAGACCACGTAGAGCTGGACCAGGTAGACCATGTTGAACTGGACCATGGAGACCATGTTGAACTGGACCATGTAGACCACGTAGAGCTGGACCATGTTGACCATGTTGAACTGGACCACGGAGACCACGTAGAGCTGGACCATGTAGACCATGTTGAACTTGACCACGGAGACCACGTAGAGCTGGACCAGGTAGACCATGTTGAACTGGACCATGTAGACCACGTTGAACTTGACCATGGAGACCATGTTGAACTGGACCACGGAGACCACGTAGAGCTGGACCACGGAGACCACGTTGAACTGGACCATGGAGACCAGGTAGAGCTGGACCATGTTGACCATGTTGAACTGGACCATGGAGACCACGTTGAACTGGACCACGGAGACCAGGTAGAGCTGGACCATGTTGACCATGTTGAACTGGACCACGGAGACCACGTAGAGCTGGACCAGGTAGACCATGTTGAACTGGACCATGGAGACCATGTTGAACTGGACCATGTAGACCACGTAGAGCTGGACCAGGTAGACCATGTTGAACTGGACCATGGAGACCATGTTGAACTGGACCATGTAGACCACGTTGAACTAGACCACGGAGACCATGTAGAGCTGGACCATGTAGACCACGTTGAACTTGACCATGGAGACCACGTAGAGCTGGACCACGGAGACCACGTTGAACTGGACCACGGAGACCACGTTGAGCTGGACCATGTTGACCATGTTGAACTGGACCACGGAGACCACGTAGAGCTGGACCAGGTAGACCATGTTGAACTGGACCATGGAGACCATGTTGAACTGGACCATGTAGACCACGTAGAGCTGGACCATGTTGACCATGTTGAACTGGACCACGGAGACCACGTAGAGCTGGACCAGGTAGACCATGTTGAACTGGACCACGGAGACCACGTAGAGCTGGACCATGTAGACCACGTTGAACTGGACCACGGAGACCACGTAGAGCTGGACCATGTAGACCACGCAGAGCTGGACCACGTAGACCATGTAGAGCTGGACCATGTAGACCATGTTGAACTGGACCACGGAGACCAATTAGTGCTGGAATTTTCGACATTCATACGTTTTAAACCAGAATTGTGGTCAATAACTACATCAACACTGATGGCCTACTTTAACTGAGTCAATACAAAACTATTGTTTATGCTGAAATAGACACTTTACTCATGAAACAAAACATTTATCAACATTATAAAGTGAATCAGTTTTGTCTAACTCCGGTTTTGGTAATATTTCAGCGATATGACGGCAGGATATACCAGAAATGGGCCTCACGATTCGCATTCTTCTTCGGGAGTGGAACTGGACCACGTAGACCACGTTGAACTGGACCACGTAGACCACGTAGAGCTGGACCACGGAGACCACGTAGAGCTGGACCATGGAGACCATGTAGAGCTGGACCATGGAGACCACGTAGAGCTGGACCACGGAGACCACGTTGAACTGGACCATGTTGACCATGTTGAACTGGACCACGGAGACCACGTAGAGCTGGACCAGGTAGACCATGTTGAACTGGACCATGGAGACCATGTTGAACTGGACCACGGAGACCACGTAGAGCTGGACCATGTAGACCATGTTGAACTTGACCACGGAGACCACGTAGAGCTGGACCAGGTAGACCATGTTGAACTGGACCACGGAGACCACGTAGAGCTGGACCATGTAGACCACGTTGAACTTGACCACGGAGACCACGTAGAGCTGGACCATGTAGACCACGCAGAGCTGGACCACGTAGACCATGTAGAGCTGGACCATGTAGACCATGTTGAACTGGACCACGGAGACCAATTAGTGCTGGAATTTTCGACATTCATACGTATTAAACCAGAATTGTGGTCAATAACTACATCAACACTGATGGCCCACTTTAACTGAGTCAATACAAAACTATTGTTTATGCTGAAATAGACACTTTACTCATGTAAGCAAAACATTTATTAACATTATAAAGTGAATCAGTTTTGTCTAACTTCGGTTTTGGTAATATTTCAGCAATATGACGGCAGGATACACCAGAAATGGGCCTCACGATTCGCATTCTTCTTCGGGAGTGGAACTGGACCACGTAGACCACGTTGAACTGGACCACGGAGACCAGGTAGAGCTGGACCACGGAGACCACGTAGAGCTGGACCATGTTGACCACGTTGAACTTGACCATGGAGACCATGTTGAACTGGACCACGGAGACCACGTAGAGCTGGACCATGGAGACCACGTAGAGCTGGACCACGGAGACCACGTTGAACTGGACCACGGAGACCAGGTAGAGCTGGACCATGTTGACCATGTTGAACTGGACCATGGAGACCAGGTAGAGCTGGACCACGGAGACCACGTAGAGCTGGACCATGTTGACCACGTTGAACTGGACCATGGAGACCAGGTAGAGCTGGACCATGGAGACCACGTAGAGCTGGACCACGGAGACCACGTTGAACTGGACCACGGAGACCACGTAGAGCTGGACCATGTTGACCACGTTGAACTTGACCATGGAGACCATGTTGAACTGGACCAGGTAGACCATGTTGAACTGGACCATGCATTCTTGGCATCTCATAATCAAATCAAAATGTTACACAATTAGTTCAGCTGACATTACGAATAGATTTGACATTACAATCGTTGTAGCTTCATTTTCAACAATGTATCTGCAGCAGATTTTCTCACATATTTTGAATATTTTTATCATTAGCCAAGAGTTTGATAACTTAGTACAAGTATTCGGAAGATTTGACTTCATATTCTCTTAGTTTGATATTTTCGGGAGGTATCAGGGTTTTTCAATAGGTCAATGTTTGTGATTGGGGTACGTGTATGTGTTAATTGTCATTACAAAAAAATCAAACATTTTAGTATATCCTTTTGTTATGGTCGTAACACTCCACAAACATTTTTTTTCATTGAAAATGTGGAATTACTTTGGACAACTATGAACATTAGAAATCCAAGATGGCTGCCAGGATCTCTATAACTATCTTTTCTTTCTTTTTTAACTTATCATTTAGCAATTGCTTTTTTCCGCTTTAACTGTCTTAGTATCACCCAGACACCAAAGACAAAGCAGCTGCGATGCTTTTTGGAATACTACTGACTTCTATAGGTTAAGTTAAGTTAAGTTGAGTGAGTGAGTGAGTTGGGTTTAACGCCGCTTTTAATGTTATTTCAGTTATATCACGGCGTGTCAGGCTAATGTCGAAGAAAAGCCCGAAGTGATGCAGGTTTAAGACGTTTACCACTACGGTGAAACCCACGACCACGGTTATGGTGCTGACAAATCCAGAAACATAATCGGGGCGAACCGGGATTCGAACCCAAAACCATAGGTTTCTGGCGTGCCCAAGGGACGCAACTCTGCACAGCGAATCGCTGCGCTTTAGACGACTGGGCCACCCGTGCTCCCCAGTGAAGTTTGTGTGAATATCAAACCTTGTGTTGTGTTAATATGTGAAAGAATGTCTTGGTAAGTAAGCAACGATCGCCAGACCCCTCGGTCCTGGATTTAGCGAAAATGTCTTTTCGGAATGTCTGCTCAGATAGGCAAAGTGAAAACAAGGTAATTTGTCAAAGAAGTTTAATTCAAGCTTCAGGTATATCGATGATCTCATATCACTAAATAACAATCAAATAACAAATACCCTTCCACTGATTTACCCTTAGCACCCCAAAACACAGTAACAACTCATCCTACAGCTCCACAATTAGCCCCCCCCCCCCCCCCACCCCCACCCCCCCCACCCCCCCACACCCACACCCACACCCACCCCACACCCACCCCACAAAAATGTTTCTTATCAAGTCCAGATTTTAAAAGCTGAAACTCTTGGAACTGATGTAAATACATTAGATGAAGTTACAGAAACAGTCGTGGATGATCAACCGAGCAATTAGTCAAGACAATGGGCAGCCCAAGAAGGTCGGTTAAGGATTCTCTCAGTGGGCATGAACACCTATGTTATCCTACACAAATAGTGACTGGTATAGACAGTGACATCTTCCATTAAATACACAGACGCCTGGTACAACATGATCGAGTTTCCTTTAAAAATAAACTTTTGGAAGTATTTAAATATGGTGAAGGGAAGCTAAGTGAGTGAGAGAGTGAGTTGGGTTTAACGCCGGTTTTAACAGTATTACAGTTATATCACGATGTTATAACGTGCGATGTTGAGAGTGGGGACTACACAAAGGGTTCCTACATTGTGCACTCGAGTGAGTGAGTGAGGTTTTACGCCGCTTTTAGCAATATTCCAGCAATATCACGGCGGGGGACACCAGAAATGGGCTTCACACATTATGCCCATGTCGGGAATCGAACCCGGGTCTTCGGCGGGACGAGCTTTAACCACTAGGCTACCCGACCGTCCCTTGTGCACTCGAAAAGACAACTTGTGATAATGTGTATGTTCTTCATAGTAAGCATTGTGCTGAGGATGTCCTTGTACCTGCATGTAATTTTGTCGGAAAAAATACATTGTCCCAGAAAATGCTTGTAGAAAATAAATATGCTTCAGATTCTTTTAAAAGAATTGTCTGCCAAAAGGTGCAAGGTGTTTGAAAAACATAATTATATATTATTTAGGCTCAAAGTATTAATAAAAGAACGGTTCATGGATGGCCCAGTCGTTTAAGGCGCCTCAATTCGCTGTGCAGAGTTGCGTCCCTTGGCACACCAGGAACCTATGATTGTGGGTTCGAATTCCGGTTCGCCCCGATTATGTTTCTAGGTTTGTCAGCACCATACTTGTGCTCGTGGGTTTCAACGTCTGACACCTGCATCACTTCGGGCTTTCCTTCCACATTAAGTTTGACACGCCGTGATATAACTGGAATAATGTTAAAAGCGGCGTTAAAAACCCAACTCACTTACTCACTAATGTTTAACAATCTGGTTATGCAACTGCAGCTGAACAAATGTCTAGTCACCATACTGATATCCCAGCCCCCTTCAGATTCTACAGGGCGCGATACTGTGATTCAAATTATCTGAAATTCACTGACGAAAGCATTTATTCTCGAAAAGGGACCCCCGGTAGCACCCGCTGATAAAAAAAACCCATTCCTTACCCCCAATGGAATCTTTTTGTCGGATAATCGAAACTGGCTGGTGTCGTCTAGTGTTGACATTTTATATTTACAAAAGTAAAAGCCAGGAAGTAAATTTCACAATATGGGATACCATCGCCTAGCAAGTTGACTTTTGTCAGCCATCATTTTCGCACCCGGTTTTCCACAATTATTACACAATCACGCGACGAATGAGTGAGTGAGTATGGTTTTACGCCTCTTTAACCAAACTTCCGGCAATATCACGGCGGGGGGACACCGGAAAATGCACATTGCACACATTGCACCCATGTGGGGATCGGACCAGGGTCTTCGCTGACGAGCCAACGCTTTAACCACTATGCTACCCGACCGCCCCAAGTCACGCGACGAAAGTTGGTTATTATCGAATAATTGTTGGAATTATCATTGACCTAGCTACACTCTTCAAAAAAGGAAACGCATAGGTGTTTGAGAATTCCAATTAGATTTTTATTTCCCAGCAATCGTCATAAAGACAATTCTTATGTTTGATTCCCGTTAATCATGTCATGCTTGTTGCGCGCAAACACATCTCCAAACGTTTATCAGCAAAAAAGCAAAGGATGCACGGAAATTGCTTTCAAAAAAAGTTTTCAGCACAATGCACGTGCAAAGTGTTGGAAACAAGACTAGAGACAATGACTATAAAATACCGTACAAAATTCATCAGTTCATTACGAATTTTCTGACGTGAACGGAAATCGAAAAATGCCAAGATTAACTGCAGCTGACCGAAATATCGCCACTGGACGTTTGGAAGCAGGGGAGTCCCAGTCTGCCGTTTCAAGACTCTTCAACGATCACCGAAGCACCATATCTCGACTATGGAATCGATATACCCGCACTAATTCGACTCAAGATCATCCCAGAAGTGGAAGACCAAGAGTGACAACCCCTGCTCAGGATCTGTACATCCGGTTGCATCACCTTCAGACCTTCACGATTTGCTACAGCAACGGACACAAGTGCCTGGTATGCGAAGAATTTCCGACCAAACCATCAGAAATCGAGGGAAGTGGGAATTCGAGCGAGACGACCAAAAGTTGGACCTGTCTTGCGACGTCTACACCGTCGACGACGTGTCCGGTGGTGCAACATAGTACAGGCATGGGATCTCAGGAACTGGCGACGCGTTTGGTTCAGCGATGAGTCACGTTTTCTTCTTCAACGACGGAATGGAAGACAACGTGTATACCGACGTCGACATGAACGTTTTGTGCCGAACTGCGTTCGACAGGTGGACCGATTTGGTGGAGGGAGTGTCATGGTGTGGGGAGCCATATCCTACACGGGTAGATCACAGTTAATGCTTGTCCAGGGCAATCTTACAGCAAACCGATACATAGACCAAATTCTGCGTCCTCACCTCCTCCCAACTTTGGACCGCCAGAGGGAGCTGTTCCAACATGACAACGCTCGGCCCCACACAGCACGTGCAACAGTTAATTTCCTTGTTAATGAGAACATCAATGTCCTTCCATGGCCGTCCAAATCGCCTGATCTCAACCCGATTAAACATTTGTGGGATGAACTTGATCGACACGTCCGTCAACGCCACCAGCGCCCCCACACACTGGCACAACTCGCCAACGCCTTACAGGAGGAATGGCGAAGAATTCCCCACGAAAAAATCCGACGACTTGTGCAATCTGTGCCAAGGAGGTGTCGAGCAGTGACGGTTGCAAGAGGTGGTGTGACCAGGTACTGACCATGACGCCCGCTTGTGGCTAAACATGTGCAATGACTGAACTGAATTAATGCTGACAAAAACGACAATGCTTTTGTCGATCACTGTGTCTACTTTCATTTGATTGTGTTCACGCATATTATGTGTAGATACATTTACATCCGCTTAATAAATAGCCTTATTTTTTAACTATGCGTTTCTTTTTTTGAAGAGTGTAAAAATACCGGTTTTGTACTCTTTCATGTCCAAATAAACATATTTTCTTCATTGTTATCGTGTAATATTGTGACCGCAGATATGGCCCTGTCCGGGTGTTCTCATGAAGCTCAAAATTGAAATTCAGGTACCGGAACAAGGGGATTAGGGGATGAGGGCTGGGGGATTGAAGCCTATAGAGCACATCATACCAACACATACTACGCCATGTGGCCTTTCCAGAGAACTGGAGTTGGATCTAATACGGTTCACATTCTCACAGCCACATAGTCTGTAAGGAAGGCAATTAACCCCTTATGTTGTCCGAATCATTCTGAGCTTGTCGTGTTGATAAAACAACAAACTCTAGTCCTAGTTTCTGATGGATGTTCTAAATTTTCTGTTACGTCTGTTGTTCTATGACCCATACCCACGGGGAGTAGAATTTTTGTTTGTTTGTTGTTTAACGCCGCATGTCAGCAATATTCCAGCTATATGACGGCGGGCGAGTAGAAGTATATATTCAGCAAGCCGCTAGCAAGCCGATGAGGTCGTGAGGTGAGGTGAGGTGAGGTGAGGTGAGGTGAGGTGAGGCGAGGTGAGGCGAGGTGAGGTGAGGCGAGGTGAGGTGAAATTGGGTTTAACGTAGCGCCCAAGATTACTGCACTGATATAACGTATGCGTGCGTGCGTGCGTGCGTGCGTGCGTATGTGTGTGTGTATGTGTGTGTGTGTGTGTGTGTGTGTGCTAGTCCGGACTGATGCCGATTTATAGTGCCAGGCCACTGTGATACCACACGAATACCACACGAATACCACACGAATACCACACGAATACCCCACTCAGACACAGTATACCGACCCCGAGCTGACCAGTCCTTGTTTTAGCCCCTGCGCCGGACAGGGTAATAACAAGTAGCCTGCAACCTCGGGCTATCGCGGTACTTGTCATGTACGCTAAACGGAGCAAAATGCACTCACTATCCTTTATGATTATTCGTGTTCTCTATATCAGACAATGCATATTTTACTGATAAAAGTTCATTATTTACATTAGTAGCTCCGAGTAAAAGCCGGGCCTCTCGCTCAGTTTGACAAGGGAGAGAACTCCATCGTATCGCGGTACAGAGAAAAGTTGTGTATGGAGATCCGAACTGGACAAAAATAGGACATACTTCTACCAACCACTTAGTGTGATCATGCCAGACATCAGTGATTTGTCAAGTGCAAAGACAGCAAAAGTAAAATTCTAAATGTGTTATCAGTAATAGGTATTCAATGCATATTTACCGAAAAGTAAGAGAAAAATATTTTAAAAATCAACAACAAAATATCAGAAATGATATTCTAAGATTGATTTAAAAAAAAATTGGATGATAATAATTTGTCACAAAATGTTAAAATGTTAAAAGTCAACAATAAAAATATAAAAAGCACTCCTAGTATGCCCAAAGTATGTATTTATCTTTTCTAGTGAAGAACGTATTTCTAAGGCATTATGGCCCTTTTGATCTCCCAATAGATTCTGGGCACAGATCGGGAAAATATGTGCAGACTAGGTAACTTCCGTTACACTATTAGTCGCCATGAATATGCAGACGATCTAGTTCAGGTCGACAGAGAAAGTTTACTTGGGGAACTGCGGGTTATATCGTTGGCCATTGATAGATGGGGGTAAGGCAATATTTAAAAAAAATGCCAGAAGTAAGTATCAACACATTAATAACTCATTACTTACAGCAGACGGAACATTCCGAGGAAATTGAAATTGTTTACGAAGTGAGCACTTCAAATGCCTATCAAAGAAGTTCCTGGTTACTGATTTGCATTAATAGACAGCCGATAAGAGGCGTTTCCCGCGTGAACTACCGGAAATCACAAATGCCGCGATACGACGAATGCCGCCGTACCACGGGGTCCGAGTATACCATCTTTTAACGTCTATTGGTATGACGCGGCTTGGCATCGAACCTTCCGCTCTCCGAGATAGATAGATAGATGATAGAAAGTCTTTATAACATTAAAATTAAAGTACACCCGAGTCTTTCAGATCAAATATCAAATAGATAGACAGACAGACAGACAGACAGATGGATATTCCTTATTACGTTAACACTTCTACTAACTACATAATGTACAAGCATACCTTGTCTTTCTATCCGAGGAGCAGCAGCAGCCATTCCTGCACCTGCAATTGGAATATAAAACATCACCAACATGTCTACTAGTAATGTACAAGTGGCCCCGATGGTTCCGGGTCAGAATTGGTCCCCAGGAACCTACCGGGTGGCCGGTCTCGGGGCGTGGTTGGTAGTGTATCCACGTTACCCGACTGTGCGCAACATTGCTGTATTGCCAGGCCCAGACTCGATTATTTACCAGCCTTCGTCATATAGGTGCAACAACAAAGAAATAATTGCTTCTGCGATAACCTTTTGTTGCTATCATAGATGAAATTATTATTATTATATACAGATTAAAAATTAAAAAACGCAGCAAAGAGGGTTTGGGTGATCCTGGCATAGTCAGGCTGGTTAGGCTCATCATTAGCTGAGGGGCCTTGCCCCCTCCCCCCCTCTACACGCAGCCCAGACAGCGACTTGGGACTTCTCCCAAGAAGCGCTGTCTCGTCAAACCCACAGATAACTTTTTCTCCCCAAAACTGCAGCCCTTCTGCATTACCTAGATTGTCAGAGGGGCTGTATTCCTGGTAGCAGACCCGGATACTCTCCGATTGTCAGTCAACAGACTGGGAGGTACCAAACCTAAGGCACCGAGAATAATGGGGAGTCGGACAATTTGGTACTTGGGATGCAAGCGTGACATTTCGTAAGCGAGGTCCGCATATTTGCCATGTTTTTCCTGAATCTTGTCAATCACCAGATGTGTAAAAAACGACTGAGAATTCAATGATATAGAATTTGATAGTGATACTTAAACACATGCTCATGATATAGTTGGACTTGTACAATCGACTCTGTTTTATGTAGAGATTTCTATTGGATATGGAAAGGGTTTTGCCGCTTTATATATATACATCTATATGTTTTTATTGAGTTTATGAAAAAGGACAAGATCAGGTTTGCTGAGCGGATAGGTCTGAGTCTGTATACGGGCCTATTCCAAAGAATGCTGACTTCATCCAAGCAAAGGACTCTGCGGGGTTGCATATAAGATCGATGCAGTGGTAGCCTCTGCCTAAAACGTCTGGGCCGATTTGATATGGCACTTCGCTTGGTTGACACTCATATCTTGTTTGTTTGTTGTTTAATGCAACAGCAATATTGCAGCTATATGACGGCGGTCTGTAAATAATCGTGCCTGGACCAGATAATCCAGTGACTGACATCATGAGCATCGATCGCCGCAATTGGAATACGATGACATGCATCAACCGAGTCAGTGATCCTGACCCCCCGATAAGCACAAGCATAGTCGCCTTTTACGGCAGGCATGGGTTGCTGTGAACCTATTTTACCCCGGATCTTCATATCTGTCTAGCAGTACAGAACCATCAACAAAATCAACCTTGACACTGAGACTATGTCTCACATCCTTGGCTCGTTTAAAAATATGGAATGCCTTGTTTTCATCATGAGTCTTGACATGCTTCACAAGAGGGTCATCAGACAAGTATATGTGTGCAAAAGTACACAATACAAATCCATTATGAAGAGCCTCCACGTTAACCAAACCTCGCCCTTCCATTATAGTTGGTAAACAGAAACGGTTGAGGGAAGAGCTAGGTTGTGGCATGCATTGTCTGACATGATTCTTCGTGTGAGGGTGTCAATACCCTGATTTCCTTGTTTCGTCCAAAAGAATATGAAAGGACGGGTACAGCGTACGTATATGAGGCTTTAACATTACTGCGAG
Organism: Haliotis cracherodii; assembly: GCF_022045235.1. Lineage (NCBI taxonomy): Eukaryota > Metazoa > Mollusca > Gastropoda > Lepetellida > Haliotidae > Haliotis > Haliotis cracherodii. Next base: position 6,881,324 of record NW_027266270.1, read on the forward strand.
CGTTCAGGAGCTGACAAACCAAAATTCACAATTATGACCAAATTTGGAGTCCAACCTCCCAGGAGTCTTGGATTCTGGCACACTAAGGCTAACTGCAGTGCCTTAGGAACCGACCATTTCAAACTCTGGGGGAGGACGAACCATTGTTTACACATTATCGCAAAAGTAAGTTTTGCATTTTGTTTCATATATTGATAATATATGTAAATATTTATTATACTGTTGATAATGAGTCCATAATTACCTATATTAGATAGACCATTGGGGCTGGCTATGCTAACCTGGCATCATCACTCTTTGATAGCTAGCCATACACACATGATAATATGTATAGTCGGAATCACATTATGGATCGTTAACATGATTTTGCAACATTTAATATCGTAAGGAATAAATCACTTCTGAATGCTTGAAGGAAAGACAAATGATCTGAAACGATGGGTTTTAACGTCGTTTTTGTCATTAAAATAAAACAAACCTGTTAAATAGATTTGGTCTCGGCAGTGAAAATTGTCTGAGTTTCTGGAAGCCACATTTTCGGGTTTTCGAATTAAAATATAGTATTGTGATAATGAGTAGAGTAAAACATGTTAATTTCTCCATTAACTGATCACGTACGGGGTAAAAATTACATTTTTGATCCTATCTATCTGTTCCCAAGAACAGGCCCTAGTACTTACACATAAGGAGCAGGAGGAGGGGCATCTTGAAGTCCATGGTGAGAGTGTCTCTCCCCAGCTTCTCAACAGAGTTGATTATGTAAGAAATAACGTTTGCTGTATTTATACAAGGTGATATAGATTAAATCCCAGAGGTATGTCAAGAATATGAAAAATTGGCATGGTCGACTTGATTGCAGGGGTGATGGGTATGGCGTGGTGTGATCGGTGTACGTGTTGAAGTGCTTGCTATATTGTAGATGGGGATTATGTGCAAAGCAAAACTACCTGTCAAAAGTAAATTGGAATAGTCCATGGTGGGAGTGGCACTTTCAAGAAATCCAACTCAGCACATCTGTGTCTGCCATGAGTTACATGTACGTTAATGATTTTGGTTTTGATATAAATAATATTATCAATATTAATATATTTTCTATGATGAATGATAAATAGGATATTGAAACGTGTCAGAATTACTTGATCACAAGTAAAAAGTGAAAACTTATATACTCTAATCTTGATTTTAAGAAATATTATTTCTGTAAGTATTAAAATGTGCACAGAGCTATATTATATGTATAACTGCTGTTTCGTTCACACGCCCGACAGACTGCTTGAGAACGTCGAGTTTCAGAGTGAGTGAGAATGGTTTTACGCCGCTTTTAGCAATATTCCAACAATATCACAGGGGGGGGGGGGGGGACACCAGAAATTATTTACAGACCGCCGTCATATAGCTGGAACATTTCTGGGTGCGGCGTTAAACAACAAACAAACAAACAAAAACCTGTCTGGTGTTAGATGTTGATGGTCGATTTTCCTTTTCCTGTCAGAAAAGATACAGTGAGTGAGTGAGAATAGTTTAACGCCGCTTTTAGCAATATTCCAGCAATATCACGGCGGGGGACACCAGATATGGGCTTCACACATTGTACCCACGTCGGGAATCGAACCCGGGTCTTCGGCGTGAAGAGCTAACGCTTTAACCACTGGGCTACCCGACCACCCCGGCGAGTTTAAGAAACTACTTGAACAATGAAGTTCAAACACCATGTTTGTTCCCAAACATTTTGTTTGTTCCAATTATAAAAGGTGAACTTTTTATGCGTCACATCTGATTTTCAACGAGGATATATGATGAAATCCCTTCAGCGCAAACCCCCAAACAGATATATTTTCCAAGTGATTTTATGGTTCTGGTAGAATCATTCGTTCGTTCGTTCGTTCGTTCGTTCGTTCGTTCGTTTGTTGTTTAACGCCTTTTAACGGCAGTCTGTAAATAAGCGAGTCTGGACCGATCCACGCAATTGGGATACGATGACACCCGATCCTGTTAGTATTGCTGATATTTAGCTGATTGCGGCGTTAAACAACAAACAAACAATCACAATAGATATACTTGGGATATATCCACGTGTACAGTTCCTATAAAGTTGCCCTAAAGAAAAGCAGTTTTATGGGCACTAATGCCACAACTGTCAACAACCAATTCCCTTCTACTGGTTAATCAGACTCAATCGTTTCATTAGTAAGTGTATGCATAAAGATTCAGAGTGACAAAAGACCAGACACAAGAAAGTTTGGCAAGAGGGGTAACTTCAACTTTCCAATTGTTTTCACTGGATTTCTAATTTCTAGTTTAGGTGGGTAAATCAGTGGAATCCCTGTTTGACCATTATTAAACGATATCAGATCGTCCATATACCTACAGCTAAACACATAAACAGATCGTCCATATACCTACAGCTAAAGACATAAACAGATCGTCCATATACCTACAGCTAAAGACATAAACAGATCGTTAATATACCTACAGCTAAACACATAAACAGATCGTTAATATACCTACAGCTAAACACATAAACAGATCGTACATATACCTAAAGCTAAAGACATAAACAGATCGTCCATATACCTACAGCTAAACAAATAAACAGATCGTCCATATACCTAAAGCTAAAGACATAAACAGATCGTCCATATACCTACAGCTAAACACATAAACGGATCGTCCATATACCTACAGCTAAAGACATAAACAAATCGTCCATATACCTACAGCTACACACATAAACAGATCGTCCATATACCTACAGCTAAACACATAAACAGATCGTCCATATACCTACAGCTAAAGACATAAACAAATCGTCCATATACCTACAGCTAAACACATAAACAGATCGTCCATATACCTACAGCTAAACACATAAACAGATCGTCCATATACCTAAAGCTAAAGACATAAACAGACCGTCCATATACCTACAGCTAAACACATAAACAGATCGTTCATATACCTACAGCTAAACACATAAACAGATCGTCCATATACCTACAGCTAAACACATAAACAGATCGTCCATATACCTACAGCTAAACACATAAACAGATCGTCCATAAACCTACAGCTAAACACATAAACAGATCGTCCATATACCTACAGCTAAACACATAAACAGATCGTACATATACCTACAGCTAAACACATAAACAGATCGCCCATATACCTAAAGCTGAACACATAAACAGATCGTCCATATACCTACAGCTAAACACATAAACAGATCGTTCATATACCTACAGCTAAACACATAAACAGATCGTTCATATACCTACAGCTAAACACATAAACAGATCGTCCATATACCTACAGCTAAACACATAAACAGATCGTACATATACCTACAGCTAAACACATAAACAGATCGTCCATATACCTACAGCTAAACACATAAACAGATCGTACATATACCTACAGCTAAACACATAAACAAATCGTCCATATACCTAAAGCTAAACACATAAACAGATCGTCCATATACCTAAAGCTAAATACATAAACAAATCGTCCATATACCTAAAGCTAAAGACATAAACAGATCGTCCATATACCTAAAGCTAAAGACATAAACAGATCGTCCACATACCTAAACCTCAACACATAAACAGATCGTCCATATATCTAAAGCTGAAGACATAAACAGATCGTCCATATACCAAAAGTTAAACACATAAAAAGATCGTCCATATACCTAAACCTCAACACATAAACAAATCGTCCATATACCTAAAGCTAAAGATATAAACAGATCGTCCATATACCTAAAGCTAAACACATAAACAGATCGTCCATATACCTAAAGCTAAACACGTAAACAGATCGTCTATATACTGAAGCTAAACACATAAACAGATCGTCCACATACCTAAAGCTAAACACATAAACAGATCGTCCACATAACTCAAGCTAAACACATAAACAGATCGTCCATATACTGAAGCTGAAGACATAAACAGATCGTCCATATATCTAAAGCTGAAGACATAAACAGATCGTCCATATACCCAAAGCTGAAGACATAAACAGATCATCCATATACTCAAAGCTGAAGACATAAACAGATCGTCCATATACCTTAAAGTAAAAACCAAAAACAGATCGTCCATATACTGAAGCTGAAGACATAAACAGATCGTCCATATATCTAAAGCTGAAGACATAAACAGATCGTCCATATACCCAAAGCTGAAGACATAAACAGATCGTCCATACACTCAAAGCTAAAGACATAAACAGATTGTCCATATACCTTAAGCTAAAGACATAAACACATCGTCCATATACCTAAAGCTGAAGACATAAACAGATCGCCCATATACCTCAAGCTAAAGACATAAACACATCGTCCATATACCTAAACCTCAACACATAAACAGATCGTCCATATACCTTCAGCTGAAGACATAAACAGATCGTCCATATACCTAAAGCTTAAAACATAAACAGATCGTCCATATACCTAAAGCTGAAGACATAAACAGATCATCCATATACTTAAAGCTAAACACATAAACAGATCGCCCATATACTGAAGCTAAACACATAAACAGATCGTCCATATACTGAAGCTAAACACATAAACAGATCGTCCATATACTGAAGCTAAACACATAAACACTCCGAGCAGAAATTCCTGTTCATTTGCGTAAGGAAGCCATTAAGGAGGGGAACACAGTTGGTGACAATAGGGATGTCTACTTGCCTTTACATCATTTCACAGAGATGCCATCTTTGAGGAAGTCCAGCATTTCACATATTGTGTTCTCAGTGAACTTCAGATGACATTTTGTTGCATAGTCATGTCTTAAAAATGCCCCACGAAGTGGTAAGACTGAATTTGACAGAATTGAACTCGGTTCCCTTTTGAGATTTCAAACGGTCGAGCAAATCCTTTGAATCCTCAGAGTATTAATTCGCTTGTCGCAATTACTTCCTGAGAATAGTTCGATAATCGAGACTGGTTATTCACTGGCGTTTACGTTATATATTTCCCTGATTGTATTAAGTACTGTGTTCATTTTTGAGACAAGGGTTTATTTGTGTATTTGCGGGACCTTGAAATATATATCTTTAAGTATGGGTGCGCATGGAGCTTTGAAATCGAGTACAGACGAGGAATAGACAGTCTTAGGTCTTAGAATTGATCCATAGTAGTGATGCGTGGTTTCGGTAGATTTCTTCTACAGTTAACTCTTCGTTTCAGGGCCTGGAAAGACGCAGGAAGAATTCTCTCCTTCTTTTTGAATTGTGATGTGATGTCTACCTTCTGTATCAAACAAAAATGAAAAATATCTGCTTGACAACCATGGGAAATAGCTGTAGTATTGCGGATGCGGCGTAAAGCAATATTTATTCATACAATTAAAAATATATGTCATATATATGTTATATATTCACATAATGAGATGCTGTTTGAAGATGCTCTGCACCAACTGCGCCATAATTAAAAGGGGAGAGCTGTCGTATGTTATAATTCAGGTCGAATACTTGTGAAAAATGAAATTCATGAAATCAATTTAGGCATGCTTGAATGTATAAATATATATATTTGTAGTCATTTTGCAAATTCACATTAATAACATTAATTAGATTTGTCTTATCGCAAAAGATGAAAGTTAAATTAATTTCTCTTCCCCTTTGATCTAAGTGTGACTTTCTCAGGGGAACTTTGCCTTTTGTGCGTAGTAGGAGGCAACAGTATTTTCAGTCAGTCAGTGAGTAAGTATTGTTTTTCGCCGCTTTTAGCAATATTCCAGCAATATCACGGCGGGGGACACCAGAAATGGACTTCACACATTGTACCCTACTGGGGAATCGAATTTACAATCAAAAGTATATAAGAATGATAAGAAAATAGACTCCATTATTCACACCTGTTGTAAGAAATTCAAGTGTTCAGTGAAATTAATTTCAGGATTCAGAGATACTCCACAACAGCAGGTGACAGCATCTCCATTCACACCGAAAATGATTTATCCGTAGGTCATGCATATGTCACTACTTTGATCTTTGAATAGCGGCATCTCATGATCTCTCCTCTTCTGTGCGTCATCTGTCGAACAAATGTTGATGAAGTGCTAGAAGTCGCCCTGCGTTAAATGCCCTGGCTTCCAGTGCGTGTTATTAGTTTACGTCTCTTAAGACAGATTTAATCTCCATACGAATTAATCACCATGTCAGCTGACTTTAGATTAATGAAGTGTATTTCTCAAAACCACCAAACGTGGTATATGAGCATTTTATAAAATAAATAGAAAACACAATTTGGGTATCAAATGACAAGATCCAAGAGAATTCAGGATTCCTTTATAATTCATATATATATATATATATATATATATATATATATATATATATATATATATATATATATATATATATTGAATTGCTACGACATGCCATGATTGACAAGAAAATCAGCGACACCAAGCTCTTGGACGATTGCAAGCTAGACAAACCGCCCAGCAAGTAGCCAGTGCATTTCAAGTCCACGTAAGGACCATATATACTCACACGCAAAAGAAACGCAAGTCGAGTATGCAGTATACATGTTGTTTTTTTCCAACAGTAAAGACAAGAAATACTAATAGGGCAAGATTGACAAACATTTGACTGAAGACAGTTCAATGGATTAAAAGGCAGGTGACATAATTGTTGTTTTTTCAAATGTTAAGGGGTCACACAGTTTCTGGTCAATACCCAAAACGTCAGTCAATACCTGGTGTGACCACCATTAGCATTGATCACTGCCGTACATTCAACAAGTACTCTTGAATGTTGAAATGTTTGCCACAAAACGTGCTCATTACCTTTCCTGCTGTGGTTATTTCTTTCTTGTGAACACGGAAACGTTTTTGTCGCTTTTATTTCTGAAGATTTTTGTAGTGAGTCGTACTTGTTTGTTGCTTAAATATAGCCCACCTGTATGACCTTGGCATGTAACTATTCGAATCAGACAAACCAATGACTCCATGAGCAACAACTGTCTGGAAACAATGACACCCCACCAGCCACACTCGTTAAGGTTACGGTTAGGGAGTGAGTATGGTTTTACGCTGCTTTTAGCAATATTCCAGCAATATCACAGCGGGGGACACCAGAAATGGGCTTCACACATTGTACCCATGTCGAGAATCGAACCACTAGGCTACCCGACGGCCCCTAGGTTCCGGTTAGAGAATGTCTTGAGCAACCCATGCTTGCCATCAGAAGCGACTGGATCAGGTGGTAAGGCGTGTTGACTTGGCCCGATTGTGTAGATCAATGCTCATGATGTCAATCACTGAATTGTCTGGTCAAGACTCCATTTTTTAGAGACCGTCTTCATATTGCCGAGTGCAGCGTTCAAAAACAAACAAACAAACAAACACAGAGAGCTAATTAAAAAGAACAGAAACATGACTATTTGATAATGCTGTTTATTACATGATGAAAACACACAGTAACTTGACACATACCATTGCACAAGTCAGTCAAATTCTTTAAGAGTTCACATGCTCTCTCACTCAAAATATAATCCAATATCTGAACCAGTTTGCTGATATTCTGCCTCAGACTGAGCGAGGGAAGGTTCAGATCTGGCACTGTCAATCATGGAACGAGAACCATATTCAAGATGTGAATGTGAGAACCAGGTCTGCAGGCTACCATGTACTCACCACCACCCGAGGCATGTTCTCTCAGGCTAACATACATGTCCAAAGTCCATTCATCTGGAAATCTTCACATTACATTAGACTGGATGCATTAGTCAGCAATCCTTTATTTTCCATTGACACAGAACACATAGAATATGCTTTTTGAAATAAAGATGTTTTACGTGATGATAATTCCATGTTTTTGGTATACCTGAAGTTGGTTCTCTGGGACTTGTTCCACAAAGTGATCTTAGCTCTACGATTGTTGTAAGTCAGTGTTAAAGTATGGGAGTTACGATCATCAGAGCGCTATGATTGTCGTAAGTCAATGTTAAAGTATGGGAGTTACGATCATCAGAGCGCTACGATTGTCGTAAGTCAATGTTAAGGTACGGGAGTTACAATCATCATAGCCTACGATTGTCTTGTCGTAAGTCAATGTTAACGTACTGGAGATATGATCATCATCGTAACTATGACTGTTGTAAGTCAATATTAAAGTATGGGAGTTATGATCGCAGTGGTAAGATCACTTTGTGGAACAGGCCCTGGAATTGACAGATCTGACAATTCTAGCCACACCATTGTCGGAATCTAAGTTACCATTCATGTCTTGAACGCAAGAATGTCTTATTTCATTCCTGACAAGGTCACAGTAGAAGAATAAAAACATTCCAGGATAAGTCCAGCTTGAATCCTGCATAAAAGGTGGCCTAGTTCCCTCTAGATTCCCCAGTGTTTTCAGTTTCCATGGCAAACAAACAAACAAACAATTGGACATCTTTCTTTTTTTCATAACATAGTAAAACATGAAAACAAAATAATGACCGACTTTAAAAATGATTAATGAGTGTCAAAATCCAAGTAAATAAGATTTCATAACTGAAGATGAAAAACATTACAATATGACGGCTAAAAACAACAGTTTATACCAATGTGCAGAACTGTAAGGGTGAAAAGAAACCATTCATTGCATTAAGAAGCATTATTTCTTGAGAAATATTACAAAACTTTGCAATGACATCCGTTTTAGTTATTAAATAAATAGGACAAAGAAAATCAAATCAAATTAAATGAATGGATCTTGAAATTAATCAAAATAGAATAAGCGACAAAAGACAAGTATGTTTGAGAAGTGAATTGATTATTTCAACTGAATATATGTGTGCTTATTTGAACAAACTGAAAATAGTCAGCCTGCAGTAAGGGGCAGAGAAAGTCAAACAAATATCAATATGTTGTATAAATTTGTTCCCACGCATTAAATATACCATGTCTACCAGTCAGGAACACAATTCGCTGCAACACTTATTATCTGAAGATGAGTTGGGGGTCACCACTCTCCCCACTTTCAGTTACTTCAAGAGGAAACCTCCATCACAACATTTAGCCCTAGAAAATGGTCATTTTATTTAAAAATATAATATTTACTTTCCTGTTTATAGATGAACATGTAGTTTGCATGTAAAAATATACCACAGGCACAGTGACAGTCAGAATAACAGGTAGTAGTATCATATTCAGAAAATATAGAAGTGGACTATTCCTTAACGATTTTCCCTGGCACGAAGGTAGAACCAAGTCGACAAAATAGCCACGAGAGGGGCATTCTGCTCGACTGAATGACACAAGTGGTCAAAGAAACTGAAGATGTATGACTTTCTGATATTGGAGGCCTAAAGTTGGATTGGAAATTCGACAACTGGAAAGACCGGAATGAGCCGAAAGAATTAAGAAAATACATTTGAACATTTTGGAAAACTAACTAAACTGGTGGCATTTTGTTATGAGACAAAATTTGGTAAAGGTGGCCTAAAACTGCCAGTTGGCTTCGTGCACAGATCGTGAACTGAAGTGGTGGTTGGACGGCAGTGCTATATACAGGTTATATACAGTTTCTACAGAGTTGGGCAAAGCTGGGTTCACACTGGTGGTGTTCGTTGTGCTGTAGCAACTCAAACATGTTGCCACTGCGATACCCTCACATCAAGCTGTATCCTCGTACCTAGCTCTACTGTCCGACATGGTTGCTTTATCAGTGTGAACTCATCTTCAGTACCTTACAAATTTTGGCAATTTGGGTGACAACAATATTAATCCTTATCCAAATGATCACTTTATAATCAAACATGGTTACAAGTTAGAATGAAAATACCGGTTCTGACTTGTTAATGGTAATTCAAGAGAATAGTTTCCATTATGTCAAAGGTACGTCAAGTACGTCTTATCAAACTAAATGTATCCCCTTAATAAATTGTTAACCTATTGATTTATCTCCTTACTTTACAGTTAACCCATTGGTTTAGCTCCTTACTCTCCAGTTATCCTATCAATTTATCTCCTTATCTTACAGTTAAACCATTGATTCATCTCCCTTACAGTTAACCCATTGATTTATCTCCTTACATACAGTTAACCAATTGGTTTATCTACTTACTCTCCAGTTATCCTATCAATTTATCTCCTTATTTTACAGTTAATCCATCAATTTTTTCTCCCTTACAGTTAACCAATCATTTTATCTCTGTATATTAAACCCTCAATTTATCACCTTGCATTAGTTAACCCATATATTTATCACCTTGCATTTGTTAACCCATATATTTATCACCTTGCATTAGTTAACCCATATATTTATCCCCTTGCATTAGTTAACCCATATATTTGTCCCCTTGCATTAGTTAACCCATATATCTATCACCTTGCATTAGTTAACCCATATATTTATCGCCCTACTACCCCTAAATTGATCTCCTTACATTAGTTTGCTCACATTCAATGTCGCCCCTCTGCTCTCTGAAGGGAATTGGAAGACTTGGACTAACGGCAGAACTGCTCACTAAGACAGACAGACAGACAGAGGTACAACAGTTGGAACCTAACCTAACATGACACAATAACAGCAATTTGTATTTCTAGAAAACAGACAGACTGATGGAAATGTGGATCAGAAGCCATAATGGCTCTGGTAGTGAGTGGACACTGTACAATCATGTACAGCCATATATCTCATAGATACAATAACACAACAACTAGCATGACTCCTAGAAGACTATCTCTCCCAATGCTGTCACATTGTTGTCAGAAGAGACAATCTGGGAGTTGTTTTCACCTCCATGTAACATTAATCTTGTCAACGTTTGATGGAAATCACAAAACTTTTGTTTCTAGTGTGTATGTGAAGAATCTACTTTCAATGAGGCTTATTCAACCAATCAAAAACCAGAAGTCAAAACAGCCAATCAGAAACGTGAGAAAGTGGTAACTGCAGGCATGCCCAGTGACAGTCCTCCCAACTCACCAACCTTGAGTTTGTTTGCGAGTGTTTGCAGTTTAACCCCATACTCTGCAATATTCCAGCTACATGACAGCAGCCTGTATATAAACAGGTCTAGAGCAGACAAAACAGTGAATGAATGAAAAAATGAGTGAGGTTTTGCACCGCTTTTAGCAATATCCCAGCAATATCAAGGCGGGGGGCACCAGAAATGGGCTTCACACATTGTACCCATGTCGGGAATCGAACCCGGGTCTTCGGCATGATGAGCGAACTCTTTAACCACTAGGCTACCCGATTGGCCCGAAAAACAGTGATTGATATGTCGTTGGGGTGTTTTGACAGGCAATCAACCAATCACTGAACCTGACCACCTGATCCATTAAGACGCTTGATGACAAGGTTGCTGGGGACCAAATTTTCATACTTATATGATTCCATTTCTCCCTTGAGAAATAAATCGAAGTCTAAGAATTTTGCCCAACATCTGACCTGACATATGGACATATGTTAAAGAAAGCTACGGCGAGTTAGTTTTTACATCAGCGCCCAGCTTCCCTGCAACTGCAATAGGGTATCAAATCTTAAGCTATGTAAACATGGTATATAGCAGATATGAGACATGGCTGTATATGAAAATATGACATTGAAATATGTATCAAAAATGACATACTGTACTTCGGTGCATGATATATCAAAGAAATATATTACTCAGAAACATCCAAGTCCCTAGGATACGACTTTATACAGATACAGATACAGACAAAAAATATTGTGAAAATGCATTGCTAGTGAATGTGCTAGTCTTGACAGGTGTGTCTGACATAATTTATTCTTTTGATAAAGATAGAGGCAGAAAAATATATTGTGAAGGCAAAAGTGGATGTTAGTTGAGTTTCAGAGTACAACATTTTGTCAGGAGGTGGGTAAATGTTACAAAAATAACAATGTTCAAAGACAATATCAGTGTGAGAATATCAGTCTCAGGAGAACAACACAGGACATCCCAGCAACACCCTGCGCTGGACATGCTCACACTTGAAGCATTTCTAAGGTCATAATAAATTAATTATTGGATTTTCACTCACTACTACCAAACATTCCACCTCACATTATTTTATTGTCCCCCCAAGTATCTTGTTTGTTTTGTTTGTTGTTTAACGCCACTCAGCAATATTCCAGCTATACGACCGCGGTCTGTAAATAATCCAGTATGGACCAGATAATCCAGTGATTGACATCATGTTCATCAATCCACGCAATTGGGATACGATGACATGCATCAACCAAGTCAGCGAGTCTGACCACCTGATCCCGTTAGTCGACTCTTACGACAAGCATAGTCGCCTTTTACGGCAAGCATGGGTTGCTGAAGACCTATTCTACCCTGGATCTTCATGGGTCCCCAAGTACTTACAGATGATGAAAACTAACATGTCCTTATCCTTACATAAAATCACCACATATGTAGTCCTACCAAACATTCATGCTTCATATGAATCACATCTGTCGACAGTTAATGATCACTGATGCTATGAACAGTCTATCTAAAAAAAAATATGTATATATATTAAAAAATAATTAATTTAAAAAAATAATTTTTTAATAACATTTTGGACGTAAATCTATAAATTGAGGCCTTAATGAATTGGATGTCCTTGAATAACTTCGTTGGCACAATCAGCTTGGAACAGTACTTAAGTTTTTAACTTTCAGTCGAATATAATAGGCATCATCAAACAATCTTTTTAAGAAATCTTTAAGGTTATTTCAAGCTACAGACCACAAGTCTTACTATGTGATGTGGGGTTTCTGGGATGTCCTAGTTTCTCAGGCAAGACATTGAGCTGGTCGGGGGTAGTCAGTCGAATCAGGTAAGGAAATATAGGCTTCTACACCAGTACCAAACCGGGGGAGTGGTTCTGGTAACAACACATTCTTATGAATACAAAACACTGTTTCGTTTAAAATACACCTTAGCAAATGTGTAAACATTGACCAATATGAAAAATAGCGGAAATATTTCAAAAGCATTTTCATTTCAAAAGTCAATATAAATTCTCCTGCAGTCCCCAGGTTGGTACAGTGAGTAGGCACACTGAGCCTACATGTAGGCACACATGGTCAATTCATCACAACCAGACATGAATAGGTACGTTGTTAGTGGCACTTGAAACAATGTATACATTTGCAAAAATCAATTACATTCCTATTTTTATTCCACCATAATAAAACAGCTGAATTTATACCCAGCTTCTCATTTACATCAAAATCAATATTAATTAGTCTCTACCTGACAGAACTGCCCCTCACAATCCCCCAAACAAATGCTTAGCAGAAATATTTGCTTGCACTTCAGCCAACTGTCAATGGTTCATTTACACCTCAGTATTGTGTAACAATGGATTCCTTCCTGAATTTCTTAACGCCTCTAAACAGTATTTCAGTTATATCACAGCGTGTCAGCTTGATGTGATGCTCGAAGAAATGCTAGACTTTTACCACTTTTGTGAAACCACAAGCACGGGTATGGTGCTGACAAACCTACATCCCAAATCAGGCCAAATATGGGATTCAAACCATGATCATAAGTTCCTGGCACGGCTAAGGGATGCAACTCTGCATGGTAAACTGCAGCGTGGAGATGACTGGGATATAAGGGCATTTCTATGCTACTAGCTAATCAAAGAGGGTCATTAGCCTTTTCGCAATTTGCAAGACATTATTTCTTGGACTGTATAACCAGTTCTGGTCATATATCAGCACAATTCTCTTAATACAACTTTTAGGACTATCAGCACCACGGAACCATCAACAGCAGTGTCATCAACAAATTCTCAAAATCTATCGGCATCCGATTTTATCCAAACACTATAGATATGGTATGAAAATAAATTCAGTACAATTGTTGGGTTTCATAATAACAAGGAGCCGTCAAAGACTGCAAAGTTTTGAAATATTTCAAAAGTGGGTAAATAATATTTTGTCGGGAAAATAATGCATTGTTTCATAACCCTACAAAGTAGAAGGAATATAGTACATCCATATTCAGAGCAGTTTTGTGCAGATTAACAAACGAAAGGTGACCAAGCGAAATGTCAAGACAAAAAGCAACGGGACAAAATATTCGCAGTACATGATCAAAACTTGCTTTCCACACAACCAACGCTTTCCTTGACAGGAAAACATCTGGATGGAACTTGCAAATGTGCGCAATCTTATTTCAAATTCCCTCCCACCTCATTCTTGACCGAAAACAAATTAAAGGGCAAAGGTCAAGCCAATGGTTATTTAGTCATAGTAAACAGATTGATTTTTTTAAAGAGGAGGGTTTAAAGGGTCTGGAAGAAAATCATAATTTGGCAAATTGACATTGGGTTTTTCATATTTTGTATAAAATTATGTAAAAATCGACTCACTCCATTTAAAACACATCGCGTAGCACTGGTAGAGTTTAGGAATCTGGCGATAAAACATTTCTCCATTTGATTAAAACAGATACAACAGCAACAAAATGGTCAACACAAGAAACAGGAAGCACAATTAAAAATCTCAATGTCTCAAAGAGAAGATCGGTCCTTTTTGAATGTCACATTTGGGTAGGAACTGCTCTTGGACTACTGGTCTGTCAGTGTAACTACTTGGTGGAGTCGGCAAAAGTTCTACTAAACAGATCCAATGTCTGTAATTACTACCACAACAATGCACTATGTTGTACTATTTACATTGGACATATCAACAGTATCTACACTATCTTACAAAGTCTCCTATAAAAATATGGCTGTACACATCTACAGAGAAGCCTTAACTTTGCACCAAGGCTACGGAAACGTCCAAAAGGTAGAACTCCAGTAAGAATAGTCACATGGTTACCGATCCGGGTGTTGAGGCGAGGAAGATACAGATACCTTCTTTGATGAAATTTGATCGGCGCATGATGTATGATGCATGAATTCTCCCAAAATGCATGCGCGTGTTAGAATTGGGTCGTCCTGGTAAAAGACACTGTTGAAGACAATGTTGAAGAACTTGTTTCAGTGTGAGAGCCTGCCGAAGGCGGTTCATGCAGGAGTTGTCTCCCTTGACTAAGAGGCGAGATTCCAAGCAGCCCCCCGAGACAGTAGAACTGACGGGTGGACGGACATGTGACGGACACGTGGCAGACATGTGACGGACGCAGCTAGACCAGTCATACGTTGGAGGTTTGAACATTCTCAAAGAATCGGTCGTGTGCTAGCATGTTCTGAAAGAAAAAGGACATTGTTGATTATTATCAACATGATCATGCTGGGCGTAGACATCACAGGTCATATCCAAAAATAATCCTCAGCTAATTTTTGCATGTTTGTTGTTTAATGCTGCATTCTGCAATGTTCCAACTATATGACAGCAGTCTGGCCTATTCTAGGGGGTGTGGGGAGAAGAGTGAAAGAAACAAAGCTTTTTGATGGATGCACTAATGTACTGAAAATAATGACCCTCCCCTCATGCTTGTCATACTTTCGGATGACCCCCTCCATGTCCTGGTATATATTTCATGACCCTCCCTGAAAAGTTAAAATGCAAAAGAACTTTATCTTATCATAAACTGCTTTTTTTTCATGACCCTCCCGAAAATATGCACTATTTTCTATGGCCCTCCCCTAGAGACCGCATATGTTTCGTTCACCCTACCCTGATTCCCTCTGACCCACCCAGCCTCAATAATGAATGACCAGCCCCTCATTTCAAGTTTGTGGTTTATGTAAGATAAATGGATGTTGGGAGACACAGTCCCTCAAGATGCTCACTAACCTCCGATTATTGGGCTTATGGTGAGTGAGTGAGTGAGTATAGTTTTACGCGGATTTAAGCAATATTCCAGCAATATCACGGCGGGGGACAGCAGAAATGGGCTTCACACATTGTACCCATGTCGGGAATCAAACCTGGGCCTTCAGCATGAAGAGTGAACACTTGAACCACTAGACTACCCTACAGCCCCTATAAACAAAAGCTTTAGTTAAAATAGATTCTACGATAATACAGGGATGTGAAATCTCTGCAGAAACACGGAAAATCACGTTTTTTAAAACAGTAATTCTTCCTCGTAAAAATATCATCAAATATTTTTTAAAAACCCTCCGAAATATGTGATCTGTCCTGTTTTCGATCAGAGCTTTCAGCAGCATAGATTTTCGGACGTCATACGTTTTCTATCACGAATACGTGGGGTGTTAATTTCACACAGAAATTCCAAATACTCAGATGATGGCTTGTTTTTAAGATAAAGTTGTCTATTAGCCTATAAGTGAATGAGATGTTTTACAGTTGTTCATGTTTACAGTTGTTTTTTCAATATGCTTCAAGATGGGGATAGGGTCAGACACTGCACGCTTGTGACAGTTGTCCTTGTGTCTGGGGGATGGGGGTTGAAGTTTATGGCAGTATTGCTCCCAGGCCTGGCGAGTAGCCGGTTGAGCGGAAATTGTGCCCGATTTTTTAAAAGTACTGATTTAACTTCAAAATTTTACTGCATCTGCCATCTTTGTTTATTTGACTTATTGACTTTTGCCATTGACTTATTACATTTCTTGGTTTGAATGTTGTCTAAACTGCACGAAATTGCTTAAAATGCAATCAAATGTTTAACTTTTCCTCTCTTTTTTCGGGAACCTGCTCACATCCCTGATAATCTCAGGCTTCTCACATCAACGAACACTCTCATAAGAGTGAATCCGGCTTAACACTGCTTTGAGGGAGTTTGGGTTAATGTTGTATGAGAAGTAATTAGTTATCTCACAGAGTGTCAGCTTGATGTTGGTGAAAACCCTAAAGCTTGAGTTTGTTTATTCCCAGTGAAGGGGCCACCGGGCCTTTATACAATAGTGATACATGAATACAATAAATGGAACTGCATGTTTACTGTTACAAGTGAGTGAGTGAGTTGGGTTTAACGCCGCTTTTAACAGTATTCCAGTTATATCGCGGCGTTTCAGCTTAATGTGGGAGGAAAGCCTGAAGTGATGCAGGTCTCAGACGTTTACCACTTCGGTGAAACCCACGAGCACGGGTATGGTGCTGACAAACCTAGAAACATAATCGGGGCGAACCGGGATTCAAACCCACAATCATAGGTTTCTGGCGTGCCCAAGGGACACAACTCTGCACAGCGAATCGCAGTGCCTTAGACGACTGGGCCACCCATGCCCCCTTAAATAATAGGGATTTAAGTTTGTATGCTAAACAATCATGCCACCTTGACCCAGATCATATGGATATTTGTATACCTTTCAGAGCATTACCCTCCTGATTTAGTAATCACACTCAATACATTATTATTATTATTTTAACAAGCTAAACGGATACAGATCTTTACCACTTCGGTGAAACCCATGACAACAGGGATGGTGCTGACATACCCACGAGCGCGGGTATGGTGCTGACAAACCTGGCGTGCCCAAGGGACACAACTCTGCACAGCGAATCGCAAGCTAAACTAATACCGATCTTTAGCACTTCGGTGAAACCCATGACAACAGGGATGATGCTGACATACCCACGAGCACGGGGAAGGTGCACCCATACATCCACAATCAGGCGATTCAATCTACAATCCACGTCTGAAACACTTACTGTGAGAGAGTTTATTTCCTTGGAGAAAGCACCTATTTCTTTGACAGCTTTCTCAGTCTTAGGCTGAAAGACGAGGACACAGATTGATACACATGCAGACACAAAAATCAAACAATAGATATCATCGCTAATAATTCTAAGAACTCTACCTCTATTACATTATTGCCATAATCCTGTATTTTGGCCATCATCACTCTCTAAATTTTTTATTTTTTTCAACAGAAGTCCTCTTCACAGTCAGCTATTCATAATCAGTCATGTGGATAATAGTCTTTTCATGGCCAATTTGTAGAATTAAAACATGATTTCTAAGTGCCTCCTTCTGACAGTGAGATCTTATCTTAACCTTGCCATTTTTTATTTTGATGTGTTAATGGCACGAAAATACAAAGAATGCTAAATCCTCACATATGAACAAAATCTGACCAGGTTCCTTTCAAGCTTAAATACCCTGATTGTTTAAAACTGAGTGTCATGTTGTAGAATGGTTTTGTTTCTTGAACATCGCACTCAGGTCTGTAAATAGTTGTGTGTTGCCCCAGACAATCCATTGATTTCTATTGTGAACAACGATCCATGCACCTCTCTAACTCCCTTCTGCCACCAACAGACCATCCTTGCCCCACAGCAGTGTTTAATTCTGACCTTCCACTTCTGACTAAGTGTCAGTCCCCGCTGTATTCTGTGGTCGCGAAATAATTTGCAGAAATGTCCACGTTATACAGAACCCATGCAGACTTCAGCATTTATCTGCTACAGAATTTGTCAAATACACCGTTGAATTGTAACATGTGTCGAAAGCTGGTTATAACATATAAACAGATATTTATTTCGTTTTGAATATAGTTGACTTTTGTTTCATTGCTAACCAAAAGTGCATGTGTCTATGTTTACACAAGTGATCTCCAGATTCACTTTAATAAGCTATACCACCAGCCATTAATACTTTTAGCACCAAAAAGCCTGCCACAACAGGCACAAACTACAAAATTCATGAAAACAATGCTTAAAAGTTTGCAGAATTTTGTGGCAGCCTAATTTACACATTTTTAAAATTTTTGGGACTGAAGGGAGCGTGGACTCACATCGTGTGTTCCGTTGGTTGTGCCGTTGCGGAGCTTGTCTTTGTCTACCGGAGAGGAAATGTCCATGGGACAGATGAAGCCATCAGCTTCCGTCTCTGACTTGCTCCGCTTGTGGCCAAATATACCAAACTTTCCCTTCTGAAAAAACAAAACAAAGCCTGCAGTCTTAGATGTTCACTACATTGGTTGTAACCCAGTAGTTTAGAAAGATCAAGTTAAGGATTATCTGGTAGTCGAAACTATTAGCAGATTCTGGCACTATTAAGGGATGCAACTCTGCATTGTAATGTCTAATGTTTAGTTAGAACATACCTTGATCTTGTTGCTGGGCATCAGTGTAATATAGCCAGGTGACGCCTCAAACTCCCTCTTCTTCTGCTGCACCTCGGGACCGATCAGACTGACGAAGTGCGTGTTGAGGTGCCGCCGCAGGAGGGTCTTGCTGGTGGGGATGGACAGCAGCTGGGCAAACAGTTCTGCATTGAAGCGCGGCTCCAGCACCTACAGCGTCAGAAGATGCACCATTACTTGACTACAACTACGGTGTGTGTAGATGAGCATTGTCACAACTAGTCCATGAGGTGGGTGATCCTTAATGAAGTGTTGAATTCATGGCAAGGGTTCCTTGTCCTAACACTCCCGTTGAGTGAGTGAGTATGGTTTAACGCAGCTTTTAGCAATATTTCAGCAATATCACGTCGGGGAACACCAGAAATAGGCTTCAAACATTGTACCCATGTCGGGAATCGAAGCCGGTCTTCAGCGTAACGAGCCACCACGAGGCTACCCGACCGCCCCCAACACTTCTGTTGAATTACTGAGACATCGGAAGTCACAAATACAACAGAAGCAAACTTCAAGGCGGGGTGGGCTGAAGGTGTAGGCTTCACACATTCTACCCATGTCGGGAATCGAAGCCGGTTTTCAGCGTAACGAGCAAACGCTTTAACCACTGTGCTACCCGACCACCCCTCTAAAACAATAAAACCATGAAACCAACGAAGTATATATGTGACATCAAAGAAGGTTTACACAAGAAAGGCGTGTAGACATGTAGATAAAAATGTTGTCTCTTCAATTATTGGTTGAAGACACCTACTCACCATGATTGCCCCGTGCACGGCACTGCCCCGCATGTTGGGAGCGTACTCCGACAGGTCGATGGTGCGCAGCCACTCCATCACCCGGTGGTTGGTCCACAGAGCAACCTCTCCAGCGATGTTCATCAGGTGACCCTGGATATACACACAACCATCACAACCAACATCACAACCAACATCACAACCATCCCATACCACAACCATTTAATCAAGAGCATGACCATCACGACCAGTAGTGAAGCCTCCATTCCTGGCCGTACTCAAACCAAACATATCCCAACCATCCAGGGCGAGACCTAGCCACTAGTCTGTTGGTCCACGGCAAATGAAAATATACAGGGACTAGTGGTTTTCTGCACAAGTCAAATTATTTTCTTAATCCACTAGTCGGAAATCAGCTTTGGGCTAGTTGAAATGACCAACCTATCACTGCCAATACCAGAACCATTACTGATCATATGAAACAACCATTTCATTAGGAACACTCGTTACTTTGGTTATCAATTAATTAGAAATTAGTTGTCAGTTTAACAGTACTAAAATAACTCTGAGAACCCAACAATGTTAAAAGAATTGAAAAATACGCAGTTTCATATTTTTTTTATGAAATACCAACTCAAGTCCTTCTAGATAATTAAATCAACATGATAAACTTCTAGGACTGTCCAACCCACCTCTTGAGCTGATGGGCGGCGTTTGAGGCACTGCTGGTTGAACCCGTTGATCCTCAGCACCTGAATGCCCCGCTTGATGCTGATATGGTGCAGCTCGTTGCTCACCCGCAGGGCTAATAGATCCTCCTGCAGCGGGAAGGAGACAATACAGATGGGAGATAAATATAGACTTTCTAAAAGGAAACACAACTATCCAGGTCTCCCACGGTAACCATTTGATCCTTCACCACAAGCATGGTAGCCAAGTTAGTGTTGGTATCTCAGTAGGGAGGACATCCCAGCTCAACCATCCATGTCTCCCAGCCCAACCATCCATGTCTCCCAGGCTCCCTACCCAACCAACCATTTCTCCCAGACCTCCCTGCCCAACCATCCATGTCTCCTATACCTCGCTGCCCAACCAACCATGTCTCCCAGCCCAACCAACAATGTCACCCTGGCTCCCTGCCCAACCATCCATGTCTCCCTGGCTCCCTGCCCAACCAACCATGTCTCCCTGGCTCCCTGCCCAACCAACCATGTCTCCCTGGCTCCCTGCCCAACCATCCATGTCTCCCAGGCTCCCTGCCCAACCAACCATTTCTCCCAGGCTCCCTGCCAAACCAACCATTTCTCCCAGGCTCCCTGCCCAACCAGCCAGGTCTCCCAGCCCTCCCTGCCAAACCAACTAGGTCTCCCAGGCTCCCTGCCCAACCAACCAGGTCTCCCAGGCTCCCTGCCCAACCAACCAGGTCTTCCAGCCCTCCCAACCAGGTCTCCCTGCCCAACCAACCAGGTCTCCCAGCCCAACCAACCATGTCTCCAAGGCTCCCTGCCCAACCAACCAGGTCTCCCAGGCTCCCGGCCCAACCAACCATGTCTCCCAGCCCAACCAACCAGGTCTCCCTGCCCAACCAACCAGGTCTCCCAGCCCTCCCAACCAGGTCTCCCAGCCCAACCAACCAGGTCTCCCAGCCCTCCCAACCAGGTCTCCCAGCCCTCCCAACCAGGTCTCCCAGCCCAACCAACCAGGTCTCCCAGCCCAACCAACTGTGACAAGACTGGAGTAGTGGGAAGCTATTCAGTTCAGCATCCCCACGAAGGATAATGTCTCCACTCACCACTGTCATGTAGTGAAGCATCCTGCCGTCCACCCGGGCATCGTAGAATGAATCCTTGTATTGCGGCAGACCAATGTCATCCAGCCAGCCTGAAACCAGGAACAACAAACTCACAAACTGACAAGCAGCCCCACGTCATCTCTACAAACAAATACATTAACATGTCAGTTACCATTTAGAAGTATGGTGTCACCCTGGGCAAGGTGACTTAGTTCAAATATGCCCGTATTCACCCAGCAGGGGATGTGTACCCGTTATGTGAGGTGGATCCCAAAACCCTCCGGCACCCTTAGGCAGCTTGGGTTGTATACTCCCCAGGGAGTGGAGAATGATAACTGGAATGCATACAGACCAGCTGGACTGGGAACATATAAACTGCCTTTGAACAGATACTAGTATCTGGAAAAGTGCCATACAGTGATCGCTCGCTATAACGCTACCAATGGGGTCCAAATTATTGGTGGGCGTTATAGACGATGAGCCGTTTAACCGAGGCCGAGGCGCGCGCTCGGAAAATCTCAAATCATCAATATGTGTTTATCTCACGTCACATCAAAATGGTATATATTTTTATGGACCTAAATCTACCTGTAATATCATTCATTTATTAAATCTGTCACATTTCACAATGTCTGAAATACGTATTCCATTTCAATTTATCATTTTTAATCGATAAATTAAAAAATTATTCACTATTTCCCGCGATGTTATTGAAAATAAAATTCTCGGACACACATTTCGACAAAGGGTCCACATCAAAGAGCAAAATAAAGACGTTTTAAACAAATCTTTAAATATATTATACAAAGTGATAAATAAAATCAACAAAAATATATCTAAAAGTAATCAAACTTACATCTAAGTTATTATTTCCATCGTTTCGTGCGATCGCGTGTAATGTAAGTCAAATGACATCTCGGCTTTCGTCGCCTTGAATTCTCGGCTCGGACACAATGTTTAATGCAAAAATATATGCATGAAAAATCTTTGTCACAGCTCGTAATCTAGCACGATACATTCGCGAAGTTCCATATTTTTAATATATATCGTGATTTCCTGCTTAAAACGTTCAGATTAACACGATTTAACAAAAAATCTTTCGCCAACTTCTGAAATTTATCAAACACGAACTTGGTATCACAGCTATAATTTGATTGGCTGCCTGAGGTCACGTGCTCAAAATTGACCAATCACGAAACTTGTAGTAGATTTCGGCAAGAAAGCGTCATTAGAAACAAATTTTGATCCAATGAAATCGCTTGTTATAACTACGGAAAAAAACAGGCGATGTTACGAAAGCGCGATTACGAAATGAATGACCGCCGTGTTGTGACAGCAACTACATGTGTGTGACAGTGTCGCCTCAAATTGGATTGCCCACTAATTAAGAATATAAACTTCGCTTGTGGTTCTCTTTTATTGCATGCATGCGCTTCTAAGATCAAAGGTCGATAGTGTGAAAAGTTAACTAGTAGAACAATCGTATTTCCGGGACTTGCCGCGGATGTTTTCAAACAGATTATTAGAACTCCATTCAGCGATAAACGGTTGATTATGCAATGAGAAGCGTTATGTGCAAATGAACAACGAACAACAATACAATTATGTCTGTGTAAAACTATCAGTAATAAAAGTGTACATAAATTTTGGGAGCCATGCGTTACCGCGCGTAGTAACCGAAGTAGCGCTTTATCGAAGAGCGCAATAGCGAGCGATCACTGTATATAAATGTAGGTGAAATGGGGTTTAAGGTCGCGTCTAAGATTATTGCACTAATATAGTGTGTACTAGTCCCGACTGATGCCGATTTATAGTGCTAGCACACCGAGATACCATGCCACAGTTTAACATGAATATCCCACTCAGACACAGTATACTGACCAGTCGTTGTTTTAGCCCCTTAATGCCGTGTGCCAGACAGGGTAACAACAAGTACCATCGTTTAACGTCTTTTGGTATGGCTAGGCCGGGGATCGAACCCGGACCTTCCGCTCTCTGGGCGGACGCTCTACCACAAGACCACGGAGGCGGTCGTGTATATAAATGTATAATACTACTAATACTAACAATACTAAAAATACTAGCAATAACAATAACAACAGAAACAATATGGTCCTGTAATCATTGTCAACAGCATATGTCTAACCGCTCATAACATTTGAGATTTTTCCGGAATCAAAGCCCGGACTTCTCTGTTAAGTGCCTTGGAACCCCTGGTGAAGTGGGAAAGTATTTGACTTACGTGCCACCCAGTTGTGATCCAGTTCTCCCAGCTTCTCCGTCGTCTCGGAGCCAATTGCCTGTAACGCCAACTGCAACTTCTTCCGATGAAGGCAATTCTTCATCCCCATCTCCTGAAAGACACATTAATACAACATGGCTTCATGCCTAGTGCGTGAGCGAGTATGGTTTTACGCCGCTTTTAGCAATATTCCAGCAATATCACGGCGGGGGACACAGGAAATGGGCTTCACACATTGTACCCATGTCGGGAATCGAAACCGGGTCTTTGGCGTGACGAGCGAACGCTTTAACCACTAGGATACCCGACTGCCTAGTGAGACACACACACACACATACACAAATATATTCTTGTTTCAGTAAGTCATAGAATGAGACAAAACAACTTATTTGTTGAATGAATTTTCATCAACCAGATTGTGGTTCGAACACATACATAGAGATTATATAGATGATTTCCATGTAGTAATTATCACATGACAGGCATAAAAGTTGTATAACGTGAGCAGTCTAAGTTGTCATGACATTGGTTATCTCCCCTTATCGATATGTCTATATCATGTCCTCCATGTTCAAAATAAACAACTGATATAATTGCAGCACCATTAGAGTAACTGAATGCTTTATTTCATCTATACATGACGACCAAATGGCTGTCACGCAACGTAACATTTCTCCACCAAGTTCCTGCTTCGGTTATATCCCCTGTCTAGACCAACCTTTTCAAGGTCCTGCGTTGAAGCACGTAGCAGCTGTTCTCCGTTGCGCACCCAGCGCTTGCAGTCCACCAGGTACATGTTAAGTCCGATGTCGTTCATCCACGCAGTGACACGGTCGCCATCCCAGCGGGCAAACGGGATGTCCAGATCCCTGTAACACACGTTTATTTCTGATATCCGACAAATGGAAAAAACACAAAAACAACATTATTGTATGCCTTGGTATAAGAGTAGCACTGAAAGAGATATTGATCTTATTGAAGAAAAGGTGAGTGAGTATGGTTTAAGCAACGTTCTAGACTTTAGGTCAAGGTCAGGGTCGGCGACATGGGTGATTGCCATCATATTGCTGCAACATTGCTGCAACATTGCTGGAATATTGCTGAGCAAAGCATTAAAAAACAAGCTAACAACATTCCAGGAACATAAACGGACTTCCCATCCTGTGCCCATGTAGGGAATTGAACCTAGGTATTGGGCATGGCAAGCAAATGGCTTACCCACTGCCCCATAGGATATTTACTCAATCCGGCAAGCTTTAATTTTTATAATTATACCTGTATATGAAATTTGAAGAATATTTTAACAGGGACACAACAGAAAGAGAGGTGAAGAGATGGAGAGTGAGGGGAGAACTGAGCCCGTCGAGGCTGCAGTCACTTACGTCGTTCCCTTGAGGTCTTTAGACCAGCCGAGCCTGGCTGTGGCGGTAGCTCGCACTCCCCCTCGTCGGAACTCCCCATCCCTGTCACCGTCAAAGTCCTGAGAACTGCTTCGTTTTAATCTGGGGAAAAAAAGAACAGCATGGGTTATAAAACAGAACAGCCATGCAACTAAAGTCAGCACATTTCGATGCTCTTGTCCAACTTTTTCAATCTGCCTTACTTTCCAAACAACGTCAGTCAACACGGTGCGATACTGTTGTCCAACAACAAGTTTCAATCTTCCTCACTTTCCAAACAACGTCAGTCAGCATGGTGCGATACTGTTGTCCAACAACAAGTTTCAATCTTCCTCACTTTCCAAACAACGTCAGTCAACACGGTGCGATACTGATGTCCTACAACAAGTTTCAATCTTACTCACTTTCCAAACAACCTCCGAAGGCCTCTCTTCTTCTTGTCGTGGGCCATGTTGCCTCCGTGTCCGAGATGCTGAAGGCCATCTTCATCGTCTGTGACAACTTCAGTGTGAGCTGCAAACATGCAACCTCGTTCTACAACGCTTAACACAGCATTTACATATCACCCTTTGCGGCAATGTTACCTTGTGCTTCCCATTGATAAACAACCCACCTTTCATCTACCATGTCTTGCCCAGTGTGCTGGTTGGTTGGTTGGTTGGTTTGTTGTTTAACGCCGCACTCAGCAATATTTCAGCTATATGACGGCGGTCTGTAAGTAATTGAGTCTGGATCAGACAATCCAGTGATTAATATCATGAGCATCGATCCACGCAATTGGGATCGATGACATGCATCAACCAAGTCAGCGAGCCTGACCACCCGATCCTGTTAGTCGCCTTTTACGACAAGCATGGGTTGCTGAAGACCTATTCTACCCCGGAATCTTCACGGCTACCCTAGTGTGCTGGACTGGACTTACCGTCTTTGTGGGTGAAAAAGTGAAGCTTGGTGAGACTATATAAGTACCATTGCAGCATAGGCTATTCTTAACAGGTTCGTGTATACACATTCCTCCACAACTGGGGACACCAGGAATGGGCTTCACACATTGCAACCACGTGGGGAATCGAAACTCGGCTTTGGACGTAACGAGTGAACACTTTAACCACTAGGCTAATCACAAGTGGGTCTGTTCTGGCGGTCACCAGTCGTCCAAGGACTCATGATACTCAGCATCCAATCCCCAACCTTGTGTTTGTTTGTTTGTTTGTTTCCTGTTAACCCCACACTCAGCAATATTCCGGCTATATGACGGCAGTCTGTATATAATTAAGTCTGGACCAGACAATCATGAGCATCGATCCACGCTATTGGGATACGATGACAAGTATCAACTAAGTCAGCGAGTCTGACCACCCGATTCCGCTAGTCCCCTGTTACGACAAGAATGGGTTGCTGAAGACCTTGTGTTATCTAATCGGTACCATCATGGGTCGAATACAATCAGGATTGAAACTGTTCAAGATTATGTGAAACATGACTGAGAGGGTGTAACGCTGCTTTGAACAGTATTTCAGTTTTAATACGGCGTGTCAGCTTAATGTGGGAGGAAAGCCTTAAGTGATACAGATCCCAAACGTTTACCAATTTCGTGAAGCCCACAAGCACAGGTATGGTGCTGACAAACCTAGAAACATATTAGGAAAAACTGTGATAAAAAAACATAAAACACCCCACCAACTCTGCAAAGTGAGTGAGTGAGTTGTGTTTAATGCCGCTTTTAACAGTATTCCAGTTATATCGCGGCCTGTCAGCTTAATGTGGGAGGAAAGCCTGAAGTGATGCAGGTCTCAGACGTTCGGTGAAACCCACGAGCATGGGTATGGTGCTGACAAACATAATCGGGGCGAACCGTCTGCACAGTGAATTGTAGCATTCTAGACGATTGGGTCACCCGTCTGCCCCCAAAATGAGTGATAATATCTTATAATAATTGGTATATCAAAGGTAGCACGTATTTATGATTATATACAAGTTTCTGTGCTCATAAATATATTTATGCATGCCAAGGATAAGACGTGTGTAAATATTTCAAAATGCATATATGAATGTGGTACTGATTTCGAATATGCCTCAAACGTAGTTAGCACAAAAATGTGGTTATCTAACTAATTGTAACCGGATTTTATGTTAAGACAATGTTGGTATCAAACAGCTTTTAGTTATTATCAAGGCAACACACAATACATTTGGGATTAAGTCAGCCATGAAAGACTTCAAGGCCGAAGCAGTAGACAAATTTGTTTATGGATAACAACTTGTTTATTATCTTGTTATAGTCTTGCATGATATCGCTATATCACTATAATAAAGAAGCTGTTATCCATAAACGTTTGTCTACTTTGCCTATCGAACAATTCCAGGTAGTATCAACAGTATAGATAAAGGGAATATAAAAAGACACATTAATTTAGAAAATAAACAGAATTGATTAATACATGGACAGGTCTCGAACAGATTTTTGGACGAGGAGCGCTCACTGCACTTGGCGCTAGGAAGCATCGGCTGTGACGCTAACGGTTCGAATTCAAACATCTTTTGGGACATTATAAGTGGGCACTATGCATATCGGGTATTACTTGTCTACAACTATCTGTATCACACGGGTTAGATGACTATTCAATACACACCATGCAGGACAATGATTGGTCGGTTCTACCACTGAGCAGGGCTTATTGGTCCATAGGAAGGCACACCTCAGTTTGAAACAATGCTGATTGGTCCACGGCTATGCAAACTGATTAATGATTGGACGGAATCATCAATGTCTTATGAAACACTGCTGATTGGACCACGGCTAAGCATAGTTATTACTGATTGGTCAGAATCATCAATGGTCTTTCAGTCGATTGGTCCCATAGCTTTCATTGAATAGGTCTAAATGAAGGGTGATTTTGAAAATCAGTAAATTTGTCCATATTTGCTGAATGTGGAAGAAAGATTTCAAAATAAGATACTGCTTTTGATAAGTGAACAATGTGTATGTACAAAATACAAATATATTCATTTACAAAGGTGACATAGGGTAAAAGACGAAAATTATTTAAACGGACCCAACTGGCACAGTGTGTTAAGAATGCCAAAAAACATGCTGTTCAGTGATTGGTCAGATCTGTCAATGGAAGGCCCTGATTGGCTGGCCATGCTGCAGGTGCAAGGATGGATGCACATGCGGATACTGAAGCATGGTGTCACCTAAGTTGGGCGCAGAGCAGCTCCGCTTTCCTGATCGGACTCGCATTAGAGTTTTCCCAAACATGGGGAAGCCTCGATTGCGCTTGGGCTCTTTGACTTCCTGTTCCCTAAAACGCTCTTTAGGCAACGTACCGTAACCGACTGTGTCAGTAGCTCCGCCCTTCTTCTTACTTGTGGACTGGGTCTGAAACAATGACAACACTCATGAGGATTTCGTGACAAAAGATGGATTCACTGAATGAGATTTCAGATGGAAAGTTTGGCTGGCTGTTACTTGTTTAATGCTTCTCAGCAATATTCCAGCTGTGTGACGGCAGCCTGTAAATAATTGAGATTGGACCAGACAATTCAGTGATTATAATTATGATCAACATGCCGTCGATACCCGTGAAGATTCGGGGTAGAATAGGTCTTCAGCAACCCATGCTTGCCATAAAAGGCGACTATGCTTGTCGTTAAAGGCGACTAATGGGATCAGGTGGTCAGGCTCGCTGACTTGGTTGATACATGTCATCGATCCCAATTGCGTGGATTGATGCTCATGATATCAATCACTGGATTGTCTGATCCAGACTCGATTATTTACAGATCGCCGTCATATAGCTGGAATATTGCTGAGTGCGGCGTTAAACAACAAACCAACCAACCAACCCATGCCGTCGAGGTAATGACATGCACTCAAACAAGTCAGCCTGACTGCATAGTCCAGTGTTTGTCTGTTTGTTGTTTAACGCAGCACTCAGCAATATTCCAGCTGTATGACAGTGGTCTGTAAATATTTGAGGCTGCATCAGACCATCCAGTGATGGATATCATGAGCATCAATCCATGCAACTGGGATACGGTGACATGCATCAACGAGCGTGACCACCTGATCACGTTAGTCGCCTCTTATGACAAGCAAAATAGGTTGCTGAAGACGTATTCTAAACCGGATCTTCACGAGTTTCATAGTACAGTAAGTCGCCTCTTATCGTAAGCATAGGCTGCTGGCGACCATGTCTAACCCAGAATCCCCGCTATTATTCAGCAGTACAATACATGTACTAACTTTCTGCTGTGCTGGGGCCACGTTTTCACAACTGTTGGACCGTGTCATGCCGAGGGCTTCTCGTGTGTTAGGCGGTAGAGTGGGTGTTCCGTAGTGGTTCGGTCCAGTTCGGTCTCCCGCATGAACTGCAACAACATCAACAATTGAAACAACATCAGCATCAAAATTTACACTGCTTGAAACACTGTTTACCCATTATTGTCTCCCTTTGAGCTCATTGTAACCATAGTTTACTGTGTATTGCTGACAGCGGCTGAGCATACTATCTCCCTCCTTCATGAGGTGAGGTGAAATGGGGTTTAACGTTGCGTCCAAGATTATTGCACTTATATAGCCACGTGCATGCACGTGTATGTGTGTGTGTGGCTGCTTGTACTAGTCCGGACTGATGCCGATTTATAGTGCTAGCACACTGAGATACCATGCCGCAGTTTAACATGAATACCCCACTCAGACACAGTATACTGACTCCGAGCTGACCAGTCTTTGTTTTAGCCCCTTAATGCCGAGCGCCAGACAGGGTAACAACAAGTACCATCTTTTAACGTCTTTTGGTATGACGCGGCTGGGGATTGAACCCCGGACCTTCCGCTCTCCGGGCGGACGCTCTACCTTTAGACCACGGAGGCGGTCCCCTCCTTCATGACGAGGCTGTGCTTACCTGGTGTGCTGGTTGCGCTGGGGGATGCGAGGTAGTGGCGGCCGTCGTTGTACTCATACTGAAACAAAGAGTGGAAAGGTACACGGCTGTAATTCTGTATATATGCAAATGTGGCATTTCACTACATAGAAGTAAAAGAACAGATTTTTTCATATGACCATAGTCAATGTGTCAGGGATGACAGATTAACTATAGTCATGTGAGGTGAGGTGAAATGGGGTTTAACGTCGCGTCCAAGATTATTGCACTTATATAACGACATGCATGTACGTGTGTGTGTTAGTGTGGCTGCTTGTACTAGTCCGGAGTGATGTCGATTTATAGTGCTAGCTCACTGAGATACCATGCCGCAGTTTAACATGAATATCCCACTCAGACACAGTATATTGACTCGAGTCTGACCACCTTCTCCATTTGGTCTCCTCTGAAGACCAGCTAGGTTCTTTAGGACGAAACCCTCCATAGATCTCCTTGATGAACTCAGAGCAAATCATTTTCTTTTATTGATGTATGTGGTGAGTTCACCCGCATCTTGCTGCTTGATTGATACTATGATGTTTATTCGTTTCTTACAATATTCCAGCTATATGATGGCAGTCTGTAAATAATCCAGTCTGGACCAGACAATCCAGTGATTGACATCATGAGCATTGATCCACACAATTGGGATACAATGACATGCACCAACCAAATCAGTGAGCCTGACCACCCGATTCCGTTAGTTGCCTTTTATGACAAGCTTGGGTTGCTAAAGACCAATTCTAACCCGGATCTTCACGGGTGTGATGCCATCATGTATTGCTCGTGTCAATTTTTTTTAATCATGTCACAATGTCACAAGGCAGAGATTTATCAAAGATACCAAACTAAGTGTCAGTCTATTCAGGAAAAATTCTGAAATTGTTCCACATTGGATTCTTTCAATGTTCTCATTTTTGAGTAATTATTTTGATAAATTTAGAGTAATTAGGATATTTCATATTGAAAGTGGGAATTTTTACTGTCATTTACTGCAGACTGAATATCGGCCTCGGAGTAGGTCGAGATAAATTCCAAGGTCATTTTTAAATCTACCGAGTTTCTTTAACATGCCTTTCAGCATCTTAAGATGCTGGACATTATTGGTTTCCTATACCTGATTTCATTGGCAGTTGATATGAGGTGCTAACGTTTTCACAACAGTAGAATGATTAATGTTTATAGATGTCTGATCTGATGAAACGTATGCAGGTATTTTTGCTTTCATGTGTGCACCACATTAACAGTCCTGTTCCTAAAGTGAGACATCTTTATGTATCAATGTGAACCACATGGAGTCTCTGTAGAGAGTTGTGTCCCCTTACATGCGAGTTTTCTCGGATGGCGTCCCCTACAGAGGGCGTTGTGGACGAGCTGGTGGAACTGGTGTCATCTTCGTTTATAAGGAGCTCATCTACCACTGCAACATCAAATACACAACTGTCAGAGAAAATATTTAACAAGGAATTTGTGTCTGAAGCTGAAAAATAGTATACCCGCCGCCAAAAGAAACGTGAATGGTTAATAGGTGAAGACTAACTCATATTCAAGAGATATTTGATTGGTTCAATGCACAAACGAACATAAAGATGTGTTGTGTGTCCGTATCACGTGACGTCACAAATCAAAGTCTCGAGATGCACCATTTGTCTCCTGCAGGATCAGCGTGTAAAGTTTGGAAATCATGTGCAGCATATCGTGATGAGAATAAAGACACTGTGGTAACACTTTACTAACTGTTGGTTCTGTCATTAAGTGGTACACACTGGAAACATGTCTTCTTAACGTACATACTTCTCTCTATGTTTCCATTTCTTTTGGTGGTGAGTATACAAGTGCCTGGTTGTCATGAAAGAGTGAGTGAGTGAGTGAGTGAGTGAGTGAGTGAGTATGGTTTTACACCACTTTTAGCAATATTCCAGCAATATCACGGTGGGGGACACCAGAAATGGGCTTCACACATTTTACCCATGTCGGGAATCTAATCCGGATTTTCGGAGTGATGAGCGAACGCTTTAACCACTAGGCTACCCGACCGCCGCTGTCATGAAAGAACCATGATAAGCATCTGCTTGAATTCGAAAGCATCATGTTGAGGTAAAAAGTGGAAAGAAAATGTTTCAATGAGGATGTGCCAAGAACAAACAATTCCCCACACTTTCACTCAACACTTTGTCAGCGTCGAGGATGTTTAATTCACCTGAGCATGACTTCAAAATATTTCCTGCAAAAACAACAGCGGCCGCGTAAGATTTATTGAAACATTCTCTCTCATGAGCTCGGGAGTTTAAGAATTCACCTTTGCGACCCTGTGCTTGAACAAGTAATTCTTCCACACGCCGATATCGTTTCAGTAGTCGCTTCATATCATCCAGTTTTCGATCCTGCAACAATCAATCATAGCAACGTTATGGTGTTTGTTTCTTAAAGCCGCACTCAGCACGAATCCGTCTGTCGCCTCTTACGACAAGCATAGTCACCTTTCACAGCAAGCATGGTTCTAACCCGGATCTTCACAGGGGACAAGCATAGGTTGCTGAAGACCTATTTTAACCTGGATCTTCAGCTAACCTGCATCGTCAGAGATTGAGTCAAGCATGGTTCGCTGAAGACCTATTCGAACCCGGATCTCCAAGGAGCATTGGTCATGGATACAGGCTGATAGATAGTTTGTTATGGGTCATTGTGACCCCGAACAGCGGTAGAAACTAACAGTTTTAGTACTCTAACATATAGCAAAACCCTTACAAAGGGTAAATTTCTACTAGTCCTTATGACACCAGGGCCCTCTTGCACAAAGCGATCTTAGCACTAAGATGATCGTAACTCCCATACTTTAACATAGGGTTACAATAGTCTTAGCGCTAAGATCGCTTTGTGCAAGTTATCAACATTTCACCATACCTTGTCATCATTGGCTATCATGAGCGAGTCCACGGCCTTCTTCAGCTTTTCAACTTCGGTTTCTGAAATACATCAGCGATTGATTATTCCTGGGATATTTGAACCCATAGCTTCGATTCTCGGATTGTTCCTAGACGTTTCAGGATCACTGCCTCTCCTAGAATAATCAGGTGAAATACACTAAAAAGTATCACACAAATTGCTGCTGGAAATGTGCTCAACTGGCGTTCCTTGACCAACCTGACAGTTGGCACATGTTATGACTCAGAATTCTCATTTAACATGCAAGGTCACATATTTATCTAGGATTCAAAACTTGGCAGAGAAAAAAAGGAAGGGGGGAGTTTAATCCTTAAATTGTGCTTAAACATTGCATCTTAACATTGCAGGGAAATTATATCAGTGAAATACAAGTCACCTCTATAAAGCTTTGACATCAGTTATTACTAAAATTGCAAAAATTTGAAATATATTGATTCCAATTTTGGAGTTAAAACAGACATTTGCTGCATACTTGGGGGCAGTTATAGGCAATACGAGTTACCTCCCTTACCCTCCTTTATCTTGATGTTTGATTGGTCGGTAAAATGTTAATGAAAATCAAGGGCAGGTAATTCAAGATCGCAAAAACCTTGCAAATGGATCCGTGTGTTAGTGTAGTTCACTGAAACGCGAGCCCTGGGGAAACAGATGATGCTCTAAGTAGCTTCATTTTATGTATTACAAGATAACTTAATCGACTAATTTAATTTCTAAGTTTTTCAGAAGTTTATATCATGATCACAGGTCAAAAAATGAAATGTATATATCTTGAAAAGTGGATCAGAATTATTTTGAGGGAACTTGTCAGTGGTCATTGGGAGGATCATCTCTGCCAAATAGCAGTTTCTTTGAAGAGTCAGTCTCAGTAAAAACAATTTCTCTTCACTATATTCTAACTTTGTCAATATGATTTGTTATAAGGCACATTTTGGACTAGATTAATTTCTTTACCACCTGTCTAAGATTTGGATTTTTAATTCTGAAGAATTTTTTTTTTTTTATTCTCCATTTGGAACTGCCTGTTTTCATTCCTTTTTTGAGACACAGATATCAGATATGTTCCAAAAGCCTCACTCGCTAGTACTGAACCCTAAAAACTTCAATGGTGCTAGGTTTGAAAACTCGTCTGACACGACCTCCTGCTTGGAGACTAGTTTCAAAGGAGGAGAAAAAAATATGAAATCTCAGAGGATTGAATTAACGACAACATTTACCAGGTTATTCAAATGTCTAGATCTCAACTGGTCTGAGACACGCTGAGCTCATACAAAAAAATAATAAACTCATTTGTGAAGAACATAAAATCATACATAAATATAACTTATTCTACATAATACAATTGTGATGTATACATTAAGCAGTGCTTGAACTTTAAAAAAATAAAATAATATCAATTTATATCCTAATAATGCTTAAGAAATGTGAAATTACATTCAAGCTGCTATATTAAGAGAAGCAAACAAAATCAATGCTAGTAAACACAAAGCAGGTGCTATGTCCCCTCCCACCACAGAATGGACTGCTCCAAGAATGGCGATGGATGAGAGCAAGTGAAACAAAGGGGTGAGTAGAAATGTCGGAGTGAAATATTCAAGGAAGGCTGTGCAAAAGAAACAAAAGGTAACTGTAAAAATGAATCTTTGACAGGTACAATTGATTAAAACTTAAAGATATAGAAACGCGTCTAGAGTGTAAACTACATTTATGAAATAAGACAAGCAGAACTATCCTGATTATGTTTAAATTACTACACAATATATGTCTATACTACTTGTACTAGTTTCCTAGCTACTTGTACTAGTTTCCTAGCTACTTGTACTAGTTTCCTAGCTACTTGTACTAGTTTCCTAGCTACTACTCAGGTGATACAGAAAGTTCAAGAAATACAAAATACATTTAACATGGCTGATTTACACATTCACCGCAACACTACTCCAAATTGGCTTCTGATATGTTTCAGCTCCACTAAATTAATACACTGCCACACAAATCCTGCAAATACACAACATGCTTGGAAATGCACCAATCAGCGTCCCAGCCTTCAAACAAATCTAATCTAGCTCATTACAGCTTCTGCAGGACTATTGTCAAGGGAGATAACTCTGGTTATAGGAGTGTGAGGATGTTAGTGTCAGGTGAACACCGCAAGACGGTCTTACGTTTTCGCTTTAGCCTATCTAACGTTCGCTCGCGAACTGAATCTCTCGAGACATCTCCTGAAAAGTGAAGGTCATGTACGTTACGTGCTCAAGCAGTGATGCACTGAGGGGATGCAGCAGCCATTTTGGAATGTTCTACCGTCAATTCACTTTTCTCCTAAGCTGATAAATTTGGCATGCCACATGACATACATTAAACGTAATATTCATTCCATGCACAAGCATCACTTCCGAAAAATGCATTTCAAACCATCTAAGAATTTAATGAACATCTTGCAGGTTATATTAATCACATTTTTACAATGCTAGTAACATTTGGTTACACATAAAACAGAGTATGAGATTTTCCATTATTTAGGCTAAACTAAATAATAGTCTTGGTTCTCAGGCACCGCTCACATCATCATAAAGTTTGCCATTCCCCCCCGCACCCCCAAAATTTAAAAAAAAATCCTAATACCTAAAAATAATGTGATCCACACAGTTACTTCCCCTTACATGTGCACTGCTTTACTGTGCATCTCGTGTTATGGTCATGGCGGCAATAGGAGTTTGTAAGCTTGTTCATGCAGGGAGGCATTTTCCCAGGTTGATGGTACACAACTGTTCATTTGGTTTCATACTTGTTGGAACATCAAAAAATAAAAATAAATAAAAACATACCGCCCACCTGCACTATATTTTCAAAAGTCATTGCCTGAGAACCAATTCTTTTATTTTCTTAAGCCTTAGTAAGATATTCTTGAAGAGTGGACTTAGAAAGTTTGTTTCTTTTGTAAATGTTAGGAAACATTTTCTGCATCTACACACAACACACATGCAAAATTACAACACAACATTCAAGTCTACAACATGTCATTATTCAAATATTAATAATTAAATAATAATGCTCGCTTCATGCCATGCTCTGATTTCATTTCACAATTATAGAACAATATAAAAACTTGAATAAAGATTAACATTCTTTTTTGGAATGAAGATCACCCCATTCCACACAAACCCCAAAAGTCGATGAAAGAAAGTTGTCAAGAAACACCAATACAAACATTATTACAACTAATTCTTGAACGTGCACGACGTTATTAACACAGCACATCTGAATCAAACATAACGCAGCACATCCTGCACTAACTAGCTGTCATTTTTAATCAAAATATGATTACAATAAAACAAAGGATTTTACTTTAACCCCTGAGACAAAATGTCTTCCTGTGCATTAAAAAATCCTCTGGCAACAATTTATCATTGTTTCTGAAATTCCACTTCAACAGTATCTTCAAATATTGTAAGATATATGAAACAAACTTCAAGTCAGCCATTGTAACTAATAGGTATCCTGAGGACCTTTCTTTTGACATGTTACTTTGATGTGATCATTAAACAGCCATGGCTTGTTAAGGTACCCAAATTAAGGCCTGCTTAAAATTGAAATCTTACAAACATCTCCTTCAGTGGAGGTTAGGGTTCAAGTTATGTCTAATCACATACCTCCAGATTCAGGGGAGATAATTGTGCCATTCTTCCCAAACCGTGATCTTAAGTCGCAGATTTCCGCTTCTTTTATCGTGTTCTTGGCCTCGAGTTCTGTTATTTGTCTCTGTGAAAACATGGAAATATTTCACTGACAAACTGTCTAATTATTTTGCACAAAAAAGAAAAACCCTGAAAGGCGATGGTGTATTGGTGTCTTGTGAAACATTGTGCTGCTATATACAGATTACTATATCATACTATTGTAATATTACCATAACCTCTTTCTCGTCTGGTATGGTGGAAATCGGCCTATCATATTCCCACCGTCGGATGTCACACCAAGTGAGTGAGTGAGTTGTGTTTCACGCCGTTTTTAACAGTATTCCAGTTATATCGCGGCGTGTCAGCTTAATGTGGGAGTAAAGCCCAAAGTGATGCAGGTCTCAGACGTTTACCACTTTGGTGAAACCCACGAGCACGGGTATGGTGCTGACAAACCTAGAAACATAATCGGGGCGAACCGGGATTCGAACCCACAATCATGGTTTCTGGCGTGTCCATGGGACGCAACTCTGCACAGCGAATCACGGCGCCTTAGACGACTGGGCCACCAGTGCCCCTGATGTCACGCCAAGGGGAGTTTACGAATATCTCAAATCTGATGTCCTTTTTTATCAACATGACCTCCCGATTTAATACTTGCAAGAGAGTAAAAGCAGGGGTAAATTTAACAACAAATTCGTATGTAGACAGCAGGGCTTTCTCCTTTTAAGAATTGACCTTCACTTTGTGTGAGTTCATTGGAGTATGAACCTTCATAGAGTGAGGGCCAAATTGTATGAACGTCTGAACTTGCTGAAATGCTGAGACCAAGATTAAAGGTTCTAAATGATCAGAAATGATGCTTATGTATGTTTTCGTGCTAGGGAATTCCCAGGGGTTTCCCCAGGAATGTGGAAGTAGTACGTCATTTCAAGAACACAGTCTCGTGAAAAACGTATGAACGTCAAATTGTGTCCTTCACACACTTATAAACGTCAATTTCGCGGTCATGTGACCGACCTCTCGTCCAATGGAAAAGCCGTATATCCTGTAAACTTCATATTAAAAAATTATTTAAAAGTAACTGGCCCTTCTCCAAAGCAACTGGCCCACAACTAAATGGTGGAGGCCACTACCGTACTGAGTAACATAGGGGCCTCTGAAATTTTTTAGAACTTCTCAGCCCTAAAACGTCTTTTCCTGCACTCTGAGATTAAATCTTGGCTTCCATGTGCCTCATTTCATGGCGATTAAAGAGCAAATAAGGTTGTTGTTGTACAGAACATTACATAATGGCCGCCAGCTGTGTCATGCTTCCGAGATGATCTTTGAGCCAACCATTCACACGACCTCATCCCCCCTAAATACTTTCTCATCCAAATTACATGATTCACAAGGAGTTTCCATTTAAAACAATTAAACATAAACAGGGAAGGGGTGAAATTTTGACTAGCCGGGCAAGCCATCTACTTTATGTTTCAGTAAGCCTTTCATAATTTTAACTGGCCACAGGCCAATGGGCCAGCGGTTAAAATGCCCCCTGCTCGCCATTTATATGTCAGGGGGGCTGCTTGAAGAAATACATTTTTTTTTTCTGAAGACTTCTTTTCAGGGTATACACTGTGTTCAATGAACAGTTTCTTACTTCCTTTCCTAACAAATTGTTTCTGACTTGTTTGATAGGCATTACTTAGAAGATGGCGGATGACAAGATAGACACAATTTTTATGGATAAAAGTAACTGGCTTTTTATAGTATTAAAGAAGTTGTTATCCATAAAAATTGTGTCTATCTTGAAATCGTTTCTGGAAAAATGACATTTAAAAAGAAAACAGAAGTGCCACCGACCTGTGCAGACCGGAGTCGGTCGTCTAACTCGCGTCTGTCCTTGTCTGCTGTTGCCAGCTTGATCTTGAGGCTGGAGATCTCCGCCATCAGATCCAGCTTGTGAGTCTCCAGCGACGTCCGCGTCAACAGTTCCTACAACCACAAGTTACACATTTAACACTAGACGAATAAATATACAACTCAAGTCTTAAATAGTGTCCTTCAGCAAGCAGGAACCGAGTCGATGATATCTACAATCTGAGGAAAGAATTTCGGAAGAAACAGTGTTATCATGCATAGAGTGATTTTTTGTTCAAAATCCATTCTGAGAGTGGGTTAATGGTTGTCGTGAAATGCTCCGATAGGGTCTGATTTCTACTTTCTGTGTTAAACACTTTATCTCCACTACAGGCACAGTGAGTGAGTGAGTGAGTGAACGAGTGAACGAGTGAACGAGTGAGTGACTACGTGAGCGAGTTTGGGTGGGTGAGTGAGTGAGTATAGTTAAACTTCAAAAAGTCAACACACCATGTCATAAGCTTCCCTCAAGTCACCGTGAGTGAGTGAGTGAGTGAGTGAGTGAGTGAGAGTACTTTGAGCAGTGTTTTAGTTATGTCAGAGCTTGCTGAGGGAGAAAAGCCTGAAGAGATGGTGGTCTTACACATTTATCACTTTGATGAAGTCCATGAGCACAGGTATGGTTTGGACAAACCAAGAATCATTATCAGGGAAAATATATACAACAAAGAAATTAACCCACAATAATCGGCTTCTGCGCAGCGAATTGCAGCGGCTCGACGACTGAGCAATCCGTGCCCCCCAACAACACTCTGAGTGGGTGGGATGAATGCCTCATCACCAGGCAAGTTAAACCCATCACAAACTTTGTAAAGGCCAATTCTTCATAGGTAACCAAGTCTCCTTATCAATTCTATGTCAGTTCCCAGCTCGAAAGTCTAATATTGGCAACACCACAGATAAATGTCTGGTAATTACATTTGTGATGCATTTCCTGTCATTAAATTGATAACACCAACACTAATCATACTAATGGTCTTTCAAGACATCAGTCGACAAGCCATATCAATAACAATATCAATAACTTTACTTTTCCAAATAACTTTCTTGTATCATTTGATAAATAGATCCCATAAACTTGGTATCAAAATCCGATAAAATCGCAGGAACTTTCAGTTGATCATACATCAGTGGGGTGTGTACTTGCTCTACATCATTAGATTGGTTTTCCTGCTACAGGAGTGAGTGAATGAATGAGTTAGGTTTAACGTCGCTTTTAACAGTATTCCAGTTATATCACGGCGTGTCAGCTTAATGTGGGAGGAAAGCCTAAAGTGATGCAGGTCTCAGACGTTTACCACTTCGGGGCGAACCGGGGTTCGGACCCACGATCATAGGTTTCTGACGTGCCCAGGGGACGCAACTCTGAGCAGCGAATCGAAGCACCTTAGACGACTGGGCCGGCCTGTGCCCCCTAAGAAAACAAGATGACAAGGAGCCATCTTCCATGCTTCTTTTCCAAGCACTGAATATGAATGTTTGCTGATACCAGAGTGAATGAGTATGGTTTTACGCCGCTTTTAGCAATATTCCGGCAATATCACAGTGGGGGGACACCAGAAATGGGCTTCACACATTGTACCCATGTCGGGAATTGAACCCGGGTCTTCGGCGTGATGAGTGAACACTTTAACCACATGGCTACCCGACCGCCCCTGCTGGCATCAGAATGTACCTGTTTGTCTGAGTGAAGTAAATAATTCTCCTT
This sequence comes from Haliotis cracherodii, assembly GCF_022045235.1. Taxonomy (NCBI): domain Eukaryota; kingdom Metazoa; phylum Mollusca; class Gastropoda; order Lepetellida; family Haliotidae; genus Haliotis; species Haliotis cracherodii. Next base: position 6,921,618 of record NW_027266270.1, read on the forward strand.
TTACTGTTTCGTCTACTGCGTAGATACAACCAAACAGTGATCATTACACTTGGAACGAGGGCAACTTGATGCCAATAACATATTACTTTGGTTCTTTCCGGTGCCATACTTCAATAATTGCACCCTATGATAAATAGCAACATGTGGCGCCGACCATATGGTTATCAATAACTGAAGGCGCTTCAGTACAATAAAGTACTCTTGTCGGAAGAACTGGTGGCCATAAACTTGATAAAACATTTACTTTATTCCCTGCCCCATGGAAGTCTGTGTGTGTCCCACGTAATGGTTCAGTCCCCTTTTGACGTCGGAACCTATAAATTCAGCTCAGTGCAGCAGCTTCGGTAACTAATTTCTCGTGGCTTGGATGGACACCAGGGGGGTGTGCCTGTGGGAGCACTAATGGCAGCACTAATTGTCTATCAGGGTAGTTATAGATCATCCAAGCATCCTGGGGCCTGTTCCAGATGAGTGAGTGAGTGAGTGAGTGAGTGAGTGAGTGAGTGAGTGAGTGAGTGAGTGAGTGAGTGAGTGAGTTTGGTTTTACGCTGCTTTTCGCAATATTCCAGCAATATCATGGTGGGGGACACCAGAAATGGGCTTCACACATTGTACCCATGAGGAAATCAAACCTGGTTCTTCGGCGTGACAAGCAAATGGTTTAACCACTTGGCCAACAAGTAAGATGTTGCCCCTCATAGATCATGAATGATGTCGAAACAGCATCAGCTAACAAAAGCTACCTACAGCTACAAACGGCATTACCCTATCACTAGCCTTGCTCCAAGGCTGTACAGAAAGAAAAGTCCATGGATGTGTAGTAATTCTATCCTCCTAACAGGCAAGTCTAGTAAGGACTCCAGTTTCTTATAGGGACAACTTGTTCTTGTTATTTACACAATCTAGAAATTATGATTTAAACTAATAATTATTGCCACGGAGACTTTTCCAAGTCTACCCAATCACAACCAGAGAGGGCAAGGCAAGACCACCCATGTTTCCAGTCCATTCATAATTCTTCATTTCCATTTCTTCAAGAAAATAAATCTCAGAATCTGAATATTTTTTCTAAAAACAGACCAATAATATCCAAATCAACCTAATCAAGCACCTGAGACCTCGAACAGCCATTTCAGCTATAAATCAGATGTATGTACATCTTCTGGCCGGAAAAACATGTAAACACATATCAAATATCCCTCTCAACAGGTACTGGAGATGGGCCTGGCACAAATAGAATCAGCCCGAGGATTTCAGCTCGTTTATTAGGATCACTCTCACTGCTCTCCCTTGACTGGTAGCCAGTGTCAGTCTCACCATCCTAGACTTGCATAAGTCTCTAAGGCAATAATTATTACTTCAAATCATAAGTTCTAGATTATGTAAATAATATGAACAAGTTGCCCCGAAAGAGACTGGAGTCCTACTGTCCACACAGCTAGACTTACCTATCAAGAGAATAGAATTACTACATATCAATGGACTTTACTTTCAGTACAGCCTTGCAGCAAGGCTATCGCTACCCCTTTACAACAGTGTTGTAACAAAGCAAGTGTTTCTGTGACGAACAATGATAACTCAGCAAGATCAAGATTTTAATAGTGAGTGAATGAGTGAGTGAGGTTTTATCCCGCTTTTATAGTTTTAGCAATATTTTAGCAATATTCCAGCAATATCATTGCGGGGGCACTACAAATGGGCTTCACACATTGTACTAATGTCGGGAATCGAACCCAGGTCTTCGGCGTGACGAGCGAACGCTTTAACCACGAGGCTACCCTACTGCCCCAGCAAGATTTAAATAATCAGGAAGAGACCTTCTGACCCAGAAAGTCTGACAGTAAGGAAAGTTAATTGAAAAAAATTATAACAGCACTAGCTATTTCCAATTGGAATCAGATTCAATCCTTTTTAATAATAGATTGCCATTTATTTCCAGTAGCAATACTAACGCTTAATATTTAGAAACAAACCCAGACCGTTGAAAATAATAAGTCCCCACCTCATGAAACCTTACATTAACAAGGTGAAACTTCAGCAGTATCCAAAGTCCCTTGACTGCACATAACCATCAGTGAATGTTTACTTTGTTTGTTTGTTGCTCAACGCCGCACTCAGCAATATTCAAGCTATATGATCGCAGTCTGTAAATAATCGAATCTGGGCCAGACAATCCAGTGATTGCCATCATGAGCAGCAGCAAGCATAGTCGCTTTTTACCGCAAGTATGGGTTGCTGAAGACCTATTCTACCCCGGATCTTCACGGGTCGAGTGAATGTTTAGGGTGAACTAGAACATACATGCATAGACACTCTGATACACTGCCATTTGTGGCCTTCGGTACGATACATGACGATAAACATGTTCTTAACTCTCTTAAAATATAACCCTTAATATGTGACCGCCTCTGTGGCCTAGTGGTAGAGCCTCCGCCCGGAGAGTGGAAGGTATGGGGTTCGATCCCGGCCGTGTCATGCCAAAAGACGTTAAAAGATGGTACTTGTTGTTACCCTGTCTGGCACTCGGCATTAAGGGGCTAAAACAAAGACTGGTCGGCTCAGAGTCGGCATATTGTGTCTGAGTGGGGTATTCATGTTAAACTGCGGCATGGTATCTCAGTGTGCTGGCACTATAAATCAGCATCAGTCCGGATTAGTACAAGCAGCCACATACACACACACGTGCATGCATGTCGCTATATAAGTGCAATAATCTTGGACGCGACATTAAAACCAATTTCACCTCATCTCACCTGGTATGTTGATCATGAAGACAATTAGTGAACCAAGGTAGCCATGGAGATAGTTCTGCAATTAATAAACTACACCCTAATGGTGGCATTATCACACTCGATGCATCAACATTCCTGTGATGATTCCGATCTTGGGTTTCCAAATCTTTCTCTTCCCCCATCAACAACCAAACAATGCCCTATTCACCAAGTTGCCACTCACATTCTCTGCCCAATTCACTTTGTAACTGAACTCTTAGGATGGTAATGGCCGAGATATGGCATTGCTTGTACAGGCACACACACTTGCATTTCCAGGTCACGACTTTCCGAATGCAGGCACATTGTCTCAGTCTAATTCTGAGGAAATATATTGTTTCAAGGCATGTTATCCAAACAGGATCCCGCAGCATGCTACATGACCATTGGTCCCCTGGAGGGAGGTTTATCAAGTTGCCTGGTAATCCTCCTAAATGTGTTAGTACAAGACAAAAGCCAAGAGCACCTCAGGGGGCAGGATTTCACCCCAAACCTTAAGACAACACAGATGCATTAACACTTGTTGTTAATCACTGCACATGCACATTAACAAGAGAGCATGGTTTCTGTAGGTATTGATATGGAGAGGGGGAGAGGGGAAAAGGATCATTGGGATGCTGGGATCTCCAAATGATGATGATGATTAATGACGAGGCAGTGGTAGACGTGCACAAGTATCTGTGGCAATAATTACTAGTTTAAATGATAATTTCTAGATTATGTAAATAGTAAGAACAAGATGTCCCCATAAAAGACTGGAGTGCTCAGACTTGCAAAAGTCTCTGTGGCAATAATTATTAGTTTAAAGCATAGATTCTAGATTACATAAATTATTAGTAAGAACAAGATGTCCCCCTAAGAGACAGGCGTCCTTCTGTCCACATATCTAGACTTGCCTAATCTGGAATGACTAAACATCCATGGATTTGTTTCATCCCTGGTATCAGTACAGCCTTGGAGCAAGGCTAAGACAGTGGTTTGTTTCACTGAGTGTGTTGCACAGTAAGGTAGCAATCATACCCTCTTGAGGCAGCTAAATGCAGGTTACTCCATGTTTCTCCACCGTCTTCAGTACCTGCTGCAGGAATCTACAGAATGGCGTGGTATCTACCGTATCATCCAGCCTTCTCCATGCGCTGCCAATGCAGCCATTAAACATTCAGGAGGCCAGAACACCGTTAGTGATGGCTATGCACTTGATGGTAGGGAATAACATGTGTTTATCCCCGACCATCACTGACAGACAAGGGACCTGCCTGGGGGAGGAAATAGCACAGACAAGAGGATACCAATAGCGATAAGACAATCATGGTTTTCCAATCCTAATCAGTCTTGTCCTATCCTTAACCCTGCCTCATGTGTTACACAATTATAAGTATGTAAACTTTCATGTAGTTTCTCGGGAAACTTGTCCTCATTGAACATAGAATGCATATAATCTTAAAACATGTAGCAATGGACGTAACTCTGGAAATAAATAATTTATGGCACCATGTTCAAACTCAATCTTGATAAGGATCTCTTGTAACTTCAATTGCTAAAATACTAAAAAGAAGTTAAGGACTAGCCGATTCTTTGAATTTACTATAGTTAATGGCATGACAGATCAACTATAGAAATGAAAGAATCAGCTTATCGAAGTCCTTAACTTTTTTTTAGTAGTATAGCAAGAGTGACACCATACTTTTCGCTGCATGCCATGTTTAAACACTGTCAAACAATGAAAGAATTGGCTCGTCCTTATCTTTTTGTGTGTAGTATAGCAAGGGTTAGCATTCACATTGCATATGTATTTTACATGAGCCGCATGAGTATCAGTGGGGGAGTAATGCTTTATGCCGCTTTTAGCACTATTCCAGCAATATCACGGCGGGGGACACCAGAAATGGGCTTCACACATTGTACTCATGTGGGGAATAAAACCCGGATCTTCGGCGTGACGAGCGAACGCTTTAACCACTAGGCTACCCGACCGCCCCTTGAGCTGCATCAGCTAACAGCTGTGGCAATAGCTACCAGTAGTGGCAATAGTACAGTCCCCGCTAGTCTGTCTTACAGACCCTGATACAAGTATATCAAATACAGCCCATGCAAGTCTATAATGTTTGGCAAGTCTAGATTACTGCAGTATCAGGAACTGAAGAGGGTCCTGGGCTTCTTTTTATTATATTTTTATTAAGATAATTTAACAACTGTTTTTTTTCTGTACGATGTTCATTTTAGGGACTAGACGTTAGTCTAAGTCCCCGCCCCCCACTCTCCCCCAAGCGTTCCCTGATAACATGTACAGAGTTCCCGATACAGCATGCATTAAATATCTCCCCTCGTCCTTACCATCAACTCCTGTAGTTTGTTCTCCCACATGGAGACGTAAGCTCCCGTGCTCGCTGGGCGTACTCCATTTGTGCGCGACATTTTCAATGTTATTGCTTATGTCACAGTTTTCACAATATCATATCCTCAACAGTCAGTTTTTCATCAAATCATATCCTCACTGATCAAGATCGACAGTTTTTAGGAATCTCACAACAGTTTCAATTCTCTTCAAAATAATCCACAACTGAAAAGAGAACAATTGAGCACACTTAACATAATTCTGCAACACGGAATAATCACATGAGAAGGCATCTGCACAAACTGATTAAAACTTTTACTCATCCTGTCTCCTTTTATCTTGTAACCAGATACATTCAAGAATTGAAAAAATATCATGTAATACAGTTAGTTTGAAATTCAACTCAACAGGAATTGGAGGGTTGATGGCAATTTTAAATCACGATTAGGGCACATTTTTATGCCAGATATTTATATCTAACAAAAACTCCAGAACACGAAACTGAAGCAGATTTTTATCTGTGTTATTTGAAGCAATTAGATTTTGATTTGCATCCTCCTACATGCAGATCTCTTCCGTAGCAGACGAATTAACCAAAAAACATCCTCTGAATCATCAAATTTAAGCAGATGTGTATTTGCAGACGGAAAAGATTTCACTGAAAGTCGGGGCAAAAACACTCCTTGATACTAGTTCATCATCATGATTTATCCATCTTCAAATTTGTGTACAGTTTCTATATGAACCCATAATCACAGGCATCAGTACTTAATCCTTCAGAGATGGACGCACGGGGGTTGTGCACTTGATGCGTCATGGTTCTCAAAGAGAAAGGCTGTCATTATTCAGAAGACGAAAGAGAAGATTCCTCAGTTCTTGGAGATTTACTTGATGTTAGCAGTCTTCTCATTGTCCTTTGGATTCCAACTGTCCTCCAACATTTGTACTTTAGTACAGTAACACACCGCAAATAGGATACAAATTGCTCTGGACACTCGCCAATACTCGAATGATTTCCTTGTCAAATCCTTTTTTATAATTTCAAAATTAGCTGACACACATGAATGGTTGTGAAGGTAGTTCTTCAGCAATGCTGGCAACATCACGTCAGAGATGGTTTCACACATTGCAGCCATGTGGGGAATCAATCCTGGTTCTTCGGCATGATGAGTGAATGCCTTAACCACTGGGCTAAACCACACACCCCTGAATGTTTCTGGTGAAATCGATAAACATACATATGACACCAAGGTAACTTATTTCCCTACAAGCACACACACCTGGTCACATTCTAGATCATAGAATCGGGCAAAGTTGTTTCATCATCATGGCAATAACTTGATCTCCTCTCCATTAAGAACAACTGACATGAATGATCTATTTGAAGTTGAACCATTTCTCAGGCGACTGAACAGTCTTATCCTCTATTCATTCAGACATATCAATAACTCAATTCTGTACCCCCAACACGTCCAATGTACACCAACATGAACAAGCTTCTTCCTAGCACTCCACAGACAAGACAAACTCATAAGATTCTTACCTTGAAATATCCCTACGAAAAGAATAAAAAAATGAACAAAGCCTTTTCATGACTTACTGACTTCAACAGCACCAGTAATTAGATAAGAACGACACCAATCCCACGATGATCCTCCTCAAATAAAGCATCCATTATCCATTCCCAACAAACAGCCCTCCATCAGTAGGAAGCCACTTCACGTGAACGTGTCAGTCAAAACACAAGGCAACATTTCATCCTCTTTCCCAATCCTCAAAACTTGATAAAGTTAGAAGAGGAGGATAAACAGTAGGCAAAACTATCTCTCAGGTTCCCAAACGTCACAAGGACGCCTTACAAAACCAACAAAGTCTCATTCAAGAAGCCTGTATCTCCTGAACACTGCATGGTGTTTTTTTGCCCACGAGTCAATCTTTGCTTTCCATCAAGGTAACCAAGCAAGACAATGCTCTATCCAGGTGGCACAGGTTTGTATCGTGTTTCTCCGGCAATTACGAGTTAATCAACGACCTCTGCCGTGATGTAAGTCGGTGCAAGCAACAGGTTTCTTGTGCAGTGAATCGTGCTCGGTTTTTCTCCCTTCTCAGCAGCAGCATCTGTTATCTCACTCCAGCAAGAATAAACGTGTAGATGACTTGCATCGGAAACTCCACGTTTTTTTGCTTTCTCATACCTTTTCTCCCTCCTCAAGAGCTTTACATGAGTCTTGACCCAAATCTTGTCTGATGGGGTTCTCACACTGTATCAGCAGGTTTCCAACATCTCCCAGAGCCTCATTTTCAGGAATCAATAGATATTACAGAATACAATATTGCAGACAGCTGGGAAATAGCGGCGTAAACAAATTACATCGGAAATGGCTTAGACAAATCTTATTTAATTTATTCAATGTCACTCATGTCTTTGATGGGTATTTGTTAGTCGTTTAATTACGCATTCAGGGAATGGCTTGTAAATAATCGAATTTGGACCAGACAATCCAGTGTTTGCCATTCATAGTAATGTTCCGTGTTGACGGGTACAAGGATACACAATTAACCAAGTCATCGAGTCTCACCACCCAATATTTAACTACCCCTTCGACCAGGATGGGTAGCTGGGGACCATGTATAACGCCAACTCAACACTGAGATGGTAAGCATTTAAAAATGGCAAGAAGTAGCTCTGAAACGTCATTACAAACAATACGTAGCTCTGAAACGTCATTACAAACAATACGTAGCTCTGAAACATCATTTCAAATAATACGTAGCTATGAAACATTACAATTAAGCAGCCCTCAAACGTCATTACAAACAATACGTAGCTCGGAAACGTCATTTCAAATAATATGTAGCTCTGAAACGTCATTACAAACAATACGTAGCTCTGAAACATCATTTCAAATAATACGTAGCTCTGAAACATTACAATTAAGCAGCCCTCAAACGTCATTACAAACAATACGTAGCTCAGAAACGTCATTACAAACAAGTAGCCCTTAAACATTACAAACAATACCTAGCTCTGAAACACCATTTCAAATAATACGTAGCTCTGAAACATTACAATCAAGTAGCCCTCAAACGTCATTACAAACAATATGTAGTTCTGAAACGTCATTACAAACAAGTAGCCCTTAAACATTACAAACAATACCTAGCTCTGAAACACCATTTCAAATAATACGTAGCTCTGAAACATTACAATCAAGTAGCCCTCAAACGTCATTACAAACAATATGTAGTTCTGAAACGTCATTACAAACAAGTAGCCTTTAAACATTACAAACAATACCTAGCTCTGAAACACCCTTACAAACAATACGTAGCTCTGAAACATCATTACAAAATATAATTAGCCCTGAAACATTACAAATAATAGGTAGTTCTGAAACATCATTACGAACAAGTAGTTCTGAAAAGTCATTACAAACAAAAACAAAGTTGCTATCATATTACTGTCATTGTTGAAAAATAAATATAAGTAATATTTTAGTTTTCAACAGTAAAGATTTTAATTGATAAAATTGGATTTCATGGTTTTTAACATCTCATGTTGACAATATCGGATTTGGTTAAATACATTATTGTACTACTTTTTTTATTTGTGAGCAAGCTGACAAACCCTGTAATCCATCCAATATCGATCACATGCAATTTGCATACCCAGCTGATACTGCTAGAAATATCACTGCCTTTAATGATCCTTGTAAACAAGAAAAGTAGATGATTTGACTTGTGTGTTCTGTGAAACTAATTTGGATGATGAGTCACTTCCCCGTAATCAAATAATCCTAAGATAGGTTTACATCTTGGAAACGGCTCCCTTTCTTTTACACAACATAAGATCAAAAGATCACTTTTTCTTCAGACGTTGAAAATGAAAAGTCAAGCGTCAGCAGCTGTTTGCTGGGACTGCGAGCCATAACTACAATAACAGACACCTTTACTCTTAACAGTCATAATTGAATAAACTTCATGTTTAAGTTTTTATTTAATTCAAGTTTTAATTCCCCAAACTATGACAAAGAATAACCTACAGGATCATGTGAAAAATAGTTTTTTCAGTGAGTGAGTGAGTGAGTGAGTGAGCTTTTAGCAATATTCCAGCAATATCAAGGCGGGGGACAACAGAAATATGCTTCACACATTATACCGGGAATTATGTCGGGATTATGTCGGGAATCGAACCCGGGTCTTCTGCATATTTTAAGAGCGAATGCTTTAACCACTAGGCTACCTGACTGCCCAGCTTTTCAGAAGATACTCCACACATAAAATATATATGTAACTGACAACATTTGTTCATTATCAACATCATCTCAGATTTCACAATGAGTCAATGGTAATTCAAGTCATAACAGCCTGACAAATCCATTTAGATTACTTAAATGTAACGTACAGCAATAAAACTGTCATTTGTATTTACTTATGTGACCCTTTATGAAAATTATTGTCAGACTAACAGGAAAAACTCATAACAATTTGTCTGGTATATATTCATCCGTCATGGACCGACTCAAATTACCAGACTGCTTATCAGCCCAACACTAACGTCTTACTCTTGCATGTTATAACTTTGAAAAACATCCATTTAAATCAGTCATCATGACTGCAGACTTGCTACAGATCTTTCTTGGTGCTGACGTTGAAATCATGTCATCTACTGAGGCTGACGCTGATTTACAAAATGGGATTCAATTTTTTTATCAAAATACTATTTGGGGGAAAACACATATACATGCACTGAACATTTTTTATCTATTTTATATGTAGAAAAATTTGTGAATAGCTCCACCTAGATGTCAATGTTTTTTACATGCCTTTTTCATAAAATTTGCATGATAGACAGTATCGAGAGAATTTGTGCATTATGGGTTTCATATGCAATAGAGGATGAGTATTATTTTCTTATTGTCAATTTTATGCATCAATTAGAAATAAGTATATATCACTATACTACTTTGTCCATCCCAATGTCTTTAAATATGAATCTGTTAGCTTACTCTAACAGCGTAATGCTGCAACAATTCATGATGTTTATTTATCGTGACATGATGTACAGGGGAATTGCTCTCTTAGGCTCAACAACCCTGAAATAATGAACCCCCTGCCTTTGGTCTTTTCAGTGCAGAAATAAAGATTGATCGAAATAAACATTGTTTTTCCCATTTGAAAGTCACATGTGACCCAACCTATCTAATCCTGTCTCAACTTTCATTCTCATCTCCACTTGCCAAGAAAGAAATCAACAACTTATAAAGGACGGAACACCAAGCTGAACACCACAAACCAAGTTGAACACCATTGACCACAAACTAAGTCAAACATAAGAAACCAAGTCAAACATAAGAAACCAAGTTGAACACCATTGACCATGAACTAAGTCAAACATAAGAAACCAAGTCAAACATAAGAATCCAAGTCGAACACCATTGACCATGAACAAAGTTAAACATAAGAAACCAAGTCAAACATAAGAAACCAAGTCAAACATTGAATCTAAATGTTCTCAACTTTCTTCCACATCTCCATCTGACAAAGATTGCAGACCAAGCAATTAATAGTAAAATTAGGACTACGATTGAGAAAGAACCAAGTCCCATCACACTAGTTGTCCTCAATGTTCATCCCCACCTCCATCTGACAAAGACATCAACAGGTTGTCAAGGAATTCCACTCACTGGTCCTCCTGTGTGGATGGCCTGTGGCTGTGCGAGCGTTTGGTTACCAAGCAACAGGTTGTCAAGGAATTCCACTCACTGGTTCTCCTGTGTGGATGGCCTGTGGATGGCCTGTGGATGTGCGAGCATTTGGTTACCAAGCAACAGGTTGTCAAGGAATTCCACTCACTTGTCATCTTATGTGGATGGCCTGTGGGATGTGCAAGCATTTGGTAACCAAGCAACAGGTTGTCAAGGAATTCCACTCACTCGTCCTTGCCTGTGGATGGCCTGTGGATGGCCTGTGGGTGGCCTGTGGGTGGCCTGTGTGTTTGGGAAGCAACCTGTGATCCACTGTACACCAGCGTAGCTCGGAAGACCTGGACCCTCCCTGGGTGTTAACTCTGATCTGTTCTACAGATCACAGCAGGCGTTCCACTCTTGTTCTATGATTCATGAGGTCTTTCACATCACATTTGGAAAAACAGAATGTTTCTGTCATAATCCTTTTTTTTTATCTCTGAAGGTAATTCTTTTTCGCCCATGTAATCATTGCTGTTGTGATATCATTTTCAGAAGAACATCACAAACAGCTGACGGGCAGAACATCACAAAACATCAACAGATTACCTCCGTGCATCTTTCAAAGTATCAATTTTCACAAGGAGGAATACTTCTAAATTAATCTTACATTTTAATACACAATCTTGACCTTCAAGTTCCAGAAATAAATTTGATTAAAGTGGCTACGATTTGTCCAACATGGTGTTCAATTACTCAACATGGAGACTACAGGCAGTTGTGACAACCAAAGCAGATGTTCCAGAGGATTCCATGTTGTTTCCATGGCTCAAACCTTGCACATGGCACATCACAAAATTATCTCAAGACAACTTAGGTTGAATACCAAGTACAGAAGAATTGATTGCACTATGCTGGCATCTTGATTATATTTCATCTAACAGAGTGCTCAGGTCTGATTTCCTGCTCTGACACGACTTCCTATTTGCCTCCATATGATTCTTTGAAAGTTTCTTTTAGAATCTCTGAAACAGTCCCTCCAAAGATATGTACATGTCCAGGTGGTCTAGTCTGTCACTTGTCTGCGAGACTTGTCAGTTTGTCCAATGTTGAACATGGCACAAAGTAGAATTCATTGTCCTTTTAAATGTTATCATAATACGCAAGTAAATGTTTCAGGTTGTTTTCCACTGCTGCATAATGTCTTATACAATTTTCTGATAATGGACGATGGCGCTTACAGGCTGTCATTATATAAACTTTTAGTTTCATCCACTTGAGGGTTGGACAAGCACTTCTCCCACACACTATTTCCTATTCTCAGTGCCAAAAGATACAGTGAAGCAGAAATCTGCATCCTTGGGAGTCTGGTATCAAAGCCAGATGCCGACCTCTCCCCCTCGTTAGTTCAGGTGAAAGACTCCTGCGTGTGTTGGCTGTTTATGGTGGGATGTTCTTGACAGGGGATGACTTCGTTTCCTTCCTGTTTCCTGATCCCACGCCCCGTTGGAGGAGGCTGCCCAACATCCCCCTTGGACTCACAAACAAACACAAACATCACTACTTCCAGATTCCCTTACCTTGGGCCATCGCCATGTCCCACACAAACATCACTACTTCCAGATCACCTTACCTTGGGCCATAACCATGTCCCCCACAAACATCACTACTTCCAGATCACCTTACCTTGGGCCATCGCCGTGTCCCCCACAAATATCACTACTTCCAGATCCCTTTACCTTGGGCCATCGCCAATTTTTCAGATTGGAAAAATGAAAATATTTTCAACAGCGATTGCGTAATATTTATCTTTACAATTCTCCAAGAATTAAACTCAATGCCACAAAAGCTGAAGTTCCCATTCAGCCTCGACAACCAACCATCAATAAATGACTCAAAACAAATAATTCACCTTTCTGAAATTTAAAGACAACTAGCATTCGACAGCAAATGAAATGATAAATCAAATTTCAAATCATACAGGAAAAGAATATGCCCTGGACTCATAAATCTCGGCTGTACAACCAAACTGTTCAATCAATAACGAGGCACCTGGTAATTGTACACTAATATATCTCTACATCCTGCGTGGTGAGTTTCCGTTTCACTTTCCCAAATTAATACTGCTTGCAATGACATATTTACATGTGGGAATGGGGCCAACTGACAGTAACAGTATTGACGGTCATGGCTTGCTTGTGGCCGATAATTATGTCCTGAGATTGACCGTCCCATGACCAGACAGTGCTGAGAACCTGACCGAACTGAACATAAATTGTTTGATAGGCATTACTTAGAAGTTATACTGTTGTCAAGCAAGGACAACAGTGTAGGGTCTTTACCGAAACGTCGCTTTTCATAGTATTAAAGAAATTGTTATCCATAAAACTGTGTCTACCATGAGAACTGAACATGATTGTGGAAATTCTCATACAACTTCACACAAATGACTCCATTTACCTGTACAACTACATACAAATTACCAAAGTCCTCCCCAAATTTAATCTTGTTATTCCTAATAGTATAATAATTCAAACAATTATAGTTAAATAGATCTGTGATCAAGAAGATGGTCTTTCATAAAAGTGATAAAATCATGAAAATCTCTAAAAAAAATTCTGAAAATTCTCACTTTTGTTGGATTTGCACTCAGCAATATTCCACCTATATGACGGCAGTCTGTGTATAATCGAGTCTGGATCAGACAATCCAGTGATTGACATCACGAGTATCGATCCACGCAATTTGGCTACGACGACATGCATCAACCAAGTCTACCTCCACAAGTTATTGGGGGCACGGGTGGTCCAGTCTAAGGCGCCACGATTCGCTGTGCAGAGTTATTTCCCTTTGTCATGCCAGAAACCGATGATTGTGGGTTTGAACCACTTCGGGCTTTCCTTCCACGTTAAGCTGACATGCCGCGATATAACTGGAAAACTGTTAAAAGCGACGTTAAACCCAACTCACTCACTCAATAAGTTATTTATGGGAAATATATATATATATATATTGCACTGATTAAACATACTGGCACATATAAATTTAATTTCTACTCTACTACATGAAATGAAATATATTCTATTGGAAAAAACCAGCATTAACATTTAACAGCATTAAAAGCAAGAGAATAATTATTTAGGGGATCATTCAGGTACAAGCTTTATCCCCAATCTAGATGTGGGTTCACTGAAGCACTAACATTAGCAATAATCTCATGTTGAAAGAAAACTTTAAAGTTTGGCCTGGTTCAACTGTTCACAGCTCCTACAGATTGAGGTGTACACCAATAACTGTAGCATCTGTGAGTGCTGGGAGCAGCTGGGAGGCTGCAGATGAGGGGCTGGGACTATCTCCATGTGCAGATAGAGCCAGTCTTGTAACACCCTGGAGGGAACCATCATGCTCACTTAACCTGCAATGACAGTCATCTAAAGAATGCCCGTGTCAGATATCAATAAGTTTATTAGTAAGGTTAGGGGAAGCTATTCAGAGAAATATCTTGTTTTTATGTTTGGATGGATGCCATCTGAACTTCTACACCTTAGTAAGAAAAATATGCAAGTTTATTTTTTTTTTAGACCAAGGCACCCGATCTTCAAAGCCTTGAGTAATCTCCTTCATCAGAGAGCCTGTTTATTTTGATAGTCTCAGAAAAAATTAGTTGGCCTTTTCTGGTACCTTCTTCTCTCCTCTTTCTGGTCTTTCATCAACATATTCAGTATCATTGCTGCACAGGCTAAAAAAAGCTTCTAAACTGATGTTAACCTAATCTCAGATTAGAGTGAGTGAGTTGGGTTTAACACCGCTTTTAACAGTATACCAGTTATATCACAGCGTGACAGCTTGATGTGGGAGGAAAGCCCAAAGTGATGCAGGTCTCAGACATTTACCACTTCGGTGAAACCCACGAGCACGGGTATGGTACTGACAAACCTAAAAACATAATAAGGATGAACCAGGATTCAAACCCACAATCATAGGTTTCTGGCGTGCCGAAGGGACGCAACTCTGCATAGCAAATTAAGGCGCCTTAGAACTGACTATATTGTTATCTTTGAGTTCGAGAGGTAGAAACTTTTTTGAATGAGAGTACTTCACTTCAAGGCTTTTTTTTATCAATGGCCATTGCATAAATGTTATTAATCTTGGCAAATACAGAACCATCTTGAACATTACTTGTTTTTGGGAGAACAGTACTGCAGCAACATAAGGTTTCTAATATATTGTGGCACAAACTAGTAGATTACTTAAATAATTGACTGCCATGTTGATCATTGTCATAAAAAATATCAAAATAAGTACACAGCTAAGTGACATACATACTTTTTCAAAAAATAATCTTATCTTGTATATACTTTCATTAGCCAATATCTTTAAGAAAAACGAATCCTACGACATTACTGATGATCTCCCTCGAAACATATGCAGTCCAGTAGAACTTCATTCAGAGAGATTTATGACACACTGCGCAAAAAACTACTTGTGGCATTTTACAAAACAATCGCTTCAGCTTTTCTGAAAATAATTCTCTTCTCCTTTGTGACAATTCCATTCAGAGAAATAGATGTAAGCAAGCCGTTCATACACCACCATTCATCATGGAGCATAATTCTGTCAGAATAATTCAGAGGATCTGCAATCTTGATAGAAAACCAGTGACTAAACATGAGAACCCAAGACACATGAAATATCACCATCCTTTCCGCATGAAGTCTTTCCAGAGAGAAAAATTGACACTTTTGAAGCATCACCTGTATTCCAAGAGGACATCATGTCAAGGACAGAAAAAATATTCCCATAGAACATCATGCAGTTATCTGCTGACTGAGATTGTCATCTTCGATTTGTTCAAAAATGTCACAGGTGAGTTGGAATGAGACGGCTCCTTTCTGAGTGCAATTCCAGAAACACAAACAGCTTGATAACTTTTTTTCCTCCTCTTCTGCGAAGCACCTGCCGACCTTGCAACACTTCCTCGGAACAATTACGGTACAATTACGCAACATCTCTTATCATACTTACACATCAAGGCTAGGACTGATTTCACAAGGAGAAAAAATATGGATGTGACGAGGAATAGATTTATGAGATATGGAAACACTTTCTCTCAATTCTGCCTCATCTTGAGCTTCCTGGAAGAAACCACTCTCCTACAAGCATCTTACAATAATTTCAGTGATCATAAGACTGAAGGACTCACTCACTCATAATGAGCATTTCTGAATAAGACGAATCCAGGGAAACCAAAGAAATCTCCACTTATATAGAAATCCCACTTCTTCCACCAATCTGAAGAAACAAATTAAGCTTCTTTCTCCACGGTGAACACTTTATCTTCATGGACAAGTAAGTAATTGCAAATCTTTCACCGAAATGCCCAATCCCCGTCAATCAGCACACCTGGGCAACACAGCTCTTTAGGAAATGAAATTCACAACTCTGGACAATACTCCAACACCAAGGTAATCAGGACCAATTTCTGGTGTCCCAGCAACACAGGTAGTCCGTAATCCTCCTGACAAACGGCAAACTTTCGCCAACCGACAGCAGGAAAGTGAATGTGAATGTCTTCGGCCAGTGAAGAGCTGCCCCCGCTTCCTGACACCACAGTAATTGCTATGGATGTCTGCTGTCTTGTCTAGTGAAAGTCTCCTCACTATCTGCGAGGCCCATCACAGCAGCACTGCATGGCAGTCTGATAACTGGTCTGAGGCGAGGATAGCCAGTATTTGGTGATAGTTGTATGGCCTGTGATAGGCTCCGGCTCTTCTCATGAGCTCTGTGCTGATAGACTAGCAGTAGAATCTGTACGCACCTGGCCAACAGGCTTAGAACATGCCGGCCAGTGGAATCACTTGCCTTTTTATCAGCTCTAGAGGTAACCCAATCCTTGTAAACATCATCATGATTCATACAGCCTTACTTTCAGTTTTTAAGCTACTGATTCACATTTGAAACATCTTGACACAACAAGGTGAACTACATCGTGGCCCTAGTTCAGGTTTACACTCATCAACACAAACAATGATAACTGCTTTATTCATTACTTTTCTTTCCCCACAGCTCAACTAATGGCTTCTTGGTGAAATCAGACCTGAGCAGAGTGAAATTGAAACTTAAAGACTAAGACATAAAAAATCACAAAGTTGATAACCCTGCACCAAGAAGCTTGTGTGCCTCACCATGGATGGGAATTATCTACAATGGACATCCATGATCACTATGGACTGACATACAGTCCCTCTATGTGTATGACATGAAATGAAATAATTCTACAGAAGAGTGAGTTAGGTTTAACGCCACTATGAACCCACCAAAAGAATGGTCAAGTCTTGTTGCCAGGACTGTATTCCACATGTGTAAGCTGAGGCCATGAGAAATTCTCTTCTAGTCCATCACTGCAGTATCAACACTAAGTGTATGCTGCCAGCAATATCATAATATACATAAATGTTTATATGATGTGAATGAAATAACATGTAATACCTCTATGTAAAATGTACATCATGTATATCTACCTTTCATGTCTATAATTATATACATGTCCATATGTAGATAGTCTGTACCCTGCCCTACGAGGGTGTTCTGTACAATAAAAATTCTTGATTCCACTTTGAACAGTATTCCAGTTATATCATGGCATGTAAGTTTGATGTGAGAGGAAAGCCTGAAGTGATGCATGCCATCACTTTGACATTTACTACTTTGGTGAAACCCATGAGCACGAGTATGGTGCCTCGAAACATAATCGGGATGAAACCGGGATTCGAACCCAATAGGTTTCAGCAGTGTCATAAGCATGCCACTCTGCACAGTGAATTGCAGAGCCTTTATAGACAACATGGCCATGGCGCCCCAAATTCTACAAAGGAACCCTCAAGACTTTTTATAATACATTTCAGGCCAAGTGTAGAGGCTGCTATAAAGACTAACATATAATCCCTGGAATGTTATACAGTCAAACACAGTTGTGTCGAATATGAACGGAATGATTCGAGTTATCCGAGGTTCGACTCAACCGAAAATGATAAATAAAGTAGGAAGCAAGCCTTTACTTCGAGACAACCGTAAGTTCGACACAGCGATGTTTGACTGTATATGAGGTTACATAAAAATCACTCCAGAAAGGAAGTCCTGAGAAATAAATGACTCAAAATTCTTTATTTCAGCCCTAGAACTGATAAAGATGCATACTGGCTACTAGCGTAGAGCTGGAGACAAAAACAGATGATTGGTTGAAAAAATATAATGCTCTAGGGTCTGTTACAGAGAGAGTCAAGTCTCTCAAACAGACCCTAAAATAAAAAATACCTTCAAAAGTTCTCACACAACTAAACAATTTGGCTAGATTTCAACATCAAATGAAGAGATCCTCAAGGATTCTTTCTATTGTATACTACTCTAAAAAAGTTTAAAGATCACCTGAAACTTTCGTATTAACTGCAGTTAAAAAAGAATATATAAATATTAAACGACTATTAAACTAACTTAACGTTACATAGTTTCACTTAAGAGACAAAACGTAAGTCAACAACAAAGACAGTAAACAGAACTAACCATTACAAGTTAGAATCCATTCCATTCTCACACCATTATGTTCAGCTCAAGTCCTATAGAATGTCATGGATCGTTATAGACTCATTCAAGCTTTCTCACACCTTTTCCTCATAACGTAAAGATTGGGGATAGTTTTGGGATACACATTAGCCTCTTCTGATTGTCAGATAGTGCCATGAGTTCAGCATAATCATTGGCTGGTATCTTCATTTCTTGGTCTTTTTCAAAACTAGGTTTGAAATGCAGCAATGCCATGTCATTGGTTGATGGAAGCCATACGTCCCAACACAGACTAAGCTACTCAGCAAAGACAGGCCTTTTGGCCTTTTTGCCTTCGATTTCAATAAGGGGGGGGTCAGGTAGCCTAGTGGTTAAAGCGTTTGCTCGTCACGCCGAAGACCCGGGTTCGATTCCCAACATGGGTACATTGTGTGAAGCCCATTTCTGGTGTCCCCCGTCGTGATATTGCTGGAATATTGCTAAAGGCGGCGTAAAACCATACTCTCTCACTCATTCGATTTTTATAACAACATCACTTAAGTCTAATTTTACCCACAAGGGACGGATAAAGGTGAAATTAATTTCAGTAATTCTAACTAAGCATAATAACTAGTGTTCCCCTGTCTTCATTGTTTGCAAAGAGGCCCATTATACAAAGCAACGTGACATCATACGAACTAGGGATGTCACAATTCGCCAATATACATTGGTGCATTGCTGACTTTTCAGACGATATGATACGCCATCTACATTTACCTGTATCGATTCATATTTTAATCATGTATCGATTCACATTTTAATCCTTTATCATTTCACACATGGAACATTTAATGACAGATTACCTGCCCCCCGAGAATTAACACTGAAAGTTCCTCGCTAAGGTTTTGAACTTACGAAACAAAGAACAGATTATCCGTAATTGCTCGTTGCTTGCACATTATTCTCTAATCATGCTAATTGACGCTATCTTGTTTCACAAATTTCCATCTATGCAGGAGAAATATCACACTGCAGTATCTAACATGACAAACTTCAGCACAATAAACCAGTGAGTGAGTGAGTGAGTTGGGTTTAACGCCGCTTTTAACAGTATTCAAATTATGTCGCGGCAGCATCAGCTTAATGTGGGAGGAAAGCCCGAAGTGATGCAGGTCTCACACGTTTACCTCTTCGGTGAAACCCACGAGCACGGGTATGGTGCTGACAAACCTAGAAACATAAATGGGGCGAACTGGGATTCAAACCCACAATCATAGGTTTCTGGCATGCCCAATGGACACGACTCTGCACAGAGAATCGTGGCGCCTCAGACGACTGGGCCACCTGTGCCCCCTCGCAACAAACCAGAGCAGGAAATACACACATCCTGGGACCCTTGATATTTGCTGCTTGATCAAAGCATTCTCAAAATCTGAAACAATGGCCCCATGACGGTCATGATTAATTTCCAACACAGATAACCATGACAACCAACCCATTACACTGGGCACGAAATATCATATAAAATTTACTGGAGTCACATGTTATCTTTTTTCTCGATTTTTAGTTGTCCAATATTCAAATTTGTAAAACACCAACTCCTTATGGTAGACCTCGTTTACAAGTAACATGTTGGTGAATCAGAATCCAATCAACAATAATGATGAACGGATCCGGATCAAGCTCTCAGACAAAGGCTTGTCATAATTCCCCACAGGGTCTCTGACCATCAGGTGTGTTGTGTAACACCTCTCTGTTATTACCAACAGATCATTATTAATAAGCTATTCTTATCTTCTCAGTTCATAATAAACAGTAAGGAAGAGTGTCCATATCCTCAGCTGTGTGTCACTTATCAGCCACGCCATGCTCACCGGCAGGTGCTTGTTCAGTCCTGCCGACCCCATCCGGCCAGTCATGTAAGGTGCTGCAATTCACTGTCCCTTGTGTGAAGGTGAGGTGAAAATTAGGTTTAACGTTGCGTCCAAGATTATTGCACTTATATAGCGACGTGCATGCACGTATTGTGTTCGGCTGCTTGTACTAGTCGGGACTGATGCCGATTTATAGTGCTAGCCCACTGAGATACCATGCCGCAGTTTAACATGAATACCCCACTCAGACACAGTATACTGACTCCGAGCCGACCAGTCCTAAATGCCGAGCGCCAGACAGGGTAACAACAAGTACCATCTTTTAACGTCTTTTGGTATGACGCGGCTGGGGATCAAACCCCGGACCTTCTGATCTCCGGGCGGACACTCTACCACTAGACCACGGAGGCGGTCTGTCCTTTGTGAGCCAGGAGTTTATGATCGTGGGTTTGAATCCCATATTCGCCTGATGATGTTTCTTGGTCCATCAGCCCTAACGATGCTGTGTGGTTTTACCCAAGTGGTAAACAAAGGTCTGCATTACTTTCCTCCCATATCAAGATGACAGTATTGCTGTAAAACCGAACTCACTCACTCACTCACTCAGGTCCAGCACCAAGGACAGAGTTTTAATCAACAAACAAATATGCATCCAATACGCACAAATGTTGAGACCGGACATACCTACAGCACATCAAAAGCAGTTATGGGTGTCTGTAATGTCATCCATCAATCATTACCACTGTCCACATGATGACTGATTCATTCCAGGATCAAAGTTACTATCTAAACAAACAATACACTACACCATTACATGACCTTACACGACCCTCACAATTAATTATTGGGGGTCCCCTGGATCCTCACTTCTGTAAGTCAAGGTTAAACCCTGGTGGAGAATTTCTGCAATTAATTTATAGCAGGAGGTGAATATTATTGTGCATCCCTACGGACGCAGTATATCCTTTTTCTGAGTCTGGTTTCAACATGTGTGTGTATTGGAAGCATATTTGTTCGTCGCGTAAAACCCTGTCCGTAGTTCGGGACTTAAGTGTGTGAGTGAATTTGGTTTATCAGTATTTTAGTGATATGGTAGTGAGTTAGGTTTAATGTCTTTTTTAACAGTATTCCAGTTATATCGTGGCGTGTCAGCTTAATGTGGGACCTTTACCACTTCGATGAAACCCACAAACACAGGTATGGTGCTGACAAACCTAGAAACATAATCGGGGCGAACCGGGATTCGAACCGACAATCATATGTTTCTGGCATGCCCAAGGGACCCAACTCTGCACAGCGAATCACGGCGCCTTAGATGACTGGGCCACCCGTGCCCCCTTTCTATTTGAAAACCAGTTCTTACATTCATAAACCCACACCAAAACCTTGATCTGGAAATCTACCTGCCTCTTCATCTATTTGTTCCCTTCACAGAAAATCAACAACCTTCAGGCATCGACCTTCAGGCAACCTGCATAATTCATCAGAGTAGCAGCAGCAGTGTCATGGGCGGGAGCTCCTTATGTAACCCTTCACCATAAACATGTCAACCAGGGATGTATTATACACAACATCACCATCTGCTTCAACTTCTTACCAAGTTGTTTGTTTGTTTGTTTGTTGTATAACGCTGCACTCAGCAATATTCCAACTACATGCCGGCGGTCTGTGAATAATCGAGTCTGGACCAGACAATCCATTGACTGACATCATAAGCATTGATCCACGCAATTGGGGTACGATGACATACATCAACCAAGTCGGCGAGCCTCAGACCACCCAATCCCATCAGTGGCTTCTTGACGACAAACAGTCGATTCTTACGGCAAGCATGGGTTACAGAAGACCTATTCTCTACTAGGAGCTCCACAAGCATATATAGAGTGATGTCGCCATGTTCATGATGGAGGCTTTACCCCCGAGTCAGCACTCTACAACCTCCCCAACACTTGCATCATGTGCAGTGCCATCGGGTCGGGTGCAGCGCCATCAGGTCGGTTGCAGCGCCATCATGTCGGGTGCAGCGCCATCAGGTCAGGTGCAGCGCCATCAGGTGGGGTGCAGTGCCATCAGGTCGGGTGCAGCGCCATTAGGTGGGGTGCAGACAAAGTGTTTCAAGGTAGCGGGTCCTGGGTTTGCTGTTTGAATGAGGGACCCTGTACATCTTCATTTTTTTAGTGAGTGAGTGAGTTAGATTTAACGCCGCTTTTAACAGTATTCGAGTAACATCACGGTGTGTCAGCTTAATTGGAGAGGAAAGCCCAAAGTGATGCAGGTCTCAGACGTTTAACACTTCGGTGAAACCCACGAGCACGGGTATGGTGCTGACAAACCTAGAAACATAATCAGGGCGAACCGGGATTCGAACCCACAATCAAATGTTTCTGGCGTGCCCAAGGGATGCAACTCTGCACAGCGAATCGCGGCACCTTAGATGACTTGGCCACCCGTGCCCCCTTCAGTTTTTAACAATAAAGCCTAAGTTCCATGGTCACCTCCTTGTTACCCTTCTGACTCTGGTTTGTAAATATTTATCTTAGGGCCCTACATTAAACTGGAGTGCCAGTGTGACCCCTGTATCAACAGCAAATACATACAATGCATGATGCCTTAGGCTTATTATGGGAAGGGATTTTCTTGTTTACATAAAAAAATCTGACTTGGAGTGTCCGAACATGGATTGTATCAGAACAAAAATATAAGATATAACTCACGGTCATGATACAGTTTGATTTGTTTTAATCATTTCATTTCGTGTAGAATAGCACTTGCAGAAGATATTATTTGTGGCCATTCTTTGTTTTTGTGCATATAGGTTGCAATATTTTGTGTCCAGCAAAACCCTCAACCAATGTAGTTAAGTACTTAGACAACTCTTCAGATTCTATATCTAGGTCACCCAATTCTTTATTGTATGAAAGGCAACAGGCCCATATACAACAGAGTTACATAACATATCTATAAGATAGAAAGTCAAGGTATCACTTTGTAACAAAAACGCATGATGTATGTTCAAAGCAAGTTCATGTTGGATTAGAGTAGCCTTGCAGGAGAATAATGAAGAGAGATGAGCAATGAGATAAAGACCACTGCAGAAAGTACTTGCCTCTCAGATTTTCGTATATAGAGCAAATAAACATAAAATGGTATTCATCTTCAACAACAACAATGTCGCAGAATGGGCATAACCTTCTCAACATCACAACAACTTAATTCAAATTCATCATTGCTCCAGCCAATATGTCTCCCCTCTCGTGTGTTGCTCCAAGTATCTATCCTCAGTGCCTGAATCTTCAGCAATACATCCACTGCATCCCACCTACCCTAACACCCGCACAGCTTTTTAGTGTGACCCAGTTACTGCAGAACATCAGTCTGACCTAATAAGTTCAGGAAAGACATCTTTATAGACCAAACCTCTTCTTTTGATCGCTCTCACATAAGACATTCACACAAACTGCACCTAAAACCACGTTCTTTTGTGACTCAATTCTTGTCAATTGAACAGTTCAATCAAACCAGTGTTCGAAGTGTAGGGTTCTTGGGGACCTCGAGGTTTGTACCTACAGAATTAAATGAATCAAGAGCCCCTAAATTTTAAACTTTTAACATGAGCAAAGATGGGGGGCAGATAACAGAGCATGAACATGACTAGTAGAATAGAACAGAATAGAAATTATTGTACAAAACCGCCCACTTGGGACCTGGTACAAAAATAGAGTATATATATATAATACAGAGAGGGCCTTGACTAGTTGCAATGAAAAGTTATAAATATCGATATACACAGTGGAACACAAATATTATTAAGGTCTAGAGAAATGTAGATATTCTTTGCATGAACAGTTTGTGAATGAAATATGAGGTAATGTGAAACCCTTGACTTACATGCATGACTTTGAAACTGAACCTCTCCATCAAAATGTTCAAATCAAACAAATCACAGAGACAAGATTCAAATAACACCAGTATCCCACGACAATTCTTCGTCCAGTACACCTATAAGTACATCCATGAATACACCTCACGGATACACCACACACCATATTCCCCCTTACCTGTGCCTTCATAACAGTGTCTGTCCAGTAAGATATATCCCTTGATGTGAGTTGTGTCACCGACTCAGTCACACTTGCCTCTGCCAGGTCCTCAGCCTGCCCTGACAGATGCCCTGAGGGCTGCATAGTTGACAACCCAGACGAGGAGAACAGGTTTGCTCAAGTGTTCCAATAACCAGATTCACACCAATGGCTGTCCGAAGGAAAGCCCCTCCGGTCATTGTCGTCTCACAATCAACTTTTATGATCATCAGTTTGGTCAGAGCCGTTCCACCGATTTCTTGATGGATTGCACAGATGTGAAATCAATTGTTTGACTTCAAATACCAAAACATCAAAATGGTTTCTGATTTATTGCTATTACACAACTTGCTCTTGCTGCCGATAACAGTAATATATCGACATACTTGCAATCATATCTTTTCACAATGTTTGCTATTTAGTCGGTCAATAGTAATTTAACTATTGTGTATTTACTTAACCCATAAAACAGAATTACATCAATATGAAAATTGATACTTAGCTATGACTGTTTAGGATTTATTTGTCTCAGTAATTCTGACTAATGTTTCTCCAATAATTAACTCACGAGAAGGACGTTGAACAAATCTGATTTACTTTCAACAATGAAAACAAACAAGAAAATCAAACAATCAAAGCTTTGCACTGTTAGTTTTAATGATTTTGTAAAACGATTTCCAACTGAGGCACATAAAACAGACTTCATCCAACAGTAAACTCTCCTTATCTTCATCTTCACACACTACTAAAACTATTTCCGACCACAGCTTATGCACTTCATTGCAAAAAACAATTTGGGCTCATATCCCATTCCTGTAAAGATATCATAAACTTAAAGGGGTAATGCTACAAAATTAGATTTAAGCTGTTCATTTTGTTTGAATGTTAAATCAATTTTTACAATGAATATCAGCCCAGCAGATGATTGCCTGAACTACATGAGATTTTGTCCAAGTTTGACACTGGACTTACTTGCACAAAGCACAATAACTATCGTAAGTTTTTATTAACGTGTCAGCGTTAAGATCGCTGTAGTGCTACGACTATCATAAGTGCATGTTTAGCTTGTTTGTTTGCTTGTTGTTTAACGCCGCACTCAGCAATATTCAGCTGTATGATGGCGGTCTGTAAATTATTGAGTCTGGGCCAGACAATCCAGTGATGGATATCATGAACATCAATCCACACAAGTGGGATCGATGACATGCATCAACCATGTCAGCGATCCTGACCACCCGATCCCATTAGTCGCCTCTTACGACAAGCATCGTTGCCTTTTACAGCAAGCATGGGTTGCTGAAACCTATTCTACCCCGGATCTTCATGGGTTAAAGTATGGATGGGTGTTAATATCGCCATAGTGCTACAACTATCATAAGCCTATGTTAAAATATGGGTGATAAGATCTCCTTAGCGCTATGACTATCGTTAGTCAATATTGAAGTATGCATGTTATGATCGTTGTTGGGCTAAAATCATTTTGTGCAAGTGGATCCAGGTCACTGATTACATCATCAAGACCTGGAATGGGCCTTGAATCATGGCGCATAATTCTCATGTTTAACTGAACAATTTCAATGAAAATGTTTGCTTTATGAAGCAGTTCTAGTTCACTGAAAGTGTTGAAGAGCATTCTGAAGAAACAGGCTCACGTGAAACGTGATAATGCGTGAGCACACATCCTCACTGTAGCCGTCTGGGGGGTGATCAGCCAGCCCTGGGGGTGGGCTCATAATGAAAGCCTGACAGCCTCACAATCAATTATTAGGGTCATCTTCTGGTACTACAGTCAGTCATAACGATCCATCAATACACGGCCACAGACCAACCCGCTGGCTATCGGCAGAAACACACACAGGCTTCTACTACTGATTTCTTTTCCACATTTGTAATACATAAGATATCATCACAGTTTGGCAAACTGAGATCTGAGCAGTTAAACTTTGTCAGCATGTTCACCCATTGTCATCACCCTTATCATTAATAAGTATACCCGTCATTACTGCCTTTGAAGTTCATGCTAGACCATCATCATCATTATCATTATTACTGCCTTTCAAATTCACACTAGTCCATCATCATCATCATCATCATCATCATCATCATCATCATCGCCTTTGAAATTCACGGTAGTCCACTCGCCCGAGACTACTAAATTGTGCTCAGGATAGGTAAAAATAAAAAAACATTCTTGACGAGTTGTCAATGCTTTAATTTTGCAACAAAGTAGAACATGATTTTGATCTTGTTCAAGCAGGACTAGCTACAAACTCTGAGGACCCGCCGCTGTTGTCCGAGATCAAGTGGTGGAGATCAGAGTTTGAAACGTAGATGAACCTCCAATGTTTCAAACTATACTGACAAAAAACATTAGGGATCATGAATATTTCTGTGGACATTTTTGTGTAGTGCTTGTTTGTTGTTTAACACCGTGCTCTGCAATATTCCAGCTATATGACAGCGTTCTGTAAATAATCAAGTCTGGACCAGACAATCCAGTGATTTAAATCCTGAGCATCGATCTTTGCAATTGGAATATGATGACATGCATCAACCAAGTCATAAAGCCTGACCACCCGATCCCGTTAGTCGCCTCTTACTACAAACAGTCGCCTCTTACGGCAAGCATGGGTTGCTGATCGAAGACCTATTCTAACCCGGATCTCCACTGTTCTTGTTGTTTTGTGAAGACTTAGCACACAATTTTATAAAAATATTTCCCAAAATATTTATGATCCCACTCTTTTTTGTTCAGAATAGTTACCAGGCAACGATACTCTTTATACACTGTTTTCTATAAAACATTTGTAATACCCACAAGAAAAAACTGACTGTCATCGAAATTTTAGTGCTTAGTAAGGGTGCTTAAACAGGTTACCTACAGACTGGTGTAGAAGTGGGTCAAGGAAAGCCTAATTCAGAAAATACAATACAAATTACCATATTCGACGCAACAAGCGCCCCGTTCTAAAAAGCGCCCATGGCAATATTTGCTAATATATTTGCTAGTGAACAATCCCAATGAGCACCCATTCCGATACATCAATGTACATAAGACATTTTGACTGGTGTATAATACGCACTCGTGTGTTATATGCAGCCTTAATTGTGGGCAATTAAATTCTGAAAAATATATCTGTCGTGTATGATACGTACATACTTTTCTTTTGTATGATGTCAGGCTGTCAGCATAAACTACGAAATTTACAATTTTTCTACTCAGTTTTTGTACTCACCAAAATTATATTCTAATAAGAGCCTACTATTTCCAATTTTGAGAGCGCCCCGGCGCTTAAAACGTCGAATAAGGTAGTGCACTGTAATCATTATCTGAGACTAAAGACACACAAATTCCTACCTGCCGCTAAAAGAGCAAAAGGCTTCTTGACATTTCCAACAACACAGCCACACAAAGACACCTTCACGTTGAGGAGATGCTCAATGGCTCCCTTCAGAGTGTCCTATCACTCTCCCCAGTTGTCACTATCACAGACAGTTCTGACATTCCCAATCTAAGGGGATTTACGATTCCCAACTTTACGGCCTGCAGCCATGTTATGGTCAAACGGCCAGCAGTTATGTCCACTCGGATGGGGATAATAAAAGAGGATCCATTGTCTCGAGCTAATTGATCGGAAGGCAACAACAGTGGAATCGGTGGCCGCGTAAGTATTAGCATGGGGATTAGTGGGGTTGGAGGTCATAGGCATTTTATGCCAGATTTGTTGACTCAATTCAAAGACATGTGAATCGACAGATATGAAATAAAATCTGAAAGCGAGAAACCAAGGATTGAGTGAAAATAATTACAGAATTTTTCAATTATTTTTTCTTTCTTTCACACAAAGCAAAGACACAATTCATTTTCACAAGCATTATTTCCTTGTGTTCGAGCTGATGAGAATCTATGCAGATGTTTCAGTTACATCGTTTACAACGCCACACTCAGCAATATTTCAGCTATATAACGGCGGTCAGTAAATAATTGAGTCTGGACCAGACAATCCAGTGATTGACATCACACAGTTGGGATACAATGACATGCATCAACCAAGCCAGCGAGCCTGACCACACAATCCTGTTAGTCGCCAGCAACGACAAGCATAGTAGGCAAACATGGGTTGCTGAGGACCTAGATCCGGGGTACAAAAGGTTTAAAAAAAAAATGTTACACAAGGAAACACTGCTAATCAGGAAAATAAACTTGTTATTCAGGTTTTAAGGTTTCAAGAGTGAGTGAGTGAGTGAGTGAGTGAGTTGGGTTTATTGCTGTTTGAACAGTATTCCAGTTATATCACGGCATCAGTTGGATGTGGGAGGTAGGCCTAAAGAGATGCAAGTCTTGGATGTTGACCACTTTCTTGAAACCCAAGAACATGGGTTTGGTGCTGCAAACCATAAATCAGAACGAAATAGGATTCAGCCTGACCACCACTTTAACCACTGCACACTCGGGAGAGTAAGTGAGTGAGTGAGTGAGAATGGTTTTATGCTGCTTTCAGCAAAATTCCCGCAATATTCCTGTGGGGGATACCAGAAATGGGATTTACACATTGTACCCATGAGGGGAATCAACCAGATCTTCGGCTTGATGAGCAAACGCTTTAACCACTAGGCTACCCCACCACCCCGGTGACCACTCAAAAACAGATTGACCTTGTGCAGGGTTACAAATCAACTGTTTCTTTTCACTCCTCTGCAAGGACAATCAAATAGCCATCTACAGGGTGGACAAGAGTAGTACTCCAAAAGGAAATGCGGAATTTAACTCGTCTCAGATTCACAGTCTTAAGTTAATTTTGAACCCACTGTGAAAATTCTCAGTCATCTCCTTCCACTAATTTTGCAAATTCCTAATTACTCTCTCTGCGTCTTCAAACCTTGTCACCCACTGATCAGAGACTGACAGTTGCAGCAGGAGCGTATCCAGAATTGGTTGAGACTGTATTGCCTCCCAATGAAGACAATATTCCTGGTCAAATAGGTCTGCCAAGGTCACATTATGGCCAGCGAAAGGGGAATTAGCCAGCTGGTTGGCGATAACGGTCAGCTTAGACATAACTGGTCAGGCAGGGAGGGATTGGGGATCACTAGACATACATATACAGTCATTAAGCTTGAGTGCTTCACTGATAACAACAAATCCTGGGGAATAGGATCCGGTATTTCTTATCACGCGTGTTATCAGAGGCTAGTTGTCTTGTAAGGGATGAGCTCCATCTGCTGTGGAGGCATCTCTCTGTTGTTGACCAGGATAGGGTTGAACACCTTTCTTTTGTTTCACATTTAAGGATGGAATATATTAATATGACACAATCCAGTCCATATAGAAAGTGAGCGAGTGATTGAGAGGGTGGGTGAGTGAGTGAATTGGTGAGAGTGAGTGAGAGAGTGAATGAGTGAGTTAGTGAGTTAGTAGTGAATGAGTGAGTGGGTGAGTAGTGAGTGAGTGAGGGTGAGTTGTGGGCGAGTGGTGAATGAGTGAGTGAGAGGGTGAGTAGTGAATGAGTGAATAAGAGTGGGTGAGTTGTGAATGAGTGAGTGAATGAGTGAGTTGTGGATGAGTGAGTGAGAGAGTTGTGAATGAGTGAGTGAGAGTGGGTGAATTGTGAATGAGTGAGTAAGAGGGTGAGTAGTGAATGAGTGAGTTGTGGATGAGTGAGTGAGAGAGTGGTGAATGAGTGAGTGAGAGTGGGTGAATTGTGAATGAGTGAGTAAGAGGGTGAGTAGTGAATGAGTGAATAAGAGTGGGTGAGTTGTGAATGAGTGAGTTGTGGATGAGTGAGTGAGAGAGTTGTGAATGAGTGAGTTGTGAGTGAGTGAGTGGGTAGGTAGGTGATCCGGTGAGTAATTCAGTATCATCGTGTATCAGTTTCATGTGGAAGCCCAAACTGGTTTTTCGATGTTTACCACACTGCCTGATCACGGCCATCCAAGGATCTTAATCAGAGTGAATCTGGAAGTCCAACTGGAGACCAGTGGAGCTGTCAACCCTCTACACCCAACACAACACAGCACATCACAATGTCTTAGACCCCAAGGCAAACCTTGCCCTATTATCAGGAAAGTAATAATCAAATAAAAATCAAGTCAAATTCAACATTCTTTTTCAATAACACTACAGAATTCAAATCAACATTTTGATTTGCTGAAAATACACAGGGAACCCTCTCCAAGCAAGCAAGCAAGCACCTGCCAACTCGCAGGCCAGCCTTACCTGCACACCCTCCCGCACGCACATAACCACACGCAGAGGTTTTACCACTTCAAAGGATTGTATGAAATATGTATTGCCACAACATCTATAAAGTTCCAAAGGACATTTTAAAAACAGAAACAAAACCTGCACCAGTTAAATGTCATAGTGGAAAATGAACTGCTGTAAATCAAGTCGAACGAAGATCTAAAAAAAACTTAAGTTAACTTACAATTATAGAACTATATACATTGGCATTTATGACAAAGGAAGTCTCTGGTGATCCTTTTGAAGTCAAACATTCCACTTGTCGTCACCTGACATCATGGACATGAGTTATTTCAGTAAAATGTATAACCCCAAATATTTATCCCTAAGTCATATCTACAAAGACATTTATTCCACCTTCAAAGAAACAAAGTTTCCCATTTATCTGAATAAGCACAAACTCCAACTCCATGCCAATTATTTACAGCCCCACGAAAACACATTTTCTCAAGGAAATCTCAAACATGATAATAAAGATCATCAACCTGGTATTTAAACAAAGAAACCACTGAAAATCTCATAAAATATTTTTGCATCTGTTGTAAACAGGCCCCAAAGCCAAGAACCTGTATCTGGAGATAAGATCACAATAAGCACAAACAGCCCGAAGAACGCCTCCATGGATGTTCCATAGATGTAGCAGGCTGTGTTCCTCTGGTCCCTGTGTTATGATGACAGGTTCAGAGCACATATGTTTTAGATTGCTTCACCAGCAAATTGCCTCCAGCTCTTGAGCCAGCTGCTAAAGCCCTGTCACCCTTTAGATACAGGTGTATACACATTTAACAGAAGGTGCAAGAATCCCACACACTTAACCTTTGGCACTTCTTGATTTAGGTTGTCAGCCTATATGTGTGGCCATTTTTTTTATAAAGCTGAAACAATATACTTTCATTTGAATACCAATTTGAATAGGTTCCAACAATGCATCTCACTCAAAATTCTGTTTGTATGTAAACAAATATCTAACTCACCAAACTGTCTTATATTAACTTATTGCTGTTTGTTCGAAAACTAATGAGTGAGTGAGTGAGTTGGGTTTAACGCCGCTTTTAACAGTATTCCAGTTACATCATGGCGTGTCAGCTTAATGTGGGAAGAAAGCCTGAAATGATGCAGGTCTCGGACGTTTACCACTTCGGTGAAACCCTATTTAAACACTAAAACAATGTAAAAGGTTTGCTTTCATTTTAATATTGTTTCCAACAAAGTTCATAATGCTGTATGTATAAATATATTTTGCACGCCCTAACTTTCAGGAAGTAGACAAGTCTTTGAATGACATTAAGAAGTGATTCACATAAGGAAGAGAATTTATGGATGTCAACTTCTATAATATGAGGAACACAACGTTTCGGAGTTTATGCTCACTTCTTCATCAGGTGAAGGTATATAATATACTTTTATTACAGGATATACAGCGGTGTTGGAGTGCATATTATACTGCATGTAAACTACACATTCTGTTTTGAAAACATTGTATAGCAAGAACACATTGTTATTAATGTACACAATCTCATTTCTTTCCAAGCGTTACTTATCAATACAGAGACCCTATACCTACTATCATATGTTAAACTCAGTTCACTTAGAGCCACAGAAAAAAGGAAACGTGTAATGGATGACTTATCTTCATCACCATGGAAACGTGTTTACAAGATATCTTCTTAACCTTTGCACACAAGTTCACAATTTCATATTAGCCTCATTAACCTAAAAAAGCCAGTTTTGAACATTCAGAAATAGGACACTGGGAAATCGCATTCTGTGATTCACCAAACATATAAACAAACAATTGTTCAAAGTGAGTGTATGAGCTTGGCTTTATATATAGCTGCTGTACTTCACTGATATTCTGGTTTGTGATCGTGTTGGGCAGGAAAGCCCTAACTGATGCCGACAAAAGTTCAGGGTAAATGTTGGAATTGAACCCATGTTCAGCAGATCCTGGTATAACAAAGGAACGCAACTCTGCACAGCAAATCACAGAATCCAAGAACACTGTCCCCTTGAGCTTCAGTTGAAGCATGAAGTTATTAAAACTATCATTAATCTTATCAAAGACTGATCAAACCTGATTATTGAAACATGCTAGTATTGATCATCCGTCACTTATTTCCAGTGGAAAGAGGAAAGGATTGGGGATTTCATTACTGTACTTAATTATCTCATAACATCTTGTGCCCTTCTAGAAATACATTTCTTACCAAAAATCCCTACCTTTTGAGAATGTCAACTCTTCTATAGAATTCACCGCATTAGTCTTACATACAAAGGACAATCGATACAAATAGTATATAGAAAATGTTCAAAGAGTTCGGACATTCATTTTAATCAATGCTTCCTGTCACTAGAAACAAAGAGGGAACTATATGAAAGCTACAGCGCAAACCTCGTAGGCTGTAGCGTCGTGGGAGGATGACCACTGCATCTGTCTACGCGGAAATGTCACCATCGCGGCTGTCAGTACTATAGCATGCATCAAACATCCGCGCCTGTTGTGACAGGAAACAAGCTCACATGAACACCCCCTACATAACCAGCGGCAGACATTTATTAATACATTCACTTGTTCTCAAGAAAGATCACCTTAAGATTTGTCATCAACCCTATGGTTGCTAGACTTGCACAAGTCTCCGTGGCAATAATTATTAAATTAAATCATAATTTCGAGATTACATAAATCATTAGAACAAGTTGTTTCCATAAAGGACTGGTGTCCTTGTACTGTCTGCTCATCTAGACTTGCCGATTGTTAGGATAGAATGATTATACATCCACGGACCTATCTTTCGGTACAGCATGGTAGTCCAGATAGATAGGGGGCACAGGGGAGAACGAGAGATGAGAGTTGACGAGGGCAGAGAGCAGAGAGGAGAGAGCAGAAAGGAGAGAGGAGAGAGCAGAGAGGAGAGAGCAGAGAGGAGAGAGCAGAGAGGAGAGAGAGAGCAGAGAGGAGAAAGCAGAGAGGAGAGAGGAGAAAGCAGAGAGGAGAGATGAGAGGAGAGAGGAGAGGAGAGAGGAGAGGAGAGTGCAGAGAGGAGAGAGCAGAGAGCAGAGAGGAGAGAGCAGAGAGGAGAGAGCAGAGAGGAGAAAGCAGAGAGGAGAGATGAGAGGAGAGAGGAGAGGAGAGAGCAGAGAGGAGAAAGCAGAGAGGAGAGAGCTTACCTGAACAATTTACAATTAAAATTTGTATTCAGCGAATAACTTAGTTCAAACTCCTTCAGTCCAGTGCTTTCTGATGAGAGGCTGTTTACGATGGATGACAGACGACAGAAAAACAATGCCAAGCCATGACATTAGCTCACTAGGAGTTCAGGTGAGCTACATATCTAATACACACAAGAACTTATGGAGTCGTGTAAATTTGTGGTCTTAGATGGAAGTGCTTATAAAAACTGCTCACAGATTGGTCTGGAGGTTGGACAGAGTGTAATATGGCAAACATGGCAAGTTAATTTTGTAACCCTGCTTGTAGGAAATCCAGATGGTCTTAAACTTAGTCAAAAACAGACCTGTTTTTATATAACCTATGACAACATCTTGAATATTCAATCTGTTCTTTGTTTCCCTCTACTGTTGCAGGCTAAGTCGTAAATCAGAAGGCTCCTTCAAAAAGCAAGTAACAGTAGAACAAGGACGTTCTTTCAAAAACAAAAAGATTCTTTCTAAAAAATAATCCTTTCATTAAAAACGAAACATAAGCAATATCCGACATGTTCTATCATTCATCAAAGAGACAAAACTGAAACTATAGGTAATTTAACACATCCTACAGTCAAGCTCTCCTTGTTGCTATTGCTGAGAAAGATGTGTTTATACCTATAAAAAAAACTTGAGGATATCTCTTATCTGCTTTCTGAAATAACATCTCCTTATCAATGGTCTGGGGATGATGTTAAAAACAGGCACCTACTTTCCACACCTGTGACCCCTTCCCCCCATCCCCTCAACACCTTGGCCTAAAAAGAGGCATCTCAAAATCTCTTAAAAAATATGTACTTTGAGGAATTAGAATCTCTTCCAGTTTTATTACTGAGGACCTGATCAAGTCAGGAAGATGACAGAACAAAAGTTTGGTGATATACACTGATATGAAAATAAATTTTCAAACATAAAAATAGTCTAATAATTTATAGTATCCTTATCTTCACTTTTTGCCATAAACATGAAATTGATATTTGATACCACCCCCACTCCCATCCAGCATCTGCGGCTGGTTGTGTTTCCATGACAACCAGAATGTATCCCAGTATCTCCCTGACTCATCCCAACATCACCTTTGATGTGCAGCCCTGTGATAAACATGCCCCTTCCCCTCAAACCCGGGGGCAGGGTGGGGTGGGGTGGGCAATATTCCAGCTACATGACGGCGGTCGGTCGGTAAATCATCGAGTCTGGACCAGACAATCCAGTGACTGACATCATGAGCATCGATCCACATAATTGGGATATGATGACATGCATCAACCAAGTCTGACCACCCAATCCTGTTAGTGTCCTCTTACGACAAGCACAGTCGCATAACTACATGTAGGTGAGTGAATAAAAAAATATCCAGTGAGTGAGCCAGAGAATAAATGTTGCCATGTCAGGTAACAGCAAATACACATTCCCTGTGGGCTCTTCAGACAAGCAGGGGGCGGTCGGGTAGCCTAGTGGTTAAAGCCTTCGATCGTCACGCCGAAGACCCGGGTTCGAATCCCGACATGGGTACAATGTGTGAAGCCCATTTCTGGTGTCCCCCGCCGTGATATTGCTGGAATATTGCTAAAAACGGCGTAAAACCAAACTCACTCACTCAGACAAGCATGGTGCACCGGTGACCCAGATGAGCCCTGCAACCACACACAGTGGTCTGAGCGCAAAGAATTCTGATTACGCTGAGCGATTGCCACACAATCTCCAACTGTCAGCACCGTATTACAACTGTTCCCTTATCCTGGTGGTCTTAGGTTGCCCATCTCACATACCACGACCTTCAATCACAAAGGAGATCTAGAAATACCTGAGCAAGTAACTTGCCTGTAGAAACTTGCTCTGAAACCACAGACAGACAAAAGATGCCACCTTGATGCCAGACATGCAAGATGGTGGCTGGGTGGTTGATGGAGTATCGCCTGGTATCTTGCGATAAAATTCGTACCAAGATACGGACTGACGATACTACTGGTATCACAATACACCACATCAAACAGTAAGAAATGATGAAATCACTAAAACAGGGATTGAAAACCTCTTTCTTCATGCATCTATTTGTTGTTCAAATCTAGCGTTCAAATCGCCCGCAATAAATATATGCTTGTCAGGGTGATCAGAAGTGACTGAACAAATAATTTTCTAGGACTGACATGCCATCACAATCAAGGTTTTTGTAAATAGGGGATTCCTCAGGTGATAGATAAGGGAAAATAAGGATCAAATCTTTATCCCATGACAAGATAGTCAAACGAAGTAACAAAACAACACAGTTTTCAAACGACTCATACAGTCTAGTTACACATTTGGTTTTTACTAATATTTCTTTCACAAAAACAGTCACACCGCCACTGTATCGGCCCAACCGATGCAGTTTCTCACAAACACAGTTGAACGTACAATAGCCATGAAGAAAATCTGAGAAATCTGAAGCAAAATACCTTTTGAGTTCAAAGTCAGACGTGTACTTCAAAAATTCTAAATCTAAACTCAAAAACTTTAACAAAGAAAACTACAAGAACAAAACAGTTTTAAATAAAGGGATGGTTATTAACTGTAACAGTCGGCACGTCCTCAGCCACCAAGTTATAATCTGCCATGCTCACTGATGGCACTTATGAGACTGCTTCTGCCATTATGGGAGGTAACTCTAATGGTTTCTGTTCTGGCTTGCATATTATATTACAAACACATTCAATACAGCCCATTCAAGTCTATAATATACTAGTCAACATGTGTTCAAGACCAAAATAGTCACCTAAGTCAATGGCCTAGTCCTCAACAAATGTTGAGTACAATAGTTGGCAAATTTAGATTACTGCCATTTCAGTATCTGGGCACATTTTTATTATATTTTTATGATGATAATTTAAAGAGTTTTTTCTGTAAAATATTTTCATTGCAGAGACTTGATATGAGTCTAGTCCTTGTGCTGTAATCCTACAGTAACAGCTGGTATAGTGTAACCATGGTAACAGAACCATGATACACTATACATTTCACCATACCCTTTGTAATAATGTACAACTTGAAACTAAAACCAGTATGATGTAGCAGTTATATATACTCTGCTGCCGACTGCAAATTGGAGAAGAAGATCACAATCTCATATGTGGTCCTCTACAAATTCATGGGTTCGATGTGGTACACGTGTTGGCCATGTACACAACCACATTCAATGAGAACAATGTGCCATGTCAGTACATCGTGTGGGCAGTGCCCTAGAGCACATGTTGTTGTCCCAGCTGGGTGAAGGGTAAGAGTGAGTGAGTGAGTGAGTGAGTTGAGTTTAACACCACTATTAACATTGTTCCAGTTATATCGCAGCGTGTCAGCTTAATGTGGGAGGAAAGTCCAAAGTGATGCAGGTCTCAGACCTTTACCACTTCGGTGAAACCCACGAGCACAGGTATGCTGACAAACCTAGAAACATAGTCGGGGTGAACCGGGAACCCACAATCATAGCTTTCTGGCATGCCCAAGGGACGCAACTCTGCACAGGGAATCGCACGCCTTAGACGACTGGGCCACCCGTGTACCCTGAAGGATAAGAAATGACTTTACTCCCAATCTGGTAGTCCTACACCATGACTGTGGAATATATATTTATAGGCATTGTGTTCTTACTAAAAGCCTAGGTAAGTCTAGATCAAACTAACCAAGTCTTATTTGCTTGATTCCACAAAAACAGCAGAAGAGGAGAGGTTCTTTCAAAGAAAAGAAAAAATAATTTAAAGACATGTTTTCATTGACTAAGTGTCAGTCGACCAATCTGGACAAGGACCAATAATCAGCAAGGAGGGGAACATTTGGTGCCCATGGGGATGCCTACTTCTTGCCCAACTGTCCTGTCCCCTAATTTCACATACATGTTGAGGAAAGCAGGCTTACTTTTATTAGTCCTTACACAACTTCACAATTTTCATGAGTGAGTGAGAGAGAGAGGCTTTTAGAATATTCCAGCAATATCATAGCGGGGGACATCCAGAAATGGGCTTCACCCATTGTACCCATGTGGGGAATAGAACCAGGGTCTTTGGTGTGACAAGCAAACACTTTAACCGACTGCGACATTAGCTGCATCGCCGCCATTCACAATTATAGAACCCTACCAAATATTTGAATACTGGTGTTGATCACAGCAGACAGAATACATATATACCCAAAAAGATAGGGGAATAACGCTTGGGTCATGATAATATGAGGGTTGTCCATAGATATGGTGAGGGACTGTATGTTGACAATTAAGGATTTAGGCATTTGAAGGTAGATGGTTGGGAAAATTGTCCATTGCAAATGTCTCAGGCATATTTGAAAAACAGTATTATCAGGAGATTGCAACGTAAGGCTGTTCAAACATTAAACAACACGAACCCTTTATGAATGATGTTAAACACTTGCTTTTTAAACTTAAGATTTTCTTGTATCTTGGGATAATGATCAGGGCAAGTTTGCAGGAGACGCTCTTCTCCAATATCCAGTATTCCTGTTACAGGTAAACTTTACACAGGTGTGGGCGTGAGAGGTACCCGCCACCAACATGCCGTTCTCCAGGACACCTGTAGAGACCCAGAGAACGCAATATTCCAGCCATATCACAGCTGCTCGTTAATCCGACACCTGTTAATCCGACAATCGGCGTTATCCGACACTAATGATTGGAACCGATTAAATCTGATGAGTCTATTTAGACCGGTTAATCCGACAGTCTCGCACTCCGACTCCGAAACACCCAATTTGCAACGAATGACCGAAATCTCTCATTTATTAGTCTCGCGATCCGACACAGTGATGAGCGTACGTCATCTGCCTGCGAGTACACAGCCCGTGTTTTGATGCGAGACGAGTCTTAAGCTTTGCGGTACCAGTTTCAAACTTGCGATTTCCATTCCAGACTTTATTTCTTTTATCCGACATACTTGTTAATCCGACATAATCAAATGCTTCCAACCATGTCGGATTAACGGGACTTGACTGTACTCGGACCTGATGCTGCCTGGACTGCCACTTGACCACGGAGGCAGTCAGACTGATTCAATGGTAGTGATGATGTAAATTGTACAGTCAAGTCCTGATAATCCAGCATGGTTGGTTGCATATGATTATGTCGCATCAATGAGCATGTCGGATAAACGAAATTAAGTTGTATCAGAGTTTGTGATAAAAAATTGTTGTAATGAAAAATGAAATATTCATATTGTTATGTTTCATTGTTAGTGGGGTATGTTTTCTAATCATGCAAACTCTAAAGCTTAGCCCGTAACAGTAGTTTTGTGGTATCTGACTGATTCAAAATACCTTAAAAAGAATAAGTGTGTTGGAGTCGGAGTGCGAGACTGTTGGATTAACGGGTCTAAATAGCACTGTTTTAATCGGTTCCCATCATTAGTGTCGAATAAAGCCAATTGTCGGATTAACGAGTGTCAGATTAACAAGACTTGACTGTATTTTGTCAGTGAACGTAAAAATGTGTGTGACTAGCGCATGGCGCATGACTTTCCATATCACTGGAGTCCCCAGTGATGTTCTCCATCAGGCAACCAATCGTCAGCCGGGTCTTACAACATGCGTGACATACTGAAGATCTACCCTGGAACCATCGGGGTTCAAGACGTAGGTCAGGTGCACATGCTGGAACACTTCTCTCCGACACTGACAAGCACCTGCTGCCTCCTAAGTATGGGTGTGGCCGCCACCTCCTGGGTGTAGCAGAGGTGAGTGAGTGTAGAGGAGAAGGGTCCTGCCTCGGGCAGAGTTCAGGGCATGCACCATTAGTATCATTGTCTCTGGCAAGCTATTGGCATTACTGAGAATCTTCACGTAGGCAAAATAAATATTATCAATAGAAACCTGAAATCTTATTCCTGGAATATCATTCCAGCACTTTAACAGAGTGTTACAAGCAGCCACCATGTACTAAACTGCATATGTACAAAAAATAAATGATTAAAAAATTGCAAATTCATAGACAGCTTGACAATTTTCAATGAAGATGTTACTTTTTCCCCCATCAAGAACATGAAATTGTCCCTAACGGGATATTAGCTGCTTTCAGAGATTACTGATTAGGGGAGATGATTTAGGCGTTTGCACTTTTGAAACACTCTTAAGAACACGACTACGATACTACTGCAGTTAAGGCTGCAGTAGTCCTGCACCATGACCGTGGAATATATTTATTTAATGAAAAAATAATAATCTAGAAATGCATACAAAAAGCAAGTCTAGCCAGCTCAAGCTAGCTCTATTCCACAGTCTCTGAAATCAGCATAAGGATTTTTTTTTTTTTAGAGTCAAGAAGGATATTGTGTAATATAAGATTTCAGAGACTAAATGTTAGTCTAAGGCTGCAGTTAAGGCACCAGTTTTGTACCTGTCCCAGCAGGGGATGACGACGCCTATCACATCTGCAAGTCCCAGCACATGGGAAGTAGTGAATTTGGGCCCAGGGGTGAAACAATAGAGCAAGGTCACTATACGATATGTATCATGATACATAGGTCACGATACAATATGTATTGCGATACACATATTTACGTCAAATCATGTGGAAATTTCTTGGCTATACATATTTCAGAGCAGGTACCAAAGGAAAAGCTAGTGAAATTGAAAAAACAATTACAACACATTTTGCGAAATCTGACTAGCAAAAACGCTGGGGCGGGGGTCATTAAATGAGTTAAGTAAGTAATATATTTTAGTAAGTGTATTGTCTTGTATCGATACAGAAAAAAAACACTGTATCATCAGCGTCAGAAATTGGCACTAGTCCTCTAGTCCTTGCCAACTGCCCAGTAGTTAAGGTATCATAAGAACTAGTAGAAATTTGCCATTTTTTATGGTTTTTCTATATGTTATCATCATACTAACAAACAGTTAGTTTCTATCGCTGTATCATGTATATTATCGTCACATGAAAAGTCACGTTGCACCGGTACACCAATGTAATGTTTCAACCCTGGTAGGGCCAGGGTATTTATCAAACAAGAGTAGAGGTATAAAACCTGGGTGATCGCCAATGCCCGGACTATATGTAATTCAGGCACTTGTTTTCTACAAGGCCCCAAGGCTGTCAATAGGTCATAAGTACAATGATAGATGTTAAAGAAATATTTCTCATGTCTCTCATTCCTTCCACCTGCCAGAACGCTGGTGATCAAGTTCATCTGAACATCTCCACTTCCAAGGACTCATCACTACCCCGACCCTTCCAGAGGGGGTTGGGGTGAAGGGGGGTTGGGGGATGGGTTGGGGAGCGATGGTGAAAGGTCACACTAACAGACTGCCTCTGGGTTTACAGAACCCTGCCATGCCTGCACTCTCCTCTCACCTCTCTACAACAGACATGCCGTATTCGACGTAATAAGCGCCCACGGCAATATTTGCTAAGATATTGGCTAGTGAACAATCCCAATTAGCACCCCTTCCGATTGATCAATGTACACAAGAATTATTTATTCGCATATAATACACACTCATGTGTTATATGCACCCTTAATTATGGGCATTTAATTCTGGAAAAATATATCTGACGTACATAAAGATTT
The DNA here is from genome assembly GCF_022045235.1 of Haliotis cracherodii. Lineage (NCBI taxonomy): Eukaryota > Metazoa > Mollusca > Gastropoda > Lepetellida > Haliotidae > Haliotis > Haliotis cracherodii. The sequence goes on from NW_027266270.1 coordinate 6,962,892, forward strand.
CAGGCTGTCAGCATAAACAACGAAACCTATCTTTCAACTCTGTTTTTTCCCCACCAAAATAATATTCTAATAAGAGCCCCCTATTTCTAAGTTTGAGACCGCCCTGGGCGCTTATTACGTCGAATACGGTACTCCTGGAGCGATGAACTTTACCTAGCTTTTAATATGGGTGTAACAAGTGGTGAGTTATCTGACATTCAAGATGGCGACAGGATCTGCTGCACCGACAGAAAGCATCAGCTCTGGGATACCAGCTCCTCACTTTCCTCAGAACACCACGGAGATGTATCCACCACCAACACCACCCAGCCCTGGGAACTATCAGACAAGCTACACATGGCCACAAGCCCAACACAAGAAAGAGATTTCTCCCAACAATCTGGTTTTGTTATTTGTCAGGTGATTCTGTTATGAATTGTGGATGTACTGAACTTACACTGTTCCTACGTAGTAGCTGCCCATCTTGATTCAGGGTCAAGTTGCCAAGTGGAGAGCGTGAATGGATGTTGTTTTACGCAACAGTGACAGGTATAAGGAAAAGGTATTGTATAGTTGTACTAAGGCGTTGTACAGGCATGTAGTGATTGCTATTGTTGCAGGTATAATATCATGGCATTTGAGGGTGCTGTAGAACTATTTGGTGTTTGCAAGTTTTTCAAAGGTACTTGGTATTTGTAGTTGCTGCAAAGGTAATTAGGGATAGAAGGTGTTGCAAAGGCATTTGGCACTTTTAGGTGTTGCAAAGCCATTTGGCAGTTTCAGGTGTTGCAAAGCCATTTGGCACTTTTAGGTGTTGCAAAGGCATTTGGCAGTTTTAGGTGTTGCAAAGCCATTTGGCACTTTTAGGTGTTGCAAAGGCATTTGGCAGTTTAAGGTGTTGCAAAGCCATTTGGCAGTTTTAGGTGTTGCAAAGCCATTTGGCACTTTTAGGTGTTGCAAAGCCATTTGGCAGTTTCAGGTGTTGCAAAGCCATTTGGCACTTTTAGGTGTTGCAAAGCCATTTGGCAGTTTTAGGTGTTGCAAAGGCATTTGACAGTTTTAGGTGTTTGAAAAGGCATTTGGCACTTTTAGGTGTTGCAAAGCCATTTGGCACTTTTAGGTGTTTGCAAAGGCATTTGGCACTTTTAGGTGTTGCAAAGCCATTTGGCAGTTTTAGGCACTGGGAGTTTTATGTGTTGCAAAGGCTCTGCCAAACAAACAAGGGACCTGATGGCTAGTACCCCTCCTCATATGTGTGGCCGACGTCTGTGACATTTCACCTTCTCCAACGCTGCCTCCTAACAACATCAGACAACAGGAAACACCATGCGTGAGAGACAGGGACACAGTATTGCATTTCTTGCACCCTGAGGGGGCCGAGGTGAAAGGTTCAGGTGAGCTCACAATGGAGGAGACACGCTGGCCAGGATGGGAGTCTACACCACTTAAATCTTCCACAACACAAACACATCCTGATCTGGACATTGACTTAAAGCATCCAGACCTACGAAGGCAGAGGTTTGGAAATCTTTGGACACTTCTGGTAAAGATATATACTTGATCAAATCAAGATAGCAGATGTATGTGTGTACATAATTAATCACATACCTCCATGTCAGAATGATGAGATCTGATTAGTCCACGTGACCTTTATAAAATACTGTGTAACCTGCCTTGGAGGGTAAAAAAATTCTCAGTGGGGGAATAAATCTCTTATACCCCACCATGAGCAAATCGGGCTGCACATGCATTTCTAAGAGACAGAATAAATCCCTTATACCCTGCTTCCGAGTCAATGGAAGTCACATGACATTGCACAAGCTAAACCTCGGCTCAATCGAACAGATGTTTTCTGTCAATTTTGAACTTAATTGAATTCTTTTATAATGTCATATTACAAATGTCAGTAAGATAAATTTGTTGTAGCAGGATCACTTGGGTGACAGGGTTTCTTATTTGTCCACGAGTCAGACGAATAAAACCCCATGTACCCCCAGTGATCCTGCTACAACTTATATTATCTAAGATTTGGAGGTTAAACTGATTGAGACAGGAATGATTTTGATGGTGAAAAAATACTCTTGAATGATTTAGCATTCTTAATTTAAGAAAAGTATCTAAAAGAGTCACAAAAATCGCTAATTTTATCTGAATGGTTCATAAGGTGCCAATGAAATCTTTAATGACACAGCAAATATTTCTTTTACTCTTTTTTCTAAAGGTGAATTCATGTGGGTTATAGCTAGCTGGATTTGCCTATTTTTTATTCATCTCAAGTTTGAATGAAACTAATATATCTGGCAGTCAAGGTGCACGAATACCAAGTCAAATCTAGTGGTATGTTACGTCTCTCGCCCCACACATCTCTCAAGCCCATGGCATGATAGCCACTTGAGTAACAGACAATCTGCTGGCTGCATTCTCCCACACATCAAAGGCAGCTGACCCCTGTAGGGGTGTGGGCTCATGTGGTCATCCCAGCTCAATATAGAAGCCCAGGAATGTGCTGATGAACGTAGGCTGAAGTTCTGGACGACTGCCTTACATACACAGGTTCTGGCACTTCAAAGGGCTATGTGAATAGATCCACACAGTTCTCACCCCGGAACCTTGCTCTCCATTACTACATTGAAGCTTGGCTCATGGCATCACATCATGTGCAAGTCATGTCGCAGTCAGCAATATTCCAGTCTGAAGATTTTTATCTTGATCAGGAAAACCAGTGATTGAAAGTATGAGCACTGATCCAAGTTACAGATTCCAGTGTTGTTTAATGCTGAGTCAGCAATATTCCAGCCTGAGTGAGTGAGTGAGTTTGGTTTTATGCCGCTTTTAGCAATATTCCAGCAATATCACGGCAGGGAACACCGGAAATGGGCTTCACACATTGTGCACATGTCGGGAATCGAACCCGGGTCTTCAGCGTGACAAGCGAACGCTTTAACCACTAGGCTACCCGACCGCCCCTATTCCAGCCTGAAGATTGACCAGGAAAACCAGTGATTGAAAGTATGAGCAAAGACCCAAGCCACAAATTCCAGTGATAAAATACCCGCCTGGATGTGTCTCAGGTACCTCCCTAGGTGTGGTGAAGGAAAACCAACATATCCGGCGTCAGCAACGGGAGTCAATCTCACACCCCATCATCACTCGTACAGGAAGTGGCGAGGAACCGAGAGAAGCACGGCCACCATAAAGCTCTGTAGCCATTGCTGTATATCACCACAAAGTGCACACATAATGCAGTGTTTTACATCTATTTCATACAGTGGGAATACCTCACTATATACTGGATTTACTTTAGTAGGGCCAGGAGTGTACTGCCGGGTGTTTAAGTGTCTGCATATGTCCTAAAATTCTGTTTGCGAGCTCTGAGGAAGATACAATATCTCCCACTTCAAACAGTTTATCAGGTGTGAGCTTCCGACTGCAAATTGGCTCAGGCTTTATTGGTAAATTTGTGTGCAGATACTGACGGTGCATGCTCACTTCTATCTAAAGGTCAAACTGGCAGTAAATCAGCAGGACGAAATAGGAGGCCAAGTTTGGTCAGTGGATAAATTTTAAGAGTTGGATGTCTATCATTCAATATTTTTTGGGGTGAGCATTTTCAGGAACAACGTATTTGTTTCCAAAAGAAATTCAGTCTACCCCCATAATGCTATGAAATGGTCGGCCCAGAGTCTGATGTGACTGATTATTTCTGACATAACATCTTTTTGATAGCAATGAATAGGTGAGGTGAAATGGGATTTAACGCTGCATCCAAGATTATTGCACTTCTATAGCTACCTGTGAGCATGTGTGTGCATGCATCTTAGTATGTGTGTGTGAGCGTGCATGTCCACGCTTGTACTTGTCCAGACTAACGCCAGTTTTATAGTGCAAATCCAGTGGAATACCAAGCAGCAGTCTAACATGGCCACCCAACTCCGACACTGTACACTGATTCCGCAACAACCAATCATGTTTTATCTCCCTAAATACTGATCTCGTTACATCATCCTTTAATGCCTTTTGCTGTGACATGGCCGGGGTTCGAACCTCCGACATTCTGCTCTCAAGGCAAACACTCTATCCACTAGACCACCGAGGAGATCCATTGCGTAAAGAACTCTACTCTAAACCTAAATCATAACTCACATGATTGCCATGACACAGGAAACTCTTCTTCTACACAGAAATTGCCTGCATGAGCAAAACACTCCCATTTCTCATTCCTGCCTAAAGCATGTTAAGACACCAATCAATGAACGTTCAGTCCACCCACACGCATATTATCAAACTCGGAGGATACACTATTTTCAGTTTTATAAGCGGCACAATCTTTCCATCCGTGTACCACTCCAAAAATGTCAGAAAGGTGAAACATCAGGATGGCAACTTCCCACAACAAAAGCAGCAATCTACGCTGACATTAAGTCGCTGAAAGGACAATGTTTTTTAAGAAGATACTTTTGGTTAAATTTTCTTTTAAAACAAAGGTGCCCTGAGAGAAACATTTCACCCGTTCTTAAAAAGCACAATACAACCTAGTTTAATCTATGATTCAAAGATGCACTGGTGCCACATTGGCAAGCTATACTGAATACGGTACACTTAACATGAAAAATGCAATATTTTCTTAGAGAATCTACTTATAGTCATCAAACTTTGCACTGCTCCTCTCCACTTAGTATAGAAACTGTACCCCCAATTGGAAAAGAATCCACAAAATAGTTTTCAAGTTATATATTGCACAAATGTTGAAGTAATAAAACATTCTTGGTTCAAAATATGTAAAAATTCACATTTTCTTGGATATTCCACATATCAATATCAAACTTTGCACTGTTCCCTAAATTTGAAAATAATCCATGAGGTAGTTTTCAAGTCATAGGTTGCACAAATGTTTAAGTAGAAAATTCCCAGTCAAAATATCCATCACCAGTTTCTCTGATTATTAACATGCTGTCAAATATTGCTGAGTTCAGCATTAAAAAAAGCAAACAAACACACATGTCTGGATTTGCCTATACTTTGACCATTATTTTGAAGAAACTACCCAAAAGCCCAATCTATTGTTTAAAAGAAATTAATCAAATAACAAAACGTCAGGATTATCAAATTTAACATTCCATGTCACTCTTTTGACATCCACCTCCACTGAGATTCCCTTGTCTCTCCTACACCAGAGCACACAATTACGAAACAGTTGTCCCAATTCTATTCGTCCTCTTTTCAACTCTGCACTCAGTGACTTGAGAGTTCCATAATACCAGTGGGTTCCGTTATAGAATTATTTTTATTTAACCTATACAAAACATATTTTGGAGACCACATGTTAGGCTAACTGTCCCACACATGGGTTGGAGACCACATGTTAGGCTAACTGTCCCACACAGGGGTTTGAGACCACATGTTAGGCTAACTGTCCCACACAGGGGTTGGAGACCACATGTTAGGCTAACTGTCCCACACAGGGGTTGGAGACCACATGTTAGGCTAACTGTCCCACACAGGGGTTGGAGACCACATGTTGGGCTAACTGTCCCACACAGGGGTTGGAGACCACGTGTTGGGCTAACTGTCCCACACAGGGGTTGGAGACCACATGTTAGGCTAACTGTCCCACACAGGGGTTGGAGACCACATGTTAGGCTAACTGTCCCACACAGGGGTTGGAGACCACATGTTAGGCTAACTGTCCCACACAGGGGTTGGAGACCACATGTTAGGCTAAATGTCCCACACAGGGGTTGGAGACCACATGTTAGGCTAACTGTCCCACACAGGGGTTTATCTGGCCCTACTAAGAGGACGATATTTGGCCTTATTTATATATTTATAATATTTGGATATTTAGACTTTTATTTAACTGAACATGAGAAAGGGTCTTTAATGCTTTAGTCATTAGTTCTTTCTTGAATGCAAAAATAAAAAATAAAAAAATAGAGTAATAACCTTTTTCCCCAAGTTTGAACAAATTAAAGATTTTCTGCCAATCTGCCTGCCAAGGGCACTTAGTTTGGAATCCTAGACCAATCTCTGCCTGCTATAGGTCTGGAAGCAGATGAAGGATACATTTATCATGGCATTTTATAACATCCCTGTTGACACAGCTGCCATGGATATACATTTAGAACCTCGAGGCCAGCAGACAGGAAAGATGCAGAAAAAAACAACAACCCCAAATTGCATCACTGGAAACTGGACAAGGTGAGGCAGGCATCGGAGCATGATTAACGTCAGACCATGTACCTACAGGAAACATGGACGGGAAACTCAGACATGTGTCGAGTACGTTTTCTGAGAGTTATTGAACAGGCTGGAAACATCAACCAACGTGAGCAGCAACATCGCCGGTCAAGGTGGATTCAAACAACAGACTAAACCAACAACAGAGTAAACCAACAACAGTGTTCCTCGGGACGGGAGAGACAAGGAAGATGAGTAAAATCAACAATGGCTGCTCCAAGTGAAGTGGAAGGTTCGTTTTGTTTGATTTATTGTAGCAGACGTGCCAACCCCAATGGAGGCAATAACCTGGATATTTGGGATCTAAGATAAGTAATTTTCAATAAGAATCGGTGATCAGAATAAGCACAATCATTTGTAAGGTTTTGAAGAAAATATACCTTTTGCAGTGCATTTATGAATTTAACTCCTCAAAATCTTTAAACCTTCCAATCACAAACAAGTGATTCAAGGGCAGACAACCCTGTCATAGCCAACTCGTCTGGAGCTCATTTCGGTTCATGGTACGGGTTCAGGATCGGTTAAGGTTCATGCAAAATATTTCAATTTTGGTTGAATATAGTCCCTCTGGATTTCCACAAGTCTCAAACTAACAAACTAGTGTCTAACCCTGTGATTATGTACCCAGCTCGCTGGCTGTTTTTTGACTACAGACACTAGATCTATGCCGGAACAGACCAGTTGGCTTCAGATCGGTGGCATATTGTGTGTCTATGGAATTGTTAGAACAACAAGCATGGTGAGGCCACACATTTTTAAGATTATGTTTCACATAATTCCAGCTTTTCCACACAAGGTCGGTCAAAATAAAAATAGATAACGATGCCAATCATTTATTTTTTATGAAAGCAATTTTGTCGAGTTAAACCTGCAGTTGGCTTCTTAAATCACTGATAATGATGTAGACATGGAATTGATATATAACATTTCATAACAGGGTCTATATTACTAGTGGGAGACATAATAAAAATAAATATTTGTATGTTTTATTTATTTCTTTTCCAGCTGTTTTTCAGAAGGGGTGGTAGGCCCAAGAAATCAAAAATACAATTGTGTGGCCTGAGTAACATTTGAGGAGACACATTTTGAATCAATGTCACCACATTAGGGGCTGACCATTTGATATTCTGGGTGGGGTGGCTGGGTGGGATTCTATCTGCAAAACATAAAACACCGCAGGAAAGACTTGAAAAGTATGAAATGGTCTCTCCCTCATCTCTCCACAAACACCTAACTCAACAAGACAGGATAGGTTGCCATTGTGCTGATATACGCAGATGACAAACAGGACATATGACAAACAAACAGACAACATTGAGGGAATTTCAGTTTCTGAAATACGAACAATTTAACATTTCCTTATGATAGATTGTTTGATGATATATCCTAAAAGAAGTCAAGGGAATCGCTTCATGAAGAAATCATAACTTTGATAGACTTAAATGTTTTAGGTATTTTTGATACAGGGTCTGTATGCATTGTTTGAGATACAATCATTTTCCTGAAAAGACTCCTGACCACAACATCTCGTCAACCTCACTGCAAGAGTGAGTGAACGTTGTTTTATGTCACTGTCAGCCAGTATTTGAAATAGTTTTAAAACCCAACAAGACTGTCGGGTAGGTGACCCAAAAGTGTTGCCTGTCCATCTTCAAAGTTACCTGCCCGCATTCAGATATCATATTGAAAACTAGCAAAAAATAAGAGACGAATCCAACTTGATTCATATGAAATAATGCAAACAATTTCTTGAAAATCTACAAGGAATGAAAATAGAACGGAATATGTATGTAGTTTAACTGCCTGACAGTCGGGCAGGGGGAGGAAAATGTCATGCAGCCAGAAAAGTTACCAGCCACGGGCAGGCAGTTATTTTGACGCTGCAGTCGGCAATATTCCAACAATACCACAGTGGCTGTAAAATGATCAAACTAAGGCCACACAAACCAGTGACTGATTGCATGAGCATTGATCTGCCAGGCTAAGTTGACATGCTTTCAGCAAGGTTAGCCATTGTATCCATCCAATCCACACTTCAGTTGGCTCATATTACAAGGAGATGCTACTGAGAACTGCTCTGACGCGGCTTCAGAGTCAAACAGTCAAATGGTTTGACCATCTGGTTCACACTTCTGTTTGATGATACGACAAGCAGAGGTCACCGAGCCCTTATTCTGGTCCATGTTTGCGACATCCAATCCACACTTCAGCTGGCTCACGTAACAAGCGAAGGTCACTGGGGACCAATCCTGACACAGAATCCCCAGGGAGATGGTCACCCATGCTTGCGACATCCAATCCACACTTCAGCTGGCTCATGCAACAAGTGAAGGTCACTGGGGACCGATCCTGACACAGAATCCCCAGGGAGATGGTCACCCATGCTTGCGACATCCAATCCACACTTCAGCTGGCTCATGTAACAAGCGAAGGTCACTGGGGACCGATCCTGACACAGAATCCCCAGGGAGATGGTCACCCATGCTTGCAACATCCAATCCACACTTCAGCTGGCTCATGTAACAAGCGAAGGTCACTGGGGACCGATCCTGACACAGAATCCCCAGGGAGATGGTCACCCATGCTTGCGACATCCAATCCACACTTCAGCTGGCTCATGCAACAAGTGAAGGTCACTGGGGACCTATCCTGACACAGAATCCCCAGGGAGATGGTCACCCATGCTTGCGACATCCAATCCACACTTCAGCTGGCTCATGCAACAAGTGAAGGTCACTGAGGACCTATACTGACACAGAATCCCCAGACATCCAATCCACACTTCTGCTGGCTCATGTAACAAGCAAAGGTCACTGAGGACCTATCCTGACACAGAATCCCCAGGGAGAGCGTCTAGACAAGGCTCACAAGACTAAAGAGGACTGTCAGTGAGAATACCAAGCATGGCTACACACACATAAAACACTACACCCCCTACCAGTGGGTACTGGTAGAAAACAGTCTAAATCTGCCGTCTGCTCACAAACATGGTGAGGAGGTAAACAGCAGCAGAAGACAGCCGACATCCCTTGACACAGGTGAATGACTGTCTGGTATGTGTGGCTGGTCACATGGAGATGTCATACACAAAATCTACTTGTCAATGAAGATGGATGTATCAGGAGGGAAGACTCATGTCTGATATTGGATCTGAATAAAATATCTACAGGTTAAAAACAGCATTAGAACTGTTCATGATGGAGCATCCATTGGATTTCTATGGGGAAGGAGGAGGAAAATACCCAAACCTGAAGATTTTGTGTGTTAATAGTGAAAATGAATAGATTGTAAGAAGGTGCTCAGTAAATATATATAGTAGGGCACAGCTGTGAACAAAATTATGGAAGCCTTTTAGGGCCATTTGTTTTGTTTCTTTTTTCTTTAAATTTACAAGATACAAAATTGAAATTTCAAAATGCTAAGTTGAATTTTCAAGATATTAACTTGAAATTTCAACTAAATATCTTGAATTTTCAAGAAAAAAACACACAAAAACAAGCTCCGTACAAAACGGCTTGTTCTCAATAAAGATTACCCACCCACCACATACAATTTAAACATATGCTACCTTAGTACACTTGGACTAAAAAACATAATGCCATTAGTCCTCTGAAATAGGGAAAATAATAAATTGTGTTTTAATATTTACATAATTTGGATCATAATTACAATGATAATAGCAACCTGTTGCATAGTTTTATTTTAGGTATTCACAACCATGCGTGACACCAGCCAAATACACCAGCTGAACAAACACATGACGAGCTGGAAACTAATAAACCTAATCCCGCATGAACAATATTTCGGATGACTAAAACTGTACATGTTGTATAGAGAGGTTCATCTCACTCATTTGTACAAAAACACACAGGAATTCATTTTCAAAATTGATCAAACCCAAAATGACAGAATCCTTTTCCCAACAGTCACGAGGAAGACCCCCCTCCCCGTGAACTGGGTCATCAGTACACCAACCAGGTATACATGCACACCTGTGAGTCCCCCCCCCCCTCATTAACACGTTCCTACCCCTACAAGCAAACCATTGCTCATCCAAACCAACAGCATACAAACAAAAAGCTAAACTCCCACCTGTTTCGATCCTCCTTGTCCCATGTTGTTCCACTTATTATAGGAATCCTTCGCCTTGTGTCAAGCAACACTTTAGTGGAAAGAGTAGCAGATCTAGCTTGACCCCTGAGCTCACCCCAGTGTCTCTTCAGCCAGGGAAGATGGAATGTAAGTCTCTGACGTGTTGACTCAAACAGATTATGCAGAATATCATGTACAACTCAAATCCCCAGAGTAGGCCGATGTCAGGCCAGTCCAGTGGCCGGTCAACCAGGTGGGGTGGACGGCTGGAATGCTGTGTCCAGTTACAGTTCTGGGTGCAGTGTGACTTTCTTCCAAGAAGTGTAAGTAATTCTGTTCTTCTACACAATATCACACTCTCTCAAAAAATCCAATTTTCCAGGGTCCATGCTTGAACTCTTTGAAAACATTATTCCTAACAAGTCCAGTGTAAAAACAGGAGGTGGTAAGTTCTGTTTCACTCACACTACACTCTCGATACCAAGAACAACAAGTCCTGATTTCTGTGGTTCCGATCCCGTGTTGAAAATACTATTTCTCCTAAATCAAATGTAGACTTACAAAACTGACAGTGCGTGTCCCACTGACATCCCTCACAGAAACAATAGTATGTGTGTCTGCACTCAGTTTGTGAAGTCGGAAAAAGTTCAGGAACAATTTCCTGTTTTCAGCTAGTTAAGCCAGTTAAACTCCGGCTAAAGTAGAAATATCCTTCTCACTGCCCCAATTTTCTTATAATCACCTTTGAATGTGGGATATTGCATGTGACAAAAGTCACATCCCTATTCGGCACACTGCAGCTCCGCCATAATCCAAAGGAAAAGTGCATGCATTTTCATTTTTGTCTGTCAACACGTTTGAGTCTTAAAATATACACTCCTTAATGTCATGATCACGCAGCAGTGGTTCAAATGAGAAACACCATTAACATACACATTGACACCAGTTCCTGAAAAGTTCCAGCTATGGTGGGGAGTAGTTAGTATATCCTGTTGTAAAACTTGTGACAATTTCTATGTACGAACATGTAATTACGATGGACACCTTGTCAATAGGTGGTGATAAATCTCTAATTGGTTTACTTTTACAGTTCTCCTTCCGGTTCATTAACATCACACTTCAACACACAGAACCTACTAGAACCACAAATACTGAACCATGAATTAAGAGTTTACAATTCAGAGATTCAGCTGAAAGGATCATATTTCGATCAATGATTCACAGTTCAAGCAGGAGTTACAAGGTCTGGTGTAATTTTTCACGAATAACCTCCTATGTCTACAGATAAGAACATAAAGCCATATCTCAGCACATAATTCAGAATCAAAGATGCATGTAATTTGTTTTCAAAGAGTTTCTAGTTAGTGTGATTATGATTATCAGTGAGGACCTTTGAAAACCTCTAAGTGGATATTCACCAAATAAGTATCCAAACTATCACTAAACCTTGTTGAAGTGACTCGGATTCAGAACAGAAACTACATAAAGTATCAATTTCCTTCAGCATCATATCCACAGTTATGAGACAATCCCCTGTATGTCCATGGAGGTAGACAATCCCTGTACGCCCACTTGTGTCCATTGACATACAAACAATCAACACTTTGTCCACTTGTGTCCAGTGACATACAGACGATCAACACTTTGTCCACTTGTGTCAAGGGATGCACAGACAATCAACACTTTGTCCACTTGTGTCAAAGGTTGTACAGACGATCAGCTTTAGGCCCACTTATGTCCAGATCATCTACTCGTCAGCTAACCCGCAGCAACTCAAGATGGATTGAGTGGACTCAGTGATACCTCAAGTAGGACACCGTCCACCACTGGGAGTTGACAGGCAATTCACTTATGTCATCGCTATTTACTTTCCTCCATGTCAATTGTAACAGTCAAAACTTCTTGACACTTGCTCGAACACACAAAGTTTGTGTAGCAGAACTGTTTGGGAAAGAAATGGTGATCATCCAAACAACGGTCCGCGACTAATCGAGATAACTTGACTATATATTTCCAATTTCCTGGCTCAGACAACAAGGCCAAACTTTGCCCACAACACAATCTGTTAATCCCCTCCAAACACAACCCACTGATTCACACATATGCAAAGGCAAGATCTAATTGCCATATTTGTTTGTCAGCAATTTTAATTGAAAAGAATCTGTGGTATTTCTTCCCAGTGAGAACAGTGCATAAGATTTTGGAGTAAGATCGAGCAGGAGTTAAACCCATGGAATGTGCAGCATGCCAGGCAATGTGAACGCGACGTGAACGCTACCTGAACGCAACCGACCCTTCACGAACTTAACATCAATCAAAGTTAGGACTACATCTTACCTGTTTTGATTCACCTTGCCCCATGGTTCGATGCACAGTAAATCCACAACCAAGTTAGGTACACTGTTACCTAGTCCCTGACAAAGGTAAGTTTAAGCAAGCATACCAAGTCCAAGTGGGATATCTGAGACCAAGGCTCCGGTGTAGTATCAACACAGCGTGTCCCGGCCCCTCTCCGTCACACTGCTATTTGACAGTGACCAGTCGACCCACAACCCAACCCACCTCCACAAGACGATTCACAAATTTGTACCAACATGACTTACACAAACTACTGTGACGGGTGCATCCCCACGCACAATGGATGGAGGGTAGACGAGTTTTAAATGGACACACTTGACTGATTCTTGACTATCTTGGCAATGTGTTTGACATTCAGATCCCACTCGAGTCAGGGGTTGCTTGTAAGGTTATGAAGTATGATCACAGAGGTTTGGTTTTCTCCTCACAGGAGAAAGAGTGGACTTAATATCCCTGGCCAGACAATGGGACGAGTCAGTGAAGACATGCTTCACAAGTCATAATCTCAGTGATAATGTGACACACTTCAATACGCTCAAATGGGTTTTTGATCCTGAGACACTTCACCACTACATCTTAACTTGTGGGCATATTATTGCACTTGGAGAAATCAGGCTTAAAGGTAGGTGGGTGAAATTGGGTTTAACGTTGCGTTCGAGATTATTGCACTTATATAGCGATACGTGTGTGTGTGTGTGTGTGTGTGTGTGTGTGTGTGCTGATTTTATAGTGCTAGCCACAGTTTAAATTGAATACCCCACTCACACACAATATACTGACACCAAGCCAATCCTTGGTTTAGACCTGTAACGCTGAGCGCCAGACAGGGTAACAACAAGCACCATCTTTTAACGTCTTTTGGTTTGACGCGGCCAGGGATCGAACCGCGGACCTTAGAGACGCTCTCCGGGCGGACCCTCTACCACGGAGGCGGTCCTTAAAGGTAGGAAGAGGAATTGATAGTTATAACTATGTCATGATATACTGCATACTGCACTGTTGGTATTGTGATAATGCAGGGATGGTATTTGTTTTCATGTGTGCCATGGGGCACTCATTAAGAGATTCAGCTGTAGGTTTGAATAGAAATGTGTCAACTCGAATACTTTTGATCCATCTTCAAAATTGGAGAACCTGACATTTTACAATGAGCTAGATAACAAGCGGTTGTAATTTAGACAGACTGGCCCTTTCTTTCATTCAGATAGAAATTAACAGTTTTAGTCCACTAGTTCTTACAATAACATATAGCAAAAACCCTTCAAAATGGCAGATTTCTACTAGTCCTTATACCATAACTACTGGGAAAATTGGCAAGGACTTTAGGACTATTCTCAGCAACTACTGAAATTACATGAATGAATGTTTGCATGCTTATATAAGAGATACTTGTCAAAAGGTGCCACAAAATTATTTTTTCAGAGTTATGGCCCTTGCTCCATGCTTTTCAACTTAGTGCATAGTGTCTGCATTGGAGACTTTTCTCAGTAACTACTGTTACATGAACAATAATTTGCATGCTTATCAAGGAGATACTTGTCAAGAATGAGTTGGTGCCGTAAATTATATTTTTACAGAGTTACTTTCTTGCTACATGTTTTAAGATTGGAACATACACAGTTACGGCCCTTGATCCATGTTATTTTACATAGTACATAGTGTCTATAATGGGGACAAGTTTTCTCAGAAACTGCTGATTAAGTTAGCTTATCTAAGAGATAGTTATCAAGACTGAGTTCAAGAATAGGTGCCATAAATGATTTTCTCCAGAAAAGGGGTCATTTGTGTGTATTCATTTCACATTTAATCCCTTTTTCTGATGACATAAAACGACCCTCGTGCCTATCTCTTCTTACTTTAAAGGACTCTTTTCTCATAGGTTAGGTTCACTACTATATGAATAAATTTCTTTATCATCCGAGGCGGGGGATAGTGATAATGCTGCTTTCAGGTTCTTTTCTTGTTCTAAGTTTGACACAAAATTAGGACGTGATGTTGAGTCCATAATTGTTCCAATAGCATTTGTTAATTTGATCTTATGAGAGCGGGTGTCGAACAAATGTATTTGGAGACCGAATTCATGAGCCAGTCATGATTAACGGTGATATCATGTTCAGAACATGACGTCTGAGGCAGTCTGCGACTTTAGACACTACTTTGAAGCTAAAGCCGAGTAAACCTTCCGTCTATAAGGTGAAGGTGAGGTGAAATGGGGTTTAATGTCGCGTCCAAGATTATTGCACTTTCATAGCGATGTGCATGCACACGTGTGTGTGTCTGCTTGTACTAGTCTGGTCTAATGCAGACTTTTATAGTGCTAGCCCATTGAGATACCGTGCCGCAGTTTAACATGAATACCCCATTCAGACACAGTATACTGACTCGAAGCCAACCAGTCCTAATGCTGAGCGCCAGACAGGGTAACAACAAGTACCATCTTTTAACTTCTTTTGGTATGACACAGAGAGAAATCGAACCCTTGACCTTCCGCTCTCCAGGGGGACGCTCTACCACTAGACCACGGAGAAGGTCTTCCGTCTTTTTATCTCAACTCATAATCCTCCATATTTCATTATAAGTTTAAACTAAATCCAGAGAAAAACATCATGAAGACAAAATTCAACAAAGTGGACAAATGTTTGGGCAGGAGACGTGTTAGGAGATATTTAATCATGTTAATGTGTCAGCAAATTCTCAGCTAGTTCAAATAATGGTCATCTGAACTACAAATTACAAACAAAGGGGATTTTTTAAAATATAATATTCTGAGGTATCAAAATGTAATATAAATTCACAAACTAAATACAACTGAAACTAAAAAAAGTTTGATCACAATCTATTTTTACATTTCCTTGTACAGAGGAAGTCCAAATTTCTCAATTTGGATGATTGTTATGTAGGCTGGACAATAAGCCCTACATTCTAAAAGTAAACACGGAAATGGAGTTGCTCCTGGTGAATTCTGAATCAACAAATAGTGCCCCATACCATGGAGATTTATCTATTAAATGGATAATTTGTTATCTTAGACATATTTTATCACAAAGGCTGTCTGAAGGACTCACTGGACATGCTAACGTTCAGAAAAATAATCTGTTGTGAAAAAAACTAAACATCATTTTGCTCTTGCTTCCAAACAACAGATTGTACATCTAAGTATAGAAATTGTAACAGAAAAACATTCTGTCTCAAACAGAATCCCAGGAACATCCCCCAGAATATTCAAAGGTTTGAATGTGGTGTGGTGCGATCGTGCACGCATTCATGTGTTTAATAGCGCTGAGACACCATGTCGCAGTTTAACATGAATACCCCACTCAGACAAAGTATAGTCACTTCGTGCCGACTAGTCTTGATTTATCCCTCAATGCCGAGCTCCAGGCAGGGAAATATGAACAAGTACGATCTGATAAAGTCTTTTGGTATGACGCGTCTGGGGATCGAACCACCAACCTCACCCTGCCCAGGCTGATGCTCTAACCACTAGGCCATGGAGGCAGTACAAACCTAAGCTAAGAACAAATACCCCCAGCTAATGTCTGTTGCAACATCCTTTGTGAATGATATCACGCTGTACCTACACGCATTACTATCCTCTTGTATTTCTCTACTCCCAGACAATCACTGACGCCTCTAACATCGCCCCTCCATACCTGGGGTCGTACGAAAGGTCACTAATGCTACATCAACACTTACATACTTAACAGTCACATTTGATATCCGAAAGCCATTAAACTGTTGTCCTTGCTTGCTATTTCCAGGTCTTGTCTGCGTCTGAGTGTGGTGTCCGAGTGGCACGGCATTAGTGGCCGTGATTGGTTCCCTGCGAGGTGGGTTTGTAATTAGAGTGTGATGACAATCAGAGCATCATTAGTTCTACAGCTACAGCTTATATGTTCGAGCGAATAAAAGACATTAATGTGTCTTAGTGACTCGCTGGTTCGTGGATTGTCTCGTTGCATGCGGAGAACAAGTTGTATTTTTCTAAAAAATTCATTCTAACAATGACAGAAACTAAATAAATTCCTCCAAGGTTTAAGATCGGATCATATTCTAGGAGACTGACTGATCATATAACAAAATATCCTAATTTTTTAAATTAAAATCTGGTAATATGGAGTGAGTGAGTGTGGTTTTACGCCACTTTTAGCAATATTCCAGCAATATCACGGCAGGGGACACCAGAAGTGGGCTTCACACATTGTACCCATGTTGGGTAATGATATGGAAGAATGTCCAATAGTAATTGGATAAACTCAGGAAATGTCCGACAGCCATTTGTCTTGTAAACTCAATGTAGCCTACATGAGATGAAGCAGGGTTCACTCAAGGAATTTTCTGACATGGGTCCTTTATGTGGACATTTCAAATATTCCAGACGTATGCCCATACAGCACAATGTTAAAATGCCCCATTGTATTTGAAAATGTGGGCCTTTTTTCAAATTTAGGGGCTTAAAGCACAAGACCACACCGTAGAATTATCCCTGATGCTGAGTCAGCTACCCCGAATCACCCTATGTGATCAAAACAATGTTCATTGCCCACCAAGCGTATACTGCTGATGTCACAACAAATAATGCTCATTGACCAACTCTGGTGTAGTCAGTTGGGTTTAAAGTCGCCTTGAACAGCTTCTCGGTAATATCATGACTAGCTAGCTTCAAATGTAGAGGAATTCCTGTGTGATGCATATATCAGACATTTACCATTGGGCTGACAAACCAATAAACAAAATCAAGACAAAATCAAGATTCAAACCCAAGATAAGTTTCCATCAAACTTAAGGGTTGCAAACTGTGCACAGCGAACTGCGGAATTGCCACTGGGCCACCCGTGACCAGGTGTGGAATATGAGGAAGGCTGCATGTTTTCCCTGAAACATTCCAGCCACTCTAAGAGTACACCCCAGTTAATTCAAAACCTGATTTACGAGGTCAAGCGGTCTGTGACATGCAACACTGGCAAGCCGACTATCCCAGGCGGCCAACCTGATCAAACATGCCAGCGCCTGTCTCATGTCAGCTGTTCAACCAGCTTCAACCAGCTTCAACCAGCATCTGACACAGACCACAGGGTCTTACCTCATGCACAATATTTCATCCTATATACACATATAGACTGAGAATGGATGCAAATTATTGAGACTGCTATTCCTGTGGATGCAAAAATGTACGGCTGTTTTAATCATTAAATTTATCAAAATTGTAGATCGCATGGTACATGTAACCATGGTAACTGACATTTGTATTCTGGTTTGAAAGAGTAAGTTCAGAGTGTCAGTTGTTGATCTTCATTTCATCAATGAAAGCCCTTATCTAGGGACAGGTTATTTATTATGTCATGATAATATTGGGTCATGAAAAAATTGCACAGCAAAAGAGGGTGGTCACAAATATTTATCCTGACATATAGTTCTATATTTTAAAATAAATTTATCATAAATTTGAAACTTATTTGCAGCATGAATTTTTTTTACATAAAATGAGGGTATGTGTCAGCGAAATATGTTACAGTCTTAAGACCAATCCCTCACGACAAGCATAGTCGCATTTTACGGCAAGCATGCAGTGTTATAAATTGGCACTGGTCCTATAGTCCTTGCCAAAGTGCCCAACAGTTAAGGTATCATAAAGACTAGTAGAAATTTTCCATTTTTAAGGGTTTTGCTGAATGTTATCATTATAAGCACACTAGTGGACTAAAAATGTTAGTTTCTACCACTGGCATGGGTTGCTGAAGACCTATTCTACCTCGGATCTTCACGGGTCCTGTGTGGCAGCTAATAAGTTCACCCAGGGCAAAAGAATGCACAGAAACCAATAATTTATTTTCTGTTGAATCGTCTCACAAAATCAAATAGATCTTAAATATATCTCAGAAAAGGATAAATACCATAAACCCAAACAAGCAGACATGTCAGCCTTTTTATGTAACCCCTTCTTGTTTTCAGCTGGACAGTTACATAAAATAATCCAGATCTCAAAATACGTATCTCAGAAAAAGTAAAGTATTTCAAGCAGAGGCCTGCGGACATTTTAAGCCCTGTTTATGTTGCCTGCATGTTTCCCTACAGAATCCTGCACCTGCAGACGGTGACCCAGTGTGGCGACCTCATTGCATAGAGATGTCCCAGGCCTGTTGACTGACCATCAACACAGCAGCATTCCTTTGGCTTAACAGGTAATCTTCTGGCAAAGGCACTCCCGCTTGACAAAACTGACTTCCATTGTCAGATACACCCATATATCACAACAGGATTTCACTGGAAACCATGTTTACTGAAACCGTTATAGACTTTACTCAATATAGTGATATTCAGGACATTATATGATTGTCAATAACTTTTGCGATACACACTGGACACTTCGTATTGCACTCGTGAAGATCTGGGCTAGAGTAGGTTTTCAGCAACCCATCCTTGCCGTAAAAGGCGACTATACTTGTGGTGAGGGCAACTAACAGGATCGGGACCAGACAATCCAGTGATTGACATCATGAGCATCAAACTATGCAATTGGGATACGATGACATGCATCAACCAAGTTAGCAAGCCTGACCCCCCGATCCTGTTAGTTGCCCGTTACGACAAGCACCTGTACCTAAGTGGATGAGAATGCATCTTACTGGATATATTCTACAATGTTGCTAAGGTATGTGTACGTGCTCCCTCATTAATAGGCTTTCAGACAGCACTACATGATTGATGTCATTGATAAGAAATTCAAATTTTTTAAGTTTGATGTTGATGTCAAATTTCAATATTTCAATATTCATTACTTTGGGAATAATCATATTAAACCACACAAATACAAGCAGTCATTTTGTTTATTATTTTTTTCTTTATCGCTCAAAGTTTCAAAAGGTAAAGTTGTCCAAAGCAGTTTTAGTATCAGCATCAAACAAACTTTGCACATATCATTGGTGTCCAGCAAAATGCATCTGTAGCCCCATGAAATACTCCAAAAGATGACCTGCCTTCTAAACTGCCAGTAAATGTACAGTGTTACACAGTGTAGGCAACAAATCACTGCCACAATGTACAGTGTTACACAGTGTAGGCAACAAATCACTGCCACAATGTACAGTGTTACACAGTGTAGTCAGCTAATCACTGCCACAATGTACAGTGTTACACAGTGTAGGCAACAAATCACAGCCACAATGTACAGTGTTACACAGTGTAGGCAACAAATCACAGCCACAATGTACAGTGTAACACAGTGTAGGCAACAAATCACTGCCACAATGTACAGTGTTACACAGTGTAGGCAACAAATCACAGCCACAATGTACAGTGTTACACAGTGTAGGCATCAACAAATCACTGCCAAAATGTACAGTAAGCCAGGTTATAACAAACTCAAATGAACCAGTAATTTTAGAACTTTATAACCATAGTTCTTTAAAAGCATATATACAACACCTATCCAGCAAAAGGCCGGGACCAAAAATCAAGTTCGTAATATCCGTCAGTTCCTTATTAGGGTGTTTGTCATAAACATATTTGACTGTACTTACCACAGACCTATCCTGTCTCAATAGCGTCCCTGGGAAATAACAGTCAGACAATACATCACCTTTTAATGTAAAATCCCAGAAACACCAATTTGCGAACACTTGCTGTTCAAAAACATCAAAAGAAAATCATGACATCAGTCCATGATGTCGCCAAGTCATTTTTTCAATCAGTTTTGCAACTCTGGCAGATTTAATGCAGAAATATTGTACGGGGAAAGTACATACACACACAAGTTTACATAGCCTGGCCCCCACCATTGATTATATATATAGTCACTTAGCTTGGTACGATAACAACTCAAATGTCAGGATTGTGTTTGTGCAAAGCGATTTGATCTTAATGCAATTGGGCTATTTATATCTCGGTCAAGTTGATACATAACTCTCCAAGAGTGAAACTGATTAATAATGTTATATATGTTCAGCTCTTTTCACGTTTTGACCTACATAGTAAGTACCGAAATAGATGTCTTCCTTGAATTTGTTTGTTTGGACAGAATTGAGTTCCTGAGGCCAGTCTGTTGGCATTTAACTATTAAACTGATGAGTACTCCTTTAATGAAATAGGTTCTCTTCAAAGTCCTGTGACAAGAGGGTCACATAATCTCACAAAATCAACATAAATGTCAAAATGAAAATAAGCGAGACGTAACTTTTTTTAAATCATTCACTGCAGTAGTGTTCATATTTATATGATGCCTCTATTCAATCAGTATATAAAGATCTACATCACAAGACATATAGGTACTCAAACTGAAAAAGTTACATTTAGTTAATTATGTACATATTGGGTCTATTTAATTTTTTTCAACCATATTTCAATGCAAGCAACTGAAAAGTGATTAATAATATTGCTTATTATATATTGTGCATTTTGGGGAAATTGCATTGAACATCATTTTGGTCACTGAAATGTCATGCACATGTCTGGCAAAATACTTTCGGAAAGCTTTACTATGGCCTGAAACGTAACCCTGATCAGTGAGTGAGTATGGTTTTACGCCGCTTTTATCAATATTCCAGCAATATCACGGCGGGGTACACCAGAAATGGGCTTCACACATTGTTCCCATGTCGGGAATCGTGACGAGCCAACGCTTTAACCACTAGGCTACCCGACCGCCCCTGTAACCCTGATCAAACAGCTGTAAGCAAGAGTCGTGTGACACACAAAATATAGACATAAGAAGCATAGATAGAATATACAACATAACACACGAAGATGTCAACTCTTCCCCTAAACTGAGATGTATTGTGTATTTTGTAGGACTGTTTCGATTCACTTGTGTATTCGCTGAATCAAATTGATCCCTTCATCAACTGAATTCATTTTTCGTGGTCACTAGAATAGAATATTTTCAACTTTAAAGAGTGTATTTTACTTGTGCTTGTCTGTTATGTTTTAGATTTCTAAAAAAAGACTACTCTCTTACATATTTAATTTGACAGTAATGTGGTCACTGTTCAGATACTATCTGTTTAAGTCCGGTATATAAATGTATAATATAATAATAATAATTAACACTGTCAACATAGTCAAATAATTGATGTTTCACTGAATACAATAAATAATACATCATCTGCTGACTTGTTATTGTATTCATGAATAAATATTCATATTAGTTACCCTATATTCATAAGAGACATCTTAATCGCCTCGAAGTGTATTCGTTGCAGCCCTTGTGTTTTGAAAGAGTAAAGAGTAACAAGCGTCACCAGTGAGTTGTACAGCATTTCATGACATAAATGGGCTTGTAGCTCACGAGCCTCGAGGTCAAGCGGCATACACAAACATACAATATGCCTTGTACACCTTGCTGATGATACAGCAGAGGCTGCGTATCTGCGTGAAATACGCATCAGAAATGCAGAAATACGCAGTAAAATAAAATCCAAGCGTATCAAATATGCAACGAACATTACAGATAAGCTACAAAAATAAAACTTGTGCGTATCATCAAAATATTGTGAAGTAACCCTGCGTATTCGATTAGCAAATCAGCAACTTATTTTGAAATTATATACGGGCATTCTGTCAACCTTGCCAAACTCCACGATGACACTTACATCATGATCATTTGCCATCATACTTTCTTGTGGAAGTATCGTGGTATTTTTGAGTCCTATAAAGCTCTCGAACCCAAACGACACCAGTTTGCAGGGACTAGATGAATAGTGTGTTTAAATATTTAACTTAAATACCCACATGTGTAAAAACTAATGGGTAACAGAAATTTGAATACCCAGATAGAATTACTGATACCCAATGATTTTAAAATGCATGGATAAAATACCCACAACACCAAAAGCTTATCTGGAGCTCTGCACAGGTCACAAATTTATCATAACTGGTTATGAAAAGTTATTTCAGGGAAGTATTTGTGTGTGATCGATCTTGTTCCCACTTTGACTCTCAGTACGTTATTTTGTAGCATGAACAGGGTCAACTTTGCCGTGACCTGCAAGTGACGTCACAGCGAACATTGTGTCGTTACGATAGGCATACAGACTGCCCTCCAACTTGTATTGGTTTTTACATTATGGAGACTGGCCAATCAGATTGCTAGGTTTTATGAGAAACGATAACATGTCACCATCTGTGTGTCATAAATCAATGTATAGATATTTTGTGGTATTTTGCAGTTGACACATAGCTGCATTACTCGTTCAGGGACAGTCCTAGCAGCGTGTTGAGTGATCAAGTCCATCACTTGCGTGATCAATCATATCACAGATGTTTATCTTTTATAACACCTGTCACATTTACAAAGACATATTTCATAAGAATCTGAAATTTCAACAGATTGATTTGAGTTGGGAAGATGAATTTATGATGCACAGCATTGACCTCATTGGATCAACAGATTTTGATCCAGTTGAGAACTCAGCTACTTTAGCTACTCCTAATGCTGAGTCAAGTAAAATTTCGTTCTTCCTGGTAAGCAGAGACGATAACAGCCCATAATTTAGGTAAAAAACTTCAAAAATTGTTGCCAATAAGTGATGAGACTTTTGCACTTAGTGGTTGAGAGATCTATTTCAAACTAACTGAAAACCCAACCTGAAGTTACCATGGTTACAGTGTAAATAGAAATAGACTGTACTTTATTTCAATTTGTAGGTTGTTTTTTTTATAGAAAATCGTGACAATTGAAACAACTGGATCATGAGGACTTGTACTTAACGATGTCACTGACTTTGCATTGTTGTGGACAGGCTTGTTTTTGTTTTAATGGTTAAATTAGCAGTCTGCCAAGGTATTATTTCATGTTATTATTTACAAGAATTCCAAGAAATGACTTCAACATATTTTTTGCATTTACTGATTCATAAACATAACACCCTGTGTGCATTCTTTGCATAAATCCATTATGTTGATTTACATAGTATGCACATCCTTATTTTATGTTTATACACCCATCAACGCAAAATATATTGCAGTCAATTCATAATTTATTATCTGGTGTGACATTCATAATGATATAAACAAACTTGGATTTAGAACTCATGCACCCTTTCATCTTCAGAACTGTAAAATCATCAGTGAAACAAAGCAAGATGTATCCCTGATGTGACTATATCAGTTCATACATTCAATAAACAGTCCAAATAACTCTTATGATATCAGGGCAAACTGATTGTGAGCCAATCATTCACCAACCGTTGATCAGCATGGAAGAAAAACACTAGGGGTGGCAGAGTTATGCCCCTTTAGTGAAAAAACAATGGTAGACAAGCACTTTTTTATCATGTCATTTTTCAACATGTCGGTCTGTCAAGAATGAGTCACAGGAAGATAGTATCTATTATGTATCCACGAAGGATGAAAGAACCATAAACATGATGCAAGGTTGGCAAAAGATCTATGAAAACATTCTTCAGAATAATCTCAGACAGAGAGAATTTATGTGAGTTTTTATCGTAAGAATAGTTCAAGCAGGTATTGATATCTTGGAAAGAAAACATAAATGCCTCTTACTTCCAGAAAATGTTGGCGTTGCTCCAATAATGAGATCTATAAATCAGGGATGGTCAGATAGTTTGAAGATGATATTGTTTTTCATGCAAATCTACTAAAAACAGGGCTTCTTATAGTCATACATGATAAAACCATTAAAAAATATTCTTAGCACCATTACCATTGTTAGAGTATAAAAATCACTTCTTTTAACTGGCATTGACTTAATATGTCAGTGGGGCCATCGGGTAGCCTAGTGGTTAAGCATTCGCTCGTCATGCCGAAGACCCGGGTTCGATTCCCGACATGGGTACAATGTGTGAAGCCCATTTCTGGTGTCCCCTGCCATGATTTTGCTAAAAAAACGGAGTAAAACCATACTCACTCACTCACTCACTAATATGTCAGTAGACAATCATGAAAGTTTCAATGATAGAAATAGAAACTTGTTATATTTTTAAAAATTTGAAAACAGCAATTGAATATTATATACTCCTGAATTTAACAAAACAATCTTTCATTAGCGCATCTGACATAAATATCAATAAATATGATAACTAAACTTTGAAATGCTAATTTTACAATATTTTGCAACGTAAAACACATAACCATGTCAGGCAGTGAAACGTCAGTTTTCAGAATTACACTCAACTTTATTATCCCAACAAAAAAATTGATTTGAACAAAGATCATTGGAAAATTTTGATCACAGATTTGCTGAGCGATTCCTAAGTTGCAACCAATACTCGATGAAATTAGCTGGAACAGAAGCGATAGTCGTCGATCACAATCACTACCCCATTGAACGTGTTTATCTAATATTATCGCTAATTCAATTACTTGTACCACACCACTCTTTCGTTAATTTCCAAACATTACTATGGCAACAACTTTGCCAGCTGGTTTCACTTTAGCCAGGTATCCCCACACAAGAGTAAACCTGGAGTGAGTGGGTGCCTGATTAATACACTCGGATGTCGTAATAATCACTTGGCCTACGCCCACTAATCAATATTATCAGAACACATCTCGTACAACAATGAGGAGGTAAACAAAAGCTGGCAACGTGAAGATGATGTGTTACATAGGCAAGTAAATACACCGGCGAGATGATCAATTGATCTTTAGTGTTGACACTGTATCAATGACTCATTCCTCGGCAATTCATCACTGACGATGATGATTAAGCCACTGACATTTATAAGCTCAATTGTGTCCTATTTCCTTGTTCAAAATTAAAATTAAAATTTAGACTTTCCATGTTTTAAATATGAAAATCATATTTCGAGGGTAAAAATATTCAGTTTCAACATGTGCAAAAAAGTTCAGTTTTCTTGTTTCTTTGTTAAATCTGAATTTTAAATTATTTTCTTTTCAGGGCTGAAATGATTCCTCTTGAATATCCTGGCCAGTTTCATGGAGCCTGCTTTAAAACTGAAACCAAGATGTACACCAGCATATTTACAGCTGGTGAACATTAATTCAGCAGGAAGTGAGAACCCAATCTCAGCTATCACTGACAGATGAAACCCTGTCAGAAGATCGAGCAATCCATGGCCAGTAAATAGAACAATACAACAGAACCAAAAGGGCAGCGGTGACAGTGACCTGCCCCCCTCCCCCACGGCCTCAGGGCCTAACTCTCCCTGAGAGTATAACAATGCACTGGTTACCTGACAAGCATCACCCCAACCAGATCACCACATGGTAAAATCTGACGAGCTCTGTCCATGTTTGTAAACATTCCCTCATAATGTTTCCTGAACATATTATTGGTCAGTTTTGAGGGAAAATAGCTAAAAAGTGGGTAGGAATGTATCTGACTTACCTAAAGTGTAAAACAACGCCTCAATCCTGAGTTAAAACAATTACAAACACTTCTAACTTCTTTATCACAGCTTTCTGTTAGCAAGGTCAAGGGCATTAACTAGGGGAGGTAACTCTTCCTACCCTACTCCCCCACATGTCAATAATGCTCCCAAGAGTAGCCATGGTGAAGATGATGTAAAAGCTCAATGGGAAGGAGTTATAAAACTGTCACCCGGGCAAGGTAGCTCATTATACTGTATCTCCGTGTAATTAAAAGGAAATAAATATTTTTCAGTGAAACTGAATGCCGATGTGATGTAGATCTAAATTACAAATTCATTAAGTATATATGTTTCTAGAATACTTTATTCTTTTGTTTCCTGTTGCATTTAGTCCTGCACCATAACTATGAAATTTATATTTATTAGGTTGTTTTTTTTACTAAAAGGCTAGGCAAGTCTAGATCAAACTAACCAAGTCTAGTTTGCTTGATTCCACAACAGAAGAGGAAAGGTTCTTTCAAAGTAAAAAATAATAATTATTTTAAAGACATGTTTTCACTGTCTAAGTGTTAGTCTATATAGTATTTTACATTAAATAATGATATATACTTCTAGCCAAAACTTTCCATGTTGTAACTTAAATTGGATTAAAAATATTTGAAATTAAATCTGTTAATATTATAATGAACCCTGTTAAACCGGACCCTGTTAGCCAGCAAACCCTGCATTCCTGACTGCTCCCTAAAGAACATAAAAACATAACAGATCGCTTGGTTTTTTTAAATGCTGTCATTTGAAGGACAAATGCAAAAGTAACTAAACATGTTTTCAGTCGAAGCATGTAACTAAAAACACGTTTAAAGTGACCCACAGATTTTCAAATGTCAAAAATATACAATTGTTTCCAAAATTTCAAATTTTGGTGTGGTTTCTTTTGGCACAAGTTAAAGTGAGTGAGTGCGTGAGTATGGTTTTACGCCCCTTTTAGCAATATTCCAGCAATATCACGGTGGGGGACACAAGAAATGGGCTTCACACATTGTACCCATGTCGGGAATCGAACCCGGGTCTTCGGCGTGACGAGCGAACGCTTTAACCACTAGGCTACCCGACCGCCCCAACAAGTTAAAGTGAAATGCCAGTTTTTTATACCATTATATTATAAGGGCTCAATTAAAGAAACTTGATTTAACTTGCACTAGATGCTTGTTGACATGAAAAGCTAGTTACACCCAGGTCCCATACATTTATCAAAGTTCAAACAGGTCGGTCTGCTGCCAGTGTCACATAAATTAACGACGGATTGCTGTAAAATTCATAGGGACACGTGCATATAACCTTGAAGTACTCACAGCTTGATGACGTGAAGCCAAAGAAAGCATGACAAATTACACACAACACAGAGTTTAGTGATGTATTATGGTAAATATACTTTGGAAGTATTGAGTGTGTTCAAAGACTGATTTTGTGGGGACAAGTAAGGATTTGTCAGACAGAATTTCAGTATTTTTTTTACAAGCACTTGGTGCATGTAGACATAAATATTTGGTTTCATTTTTCAACAATAGGTTGCACATATGCTTGTTTTATAAACTGGGCCCTGTAGCCCTGATTTACAACAGTTTAAAAAAGAAAGAAACTTTGAGGCTTTACTTTAAAATCTGACACTAATACACATTAAAATGTTCACATGTCTTGACAACTGGTTTGTTGTGCACTCAGAATATTGATCCATGTGAAAAGTCTCAGACATTTACCACTTCAGTGAAACCCACAAGCACGGGTATGGTGCTGACAAACCTAGAAACATAATCTGCGGGAGCCGGGATTCGAACCCACAATCATAGCTTTCTGGCGTGCTCAAGAGACGCAACTCTGCACAACGAATAGCGGCTCCTTAGACAACTGGGCCACCCGTGCCCCCTAACTTATCTATGAGTATAATAATATACAGAGGATATTATATTCCTGTTCATGTCATACTATGTTTACAACACGAGTGTCTAAATTCTGGTATTTCCCAAGAAAAATAGGCACGAGTGTCGTAAACAAAGTATGACATGAACACGATTATACTGTTCTTTTTATTACCGAAGATGTCTACAGACAGTTACCTATAAAGACAGTAAGTCGCAACAGCAGGGGAACCACAATTTGTCAAATGGCGTCAACAATCTTTACCTTTGATGTCGTTTCTAGTGTGACGTAATTCCGACTTGAAGTGTCAATACGATTCGAGTGAGTGAGTGAGTATGGTTTTACGCCGCTTTTAGCAATATTCCAGCAATATCACGGCGGGGGACACCGGAAATGGGCTTCACACATTGTACCCATGTCGGGAATCGAACCCAGGTCTTCGGCGTGACGAGCGAACGCTTTAACCACGTTTCGAATGACGTCAACAATGCTGAATGACAGAAACAATACATTGTTGTCTTGTGACGTGATATGACCCAAGGGCACATATAATTTTTATGAACTCCGATGTGTTTGCCCTCGTAGGTAAGAAATCAATATATTCTCAAATTAGGAGTCACATATACTTTAATTACAATCTGTTCTCACAGTTTGTCAGGACAGTGCAGTGTTAGAAATTGGCTCTAGTCCTGTTGTCTTTGCCAAATAGTTAAGGTATTATAAGGAAATTTGCCATTTTTTAGGGTTTTGCTAAATGTTATCAGTATAAGGACTGGTTAGTTTCTACTACTGTCAGTGTCACATTTTTATTAGCAGGATTATCCTTTCATCTCATATGTTAATTACATTTCAATTCAGATTCGAGCATGTCAAAGTGTTTGTTTGTTTGTTTGTTTGTTTAATACTGCACTCAGCAATATTCCAGCTATAGGACGGCGGTCTGTAAATGATTCGAGTCTGGACCAGACAATAAAGTGATTGACATCACGAGCATCGATCCACACACTTGGGATACGATGATATGCATCAACCAAGTCAGCTAGCCTGACCACCCGATCCCGTTAGTCGCCTCTTACGACAAGCAGTCACCTTTTACGGCAAGCATGGGTTGCTGAAGACCTATTCTCTACAGGATCTTCAAGTGTAAAGGTCTAAATTTAAAACATCGTGAAAAACGGAACATACGTGTTTAGCCCCACAACTAATTACACATGTACCAAATTATCCGTGGCAGCCATATTGAAAATCCTATTTGAACGTCTTGAACAATTTCGGGTGTCATCATTGGTCGGAAGAAGCATATGAATTTCAGCTTCATTGGTCCAGTAGTTTCTGGGAACGCATAATAAACGCGGACAAACAGGCCATGACATAAGCTCACTTGACTAACCACACACTGATTACGAACAGAGGATGGTAAATTGATCACTTGACCCCCCACTGGTAAGAGATGAAAAGTGCTAATGGACTTGTTACAGGAGCAGACAGATCGAGGTCAGTGATGCAGGGAAACCGACAGATCGAGGTCAGTGATGCAGGTGTACAGCTAATCTGATGCTAGTACTGCTCCCATTGATAGTTAGGGCTCTTGTTAAAGATTCATTGAAGCTGAAAATCAAAACTACTTTAGTGTCTATTCTGACCAACCCATTTCAGATTTTTTTACCGCACCAGTTAATTTGATCCCAAACATTGTGGCAAAATTAGTGTGGATGAGATGTTTCCGCTTGAGGAACAACTCGACGAACGCTTGGTCTCAGATCACATATATTTTTGAAAGAAACAAGCAGCTACAATTAAACTGAAAAGGAGCACCAGTGAGAGATGCCTGAACCCATGGAAAATGTAGACTTGCTTCATTTAGGGTTATAGCATTACCACAAGGGCTGGGCAGAAGGGTAAATACTGTGGTTCAGGGACTGAGACAGACTAACATCTAGTCTCAGAAATGAACATATCGTACAGAAAAAAACAGTTGTTCAGTTATCTTAATAAAAATATAATAAAAGGGAGCCCAGTGACTCTCTTCATTTTCAGACACTGATACTGATATTTCCTGATACTGCAGTGATCTAGACTTGCCAAACATTATAGACTTGCATGGGCTGTATTTGATATATATATGTATCAGGGTCTGTAAGACAGACTAGGACTGAGACAGACTGTGTCAAAATCCTGAGGACTAAGCAATATATGTCAAGTTGACCTAACCTCAGAATGAATGTGCAACTACTTAAGGCCAAAGTTACAAAGCAGGTTTTGCCATACAACTGCAGTGTCTTGAGTGAATATTGAGTTTGGTGTAGTCAGGTATGGAACGTGTGGGAGTTTGGTGCAATGCAACAACAGTGAATCAAAAACAGGTGTGATGCAGGCACACTTACAAACACTGCCAGGGCAGATGTGGGATTCCAGACTGACACACACACACTCCCCGAAATATAGTCACGTCCAAGGGTCAATGTTCCTGCTGGCTTTTGAAACTGCCAGTCCCCCCTAATTTTTGTCAGTCCCAACTTCGACAAATCACAATATGTATGAAAATTACCTCGTTTTAATTCTTTCAAAATCATGTTCAGTGCAATGACGTCATCTCTGAAGTTACTTAGTTAGATCTACACATCATTCACACAAAGTTCAGTCACAATTCGCTCTCTTATATTAATATTTCTAGACGAAGTCACTACAAATATATTTTTAACCGTGAAGAAAAGTGAAATGTCAACAGGGGACACCAGCAACAGACAAGATGACTTCGTTAAAAAAATTTACTAATATAAATATATCGCCAATGTTTTGTTAAACAACAAAGATTTATAAAGTACTCTATTTGCCAGCCCACAGGGACTCAGTCACATGAATTACCGGTCCAAGCCTAATTTATACCGTAAAAAAAACGTAAATGGGAACACTAAAGGTTACATGAATTCATTCATAGGCGGACCCCAACTGTGCCACCTGTGCATGGACCAAGTCAGGTATGGTGCAGCAGTGATGTGGAGAAGAAGAAGGAGAAGAAGAAGCAGAAGACGCAGGAGAAGAAGGAGAAGAAGAAGAGGCAGAAGAAGAGGAAGAAGAGGCAGAAGAAGAGGAAGAAGAGGCAGAAGAAGAAGAGGCAGAAGAAGAGGAGGCAGAAGAAGAAGGGGCAGAAGAAGAAGGGGCAGAAGAAGAGGAAGAGGCCGAAGAGGAAGAGGCAGAAGAGGAAGAAGAAGAGGAAGAAGAAGAAGAAGGAGAAGAAGAAGAAGACATAAAGCACGAACACGACCAGTTATGATTACACAACTTTTTTTATCAATAGCAACTTCTTTTATTCTTTGTCACAACGTTTTAGAGGTACTTTTTGCTCCTTCATCAGGTGGCAGGATAGAAAAGGTCTATCGGTCACTCAGTCAGCAATATTCCACTTAGATCAAGTGAGCATGGTTTTACACATCTAGCAATATTCCAGCAATTCTTGGCGGGGGACACCAGAAATGGGCTTCACACATTACACCTATGTGGGGAATCCATAACACGCCATACCTCTCTCAACCGTTACCCCAAAAATAACCGCCCCCACCTACGTCACACCCTTACATCACATTCTCTTCCAATCTATACACATGCACAGCATAGACTGTGATGAATGCAAGGAAACAAACAAACATCGAGCGTCAAACTATCTCGGAAGTGATATTCACACTCCAGCGCAGTGGTGACTAACCATAACATCACTGCCACAGGCAAATTTGCATATCGCGTGACCGGACTTTCTCTTGTTTATCAACAAACGTGCTTTTTCAGAAATCAGAATTGAACAGACTCATGGAAGATTTGGGGGCGCTTTACATATTGTTTTGCATAATTATATAGATATGCTACTACAACTTCGACAGTGATTTGCATCATAATACATATTTACTCATCAAAGTGCCCTTATCGCTAGCTCTCTGTAGGGCTTCGATGACAGCACGTGGAGTCGTACAACCAATGAACACATAGGATAACTACACAAATGGAAATAGTTTTTCACGATTTAGGATATTTTCTCAATGAAAGTAAACCATTCTATGACATGTTTATCTAGATATGTAGACTTGTCAAAAATGAAACAGATGAAAAACATATGCAATATCTTGAATGGAGTGTGTAAGATGTGACGAATCGTCACATGGCGCTGGCCTGTGAGTGATATTGTGTGGAATACGAAGGGAGATAACTTCTTCATGGGATAAAGTAAAGGCCACTAGAAAATGTGGTCAGAATATAACTTTACACAGTCAACAGATAAGGAACACCTAACAATGACATCTGGTAGAATGCCAAAATACTATGACGGGGAGAAATTCTCCCATGTTCCCCCAAAATATATCTAGAAGGAAAATTGCAAATATTTCTCTTTGTGTGTGCT
Source organism: Haliotis cracherodii (assembly GCF_022045235.1). Taxonomy (NCBI): domain Eukaryota; kingdom Metazoa; phylum Mollusca; class Gastropoda; order Lepetellida; family Haliotidae; genus Haliotis; species Haliotis cracherodii. The sequence continues at coordinate 6,995,154 of NW_027266270.1, forward strand.
GAATACACTGATACAGCCAATGTTCATCAGAAATCTTAATGAAAGATTCTTTGTAATGCCTGAAATAGATTTACAAATTGCAGAACCAATAATAACCAAGCAATATTGATTTTTAGTCAAATATGACTTGGTCTTGCTGAATGGGATACAACACACAACATGAACGCAGCTCCATGTTTAAAACAGAAGCTGTATGTCTGAACTGTTGCTTTGGGGCGAAATGTTGTTGAATTTGATGGATATTGTCTTGAAAACCTCAAGGAACACCGGTACAACACTTTTTCCCATGATACAGGACATAGTTTACTGACTCCTACACGATAAGCCCTTCTTTTATCCCCGTAATGCCGAGCGCCAGGCAGGGTAACAACAAGTAACATCTTTTGGCATGAACCACCTCGGAATCGAATCATGGACCTTCTGTTCTCCGGGCAGACGCTCTATCCACTACACCACGGAGGTGGTGCGTTAAATAAGATCACTCAGGTTACTTACAACTATTATGTCTGTTACTGGAGTGTTTTGATCATTTGTTTGTTGTGAAATGGCGTTTGTTTGATAATTGGTTTGTTGTGTGACGGCGTTTATTTGATCATTTGTTTGTTGTGTGATGGCGTTTGTTTGATCGTTTGTTTGTTGTGTGACGCCGTTGGTGTGATTGTTTGTTGTGTAACAGCATTTGTTTGATCGTTTGTTTGTTGTGTAACAGCCTTTGTTTGATCATTTGTTTGTTGTGTGACAGCGTTTGTTTGATCGTTTGTTGTGTAACAGCATTTGTTTGATCGTTTGTTTGTTGTGTGACGGCGTTTGTTTGATCGTTTGTTGTGTAACAGTGTTTGTTGATCGTTTGTTTGTTTTGTGACGGCGTTTGTTTGATTTTTTGTTGTGTGACGGCATTTGTTTGATCGTTTGTTTGTTGTGTAACAGCGTTTGTTTGATCATTTGTTTGTTGTGTGACAGCGTTTGTTTGTTTTGTGACGGCGTTTGTTTGATTGTTTGTTGTGTAACGGCGTTTGTTTGAACGTTTATTTGTTGTGTCGCGGTGTTTGTTTGATTGTTTGTTTGTTGTATAAAATTGTATTCCAGCAAATAACTTGGTCCAGATAATACAATATGAATATTTTGGACCTATCACTCTGGGTTCACAAGAATCAGTTCACACATTATTCCACTGTGGGGAATCAAACCCAGGCCCTCAGCATGACAGGCAATAACAGGTACAGCACCAACTGAGTGTTTCTGAAATGTGATACAATCTGAAGAATGAGAGTGAGAACTGACTTACCGCCTGAAGCATTTCTTCAGATGTGATGAGTCTGTTCCGTCTGTCGTCGAGATGCTGTTCCATGTCCCGGATTTTCTCCGACTGCGCCTCCACCTGGTCCCCAAGGACGCTCACTTGCAGCGACAAACTCGCTTTGTCCGCCTCCAGACGTCGCACACGATCTTCCGTTGTCTCAGGAAGGTATCCATTCACCTGAAGACAACAGTTACAACATGAAAACACGAAGAGGGAGCGATCGAGGGAATCAAGTTGTTTGTTTGTTGTTTAAAGCCGAACTCGGCAATATTACGGCTAAGGGACATCTGCCTGTAAACAATCTGGACCAGATTATCCCGTGATTGATATTGTGAGCAACAACCCTGAACCTGGGCACGCAATTGATGATTTCTGGTACCTCTAACATAAGGGACCCATGAACATACGGGGTAGAATAGGACTTCAGCAACCCATGCTTGTTGTAAAAGGCGATTATGCTTGTCGTAAGAGGCGATTAATGGGATCAGTGGTCAGGCTCGCTGACTTGGTTGATGCATGTCATTGATCCCAATTACGTGGATCGATGCTCATGATATTAATCACTGGATTGTCTGGTCCAGACTTGAGTATTTACAGACCGCAGTCATGTAGCTGGAATATTGCTGAGTGCAGCTTTAAACAACAAACAAACAAAAACAAACAAATCTAAGATAAGAGACACAATGATGATACAACTTAGCACAGTGAATTATGGTGTCTTACACAACTGGGCCACCTGTTCCTCAAGAATGGAGTAAGCAATGGAGCCTCTACAAGGTTTGGTAACAGCGCACAACAGTAGGCTGTTAATGGTGATGTCGGATGATGTCGGATGTCATAAAGTGAGATGACTGATGTAAATTAAATATTCTGTCAGTCTGTCTGTAAATGAGGGTCATGAAAGATGTGCTCTCATCATGAATATAAAAGTGTCATGACACAGTAGCTCACCGTGATTTGTTGCCAACAGTTTAAATGTCAACAAAGTAAGCTGTCAGCATTGTGATTAAAAAAAAAATTCCACAAAAAGGTAAATGTCACACTAAAACATGATTTGAACAAAATAGGTGTTACCAGAGGTAGAAACATACATGCCAAAGTTCAGCTCCTAAATTTCAGAGAAGTTAACACAGCAAAATATTCACTTTTGCGTCAAATATCGCAAAAGAATGTAACAAGTTGAATCCCACTATTATCTAAACAAATACCCAATTTTAATACATTTTGTACAAAAATGGCTGATTTTGGGCCGTAGATGGCCATAAAAAGATTTTTCAATAAGATTCAGTCAGGTGATACCAAAACCCATATCACCTGGATCCCCTCCCATCCCCATTTATATTCAATTTGCAGCAAAATCATTAAAACTTGGCATCAGTCTAAACGGGGCGGTGTTGACATGTTCCATTAGAATCAGAAGTATGGTGACTTGAATTAACGTCCTAAACCAGATTTTCAACAAAAATCAACAAAAATAATCACCCTCTGTGGACAATGTTCACACGACTTGTCTGTAACGACCCACCTATGACACACCCTCTCGGCCCCCTAAAATCTTCTTGATAACTGATTCAGTAAGTTGATAGCCAAACTAAGCTGGTAACTTCCTGTTTGAATAGCTAGTAATTGTTAGTATGCAGAAATATGGATGAGTCAGTATTAATTAATTATTTATTAACTGAACTATTATTCAAAGGCTGCTTCCCTTCCCTTCATTCCAAAACAGTTCACATTGAGGCTGCTGTTGTAAAACAGGGACGATACTTGACACCAGCCCCGAGCCCAGTCAAAGTTATTAACCTCCAGTGACATCATCCTATTGTTCTCCAGACAGGTTGAATCTCATAAATAGGGATGGTATAATATCCTGTGGATTGTATATAATATCCTGTGGATTGCATATAATATCCTGGGGATTTTATAAATACAACTTCCGTTTATATTGTAACATATGAATGTTTCTCGCTAGAAAATTATTTTGCTTTTGAACACAATGTAATGAAATGTAAAATCAAATGACAAATGTTTTCTTAATATTCCCACCGATCGAACACGCAACCTTCACATCTGTAGCCCAGTGAGGGTACTACGTTGACAAATCACAACGCATTGAAGAATGTATTTTTCAAGGACCATTTAAGAATGTATTTTTCAAAGACCGTATGCAAGCAACAGATATTTTACGCCCATTTCCTAAGATTCATGTAAGGAATGTTTGAAACATAATAATGTTGATAATTGTTGTTTTGAGTATAGGCTGGTAGAGCTGGAATGGGATGTGTATAGGCTGCTAGAGCTGGAATGGGATGTGTATAGGCTTCTAGAGCTGGAATGGGATGAGTATAGGCTTCAAGAGCTGAGAATGGGATTAGTATAGGCTGCTAGAGCTGGAATGGGATGCGTATAGGCTGCTAGAGCTGAGAATGGGATGTGTATAGGCTGCTAGAGCTGGAATGGGATGAGTATAGGCTGCTAGAGCTGGAATGGGATGTGTATAGGCTGCTAGAGCTGGAATGGGATGAGTATAGGCCGCTAGAGCTGGAAGGGGATGAGTATAGGCTGCTAGAGCTGAGAATGGGATGAGTATAGGCTGCTAGAGCTGAGAATGGGATGTGTATAGGCTGCTAGAGCTGGAATGGGATGAGTATAGGCCAATAAAGCTGGAATGGGAGGAGTATAGGCTGCTAGAGCTGGAATGGGATGAGTAAAGGCTGCTAGAGCTGGAATGGGATGAGTATAGGCTGCTATAGCTGGAATGGGATGTGTATAGGCTGCTAGAGCTGGAATGGGATTAGTATAGGCCGCTAGAGCTGGAATGGGATGAGTATAGGCTGCTACAGCTGGAATGGGATGTGTATAGGCTGCTAGAGCTGGAATGGGATGAGTATAGGCCGCTAGAGCTGGAAGGGGATGAGTATAGGCTGCTAGAGCTGAGAATGGAGGAGTATAGGCCGCTAGAGCTGGAATGGGATGAGTATAGGCCACTAGAGCTGGAATGGGATGAGTATAGGCTGCTAGAGCTAGAATGGGATGAGTATAGGCTGCTAGAGCTGGAATGGGATGAGTATAGGTTGCTAGAGCTGGAATGGGATGTGTATAGGCTGCTAGAGCTGACAAGGGGATGAGTATAGGCTGCTAGAGCTGGAATGGGATGAGTATAGGCTGCTAGAGCTGGAAGGGGAGGAGTATAGGCTGCTAGAGCTGGAATGGGATGATTATAGGCTGCTAGAGCTGAGAATGGGATGTGTATAGGCTGCTAGAGCTGGAATGGGATGTGTATAGGCTGCTAGAGCTGACAAGGGGATGAGTATAGGCTGCTAGAGCTGGAAGGGGATGAGTATAGGCTGCTAGTGCTGGAAGGGGATGAGTATAGGCTGCTAGAGCTGGAAGGGGATGAGTATAGGCTGGTAGAGCTGGAATGGGATGAGTATAGGCTGCTACAGCTGGAAGGGGATGAGTATAGGTTGCTAGAGCTGGAATGGGATGAGTATAGGCTGCTAGAGCTGGAAGGGGATGAGTATAGGCTGCTAGAGCTGGAAGGGGATGAGTATAGGCTGCTAGAGCTGGAAGGGGAGGAGTATAGGCTGCTAGAGCTGGAATGGGATGAGTATAGGCTGCTAGAGCTGGAAGGGGATGAGTATAGGCTGCTAGAGCTGACAAGGGGATGAGTATAGGCTGCTAGAGCTGGAATGGGATGAGTATAGGCTGCTAGAGCTGGAAGGGGAGGCGTATAGGCTGCTAGAGCTGGAAGGGGATGAGTATAGGTTGCTAGAGCTGGAATGGGATGAGTATAGGCTGCTACAGCTGGAAGGGGATGAGTATAGGCTGCTAGAGCTGAGAATGGAGGAGTATAGGCTGCTAGAGCTGGAAGGGGATGAGTATAGGCTTCAAGAGCTGAGAATGGGATGAGTATAGGCTGCTACAGCTGGAAGGGGATGAGTATAGGTTGCTAGAGCTGGAAGGGGATGAGTATAGGCTGCTACAGCTGGAATGGGATGAGTATATGCTGCTACAGCTGGAAGGGGGTGAGTTTAGGCTGCTAGAGCTGGAATGGGATGTGTATAGTCTGCTAGAGCTGGAATGGGATGAGTATAGGCTGCTAGAGCTGGAATGGGATGAGTATATGCTGCTAGAGCTGGAAGGGGGTGAGTATAGGCTGCTAGAGCTGGAATGGGAGGAGTATAGGCTGCTAGAGCTGGAATGGGATGAGTATATGCTGCTACAGCTGGAAGGGGGTGAGTATAGGCTGCTAGAGCTGGAATGGGATGAGTATAGGCTGCTAGAGCTGGAATGGGATGAGTATAGGCTGCTAGAGCTGGAATGGGAGGAGTATAGGCTGCTAGAGCTGAGAAGGGGATGAGTATAGGCTGCTAGAGCTGGAATGGGATGAGTATATGCTGCTACAGCTGGAAGGGGGTGAGTTTAGGCTGCTAGAGCTGGAATGGGATGAGTATAGGCTGCTAGAGCTGGAAGGGGATGAGTATAGGCTGCTAGAGCTGGAATGGGATGAGTATAGGCTGCTAGAGCTGGAATGGGATGAGTATAGGCTGCTAGAGCTGGAATGGGATGAGTTTAGGCTGCTAGAGCTGGAATGGGATGTGTATAGTCTGCTAGAGCTGGAATGGGAGGAGTATAGGCTGCTAGAGCTGGAAGGGAATGAGTATATGCTGCTACAGCTGGAAGGGGGTGAGTATAGGCTGCTACAGCTGGAATGGGAGGAGTATAGGCTGCTAGAGCTGGAATGGGATGAGTATATGCTGCTACAGCTGGAAGGGGGTGAGTATAGGCTGCTAGAGCTGGAATGGGATGAGTATAGGCTGCTAGAGCTGGAATGGGATGAGTATAGGCTGCTAGAGCTGGAATGGGATGAGTATAGGCTGCTAGAGCTGGAAGGGGAGGAGTATAGGCTGCTAGAGCTGGAATGGGATGTGTATAGTCTGATACAGTGTAGAAGTGGAATGGAGTGGGGATGATTGTTTTATTGACAATATATTCTCTGGTCTCTGCGAGACTAGATTGGGATTACCCCTTAATTGCCCTCCATATGCTCCACAACAAAGGCCAGAATCTCCCAACACATCTTGCTATGGAATGAGATCCTGTTACAACCGTAAGTAGAAATGATTTACGCTCCACCAAATGACCTATCTCCAGACCACCAGCACAGCCTCATTCTGCTGTCAGAAGCTTATCGAGATAAGTAATGGAAGAAGATCAAGTCTTTGAAGAGCTGAACAGGAAGATGATTTGTAGCATGTACCTAACAAAACATATCTGTGTATTTACCAGCCCTCTATTTGGCACCTAATTTGGTCCTCAAAGGAAGGAGCCAGTGATTTATCATCAAGTCAGCTAGCCGCTACCTCAAGTCAAATCTCTCGCTGACCAATTATTTCAAATATTGATCCCATTTTCTACACTTTCTTCGGCTTTGATGTTTTGATTATATTGTTTTTTCATTTTAATCAGTGAACAATAGTGGAGTGAGTGAGTATAGTTTTACGCCGCTTTTAGCATTATTCCAGCAATATCACGGCGGGTGACACCACACATGGGCTTCACACATTGTACCCATGTCGGGAATCGAACCCGGGTCTTCGGCGTGACGAGCGAACGCTTTAACCACGAGGCTACCCGACCGCCCCAGTGAACAATAGAGCCATGACACAGTTGCTTACCGGTAAAAACAACATAAGCCGAATGTTCTGTTTGTTTGTTGTTTAACTCCGCACTCAGCAATATTCCAGCTATATGATGATTGTCTATAAATAATCGAGTTTCGACAAATCAAGGGATTGATATCATAAGCAACGATCTACGTAATTGAGATATGATAATGTGCATCAACCAAGTCAGCAAGCCTGCTGTAAAAGGCAACTATGCTTGTCGTAAGAGGCGACTATTCACGAAGCCTGACCACCTGATCCCGTTAGTCACCTCCTACAACAAGCATTGTCGCCCTTTACATCAAGGATGGGTTGCTGAAGACCTAGTTTACCCCGGATCGTCATGGATCCGAATGTAATGTGTATGATGGTGTAAAGTGGTGTGTCTCATGTGAGTGTACAGCCTCCGTGGTCTAGTGGTAGAGCGTCTGCCCGGAGAGCGAAAGGTCCGGGATTCGAGCCCCGGCCGCTTCATACCAAAAGACGTTAAAAGATGGTACTTGTTGTTACCCTGTCTGGCGCTCGGCATACATAAAGGGGCCAAAACAAGGACTGGTCGGCTCAGAGTCAGTATACTGTGTCTGATTGGGGTATTCATGTTAAACTGCGGCATGGTATCTCAGTAAGCTAGCACTATAAATCGGCACCAGTCCAGACTATTACAAGCAGCCACACACACATGTAATTAAATGTGCAAGAATGTTAAACCCCAAACATCACTGTCAGCATGAAACTCCAGATGTAACATGTCAACAAATCTTGTTATCTGGTCTAAAAGGTGTTCGGTGTATTTTTGGCTTCACGTTTTAATCTACTTAATTTCATGAATTTTTTTATTTAGTAATATGTATTTTCATTTTGGCAAAACTGTGTGTAAATTGACTATAACTCACCGTTATTTACAACAACCACAATCATAGTTTGCATTTAAAAAAACCTATGAGTTTTGGGATTTTTTTCCCCCTGAAGTTGAAAACATTTATAGATAGACTGTACCCCTGGAAACAACATGTCAATAAATCAGCAGTGAAATATGTCAGTTTGACCTGTTATTACACTAATCTGGTTATGAAGAGTGGTTGTGAATTCCTGATTTAAGTTTTGTTCCTGTTTATTAATATTATTAAAACATTATTCAATATTGCACTCATGATGACACCAAAATGGGAAATGATGTGTATACTGATTGACAGATGATATCAACTAACAGTTATTTGCAGCAGCCACGATCAAATAACAGCTTCTGAGGCTTTGAAACAAACCTTAATTGTCAGAAAGTCGATACACATATCATGAAAACACCACATGGTCACAACATCAGCCATATTTGTTATTGGACTCTTGTACTCTTAATCAATAAAGTTTGCATCAATCTGTGGGAGTTTGGTTTTACGCCGCTTTTAGCAATATTCCAGCAATATCACGGCGGGGGACACCAGAAATGGACTTCACACATGGTATCCATGTCGGGAATCGAACCCGGGTCTTCGGCGTGACGAGCGAATGCTTTAACCACTAGGCTACCCGACCGCCCCCTGCATCAATCTGAGTGAGTGAGTGAGTGAGTGAGTGAGTGAGTGAGTGAGTGAGTGAGTGAGTGAGTGATATGATGGCAGCCTGTAAATAATAGAGTTTGGCACTGGAACCAGTGACTTAGCAGCTCCTGGGAGTAATGATCCACGCTGTCAGGGAATCACATGGGTATCACTCATCGTCTGACCGCTCTATCCAGTGGGGATCAATTGTTACAATAATCCCCACTGGAGAGCATGTCAAATAACTGAAGATTTTGTTAACAATAGGTAACACAATCAACCAGTTAACACAATCAACCAGGTGACACAATCAACCAGGACACACAATCAACCAGGTGACACAATCAACCAGGACACACAATCAACCAGGTGACACAATCAACCAGGTGACACAATCAACCAGGCGACACAATCAACCAGGACACACAATCAACCAGGCGACACAATCAACCAGGACACACAATCAACCAGGTGACACAATCAACCAGGTGACACAATCAACCAGGTGACACAATCAACCAGGACACACAATCAACCAGGTGACACAATCAACCAGGACACACAATCAACCAGGTGACACAATCAACCAGGTGACACAATCAACCAGGTGACACAATCAACCAGGACTCACAATCAACCAGGACACAAAATCAACCAGGTGACAAAATCAACCATTTAACACAATCAACCAGGACACACAATCAACCAGGTGACACAATCAACCAGGACACACAATCAACCAGGTGACACAATCAACCAGGTGACACAATCAACCAGGTGACACAATCAACCAGGACTCACAATCAACCAGGTGACAAAATCAACCATTTAACACAATCAACCAGGTGACAAAATCAACCATTTAACACAATCAACCATTTAACACAATCAACCATTTAACACAATCAACCAGGTGACACACAATCAACCAGGTGACACAATCAACCAGGTGACACACAATCAACCAGGTGACACAATCAACCAGGTGACACACAATCAACCAGGTGACACAATCAACCAGGTGACACACAATCAACCAGGTGACACAATCAACCAGGTAACACAATCAACAAGGACACACAATCAACCAGGACACAATCAACCAGGTGACACACAATCCACCAAGACACACAAATCAACCAGGACACAATCAACCAGGTAACACAATCATCCAGGTGACACACAATCAACCAGGCAACACAATCAACAAGGACACACAATCAACCAGGACACAATCAACCAGGTGACACACAATCCACCAAGACACACAAATCAACCAGGACACAATCAACCAGGTAACACAATCATCCAGGTAACAGCTCGGGGTACTGGGAGCCATCCTGCCCAGATCCCCACCAGGACCAACAGCATACAAGCATATCAACCACTCCATCACATCCAGAGGGGCTCCACCTGCAGCTGGGTGTCGGTGTTGATGAGTGTAAGATAGAGTCGCAGTATGCCATATGTAGCCTCCCTCCAGCAACAAACCCCTCCGCTCACATCATCACTGATGGAGATCCCACCTGTTTGCAGCAGCTAGAAATACGCGTGTATTTGCTCTCTGACAAACTCCAACTGGGGTTACGCGAACACAAGAAATACTGAAATATCCCACTGTCCAAACACCACAGCTTAAACACATGGACTAAACAAACAGACGCCGTAGCATTACGACAGGTAGGAGGACGAGGCACATGTACACACCAGCATCACATAGACATCCGTACTTACATCAGGGCAGGGGAAGCTCCGTCGATACATCCCCCTGACTTAATATCACAAAATGTATAAAAGAGGTAAAACGTCTGACGTCTGCCACAACTAGCATCATCTACGTGATGAATGAACTCCGATAAGCTTGGAGTGGCAAGGTACTCATAGCCCTATCACAGTGCTTGCTATGTAAGAATTGGGTGTGATATGACCAAAATATACAGCATGCCAACAAGAGGCTCAATGTGGTGAAGGCAGGCCACTCTACATGTGCCGTCTGCTCGCTACAGTAAGCCAAGAAAGGTGGAAGGCATTATATTGTTACGTGTGTCTGCATTACAAGGATATTTCATGTCCTTTGTATGGTAGCCAGGCTTCATGTCGAGGTAGGACTTCAGTATGAACTATATATATACACAGTTAATCTGAAGGTTATGCTGACATAAACACCCCTGTGTTTTGTAGGTAACTGACTAGCTGACTTGTTTATCGGTCTTCTTCTCTCAAGATAAGCATATCACCTAAGCGGCTTTGCTGCTCTAGGCAAATTAGTTCTGTGTCAATTTTAAACCAATCCACTTTGGAGATATTTAAAGTCAAACATCCATCCAGAAACTGTCTACCTCTTTAATTTAACTAATAACAATTATCCTTGAACATTTTACAAATTTTCCTTTCATATTCTGTGATGTTAAATTTTTCAACTGTATATTCTCACAAAGATATTGCAAGCAGGGAAAAAACTTCGAAAGCTTTCTCCAAGGAGAAATTTGTTTCTATTGGGAAACATGTTCAGTTTCCTGCAAGTTTCACCACAACTACTTACATTCACACCTAACCAAGATAAAAAGCATTTTATGACTGTCTAACTTGGCAGCCTGTCAGATTGGTTTGGTTGGGGGTGTTCAGAGGGCTTCCGACAGTATCCCGTCAGGCCAGAAGGGCCCTTGCCTCTAAATCAGTGTCGGGAATCGGAGGATACCATGGCCATATTTATAGCCAGCTTCTGAAATTACGATTGTAACAATTCTTATCTGACATATTGCCTGACAGATGCTCTTATTTTTTGCATCTTAATCAGCTTTCAGGGAAAATCAATATTATTTCCTTATAAAAGAGTAACATTATTATCAAAATGTGAACTTATGTATATTTATCGATCAGCTCAAATACTGCCACAAGACAATTAGCCGGAGGTCGCAGTGGAACCTGATATAGAATTCTTGTTGAAAGGGGCATCAAGTGCAAGGATATTTCAGCACTTTATTTATGCCGGTTTATTGCCTGCCATGTGCGGAAGTGCTCAAGGATTTTAAGCATGTTCAAGGATTTCAAGGATGTTCCAAGGATGTGACCCATAGCAATATAGTTAAATTGCAGAAATCGTGATATAAATTACAGAATCTAGTGCTTGAACGATACAGAAAGGCATGATATGATATCACAATAACAAGGTCATGATACAGAAGGACTGAGACAATAATGAGGTCACAATAGGTATCATGATACAGAAATGATCGAAAAATGATCATAATCTTTTTTAAGGTGAGGTGAAATGGGGATGAGTTATAGTGCTAGCCCACTGAGATACCATGCCGCAGTTTAACATGAATACCCCACTCAGACACAGTATACTCCGACCAGTCCTTGTTTTAGCCACTTAATGCTGAGCGCAAGGCAGGGTAACAACAAGTACCATCTTTTAATATCTTTTGGTATGACTCAGCCGGGGATCGAAAAACTGGACCTTCCACTCTCCGAGAGGATGCTCTACCACTTGTTTAGGAAACATTTCCTGCAGTGTTCTTCACTCATGCACAATAATCATTGACACGACATAATCTTAATAAAAAAGCAAGATTGAATTTAAACCTGTGAAGATCTGGGGTAGAATAGGTCTTCAGCAACCCATGCTTGCCGTAAAAGGCGACTATGCTTGTGGTAAGAGGCGACTAACGGGATCGGGTGGTCAGGCTTCCTGAATAGTCGCCTCTTACCAGAAGCATAGTTGCCTTTTACAGCAAGCATGGGTTGCTGAAGACCTATTCTACGCCAGATCTTCACGGGTGGTATAAAATTAAGATCCTGTTTGGTGATGCTCTTCAAGGTCATATAGGTAAAAGCAAGCCCTTCAAATCAAAGTGTCTATGTCCTCCTTTGACTTCAATTTGTCATCCACTTTATCAGTCCAAATTTTTACATTTCTTAAATCAAAAGTTCAGATCTTTCGAAACAAGATTGAGTATTTTATCAAAAAAACAGCAAGACATGTTTAAACATATGGCTGCACCTTGCCCATCTTTCATGGCTTGTAGATGTCCATATCTTTGAAGAAAAAGGGAGATTAACAGTTTCCACATGCATCAGGCTGACGCTATTGACACAGGGTCCGAGTGCACCACAGGTGCTCAAGTGCACCAAATGGTGCATGGAGGTCACAACCATCAGAGGTCACAAGGTCATCGAACTGCATTGTGGGTTCATTGTTTCCACCCAGCAGTCCGGTGCAGGGAATGAATTGGCCGCGTGTAGCTGCAGAAGGTTTAATGTCGCTTTACTGTTTACAACAAAAATGCTGTGTCAAGCTGTAACGTGTTATGGAGACAAAATTATTTTGACGAATCTGACAAACACTGCTGGTATTATAACTGTAGCGACTGTCACAAAATTGGTCTTTATCCCATTTGTTTTAGTATCATCATAACATAGCAAAATATGACTTACCATATTCGATGTAATAAGCACCCAGGGTGCTCTCAAAATTAGGAATAGGGGGCTCTTATTAGAATATTATTTTGGTGGAAAAAAACAGAGTTGAAAGATAATTTTTGTGATTTAAGCTGACAACCTGAAATGTTTATGTACGACAGATATATTTTTCCAGAATTAAATTGCTCATAATTAAGGGTTCATATAACACACGAGTGTGTATCATATGGGAATAAGTAAGTCTTGTGTACATTGATCAGTTGAAGGGGTGCTAATTGGGATTGTTCACTTGCCAATATATTAACAAATATCGCCCTGGGCGCTTATTGGAGCTAGGCGCTTATTACGTCGAATACGGTAACTGTTTGTATCCCCAACCATTAATGGGTGTATGCGTACAAAACAATTATCTTATTCAACATTAGAGACTATATAATGTAGGGCTGGGACGAGTCCAAATTTACTACCCCGGTACCCGACCCCACCCGACCCCACCCGGGTACCCACTGCAGGCCTCAAGAGTTGGAAACAAAATGTCTGATTGGGAACTGTTTTATCACAGCCCTGGCCAAAACTATTTAGATACATGTATCAAACGATCAGATCATGCGGCTGAAGCTTTATCTTTACTCAAACATATACAAGTCAAAGAAATGTGTGCATCGTCAGAAAGAAATGCGAGGTCGTAGATGTTTACCATCTTGGTGCTTGCAGATAGTACATAATAACCGATCTAGGGTTCAACCCATAACCACTGGATCCTGGCATAACTAAGGGATGCAACTATGCATGGCAAATTCCAACACTTTAGACCAGTGCAGGAACATTAAAGGTTGTGATATTAAATTAACCTATTCACAGACACTTAGTTACAGACACTCATGCAGACACATGGAAACACACATGTACTCCTAGCCAGTGCCTACAGTGCCTACTGTGTGTGACACCAGGTGGGTAATCCTGATCACTGTAAAAACCTTTAACTACAAGTGTGTGAGAGAGAGACAGAGAGAGAGAGAGAGAGAGAGAGAGAGAGAGAGAGAGAGAGAGAGAGAGAGAGAAGGGAAAGTGAGAGAGAGAGAAAAGGGAGAGAGAGAGAGACATAGAGAGCGAGAGAAGGGAAGGGAGAGAGAGAGAGAAAGAGAAGGGAGAGTGAGAGGAGAGAGGAAAGAGAGAGAAAAGGGAGAGAGAGAGACATAGAGAGCGAGAGAAGGGAAGGGAGAGAGAGAGGAGAGAGAAAGAAAGAGCGAAAAGTGAGACATAGAGAGAAGGGAGAGCGAGAGAAGGGAAGGGAGAGAGAGAGAGAAGGGAGAGAAAGAGACAGAGAGAGAAAAGGGAGAGTGAGAGAAGGGAGAGAGAGAGAGAGAGAGAGAGAGAGAGAGAGAGAGAGAGAGAGAGAGAGAGCATAAGGTGTAATTGTGGAGGAGAGAGGGAAAGATGGGGAGAGAGAAAGCAAACATACAGTGTAAGAGAAGAGAAAGGCAGATCATAAGGTGAAGCGAGAAAGAGGAGGGAGGGAGGGAGGGAAAGAGAGAGAGATGAGTATTTCAGTAATATTATGATGTGTCAGTGTAATGTCAAGGAATAGCCCAAAGTGATTAAGGTCTCAGACATTTACCATGTCAGTAAAACAATCATGGAGAATATATTCGTTGCATATGGAAATGAACCTCAGTGTCATAGGATTCGGGCTCAGGGATATAGCAGTGAGACAGAGAAACATGAGAGGCACAGAGCGCAAGACAGACAAGTCACAGCACACTGACTTCTCCAAACAACAGATCTACAATATGTGCTCCAATGACCAAAGCCTACTACTGTCATGACCGTGTGAGACAATTTGAACATTAACATTGTGTTACAATGTGTGATAGAACTATAACTAACACCATACACCACTTATCGTCAATCTTTGACCCAAAACAACATTTTGCTCTCCTAAAATGTCATCAACCCGGCTTTTAAACATTAAAACAAACATGAACTCTCTTACCTACATATATAAGTATATCCCAGCCATCTAGACCGTATAAAGACCACTAACATTGTGGATCCTAAGTAGATCTGGAGCTACTTATTGTGGGCCAGCCCATATGACATAGTTAAGTTTCCTGTCCAAATAATTCCTCTTTCATTCAAACAGCTAGTGTCCCGTCTTATTGTGTGATGTCAATGGGAAGATCTAGGCAGTCACACACGCACACACAGCGACACACGCTACATGTGTGTGTCTGGGTGCATAGCCCAAGGCCTGGTGATTTATCATGTCAGCTGATGGACACGGGTGTTGCGATCAAAGAGGCTTACAAACAAAAGCATTCTTTAGTCAATGGCATAGGTCATATGAAATAAGGGTATATCAACATGTACTGGAGATGGAGCAGTTTCTAAACTCTAAAAGAACACTGCAAGCAACGATTCATGCAACAGTACAAGTCTGCATTGACATTTCATAGCATGTAGATGGTTGGTATAATTTACACTAATAATTAATTTTTAAATACATGTATTTGACTATTTAGTTGTTCAGAAGGCAATCACAAAACATGATATATATCAAAAGAAGTTTTCCAGTGAAGGCGGATGTCAAGGCCACAAACAATTACTTGTTTGTTTGTTGTCACACTCCGCAATATTCCAGTTATATGACGGTGGTCTAAATAAATCGAGTCTGGACCAGATAATCCAGTGATCGACATCACGAGCATCGATCATCGCAATTGGGATTGATGACATGCATCAACCAAGTCAGTGAGTCTGACCACCAAATCGTGTTAGTCGCTTCTAGCGACAAGCATAGTCATCTTTTACAGCAATGTTCAACAACTTCCTAGCGTTCTACAACTTCCTAGCGTTCTACAACTTCTTAATGTTCTACAACTTCCTAATGTTCTACAACTTCCTAGCGTTCTACAACTTCCTAGCGTTCTACAACTTCCTAGCGTTCTACAACTTCTTAATGTTCTACAACTTCCTAATGTTCTACAACTTCCTAGCGTTCTACAACTTCCTAGCGTTCTACAACTTCTTAATGTTCTACAACTTCCTAATGTTCTACAACTTCTTAATGTTCTACAACTTCTTAATGTTCCACAACTTCCTAATGTTCTACAACTTCCTAGCGTTCTACAACTTCCTAATGTTCCACAACTTCCTAATGTTCTACAACTTCCTAATGTTCTACAACTTCCTAGCGTTCTACAACTTCCTAATGTTCCACAACTTCCTAATGTTCTACAACTTCCTAGCGTTCTACAACTTCCTAATGTTCCACAACTTCCTAATGTTCTACAACTTCCTAGCGTTCTACAACTTCCTAGCGTTCTACAACTTCCTAATGTTCCACATTTTCCTAATGTTCCACAACTTCTTAAAGTTCTACAACTTCCTAATGTTCTACAACTTCCTAGCGTTATTCAACTTCCTAATGTTCTACAAATTCTTGATGCCAATAAAAAACATGTGATTATAACAGAATCAGCTTTCCACAAGGCCAGATCAACTCTTGTTGGTTTTCATATCTGGGTAGTTGGGATTTCAACCATAATTACAGGTGTCTGGCACAGGAAGTAATGTTATCTGTGAATGCCAAACCAATCAAGCTCAGAAACACAAGTAATAGTCTTACCAAAGCTGACACCATCAATATATATATTTGATAAGATCTGGGCAGTACTTCAAATAGTAACTCAATGCTCTGGAGAACAAGCCACACGCCCTTCAGATAAGATGAGAAGCCATTCCTCGCCAGGAAATCCATCTGCCCTGTATGGTCTATTTTAAGCCCTGCCTTCAACTCTCGGAAGGAAATTACTGGCCAATTAAAGACCGGACATGCATGCACAAAGAGTAATGTTGCATGCTGCCCGTAGACCGACAGCAGGTATATCAGAGGGCATCCTACCGCTACCCTGTTCCTATAGCATGTGCCATACCTGAATGCCGTGCCATGTTTACCATATTACAGGTGAATGTCTTTGAGAGCCAGACATGTAGAAGGGCAGAGTCTATATACAGATAACACACTGAGCTTCAGGAAGACCACAACATGAGACTTTTCTCACAGTAATTGTTTCTTTTGTTATCAAATGGAATGTGGACGGTGCATGTTACACTTCAGACAGATAATGACATCCTTCCCATATAGGTGTCATTTTCATTCGTAAAAGACATGAAATATAAGAATACCTAGACCTCACAACAAAATATATTTCTGTAGTTAATGAACAGAATATAAAAAAAGAAAGACCTCTATCAAATACTTATTCACATAATTAGTCACATCACTCTCTACATCCCACAAAATGAATATTTATACAAACATTTCTAAATAATAAGTGAAGAAATTTCAATGCAAAACAATAAACATAATTATCCTAATAAATTCCAATACAAGAAATTATTGACTGATGAAAAATTACACACAGAAATATCTACAATACAGATTAAAGACATAATGTCATAATTCATGACAATATTCATATGTATTGTAAAAATGGTATTCACTTCACAAATTCATCAGTGATCATTAAATATCAGGTCATTACAAAGCAACAGAAATCTGAAGCAATTCTCTATCATGTAGGTGTATTCAGACATTCCTGCAACTCCAATTACTAAAAGTCTGCTACCTGTATTTGTGTCCTAGTTTCCCGGTGCTCCCAGAACGACTGACCGAAGTCGTCCTCCATGCTAACGGTGTTGACAACGTCATACGTGAATGTGACGGTCACCTCCCCTTTCTTAGTGAGGCCACTCGTGTCAATTAGCTCATTTGTTCGAGAACCCATTCCCACAGCTTCCAATGGAGGCACTTCATTCATTAATTGCTACCGGTTGTTATACACGTTATACGCTGGTGCAGCACAGACGCCTCTATGTAGAATAGTAGTACACTTTCCCTGTTATTAATGGGATCACATAGGAATATCACAATCTCTGCCAAGATAAACACAATCTGCTGCCCTTACTGTCAAAACTCACTCACGGTATACAGTAATACCGTATTTCGGTAGCGCCATTGATTCTGAAACTTCCTGTAGAAACCCTACTCTGTTGAAATATCTCCTGAGAAATATACCTAATGTACTCAGTATGTTCCAGGAATCTTTGTTAATGATAACAAGATCAAACAATTATCTAAACAGTTCAGAGCTAACTGCTTTGCATGTGTGCAATACGGGTTCCTTAACCCTTCTAAACATAGATACTGTTAGTGTGTGTTTAACCATAAATACTGATAATGTGCGTTTAAATATTTATATAAACAAGGGTTAACCTATTCATACATAATGTGATTGTATTTTATATTGGTGCAGGAGAACCTTAAAACATGTGATTCTGCGTGGGCAGGCATAGACTTACATGTCGTCTATGAAATGAATATATTTCAAAGAAAAAATAGTTAAATTATAGTTTTTAAATATACTAAAAAGGAGCCCATAGACTTTCATTTTCAGATACTGCAGTAATCTACACTTGCCAAACGTGACAGACTTGCATGGGCTGTATTAGATATATTTGTTTCAGGGTCTGTATGGCAGACAAGGGCTGGAACTATTACAGAACAGTTTGGCCTGATCATACATCATGACAAATATCTGCATTAAATTTACCAAGAGATGGAATATTTTTGTTCCTCAATGCTTCAAGGCACAGAATTATTTTCTCCATACCAAAACATTTCCAACATTTTCTGTATAAAAATATATACTTTTTTAAAAGAATTAACCCTATCTCCCCCACCCACACCTTCAATGTCAGTGGGTTACATAGAGACCCAGGCATATATTTCTGGTCAATCTCAGTCCGGAAACACCAGATCAGAAACGGTCATGTGTGTGATCTTAATGTGACATAATGACCCAGCTATTTTCCTACTGGACTGCAGGAAACCTTGAACATGACACGGAGCTTAGAGTAATTCTATGACTTGAAGTCTAATATAGAGGCTACATACAGATGCAGATACCAAGGATGGCCAGTGACTGGGAGCTGACTACCTATCTCCTGGTGATAGTATACAGACACTGATCTTGTATACAACAAAGACGCAGGTAGACCAGTTGCTGGGCAACCAAGAGCATGCAAGTTAAAGTATCTGTTTTCCATTTCATATGAACTTTATGTGGGTATTTGAGTCCGAGGCCATATGTATACACTGGTATTGTTTCTGTTGGAGCTAACTGTGGGACTGACAATGATGTTGGGATGTGTGTGTTGGATGTTAAAAGCCGCATTCAGCAATATTCCAGCTTTTCGACAGCGGTCTGAAAATACTCGGACGCGCCAATGCAGTAATTAATATTATGAGCCACGATGGCATACTATCAATCCAGCCTGACCACCTGATCCATTGAGTCGCTTCTTACGACCAGCATAGTGAGTGAGTTAGTGAGTGAGTGAGTGAGTGAGATAATGCCGCACTCAGCAATGTTCTAGCAATTTGATGGAAAATAATCCAGTCTGGACCAGATAATCCAGTGAGTGACATCATGAGCATCAATCCACGCAATTGGGATGTGATGGCATGCATCAACCAAGTCAGCAAGCCTGACCACAGCATTAGAAATTGGCACTAGTCCTGTAGTCCTTGCCAAACTGGCCAGTAGTTATGGTATCATAAGGACTAGTAGAAATTTGCCATTTTCAAGGGTTTTGCTATATGTTATCATCATAAGGACTAGTGGAATAAAAATGTTAGTTTCTACCCCTGGACCACCGGATACCATTAGTCGCCTCTTACAACAAGAATAGTCGCCTTTTTATGGCAAGGTCATGGGTTAGTGAAGACCTGTTCCAACCCGGATCCTCATGGGGAGAGTGAGTGAGTGATTTTGTTTTTTTGCCTCTTTTAGCAATATTTCAGCAATATCACACCACAAATGGGCTTCACACATTGTACCCATGTGAGGAATCGAACCGAGGTGTTTGGTACAACGAGCAAACACTTTAACTACTAGTTCTGCATTTACACCCTAATGCCAAAAACCAGGCAGGGTAACAATAAATACCATTTTTTAACCTCTTTTGGTAGGATGCAGCTGGGGATCAAACAACCAACCTTCTATTCTCCAGGCAGACGCTCTATCCACTAGACCACGGAGACGGTCAAATTTTACAGAGCCATAATAATGTCGAACCCTGATTACGCTTTTCATCATTGAATCAATAAACCAAACTTCTCCTCCCAGGAGAGCAAGCACCTGGGTGTGATGAACATTCCTAACACCTACACGCCAGTCACCAGCATCTTCCCAGGACATAAACATCTTCATCATGAGGCTGACAACACCTCTGACCTTTGTGGAATACTTATTGTCACATTAATCCCCCAAACTGGCCTATTTCAAGACCTCTCCTCAAATCTCTCCATCTCTGACCTTTCCATGTTCTGTCTATCTCCATGTTTCAGGTCTCAAATATCAAGACTGACATTTCTAGACAGACACCTGTGTCCTGTGATTTCCAAGGGTAATGTGAGTGAGTGAGTGAGTGAGTGAGTGTGAAATGGTGTGGGTGCGGTTGGGTTGGCAAGGGAGTCAGGTTTCACATAGCTATGAACAGTATTTAAGTTCTATCACGACAAGTGAAATGCAGTGAAATGCTGCTATACTAACAATAACCCGATCCAATATAGCGTGCAGTTACTTCCCTTTAATGCGCACTGCTTTACTGCGCATCTGGTGTGTTATGGTCATGGCGCCAGTAGGTGTTTGTGTGCTTGTTTTGCTGTTTGCAAATTTGGTCATTAAAAACATGTAATTTATGATAAAACATCACCAGACATGATCATGGTATCAATATCGATGCTCATGATATCAATCACTGGATTGTCTGGTCCAGACTCGATAATATACAGACCGCCTTCATATAGCTTGAATATTGCTGAGTGTGTCATTAAACAACAAACAAACATACTACTTTGACCAACCAAAACAAAAGTGACACCCGTCCACACAATATTTTTAAAAGCTATTGCCTCAGAGAACCAATTTTTTTTAAGCCTAAATAGGAGTAGATATATAATACAAAGAAAATATGGTCATTGACATAAAGCAGTATTACATTTCTCTACATTATCTCCCCTCCTATCTTCAGTTGTTTTTTTTTCAGAAATATTTGAACTGATATGACCTGGGATAGATCCATCACCAGTCAGTATCAGTAAAAAGTCTCAAGAATATATTCCACAGAGCTCACACGACCATCTTCTTCAGGTAGTTTACCTCTTCAATGAGTGCTTAGCACCTGTGTTTTTTAGCATCAATACTGCTACTCGGAGTAAACAACCCACCCTCCCCTCTCATTCTCGCCATAACTCCAGTCGAGGGATTTCATCTCACAGTCCTAGATCAGAGGCCAACACAATTCCTGCTGCCTTCCTGCCATAGTTCCTGGAGGATCGGTTCCGTCTGAGAAATGTTTCAACAGGTAATTACTTAGGAGGCTTCCACCTGATACAGGTGGTGAAAGTTGATGCTTTACATTCAGGGGCAACTGGTTCTATCTGTTAACAGGATATCAGGGGATTTATGAAAAAAAATAATTACAATAAAAAATAATTAAATTGACTTTTCATATAATATATTGATGCTTTACATGCAGGGGTAATTGGCTTCTATCTGTTTACAAGAAATCAAGGGATTTATGAAAAGATATTAAAATAAAAAAAAATTAAATTGACTTCTTATATAATTTATTGATGCTTTACAGGTGGAATTTTGGAGTTGAACTTGCCTTAATATCTAAATACTGGAATTGACAATTTTCATAATTCAATGAAACATACTGGTACTTAATAAAATAGTAAAATAGTTAACATTTTATTTTACTTTGAGTTTTTAAAGAAATTGGGTACTGAGCTTGACAATCCCGCATCATTTCTACTGCTGGTCATCATCGGAGAAACAGCTGAAGTGGATCGAGTTGGGAGGCTCAGTCAATTATGTTATCATCTTGGAATGCTGCTCATAATATTGACCACTGGTTCGTCGAAGACTCGATTATACAGCTGGAATATTTCTAACTGAGCTTACAAAAACAATAAGGAAATCTGTTCTTTGACGGAGTTTAAGTTTCATACTTTGAAACCTTAGTTGCCTTAAGCAACAACAAAGTCATTATTAGAATTTAACCGTATATGTTCAAAATATGAGGTTGGAGGCATCTGTGTCCAATAACTGTTGATGGATGTGAGTCAAATGAGGCACAAATGATTAGGATTGATTAATTTAGTTTGTTTGTTGTTTAACGCCATACTCAGGTGAGGTGTGGTGAAATTGGGTTTAACATCTTGTCAAAGACTATAGCGACGTGCATGCATGTGTGTGTGTGTGTGTGTGTGTGCTTGAACTAGTCCGGACTAATGCCGATTTATAGTGCTAGCCCACTGAGATACCATGCCGCAGTTTAACATGAATAGTGAGTGAGTGAATATGGTTTTACGCCGCTTTTAGCAATATCCCAACAATATCACGGCGGGGGACACCAGAAATGTCAGAAGCGAACCCGGGTCTTCCGCGTGACTAGCGAACGCTTTAACCACTAGGCTACCCGACCGCCCCTTAACATGAATTACCCACTCAGACACAGTATACTGACTCCGAGCCCACCAGTCCTTGATTTATCCCCTTTATGACGAGGGCCACACAGGGCAACATCTTTTAATGTCTTTTGGTATGACGCAGCCGGGGATCGAACCCCGGACCTTCCGCTCTCCGGGCGGACACTCTACCACTAGACCACAGAGGCGGTACGCCACACTCAGCAATATTCCGGCTATATGATGGCGGTCTGTAAATAATCGAGTCTGGACCAGACAATCCAGTGATTGACATCATGTGCATCGATCCACCCAATTGGGATCGATGACATGCATCAACCAAGTCAGCGAGCCTGACCACCCCATCCCGTTAGTCTGCTCTTACAACAAGCATAGTCAACTTTTACGGCAAGCATGGGTTGCTGAAGACCTATTCTACACCGAATCTTCATGGGTCTGATTAATTTAGAGATGAATAGCATCTTTGTAGATACTTTGTAGACAATGACATCTTGTGAGGTGGGGGTGACAGTAGGGATGAAAATCTAAAAATTAATTTATATTCTACCATGACATTGATGAATGCTTGATTCTGATTGGTTAAAAAGAGGTTTCCTTTTTGCTACGGGAACCCTTTCACATATATTTAGCCTTTTCACACAAAAAATGTGCATATGAATATTGTCAGAAGAATTTGCTTTGAACCCGTCAAAACTTTAAATTGACATGTCAAATCATGCAGATTCCTTGTGTCAAAATAGCCGGCTTGTCTGCAGCCGTAAAAGCGGCTGTTCAGTCACACTCCAGTCCCATTGGTAATCACATTGTACCAGCAGTCTCATTCTCAGTGAATCTACAGGTTAATGTTGAACCACATCATAGATCGGGGTTGACATCTTGCTTCATAACCTGTCTGCTGAGGCACGGAAAATGTCAACATTGGCAGCCACATTAACAGTTTTGAAGTGTGAGTAACTGTGATGTAGGTCAAGTTCTGCTACATCCAAGATCGGGTGGAGAGGTGTTTATTTTGATGTTTTTATTATTTACTGGGGGTAATTGCTAACTAACTAATAAGATTTACACATGCAAAATAAATAGTAGAATGTTAATTCATAAAGTTTGTTGTAGATGTTTTTACGCTTAGCATTTTAAAATCTATTTCTACAACCTGTCACCCCTACAATGGAAATGGCATGATCGATTTCCAAGAAATGACCTCCCTCACTGATTTCAAAGAACTGACTTGGGGTCAGTCCTAACATAGACTAACATATAGTCTCTGAAATGAACATATCGTACATAAAAAAACAGTTGTTCAGTTATCTTAATAAAAATATAATAAAAAGGAGCCCAGTGACTCTCTTCATTTTCAGATACTGCAGTGATCTAGATTTGCCAAACATTATAGACTTGCATGGGCTGAATTTGATATATATTTGTATCAGGGTCTGTAAGACAGACTAGTCCTAACAGTACACAGCAGGTTGGTACAAAATTTAAACATCTGTCTCTGGACTAAGGGGGTGGTCGGGTAGCCTAGTGGTTAAAGCGTTCACTCGTCACGCCGAAGACCCGGATTCGATTCCCGACATGGGTACAATGTGTGAAGCCTATTTCTGGTGTCCCCTGTCGTGATATTGCTGGGAAATTGCTAAAAGCGGCGTAAAACCATAGTCACTCACTCACTCACTCTGGAATAAGTTTTTTTAAGTAGATACCTCTTATTTATACATTTGAAACCTCGCATTAAAGTGCTCGGTTCCAAATTAAAATAAGAGGCATCTACTTAACAGTGAGACCACATCAAATTTCAAAACACAGAAGGTTTATCTCCTAAATGACCAAGGGTATAGAGAAATATACATACATTGCTATTAACTTATTATGTGTTTTAACACAGAATGAATGGTTTTGTTATGAAACAGAGACACTCCATGCCTAGATAATAACTTCATTGTAACCTTGTATTTCACAAAATATTCAGAAAAATTGCTTCAAATAACACTGTGATTCACAATTTCAGGTGAGCAAAAATAGAATCATTTACGCAACCATTGAAGGATATCGTGAAAGATCAATTATTTTATGTCACAGTTTGCGTGAGGAATACGAAACACAATGACGTTAAAAGAATTTGAAATGCATCTTCATGAACAAGTCACTTTTTAATTCTTTCATACAAATCGTGATATGTCAGATGCTTTGAAAAGTTTCAGTCTCAGGCAATATATAATGTGTAATTGCTCTTAACTTTGCAAAAGTAACAACAGCCATTTAACATTGTTGTCAATAATCAGTGCGAGACAGTGAGATGGGTTTATATTCTCTTAAGGCAGATTCAAATCTTAGCCACTGAGTACTGAGCTACAGTTAAGGCCTTTCAAGATATATATTAAACTGTTTAAAATTCTGCTGACAAAGAGCAGTATAATAACTAGAACATCACAGACATTCGTAAAACTAGTTTGAGAACTAGTAAAAATAGATAACTAACTAATCATTTAACAACACATTATAAAAACAGGCTATAGATCGCCACCAGCTGAAAGTTGATCACCGCGCTGGGGACCATGGGGACTTACAGTACCTTTGCTTCCTGCATGGACCCCAGTCGGATTTACATCATCCCTTCAGGTGCTGGCGATGGCTGACAAATTTAGCCAAACATTAAAATAACACATATACTACTATTAAAAACGTGGAAAAAATGAATATACTTTGAAAGACGTGGTCTTACATACCCTCTCAGGGGGGGACAATAATTTTACACTACTTTAACCCCCTTCGAGGATATAGCCACTAACAATCTCAGTTATTGATTTATTCAACCAATTATAAAATGCATTTATTTATTTACAAAACTGACTCAAGATATTCAAAAGGCGACTATGCTTGTCGTAAGAGGCGACTAACTGGATCTGGTGGTCAGGCTCACTGACTTGGTTGATGCATGTCATCGTATCCCAATTGTGTGGATCGATGCTCATGACGTCAATCACTGGATTGTCTTGTCCAGACTCGATTATTTACAGACCACCATCATATAGCTGGAATATTGCTGAGTGCGGCGTTAAACAACAAACAAACATTTATGACACAAAGATTTCATTTATATCATAACGAGAAGCAGAGCAAACTAATGTTTCTAGAAGTCCAAGTTCCCTTACACAAGCAACATGTTTTTTTACCATTCATCTCATCATTATCAAAATATCAAAATCATTATGTTTATTATGTCTAAGGAAATGAAATACTATGTTTATCTGAAAATATCAAATTGATACTTCAAAGGAGTACCACTCTGAATCTGCCTCATTATGGCACAGTGGTTTTCAGCCTATGATCTGTCAGAAAATGTCATAAATAAAATATTTTTTACGTCAAATAACATGTTCACCTGATCACTCGATAAGATAAACATGTTATCTGACACGTTTATGCTAACAACCTTCACTTAATATTCTACTCCACTTTTGATAAGGAGATAAATTTCTTTCCATGATACACAAAAATGATTCTCAAATGTCAAGCATATACACTCAAATAGAATGACATTAAGAATCTCACTCAGGTTTCTTTTCATATTAAACATATCTACATGAGTGAATCAATGTTTAAGACTCTAAGGCCTGCTGATGAGTTTTATGCTTTTATTGACAAGTGTTGATAAATTTGACATCAAAATATGTCAGGGTGAGATTCTATTTATCATCCAACATCATGATCGATTGATTCTCTCAGCAGTTTCAGTCTGTGAACAGTTATAAGCAGAATCTTAGTGTCAAAAGTACAGCTAACCAGTGATGTCATCTGATTGTGATGTCATGGTAACCCATGACATAACTTTGGTCTTCAAATACTTCATATGTCAGAATATTTTATGCCCCATAAAGAAATGGCTAACAATTTAATATATATTTTTTTTAAATCTAATAGGAGTTAAACAGTTTTCATGGGATGAAACAAACTTTATCCAGCATGTCTAGTGAGTTATTGTTTTGTGCAAACCTCCAGAAATATTTTAAGGCCCCACCAAGAAATTCAAATCGTCCATTCCAAAAAGTTGCAGAAATAATCTCTTCTTTCCTGCATTTAAATCCTTTTCAAGATCATGTTGGGTATTGTTTAACTGAATCACTGACAGATCAAGGGAGAAAATGTGGGCACAGCTCATTGCTATTTCCAGCTTGTTTTACAAGACAATTACACACGATAATATTAAACTCCATGAAATAAATGCCTTGCGTAACAGACAATCACCATTTCTCGTATTGTTTATCACATAATTTACATTCACCATGACCAGGTTTGTTATCTTGTTTCTGCAGTGGAAATGATGAATTGTAGACAAGATAGCAATTTTATCGGAAACTTTTACCTGACAATGAGGAAAGGGTACATTATCCATAAGAGAACACAATAATTGTCTGGCTATGATTGTTTGTTGAAAAGTAGAAAAACCTTTCACCTGAGAACAATACAAACAAGACAGGAAGCACAGAAACAACCTACCTGACAACAAATGAAGATTCTCCATTTCCCACAAACATGCACATCATTTCAAATAATCCTGTCTGTCTGAAACTTGTTTGTTTTCTTGGTCTTTGCAGAAATCTGGTCAACGACTCACTAATTGCCTCCTCTCTCAGCATCAGTCAAGGTGTGACCTGTACGCTCTGCGCAGGTATTTGTCATGTTTGGAGAAGGTGATCTCGTTAAGGACAGGTAGATTTCACCTGTCTCAGGTGACGTTGGGACAGGTATTTCAAATTAGGTAATTACACTTATGCATGTAGCGCAATGTGGAAGCAGGATTTACAACGCACACCCACTTGTAGTAGCTGAGTACGTGGTAAGGTTTCCGTTGGACTTAAACATTCAGAACACTTTTCTTGCTTACTTTTACTGAGTTGGCTGAGAGTAAGTTTACTTTGAGATTGAAATTTAATTATTTGGAAAAGACATTTGAAGGACTGGTCTGACAAATTAATAACATTCGCAATAAATATAAATTATCTTATTAAATAAACTATAAATATTGAGTAGGTGGTTGGGTAAGGAAGGAGGTGAGGTGAAATTGGGTTCGCGTCCACAATTATTAAAATTTTTAGTGACGTGCATGCGGGTGTGAGTGTGTGGCTGCTTGTACCAATTTTATAGTGCTGAGATACCATTCCAAAGTTTAACATGAATAACCCACTCAGACACAGTATACTGACTCCGAGCTGACCAGTCCTTGTTTTAGCCCCTTAATGCCGAGCGCCAGACAGGGCAACAACAAGTACCATCTTTTAACATCTTTTGGTATATGAAGCTGCCGGAGGAACGAACCCCTGGCCTGCCGCTCTCCGGGCGGACGCTCTACCACAAGACCATGGAGGTCGTTAGGAAGATACAGAAGACTAATCTTTTTCATTAATGAATATTAAAATTGGTTAAAGTGAGTAGGTATCGTCTTTATACCACTTTGGGCAATATTAAAGCTCTGTATATCCAAACAGGACACAAAGAATGAGCGAGTGAGTGAGTGAGGTTTTACGCAGGTTTCCAGCAATATCACGGCGAGGGATACCAGAAATGGGCTTCACACATTGTACCCATGTCAGGAATCGAACCCGGGTCTTCGGCATGACGAGCTAACGCTTTAACCACTAGGCTACCCGACCGCCCCACTTCACTTAATGAACCATGTGAGGAATCAAACCTGGACCTCCAGTGCGATGAGCTAACACACTAACCACTTGGCTACCATAAGATGGAAAGAAGAGATTCAGAGAGGCATAGAGAGACACGCTCCAAGATTTTGGATGTGGCCTCATTAAAACTTATAAGATCAAAACGGTCATTTTTACACATTTGGTATAATTTCTTTGTAGCCACCAAATATAATGTTGACATTGTTTTAATGTAAGTCAACAAGCAGCAACTGTATGTATTTCCACAACTCTTGTCAAAATCCTACTGTTCACAACTATACAACAAACCTAGTCCCCACAGGCCTATATGTCCATCATCGGGTCGGTACATATTTCAGGTGATGGGTATCACATGCTAAAAATATACGCACACCAAACAAAATATTTTGTTTGTTTGTTTGTCTGTCTGCTGTCTACACTGTTGTGCACACTCGGCAATATTCCAGCTGTGCTTGTCAAGACATGGTGTCACACATGTTCAGTAGCCAAAGTAGGGTGTTCCAGGAATAAAACAAAAATCTTTATTTTGTAATGCTGCACTCCAGCACTATGACGGCAGTCTGTAAATAATCGAGTCTGGACAAGACAATCCAGCAGTTGATATTATGAGCAACCATCCATACTCTCGGGGTATGACGACATGTTATCAGCAAACTCTTACCGTTGTTTGTTGTTTAACGCCACACTCAGCAATATTCCAGCTTTATGACAGCGGTCTGTAAATAATCAAGTCTGGACCTGACAATCCAGAGATCGACATCATGAGCATCGATCCACGCAATTGGGATCGATGACATGCATCAACCAAGTCAGCGAGCCTGACAACCCGATCCCGTTAGTCGCCTCTTACAACAAGCATAATCGCCTTTTACGGCAAGCATGGGTTGCTGAAGACCTATTCTACCCGGGATCTTCACGGGTTCCCAATTCTTACAACTCGAACTCTTACCACCCCATCTATTAACACGCCTCTTATGACCAGCCAAGGTTGGGGACCAATTCTTACCCAGAATCTCCGCAGGTGCTTCAAAAGAACAGAATCAGGAAAAGCAAATATTGACAGCTAGGCACACTTGCCGTAAGTTATCTTAGCACTTAGCAGGGGCGAGATAAGTTATCAAGTCAATGAGTATTTACTCATATGTTATCATGGGTATTCAATATATACTCACCTCCAAAAGAAACGCGAATACCATACATGTTGGTTAATATATGAAGAACTACTCATATTCAAAAGATACGAACATACTGGAACTGAGGCTCATGACCGCATCACATGACTCGAGATGCACCATTTGTCTCGTGTAAGATCAGCGTGTGAAGTTTGGAAATCACGTGCAGCACATCGTGACAAGAATAAAGACACTGTAGTAACACTTGACTGATTGTTAGTTGGAAACACCACATTGGAGTGAGTGAGTGAGTGTGTGAGTGAGTGAGTATGGTTTTACGCCGCTTTTAGCAATATTCCAGCAATATCACGGCGGGGAACACCAGAAATGGGCTTCACACATTGTACCCATGTCGGGAATCGAACCCGGGTCTTCGGCGTGACGAGCTAACGCTTTAACCACTAGGCTACCCGACCGCCCCACACCACACCAATAGTGGGATTATTAAGAATATAATTAGAAGGAAAGTCGAGTGTTTTCATGTAAACAATTATCAGGAAAATGTACCACTTCTATTGATATATCAGCTACAAATTGTTTGTAAGACTTAAATCTATGTCCTCAAGGCTCCAGTGGTGATGACTGCCACGGTTAATGAGACGCTTTCTCAGTATGTGAAGTGGCCCTCATGTACTGAGGAAGGTCAAAGGTGATATTGCTGTGATGGTGAAGTATACCCACATTTTAGACAGGCCGTATATATTACTGTCAGAAACGTAAATTTAAACAAGAGTCAGCTGGCAAGGTACAACTATATACAATGGCTGTGAAGACACAAGCACACACGTTCAGCCTTAGA
Organism: Haliotis cracherodii; assembly: GCF_022045235.1. Lineage (NCBI taxonomy): Eukaryota > Metazoa > Mollusca > Gastropoda > Lepetellida > Haliotidae > Haliotis > Haliotis cracherodii. Next base: position 7,025,294 of record NW_027266270.1, read on the forward strand.
CAGATGGGCCACGACACATGAAATGAGAGCTTTAACAACAGCTTTTCATCATGGTGTTGTTCTTATAATCATTCACAACAATCAATAAGTATGGGTCTTGCTTTGTGTTTGTTTGTTTGTTTGTTTGTTTGTTTGTTTGTTTGTTTGTTGTTTAATGCCGCTCTCAGCAATATTCCAGTTATATGACGGCCATTTTGTGAAACAATCTTGTTTTATGGTAAAATAAGTTTGTTTCATAGAAATACAATTTTGGTTTCCAATAAAAGAATTTCTTTTTGAAGTAAAACAATTTTGCTTTGTAGTTACGTAATTTGTTTTAACATAAGTTAATTTCAAGAATGTCCGGATTATAACCAGCGAGTTGTCTCTCCTAACCAAACTTATGTTACCATAGTTGCCAAGTTTGATTTTGTTTTTTCACTGAGAAAAAAACAAACAGGTAGATGAGCTGGTCCTTTTGAAAGCTTCTGACGAGGAACACTCCACAATCTTCAGTACAACAAAGAGTACACTGTGGTTTAAGAGACAACTAAAAAATAGTAATAATGAAAAAAATGTTTCACTGGTTTAATAATGAACATTTATTCATATATACTTTTGTTTCCACCTGAAAAATTCCACCTTCTTCATACTTAACTGGATTAAATTTATACAAGTTGTACAGCGTGTACAACATAACACAGGAACTTTTCTTGGATTCCGAACCAGGTGTCCTTGGAAGGCAAATTGGGACTTTTGTTTCACTGATCTTGTTCAATGCAAAAGTTTAAAACTAAGTCTTTTCAATCCTTGAGCAATAGACATAAGTGTTGGTTGGTTTGTTGTTAAACACCGCACTCAGCAATATTCCAGCTATATGACGGCAGTCTGTGAATAATCGAGTCTGGACCAGACAATCCAGTGATTGACATCATGAACATCAATCTACGCAGTAGGAATCGATGACATGCATCAATCAAGTTAGTGAGTCTGATCACCCGATCCCGTTAGTCGCCTTTTACGACAAGCATAGTCGCCTTTTACAATAAGCATGGGTTGCTGAAGACCTATTCTAACCCGGTTGTTCGCAGGTCAAAAGACGTAAGTGAGTATGGTTTTACATGGTCTTAAGTAATTTTTCAGCAATATCACGGCAGGGAGACACCAGACTACAGAAATAGGCTTCACAGAGTATCCATGTGGGGAATCAAACCCAGGCGTGGTGAGCTAACACATTAACCACCTGCCCGACATCTCTATGAAAAGATGGAAAATGGTCACTTTTTCCTGTCTGCTTTTAAAATAAAAATTGACTGAATGTCATGAAAAAAAGAAATGTGTCAAAAATATTTGTTCACTCAATTGAGTCATATGAATAAATTCAACACAGGTTTTCATGTGAAGTTCAGGTAGGGCCGCACCTTGCACGTTCCTCTCGCTCCGGACCTGATGTACCAGTTGGCTCAGGACTCGTGAAACGTTGGTGTCAACTTTCACACCATGTCGTCACCTCATACACCGCCGCCGCAGTGGCAATCCTATCCACCAGGAGCCAAATCTACACACTATGAATCTGACATGATGATTCTTGAATGTCGAACACGTCAATTGTATGTTTATCTACGAAAAATGTGATTTGAAAGTTCAACAATGACCAGAAATACTGCAGGACCTGAACCAACATGTTTAAGCAAACACATGATTTACTGGTTCGCCGATTATTTACTCATGTATTACTTTAACCAATGGAATACCAATTCTCCTATTAATCACTCATTCTGATTGGTCAATCAAAGGTTTCAAATCACAGAAACCAACTCTGATTTGACAGCAGAATCACTGCAGAATCTGATACCTTTAGAAAGACACTTCTTTCCCAATCATTGTGTGATTTGACAGAGGAATCACTGCAGAATCTGATACCTGTAGAAAGTCACTTCTTTCCCAATCATTGTGTGATTTGACAGCAGAATCACTGCAGAATCTAATACTTTTAGAAAGACACTTCTTTCCCAATCATTATGTGATTTGACAGCAGAATCATTGCTCAGGTTTTTGAGTATTTCACATGATTTTGGTTACAAAATATGCAAGAGAAACATGATGTGCATTTATCCTGACGCAGCATGATCGCCACTAATTTCATTAAAATATACTATGTTTTTCTGACTCTGGTAGTCTGTTGATAGTCTGACTACTTTGCTTTGTAAGTTTCTAAAATGTTCACGTTATTCCACTTCTAAAAAATGTATGCCATATTTGGAAGTGCTATTAAGTTTTACAATTAATGAATGAAACGTGCCTAGTCGTCGACCTTTCTGACCTAAACGTGTATTAATCTCATTGGTCGATTCAGAAAACTTACTCATAGATTTCCCTAAGAACTTTGGTTTTACTCATGGGACAATGGAGGCAATTTTTAAAAATTAAAGTAAAATGCTGTTTTGTGGGGAAATAGTCCCTCATATGGGAGACTAGGAGATTTCATCAAATTGCAGGAGTCTCCTGAAAATATGTGACGGTCGACAGGCGTGAGCGAGTTTATGTGTGTGGCTTCCTCTACTGCTGGTAGTCCGGACAAAAGCTGAATTTATAGTGACCTCTGAGATACCATGGACACCCCACTCAGACACAGTATACTGACTCCGAGCCGACCAGTCCTTGTTTTAGACCCTTAATCCCGAGCGCCAGGCAGGGTAACGCCTTTTGGTATGATTAGGCCAGGAATTGAACCACAGACAGACACTCTATCCACTACACCACAGTGGCAGTCCCAAGGTCAAATATAATCACAGGGACAGTACTACATATCCCATCATCCATCAGGATTAACAGGACTTTATAATAGGAATATGTAAATATTGTTTATAATACCAACCTGGGTTCAATATTCCTCATAATGACTCAGCTTAATGAAGCTCTGATGTCTTCAGGGAAACTTAGAAAACAGTTTTTGTTTATTACATGAAGTCAATGTTTTGCAGACCTGTGAAGATTAGGGTAGATAGGTCTACAGCAACTCATACTTGCCGTAAAAGGCGACTATGCTTGTCGTAAGAAACAACTAACGGGATCAAGTGGTCAGACTCGCTGACTCGCTTGATGCATTTCATTGTATCCCAATTGTGCGGACCAATGCTCATATCAATCACTGGATTGTCTGGTCCAGACTCGATTATTTACAGACCACCATCATATAGCTGGAATATATATACAAACAAGTGAACTGGATGACCACATGGTAAACAAACACATGTACACAAAAAAATAATTCTGGAGTCAGAAATTGAATAGGGTATTACCAATCTCAATGAAGAGGAAGGGAGTAACTGTCTAAATTACACCTGCTAATTAAACTGCTAGATCAAGATGGATGACATTCACAGGGATTAAGATGGAGAACATTCTCCTTGTTGTCCTACCTAACTTCCAAAAGGAAATCCGGATATCTTATTGCTCTGTGGCACATGAGACAAAAATATTTCTATTGCATATCCATTGTTAACACCATGGCTGTAATGATTCAACGATACCTACGATGTCCTCTATACTTAGGTATCCACAATACTTGAATCGTCAGTTTGTGAGATCGCAATACGCTATAAATAGAACAGGAATTAATTGTGTTACCTCCGTAATGGCAGAAGTGGCACAGCGCCACCTGTAAGCATGGCAGAACACAAGGACGAGGTAGCTGAGGACGTGCCGACTAACTGTTGCTTTCAATAAGCATCCCTTCATTAAAACTGTTTTGTTCTTGTGGTTTTGTTTGTAAATGTTTTTGAGATAATAATAAATAAATGTATGAAGAAAGATTTTTTAGAGCTGTATTTCTGTGATTTCATCATTTCTTCCTATTTGATTTGGTGTATCGTGATACAGTAGTAAAGTCTACATGATACCATGATAGTAGTATAGACGATAGTCTGTATCGTGATACAAATCATATGGCAATACTCAGCTCTTGTAAACACCCATCTCAAACTGACAAAAGTGACAAAAATAACTGACTGATCATATCTACAAATCTACCTACTATCACATTCAGGTTTGTGATTCATGGATTTTACAGGAGCTTCACATACAAACCCCCCCTCAATATAAGGTGGAGTACGGTGAAATGAGGATTAGCATGTATGTTAGCCTTGCTCCAAGGCTGTACTGAATTATTAGTCCCTCGGTGTGTAGTAATTCTCTCCTTAATAGGCAAGTCAGTATGGCAGTCTCTTATAGGGACAACTTGTTCTTATCTTACTTGATTTTACAAAAGAAATCAAGAAATTATGATTAAAACTAATAATTTTAGCCTTAGAGATTTGTGCAAGTCTACATGTATGTGTGTGTGTCTGTTTGTATTAGTTGGACATATCCTGGTTTTATAATGCTATCCTACTGAGATACCATGCCACAGTTTAACATGCATACCCAATTCAGACATAATGTGTATACTAACTCTGAGCTGACCAGACCTTGTTTTATCACCTTCATGCCGAACCCCCCGCAGGGAAACAAAATCATCTTTAGCATCCTTAGGAAAAACACGGCCAGGGATTGAACCACGGACATTCCGCTCTCCACTCTGCGAGACCATGGAGGCAGTCCTCTATCTTACAAAGATGTGTTGCTCTCAATATATCCCTCAGCCAAGACTGACCCGAGTTTCAGTACTTACAGCATGAACAATATGTTCGATTCTAATTACGGTCAATCTTGGTTCTGAAAGGGGCTTTTAAACTGGTGGTTGATAATTTCAAACATCTGGGTTTTACAACAATGGAGTTTAACCACCACTCAGGTCACCTTCACTTTTCCACCAGAAACACTTGATAACAACAAGCACTGACTTAGTGGGATCAAATTTTGCAGGGATATCCCTATATTACTAAAGACGGATAACAATGCATTATTTAGTCACCATGTGAGGTGAGGTGAACTTGGGTTTAACGTCGCGTCCAAGATTATTGCACTTATATAGCAACGTGCATGCACGTGTGTGTGAGTGTGTGTGTGTGTGTGTGTGTGGCTGCTTGTACTAGACAGGACTGATGCTGAATTATAGTGCTAGCACACCGAGATACCATGCCGCAGTTTAACATGAATACCCCACTCAGACACAGTATACTGACTCCGAGGCGACCAGTCCTTGTTTTAGCCCCTTAATGCCGAATACCAGGGTAACAAGAAGTACCATAGTCACCATGTAATTAATATTACTCAATCATTCACAGAAAACTTTTAACAATACCAAAAAGTTTTCAAAAAAATAAAATAAATCACAATCTAAAAGTACACATGCACTGAATACACCATGATGTATTCATTTTTAAAAAAAAAGCTAACATTTTGACAAACAATTAACAAAAGTCCCATCACAGATAAACATTGCGACACTATTTGACATTATCAGACATGTATCACAGCTATTACTCTTGAACCCAGCTCAGTTAAACCCAAATTTATAGGGAGCCAGACAGACTCGTGATAGCAGTTCTCCAATTAGGTGATAAGATGGAAGACCTGGTGCTGAATCCGAGTCAGCTGGCCCAGACGGAGATGACATGTTATGCAGCACTGTAAACATCCCCACAAATTCATAGCAGTCGGAGGTTTGCCAAGGCCCTCCTCATTAGAACTAAACTTATCATAGGCACACTCCAAGAACAGATCAAATTGTCATAGACTTGCTGCCAGTCTCCCCAAAACTATCATCTCTTCAGATGTCTACCAAACAAAATGGTGTCAGTGTCTACCTATAGTGTTAATATAAATGTTTACATGTAGCAAAAGATGTGTGATTGATTGATTGATTGATTGATTGATTGAGTGAGTGAGTGAGTGAGTGAGTGAGTGAGTGCGTGTTTGGGTAAGAGAGTGTGCAAGTGTGGGTGGGTCGGTGAGTGAGTGAGTGAGTGAAGGAGTTAGTGAGTGAGGTGCTGACAAACCTAGAAACATAATCACGATGAATTTGGGATTCTAACCTTTAACTATAGGCTCCTGGCACACACAAGGGACACAACTCTGCACACCAAATTGCGGCACCTCAGATGAGAGCGTAACCTATGCCACAAGATACATGAGGCTCATTCCTCCTCAATGACAACTTATATATTTACCCTTGATACGTGGGACAAGGAAAAGTTCTGTATTAAAAAAACTATCACATGATTAAATAGTTTTACATTGTTCACTTCTTGCCCGAAGGTAAAGAAAATCTGCAAATTTGTTTTTAATGATAACATTGTACCCCTCTTACATAAACACAAGCATTGCAGGTGTGGCCCTCAACATAACAAAATATGATCTGTCAAAAGTCTTATTGTGGACACACATGTATGTGTGTGTAATATTCTTTTAGTTCTGCTGGCGGAAGGCTTGCATATTTAAAATATCAGTAATTTCACTTGTTTTCACAGAAACTGTCAGAACAACACACGTAGTAGCCGTACTACATGTAGCTCCCGATACAATACATGATTTGGAAAACTCAACATTTGTCCCATTGAAATTTATACCAGAGAACAGAGACTCAACTGAAACATTTAGCAAACTTGGAGTTAATTAATTTAAGTAATAATTAAGGAAGAAATATGAAAGAGAAAGTCAGGAACTAGGAGTTCACACTACATTTTCATATCATGACAATTATTAACATGCCCCCTTTACATATACATGTTATTTTAAATCATTAGCAGAAAAGCCATCCTCCATTGTCCAGGGAATTACTTCTCCATGCTAAATACCCTGGACCCATTTGCAAACAACTCATCCTTCTTATCTTCTTTTCTCTCACACATCTGTGTAATTAAGAACTGATATCAATATATTTTGCAGTGAGTGAGTTGGGTTTAACACTGCTTTTAACAGTATTCCAGTTAAATAGCGGTGTATCAGCTTAATGTGGGAGGAAAGCCCCAAGTGATGCAGGTATCAGACCTTGTTCACTTCGGTGAAACCCACGAGCATGGGTATGGTGTTGACAAACCTAGAAACATAATCGGGGCGAACCGGGATTCAAACCCACAACAATAGGTTTCTGGCGTGCTCTAGGGAAGCAACTCTGCACAGCGAATCGCGGCGACTGGGCCACCTGTGGCCCCAATATATTTTGAATTTCTGGAGGCATAAACATAAAAAACACGAAGTGTGCACACCCAGTTTAAGCTTACAATAAAACACTGCAGGGAGAATAAACCATGAGGCGTGTGCACACTGATTGTTAAGTATATTTATGAAATTAACGACGAGTGGGAGTTGTTTATCATACGATATAACACTGCAGGAAGAATAACACCATGAGGGGCGTCGTTTATTTCTTATATAAGATATCACTATTATGTACAGCCTCTTTAAGGATGTTAATAAAATGTACAAGCTTTAAACAGTTTCCCATATTTAAATAATGATGACTCCCTGAATAGAATCCGACCTCGGCAATGTCGGACAAGTCCATTTCATGACAGGGGGGTTAAATTTGGTCTTTCCAGCATACTCTCACAATGTTCATGTCGATTACCTGTACCTCATATCTCTTCACTTTTGGATGCGATTGTTCGGTCATCACGTTATCTGCATAGCCTCATTACATCTATGAGAAACAACTCACTGGACACTTTCCTCTAAAAAATAATGTCGTCCAATTTATGATGTCATCAAGTTGCAAGCATGTTCGAATCTTCAGAAATGATGTCATCATAAAACAATGTTTTATCGTGAAATAAACCACGCTTTATTCTTCATTACAATTTATCATTTAGCTGTCTTAAAAAAACTACATAAACGCAAACACATATTGAAGTCAATTCTAATAATAAATAAGTCAACAATAACAACTTAATAGATGGCTTATTTTATCATTAACAGACCAAAAAAATAGAGACAACCGAATCAAAGCAGTGACATCGTTCAGCACAGTATTGCAACACATCAGTCCAAACATTCCATCATCAGCCAATCAGAAAACAGTCTGTCTATGGGCTTGTCCTAAAAATAATTCAACAAAAAACTTGTTTGGCTAGCCAATCAAATGTTACAGAATCATTTGCAAAAAATTTGAGTGCACATCCAAAAGTGTCCATTTGACTCAGAAACAAACCAAGCTGTGGAAGAGAATGATTTCAGGGTACTTGTATCAGAACAAGAATATAAAACATGGGATACCCGAGGATGAAGTTGATCAAGATGCACAGAACTTTAGGACTCTTCATATACTTGCAATAAGACACTGAAAAAATTCTATTCATGATCATGTTGATGTTCGTATGTAGTATACTCCCCAGGAACTTGAGAATGAAACTCAAGTGCACATACTGACCAGGTTATAATATTGTTGGTTGGTTTGTTGTTAAACGCCGCACTCAGCAATATTACAGCTATATGACGGCGGTCTGTAAATAATCGAGTCTGGACCAGACAATCCAGTGATTAATATCATGAGCATCGATCCAGTTGGGATCAATGAAATGCATCAACCAAGTCAGCGAGCCTGACCACCCGATCCAGTTAGTTGCCTTTTACGACAAGCATAGTCACCTTTTATGGCAAGCATGGGTTGCTGAAGACCTGTTCTACCCAGGAATCTTCACGGGTGGGAAAAAAATGTATAGGATCAGGAACCTATAATATTGTAGTACTGTTCTCATAACAAATGTCAATTATTTTTGCTGTTATTATTATCATTATCATTATTATTGTTGCTGTTGTTCCTACCATAATCATTGCCATAATCATCATCACCATCACTACATCTATCATAATATTTTTCAATAGATTTCAACCAGTTTATTAGAACTTCTCTGATAAATGTGACTGATGAGTTGACAGCCTGACTGGAATCTTGTTGGTTCATACCACCAACCCCTTAATTACTGCAACAGATATTTATCACACAAATACAATGTCAGGTTGGGAATAGAAATTAACACCAGCCTGCTAGCCAGTGTCAGTTTGTTTATGTCCCTGAGATATCCTGAAGGCTCAGGTTTCACTTGATGTTTTAACTCTTTAGGGTAGTGGACTTTCCAGGTCAGTTTCTATCGTTACAGGGTGTTAATCCAATACAGAAACATACACTTATAGCAGTACTGGTTAAGTTGGGTCACAGTGAAAAAACAACAAGTTTGTTCCGGCAACCACCAGCAAAATAGCTCTATTGGTTTGCTAACTTACAAGTGGCAGTCAGTAATCACTGGATGCCCTGGATATGACAGCCTGTCTTACTTTATATGATTGAGAGAGTTTTGTCTGACACAAAATATTGCATCAAAAAAAGAAAAATAAGGTTGGTTAGTTGGTTTGTTGTTTGTTATTCAATAATCCAGCTATATGACGGCAGTCTGTTACTAATCGAGTCTGGACCAGACAATCCAGTGATTGATATCATGGGCATCGATCCACCCAATTGGGATCGATGACATGCTTCAACTAAGTCAGCAAGCCTGACCACCCGATCCCGTTAGTCGCCTTTTACGACAAGAAAAATAAGGAAAAAAATGGAGAATGAATGCAAACAATTTGCATACATGGTTGTTGAAGCCATTTTTTGTTTGTCTGTTTGTTTGTTTATTTGTTTGTTTGTTGTTTAACACCGCACTCAGCGAAATTCCAGCTACATGATGGCGGTCTGAAAATTATTGAATCTGGACCAGACATTCCAGTGATTGACATCATGAGCATCAATCCACGCAATTGGGATACAATGACATGCATCAACAAAGTCAGCGAGCCTGACCACCCGATCCCGTTAGTTGCCTGTTATTACAAGCATAGTCGCCTCTCACAGCAACGTCATGGTTGATGAAGACCAATTCTAACCTAGATCTTCACAGGTCTGAAGCCATGTAATTTATCAAAATTATAGAATGCACTATGTATAACTGATATCTCTATTCTTAAAAAAATACACTCAATGCTCAGAGTGTCAATGGTTGATTTTCTTATAACATTAAAATCCCCATCTATAATAGGCTATAGGCTTCAGGGCATGTGCAATGCTCTGCCGTCAGTCAAGTTCTAGGACATCCAGGGTAGCATGGCACATGTCGCCAGCATGGAACCCCCATGTTCAGGCCAAGGACCCCCAAAATGTATTACTGAGAGTCCCCTGCACTGAGAAGTAGTCACAGGTATATCACTGAACTGGGTCACATTGCCAGAAACAGACACTGTTTAAACGATGGCCTATAGGTCTGGTATACACTAGTGGTAGAAATTGGCACTAGTCCTCTTGTCCTTGCCAAACTGCCCAATAGTTAAGGTGTCATAAGGACTAGTAGAAATGTGCCATTTTAAAGAGTTTTGCTATATGTTATACTTATAAGGACTGGTGGGATAAAAATGTTAGTTACTATTGCAGCACACCTTGAAGGACAAAGGGAAACATTTCTGAAGAAAGTTAATTCCAGAAAGTCTTGACAGGAGTGAGTGAGTGAGTGAGTATGGTGTTACGCCACTTTTAGCAATATTCCAGCAATATTATGGCAGGGGTCACCACAAATGGGCTTCACACATTGTACCCATGTCGGAAATAGAACCTGGGTCTTCGGCGTGATGAGCAAACGCTTTAACCACTAGACTACCGACTGCCCCACACCTGAAAGGAATGAATGAATGAGTATGGTTTTACGCCGTATGGAGTATGTTTTTTTACCTTAGCAATATTCGAGCAATATCACGGCAAGGGACACCACAAATGGGCTACACACATTGTACCCATGTCGGGAATCAAACCCGGATTTTCGGTGTGACAAGCAAACGCTTTAACCACTAAGCTACCCCACCCCTGAAAGGAAGTGGAATAACCTAGAATATTATTTAATCAGATGATCAAATGTAACAAGCAGACTGATTGCAGTCTTAACATAAGCCATATCTGCTGTATCTGTTAATGTCCTAAACTGCCTTCATACAGCACTCTTTAGAGCAGGAAAGCTTCGTGCAATGATAGCAGTTATCCATTCAGCAAATTATTTTGATATTTTGCAATAAACTCGGTTTTTTTTAAATGAAATGCCCAAGCCAATTATATGCTACAGGTTTTATCAAGCTTAAACCTGAAACACATTTTGGCAATAACTACCAAAATTCCAGAAAATCATTTTGGAACTAAGAAACGTTATTTATGTTTTTGGTTGGATGAAATTAAGACGAGAATGTTTTTTTAGTCACTATGTAACCTACACAAAAACACAGTTTCAAGGCATGAAAATATTATTGCAATAAAAACGTCTTCACTTGCAGAAATGATGGATTTGACAGCGAAAGGCTCCTCACCTTGCCAGGTACCATGAGCATAATGGCTAAACCAAATATACAACTTGTTGCTGATACTGTGGAAACAAAAAAACATTGCCTTACCTCTCTTCGTCGCCGTGGTAATGTCTGATAAAACAGGTAATTGTAGTCATGGTAACCTCTGTAATCCATGGCTGTGGGTCCCTGCTGCTGTGATCTATTTGTTTACAGAGTTGTCAAGGGTGGTCTAACTGTATCGCTGAGAGGTACCTGGCCTAAGTTTACGTCATCAAGCCTCAGATTGCCAGAATCACTCGTTGTCAGATACAGATACGTTTACTCTAAATGCTTAGCTTAGCCAGTTGGTTTTTGAAAGCAGCAATTGCAACACCATGTTTAATGTTGCGTAGTAGAGATTTGGAATTGATTCACCTTGTGCTTAAGGGATGCTTCGTAAGAGAGCAGGAACTTATATATTTGTACTTTCATTCGAAATGGAAACAAAAAATGGATATATTATTTCAGTTTCTAACAGAACAAAGCCACAAAGTTTGGAACAACAACTATAACTGCTTTGGGAGCACTTGATATTCTGGTCGGCACCGAAATTCAAGAATATCCAGATGTCGTCAATCTTTGAAGGTTATCTCAAGAATCATCTCCAGCCATGTATCTGCTTATCCAATATAAGTTTCACCTCTTTGATTCCACATGTTAAAAAACGGTAAGTCACTCTTCAAAGATAGGTATCGGCTCGTAAAATTCAAGGCACATCGATTAACAAGTCCTCCAAAGCTGATGGCAATTTCAGCTGATTTATTTATAGACGGTGCACATGTTGCAAGTAGGAAGTTTATTTGACGAAAATATCCCCATCCTCTCGTGGAGACTGAAGCGGCTACTGTTTAGTTAAGCCAAACGAAGGTCCAAACACAGGTGAACTGTGGAATTCCAGCTATCTGTCGAAGTGTTACCTGAATAACATTTGATCTTCTGCAACTTCAAACTTGCAAAATCCTCTCCAGAAACACAATGATGTAAAACCAATTCCACACAACACCCATCAATTGGTTTTCAAACAAGATGACAAAATGTGATTTATATCACAATAAACACATATTTAGCCTTTTTATATTTTCACCAACCAGATTAAGAACCGATAAAATTGGTTGAAGTTTAAAAATCAAATAACTGGAATCCGATTATGATTAATCTGAGATTAGTGTCTTTTTCAAATAATCTCTGTACAGGACACTGCTCCAAGTCTGTGCTGAGCTCCTGTAGCCGATATTGTGATAGTTGGCTAACATGGAAACAGTAGGGTGTTAGCTGCAGGAAAATCTTGATAAATAGCAGGTGCTTGTCGATCCCAAATGTCACTCACGATGTGAAATGCAGGAAAACACATTAGTGATCAGCACTTTCCATACGGCACCTTTCTTCAACAGTTTGTAAATATCAACTCTTGGGCTCCCTTCCGATACAACACAGTCTTACTGTCAAGTAGGTATATTTCTAAAGTCTCCATTTTATCAAATATATGAAAAACATATACACTGACAACTATTCTTGTTCCTGAAAGCGAGATGAACACTTTAACTGGCAGTACAAGTTATCATTGCAAAGCAGTCATTTCAAAAATGAAGCCACAAGCAAGTTAAGGTAACTTCACTTCAAAACTGAAAATTGTTGTCAAGGGTCCGAACAGGCACTAAATGTACCGACTGATGATGTACGACATGGATCATGAAATAACAGCCTCTTCTTTTAGCATCTGGAAATATTTGACGATAATTGCTCTCACAAAAACACAGCCATATCACAAGCTCCTCAGAGCATGAAGTTAATCCATGGAATGAGCCTTGAATAGTCGCCAGTATGATTTTCCACAAACAGTGTAATTCCTGGTACCAGCGAGGCACACACTCTGGTCCGGCCCAGCATATGAAGCTTATAAAACTACCGCTGGGCGACTGAAAAACCAGCAGAAAACATCCCAGTTGAGTGGGGTTTGGATAATGAAGTGGTTGTGCTCGTGTTTATGTAGCTGGCTACCATCAGATCCTATTGGGATGGCCTGCAGCCTGAACATGTCTGTCATCAATTAACCTTCACACCACTGGAGGCAAAAGTCTTTTCATATTAAGTGATAATAAAGTTATTAAATGGACCAAAGCATAAAGAATGAGTATTTATTTGAATCTACATGAAATTCCCTTTCATGTGAGTACCCACATGATGGTTGTTTGATAAAAAACATATGAACCGAAATTGATCACAATTGTTTGAAGTATGATGAGTGGGGATTTGTTTGAAAAAAGAGAAAAAATGCTTTCATTAGAGTACCCACACAGGACTTTGCCTTTAAAAAGCCAAAACAAATAAATTGTTTCAAAAATATCACCTACATATTATATATAACTCAGCATCTAAATGGTTAAAATGCCAAGGCACCAGACTTCTACCATACCTCTGCCTCTTGGCACAAGAAACGCCTGTGATAATCCTGAAAAGATATCTTCGAACAGACACCAATAAAATGTTAAGGTAAGCAGAACATTTGTTAATAAGCCTCCTATGAGATAAGACGAAGTTATTCTGATTACGCTTGTCAATAAAATGTCACAGAGGAATTCTTGTGAATGGATTAGTTAGTAGAAAGCTAATCAATTTTCTTTGAATAACACATGATAGGAGACAGTAACAACACATGTTTAGCATGTTTAGTGATGCATCAATAATAAAAAGTTGAAATAGAAAAAATCCAACCAGTTCATAAACCATCACATTTCATATCAATTATTCTTTACGATGCCAACAGTAACAATCTCATCACAAAGGTTCTGGATTGTGGGCATTAGAATATATCAATACTTCTTCCAATATCCATAGAGATTACTGTACCTGTACACGCCATTGCACACTCGTGACAAAACACATCGTTAGTCAAGAGTGACTGGTGCCACGATTTAATGACAATGTCTGTCATAGGTGAGTGAGTGAGTGAGGGGTGTAACACCGCTCTTAACAGTTTTCCACTTATATCACGGCGTGTCAGCTTAATGTGGGAGGAAAGCCTGAGGTGATGCAGGTCTCAGACATTTACCACTTCTGTGAAACCCACGAGCACGGGTATGGTGCTGACAAACCTAGAAACATAATTGGGGTGAACCGGGATTCGAACCCACACTCATAGGTTTCCGGCGTGTCCAAGTGACACAACTCTGCACGCGCCGTCTTAGATGACTGGGCCACCCGTGTGGGCCACCCGTGTGGGCCACCCGTGCCCCCCCTCCCCCCCCCCCCATCATAGGTGACAGATTTCACTTCACACAATGTCATTTTGGAAACTCAATCAACATGGACACAAATTGGCACTAGCCCGTGTCAGTTCGTCTGATGTTATCCTGAGGGTAGGGCTGGCTACAAAGATTGATAATCAGAATTATCATCAATGGGAAGAAATATTAACGATTATCGAAATGAAAATTTTGGCATCATTAATATCTTAGAAATACTATTGTGATGAAATAAAGTTTTAACTTACCAAAGCAGACTTTGTTTTTGACCATTGCCGAAGACGGCAAGCAACTGATTTTGTTATATCTTAAATGTCCACAAAATAATCCATGCATAAATGTGTCACCACTCACCAGTGACGTGAAATATGTTGTTTGTCTCTGAGCTTTTTGCATATTTGCACAAAGTTACTTCTCCGATATTTATCGATAATGGATTGTTATTATTTGGTTAATGATTATCGATCTCCAAGATTTATATCGACAGCCAGCCCTACCTGAGGGTATGATGGATTTCAGGCCATTGAGTCTAGGGCGTCCTCTTGTGTTCCGTATCAGGGTAGTGAATGTTGCAGGCCTAAGTACATAGGTCAGAAACATCCAGGGTAGGGTATCATTCTGTCTTACCACCCGCACCAGGTGCAACCAAGTAAGTTAATCAGGGTGCACCACCAAAATATCATAAATTTCATAAATTTCAAAACTGTATTTTCAGTTATTTTCAATATTAAATAAATTCAAAGAGGAAATAAACTTGAGAATGTGCTCCAGTATTTTATTTTGGGTAAATCTGAATATGGCTTTCACATCATGATATCTAGGAAACTACCTCAAAATGAAGTTTTAAAGTGTCTGTTTGTTGTGATTGTAACCTCATGAGTGATTTCTAGTGGTAATTGTGAAGAATTAGTTCTGCAAGTTCACTGCATTCAGACATGTTTATTTCACTATTTTCATGAACTTTTGTTTCCTGAATTCAAAAAGATTTGCAGTCAGCTCTATAAGAATTAAGTTTACAACTTTTATCAAAACTAACTGCTGCCATGCATTTGTGTCAGGAAATGTTACCTGCACTTGGTGCAACCTGGCAATACAAGTTAACAATGTTTTACCTGCTCTGGTGCAGCTTGGATACAGCGAAATCATCCCTGACATACCACCACCAACTTCTTTGTTGGTTTGACTTTATAATGCACGGTCAGCAGTATTCCAACAACATGACAACTAATCATCATTCTAGACCAGACAATCCAGTGATTGAGCAACATCTAGTGCTGTGGGGACTACTATGACACCCAATCAACCAAGTCACAGAGTCTTGACATAACATGACAGATTAACTACATTAATATGAAAGAATCGGGTGTTCTTTATCTTATTTGGAGTAAAATCAGGTTTTCCAATGACACGAAAGATTAACTATAGTAATATGAAAGAATCGGGTTTTTCCATGATATGACAGATTAACTATAGTAATATGAAGGTTTTCCCATGATATGACAGATTAACTATAGTAATATTAAAAAATCAGGTGTTCTTATCTTATTTTAAGTAGTATATAACATAGGCGGGTAGACGAACTGCTCATGAGATTCTCTAAACAGTGTCTTCAACCACACTGGTACTTAAACAACCAGCAAATATAGACACACAGCTGTCAGGTTTAGACTCCGCTTGTCAACCAGGCACTTCATACAGGAACGACACTCAATTAATTAAGCAAATATCAATCTAATTCCTACACTTTAAGATTTGGTCATCAAATCCTTGCTTATGACCTGTAGTGTATAGGTTCTATATACATGTATTCATCATTGGTCAAGACCCGATACAAGACGAAAGACTAGACTAGGACTCAATACGACGGACAAAGACACAAGACACACTTCTAGCTGGACCTTTAATTAACGAATGAAAACGAGGCGCAATGCATGTTACAAGACTTCCGGTTAACGACACTATACACCTAAGAACTAATTACCATAACACGAACTTCTGCTGAACACGACATGACACAACAACAATGTGATTAATGTGATGATGAGACAATATTACTTTAGCCATGGTCCGAAGCCCGAGTCTAGTAAACTTCTGTATGGTCTGGTAGTTTCTGCTAAAATATATGACATTACTAAAATGTACTAACAGTATGCTAAGAGCCAAGTTTGGCTATCAGACCCAAAAGTGTTTGGCACAGACTGCTTCTATGATGTCTGGAGTATGAGTGAAAAAATATGTCATTCCGAATTTGGCTCCTTGTGAAAATGTACGGGCTTCTAATAGTTCTGGCTTATAGCAAAACAACATCAGAAGCTAGGGGGCCTTTGAGGAATAAATCTAATACTGAAGTCTGACAAACAAGAAATATATAACAGCAAACAGACAACATACAGACTTGGATACCCTGCTAATCATATTCATACCCTTCTTGGCCAAGAGTGAGTGCGTGAGTTGGGTTTACCGCCGCTTTTAACAGTATTCCAGTCATATCGCGGCGTGTCAGCTTAATGTGGGAGGAAAGCCAAAAGTAATGCTGGTCCTGACATTTACCACTCCGGTGAAACCCACGAGCATGGGTAAGGTGCTGACGAATCTAGAAACAATCAGAGCTAATAGGGATTCGACCACAGTCATGTTTCCGCCCTTATGAAGGGACACAACTCTACAGCACCATAGATGCAGTGATAGAAAGTGGCACTAGTCCTGTAGTCCTTACCAAACTGCCCAATGGTAAAGGTATCCTAAGGACTAGTAGAAATTGGTCAATGTTAAGGGTTTTGCTACCGGTATATGTTATCATTATAAGGACTAGCGGACAAAAACTGTTAGTTTCTAACCCTGAGATCACTGTCCACTGTGCACTTCGGGGCCAAGAATCAGGATCAGATAATTATTGCAGCCATTGAGTATTTACTCAAATGTTATGGATACCTGTATTTGGGGTATTCAGTATTTTACGACTCCTTTGGGTCCGGTCCATTGGATATTTTTAAACCAATGAGTGGAGTTCTGGTAAAATAATTCTGATTCAAGCATTGTTTCAGGTTTCTACTTTGTATCTGTTTGTGTGCTGCCCATGGTGTTTCAGTTCATGGCCTTGTGTTCCTATTCTGACATGTGAAGATACCTATTGGCTTTCCAAATTGTTAAGTGTGATGAACATACTAAAAGATACCCAGCATCATGACAGTTGAGAATTCTGTGGAGCCAAGATTCTACTGTGTTCCAAAGTTTCCAACATGTTAAGGATAAACACTAGACTGTTACGATTCACTCGCGTATTCGGTGAATCGAACCGTATCCATTCATGAATTGAATTCGAATATTTAGATACCCTGTACATAAAATATCCATAAGAACATATTATATGCATAGATTTCTTCAAAGACAACACTCTTATAATATTTAATTTAACAGTATTGTGGCCACTGGTCATTGTGGCATTTGAGCAGATACTAGTACCTGGATAAGTGTAGTATATAAATGTATAATATTAATAATTAACAAACCATGTCATATAATTTATGTTGTTGATGTTTCACTGAATGTAACAAATAATACATCAACTACTGACTTGTTATTGTGTTCGAGAATTAATATTCGTATTCGTTACCCTATATTCGTGATATGAGTTGTATTCACCTCATAGTATATTCGTTGCAGCCCTAATAAACACTATTCAGTGGTTTGGTTTGAAAATGTGAAACTGTGAGCGAGGGAAAAAGCGACAAGTATTTTATCCAACTTATGAAACAACTAAAAGCAAGAAATACCAGAAAAAATATATATAAAATTTGATACCTTATAGTTATACAATAAAGTGAGTCAAGAAAAAATGGAATTCAATCAAAGCTTGCGAGAGAAAAAACATATGCAGCATGGACACAACTGATGTCATGACATGTAAAATTGAACAACCTGCCCTGGTGGCTCAGTGGGTTACAAAACTTAACACGATATGGGTTGTTGCAGGTTCAATTCATGCCATGGAATTTTCACGTAAAAAACGACTGTGACTTTTAACCAATCAAAAATCAACATTGTATCCAGATCAAAAAGGCCAGTTCATAAAACATCAATTGTAAAACCTAGGTTTACAACTGAAATGTAAAAGACGGGTTTAGAAGTGACACATTTGAAAACCTAGGCTTGGAAGATGAGCTGGTAACTGATTTACTTCCCATAAAGGTTGAGCCGAGGTTGTCGGGACCCAAATGCAATATAGGGTAATACAGTGATACATAAGTCGAAATCTTAACATACTTGAAGCAGATCTAAATGCTAAAGTGAGGAGACCCTACCTGTGACCTTGACGTGACCCTGACATTGACCTCTGAGGATGAGGAATCAACTGAAATGTTATCCGTTGTCTTTCTTAAATCTTCCAGCAAGGGCGTAGAACTCTTCTCCATGGAGTGCTTGTCTGTCAACCAGGAGTCTCCGTTGGTTTCTGATGATCCGTTCAGATGAAAATCAAATTTGGTGCCTAAAAATATTATCAAAGAAATTAATGGTGGAAACAAATGTAGCAGAAGGATACACCTATGCAAGGAGTTACCAGGGTTTGTCTATTTCTGAGTCTTGGGGACTTTCAGGAACATTCTCTCATGGGTTCCTAATTACATATACACCGATTCACAAAATGGCATCTCGCTGTTGATGGCAACATTATTATCATTATGAGATGAAAAAAGACAACAGAAACAGCTTCCCACATTAGGGGAGTGGAAGACTGGTTTGTTAAATCTTTATTAGAAATTATAACGACTTTTTCAATATAATTACATCGTTTTTCATTTTATATTATCTTATCTGCAAGCACCGATAGTCTTGCAGTCCGACTTTGCGGTGTGTCGTTGCCTTTCACTTCCTGGTCCGGTTTATGTACGGGGCACACAATGTTCTTACATATTTCAAGGGTCAAGTCAATACCACGGCTTATCTGCAAGATCAGCTTATCTACAGTTATATACCTTATACATTTGATCTCTACTTTATTATGAGTATGTTTTTTACGCCGCTTTTAGCAATATTCATGAAATTTCGTGGTGGACACTGGAAAATGGGCTTTACACATTGTACCAATGTGGGGAATCGAATCTGGGTCATCGACGTAACGTGACGAGCTAACGTCTTAACCACAAGGCTATCCAATCAGCCCCTACTTTATTATAGTTAACCCAGCTGCACTGAAGGCTTGCTCCGATTGGACACTGGCGACAGGGATGCACAAATATCTTTGCCAAATTGCCGACATTTGGGAATTGATATCTGTTGTTGTGCCACCACTGGAGAGATGACTTCTGCATTTTAAAAATAGATGTGACAGCAATTTATGAATTCCTCTATCTCATTCATTCTGAATGATATCTAACACTTGTTGCTGAGCCTCTGGACCACTTGCTGGCAAGACTGACTTATGACAAAAACTTTAACTGTTATAAGAGCTATTCTCGAAGCCTATCGCAATGTTATCTTTCTTAAATGTTGCACAGTTAGATCATTCAACTGATTCTGTTTACGAGATATTACAGAGTGCGATAACAGAGTTATCCCGAGGCAAATGAAAATCAAAAGGACATTAGTAACAAGAAAACAGCGTTATCACATTCCCGTGCCATGGGGCATAATAGTATTTTGTATATAGTAGTGAATAAAATATTAATGATAAAAACGTCTAGAGTAGTATCTCTTACAAGAAAGCAAACTTTCATGTAGTTTCTCAGGAAACTTGTCCCCGTTGAAGACAGGACACACAAAATCTAAAACATGTCGCAAAGTACGATATGTAAAAATAATTTATGCCACCAATTTTCGAACTGAAAATTTCGCTAGAAACATTATCGGGGCGAATCATGTTATGAACCTACGATCTTACATTCCTGACACGTCTAAGGGATGCAACTCTGCACAGCATTTTGAGTGACCTTACATGACTGGGCCACTGGATGAATAATCAAATCTTCCTACACATCAATACATCACTGGAGGGTCTGGATATCAGAGTCAAGCCATACTACTCATCAAACGTTATATTCTCAATTATGACATGCATTACTTATACAGTCAATAAACATTATGGTATTACCATATTCAATGTAATAAGCGCCCTGCTCTAATAAGCGCCCACGGCAACATTTGCAAAGATATTGGCTAGTGAACAATCCCAATTAGCACCCCTTCCGATTAATGAATGTACACAAGACTTATTTATTCGCGTATAATACACACTTGTGTGTTATATGCACCCTTAATTATGGGCAATCAAATTCTGGAAAAACAGTATTTATCTGTCATACATAAACAAATGGTAAACATTTCAGGCTGTCAGCATAAACCATGAAATTTATCTTTCAACTTCAAATTATATTTTTATAAGAGCCCCCTATTTCTAATTTTGAGAGCACCCCAGGCACTTATTACGTCGAATACGGTGACTTTAAATTGTAAGAGTGAGCGAGTTAAAATTTTACGTCACATCGGCAATATTCCAGCCATATCATGCCGAGTCATTTTGTAAGAGACAGATCTTTGAAACCACTGATAAAATTATTTAATAAAATTCATGTAAAACATGTAAATATTCAACGTGCCCTTAGCGGTTGAGGTTATTTACTTTCCACATACAGCCAATGCATTAGCGTTTACTGGACACATGTGTGTTGCTTTAAAACCCACATAAGTATAACCGGACAGGGATGAGGGAAACTGCTTCTGACAAGTGTACAGGTGGCTTATATTGCTCCTCGGGAACACTGATATAATCACAGAAAAAATATGGATTGTTTCTGAACAATGGACCAAGAATCATTGGATGCAAATACTGTGCTGTATTTTCGTGATTTTTTTCTGATTTTCGTCATTTGTTAACCAGCTACACTGCTGATTTACACAGCATGTGATGTCGATCTCGTACCAGTGATGGAACACAGGCTGGGTAAGGATTCAGAGGCTGCTCCAAGTAAGGTACTGCATGTTACCATGGTAACAACTAAATCCCAGTATGTTTGTGTGTTTCTTTGTTGTTTAATGCTGCATTCAGCAATATTCCAGCTGTATAACAGGGGTCTTTTAAAATTATCAAGTCTGGACCAGACAATCCAGTGATTAACATCACGAGCATTGATCTACACAATTGGAATACGAAGACACTTATGCATCAACCAAGTCAGCAAGCCTGACCATACGATGCCATTAGTTGCCTCTTCTGACAAGCATAAGTTACTGAAGACCTATTCTACCCCGGATTTTCACAGGTCACATCCCAGAATGTCAAAAACACTTACTATCAGTCATCTGAACAACATACTTTTTCTTTTGTCTATCTCACCTAGTTACCTTAATTGGACAAAAGTAAGGAGCTGGCAGTGATTTTGCTACTTATGAAATGACAATTATTTGTAAGCTTTTACACTGCAGTATTCCAATTATATCACAGGCTGTAATAATTAAGTCTGGACAGACAATCCAGTGATTGATATAATGAACAATGATGCATTGTATCGGGTAATGAAGTCACTGAGTCTGGCCAACAACATTCCAGCTGACAAAACACAAATCATTTAATACAAAGTCTTTGATTTGTTTGTTTGTTGTTTAACGCCGCACTCAGCAATATTCCAGCTATATGACGGCGGTCTGTAAATAATCAAATCTGGACCAGACAATCCAGTGATTGGCATCAATCCACGCAATTGGGATACGATGACATGCATCAACCAAGTCAGAGAACCTGACCACCCGATCCTGTTAGTTGCTTCTTACAAGCATAGTCGTCTTTTACGGCAAGCATGGGTTGCTGAAGACCTATTCTACCCCGGATCTTCACGGGTCGATTGGCATTTGGGAAGTTTAAAAAACATGTAGACATGAAACTTTTGAAGACCTATTCTAACCAGATCTTATTGAGTTAGTTAATTAATAATCCATCATATTGTTGCACATGAACTGACATACTAAATCTGTCATACACATATTGTTTGTTGTTATTTGTTCCACATTGTTGATGTATCATCTATAACACATAGAAGCTCTTTTGATTTCGTGAGATTGGCAAACAACCTATCTGCCACTTTTGACAAAAGGAAGTGCAACTCTATATTGTGGCGGTACCCCTATTTACATGTGGAATTATGTGCATAACACCACTTCCTGTTATAAATTACCGTATTCAACGTAATAAGCACCCCACTCTAATAAGCGCCCATGGCAATATTTCTTAATATATTGGTTTGTGAACCATCCCAATCAGCACCCCTTCCGATTGATCAAGGTACAAAAGACTTATTTATTCGCGTATAACACGCACTTGTGTGTTATAACTTATATGCATCTTTAGTTATGGGCAATTAAATTCTGGAAAAATATATGTCGTATATAAACATTTCAGGCTGTCAGCATAAAACACAAAATTTATCTTTCAACTCTTTTTTTCACCAAAATATTATTCTAATAGGAGCCCCTATTTCTAATTTTGAAAGCACCCTGGGCGCTTATTACGTCGAATACGGTATGCATAATCAGTATACATACAACCTAGGTTGTGTCATGCCATGGATTCCATTTTCTTGCCTGCATACCTGATTTTCATACCTTGGTACCCCATTTTAATACCTGGGACCTCATTTCCATGCCAGGATCTCATTTAATGCTTGGGTTCCCCATTTTTTTGCTATTGTCCCCAATTTTCATGCAAATTGAAGGGAAAACTTGCATTTTTCCTACGGATGCATCCCAAAATACTAATAGCCAGCTTGATTAGATTAGAAGCCGGAGTTTATCAAAGCCTAGATTACAATATGAATATGCCTCGGACGTATGAAGCCCATCTTCTACCCAGGGTTACTTGAGGCCAGTCTAGTACCTCTGTCACACCATTACATCTAGTCATACAAACCCTGAAACAAATATATCCAATACAGCCCATGCAAGTCTATAATGTTTAGCAAGTCCAGATTACTGCAGTGTCAGGAAATGAAGAGTCTCTGGGCTCCTTTTTATTAAATTTAATAACTATAATTTAACAACTGTTTTTTCTGTAAAATATTTTTATTTCAGAGACAAGATGTTAGTTTACATTACATGTTTTTTTCATCTGTTTCATATTATTTTTAGATAAGTCAACACATTTAGATAAACATAACTTTCATCGAGAAAGTATTCTAAAACATGAAAAACTGTTCATTTGTATATTTATCGCCACATACTGTCAAAGCCCTTCGGAGAGCTAGCCCTATAGTCACTTAGATATGTAAAGCTATATTGTCATGCCCCCCACTGTTGCAGTTGTAATAGTATATCTATATAATTATGCAAAACAATATGAAAAGCGCATCGAAATGATTGCATTCGGCCCGTCTGTTCTAAGGGTGTTTGTTTACAAACAAGAGAAAAGTCCTGTCACATGATAAGCCAACACCCGTGGTGTGGTCACTGGAGCAGAAAAACTATTTTTAGAATAAGGCAAGCAGAGCAGAGCAATCTCGAAGTTATCGGCTACTGTTTACAAAGTTTCAGAACGGTTGATGTCCAGTGCCTTTAATATCATAAGTTCTAGATTGAGGGGGTTCTTAGGTGTAAATGCTACAACAGCAATTCTCAAGGGCCCCAGTTAATATCGAACACTGACTACTCGCATCTTCTTGCTGCAGATACAAATCAAAATGGCTTTAAAGAACACAATTCACGTATTGTGGGTTAATGGCAATAAAGTTTTAGCACAATCAAAAAACTTCCCCCAAAAAGAAAATTTGTCAGTCATCATCACTTAGTTTGATTAATTTCTTTCCTAAAACAACACAACAGTGTCCGAAATAACTGCCTGTCCGCCTGCCCGTCTGCCTTCCCACCTGCCTTCCCGCGGTTTGCAACTTTCGGGCTGCATGAAATTTTCCTCCACCTGGACGACTGTCTGGCAGATAATTTTAAGACTACTTACATATTCAGTTTTATTACAACTCCGTGTGGATCTCAGTTGTTTGCATTATTTCAATGGAATCAAGACGTGATTTGTCTCTTAATTTTTTGTGATTTTTCAGTATAATAATGTCTGAATGCGGGCAGGTAACTTTGAAGATGGGCAGGCAACACTTAAGGGTCACCTGCCCGACTGTCTTGTTGGGTTATCATTTCAAACTAGGGATGTCACGATTCACAGATTGTACCTATGCATCGGTAGATAATTCTCACAATACAATAATGTAAATTTATATCGATACAAAATTTTATTGAAATCGGTATCCATTTGTTCGCATATCGATTGATTTTTCTTTCCAAATCGAAATGTCATCATATTTTCTGAATTTGACACATAAGAAAACTTGTTAATGTCTGACACTTGTTTGAATCAACAGAGTCAACCTTTTCTAATTATTATTATTTTCCAAAATAATCTACTGATGGTGATTAGAACACATAATTGTAAATGTAATATGTAATAAAAAAGTTTGCCTCTAAATTTACACATAAAAGGTCAGTATTGCTGTATCGAGATACGTATCCTATCTCGACCTCAAAATCGAGATCAGATTGTATCGTAAGGTTCCTGTATCTTGACACCCCTATTTCAAACACTGCTACTCAGTATCAAAGATCAGGAAGATCAGGGAGGGGAGAGGAAGGGGAATACATTGTGACACAGAGGACTATATTATATTCTATTATCACGAACATCATAGACTCTTTATCAATAGACAATCATTCCATCACAAGCATTTATTCCAAATACCACCACCACCATGTTTACTGGTCATAAATTACAGTTAAAACCCTTTACACATTGAGAACATTAATGGTTACTGTCATAATCCACACCCACTAAGAATGTAAAACATACAAAGGGAGACAACTCACTAGCTATGATGCCGTCCATCTGTTCAAGAGCAGCAGCCAAGACATCACTTGCCTCCATATTACTTCCCATGATGCTCGGCACTTAACTATTTCATCATTGTCAAACCCAACTGCAAGAAAACAAGACCTTTTCATATTTTACTTGTAATTTCAACAAATAAGAAATTCTTACAATTACATATAAACGATGACTACGTAATAATGGTTGTGATAATAGTGATGTTATAGTGCAGTCTGATGTTAAGTTATTGTGATGGTGGATGCTGGTGATATTTAACTCCGGAACATGATGATGCTTGGATGATGATTATAATAATGATAATCATGATAACAGTAAACGAGGCAGGCCGGGTTTGACCTTGACCTACTAATTTCAAGGTCCTTACAGAAACATAATGGTATTGTCTAGTAATGAGACAGTGTACTGTACTGTACTGTAAGATTTGATAATTCCTTTAATTTGACAGGACCTTTATATTTTTGTCAAGAATTTGGTACAATGAACACCGTATTCGACATAATAAGCGTCCCACTCTAATAAGCGCCCATGGCGATATTTGCTAATATATTGGCTAGTGAACAATCCCAATTAGCACCCCTTCCAATTTATCAATGTACACAGACTTATTTATTCTTTTAAAATATGCACTCGTGTGTCATATGCACCCTTCATTGTGGGCATTTAATTCTGGAAAAATGTATCTGTCGTACATAAACATCTCAGGCTGTCAGAATAAACCATGAAATTTATCTTTCAACTCTGTTTTTTCATCAAAATAACATTCTCATAAGAGCCCCCTATTTCTAATTTTGAGAGCGCCCTGGGCGCTTATTACGTCGGATACAGTATTACTGTGCGTCCCTCAGGATGTAGGGCTGGGATGGGTAACTCGGGTACTTGGGTCGAGTGGGTAGTGAGTAGGACCTGGGTACCCACAGGAGGACCCCGACCCCTGGTAAGTCACATGATATATTATTTAATGAGAAAGATTCACCACTATATTGCCCTGGTTACCTACATGTTGCTAATGTTCGCATATCTTTCTGACTATACTCGCATTCCTTCTGACTTATATATGTTTGGAGTAAAGATACAGCTTCAGTCTCCCAGTCTTCCCAGGGGTGGGAAAGAACCGGCCAGGGGTGGGAAAGAACTGGCCAGGGGTGGGAAAGAACCGGCCAGGGGTGGGAAAGAACTGGCCAGGGGTGGGAAAGAACTGGCCAGGGGTGGGAAAGAACCGGCCAGGGGTGGGAAAGAACCGGCCAGGGGTGGAAAAGAACTGGCCAGGGGTGGGAAAGAACTGGCCAGGGATGGGAAAGAACTGGCCAGGGGTGGGAAATAACTGGCCAGGGATGGGAAAGAACTGGCCAGGGGTGGGAAAGAACCGGCCAGGGGTGGAAAAGAACTGGCCAGGGGTGGGAAAGAACTGGCCAGGGATGGGAAAGAACTGGCCAGGGGTGGGAAATAACTGGCCAGGGATGGGAAAGAACTGGCCAGGGGTGGGAAATAACTGGCCAGGGATGGGAAAGAACTGGCCAGGGGTGGGAAAGAACCGGCCAGGGGTGGGAAAGAACCGGCCAGGGGTGGGAAAGAACCGGCCAGGGGTGGGAAAGAACCGGCCAGGGGTGGAAAAGAACTGGCCAGGGGTGGGAAAGAACTGGCCAGGGGTGGTAAAGAACTGGCCAGGGGTGGGAAAGAACCGGCCAGGGGTGGGAAAGAACTGGCCAGGGGTGGGAAAGAACCGGCCAGGGGTGGGAAAGAACTGGCCAGGGGTGGGAAAGAACCGGCCAGGGGTGGGAAATAACTGGCCAGGGATGGGAAAGAACTGGCCAGGGGTGGGAAAGAACTGGCCAGGGGTGGGAAAGAACTGGAAATCGGTTGGAAAGAACCGCCAGGGGGTGGGAAAGATCTGTTACACCAGAAACCCCGTGCAGTACATAATTAATCTAAAACCAGGATAAAAATCTAATACTGGTAATCAGTTTATCATAATTTTACATGAACAGGGAGGCGTATTATTTATATATATTTACTAAACTCTTGAATACATCTTTGAGCATTCAATGTTGATGGATGTGTATGACAAGAAGTGTACTCATGGTGTACTCATGGCTACATGATACATCCCCTCAAGCACAGGAAGAGGAGAACACATGAAGTGACTTTCCTCTGTAGGTGTTTGAGAACAATACAATGACGTGAAGAGGTTGCGACGTAGGTGACGAAAATCAACTAATTTATTATATTATGGCATGTGGATAAAAAATATGAAAAGATGTGGAAAATATCTGCTGATGCCCAGTTGACAGTACACAGTTTACAAATCTTGGACACGACCGTAATCTGCACAGTAGTCACGTGTTGTTTACAAACCAGATGTTAATTTCGTTGCACGATTTTGACTGGACTATGCATAGACTCGTTAGTCCAGTCAAAATATACCTCAGAAGTTCCAGCCTAGTTTGTCAAGTGGGGAAACTGGACTTCTATAGTCAGTTAACTCCCTGGCCTCGGAAGATGATTATCTGCTGTTTCTTCAATCTCATTAAAATCAGAACTTAGTTCTCGCTATCGCAAAACAAAGACCTGAGGACATCCCGTTACGGGTCACGTCAGAACGACCTTTCATCTGACCAATCAAAGCTTCGCATACCAGATCATGAAAGTGACAGTTGGAATATGTTTTCTAATCATGCAAACTCGAAAACCTTAACATGGGGTATTCCGAACGATATTTATGGCCCGTACGACTGATTCCGTCTCTCGCTTCCGTGGGATACACATTTAAACGGAGGAGGTGTTGCACAGTATGTAGGAAGCACTGCCATTCAATCGCAACCATATATTAGACATTCCAGAATGTTCGTTCGTTCAGTTTTCAAAATTTTAAGCGAGAACTGTCAACATATTTTTCAAGCATAATCTGAAATGGAAGTTGCAGGTTGAATGAGTGTCGTAAGGCTAAAGAAAGCTGCTTTCTAATTGGCTGATGTCGACTTCTTGTTAGTCGTTTCAGTTATTGGTCAAAGTTCCCGAAAGGTCGTTCTGACATGACCCGTAATGGGATGTCCTCAGATCTTTGTTTAGAACTTAGATCTGATTATAATGAGACTGCTGTTTTTTAAACTCAACCATGAACATTTTTTATCTTGTTCACAGGACTGTCAATCTGTTCATGATAAACGGAGTCTGATAGCATTTGTACCATGATACATATAACGGAAGTGATACAACGAACATATGGCACAAGTAACATAACATACAAATGACAATATTTTCTACTCAACTTTTGATAGGGATAATTAGACATGACATTTTACTTAAATATACACTTGACATATTATGAGAAAAGTTTTGTGTATCATGGAAAGATAACAAATATCCCTAACAAAAGTGCTGTAGTATATATTATGGCGAATATAACATGCTTATCAATCTGGTAGGTCATGAACTGCAAAATATACAGTTAGGTTTAACGCCGCTTTGAACTGTATTTTAGCTATATCACTGTGTGTCAGCTTTATGAAGGTGAGGTGAAATGGGGTTTAATGTCGCATTCAAGAATATTGCACTCATATCGTGACATGCATGAACGTGTGTGTGTGTGGCTGCTTGTACTAGTCCGGACTAATGCTGATTTATATATTAGTGCTAGCTAGGCCACGAAGATACCATGTCACAGTTTAACATGTACACCCCACTCAGACACAGTATATGGACTGTGAGCCGACCAGTCCTTGTTTTAGCCCCTTTTTGTCAAGCGCCAGACAGGGTAACAACAAGTACCACCTTTTAAAGGCTTTTGGTATAATGTGTCCGGGGATCAAACCCAGGACCTTCCGCTCTCCGGACGGACACTCTACCTCTTGACCACAGAGGCGGTCCCCTCATGTGGGAGGAAAGTATGAAGTAATGCAGGTTATAGATGTTTACCTCTTTCAACCCATAAGGACATGTATGGTGCTGACAAACATCATAATCAAGTTTAACCGGGATTCAAACCCATGATCATAGGTTTCAGTGACGTTGAGAGAATTGCAGTGCCTTTGATGACTGCTGACTGGGACCCAGCAGACATGAGAGCCTGTGGTTAAGCCACAGTGGGCTGTAATCAATTTATAACATGTTGTGCCGATAGAATCATAAACAGGTTCCTGGTACAGCTAAGGGACACAACTCTGCACAGAGACTTGCAGCACCTTTGACTTCTATGCCACCAGTGCTCCCAATATCTTTATAAAATAAGGGTAGGCCTCAACTGGGTGTTGTGATTAACGTACCATGTATTAATGATTGATTTCTACTCTACAGCAGGTCTTGAGATAAGGAAACAAGCATGCATGTCGTAGAGCCAAAATACGCTAACCAAAAATAAACTGAAAAAAACTAGACTAATTTTTAAAGGTATATGGAGCTAGGATGCATAACTCGGGTTGGGTGGGTCAGGAGTAGGACCTGCGAACCCACAGAACTACCCGTACCTGCGGTTAGTCATGTGATATATTGTTTAATAACAATAAAATTCCATGGTTACACTACAAATGGCTAAAGTTCACATTCCTTTTGAGTTTTATAAATTTGATTAAAGACACAGTTTCAGTCAACTTCAGTGTATGCATGATCAGATCAACATTTACCATATTGAAGTACTTTTTGCTAGGGCTCTGGTAAAACAATTCCCAATTGAATATTTTGCTCCCTACAGCGGGTACCGTGAAGGGTCGGGCATAGGGGATCCCGTGTAGTAAATTTAGACTCGTCCCACCTCTAATGTTATGCAACTTTCAAATGGCTGATGGATAAAAACCCAAGTCGACAGAAGCCAATGATAGATTCATCTCAGTTATAAAAACCCTTAAATAACTTGGGAGTATTTGTCTACAAAACCCAAACACTGAACAAGCCATTATGGGCGACACAAAGCTTGTCCGTCTTACCCTGCTTCTCTCGGGATGCAAACCGTAAACGAAATCACAAATTATCACGAAAATCAGAAAAATAGTAAATAGATCTACGTACTTGAAAAGTAAAAAGAAAATTAGTATTCTTTAATATAAGAACAAATTATGTATCTCTGTCGTGAACGGCTGAAGAAAAGCTATCATCCATCCATCCGAAAGATTTCACCTCGCCTAATTGGACATGAAAGAAACGAATTTGCCCAGTAATGTGTCACTGTCAGCTATCGAGAGCAAAGGATTTCTTAAGAAATGACCTCAATAAGTTGTTAGGCGGTTACCTACCAAATACCGAGTTGTATCCAACTTCATTAATGTCCCACAGCAATAACTGCAACTAGAAACAACCTGTGACAAAACGCCAGCGTGAAATCTGTCATAAAACTGTCAAAATCTCATCTGCGAAACTTGTGTCAAAACATTTCGCAATAGACTATCTTGGTAAGTTGATATACCTAATACACCTATGGCTCTGTGTTTTGAACGTCTGACATGTGCAATATGATATACTTACATGTGTAGCGAGATATATGTGAGATCGGATTTCGTGGGTACGCGTGTCACTTTTCACACATGAAATCAACACAACACGTTGTAATCCGCGCAATTTCTCGGAGCGCCCTCTCGTGGTTGAACCTTCGTCAACAAAGACACCGCACGCACCTGTTCGAGCGCTCGGGTGAATTTGCCTCGAGCTAAAAAAAAATCTTTCTGATCTCATATACCACGAGCAAAACATTATACCCAATTATAACAAATAGCATGTTCTCAAACCTTTGTGTTGGATATTCTGTGTGCAAATGGGCACATTTTTATTTGTAGACCCTTTGAAATATTTGAGTTCTGTGTTTTGTAAAATTTCTTTCAGTCCCCAAAGAAGAGTTTGTGAATTCCAAGGGTTGTGTATCTTTGCATACGATGCGATGTATTTCGACAGAAGATTTGTTCTGGTGTGAATGTGTGTTTCGGAGTATTTGAACATTTCTTTACGCAATAAAAAGAAGACAAAAAAGCGATCCAATATTTTGTCACCTGAAGTGCAGGCATATATTTTGCTTTGTGACAGCTTTAGTCGTGGTCCTGATTTAATAAATGTCAGCACTTCTTTCCATCGTACTCACAAGTTCTCTGTCGCGGCCATTTCTGATATTCATGTATAATTACCGGATTCGTTGTAAAATACATATATTATTTTATATTATCATGTAAAAATTTAGAATCAAGTAACATTAATCTCCAATGTTTTCACTGACTTAAAGCGTTAAACAGCACGTTTGAGCTCGTTCCACAAAGCGCTCTTGGTAAGGTTTAACGTCACGCGTTATTGCATTCACACATATGCACATTTGTGTGTGTGTGTGTGTGTGTGTGTGTGTGAATACCCTAACAAAATAAAATAATATTAATATAAACCTGTTTTTCACAAATTGTGAAAGCAATTGCATGACTTTTTAAAGTTTAGAACACTTGGTACCAGTTTTTAAATAAATTTATGATGTAGATTTAGTCGCCTTGGTTCGAGTGAGTGAGTATGGTTTTACGCCGCTTTTAGCAATATTCCAGCAATATCACGTCGGGGGTCAAGAGAAATGGGCTTCACACATTGTACCCATCTCTGTAATCGAACCCGGGTCTTCCGCGTGACGAGCGAACGCTTTAACCACTAGGCTACAACCCCCACCCCCACCCCACCCCCCCAAGCTGATATGACATGCCAGTGACCTTGTTTTTTTTGCGTGCAATGGTGGGAATATATTTTTATAGCATCAGGGCATACATTTCCACAAAATTGAGATACGAAAACGTTTTATTATTTCACGTCGGAGTGCAAATTCAGGGCGGGCCGGAGATGGGGAACACGGAAAAATAATAATGCCGAGCAACAGGCAGGGTAACAAGTACCATCTTTTAATGTCTTTTGGTATGACGCGGCCAGGATCAAACTCCACCTTCCGCTCTCCGGGCAGACGGTAACAACAACCCATGCTTGTCGTAAGAGGCGACTAACGGGATGGGGTGGTCAGGCTGGCTGACTTGGTTGATGCATGTCAGCGTATTCCAATTTCGTGGAACGATGCTCATGATGTCAATCAATGGATTGTCTGGTCCAGGCTCGATTATTTACAGACCGCCGTCATATAGCTGGAATTTTGCCGAGTGTGGCGTTAAACAACAAATTATCTTATTTTTTAATGCATGATGTCAAGGCGATGTCTGACCAGTTCATTCAAGAGTTCATCAGTATATACAAGGTACAATCTGGCATGAAAGATGCTTCCTGTCAATGTCACGGATGTCTTGTTGAACTCCTCCGGGTTGTGTCTGTTAGCAGCTTCTCAGGGTGCATTTCTGAATGAGTCTTCAGTGTCACTGTAATGTCGTTTATATTCCATTCCTCTGGGACGTCTAAGGCGCCGCGATTCGCTGTGCAGAGTTGCGTTCCTTAGGCACGCCAGAAACCTATGATTGTGGGTTCGTATCCCGGTTCGCCTCGATTATGTTTCTAGGTTTGTCAGCACCATACCCGTGCTCGTGGGTTTCACCGAAGTGGTAAACGTCTGAGACCTGCATCACTTCGAGCTTTCCTCCCACATTAAGCTGACACGCCGTGATATAACTGGAATACTGTTAAAAGCGGCGTTAAATCCAACTCACTCACTCACTCACTCACTCACTCCTCTGGGACGTCCGTTTTCCATCCAGTGGCGTCTCACCATCATGACGTCGACCATGGTGCCCTTTAACTAAAGGGCGGTTGGGTAGCCTAGCTATTGTTTAAAGCGTCCGCCAGGGTTCGATTACTCACATGGGTACAATGTGAGAAGCCCATTTCTGGCATCTTCCCGAGGCAAGAGAGTTAACTGACTATGGACTTTTATAGTCAGTTAACTCTCTTGCCTCGGGAAGATGATTTCTGGTGTCCCCCGCCGTGATATTGCTGGAAGATTGCTTAAAGCGGTGTAAAACCATCGTCACTCACTTATTTAAACTGTGGTGTATTGCCATTATGGCTTAAGGTGTTACGTTGAGTGTGGAACAAACTGCCGCGGGGACGAAAATGTGTACATCACAATACCAGACTGACATTTAGTCCCAGAAAATAACTTATCTTTTTCAAAAACATATATCTTCCAACAACAAATATAGAATACAAATGGAGCTCAGGACAATCCTTAATTTCTATTTTTAATATAACTTGCCAAATCATTCTAGACTTGAGTTTGACTCTTTTTTAATTAATTCTACGGCGTCTAGGAGACAAGACTTATCACAATACTTGTGTAGAATAGCACCGTTTTTCGGTTGTTTTGAGACAAGGAGCAGACCAGAGTTAGTTGGCGAGTCTTTATGAGTAGTCATATGCTACTGCAAGCAGGGCCTTTACCTAGACTTACGCTTAGTCGCTGAAAATATATAGTTTTGATGAAAACAAGTAATTTGAAAAGGCTCCGAGTGAGATGGAACATTCGGTGCTGAACCTGAGGAAAATCTAGACTTGCTTCATTTTGGGGCTTTGACATTTCAGAAAGAGTCTGGACGGAAGGGAAAATAATATGGTTCAGGGACTGTGAGACAGACTACCTAATGTCATGCCGTCGTGTGCTGACTGTATGAAATTCCCCATTTAGATATTTATGTTGTGAACATGGCGCAGGCCCGCGTGGCGCTCCAACACATTAAACAGGTTATGTCCCTTTAATCCAGCTGGGGGAATACGCCCACCCCATGTATCTGGAATCACTAGATAATCCAGCATGGTCCGCGGTCCTTCTGGACTGGAATGTAAATATGGTCCTGTGCATATGCTCTGCATATAGACTGTAACTTGCTTGTGTCCTGTCACAAAATTAGTGAGGTCAGAGCCTCTTTGATCAAGTTGTCTTGAGTATCTTGCTTGTCCCACTCACTCCCGGGCTGAAGCTTCCAAGGACAGCCACATGACCTCGAGGCGTATACGCTGAGTAAATATCCTGTTATTCCTGTAGGTAGTGCTCGAACAGGTCGGTGGAGGGCAGTTAGTATACAGACAAGGCAATGAGAGTATTGCCTATAGCAGTCAGTTCTACTACAGTATTGCTACAATCTAGTGTCCACTCAGTGATGTATATGTGAAGTGTCTTGTCGTACAAAGTGTCTATGTCGTGCATAGATACAGATAGCTGTTCCTTATTTCCCGTATAATTGAAGATTTCATTTATATGAGGTGAGGTGAGATGAAATGGGGTTTAACGTCGCGTTCAAGATTATCGCACTTATATAGCGACGTGCATGCACGTGTGAGTGTGTGTGTGTGTGTGTGTGTGTGTGTGTGTGCGTCTTCTTACTAGCCCCCCTGAGATATCATGCCGCAGTTTAACATGAATATCCCACTCAAACAAAGCAAACTGATCCCGAGCCCGAGCCGAACAGTCCTTGTTTTAGCCCCTTTATGCCGAGCGCCAGACAGGGTAACAACAAGTATCGTCTTTTAACGTCTTTTGGTATGACGCGGCCGGGGATCGAACCCCGGACCTTCCGCTCTCAGGGTAGGCGCTCTACCACCAGACCTCGTGATACTGCTGCAACTCATAGTACCTCAACTTATTGTACCTATAGATTTAGAAATGATTATTCCATCACTGATTACATCCCTGTCAGAAATATCTTAGAAAATCAAACCGTACATTTTATGCCCGTTTCATAGACTTTAGAAAAGCCTTCGACTAGAAATAAGTTGTTTAAATGTTTTATTAAACAGAGGCGGTCATGGTTAAATTGTTTATTATTCTTAGAAATTTGTATGGAAATATAAAAGCTTGTGTAAGGGTTGAAGATGTGAAAACAAGTCTTTTTAACATAACAAATGGTGTTAGACAAGGATGCATGTTGAGTCCTGTTCTTTTTATACTTTTTGTAAACGAGTTTGTACGTGTAATGGAGATTCTTGGTCTAAGAGGCTTATTTGTGTCAGATTATTTTGATGAAACCATGTTATTATTATTATTTGCTGATGATGTCATTCTTGTTGATGATTGTGTGATTGGACTGCAGAGAACACTAGATGCTTTAGACTCTTATTGTGACAAATGGGGCCTTGAAGTTAATTTAGATGAGACACAAGTCATAGTTTTTAGAAAGGGTGGTTATCTGAGGAAAACTGAGAAATGGTTTTATAAAGGTTCGCAAATTGAAGTTGTATCATATTTCAAATACCTTGGTCTACTATTCTCTTCGAGGCTTGTTTGGATTAAAGCATGTGATACACTAGCTATTCAAGCAAGGAAAGCGACTTCTAGAACCGTCTGCCTGTTACCATATGTTGAAAGCACTTGACGAAAATGGTCAAACTAACTGGGTTTCTTATAGAAGACAATTATTGTTTCAAACTGGGTTTTCACATGTGTGGTTGTCTCAGGATTGCGGCGATATGAAATGCTTCATTGTTATATTCAAACAACGATGTAAAGATAAGAATCCCCAAAATGGCATTAATAAATCACCAATTCTTCGTTCCTTAATGTTCATTCATCTTATACATCATTTCTCGAACCAGAAAAATATCTTTCTACTTTAGCACGTGAAAGAGATCTTCTTAGACTCAGTGAGTGAGTGAGTAAGGTTTTACGCCGCTTTTAGCAATATTCCAGCAATATCACAGCGGGGGACACCAAAAATGGGCTTCACACATTGTACCCATGTCGGGAATCGAACCCGGGTCTTCGGCGTGATGAGCGAACGCTTTAACCACTAGGCTACCCGACCGCCCCTCTAAGACTAAGAGCTTTATGTAAATTCCGTTGTTTAAGCCATAATCTGAATGTACGGAAAACTCGACATAATACAACCACAGAGTCATCGTTTAGTTTATGTACGAAATGTAACCGCTTTGAAACAGAAAATGAATACCATTTTTTGTTAATTTGTCCTTGTTATAAGAGTAATAGAAAAACAATTAATTAAAAAATGTTACCATTGCAACCATCTGTTAAAAAATGTATCAGTCTTCTATCTACCAGAAATGATTCTGTTATTAAAAACCTGTGCATATATTTAAAAAGACATTTACCTATGTAAATACAAATGTAAAAAAAAATGAACGTTTGTTGTAAGAAGATTTGTGCATGTGCATAGCATATATTATTCATGTAAATGAACTCCGGGCCATGTAGCCTTCATTCATGAATAAACTTCTTCTTCTTTAGCCTCTTTGTATCTAGCATAGTACATATTATTTTGTTTATTTACCTTCCCATTCTCAACCCATTGCCTTCTTTCATTGCGCATGTCATCATGCAATACCTTTAGATTATCTGCTTTCCAATATGGTTTCAGAAATGGTAGAAAATTTGATTATGGAAAAGTTATAGACTCAGCTGCATGCATAATGGCAGTAAGATGCTGAGTATACATTTCAATCTACTCGGCATGGGACGAGCATTGGGTTAGGTCATGTATCTTGTTACGAAAGTTATTTCCAGTTTTGTAACTTTAGCTCATCACCATCTTCCCGAGGTAAGAGAGTTAACTGAATCAGAGACCATATATTATATGGTTTCTGACTGAATTTAAAAGTCCACTTTCCATCCTTGCCGAACAATGCTGCAATTCCTGAGCTCGATCGTAGCGCCACCAGCGGATGTTACGAGTTATGTCCCTTCTATGCCTCTCCTATGGACCAATCAGATTCCACCTCTCGTATCACTTCAAACAAAACGGCGGCGCCCAGTCAAGACGATCTGATCGATAATCAAGATCTAAAACGAGTCTTACACCCAGAAGTGCATCAAATCACGTGAGCACCTTAATTAAAAACGTGAACAGATTTGGAAAATATCTGTTGACGAGTTGGCGGTGCACATGCTTTGCAAATCCTGCAATCAACCGAAGTCTGCATGACAGTTTACGAACCGGATTTCGATTTCATTGAGCGATTTTGATTGGACTATGCAAAGACTCGTTAGTCCAGCTAAAATGTTACTCCATAATACTGGCCTAGTTCGGCAAAGGTGGAAACAGGACTTTTATAGTCAGTTAACTCTCTAGCCTCGGGAAGATGACGCGCAACAATCACGTGGTGAGGTGAAATTGGGTTTAACGTCGCGTCCAACATTTTTGCACCTATATAGCGACGTGCAAGCACACAAGTATACTGACTCCGAGCCAAGCAGTCCTTGTTTCAGCCCCTTAATGCCAAGCGCCAGACAGGGTAACAACAAGTAATACCTTTTAACGTTGTTTGGTGTGACGCGGCCGGGATCGAACCCCGGACCTTCTGCTCTCCAGGTGGACCACTAGACCACTAGAGGCAGTCGCAACGATTACATTCTGACACGTTAAGGGAGAAAGTAGGAACAAATGTTGGATTCGAATACACGATCATAAATAGTTCGGGGCGGTCGGGTAGCCTAGTGGTTAAAGCGTTCGCTCGTCACGCCGAAGACCCGGGTTCGATTCCCGACATGGGTACAATGTGTGAAGCCCATTTCTGGTGTCCCCCGCCGTGATATTGCTGGAATATTGCTAAAAGCGGCGTAAAACTATACTCACTCACTCATAAATAGTTCAGTGGTTAGGCTCGCTGACATGGTTGATGCATGTCATCGTATTCCGATTGCGTAGATGGATGCTCATGATGTCAATCACTGGATTGTCTGGTCCAGGCTGTATGGCGTTGAAAAACAACCAACCAACCAACCTACTCGAATGCTGTGCCAATTGTTCCCAAACAAATCCGTTCCTCTCAAATCGAAATAATATAAATTCCTACTTCCTATTCCTAGTTATATAGGTAACAGCAATTATACCAATCTCATTAAAATCAGATCTTAGTTCTCGCTATCGTGAGAACAAAGATCTGAGGACATCCCGTTACGGGTCACGTCAGAACGACCTTTCATCCAACCAATGAGAGCGTCGCTTACCAGATCATGAAAGTGACAGTTGGAATGTGTTTTCTAATCATGCAACCACGAAATATTTAACAGAGGGTATTCCGAACGACAGTTACGGGTTTTATGATTATATCCATACAATCTGTAAGCTATTCCAGAATGTTCT
Organism: Haliotis cracherodii; assembly: GCF_022045235.1. Lineage (NCBI taxonomy): Eukaryota > Metazoa > Mollusca > Gastropoda > Lepetellida > Haliotidae > Haliotis > Haliotis cracherodii. Next base: position 7,063,648 of record NW_027266270.1, read on the forward strand.
TTTCATCATTTTTAATTTTTTTTAACCGAGAATACGTCATAATATGTTTCGAAGCCTAGTCACCAGTTTGAAACTAGTGTCGTAAAGCTCGAGAAAGCTGCCTTCTGATTGACTAATGTCGATTTCTTGTCAGTCATTTCATTGATCAGTCAAAGTTCGCGAGAGGTCGTTCTGACGTGACCCGTAATGTGATGTCCTCAGAACTTTGTTTAGCGGAAGCGGAAACTAAGATCTGATTTTAATGAGATTGCATTTATACACGCTTACATGTGCTACGTGGACAATGTGACCGTGTGAAATGTAACAAACTGTCACATTTCTCGTTAATAACCCGCCGTGAGCTAGTACAGTGTATGAACACAATGAAACGGACGTAAAAGACCTGTATAAGTTTAGCATGATTTGTCAATAAGCAACCATAAAGAGTGTGATTGCATAATTGTAAGATACCTTATCTCGAGTTTTTCTTGGCATTTCAAAGCTGTTTGACGGATAGTCTTCACTGAAACTTTGTATTTGAAGGTTGTCATTTGGAATAAAATCAAGAAAGTCTCTCGTTCTCCCATCAGACACACACACACACACACACACACACACACACACACACACACACACACACACACCCAAATAGGGTATTGTGATTCGGGAGGGAGCTGATAACATGTTCAATATAGTCAGACAGTCAGATACCGTCAGTATCCCTGGCGTGATGTACAGGTGAACTTTCTGGTGATACATATACAAAAAACATATGGATATCTTTTTGTAATCCTAATCGTGATGTGCGAAACACTAATACATCAGTGGCCTCAAACCGATCACAAATTCGGTATATAAGATCGTTAACCAGGAAGAAATGTTTCATAAGAACGGTTAAACCACCACTTTTCTTACCTCTTCTTTTGGGCTTTTCTCGTACACAGTTAAATACATCATAGACTTTTAGGAAATTGGTGAATTCAGATTTCTCTTTGACAAATGTTTCACAAAAACCGATTAGTCAAACTTACTACAGAAATCTTTAAAATCAAATGACACATCATTATCATATTTTAGTAGTCTTTCGATTTGTCTTATTACCATGGACACTTAATTCGATTTAGGGTCCATGTTACTACAAACCATTTCAACACTTTCTGTCTCGGATATTTTATTGATTACGTTGTGTTCACAAAATAAATCATTGAAATCTTTGAACAGGTCTTGTATTTGACATAACATACATCATTTCACCAAAATACAGTATCATCACATTCAGATGTTACAGGATACGTCGTCTCTCTGCAAGAAGATCGGACAAACCCTTCATTGGAGGTCGTGTCACGTGAACATTCTAATCATCCAATCAGCGTAGAGTTTTCTAAATTCTCGGTAGGCGCGAGAGAAGGATTCGGAGCATTTCTGATTTCTGTATCTCAGGAACTAACATCCAAGGTCATTTCGATATGGATACATCCTGTTGTTTTAGAAAGATGACATTTCGATCAAGTATTCATGCATCCATCGTTTTAATTGGGTACACATGGCGCGGCCTTTTACGGAGGGTTTGTCAGAAGGTGTCGTATCAGAGTAATAAATCTGATTTTAAAATGGTGTCACGTCGTGGACGGGTCCATTACACAATGGGGTAGCTGGCCTGGGAGGCGATACCACACTGGTTGTCCTTGTTCCTGGACATCTTGAGATATCCCTGCTCTCCCCAGGATGTTCCCCAGCTGATAAAACAGATGAAGACAGCGATGTTAACAGATAAAGACAATGCTATAAACAGATGAAGACAGCGGTGTAAACAGATGAAGACAGCGATGTTAACATATGAAGACAACGATGTAAACAGATGAAGACTGCGGTGTAAACAGATAAAGACAGCGATGTTAACATATGAAGACAACGATGTAAACAGATGAAGACAGCGGTGTAAACAGATGAAGACAGCGGTGTAAACAGATGAAGACAGCGGTGTAAACAGATAAAGACAGCGATGTAAATAGATGAAGACAACGATGTAAATAGATGAAGAGAGCTATGTAAACAGATAAAGAGAGCGATGTAACTAGATGAAGACAGCGATGTAAACAGATGAAGACAGCGATGTAAACAGATGAAAACAGCAATATAGACAACAATGTAAACACAATTTGTTTTCTTTCAGAAAATCGAAAATGTTCGGCCAATATTGAAAGCTTCTAAAAGAAGCTGAGTCCAATATTTTCAGAGACAACACATTATTCCAAATATATTGCCTGGTACATACAAACAAGAGCACTACCGTACTGATCAAAACTAATCACCTGTTCTTGACAAGCCAGTAGTCCACACCCTCGCTGGTTGTGCCGTAGCCAACAGCCAAAACGCCGTGGTCGAGATGCGTTGAGCTGCACGACGGGTCGTCGTAGATGCCGCTCTTGTACAGACGGAAGGTGGGGCGACTTGCGTCGATGCCGATGGAGATCGGGCCGACCGTGGCAACGGCATTCTGAAGATCAGCCTCGCTACCGCGCTGGATGTTCGTGAAGCCGGTATCGGTGGCACCAACATCGGCTCTCTTGAATCTGCACCTGCCGTCCTGGAACGTCAGATGACGCATTGAGGTTACACGGACTGAACCTAATATACGGAACCCTTTTAGGGCCACTTGTTTTTTCCCTTTTTTCTTGAAATTTCAAGATAGTAAGTTGAAATTTCAAGATGCTATGTTGAAATGTCGAGATATTAAGTTGAAATTTCAACATGGAATCTTGAGCTTTCAGCTAAGTATCTTGAAATTTTAACTTTGCATCTGGAAATTTCAACATAACTTCTTGAAGTTTCAACCTAGTACCTTGAAATTTCAACATGGTATCTGGAAATTTCAAGATAATAAGTTGATGTTTCAACTTATCATCTTGAAATTTCAAGATCATTTTCTTGAAATTTATATTTAGTATGTATCCTGAAATTTCAACTTGGTATCTTGAAATTTCAAGAAAAAGATTTAAAAACAAAAAATGGCCCCGAAAAGCTTCCGTTTAATACGTATGTACCTAAAACCAGAAGCGTTAAACGATAAATAACTATTAACTTCAGTTTACATTTAGACCCGGTTTTTATTTAAGCGGGGACGGTGGGATTCCCAGACTGATATAACTGAAATTTTGCGATAAGCGTTGTAAAACCATACTCGCTCACTCACGCACTAAATAACGGGGCAACCCTTATTCCTTCGGATCAACGACGAGAGGTTTAGTACACTAAGTAGCATTCAAATGTAATAGAGAGAAATAATTATCTGCAGCTAATCTAATTCTTATTTCAAAACCTTATCCCATGACCACGTAGAGGTGGGCATTTAATAAAGGAAATACGGTATTCACGTTTCGTGACATTATTAATCTTATATAGATATACAGATGATATTTGTACTTTCTTGTCTTGCGTGACAAACTGGAAGTGACAGCTTCAGGACACGAGAGAGACACGAAATGGCATAAGTTCCTTTTATGACGTATCATATTATTGATTTTTCTCTGAAACCATATGTAATGTCATTGAGGCGGGATGGAAGTAGATCCCTCAAAAATTGTTATTTCACGCGAGTGAGACATCGATGCCATTTTTTCATTTCCTTACTACATAAACGATAAACCGTATTACCTCAATTAAAAACACAAGCTTATATTGTTTATGTGTTTATGACAGGCCGGCCCCATATTTCTATATCGGAAGTGAGGAAGAGACGTGGCTTAATATAGTAAACTCATGTACCCAAGCAATCAGATATTCGAAATAATGATATACATATATGTTAGTTTCTTCATTAAATATATGGACCACCTCCGTGGTCTAGTGGTAAAGCGTCCGCCCGGAGAGCGGAGGGTGGGTTCGATACCCGGCCGCGTCATACCAAAAGACGTTAAAAGATGGTACTTGTTGTTACCCTGTCTGGCGCTCGGCATTAAGGAGCTAAAACAAGGACTGGTTGGCTCGGAGTCAGTATACTGTGTCTGAGTGGGGTATTCATGTTAAGCTAGCACTATAAATCTGCATCAGTCCGGACTAGTACAAGCAGCCACACAAACACATACGTACATGCACGTCGCTATATAAGTGCAATAATCTTGGACGCGACGTTAAACCCAATTTCATTAAATAAATGATGACCCGTATTACTTCCAAATAATAATATAATATAGATTAAGACATAACAAGGATCACGGAATATATTAAGATTGAAATAATCTTCGTGATGGTATTATTCGATACAACAGTATTATTCGATACAACAGTTTTATTCGGTACAACAGGAGTCATCAGTAATCTCACCCTTGCTTTGTAAGCGTACGACGTTTCAGTGTCGATGCCTTCGTTGACCTTTATGTACTCAAAGGCGAAATCCATCAGACCACCCCCACAGCCATGGTTTCCTGGAACATGTATTTACAATCTTGTTTGTTTGTTTGTTTGTTTGTTTGTTTGTTGTTTAACGTCACACTCAGAAATATCCAACTATATGATAATAGTCGAACCTGGAACACACAACCCAGTGATTGATACCATGAACATCGGTCTACGCAATTTGAACCAGCGACCCTGACCACCCGATCCCGTTAGTCGCCTCTTACGGCAAGCATTGGTTGTAAAATATTCGTTACCCCTCGTGTAATTCCGGAACAAGCCTCCATTGCCCATTTATTTATCCCCACTCGCCCTTTCCCCCACACGTGACCTTGTTTGGCTTCACCTTTCAGATAAATAATTCTTTGAAGCTCTGACTGAAGGTGTTCAAGTTTTCCAGGCGACACAATCAACTTGATAAACATTTCAAATCAAGAGCTCTATTCATCACAATAGACTTTGATAATGAACGGTATCTCCATCAAGATGAGTGCAAAAACAGTCGCCTTGACGAACTCCGTCGCATCACCAGCTTTGTGATTCGTGGCACAGTGAGACTGACATTTCACCAGGTAAGTCTTTACGCGTGGGAATGTCTCAAAACTGGAGGAATTATGTTCTTTATCCTTCATTAAACCTTCCTCACGACGCTTGCAGAGTTGCGTCCCTTTTATGTTTCTTGGTTTGTCAGCACCATGCCATGCTCGCGTGTTTCATCCAATAAACAAACATCTAAGGCTACAAGAGTCCCTCCAATATTAAGTTGACACACCGTGATATAACTGAAATACTGTTCACTCACTCACTCACTCACTCACAATCTTGCAGTACCTTCAGGCTTGGAGCAGTCGACCAGGTTCTGCTCGGACAGAGACACGAGTTTTCCATTCTTCTTGAAGTGTTGTCCTTCCAGGGAGCCGGTGGCGGAAAACGCCCAGCAGGATCCGCACGCAAGCTGAAGGTGAAGGTCACTAGTAAAAGCCATGACAAATCCAAATATTTCCTATCATTCTATTTTCTCTACGATTCTTGAAGCGGTGGGATAGCCTTGTGGCTAATGCTTTCGTTATATCAACTGTCACTTCAACATCTTGTCAGTTCTTCAGTGAATTTCTTTCTGGGTGTATATGAATTCATCTGAATAAATTTAGCTGTTGACATGTTTTGCTTTTTCACAAACATTGTGACAAGACAAATGACATATATCAAGAGTTGCGTACCTTCGTAGTGTCATCATCTGATGATCGTGTGGTTCTTAGGACTCTTAGTTTGTCAGCACCACACCTATAACTATGTGTGTGTGTGTGTGTGTGTGTGTGTGCGTGCGTGTGTGTGTGCGTGCGTGCGTGCGTGCGTGCGTGTGTCCGTCCGTGCGTGTTTGGTTTCTTGACCAGTCCGGACTTACGCCCGTTTTATATGCTAGCCCACTAAGATACCATGCAACAGTTTAACGGATAACTCATTCAAACATATTATACTGATTCCGAGCCGAACAGACCTTGTTTTATCCCCTGAATGCGCCAGGCACCGTAACAACAAGTATATTGACGTATTTTGGTATTACCCGGCCAGAGAATCGACCCCCCGACCTTCCGCTCTCCAGGCAGACACTCTACCCACTCGACCACGTTGTCGGTCTTCACCCAAGTAGTAATACATGGATATACACTGTACATGTAAATCGGAAGGCCTACCTGGTTCTTGACCTCTGTGATGTATCCCTTGGTCCTCCAGTCCACCTCGGCCGGGGGATCTCCGACACTGGGGGGCAGGAAGGTGGCGCCACCTGTGGTGTTGGCCATCCGGAGGCCGTTCATCTGCTTCACAAACTCCTCCGTAGTCTGAGAGGGAAGACATAGCGTTATTTGTTCATTACAATCCTTGGTTTGTCAGCACTATACCATGCTTGTGGCTTTCACCAACGTAATACAGGTCTTCAACCTATATGTCTCAATGGGCTACCATTCCTCTAACCCATTGCCATATAACGTAACTAATGTTAAAAGCGGCATTAAGGCAAATCACACTTGGGCATGGGTGGCCCAGTAGTCTAAGGTGCCGCAATTAGCTCTGCAGAGTTGCGTCCCTTGGGCCTACGCGTGACCGTTGCTCATGGGCTCGAATCCCGATTATGTTTCTAGGTTTGTCACCAGCATACCCGTGCGTGTGGGTTTCGTGGTAAACGTCTATGGATGGATCACTGAAATTATGTGATGACACCAGGTGTTCGCCAGGGTAAACATGTTCTGCCCTACCGGTAGCACCCGCCACTCAGACACCCCTGAACCACATGGCTTAGATGAACAGTTCCCCTTGGATGTCAACCCACCAGGTCTGCGTACTCGTTGACCCCGAGTCTGTACGTGTGCAGCCCTCTATCAGCCTCCAGGTTGTGAGTCTGGATGTACTTCACATTGTTCTCCCAGACCATGCGTCTGAAATACAAGGGAGACAATTCAAGGAATGGTAAAACACAGACAAGGACAATCGTGCAGCGGTCTTGATATGCGTGACACATGTTGGTTGGTTGGTTTGCCGCACTCAGGATTATTCCAGCTATATGACGGCGGTCGCTTAATAATCGAGTCCGGACCAGACAATGCAGTGATTGATATCATGAGCATCGATCCATGCAATTGGGATCGGTGACATGCATCAACCAAGTCAGCCAGCCTGACCAGCCGATCCCGTTTCTGCCATGTTTGAACACCAAGCTAATGACAGCGAATTTTGATTAAGCACCCATGTCACAAACACGTAATTGTTTTCAGTTAATATCCTTGCTCATAAGAAATAATATGACCAGAGTGGTTAGAAAGACATGTTTTTCACAACTGTATACTTATTCACGTAAATACATTTCTGTTCACTCCTTTACGAACAAGTTTATTTACACGTTTTGTATAATTTGTATCGACCATCGGTAATGGCGGAATGGTCGGTAGACATGAGAAAACGACAGTGTATATTTCCATTACATAAACGACGTTCATTGAATGAAAATATGAAAAGCAAACATACAGAAAGAATGCTTTGATAGTGAACACCAATTTGGTATAAGTTATGGTGGTTGAAGAGAAGGATATGAACCACAATTGGAAAATAAGTGACATACGCAAGAACATCACGAATTAAAGTTTACATGATTGCTGTGCATCATTTTATTCTCATGAGTTTGTCTTGTCTGGCAACTAATTTCGACTCCGTACACTTATCAGTGAGCATAGAATATTATGATATGGCACACACGATTGATCATACTTGACGATTGTGTGTATACATATTCATATCAGTTTAAATTCTACTGCAAATTCAAGTTTTTAAAAATGTCATGAAATAAGAATTGAAGTCGACGACATTTTTAACAATATTGTGCCCAGATCTGTTTCACATGTGGTACATCGGCTCCAGATTCTTTGGAATATATGAGCGATACATTAATAATATTACACCTACTGACTACAATCAATCCGTGCGCATGACTTTGTATTAGAACACATTTAAATAAATGTCATATGGTTAGAACGATAAAGGTTTTTCCCGTCAAAATTTTATTCATTTCAAAACATTTATTTATGACAAATGCACAGTAACGGCGTTTTTGTAGTCATGGGGACGTTTCAATATTCACAAGTAGGAAAAACACGAAAATTAAGACTACTCACACTTTCAACGATGGCATCAGAGTGAAAACAAACTCATTTCCGCAACAACTTTTAGACGTACCGAAAGACAATATAAATATCTATTATTTCGTAGACTTTTGTAACGTTGTGTGAAGAAATAAGAACGTCGCCATTTACGGCAAGCATGGGTTGCCGAAGACCTATTCTACCCCGGATCGGGTCTTTAACACACCATATCACCACGATTCTGTACTGAATGGCACCTACTTGAAATTAGGTCGACACATGTAGTATCACTGTTTATTTGAACATAAAAAGGTCAATATTATAAATATATTATAGTAATAAAACCAATGTTGGATTTGATAACTTTATGGATGCACATTTAAAGCACATCCAGCTCTCACACTATCATCCAACATAGCTACAGGCAGCACAAAGGTTCTGACTAAGTGGGTAGAACCAAGGCTTCTGATGACTGCAATAACATTCGGATCTAAACTGATCTGGAGCGTTTTTTTAGAGGTGTTATATATGACCATTTTTAAAATATATTATTTATAATGGTTTATGACATCTCTAATGTTTTTAATTTATGATACTATTTACAGGGCGTTGTTTGATAGCTAATCGACAGGGAAAGGCATCAACCTGAATATATTGAAACCTCGTCAATCCGGACCCCGTTAATCCGGAAACCTCACCTTCCGGGTGATTACTGCTGGAAACACTTTCATGTATACAAAGTGACAAGGGATTACAGTGGAAATGTCCATCTTCCCGAGGAAAGGACTTAACTGACTGTTAAAGTAAAGTTTCCACCCTTGCTGAACTCGACTGGAGTGTCTGGGCTCGATCGTGGCGCCTCCGATGGCTATTACGAGTTATGTCCCTTCTTTGTCCCAACTATTGACCCATCAGATTCCACATCTCATGCCACATGCATTTACTTCAAACGAAGCCCAGTGAAGACGATCTGATCGATATCAAGATCTATGTTGTAATAAAACGGGTCTTACTTCGCGAAGCGCATCAACTCACGTGAGCACCTTGATTAAAAACATGAAAAGATTTGGATAATATCTGTTGACACCAAGTTGACGGTGCACATGCTTTGCAAATCATGCAATCGACAGAAATCTGCACGGCAGTTTACGAACCGGATGTTGATTGTACTATACTATGGACACGTTCATCCAGCCACAATATAACTCCATAATTCCAGCCTAGTTTGGCAAAGGTGGAAACTGGACTTTATACTCAGTTAGGTCCCTTGCCTCGGGAAGATGGGGAATTTCCGGATTGACGAGGCTTCATTGTTTCAGGATGAACATCTGTGACGCAGTTTTAGATTACAATGTTGTGTCATGTGAACTAGCCCGCAGTTTAAAGATAAACGCCAAATGTAAGTGCTTGTTTCTAGACAACCAATAGTGCAGTGTCAGTTTATGAACCGTCGGCTATCTGCCTTCTTGTACTTTATACTGTGTCAGCTTTGAACTTTCATAAGTTTATCATGTAGTCGGCACAGAGGGATAGAGATAGATAACTAGGTATGTTGTGTCATTGTGCACTCGGTTCGCCCTGATTATGTTTCTAGGTTTGTCGGCACCACACCCATACCCGTGGTAAATGCTTTGACTTTCTTCGGGTGTTCAAGCCACACCAGCCGCCTCCGTGGTCTTGTGGTAGAGCGTCCGCCCGGAGAGCGGAAGGTCCAGGGTTCGATCCCCGGCCGTGTCATTCAAAAATATGTTTACAGATGGTTCTTGTTGTCTGTCTGGCGCTCGGCGTTAAGGGGCATTAAGGGTCTAAAACAAGGACTGGTCGGCTCGGAGTCAGTGTACTGTGTCTGAGTGGGGTATTCATGTTAAACTGCGGCATGGTATCTCAGTGAGCTAGCACTATAAATCAGCATCAGTCCGGACTGGTACAAGCAGCCGCGCACACACGTGCATGCACGTCGCTATATGAGTGAAATAATCTTTGATGCGACGTTAAACCTAATTTCACCTCACCTCAAGCCACACCAAGCTGATGCGCTGTAATATTACTGAACTACTGTTCAAAGCTGGGTTAAACCCATCTCACTCACTCAGCACTGAATTCCGTCGATCTTGATTTTTCGGAAAATGCGAAAGGTAACGTGGAAACTTTTGTTTACATTTGTTTGTTTACTTTTGTTCCCGTCACAGACTGGCAGTTTGAGGTGTGTTTTAGGGTCCTCACAAAAATGAAGGTATTCTCTCACCTGACGACTTCATTTTCCTCTGTCAGGTAATTCTTGTTATAAGAGGTCTTGAATATGTCCCACTCTCTGTTCAAATCTACTGCGACGGCAACAGCAGCAAGCAGGGCAACCACGACAAAGCGGAACATCTACAATGGTAAAACATGTTGATTAATTAAAATGTTTTCCTCAGAACACGAAGGGGCGGTCGGGTAGCCTAGTGGTTAAAGCGTTCGCTCTCCACGCCGAAGACTCGGGTTCGATTCCCGACATGGGTACAATGTGTAAAGCCCATTTCTGATGTCCCCCGCCGTGATATTACTGGAATATTGCTAAAGGCGGCGTAAAACCACACTCACTCAGAACACGAACATACGCACATACGTATTGCTTTGATTGTATGCCACTAGGGTAGTACTGGCGAATGTGGTTTTGGGGTGTTACGGCTGGGCGGTCTTATGAAATGAGATCGCAAAAGACATGAATACACTTGACATGACTGAACAGACACACACATGGACATATTATAACATGCAGTGGGCCTGTGAGTCCTAAGACCTCGATGTCGACGTTTCAGCCTGACCTGGTGTGAAGCCCATTTCCGGTGTCCCCCGGAATATTGCTATATGCGGCGTAAAATCAAACTCACTCACTCAGCCTGAACTGCCTTCCGGTACGGTGTGACTTCGCAAATGCATTTTAAATGCAGTCAGCACATGGTATCTATATGATTTACTCAAAACTAAGGTAAAAGTAATAATATCACTGGACAAAAAATGGCTAGGACATCTTCTTGCCGTTAAAGAACATTAAGTATGAAAATCACTTCAACAAAGCAACAGTTTGCTGAAAAGATTTTGAATTTGAAATTTGAAATTGTTCAATTTTAATTTTGAAAAATAAACGTCAAAAGTACAATGGGGTAGCACTCTGGTTAAAGCGTTCGCTTGTCACGCCTAGACACAGGTTGATAACCTCCAAGGGTACAAGGTTTGAAGCCCATTTCTGGTGTCACTGGCCTTGATAGTGCCGGAATAGTGCTAAATTTGGCGTAAAACCCAACTCACCCACTCGCAAAATAATATAGAACATGGTCACAGTTGAAACACGTTTTCTATGATAAGTAAATTACCGACATCCTCAGACAAACACAAAACAGTTGGACAATCTGACATGGTATGAGACTACAAATCACGTGATCGTGGAGGTATCACTTCCCATCACCTCTTACCTTGGTGGGCGAGGACGGTGGCTGGAGTGACGGGTGTGGGGGCAAGAACTGTTATATACCCGGTGTTATCTACAACATAGCTCACATGGTCTCAAACATGTGGTTGGTGTGAGTGTCATTTGATGCCACTTGAATTGAAGTCAATAAGTAAAATGCTGTCATATGACTCGCGATTAGGGATGTTGAAATATGGACCATTGACTGTCTGCAAAGCTTGTGACGAGTGAACGAGTGAATGTTCTTTTCACTTCTTTTCAGCTGTACTCTGCGCTCGAGTCTTGATCATGTCATCGCCATCGGAACACGATGACACGTAATCAGCAGGATCACCGAGACATTGGTTGTGGACATATCTGGATGCAGTGACCTGGATGTATTAAGCAGGATGGATTGAACTAGATGTATTTACCTGGATGTACTGATCAGAATAAATTGGACAGAATGTTTTGACCTGGGAGTATGGACCAGAATGTATTGACCTTAATATTTTGCCCGTGATGTACTGACCATAATGTAATGATCTAGACATATTGACCAGAATTTATTGACTAGAATGTATTGACCTGAATGTATTGAGCAGAATGTATTGAGCTGAATGTATTGAGCTGAATGTATTGAGCAGAATGTATTGAGCTGAATGTATTGACCAGTTGACCAGAATGTATTGCGCTGAATGTATTGACCAGAATGTATTGCGCTGAATGTATTGTCCAGAATGCATTGACCTGAATGTATTGAGCTGAATGTATTGACCAGAATGTATTGAGATGAATGTATTGACCAGAATGTATTGAGCTGAATGTATTGACCAGAATGTATTGAGCTGAATGTATTGTCCAGAATGCATTGACCTGAATGTATTGACCAGAATGTTTTGAGCTGAATGTATTGACCTGAATGTATTGAGCTTAATGTATTGCGCTGAATGTATTGTCCAGAATGCATTGACCTGAATGTATTGAGCTGAATGTATTGACCAGAATGTATTGAGCTTAATGTATTGAGCTGAATGTATTGAGCTGAATGTATTGACCAGAGTGTATTGAGCTTAATGTATTGAGCTGAATGTATTGACCAGAATGTATTGAGCTGAATGTATTGAGCTGAATGTATTGACCAGAATGTATTGAGCTGAATGTACTGACCAGAATGTATAGAGCTTAATGTATTGAGCTGAATGTATTGACCAGAATGTATTGAGATGAACGTATTGACCAGAATGTATTGAGCTTAATTTATTGACCAGAATGTATTGAGCTTAATGTATTGAGATGAATGTATTGACCAGAATGTATTGAGATGAATGTATTGACCAGAATGCATTGAGCTGAATGTATTGACCAGAATGTATTGACCAGAATGTATTGACCAGAATGTATTGACCAGAATGTATTGAGCTGAATGTATGACCTAGGAACAAGATGTATCGACACAAGCATCGTGACTAGATTACGAGGACAGAATAAAATATTTAGTGGTCTCAAAGATATTGCATTGTGTTATGATAGTGTATGACAAATATCTATTGAAGACATAACACGAAGTTATATTACAGACTGATTACTGCATCTGTGTTCGAGAAGTCAACGGGGCGGTCGGGTAGCCTAGTGGTTTAAGCGTTCGCTCGTCACGCCGAAGATCACGGTTCGATTCCCGACATGGGTACAATGTGTGAAGCCCATTTCTTGTGTCCCCCGCCGTGTTATTGCTGGAATAATGCTAAAAGCGGCGTTAAATCATACTCACTCACTCGAGAAGCCAACTGGAGAATTGTATACGAGTGAGATAATCTACGAAAATGAAGAAAACTGAGAAACGAGGTGATATGAAGAAATGCATAACGAAGGCATGTGACCAAAGGATATACACAAAGAGATGAGACACACGCATGGGATTGCCTGGCCTTCAAAGTCGTGCCTTCCGCCCAGACCTTTCTGTAATGCTGTGGCCCTAAATGAAGCAAGTCTAGATCTGCCACATCTAACTGGAGCTCCTTTTCAATAGAGATGGAATTGTTTGTTTCTATCAAAATTATTAATTTCAGAGACTTAGTGTTAGACTAAAGAAGTACAAGCGGGTGGCGTCACTTGGCAGAGTCGTGGCTTCAGTTTTCTGCGACAGAAAGGGGATTATTAGGAGACAAACCTGGTGTATTTTCTACCATGAATTTAGAAATTACTCGATTCTGATTGGTCAGTCAGATATATCAAATCACAATAACCACCTCTGATAGAAACAGCCTATTTTACGGCCCGGGTGCTAATATTTTTAGAAAAGACCTTTTTTCTCTGTCATTGTAAATAGGTGTTATGAGAATGCATTATATATGTATATTTACTTTTCATGAAGACTATATTAAATGTACTTTGTTTTCATGAAATGTATATTCAAACCTTTTCATATATTATGTTGCTTGTGCACAGATTGCCAGTGATCAACACTGACCAATTACACACTTCACTTCACATTGTCTATATGTAAGCCCTGGAAAGCTCACAGCCAAGTAAAGGCTGATGTTATGCAATTGTGGCTTGGCTATTGCTTGGGTTCATTCGCGTTATGCCGACTTTCAGAAAAAAATTAACGGTTTTTCTTTGATGACATGGGTAAGTACCTCTAGACGCACCGGACTGACAACTTCTAACAGCATATGAATGAAAATAACATCGGAGTTTTTGCTCAGTTTATTTACTATATAAAACATTGAGAAATCAGGTAAGTTAAATTTGTCGGATAGGAAACGTACAGGGCCATACCACTAACATGATATGACTGGGTGAGTGGTCGCCTCTCACCACACTTAACCGTGTTGGAAGTTAAATTGGTTCGTTGAATGCTGATGTTTCTGTGGATATAAATGTTATTATCTTATCGCTTTTTATATTTGATATCGGACAGAGCTGCGTATTTAATTGCAAGGTTGTTCCTTGACAAAACACTCTGTGAACATCAGCAATACGATCTCTCAATATTAGTTCTCGATACCGCTACACAAAAAGGAGGACAGTGTCAGTAAAAACATCATAGAATATTCTACATGTTTTAAAAACGCTTGACACATATTGTACCGGCATATTGTATTGGATCTTCAAAAATTCGAAAGAGAAAAGACAAAATCGACACATGAACAGCTGATGCATTATCAGTATGAGTGAGTGAGTTGGGTTTAACGCCGCTTTTAACAGTATTCCAGTCATATCGCGGCGTGTCAGATTAATGTGGGAGGAAAGCCCGAAGTGATGCAGGTTTTAGACGTTTACCACTTCGGTCAAACCCACGAGCACGGGTATGGTGCTGACAAACCTAGAAACATAATTGGGGCGAACCGGGATTCGAACCCACAATCATAGGTCTCTGGCATGCCCAAGGGACGCAACTCTGCACAGCGACTTAGACGACTGGGCCACCCGTGCCCCCCATTAAGTAATACATATAGTTTGTGGAATAAGACACCCATCCATGCTATTCCGGAAGTTTACATATAATGCGAACATTTTAATATAACAACTTCCTCACCAATGCTTATATTAAATAGTACTACTTTCCTGACAACTAATCATTGCCCAAATAGAATGCAATGAACTTCTGAATCTCAACAGAAAAAAATGTCATACAGTTTCAATCATTGTTTAACAATACATTACATTGCCATGTAACAGACGCAGCAACAACATGTCAGAATTTTTAAGCACATTTAAGAAAAAGTCACGACCCTGGATGGCTATCTCTGATGTTAGTCGTCATGAGAATAATAACATGACGGATGTCATGGGTGTAGATCAACCAGCAGCGACTCTTAACACACATTGGACAGTTAGGTTGGTTAGACCACTCATCTGACTGATTCTATACATGATAGACCATATATGATCCAGTTTGTATTACTACCCCATAAAGCATCGCTATTTTACCTTCAATTTTATTTTCCAAATATACCCGTTTGTCAAGTGATAAAACAGGGGCTATCAGAATTTACCTATATTTGTTTTGTATGTATACATATTTTCTTTTCTGGTATATCAGAAACAGACTGTTCTATATGACCTAGAATAGTATATGTAACATGAAATATGTATGTACTTCATAATACATTTATGATTTTTTTCATCACCACCTGTTTACGTAGTACCACGTGGGATGTTATTCACCTTGTGGTACTACAAGGTTAGAATGGTAAGGGCCTCACCTTAGATAGTTTCTGTAATCCCAGACTGTCTGTTGTGAGTTATGTTTACAAAATAATCCCAACTTTTAAATACAGCACCAGGGAGGAAAAGGTGGCCTTTGCCTTATCTCAGAAGTAGGAAAATAAGGTCATCTGGTACACCTTTATCTCTCCGTATTTTTTCTAAAATTTGTGAATATTTGTAATGGAGCGAGTTTGTCCTTATCGTGTAAATGCTATTTTTGGGGAATGCTCAATTAGGGCATACATTGTTGTATAAGTGAGTGAGCTGGATTTAACGCTGCCTTTAACAGCATTCCAGTTATATCACGGCGTGTCAGCTTAATGTGGGAGGAAAGTCCGATGTGATGCAGGTCTCAGACGTTTACCACTTCGGTGAAACGAGCACGGGTATGGTGCTGACAAACCTATAAACATAATTGGGGCGAACCGGGATTCGAACTCACAATCATAGGTTTCTGGCGTGCTCAAGGGACGCAACTCTGCACAGCGAATCGCGGCGCCTTAGACGACTGGGCCACCCGTGCCCCCCTGTAGTATGATTGTACATGGCAATACATTGATGTATACAATGTTATTTGTTTGTAATGTTTGGCAATGTAAATTAAATGATTTGTTAAAATTTTGTATCGTTCAAGTAAATTAAATTTTTAAATATAATTTCACGTTTTACATCAAGTTACATATGTGTTCTATTTAAGAAAAAAATGACGAGTGGGAGTTGTTTATCGTACAATAAAACACTGGAAAGAGAATAAACAATGACGGGCGCAGCCGACCAGTCTTGGTTTTGGCCATTTAATACCGAGCGCAAGGCAGGGTAACAACAAGTACCATTTTTAACGTCTTTTTGTATGACGCGGCCGGGGAACGAACTCCCAATCTTCCGCTCTTTGGGCGGACGCTCTACCACTAAACCTATTTTATATAAACAAATTAATACACAGTTATATGTTATATGAACAAATAAAACTTGTATACATGAATACAATGACTCTCATCTCACGTTACATTAAAATACTAGCTTCTGATTATTATTAACTCAAATATTTTCCATGTTGCCCGCTCATTTACCCCGCTGAGAAATAAATCGTAACACACCGTAGATAACTTGCTCATCTCGCATAAGTATCGTTGAGGTGAAATGAACCGATGTTTATCCGAATCGTTGGGCGAAGGGAAGTAACTCCGTTCGTTTGTATCGTCTGCTAGCTGTCAAAATGGCTGAATCAAAGCTTTGGTTGGTTGGTTTGTTGTTTGACGCCGCACTCAGCAATATTCCAGGTCTATGACGGCGGTCTGTAAATAATAGTGTCTGGACCAGACAATCCAGTGATTGATATCATGAGCATCGACCCACGCAATTGGGATCGATGGCATGCATCAACCAAATCAGCGAGCCTGACCATCCGATCCCGTTAGTCGCCTCCTACGACAAGCACAGTCGCCTTTTACTGAATCAAAGCGTTTTACTCATTGAAACTTCGGACATATATTTAATGTATCTATTAATGAGAATTTCGGTGAGATAAAATCTTTGTCAACCGATCCCTCGGGGCATAGGGTGAGATGTACCCTGTGCGTGAGCCTATGTTCGGGGTATCTCACGGCATATACCCCTCGAGACCAAAATTCTTACCGCCTGGCGGTACATAGGCTCACACACAGGGTACATCACACCATATTCCCCGAGGTATCGGGCGACAACTATTATGTCAGTATATTTCCATGAGGGGCCTTTTCATTTTCATATACATGCTGAAAAAACATATTTGGTAAATATAGTGAACACACGCGAAATGTATACTGGAGATACAAACCAAAAAGCATATATTAAGTACCATGTAGAACCTTCCTATGAAAATCTAAATGTATGACTCACGTCATTCGTTACAAATAAATATTTACATAGTGAAGTCATTGAAGCTAAAATACCAGGCAATGCATATTTCACTAATACAAGACTTTGAATTTAAATTGTCATAAGACCCGAGCCTTATCATTATCTGTATTTTAACCCCGAAACTTGTCAAAGCGTTTATAATTGTTTTGAATCCAAACGTTTAAGAATGTAAACATGTTCATAATCTGAACGTGTTTATGACCAAATTTGCTTCTGTATTTATGATTAACATGTCAATTTTGTCAATATGTTTACTTGATTATGTGTGTTCTGCGTTGATTACAACAGGACAACAGCAACACCAATAGCTTCCAAGTGACATGTCAGTTTCAATAAGTTCATCTCTAGAGAGTCGATTATTAAACCTCTGCGGAATGTAGTCAATTTATAACACATGCTTGACCGGCATATTGTATTGGATCTTCATAAATTCGAAACAGAAAAGACAAAATCGACACGTGAACATCAGAAGTAATATTCATATGAAATATGAAACGATGTGCTGTGATTTTACATTCATGTATATTTCATATTTTGGTCATCAATTCTAAATAATTACATTTTGATTGTGTATATTTCCCTTTAGGCAAGTGGTAGCCTAGTGGTTAAAGCATTTGCGAGTCACGCCGAAGACCCGGGTTTGATTCCCGACATGGGTACAATGTGTGAAGCCCATTTGTGGTGTCCCCCGCCGTGATATTGCTGGAATATTGCTAAAAGCGGCGTAAAATCAAACTTACTCACTCAGAACGTGTGGAATCGCTATAACTGTATCTAATGCTGAGACACCCGAAACGTTTTTGGTTGTTATCAATAAGACGCTCCTCGCGGCCATCACATTATACACAAGCTTAAATATCATGTTCATCTGAAGACATGGCCTACTTGTACAAGGCAATCCTAGCGCTAAGACTGTTGTAACTTACGTTAAGTGACCGTATCCGTGGTCTATTGGATAGGGCGTCTACCAGAGAGCGGAAGGTCGGTTGTTCGATTCCCTGACGGCGTCATACAAAGTGTTAAAAGATGGAACCTAATGTTTCATGTCTGGCGCTCGGCATTTTAGGCTAAAACAAGGATTGATCGGCTCGGATTTAGAACACTGTGTGAGCGGGGAATCCGTGCTAAACTGAGGCATGGTATGTCAGGTGGTGAGGTGAAATTGGGTTTAACGTCGCGTCCAAGATTATTGCACTTATATAGCGACGTGCATGCACGTGTGTGTGTGTGGCTGCTTGTACTAGTCCGGACTGATGCCGATTTATAGTGCTAGCACACTGAGATACCATGCCGCAGTTTAACATGAATACCCAACTCAGTCACAGTATACTGACTCCGAGCCGACCAGTCCTTGTTTTAGCCCCTTAATGCCGAGCGCCAGACAGGGTAACAACAAGTACCATCTTTTAACGTCTTTTGGTATGACGCGGTCGGGGAGCGAACCCCGGACCTTCCGCTCTCCGGGCGGACACTCTACCTCTAGACCACGGAGGCGGTTTGGTATGTCAGGGGGCAGGCACTACAAACACGGGCGTTAGTCCGGACTGGTACAAACACACACGCACACGCACACGCAAACATGCACACGCACACATACGGTTTTATTATATACATTATGATTCTGAAAGCAATGTGAAAACCTATTCCAGGTCGCCTCATCACGTTAAATTACGGGTAACAATGGTCTCTGCGCTAAGTGTCGCGTTCGTGCAAGCAGGCCGAATTCTAACCCGGATCTTTACGGGGTATGGGAAACGTGAAAGTTAATGATTAAATATTAATGTTTAGTAGGGATTACCAATATGACTGTTCAAGGACATGCGAGTGAGTTAATGAGTATTGTTTTGACAATATTCCAGCAATTTACACATTTACCAATGTCTTAAATCAACTAAGTTATCCAACCGTTAAATGAATACCCTGTTGGATGGGGTTATTTTGTTTGAGCTTGACGAACTCATTCACTTTGTTCAAGACGCTACTAAATACAGCCCCTATTCAGGAACATGTACCGAAACTGTACGGAGTTGCGTCCCTTGGCGTGCCCCCTTGGCGTGCTGGTAATGAGTTCGAATCCCAACACCATTCCCGTTTTCATTGGTTTCAAGGAGTAATTGAAACTTCTAAGACCGACATCTTAAAATCTTTGGGCTTTCCTTCCACATTAAGTTGGCAGGCCGTCATTTAGTATTTCAGTGAAATACTGTCCAAGCGTAAAACCCATTTCTCTCACTTGTAGGTTTGACGATTAGACGCTGAAATTGTTCATTCACTGGTAGTGATGTCAGATAGATTAGACTTAGAAACACTTTCTTTCTTTGATATTTTATTGATTATATTCTGTTTACAAAATGAATGATTGAAAAAGTTCAACGAGGCTTATATTTGATATAGTAAATACCTCGAATTTTATAAAAAATACAACTTTATTACATTCAGATGTATTACTCGGATACCATGTCGCCCTGCAAGAAGACTAACAAAACTCTCCATTGGAGGTCGTGTCACATGAACATTCTAATCAGCCAATCAGCGACGAGTTTTCTTATTTCTAGGTCCAAGTGAGCGAAGCATTCAGAACAGCATATCTGATTTTGGTATCTCGGAAATTGACACCCACGATCATTGTTGCTGTATTGTTAACGATAGGGTAAACATCCAGTAGTTTTAGAAAGCTGACATCCTTCGTTTAGATTGGGTTCATCTGACACGGCGTTCTACGGGGGGTTTGTGAGATCCTCACCCAGAAAGGTGTCGTATAGGAGTAATACTGATTTTAGTGAGATTGGAAAACCCGGGTTTGTCTGGAAAGGGTGGTATGTCGTGGACGGGTCCATTACACACGGGGGTAGCTGGCCTGGGTGGCGATACCACACTGGTTGTCCTTGTTCCTGGACATCTTGAGATATCCCTGCTCTCCCCAGGATGCTCCCCAGCTGATAAAACAGATGAAGACAGCGATGTTAACAGATAAAGACAATGCTATAAACAGATGAAGACAGCGGTGTAAACAGATGAAGACAGCGATGTAAATAGATGAAGACAATGGTGTAAACAGATAAAGACAGCGATGTTAACATATGAAGACAACGATGTAAACAGATGAAGACAGCGGTGTAAACAGATGAAGAAGACAGAGATGTAAACAGATGAAGACAGCGATGTTAACAGATGAAGAAGACAGAGATGTAAACAGATGAAGACAGCGATGTAAACAGATGAAGACAATGGTGTAAACAGATGAAGACAGCGGTGTAAACAGATGAAGACAACGGTGTAAACAGATGAAGACAACGGTGTAAACAGATGAAGACAGCGGTGTAAACAGATGAAGACAACGGTGTAAACAGATGAAGACAACGGTGTAAACAGATGAAGACAATGATATAAACAGATGAAGACAACGGTGTAAACAGATGAAGACAACGGTGTAAACAGATGAAGACAACGGTGTAAACAGATGAAGACAACGGTGTAAACGGATGAAGACAACGGTGTAAACAGATGAAGACAACGGTGTAAACGGATGAAGACAACGGTGTAAACAGATGAAGACAACGGTGTAAACGGATGAAGACAGCGATGTAAACAGATGAAGACAATGGTGTAAACAGATGAAGACAACGGTGTAAACGGATGAAGACAATGATATAAACAGATGAAGACAGCGATGTAAACAGATGAAGACAACGGTGTAAACAGATGAAGACAACGGTGTAAACAGATGAAGACAATGATATAAACAGATTAAGACAGCGATGTAAACAGATGAAGACAACGGTGTAAACAGATGAAGACAACGGTGTAAACAGATGAAGACAGCGATGTAAACAGATGAAGACAACGGTGTAAACAGATGAAGACAACGATGTAAACAGATGAAGACAACGATGTAAACAGATGAAGACAACGGTGTAAACAGATGAAGACAGCGATGTAAATAGATGAGGACAATGGTGTAAACAGATAAAGACAGTGATGTTAACATATGAAGACAACAATGTAAACCGATGAAGACAGCGGTGTAAACAGATGAAGACAACGGTGTAAACAGATGAAGACAACGGTGTAAACAGATGAAGACAACGGTGTAAACAGATGAAGACAACGGTGTAAACAGATGAAGACAGCGATGTAAACGGATGAAGACAGTAAAGTAAACAGATGAAGACACCAAAACAAACAGATGAAAACAGCGCTATAAACGGATGAAGACAACGGTGTAAACAGATGAAGACAACGGTGTAAACGGATGAAGACAGCGATGTAAACAGATGAAGACAATGGTGTAAACAGATGAAGACAACGGTGTAAACGGATGAAGACAATGATATAAACAGATGAAGACAGCGATGTAAACAGATGAAGACAACGGTGTAAACAGATGAAGACAACAGTGTAAACAGATGAAGACAATGATATAAACAGATGAAGACAGCGATGTAAACAGATGAAGACAACGGTGTAAACAGATGAAGACAACGGTGTAAACAGATGAAGACAGCGATGTAAACAGATGAAGACAACGGTGTAAACAGATGAAGACAACGGTGTAAACAGATGAAGACAACAGTGTAAACAGATGAAGACAACGGTGTAAACAGACGAAGACAGCGATGTAAACAGATGAAGACAACGGTGTAAACAGATGAAGACAACGATGTAAACAGATGAAGACAACGATGTAAACAGATGAAGACAACGGTGTAAACAGATGAAGACAGCGATGTAAATAGATGAGGACAATGGTGTAAACAGATTAAGACAGTGATGTTAACATATGAAGACAACGATGTAAACCGATGAAGACAGCGGTGTAAACAGATGAAGACAACGGTGTAAACAGATGAAGACAACGGTGTAAACAGATGAAGACAACGGTGTAAACAGATGAAGACAACGGTGTAAACAGATGAAGACAGCGATGTAAACGGATGAAGACAGTAAAGTAAACAGATGAAGACACCAAAACAAACAGATGAAAACAGCGCTATAAACGGATGAAGTCAATGTTTTAAACAAATGCTGACAACCATGAAACAGATGAAGACGACAACGTAACTAAATGCTGCGGGCAAATTCATTACTACTACTCCTTTTGTTAAATTAGTTGTTGAAACAGTTGATATCTAACATTACCCGATGAAGGAGCAAAAGGTAGCCCTGTAATGTCGTGTATGTATAAAAGATAAGTGGGTGTCCGTCCTCCGCCTGGTCGTCATGATATACAGCTTCCATCTTATAACACTCTCATTCTATTCTTGAAGACACTCTGTAACCTTGATTTACGTCTTCATTTGTAACTATTAATTCCTGTAAGATCAAATAATTTGACGACGGCCGGACTGCCCAAAAGCCCCCTGCAAGCCTTCACACAATGTTAGGTGAGATGAGGTGAGGCGAAATGCATTCGCGTTCCAGATTATTCGCTCTATTCACAATTCCTAATATTTAATAAGAGACGGGCCATTTGTTCAAGGGTTTCTTCTCATTTGTTACTTAGCAACAGGATATTTTTTCGGATCCTGCTTCAAAACTTACCAAGGTTTCCTCAGAAAGGGGGAGACGAACAATTCTTTTTCACAACTTATTTCTTTTCAGAACTTCAAAAACGTCCGGCAAGCACTATTTGATTTTTGAAGGCTGAACCAAACTGCTATTTTCCTTTTTTTGTTGAACAACACATTATTTTCCAAATAGATTGCCTGGTGCATACAAACAACAGCACTACCGTACTGATCAAAACTGATCACCTGTTCTTGACAAGCCAGTAGTCCACGCCCTCGCTGGTGCTGCCGTATCCAACAGCCAAAACGCCATGGTCGAGCTGCAGGGTGCTGCACGACGGGTCGTCGTAGACGCCGCTCTTGTACAGATGGAAGGTGGGGCGACTGGCGTCGATGGCGACAGAGATTGGACCGACTGTGGCAACGGCATTCTGAAGATCAGACTCGCTACCTCGTTGGATGTCTATTAAACCAATATCGGTAGCACCAATGTCGGCTCTCTTGAATCTGCACCTGTCGACCTGGAACGTGAGATAAAGCATGGAGGACACAACGGATTGCACCAAAATAAACATTTACGTAAAATCAGATATGGAAAAAACAATGAATATTGACATACGCATAACTGATACCGTATTTCCTCTTGGCTTCATTACGGTTAGTGTACTTTTACACCAGGCTATTTAAGGTGGGGTTGGTGTGTGTGTGTGTGTGTGTGTGTGTGTGTGTGCGTGTGTGGGTGGAGGGGGGGGGGGGGGAGCCTTGTGTTCTTGTGTTATAGCGTTTGTTTTAGATTGATGTAGCTTGACTATTGCGAAAAGCGTCGTCAAATCATTCTCAATCGATCATTCACTCACTTCTTACGTAAAGAGACACAGATGATATTTGTATTTTCTTGTCAAATAACGTGATTGTTTCAGGAAATGACGATAAAAGATAAAAATGACAAAAGTCATGTTTATAACGTATTGTCTTATTGATAATTTTCTGAAAGCGTATTTAGTGTCATTGAAACAGGATAAAAGTAGTTCCGCTAAAAGTTTTACTTCACTCGAATCAATGTCATCGATGTCATATGTTCACCCGTGAAGATTCCGGGGTAAAATAGGTCTTCATAAACCCATGCTTTCCGTAAAAGGTGACTATGCTTGTCGTAAAAGGCGACTAACGGGATCGGGTGGTCAGGCTCGCTGACTTGGTTGATGCATGTCATCGATCCCAATTGCATGGATCGATGCTCATGATATCAATCACTGGATTGTCTGGTCCAGACTCTATTATTTACAGACCGCCGTCATATAGCTGGAAAATTGCCGAGTGCGGCGTTAAACAAACAATAAACAAACAACAAATCATATGTTCATTTCCTTACTACATAAATTATAAACCGTATTACTTCAATCAAGAAGTTACTCGGATTTCACCGTAAGATCCAACCCATTTAAGGGTCCGGTTCATGTGACAAGCAATCATAGATTCGAAATTAAAATATAATATAGACATATATTATATTATAGACATAACTAGGATCACGGAATACATTGAGATTAAAATAATCTACGTGATGATATTATTCGATACAACAGTATTATTCGGTACAATAGGAGTCATCAGTAATCTCACCCTTCCTACGTAAGGGTAGGACGCTTCAGTGTCGATTCCTACGTTGAGCTGTATGTACTCAAAGGCCAAGTTCATCAGACCGCCTCCACAACCTTGGTTTCCTGGAACAATCATAAATAGCGTGTTTGTTTGTTTGTTTGTTTGTTTTGTTGTTTAACGCCACACTCAGCAATATTCCAGCTATATGACGGCTCTCTGTAAATAATCGAGTCTGGACCAGACAATCCAGTGATCTTCTATTTACCTATGACCGTAAATTTAGGATTTATATGATAAATATAAACCCGGTCATAATAGATTCAGCGGCATTTACGAATATTTCACACGCTAGAAGACCGTATTTACTTTCATCTGCTGTGTATGTTCAAAGTAACTTTGATATTCTTACCACGTGCAAATGCGGTGGCTAAATGATACGTTTGTCCCTTTGACCGGTCGTTACACATTCATTTAATAGCATAAACACATTTGGGAAATACTCTTCATTTGTGTGGTGCTGTGTATTGTTTCTTATTGTTCAAGCAGGTATAAAAATTGTTACATAACAATTCTCTGTCTATAAACTGTCTGGTTGTCATCAGTTCCGCGTTCGGATGTGAGGTTTGTAAATATCTGCCAAATATATAGACAGACAGACAGTCAGTCCGACAAATAGATAGACAGACAGACAGACAGACAGACAGACAGACAGAGAGTCAGTCCGAGAGATAGATTAACAGACAGACAGACAGAAAGACAGACAGACAGTCAGTCCGAGAGATAGACAGACAGACAGACAGAGAGTCAGTCCGAGAGATAGATAGACAGACAGACAGACAGACACACACACACACACACACACACACACACACATTTCCCGTCTTGTGCTATCGCTTTTTCGTTTGGTATTATCGCCTTTGTATCGTAGTTGGTATCTCTTCATAAGCTTAAGAGATCATTCCTGACATTTTTCCAAGTAGGTCTTAGGGGTGTGTCTAAACAATTAAGGAAACATGTTTTTTTAATTCCACATTAAACCTCTCCCATGACGATTACAGATTCGCGTTTCTTTTATGATTCTATGGTTGTCAGCATCATACATGCTGTTTGGTTCATCAAATAGACAAACGTCATCTAGGACCACAAGATTCCCTCCAATATTAAGGTGACGCACCGTGATATAACTGATATACTGTTCAAATCGGCGAGCGTCACTCACTCACTCACTCTCTCGCAATCCGACAGTACCTATATACTGGGAGCAGTCGACCAGGTTCTGCTCGGACAGAGACACGAGTTTTCCAGTCTTCTTGAAGTGTTGTCCTTCCAGGGAGCCGGTGGCGGAGAACGCCCAGCAGGATCCGCACTTCAGCTGAAGGGGAAGGTCACTAGTAAAATTATGCCAGATAATACGCATGTCTCAATGTGTTTCCATCTTTCTTTTTCTCTCCAAGATTCTGGGAGTGGTGGGATACTCTTGTGGTTAAAGAGTTCGTTCGCGAAGATCCGGGTTAAAATACATGTAGGTCTTCGGTAACCCATGCTTGTCGTAGGGCGACCATGCTTGTCGTAAGAGGCGGCTCACGGCATCGGGTGGTCAGGCTCGCGTAGATCTATGTTTATGACATCAATCACTGGATTGTCTGGTCCAGACTCGATTATATGCAGACCGCGGTCATGCAGCTGGAATATTTCTGAGTGAGGCGTACAACAATAAACAAAACAAACAAATAAACAACAAATATTCAAACAATAAAGACTAAATTAAGTTGTTCTTATGTTTTGGTTGATTTGCCCCGATTCTTAGGATACTTAGTTAGACGGCAGTTCAATGTAGGTGAGGTGAAATGGGGTTTAACGTCGCGTTCAAGATTATTGCACTCCTATAGCAACGTGCGTGCCTGTGTTTGACTGCTATGTCTATCTTATAATACCATACCACAGTTTAACATGGAAACTGCATTAAGACACAGTAAACCGAACGGACCAGATATTTTTGTCTGCACTTAATACCGAGCGCCAGGCAAGGTAACAACAAGAACCATTTAACGTAATTCGGTTTTACCCGGCCAGGGAATACTAACCCCCGACCTTCCGCTCTCCAGGCAGACACTCTACCCACTCGACCACATTGTCGGTCTTCACCCAAGTAGTAATACATGGATATACACTGTACATGTAAATCGGTAGGCCTACCTGGTTCTTGACCTCTGTGACGTATCCCTTGGTCCTCCAGTCCACCTCGGCCGGGGGATCCCCGACACTGGGGGGCAGGAAGGTGGCGCCACCTGTGGTGTTGGCCATCCGGAGGCCGTTCATCTGCTTCACAAACTCCTCCGTAGTCTGAGAGGGAAGACATAGCGTTATTAGTTCATTACAATCCAGACCATGCTTGTGGCATTCACTAAAGTAACACACGTCTTCAACCTATGTCTCGTCGGGCTCCCCTTCCCCTTGACCCATTGCCATATATAAGTCTATGTTAAAAGCGGCGTTAAGTCAAATCAAACAGTGGCATGGGTCGTCTACGGCGCCGCAATTAGCTGTGCAGAGTAGCGTTCCTTTGGCAAGCCAAAAACCTAGGATCGTGGGTTCGAATCCCGCTTCGCCGAGGGTTATGTTTCTAGGTTTGTCAGCACCATACCCGTGCAAAGTGATAAACATCTAATTTAGACCTGTATCACTGAAGTGCACACGGCATGATCATCGTCCAGATGCAAGGGAGGTAACTCACTATAATAGTCCAGTTGCCACCATTGCCGAACAAGGCTGGAGTAATATTTTGGCTGAACTAACGAGGCTATGTATAGTTCAATTAAAAGCGCCTAACAAAAAAAAATGGACACTCAGTTCATAACAACATGGCGACTAACGTGCAGATTTCTGTCGATTGCTGGATATACGGAGCATGTGGATCATCAACAGATATTTTCCAAATCTTTTCATGTTTTTAATGAAGGTGGTCAAACAATTTGATTTACTTCTCGAAGAAAGACCCATTTCATTACAACGCAGATTTTGATTATCGATCAGATCGTGTTGACTGGGCGCCGCCATTTTGTTTGAAGTAAATGCAAGTGATGTCAGTGGTGGAATCTGATTGGTCAATAGAAGGGACATAGAAGGGATATGCCTCGGAATAGCCATCGGGCCTTCGGCGTGACGAGCGAACGCTTTAACCACAAGGCCACCCCATTAAAAATGTCTAATTCAAAGTGAACACTTTCTTTGTTCCTTTAAAGTAATTGTATGATAACACTGATCTCATAAAACATCTCGAGACATGCGATACATGTTGTGACCTCAGTATCAGTGTTGCGATCTCGCCACACTCTTCTACAACAGAAGCACGGGTGGTCCAGTGGCCTAAGGTCTCGCAATTCGCTGTTCCAGTAACCTCAGCTTGAGGGCTCGAATCCCGATTATGTTTCTAGATTTGTCAGCACCATACCCGTACATGTGGGTTTCGTGATAAAAGTTGTAGACATATGCTTCACGCCAGACTTTCTCTAACGAGTAATGTGAAACACAGGTCAAAGCCCACCCACTCCTAAGCCACATGGCTTGGATGAACAGTTCCTTGGATGTCAACCCACCAGGTCTGCGTACTCGTTGACCCCGAGTCTGTAGGTGTGCAGCCCTCTATCAGCCTCCAGGTTGTGAGTCTGGATGTACTTCACATTGTTCTCCCAGACCATGCGTCTGAAATACAAGGGAGACAATTCTAGGAATGGTTAAACACAGTCTCATGTTAACGACAAGGACAATCGTGCTGCAGCCTTGATATCCCATACAGGATACTTCATACAGAACGTTCCGTTCGTCATGCAGAAGCAAAGGACGTCACTTCATTTTTAGGCCTTCAGTGGCGATTTCGTGTACGCGTGGGCACAGCCTGGCATTAAAGCTGCAAAATAATAACAAATACATGTCAAGTATCACGAACTCCAGTTCTGTGTAAGGGATGCTAAATCATAGTCCTGCACCATCACTGTGGAATATATTTATTTTATGAAAAAAATAATAATCTAGAAACGCAATGCCATACACAAGCAAGTCTACGGATTATTTTTTATTTTTAGGGTCAAGAAGGATATTGTGTAATATAAGATTTCAGAGACTAAATGTTTGTCTAGCTAAATCACATCAACCACAATAACACTTACTTATAAGGTGGATACATTCCGAGATATAAAACGCAAATGGGAAGGTCAGGGGGTCGTGAGAGAGCGTTCTGCAGCTCGTGTCCACACGTGTTCGATAGCGGTGCGGTTTGGTGACCGTCTGGCCAGTCCATCTGGACAATGGTCTCCTGCTCTGTATAGGCGTCAACCACCCTGACACGCTTAGGTCGTGGTCATTGTCCATGAAGATGAAGTCCGGTCAGAATGTCATCCCTGTAGCGTACATCTGTCATCGTGCCTCGCTGTAGGACATGAAAATCGCTTCTTCCAGCTCTACTGATCCCATCCCAAATCATGATTGAGCATATGTTCGGCTACGTTGGAATCCTGAAGTCTTTCTCCTTGTCTACGCCACACTCTGTATAATCCAGACAGTACCTTGATTCATCAATTGACGTGACCTACAGCCCAATCTGAACGTGTGTTCCTGTGATGTAGGATGCGAATGCACGTCCTCCGTGACGGGAGACCAGCCCCACGGAGACGATTACGCACTGTTGGAGTAGAAACGTTAATGCCACTGGCGTTCCGAAGGTCATTTCTGAGTGTTGTGGCAGCAACGGAGTGATGACGTCTGGCTGCAATCAGGAGAAACCTGTCTTTCCCGTTGTGTTAAGGAACGTTGTCGACCACCTTGGTAGCTGATCCAAACGTCTGGTATTGATTCCATGCCCTGCTGATCACACTTTGGGCGACACCAAAGACGTTTGTAACGTGAGGTTGTGTTGACCCAACATCTGCCTAACTCTTCGGTCGCTAAATGACGTCTTCAAAGGGACATCAGTGCTCCTCAGCAGCAAATGTTGTACTCTCTGATAATGATGTGCAACGATTCTGTCACGATACATCCAAACACAGGTTTTCAAGCATCTCGTGCAGATCGTGCCCATGACATCATGCCTCATGAGGTCCGAAAGGAGTTTCCCAGTCACCGTGTCCCGGGATATTTCAGTCTTTATTTAGGGGCGGTCGGGTAACCTAGTGGTTAAAGCGTTCGCTCGTCACGCCGAAGACCCGGGTTCGATTCCCGACATGGGTACAATGTGTGAAACCCATTTCTGGTGTCCCCCGCCGTGATATTGCTTGAATATTGCTAAAACCATACTCACCCACTCACTCACTCAATCTTTATTTGTTGGATGATTTTTTATATTATCAAAATTTTATCCTTAGCAAACATTGAGTAGCATATGTCAATAAACCGTCGGCTATCTGCCTCCATGCAGTTTATACTGTGTTAGCTTTGAAGTTTATCATGCAGTCGGTACAGACAGAGGTGTAGAGGTAGGTAACTAGGTCTGTTGCGTCATTGTGCACACGGTTCGCCCTGATTATGTTTCAAGGTTTCTCAGCACCACACCCATACACGTGGTAAATTGTCCTGTATTACTTAGGGTGTTCAAGCCACACCAAGCTGAAGCTCACTCACTCACTCACTGTGCGCATAATTCTGTCGGTCTTGATTTAAGGAATAAAAGGAAAAAAGTTATTTGACACATTCGTGTACATTTCTTTCAAGTCATTCCTCACAAATTGAATCAGAAGTTTAGATGTGTTTTAGGGTTCTCACTAGTGAGTGAGTGAGTGAATGAGTTTAACGCCGCTTTTAACAGTATTCCAGTTATATCACGGCGTGTCAGCTTAATGTGGGAGGAAAGCCCGAAGTGATGCAGGTCTCAGACGTTTACCACTTCGGTGAAACCCAAGAGCACGGTCTCACTAGTCTGTCTTACAGACCCTGATACAAATATATATCAAATACAGCCCATGCAAGTCTATAATGTTTGGCAAGTCTAGATTACTGCAGTCACTGGGCTCCCTTTTATAATATTTTTATTAAGATAACTGAACAACTGTTTTTTCTGTACGATATGTTCATTCCAGAGACTAGATGTTAGTCTAGGTTCGCACAAAAACAAACACATTCTCTCACCTGACGACTTCATTTTCCTCTGTCAGGTAATTCTTGTTATAAGAGGTCTTGAATATGTCCCACACTCTGTTCAAATCTACTGCGACGGCAACAGCAGCAAGCAGGGCAACCACGGCAAAGCGGAACATCTACAATAGTAAAAAAAACATTTATTATTTGTTTCGATCAATTCTTAATTTACCAGAAACGCATATACGTACACGCATATGTACAGACGCGGTGATTATAAATGGGGGTGGGGGTGGTGTGTGTGTGTGTGTGTGTGTTTAGGGGCGGGGGGTGGGGGTGTGTGGGGTGGGGGTAGACTCGTCACGCCCGGGTTGATTCTCCACATGCGGTGTCCTTCGCTGTGACATTGCTGTTATATTGCTAAAAGCGGTGTAAAACAATACGCATTCACTCAGAAAAAAACAAATAATACATTATCTCAGTTAAATGAGTTTTCTATGACATTACCGACATCCTCAGACAAACACAAAACAGTTGGACAATCTGACATGGTATGAGACTACAAATCACGTGATCGTGGAGGTATCACTTCCCATGTCTCCCGTATCACCTCTTACCTTGGTGGGCGAGGACGGTGGCTGGAGTGACGGGTGTGGGGGCAAGAACTGTTATATACACGGTGTTATCTACAACATAGCTCACATGGTCTCAAACATGTGGTTTGTGTGAGCGTCATTTGATGCAACTTGAATTGAAGTCAATAAGTAAAATGCTGTCATATGACTGGCGATAAGGGATGTTGAAAATCATATGGACATTGACTGCAAAGATAGTAACGTGTGAATGAGTGAATGTTGGTTTACGCCGCATTTCAGGGGTACACTGCGGTCGAGTCTGGACCATGCAAATCGGTGACTAAAAGCATGACACACCTTTTACGACATCACATCGATACCCGATGACATGCGATCAGCGAAATCATTGTGGACATATCTGACATCGGGTGTGGAGCTAGGTGTATTGACCAGGATGTACTGATCAGAATGTACTAACCAGGATGTACTGACATACATTTATTGACCGGGATGTATTGACGTATGCACGGAACAGAATGTATTGAAATGGATATATTGACCAGAGTGTTTTGACCTGATGGGGCAGAATATATTGAAATGGATGTATTGACCAGAGTGTATTGACCTGGATGTACTGATCAGCATGTACTGCCCTACATTTATTGACCGGGATGTACTGACGTTTGCACGGAGCAGAATGTATTGTAATGGATGTATTGACCAGAGTGTATTGACCTGACGGACAAGAATGTATTGGAATGGATGTATTGACCAGAGTGTATTGACCTGGATGAACTGATCAGAATGTATTGACCTACATTTATTGAGCGGGCTGTATTGACGTATGCACGGAGCAGAATGTATTGAAATGGATGTATTGACCAGAGTGTATTGACCTGACGGACAAGAATGTATTGAAATGGATGTATTGACCAGAGTGTATTGACCTGACGGACCAGAAGGTATTGGAATGGGTGAATTGACCAGAGTGTATTGACCTGGATGTACTGATCAAATTGTACTGACCTACATTCATTGACCGGGATGTATTGACGGAGCAGAATGTATTGAAATGGATATATTGACCAGAGTGTATTGACCTGGATGTACTGATCAGATTGTACTGACCTACATTCATTGACCGGGATGTATTGACGTATGTACGGAGCTGAATGTATTTAAATGGGTGTAGCTACCACAATGTATTGACCTGGATGTATTGGAAATACCTACCAAGAAATAACACACTGGCCAAGATGCATTGACCTAGATGGCGTGACAAGATAACCAGGACGAACTCATAGATATTGCACTGTGTAATGTGAGTTTAAATATGAGTATTACAATTAACATCTGTGGAAGACAGCTTCTTTGTTCGAGAAGTCAACTGGGGAATTCCACAGAACGAAGCTGCGAAAATGAAGAAGACTGAAATACGAACTGGGAAGAAGTACTGCATGTCGAAACCACATCACCAAATGGATTCACTCAAAGATATGAATGGAAGGCCTGTCTTCATGTTCAACTGTTAGAAATTGGCTGCAGATTGAAAAAAGTAGCACGGTCGCATGGCTATTCAGTTATGGCTGACTCTATTGGGGTCAGTTTTGGGTCAGTACCGTCCATCATAGCCGTCACATTCCCAGAATATTCACTCCAGATATGTGCTTGACCTGATTGAACATATTCAGTGACGTTATGATCAGTTATCGACAGAATGTGATAATTTTGTATCTGAATTGTATCCACGGATGAGACCTTGATCACTTCGATCCAAACTTCAGAGCAAACAATGGAATCATGGCCTCACTCTATAACTAAATTCTACAATCAGGTGGACTCATTTGGCAAAGTCCCAACTTCAGTTTTCTAGGACAATAAGGGTATCACAAGGACACAAACCTATCAAACGTTTTCAAGTTACTCGTGGATTTTAGAATTACTCGATTCTGATTGGTCCATTAGAGGTATCAAATCAAAATAACCAACCCTTATTGAAACATTCGGTTTTACAGCCGCATCAGTATGGGGTTCATTTTAAAAGAAAGGTATTTTTTCTGTCATTGTCATTTTAAAATTTAAATAATGATTTGTACAATAATACAATGTAGGTTACACAATGTAATGTTGCGTTACTCCAACATTCAAAGTATGTGTGACAATATATTTATAGCAGAAAACACGATAGAAATAGACAAAGACAGTGTATTTCCAGTTTTAGGGACAACAGAGAGCTTTCGATTTGACGTCATGTCTGTTGATCAAGAAATAAAGGTTTGGCTAGTTTATTAATTAATTGTAACTGTGAATTGTACTGTGGCCTCATGGCCTTTTTACGGATACAATTCCTGTCTGTTTAATATGAATATACATCAGTTATTTAGGAATGAAATAAAACTGAAATCACAACTGTATGATTACCAGATTTAATACGATGAACAGAAATAATGGTCCCCACAGATTATTTGACCTTCCTTGAAAGCGTCAACATCAGAAATTACACCCTACGCACGTGTGCTTGAGGCACGTGCAAACTATAGGATGCGTTTTGGTGTTACGTTTTACAGACATAATCGTACTTGACTAGGATATTTGTCGTGAACACATACGTTATCTTTGTTCTAATACTTGGTGTATACATGTATGGTTCACGGTCCCCTTGTTTTTTAAAGAGTATGTCTCGACCTTGAACATTAGATCTAATCTAGTATATGCATTTACTATATGGTACATTTATGATTTTATGCGAAATCATATCAGCCAATCAGCCAACCAAATATAATGCAGGTATTATATGTTTTTATAACACTTTTTTTCATGATCTCCTGTTTACGTAGTACCACGTTGGTAATAATTCACCTTGTGGTAGTATTAGGTCAGAATGGCAAGAAACTCCCCTTAGATAGTTTCTTTAGTCCCAGACTGTCTGCTGTGAGTTGTGTTTACAAAATATGCCCAACTTCTAAAAATAGGACTTATGAGGAGAAGGCTGTCTGAACATTATCCCATAAGAAGGAAAATAAGGTAATCTCCCACCTCTACATCTGTGCTTTTACCAATTTTTTTACATATTTATTACGGAGCTAGTTTGTTATCATCGTGAAAAAGCTACTTTTCAGGAATGCGCATTTAGTCCTAGAAAAAGGTTATCTTATTTAAACATATATATATAGCTACAAAATATAAAAATAATAACACACCAATGGAGCCCAGAACAATCCTTAATTTCAGAGCTGAGGCAATCTTGACTTGCCAAATCATTCTATTCTTGATTTGAACTTCTTTTTAATTGTTTTCTCTAGGTTCTGCTAGACAGACTAGACTACATGACAATACATTGATGTATACAATGTTATTCGTTTAATTGTTTGGCAAGTAAATTACATATTTTGTTAAAATGTTGTATCGTTCCAGTAAGTTAATTATTTTAGTAGCATTTCACGTTTTATTAACAAGTTACATATGTGTTGTGTAATGACGAACATGAGCTAGTATTTTGTCTGTACATTTGTGTCTCCGACCATTTGATAACAGATGCATATACATTCATCTAGATATTTTGATACACACCCCACACGAAGGAACAGTATTTTCCAAATTTATTAATGGGCAAACGTTTGAAACATCCGTATATCACTTTGTCGTCCAATGTACACGTATTAATGCGGGTCTTAAAATAAAAGAATATGTAAGTACATTGAACATATCTTACAGAGGTGTGAAAATATGGTCATCATTTTCAGGCATTTTCTAGCGTGTGCAATAATCGGAAATGTCGTTTACGGTCAAAGGTAAAAAGATGATTGTCTCTTTGATAAACCATGGCATATATTTAAATTGTTTGGTACTATAATTATGTCATGACGTTGATAGCATTTTGTAGTTTTAGAAATAGTTAGGAATCTCCCACTTAACATATCGTACAGAGTACTGAAACTTTGTCAGTACAGTTGGTATATTCATATATTTAACTTTCATGTTTACTTATATCTCTGAGACACAAGCTCCTCACAGCGATAACCCGTTCGCGGAGCTCTCTATACTATCGCTGCCACCAGTCAAAACTCCCCACTGTGAAGAGGTGGCTACAATCATGCTTGGAGTTGAACTCGCAACCGAATGACCGTTATGTTTACAAACAAGTGACGACTGTCTTGACGCCGAATACACTTATCGCTGCTAAATTACTTTCTTCGTTCGTCAATTTGAATGTCTGTTTCATTAAAACTATCGAGTTATTGATATAGTAAGAATGTAAGGGAGAAGTTGGTAGGATTTCCGTAAGTATGCAATCTCGAACCACTCTGATTAATAAAACAACAAAGTAAATTCATCTGGAAAACATGGTCAGTCGTAAACCTTTTCAAAATGAAATATCATTGCATTCCCAAAGATATAAACAAAAGTATGAACGTTACTCCATTTGGGGTTAGAGGGCAAATTTCAAGATTCTTGTAATGGCCGCGCCCACACTGGTGGCAGCGATGTTACCGAGAGAATAACGAAGGTGTCACGCGCTGGGAAGGAGCTTGGCTTGGTACATTACAAGGTAGATAACTCTTTCAAACCTACTTCCTTTTTGTTGAAAGAGGCGACAGCATCCGGTAGTCGGGCTCGCTGACTTGGTTGGTGCATGTCATCCCAACTACGTAGATCTTTACTCATAGCATTAATCACTGAATTGACTGGTCCAGACTCGATTACTTACAGACCGCCGGCATATAGCTGGAATACGGAGTGGGGTGTTGAACAACAAACAACGTTATCGTGTTATTGATCCAAGCGCACGTATAATACCCACAGCTCCCCGCTTCCGAATGTTGCCGATATCAAAAGGAACATTTCGACATACGTTGGTAAGGAAAGTGACGTGATAACTAATATCACGTGATGTATCTACCTTCGTGATACAGTTATGTAGATCATCACCACGACAACCAGATCACGTGTCGTTAAGTCAGTAGGACTTTGAGATTATTTAGGCAGATTTGTACAATCATCGTGCAACTACCACGGTCATTTCTCGAAATCTTTTAGATTGGACAGTGTTATTGTATATATACCTCTTTTGGGACGCTGTATACAAAGTGTAACAGCGGGTTTTGAAGATAAGCGACAATGGGTCAACTGTTCTAAGTCTTGCTGTCACTATATCTGTACGCGGATGTTGTGTGATCCTCGTAGAATGTGATATGTGACATCTGTGACATCTGTGAGAGGGATACGGATTATCTGAGGACGCCAGGGACGCCACACCGACGTCATGTCGCAGCACTATAGTGGTAAGACGACTTTCTCTGGGACTTATTGTGTGAGAGAGTATCAAGGTATTGTTTTTTGTTAGCTGGGCAGCTGAGTGCAGATGTTGCAAAAGAAGTGATTATTTTTGTCAAATACGATTTACATGTTCCCCTGTCCCATAGGTAGAGAGAGAGAGAGAGAGGGAGAGAGAGAGAGAGAGAGAGAGAGAGAGAGAGAGAGAGAGAGAGAGAGAGAGGTGAGAGAGAGAGGGAGAGAGAGAGAGAGAGAGAGAGAGAGAGAGAGAGAGGGAGAGAGAGGGGAGGGGAGAGAGAGACGTAGAGAGAGCGAAAAACAGACAGATTGAGAGAGACAGAGAGGGAGAGGGAGATAGAGAAGGGAGAGAGACAGAGGGTAGAGAGAGAGACAACCAGAGATAGCTAGGGGAGACAGATTGAGAGAGCCACAGAGAGAAAGAGAGAGAGGGGGAGGGAGAGAGGGGGTGGAGAAGAGAGGGGAGGGGAGAGACAGATAGAGAGAGAGAAAGTCAGGGAGACACACACTAAGAGAGATTTCGACGAATAATGCAGTGCACGGTAGTGAAAGGGTATTAAGGATTAATATACTAGTCAATACGATTGTAACTGTTACAACCACAATTGCATTATTTATCAATTTTGTACTGGAAAGGATTAAGTAATATAACCACTTTCGTCATTCCAATATTATTATTTGATGAGCTTTCCATGACACTATTGTCATTGTTATTGTTATTTTTGTCATTAGAAAGAGGATAACTGTTAATGTATCATGACTATAATCCATGTTGTTGGACAACCATGCCAAATGACATTCGTAATTGACAAATCATAAATTGATGTGTTTTTATTTGTTATGAAATAAGAGGAGTATTCATGTTCAACGATGTTGCGTCAAGCAAACATTCATATCTTTGAAATAGATAAAGACTATTTCAACACTCGTGATCATGACTGAGCAAGAATAAGGAGATCACGTACGACGACCTGATATTAACCATACAGATTGGTTAGCTCACGTACTGCAGTGCTAGCCACGTGACGTAGAAGCTTCAACCAACATATTGCGTGCTGTCGAATGCGGCACAGCCCTGTCAATAGATTAATTAAAGGGGCACTGATCTACAGCAATTTGTTGCCTTTGTTATTGTTTTTTCCCCGCGAGTACCCGGATGATATAGCAGAAATCTAGACAAGTTCGCGACCTCTGCTGCGCCATTCGTAAGCGCATTTGACGCTTTTATTCTTCCCCGCCCAGAAGTTAAATCACGGCGTGTCAGCTAAATGTGGGAGGAAATCCCGAAGTGATGCAGGTCTCAGACGTTCACCACTTCGGTGAAAGCCATGATCACGGGTATGGTGCTGACAATCCTAGAAACGTAATCGGGGCGAACCGGGATTCGAACCCACAATCATAGGTTTCTAGCGTGCCCAAGGGACGCAACTCTGTACAGCGAATCGCGGCGCCTCGGACGACTTGGCCACCCGTGCCCCAGCACTATATATAGACCTAAAACCAACAAATATTGTTTTCTTTACAGGTCCGTCTAAACAACAACATATAAACCAACAACACCTAAACCAACCCCACGCAAACTAAACACACACAAACCAACAACTAAACCAACCTCACACAACCCAACAAACCGTGCCCTTACGACCAGCATAGGTTACCTGGGACCTTATCTGACCAGGGCCCACTTGCACAAAGCGATCTTAGCACTACAACTATCGTAAGCCTATGTCAAAGTATGGGAGTCACGATCATCTTAGCGCTAAGATCGCTTTGTGCAAGAGGGCCCTGGATCCCCCACGAGGGTTAACAAGCAAAGGGCATCCAATATTCTTTTTTATCTGAATGTTGTTAGGCAAGGGGGCAGGTTATTATCAAAGTGTCAATGGGTGGGGGATTATCACCGCGGCCTGAACCCAGATCAAATCAGAACCGGGCAAATTGTGAGTTCATTATCTGGACCAGAGAAATATGTGATTGATATTATGAGCAACGTTCTACACTACCAGGGTACCTTGGCAAATAATCAGACAGGTTGCACATTGAAACCTACAGATCTCCATTATAGACAGTATGAGTGCGTGTGCGTGTGCGTGTGCGTGTGCGTGCGTGCTTGAGTTTTGTTTAACGTGGCAATCGGCACTCTTCCATATAGCTGGTATATTTCTGAGTGCGGCGTTGAACAACAAACAAATAAACAAAACATGTACAAAGGCGTTCTACATCACCGTACATTTCATGCTTTACAAACAACCAAAGACATTCATTTAGAAACTCCCGACTTGAATTACAAAGGAATAAAAATAACTGAATTAATTCCTTATCTTCCTCACATATATACATTTTAGCACATATATAAAGCAATGCTCATGTTGGGCATGGAATCTTTGGGTCTCGATAAGTCCCCATCAATGATATGTGCATACAAGCTCTTATACCACTACGTCATGATAACTATGAGATAGTAATGATATATTTGACCTTCTGTATGGCATCATCGGCATCAGTCTGGCAAATCAAGCAGCAACACACACAAGCACACACGTGCATGCATGTCGCTATATAAGTGCACTGAGATTGACTGGCAGCTGCTGTCGTGTTCTTGATACTATGAGGCAGTAGACATGATGGTTGAAGTTTTGGCTAACTAATGAGTTATCGAATTCCTGATGCAGAATTATTTGCTGAATGGGAATTGTTCAATTGATTGGCAGCTACTTTCATGTTCCTGATGCTTTGGGGCAGTTGACATGATGTTTTATGCTGTTTGCATAAAGCTTGGCTTACTAAAGGCTTACCATTGTGCAAAATCACAGTCTTTATAATGTACAACTTTTCACATTATTGACAGTTACCTTAATGTTTTCATACTTTAATGTTGTTGACATAATGTTTGAAATTTACCTTACTTAAAGATTTCAAATTCGATTATGCGGAATCAGCCTTAAATGAGACATCAGAAACTATGCAAATTGCTGGCCATAAACTGTCTTTCTTTTACTTGGTGTGTGCCGTACCAATTTTATCTTGAAATAATAATTTCCAAGCTTAAAAAAATGCTCATTGTGAAAAAAATCTGGTTGATGTTGACTATCATAAGGGCATTATTTGGTGAATAAATTATACATTTTAATCTATGCAGTTGTGTTTTAACATATTGAACATGTTTCTTTTGTGAAATCATAATTTACATTTGTATTTATCACTTAAATAAAGCGAAAAGAACCTTTCCATATCCAATAGAACTTTCTGCATAAGGTATAGAACGTACGACCCTCACGGTTTATTGTCCTGCAGTGTTTTTTGTACGATAAACAACAACGAGTCGTTTATTTCTTAAAAAGCAGTGTCTGCATTCAGCATCAAAACTTGTGTACATTGATTATTGTGCTTATTACAGTTTTGTTTCCGTATTTCCAACAGCTGAGCTCCGGGCCATTTTGGATTCGCCGCCGAGTTATGAAGAACTCTTTGGTACGGAACACAAAGTTGACACCCCGCCTTCGTCGCCAATGGTTACGGAAGCTGTAAACGAGCTGCGTGCAGAAGAGGAAGCCGAACGTCAACGTTTACGTTGCAACCAGAACCGTTACATGGTGTCTGAAACTCGCGCAAATCCCCCCGAGGCACCCCATTTTCTATCCCCCGATTTACGGCCATGGATGAAATCAAGGAACGACTTTGGTCAGCTGCCCCGGAGAGAAAGAGATTCGAACTCGGAACCTTCACTCAGAGAAATATTGATAACGACTGGTCGGGGAAACAGGCGCGCAACTGAGCCCACTGACCGCCATTTGAGACTTTATGCTGAGGAAATGGCGTTATACCCCGAGAGGCGGGTAAGGTCAAGGCCGAAGACACAACGAAGTGACAGCTGCATTGTTAACTGACGTCAGTCTGGGTTGGTTTCGTGTTGCTGTTGTTTTCGTGTTATGAAGGGTATCACATAAACAAGGAACAACTACAGAACGATATTACCGTATTTCAGAGATCCTGCACTATTTGATGTTCAAATGTTTTCACAACCCGTTTATCGGATACCATTTGTTGCGCTTTGAGCATATACATGAGTTAATTGCTAGACAAGCATCCTTATTTATTGTTATACTTATTATTGAAATTTATTTCCATATTGGAAAATCACCTTTTCATACAGAAGAATGATTCTGGTGGATAATAAAACAAGAACACTTCTGAGTTTTGATTTGTTGTTTGCCGAGTTTTTATAATAGAGTGAGTATTGTTTTTCGCCGCGTCTAGCCACAACACTTCGAGGAACCTCAAGAATGGGCTTCACGGTTTGTGTGATTGTAGCCGTTGATAGCACGTCCAGGCTCCATGATAAGCTATCTCCCAGGTCAAACACCTTGACCACCAGATCATCAGATAAGTCGACATCGACATGCTATGCATGGCGTAAAGATTCGGGTTAGAAGTGATCTTCAGCATCTCCTGCTTGTCGTAAGAGGCGACTAACGGGACCTTGGTGGTCAGGCTCGCTGATGCATGTCACCGTATCGCTATTGCGTAGATCGATGCTCCGGATGTCAATCACTCGATCGTCTGGTCCAGACCGCTGGTTTTCAGACCGCTGTCACATGGCTGGAATATTGCTGAGTGCGGCGTTTAACCACAAACAAACTGCAATAGCATGCTATACTGCACTCCAATAGGACCTGGGCCAGTAGTCTGTCTTACAGACCCTGATACATTTATATCAACTACAGCCCATGCAAGTCTATAATGTTTGGCAAGTCTATATTACTGCAGTATCAGAAAATGAAGAGAATCACTGGGCTCCCTTTTTATTAGATTTTTATTAAGATAACTGAACAACTGTTTTTTTTCTGTATGATATGTTCATTTCAGAGACTATGTGTTAGTCTACTGGGCCAGCTTTGGCAGGAATCCATGTTGGAACTCGTGTCGTGCTTGTGACAGCACTGTGTTGCGGACCGCCTCCGTGGTCTAGTGGTAGAACGTCCGCCCGGAGAGCGGAAGGTCCAGGGTTCGATCCCCGGCCGCGTCATACCAAAAGACGTTAAAAGATGGTACTTGTTGTTACCCTGTTTGGCGCTCGGCATTCAGGGGCTAAAGCTAGGACTGGTCGGCTCGGAGTCAGTATACAGTGTCTGAGTGGGGTATTCATGTTAAACTGCGGCATGGTATCTCAGTGTGCTAGCACTATAAATCGGCATCAGTCCAGTCTAGTACAAGCAGCCACACAAACACACACACGCGCATCCACGTCGCTATATAAGTGCAATAATCTTGGACGCGACGTTAAACCCCATTTCAGCTCACCTCACCTACTGTGCTCAACCCAGCTGCAGAATTGGACATTACATAATAGTTTGTCTTGATTCCGTTTCCTTTTGTTTTTAAGTAAATATGTATTACTTCAGTTTTTTCGTTCTGTTGGCGAGAAAAACGGCTTCCAAATGGTGAAACCCGCGAGCAAACGCTAACAAACCCAGGAACATTATCAGGATCAATCTGGGATTCAAACCCACGATCAGTGGCTACTGGCACGCCTAAGGGATGCAACTCTAAGGCCTTAGATGGTTGTGCTAGTTTTGTTTTAAGTGTAGTGACAATATTTGCAGGAAACAAAGAACAAGGGGAAGTTCACACGTGAGCATGTAGTTATACAGTATATTACACCAACTAACCAGGAAATCTGTGTGAGTCATTTGAACCATCGCATATTTATGTGGCCAATGACGCGTCCACATCCGACACATACAGATTAAAAAATGTATTCAAAAGTTGAAGAAGTTGGATTTGGCCAAATTTCCAATCTGAGATTATGGAGCTACTCTAACACACTCAGGTGGAGGACCTCGACACATGAGGTACAACCAGTTTTAGACGACTAACGGGATCGGGTTGTCAGGCTCGCTGACTTGGTTGATGCATGTCATTGATCCCAACTGCGTGGATCGATGCTCATGGTGTCAATAACTGGATTGTCTGGTCCAGACTGGATTATTTACAGACCGCCGTCATATAGCTGGAATATTGCTGAGTGTGGCGTAAAACAACCAACCAACCAAATGTTTCCATAACCATATCAGTAAAGACAAAGTTTCTTTTAAACAGTGGTTTTAGAGGTAAATTGTTTTTTGTTTTTTATAGATTTCTGAATTTGTATGGAATATACAATTTACGAACATCATCAACATATGCACATAAAATGGTATTCATCTCGAACATCATCCATGTCACATCATCAACAGATACTTTCTTGTGTTGGGATGTTATTCCAACATCCAGGATCGAATGGCAGCCGCCACGGTGTCCCAATAAGTGTAATGTAAGGGCGAGAGGGAGGCAATATTTAATAATAATGCCATATATGGAACATTTCGACGCACGTTCTATACCCGCTTTAAGTGTGCTCTTGTAAACATGGTGTTTGTTTGTTTGTTTGTGATAGATGTATAGATCAATACCAGTTTGGTTTAAAACATCTTGAATATATGCTAGCAATTGTAATTGTATCATTATATAAAAACGTGTATAAGATGTAGGACAATTCACCAACTTTTCCTGATATAAACGTTTCAACTCAAAAGTTATTCCTTATTTTAACAATGTTATTATTTTATCTTATTTGAACATTTATTTGAATAGGAGTACCTAGGTTACTATAAAGCAGAATAAAGGGTTACTTTAGTTTAACTCTGAGAAGTTTTCTAAGAAATGTACATGAGCCAAATATCGTCGTATACAAATTCACGAATTCAATGTCATTGTTGCTTCTACCGTCAAGGGGCCCGGGTGGCCCAGCCGTCTAAGGCGCCGCAATTCGCTGTGTAGAGTTGCGTCTCTTGGGCACGCCAGAAACCTATGATTGGTTTCACCGAAGTGGTAAACGTCTGAGACCTGCACCACTTCGGGCTTTCCTCCAAAATTTAGCTGACAAGCCCCGGTATAACTGGAATACTGTTAAAAACGGCGTAAACCAAACTCACGCACACTCACCTACCGTCAAACTTCTCTATTGCACGGCTTGCAAACATCTGAGGAAATCAGTTACGGTCCCTAGGTCAAGGTCAATCAGTAAACACGGAATACTGAAGGCCTTTTCTTGAGGGATGGGAAGGCGTAGGAGTCGTTCATCATCGTCGAGGCGTACCAGCCACAGATCTAGAGGAATTCACCAACGCACAAGTGCATTCTCAAGAAGATCAACGGGATTAACAAGGAGGCCATTCGGCCACTCACGTGGAAAAGGATTCTTCTTCGGTGCTAGATCTAGGTCTCTATGGAACAGGCTGTCACACAGTATATCCAAACGATCAAGTAGTTTCACGTTTTCTCGACGTAGAACTGAAAAGGTAGTTTTATTATTCACCCATTTATCAACGATACACTTTATTTTGTGAGAACATTACGTGCGGACGGGGCTATTTTGGGCATCAGCTGGTGATTCGAATCGGTGGGTCTGGTCGGTAGCACTGCAACTATTCACTGGAAGGTCTATTCTACTGCCGATTGCTACTATATTAATAAGAAAACACACAAGTAATGGATAGACACACAGCGCGTGTATCTCAAAACTGTATTATCTGTATTATTTTACTTGAACATGTCAATCCTTGAGTTCGTTCAGTTCACAAATTAACCTGCTATCCGTCGCCACATACGACCTTGAACTTCGTGTTGTAAATGAGAGTAATGCCCCTTGGATCAAGTGGACGCAAACTCCTTCCCAGCGCGTGACACCTTCGTTACACTCTCGGTAACATAGAGAGCTCCGCGAACAGACTATCGCTGTGAGGAGCCTGAAGTGGACGGTTGTTTGTTTGTTGTTTAAAGGGGAAGTTTACACGCAAAAATCACTTTCTTTCTTTTTCTAAACAAAACGCAATTTTAGAATAAGTTAGTATCTGTGTTTGAAAATATACACTCATTTTTTTTCACAGTGAAAGTAGGAAGCTCACAATAGTGTGAAATTGATATGCCGTTATGAGGCCTTCGTTTTACGAGCGAAATAGGCCTGAGTTATCCCCCTTAGATTATGACGTAATTGGTGCCAATTCAACTGGGTCCCTGTCTATTCTCAACGCAAAAGATATCAAGGACCAGTTTGCGGTAAAACAACATGGTCTACGA
This sequence comes from Haliotis cracherodii, assembly GCF_022045235.1. Classification (NCBI taxonomy): domain Eukaryota; kingdom Metazoa; phylum Mollusca; class Gastropoda; order Lepetellida; family Haliotidae; genus Haliotis; species Haliotis cracherodii. The sequence goes on from NW_027266270.1 coordinate 7,108,358, forward strand.
CACACTGCGGCGCAGTGGTGACTCAGCATAACACAATTCTGGCTGGCATCTGAGATGCTAGAATCACAAAACTGTACCTACACCACGTGAAGCGGCTCTAACAAAGCATGATGACGTCATAATGTTTATCAATTGGCACCAATGACGTCATATTGCAAGGGGCATAAGCCATGGTGTTTTTGTTATGGAAATAGAACACTTGGTAAATGTGAAAAATATAAATCGTTTTAGTGCAAAAAATATGTTAATTAAATATGATGTTTTTATATTTTTGTCTATGACACTTCTATGTTAACACTTTTAATGTGGAAAAAGTACAAGAAAAAAAGGTTCATTTCTGTGTGAACTTGCCCTTTAACGCCGCACTGAGCAATATTCCATCTATACGACGGCGGTATGTTAATAATATAGTCTGAACCAGGAAATCCAGTGATTGACATCACGAGGATCCTTCTATGTAATTTGGGGCCTACCTTTAGAATACAGTACCACAAACTTTTCAAACACTTTTCAACTAATTTGTAGTATTTTGTTGCCAGTCACACAGGCGAAACAATGCCCTGTGACGTCAGGGGTCATCGAGTGTGCATAAGCTCCTCCCAGTGATCTATCATCTCTACACGCAATGTCATTGAATACGCCCAGCGGTGTGGAGAGTTTTTAATATTTGTTTATGTTTACTAAATATAGCCTGCGGCGGCGCATTTTATAACAGGCGCTAGTTTACGAAAGCATTTTTATTTTTTTATTTTTTTATTTTGTTTTTCTCGTAATTCAAGTGGCTAAAATGGTTATACATTGGAACTAATATACATATATGATTTTTTCGGTTCATTAAATTTCATTATTATGATCAAGAATGCAGTTTATTAGGGATATTATATTGGCGCTGGACATATCCAAATGTCGCTTGTGTTAGGGTAGGTTACCCCGAACTCTATCCTTAGCCCTTGGACCCCCATTACGATCAATAACCCCTTTACGATCATTAGGGTTAGGTACCCGTTTAGTGGCTATTAGATTACCCGAACTCTATCCTTAGCCCGTATTACAATCAATAGTAGCTATTATAGATTCAATAGCGGCTCCTAATATTCTTCACACAAAAACTTCTAGTAAAAAGGATGAAATGGTTTTGTGTCGAATATTTTGGCTACTGGAAACTGTCCTGGAATATTCACACAAGCCACTTAAAACGGCTACATTTTTTCAGTACTGATCCAAAAGCGATCTCACCTAGCCATGCCCATGCCTCCCTCGTTCCTTACTATTATCCACATCATCCTTACAGTGTTCCCTACCACACTTTTCCGTCACAAAAATCATCCGACGAATGATTAAGTACCATGTCATTCATGCGTACTCGCGAGTTCGACGTCTGACGCCTGGAGCCGTTTTTAGTAGGTGTCCGTAGACTAAAGTCACGAGACACCATGCCTACGCGTAACCCTCGTAAGTGTTCGTCGACTGTTCGACCCTTTCCGTTCAGTTCCGTAAAGTTGTAGGCATGACTAGGTAAATTTGCACAAAGTGTTCCAGTGTGGACGTAGCTCAGTCGGTTAGCTGTCGGGCTATCAATCCGAAGGTCGCGAGTTCTCGTCCGACGGATTCTCACAACAACTGGTTGATTGTCTTTCAGACATGTGGCCTACGGCAGAGATCGTCCTCACAAGAAGTTGTGGTACTGCATCTAAAAAGATGTCGCTTTGCCCCCATGCGGGGAAAACTTCATTTTGGAGTTTCACCTCGGGGTCATGCATGAATATTAAGAGAGGTCTATTCCAGTTAGTTCAAGGGCTCAGACGTTTAGTACTTTACCCATGTGGGGAATCGAACCCTGGTCTGCGGCGTGACGAGGCTGCATGATTCTCAAGGAGTTCCTTATGAAGCGATACACATCGCGATACTATAGTTCGGGGTACGCCTGCACAAGGTACGATACACATCGAGATACTATAGTTCAGGGTACGCCTGCACAAGGTACGATACACATCGAGATACTATAGTTCAGGGTACGCCTGCACAAGGTACGATACACATCGAGATACTATAGTTCAGGGTACGCCTGCACAAGGTACGATACACATCGAGATACTATAGTTCAGGGTACGCCTGCACAAGGTACGATAAACATCACGATACTATAGTTCAGGGTACGCCTACACAAGGTACGATACACATCGAGATACTATAGTTCAGGGTACGCCAGCAGGGTACGATACACATCGAGATACTATAGTTCAGGGTACGCCTGCACAAGGTACGATACACATCGCGATACTATAGTTCGGGGTTCGCCTGCACAAGAAACGATACACATCGCGATACTATAGTTCAGGGTACGCCTGCACAAGGTACGATACACATCGCGATACTATAGTTCAGGGTACGCCTGCACAAGGTACGATACACACCGCGATACTATAGTTCAGGGTACGCCTGCACAAGGTACGATACACATCACGATACTATAGTGCAGGGTACTGCTGCACAAGATACGATACACATCACGATACTATGGTTCAGGTAACGCCTGCTCAAGATACGATACATATCGCGATACTATAGTCACGATACTATTCACGCTGTCTTTGTGTGAACTTTCTCCTGTCCCGGCTTCTAAGATGGTGTGCATTTGATATCCTTTCCTTTCCCAACCTCGCTGATCGATCAACACATGGGAATTTATATGTATATTGCGAAATGCATCACATTTCACTCACGCTGATCATGGTCAAAAACTCGTGGGTGTGATGTATGACGTCACTTGCAGGGTCACACTCCAGTCACGTGACGAGTACTGATACGACGTGAAATGTAATCGCTGATAAACGGGCTAGGGTTATTGATATCACATTGTGCTCTGAACGTATTTAACACAAACATGTCGGAAAAGGAAGGTAGGTGATGTAGACCTTGAATATTGACAACACGCTGTAAAACATGTTTACTCTTGATATATTTAAATTCAGATTTAATATGATTTGTCTGTTGTATGTTGTCGAGTTGTAAGTTGGTGACATTGATAGCTCGGACAATAGCGATAAGCTGATCGACTTAATGTTGGTAGACAAGGGATAGGTAGCCATGTCTGGTTAAAGTGACATACTTTGTTCATAAATGTGAACAATTCTTCCTTTTGTGTATGTTGTCAAGGTGTTAACGATTGGACCCATTACAAAACATAAAATCTCAAACACTATTTAGAGTCCCATTTTAAGCACGTGTCCTTGCATTGTTGGACGGTGAGTGAGTGAGTGAGTGAGTGAGTGTTGTTTAACACCGCTTAGAACAATGGTATTAAATCATTGTTACAACCGGAAAAAATATTTAAGCATATTACAAGATAAAACTCAATTGAGAGCTCTTTGTAAATTTAGAATATCTCTCCATAACTTCCTTGTCAATAAATATCGTAGAACCAAGGATAGTGATTTTGAAAATTATATATTTTCTAACTGTACCAACCTGGAGATTGAAGACGAGTTTCATGTTCTTTTTATATGTGAAAAATATAAAACGTTGAGATTAAAGTTTCTACCTCATTTAGATATTAAACACAAAGACAATCAATTGATGATCAATTTGTTGAATTCGACCAATGGAGATGTTATTACATCTTTAGCAATGTATTTGAAACATGTATTTAGACTCAGGTGAACATTTTATACTATGGTCAAGATCACTTTGATTTTTATGTATCTGTTAAATCTGAACTGTACTATGGGCCATATGGCCTTGCATACTGAATAAACTGTCTGTCTGTCTGCTTAGAGCAGTATTTTCAGTCAGGGATTTTAGTTAGAGACAGGATTTATTTTCGGTCATTGCTTCTTCAAGAGTAAGTGAGTTAGCGAGTGAGTGGTAGGGTGTGTGAGTGAGTGAGTGAGTGAGTGAGTGAGTGAGTGAGTGAATATGGTTTTACGCTGCTTTTAGCAATTTTCCAGCAATATCACGGCGGGGGACACCAGAAATGGGCTTCACACATTGTACCCATGTCGGAAATCGAACCCGGGTCTTTAACCACTTTAACCACTAGGCTACCCGACCGCCCTAGTGAGTGAGTGAGTGAGTGAGTGAGTGTGTTTATCGTTTAACACCTCATTGAGCAGTATTTGTTGGAGACAGGATATATTTTCGGTTATTGCTTCAAAACATGCATACTGGTCTCTGAAGTGAGGAGCCGGACATTTATTTTATTTAGTATTTTCTTAAACAAGTTATGTTTTAGTCAAAAAAGATCCCAAGCCCATTCGACTCTAGTTATACTAGCCCATGACGTATTTTCACGATGATGATACAGTTTTATTTTGTTCATGCAAGAAGTTTACCCCAAGGAGCCCCACCCAGTTACCAGCAAAGCCAGGGCTACGGCCCCACCCCGGGAGGCACCCCCGGGGTACCGAGCTATGCAGCTGTAGGCCAGTCAGGCTATAACACTCCATATAACACTTCATATGGACAACAAGTTATAGTATGTTTTGTTTTAAAAGAGTATATTCTAACTGTCCAATTTTACATACTGTATAGGGTCTTTCGCCACATTTCGAGGTGAAGAATTGCGTTCTTTGGCACGCCAGAAACGTGATCGTGGGTTCGAATCCCGGTTCGCCGGGGAGCTTTAGGTTTGTCAGCACCATATCCGTGATCGTGGGTTTCATCAAAGTGGTAAACGTTTAAGACCTGCATCACTTTGGGCTTTTCTCCCACATGAAGCTGACACGCCATTATGTGAACGAAATACTGTTTAAAGCGACATTTAAAACGAAACTTACTCATTCACTATTTGTCAATATTTGTTTTGATGACTTTGTGAGCCCTTAGACACTGTTTTTCTCTTCTTTGATTTAATCTAAGTTTACACGTAATTTATTTGGAATACTGTTCAAACCTCACTCACTCACTCGTGGGCATCACGGGGCACGATATGCTTCTTTGGCCACCTGCTTGTCATAAAAAACGCCATCGTGGGGATTTCAGGTTAGAATAGGTACCTAGCAACCTTGCTCGGCTTCGTTCCACATCGCGATTTGCGCGCAAGGACGATCGCAACGCCAACACTTTAACATTGAGAACGACAGCCCTTGACAAAACGTCGTGTGTGGAAAGGGGCGATGGACGTGGGAGGCGACTAAATAGGTCGGGTGGTCAGACTCGGTGGTTGATACGCGGATACCCCGACGACGTGGATAGTTGCTGAACACTGGATTGTCTGCTCCAGATTCGGGTATTTAAACGCCGTCTTCAAATATTGTTGCGTTCGGCGTTAAACAACAAACAAACGTATTAGGGGCCTAATTGAAGACCATGCTGTTTCAGCATGAACCTGCCTCCTGCTAATAATCACTGGTTTGCCTGGTCCAGATTCGATTTTTTATAGGCCGCCGCGACACAGCTTAAATCGCACCTTTGCTTTGCTTAAGACAAACATTATACGTTTTAGTAAAAAGCAATGTCGAATGCTCCTGATACAGCGAAACGACGTTACCCCGAACTCGTTTATCTCGATACATCCCTAAGACAATGTATAATAGGTCGTCAGCAACCTATGCTTGCCGTAAAAGGCGACTATGCTTGTGAGAGGCAACTAACGGCATCGGGTGGTCAGGCTCGCTGACTTGGTTGATGCATGTCATTGGTCCCAATTGCGTGGATCGATGCGCATGCTGTCAATCACCGGATTGTCTGGTCCAGACTCAATTATTTACAGACCACCGTCGTATAGCTGGAATATTGCTGAGTGAACTAACAAACAAACAAACAAACAAACAAACAAACAAACACACATAACTTCATGGTTCCGACGCTACAGTTTCAGCATTGTTTGATACTGGGGTTCGCTTGTCTCGAACTCCGGGCAACTCGATATATGTTCCTGTGTCAAAGACTTCGTGTTATCGAGGTTTCACTACCTTGTGTTTTCTTTTGTGTCTCCAGGTCCATCAGCCAGGGGTCTATCATGGGTGCGTGAACCAGGTGCCCGACCACATGGGACTCGCAATCCTCGCCACCGTACTGTGTTGTTGGCCTCTGGGCATTGTCGCAATCCTCAGAGCTCAAGAGGTGGCTATATAGAACATCTTCTCATATTTTTGTTTTTGTTTACTCAGTCAGTCAGTCAGAAGATTCATAAATATTTTCAACCTTCTTTCTCATGTGAAAAAAGTAACATGGGTAGGGGAGTGACCATTCTCCATTGAACGTCCACGTGAACCCAATCAAAACAAAGGATGCCTAGATTATTGACCTAGTCAGAAGACGGCTTCATCTCGAATCACATCGATTCGGAAATTTTGATTGTAACACAAGTAAACCCTCAAAGAATGCAAACATTCCATTCATGGTATACCCTTTTCGGGGTAGATACCACGGACCCCGGAAACAGCTAAATGAACAAAATAACCGCAAGAAGATTACAGCGCGGTCTTTATTGTTTGCATTTTGAACTGTCCGTTTATGTTCGTTTTTGAGATTTAGAAAACAGACATGCTGCCCTGCATGTTTCGCTTTCTTGTCCCGAAAGTTTTAATCCCCTTCATGACTTAATGATTAGAAATGTCTCACTGATTATTTGTATATTTCATTTCAACTCACTATATCTAGATCTTTACACCCCCCTAAACGTCTTTTCCTATTTTTTCAGGCTCGGCGAGCATCAGACCGAGGGGACCTTCCGTCTGCCCTCATGCTGTCCGCGCAAGCAAAGCGCTATTCTCTCTGGGCTGTGGCCTGTGGCTGTATTCTCGTGGCCGTGGCCATCGTCATCGTCGTTGTCGTCATAACGTCAAACTCGTATTATTACTGAGCTGGACACTCACAGGGGTGGGAGGTGTTGGGTTGGATTGGGTGTAATGTAACGTGTTGATGATATTTCCATGCCATGGTAAGGAAATGGAAAACAAACATGCTTGTATATAAAACCTTGTGCAATAAAGAGTCCCCTGCAGAAGAAAGATTCTCCTTTATAATTTGCTCCGCCTGTAAACTAGTATTAAAGGCGCATACCTTTTATTAACCACCAACCCAAAAACCCCACAAAAACAACAACAAAACAATCCAAAACACAAACAAACACGCGCAAAAACCATTAAAAAAGCATCAAGCAACCAAAAAAACCCAACAACAACAAAACGAAAAAAACCCCAAAACAAACAAAGAAAGAAACCAGGGGCAATTCGTCATCAACAGAAACTGCCAAAAAAAAAGGCATAACCAGATTTCAGATGTTGAAGGTAACATTTATACCCAAAGAGTGATGACGTTGCAAACAGGGCAATAGTGGACACGTTTCCAACAAGACATTACATCCAAAATTACAATTGTCACGAGAACTCAAATACCTCGTGTGTCCACCATAAGCGTCAAGAACCGCCGAGTCTCTCTTGCATATGTGCTAATCACACGTTGACGTATGTTAGCCAACTTGGTTTGTAGCGCAAGCCGTTACAGTGTCTGTAATTCAGGATGACGCTGTCACACTCGTAGGGGTTCTATCGTGTTCATCGCTAACGGACTGCCTCCGTGGTCTTGTGGTAGAGCGTCCGCTCGGGGAGCGGAAGGTCTGGGGATCGATCCCCGGCCTCGTCATGCCAAAAGACGTTAGAATATGGTACTTGTTACCCTGCTTGGCGCTCGGCATTAAAGTGCTAAAACCATAACTTGTCGGTTTGGGGTCAGTATACCGTGTCTGAGCAGGGTATTTTTGTCAAACTGCGGCATGGTATGTCAGTTGGCTAGTACTATAAAATCGGCATTAGTCCGGAATAGTACAAGCAGCCACACACACACGTGCATGCACGTCGCTATTTAAGTGCAATAATCTTGGATGCGACTTTAAACCCAATTTCACCCATATTCTCTGGCCCATGCCATATTAAATATCCCGATGAGTGAAATGACGGAAATACCTAATGGATGACATCGCCATCAAAGAGTGGGTGAATGTTGTTTGACGTTGAAGTAAGAAATATTCCACTTCCTTAATGCCTGCCTACACCTCACCAGTGACTAAACAAGACCCACGACATCAGTGAGCGGGGATCAGCCAGGTCACCGACGCTGACCACCTAATTTAATTAAGTAGTCTCTTACTACTTCAAAGCAGGGTCCCCGTGGGTTCATATCAAAAGAGGCGGTCGGGTAGCCTAGTGGTTAAAGCGTCGGTCGTCACGCCGAAGATCCGGGTTCGATTCCCCACACGAGTACAATGTGTGAAGCCATTTTCCGGTGTCCCCGGCCGGGATATATTACTAAAAGCGGCGTAAAACCATACTCACTCATTCAGATATGCATATTGGATGAACTCTACTGAACAAAAACATCTTCCCTGCACACTAAGACATCGTCTGTTACCTATTCAGCAGCATCGCCACCTTGTGCCACGTCTCTGTCATGCAACTTTGACCACGACATGTGTGGCTTTACCTCAATGACAGTGTCCGGAGCGGGGTTTCTGATGTGGAGAAGGGACCACTACTACTACTACTAATGATGATGATGATGATGATTTATTTTATCCTGTAAATAATAATAATCATAACAACAATAACAATAGGAACCATACTCACACACTCACTTATTCATATCATAAGGGGAAGAAACTATTTTTTCGTTTCTGAATATTGAAATATTAATCAGATCCATTTCGTACAAAGTATCTATCACTGCTGGAACCCTCCAGGAGATGAAGATGGCAATCGAGTGTAAACTGAACCACTGACAGGGTAATGATGGTTTCTAGCGCCAGGAACAGTCACTTATTATCGTATTATAAATGGAGTTCTTATCCCCGGCCACGAAGTCGAAGGGGGATATGGGAATGGGTGCTGTCCGTCCGTTCTTCCGTTCGTAACGTTTCGACTGAAAAACTAAAAAAACATGAGAGATATTTTGACCAATCTTGGCACATAGACTGGTCAAGTGGTGAACTGGTACCTTTTGACAGTTTTGGATTTTTTTATTTTTCGAGTTCCCATGGCAACGACTTTGTGACTTAGAATGAAAATGACGGAAGTGATCCTTTCCGGGGCAGATCTTAAAAAACCGTACAATATTTCATCACCAAACTTGGCAGTCAGATAGGTCTAGTGGTAAACTGGTGTCTTTTGATTGTTTGGGATTTTTGAAAAAAATATTTTTCGAGTTTCCTTAGTAACGGCTTAAACTTAAACTAAAAACGTCGATAGTTCTCGTTTCCGGAGCAGATCTTGAAAACCGTACAATATTTCTTTTCTTTCACACAACCGGAAATATCATATTGACGGGGGATATGAGTATTTCATGCTTGTTATCATTATATAAGTAAAACTTGCTATTGCGACTGACGTTTCCTTCACAAAATGGAAAGCAATAGATCAATTTTTAGGAAAGGATGGCAAACACTTACATGGCTTAAACTAACAAACTTAAACTAAACTATTTTATCTCAACGGTCAAAACACACAGGCATGTGCAAATAGAAGAATTTAATTGTGAAATCAACAGTAGAATCACGGGAATGCGGCAAATTCATTTAATAAAATCATGATAACATAGGGGAACTGATGAAATGATAGTGCAGGTCAAATGACGATACATGTCTGTAAAATTAAATTTCGGCGTGTAGATCAATATCTGGTGTGTCCACCATGTTGGGCGATACATGCACGACATCGTGATGGTATACTGTTGATTAACTTGAGAACGGTTGCCTTGGTATCGCCCGCCATTCCGTCTGAAGAACTCCCCCTGGGTCAGAACTTCTGCCAATACTTCTAACGAATGGAACAATGACAGGACGCAAAATCCATCATTTGTTTGTTTGTTGTTTAACGCCGCACTCAGCAATATTCCAGCGATATAACGGCGGTCTGTAAATAATCGAGTTTGGACCAGAGAGTCCAGTGATTGACATCATGAGCATCGATCCAAGCAATTGGGATATGGTGACATGCATCAATCAAGTCAGCGAGCCTGACCATCCGATCCCGTTAGTCGCCTCCTACGACAAGCATAGTCGCCTTTTACGGCAAGCGTTGGTTGCTGAAGACCTATTCTACCCCGGATTTTCACGGGTCACAAAATCCATCAACACGTCGCTGGTCTGTCAAATGTCCATTCACAATAACCAAATCAGTTCGGCTGTCAAGTGTGATACCGCCCCACACCACTACAGCACGCCCCATGATAACATGTTATTTCTTTGCTGATAACACTCGGAATCCTGTCTTGAAGAGACAATTAGGACCAAACTGTCTCAGTGGTAAACACAGTAGGTTCTATGCTAATTATATATACACACGTGATAATTATACTTGTCTGGTCAGATGATATGGTTACAACGCAGTATATGTGTATTGTCAACGCATTGTACATCATCTCTATATAAGTGTTATTGTTAATATTATTGGGAATTTTACAAACGTTTGAACATTTTAGCGAGTGTGCTTATAAATCGTTCTTCAAAATATTTGACACAAAAATAGCTCCTATTCTTTCCTGTGGAAATATTGGGTTTTGCAGAGGCTAAAGAAATTGAATCCGTACATTTATACGCATGCAAAAGATTTCTTGGTGTTAAACATAGTACTTCTAACGTAATGGTTTATGGTGAATGTGGTCGCATGCCCTTGTATATATATCACTACTTAAAAATCATAAGATACTGGTAAAAATTACTAAAAATGCCAGTAAGTAGATTGTCAAAACAATGTTATAATATGATGCTATTGTATGAAAAGAATGGAGATCAAAATTGGGCATACAATGTTAAATGTCTACTGTATAAATGTGGGTATGGTTACATCTGGGAAAACCAATGTTTCTTAGAGAATCATGCCATGTTCATATCGAAAAGAAGCCTTTTTGACATGTACTTTCAAACATGGAGATCTACTGTAGATGTTTCTAGCAAATGCGAATATTATAGATATTTTAAAATGCAAATATGCGCAGAAAGATATTTAACTGATGTTAATATAAGAAAATGCAGAATATCATTATCACAATTTAGATGCAGCCCACACAGGTTAATGGTTGAAGCTGGCAGGCACAACAAAATACCCAAATGTTTAAGATTATGTAAACAATGTTCTTTAAATGTTGTTGAAGATGAATTTCATTTTCTGCTTGTATGTTGTAAATTTGATAATTCAAGGAAAAAATATATTGAACAGAAATACTATGTACATCCAAATAAATACATGTTTATCTCTTTATTGTCACATGTGAGCAAAACGGCTATACAAAATCTCTCTCTCTCTCTCTCTCTCTCTCTCTCCCCCCCCCCCCTCTCTCTCTCTCTCTCTCTCTTTCTCTCTTTATATATCATGCCATGTTATTAAGAAATGTATCCTTGTAACATTCCTAACCGCTTCCACATTGTCATGTATTCTGTACTATGGCTGTGCCTTACAGTTATATATGAATAAACTGATTGGGTCACTATAAGTGTCTGACGGTATGTTGTACGCCCAACACAACATCACTATCATGATAACATGACACACCTGAGTATGATAAGATCGGGAACAAATATACTACCGACAAAAAATAAGGGAACTGATGAAATGATAGTGCAGGTCAAATGACGATACATGTCTGTAAAATTAAATTCCGGCGTGTAGATCAATATCTTGTGTGTCCACCATGTTGGGCGATACATGCACGACATCGTGATGGTATACTGTTGATAAACTTGAGAACGGTTGCCTTGGTATCGCCCGCCATTCCGTCTGAAGAACTACCCCTGGGTCACGTTTGCGGGTGCTGGGTTTGTAGTGTTTAGTCTCCACCCCAGAACATCCCACAGATACTCATATGCAACATGTCAGGGGACTGAGCGGGCCAGTCCATTGTCCCTATGTCTTCTGGTCTGGCATTGTCATCTCGCTGTTCAGAACTTCTGCCAATACTTCTAACGAATGGAACAATGACAGGACGCAAAATCCAACATTTGTTTGTTTGTTGTTAAACGCCGCACTCAGCAATATTCCAGCGATATAACGGCGGTCTGTAAATAATCCAGTTTGGACCAGACAATCCAGTGATTGACATCATGAGCATCGATCCAAGCAATTGGGATACGATGACATGCATCAATCAAGTCAGCGAGCCTGACCATCCGATCCCGTTAGTCGCCTTTGACGACAAGCATAGTCGCCTTTTACGGCAAGCATGGGTTGCTGAAGACCTATTCTACCCCGGATTTTCACGGGTCACAAAATCCATCAACACGTCGCTCGTCTGTCAAATGTCCATTCACAATAACCAAATCAGTTCGGCTGTCAAGTGTGATACCGCCCCACACCACTACAGCACGCCCCATACCGATCATGGTCAAGAATTGTTGCCCCTGCATACGCCTCGCCGCTACGTCGCCAACAACAGCCTCGCCGCTACGTCGCCAACAACAGCCTCGCCACTACGTCGCCAACAACATTGTCATAATTGATTTTCATCGGACAACTTGGGATGTTGACACCCCACAATCTCGTGATTGTTTGTGATTAGATATTGCGTACTACCCGTGAAGATCCGGGTCAGAACAGGTCTTCAGCAACCCATGCTTGCTGTAAATGGCGACTATGCTTATCGATATCGCCGTAAAATGCGGCTAACGGAACCGGATTCTCAGGCATGCACACATGTTTGATGCATGTCATCATATCCCAAATGCGCAGATCCATCAATCACTAGATTTTCTGGCCCAGACTTTATAATTTACGGGGTGCGGCGTTAGACAACAAGCAAACAAACAAACAATATGTTGCGTTCAGGTTCAACGCAACGGTAGTGTAAATGTTCACCTCAACGATAGCTACATTTAAAGTATTAGTTCCTTTATTATATATCGGTAGTATAATAATTAAACTTTCAACTTAATCAAAATAGTTTCAATGTCACGTGTCAATTGGCATCTCACGTGGTATATATGTGTAAGTAAGTAACTCTCCAAAGAGAAACATATCATTCCAATAATAAATTAAATAAATGAACCGGATTTCGGTCAGAGGGGAGTATTGTTTTACCCCGCTTTTGGCAACATTCAAGCAACAAAAGGATGGCTGATACCATCAAAAATGGGCTAAACTCAGTATAGGAAATCGAACCCGGAACTGGACGTGAAACCTTAACAGTTCTATCCTGTACGCCTTTAAAATTTACCCTTGTAGTCTTAAATTACTCTGGTAGTGCAACAAATTTTCCCTAAGTGATAAAATAGTTATCATTTCCTGGTTGAGACAAGTCGTCATGTTGTGGTCGATGTGGGTGAGGATGTCGTCGTTGTGAAGCAGCGAGGCCTGAAGCTGCAGCACGGTGGCCTGATGAAGCAGCTGTTCCTCAGGGGTCAAGGACGAGGTGTCGAGCTGAAAGAGCCCTGGCTGTCGGTGGAGAAGGACCTTCTCCTGCTGCAAGAGGACTTTCTCCGCGTTGTTCTTCTTCAGCGTGTCTTGCAGGTTCTGAAGGAGTCTCATCTGGTCCCCGATGAAGTCCAGCTGACGTAGAAGGGCCGATGGCGCTGTGAAGATACTTGGGTCGCCGACGTTTATGACGAGTCGCTGGGACGTGGCTAAGATCAGGTCTTGTTCGTTTAGCAGCAAGGCCTGGTCCGTGGTAATGAGAGTCTGTGTTGTGTGCAGGTTTGTTAGTTTGGTTTGAAGATCTGAAGAATATATCTGGACCTTTTGTTTGATGTGTAGAAATATATCAGTTTCTGATTCAAGGGAATCACTGCCCTGTTTGTTTAACTGCATGCATTCTTCGTTTTGATTTTTTAATGCTAGAATATTGTGTGATGTTTGTTGTGCTAATTGGGTTACTGTTGTATTGGCTGGTGATTTGGAATCGGGACTTGACATGAGTTTATGTGTTGTTGGTTTAGGTGTCGTTGGTATTTGTGTTGTTGGTGTATATGTGAATAGATGGTATGGGATTGGTGCGGCGGGTTTCTGCATGATTGGTTTGTGTGTGGTTGGTTTGTGTGTGGTTGGTTTGTGTGTGGTTGGTTTAGATGTGTCTGGTATATGTGCAGTTGGTTTAGGTGAACCTGTTAAGAAAATAATACATGTTGGTTTTAGGTCTTTACAGAGTACAAATAATACACATTGTTTTCTTATACTGATGGTTTGTTCATACTGAAGTTCCCATTAATCCTTTCCAGAAAAAAGATAGAGTTCCATAATTCCAGACTCTCCTCATATGGCAGTATGGCAATGTCAGTATTACTATTTTATTACCCGGTTGTGGGCCCTTGAAGAATAGGTCTTCAGCAACCCATGCTTGTCGTAAGAGGCGACTATGCTTGTCGTAAGAGGCGATTAACGGGATCGGGTGGTCAGGCTCGCTGACTTGGTTGATGCATGTCATCGTATCCCAATTGCCTGGATCGATGCTCATGATATGAATCACTGGATTGTCTGGTCCAAACTTGATTATTTACAGACCGCCGTCATATAACTGGACTATTGCTAAGTTCGGCGTTAAACAACAAACCAACCAATCAACAAAGTTATGAGAAATGTCCCACGTACAAGTAGCAGAACTATGTTCTAAACATGTCAATGAAAGCGACAACACCCTTTCCATAATCAAAGGTATTCTCTGCTGAAAGGCAGAGTCCATGGTACAATTCCGACCACATGTATATCATGTCTTTATGAATCACTGTCAAATAGTGATAATACCATGTGTTCGTAAAGAAAATGGTACCCGTCATAAACACATGCAAAGGCAAGTCAATTAATCACCTGAAAAAACGTGAGAACATAAGACACAAGTCAAAATCGGGAATCGACTCAGACATTATTTTTGTCACTGATGCGTCAAATGTGGAATGTCCTACCGTAATATTATTTGAAAGTTTGAATGTTTTGTTTGTTTGTTTGTTGTTTAACGCCGGACTCAGCAGTATTCCAGCTATATGACGGCGGTCTGTAAAATAATCGTGTCTGGACCAGACAATCCAGTGATTGACATCATGAGCATCGATCCACGCAGTTGGGATCGATGACATGTATCAACCAAGTCAGCGAGCCTGACCACCCGATCTCGTTAGTCGCCTTTTACAACAAGCATGAAAGTTTGAATGTTGTAACCTTAATCAAACAACTTGGGAGCAAGAGTTGAATGTCGCTTTTCGTAGAGAGAGCATGCTTGATTGCGAATTTTAGACATTAAAGGCTGGAATATTGCTCGACAGAAAGGGAAAGTTGACTATTGTCACATTGTCTCTCCCCTTGTCATATGGTCTTGTGGAGGGTGTTTTGTCACTCTGAATCTTTATGCATATATCTAAATATGAAACAGGCAACGACGTCAGTGCTACAGTCAGTAGTTAATCTTACAGTCAGTATACGTCCATAATAAAGTCAATATTCGACCCGTGAAGATCCGGGTAGAGAATATTCTTGTCGTAAGAGGAGACTAACGGGTTCGGGTGGTCAGGCTCATTGACTTGGTCGATGCATGTCATGGTTTCCCGATTGCGTAGATCGAGGCTCATGATGTCAATCACTGGATTGTCTGGTCCAGACTCGATTATTTACAGACCGCCGTCATATTGCTGGATTATTGCTGAGTGCGGCGTTAAACAACAAACACATAAACAAACAAACAAAACTAGCAGTTGATATTCCAAAACCAACAGTTAATATTCCAAAACCTGGTGCGTGTTACATCAGGACACGCATGATATACTCACACTCAGTCATATTGGCTATAGCTACAATTGATCCATAATGGACGCGTGTCCCCCTGAAGATTATCTGCAAATACATAAACACAATCTTTCAGTTGTAAAAGAAATTATTACAAGATATTGTTTGACCAATTTGTCTAAGCGATCCAAAATGATATCTTCATTTCAGTTAGCACAATTCACAGGACTATTTCCATAAGGAAATACATTGTCACTACACACAAGCGTAGCGTCAACAGAGGATCGAGACAATGAGTCGACAGTTGACCGACAGTGCGTCTACAGTGCATCGACACTGCTCCGACGCATTCGGGAATTGACAGACGGACAGTTTATTTGTATATATGGTCGAAAGGCTAAAAGACCATCATGTACACATTAACATTGTAACAAGTTACAACGAAACCTTGACATTGTGGTTTCAGAACATTTAGGACGGGTTTACAACATTACTTTATCATCCAAAACTGGCTCCCACGGGAGATATCGCTTGGGTGAGATCAAGCGATATCTATACTGTAGATATCGCTGCAATGAAATTGCATCACAATGCTTTGCAGACCATTTTGACGTCATTGGTTACCATGACGTCATTATCAAATGACATCACTAATGGCTCTTCTACTGAAGATGTTAGCAGTACTTTTTACACTAAGACACTGCTTATTACTTTCTACAAACTGAAAAAGTTTGAAGAATGGTGTTGGATGATAAATGAAATCTCACCCTCGTGTCTTTTGATATCAAATATATCAACACTCTTTGATAAAAGTGGAAAAAATCCTCGGCAAGCCTCGGAGTTTTCCTACTTTTATCAACTTGTGTTGATATATTTGATATCAAAGGACACTCGGGTGAGATTCTCTATTTCTTAACAGACTTATATTGGCTTCTTACGAAATATGCGTTGTCGTGACACGGATAACTTGGAGCATATCATGCAGCTTTTCTCGAGAAGGGCCATTTCTAAAATATTGTTACATGTACTTATTTCTTAAATTTGCATCTTTTGAACATAATAGTACATGATTTTCGTCTTCATTTGGGTCGTTAAATTATGGACAGGATATATTTTCAATTGCCGTTTTGTTTTAAAAATCTAGGTGCTCTAATGTTAAAAGTGTACATTGCATCTAAATGTCATTAAGACTCGACGGAGATGAACTCCTTTTATTGTCGTAAGGTAGGTCTCAGTTGCAATAGAACTTTTGAATTCAGAATAATAATGTACACAATTTGATTGATTTCTCGTATACGCAGGAACCATTCCCGTTGATATATAGAGAATCTCACCCGAGTGTCTTTTAATATCAAATATATCAACACGAGTTGAGAAAAGTGGAAGAATTCCGAGGCTTGCCGAGGATTTTTGCCACTTTTATCAACGAGTGTTTGAAAATTCCTTTCCCCAACCGTCTGTGCGTACACACCCTAGAATTAGCTGTTCCGTGCAGAGAGAAATTCGTGGCTGTCCATCTTGGTGTTGAAGGCAATGCGATGACTTTAGATGTCTGTCCCCCCGTCTGGACCAAGATGTCCAGAGTGGTCTGTCCCGGCAGCAAGTAATCAAACGACAGACAGACGGCTCCATTGTAGCAGAGCGGGGGACTCACCATATCAGTCCCGTCCCCGTCCTTTGTCAGTATGTTGGTAGTTGTGAGATGAACGAAGTAACCTATCAACAGATGCATAAATATTTTTGACTGCCTTCATGTTGGCTTGAAGTCTGTCATTGTTCTCGAATAACAACTGTTTTGTAAAATAAGTATGAGACACACATAGACACACTTATGTTATTAAAAAATAACAAAAAAATGTATCTTCCTTAAACCATGATGATGAAGAAGATAACATAACTCGTTCGGATTTAAATAGAACGTTAATAAACGAATTAGTCGCGCCAAATTAAGACACATTTTCCCTGTGGGACGGATCAAGATTGATAAGGTGTGTCCTCTAGCCCAATGTCGATCTTTCTCTGATTCGGTACCTTCATAATGGGAGCACTATGTACTTCTACGTAGTCCTTCCTGCTTCAAACATTTTAACCTCACCGGGTTTAACACCCACATACAGTAACGTACGTTTATATCGAACACGCTTATAACGAACTAATGGATATAACGAACACGCTTATAACGAACTGATGGATATAACGAACTGTGTTTGATCCCGTCCATTTGCTGTATATATGCTTAAAACGAACTACGGTTATAACGAACTAAAATCAGTGGTCCCTTTGAGTTCGTTATAACCGCCGTCAGTACGCGTTAATCAAACTCAGACACACTCTCAATAGTTAAGGAAGGTTGCCCTGATAATGGACTAATATTGTTTATTGACATGATTTTTTTTATCGATACGAAAATTTCTCTTAAAAAAAATATATTAAAGATCATGAATAGTTAAGTACTTACCAGGGGTGAAGATATACAATGTTTTTTCGTTTTACGATATATATCTATCCATGGTCTCGCGTGATATTGACAACTGCTGCTATTAGAACTTGAAATGTATTGACAGTAGATCAGTCTGCATATATGTCACAATAAGGCGTAGTTAAGCATCGTTGGTCGCGGAGAGTAGGAGGATGGGTGACCGTATTAAGCAGCTTGACTCCTGAGTGTGACTAGAGATTCGGTCCTGCCCTACACTGCCAGAAAATTCAAGTGCGCACTGATCCGTTGACAGGGATAACAATATTGTGTAGCGCCGCGGAACAGCTATCCACGTGGGTAGTCAGGGGCTGTATTTTTTATATCATGATTATTATTATGATTATTATGATGATGATGATGATGATGATGAGTATCATTATTATTATTATTATTATCAGATTAAAATAAGAAAATGCAGCAAAAAGGGTTTGGTCGATCATGGCACAGTCAGGCTGGTTAGGCTCACCATCAGCTAAGGGCCCTTGCCCCCTCTACACGCAGCCCAGACAGTGAATGGGACTTCTCCCAGGAAGCGCTGCCTGGTCAAACCCACCAGGAACCTTTCGGAGAATGTGAAGACTCCCCAACTACTGCAGTCTTCTGCATTACCCAGATTGTCAGAAGGGCTGTATTCCTGGTAGCAAACCCGGGCACTCTCCCAATGTCAGTCAACAGATTGGGAGGTACCAATGCGGAGGCGGACAACTTGGTACTTGGGATGCAAGCGTGACATTTCGAAAGCGAGGTCCGCATTTTTGCCATGTTTTTCCTGAATCTTGTCAATCACATTATTGTCAAAAGGGACAGAAAAATCAATAATATAAATGATTTCATTGGATATATAAAAAAGGACAAGATCAGGTTTGTTGGCCTAGATACTGCTTAGGTGGTATAGGGGCCTATTCCAAAGAATTTTATATTTGGCATTTTCCATGACGCCCTCTACATATTCCGGGGTGGACCTCTGTGTCAAAACCATTGCGAAGACGGTAATAAAATGATCGAGCCACTCCATCATGTCGCCTAAGATGTGTTTTTGACAAAGCTGGGCATCCACTGACAATGTGTTGGACAGTCTCATTAAATTCATTACATTTCCTACATTTCATATTTACATTTTGATACAAAATTACACATTGACGGTTTCGAGTGGAAAGTTCTGATCCTATCGTTATTGCTGTGTTTACTATTATTATTTACAGAATAAAATATAACATCATCATCATCATCATCATCATTATCGTCGTCGTCATCGTCGTCATCATCATCATCATTATCATCATCATTATCGTCGTCATCATCATCATCATCATCATTATCATCATCATCATCATCATCATCATCATCATTATCATCATCATTATCATCATCATCATCATCATAATTATCATCATCATCATTATCATCATTATCATCATCATCATCATCATTATCATCATCATCATAATTATCATCATCATCATTATCATCATCATTATCATCATCATCATTATCATCATCATCATCATCATCATTATCATCATCATTAGTTGTAGTAGTACAACGTCACTGTTACGTCCTGTGTGGAGGTATAGCATAAAAACACAACACTCTATAGTTTTTACAAACCATGTTCCATTGTTTGTATTCCATCAAACTGGTTGTCCCTTCTCCACATCAGAAACCCCGCTCCGGACACTGTCGTTGAGGTAAAGCCACACATGTCGTGGTCAAAGTTGCATGACAGAGACGTGGCACAAGGTGATGCTGCTGAATAGGTAACAGACGATGTCTTAGTGTGCAGGGAAGATGTTTTTGTTTAGTAGAGTCCATCCAATATGTATATGTGAGTGAGTATGGTTTTACGCCGCTTTTAGCAATATTCTAGTTTCATCACGGCGGGGCACACCAGAAGTGGACTTCACACATTGTACCCATGTGGGGAATCGAACCCGGGTTTTCGGCGTGAGGAGCTAACGCTTTAACCACTAGACTAACCTACCGCCCCAGTATACATATGTAGAGGACTCACTCTCAACTGTGCCCCCGTGGCTATAACGGGTCAGAATAGATCCCCAGGAACCTACGCTGGGCGTGAGAGGGGTCCTAACGGATCGGGTGGTCAGGCTCGGGGACTTGGTTGATGGCGTGACATAGTACTTGGACCGCGCGGATCGTTGTTCACAATATCAACCACTGGTTTATTTAAAGGCCCCTGCCATAAAGCTGGCATATTGCTGTGTGCGGCGTAAACAAGATCATACACTGACGAGGAAAGGACACTTTACCAAAACCAATGTATTGAAAGTGTGATTCGAACAAGGAATAGAGTAATATAATGGGATTTCTCCAAAGATGTATAATGCCGTTAAATCTATCTATAAATGTGTATATTCTCGTATTAAATATGACCATCATTTTTCAGAGAGTTTCGAATGTTATCATGGAGTTCGGCAGGGATGCATCTTGAGTCCGATTTTATTTAAAATGTTCATAAATGATTTATCAAAGGAGATCGAATCTGGTTGTTCTCCAGGAATCCAATTCCACCCAGAGCTGATAGAGCTTTTTCTGTTGTTGTTTGCGGACGACACATCCCTTATTGCTGCCACTGTGTTTGGTGTCAAAAAGCGTATTAACGTTCTTACGAGTTATTGCCCGAGGCATTCAATATGTGTAATTCGTAATACAACAACAGATTTGTGTGTGTGTGTGGGGGGGGGGGGGGGGGGGGGGGGGGGGGGGTCATATTTAAAAAAAATTAAAAATGCGCAAACATGTGTCAAATGTGTCGCTACAGGCAAAAAAGGCTTTGTTCTCTGTCTTAAAGTCCTTGAGAAACGTGAAACCATATGATTATGGTGTGTATTTTAAGACATTTTATGCACAAGTTCCTCCAATTTTATTATATGGAGCTGAAATTTGGGGGCTAGCTATTTACAAAGAAATTGAACCTGTCCATCTATTTGCATGTGAGCAGTTTTTAGGGGTAAAGTCATCCACGACAAACCAGTGTCAGTGGTGAATGTGCAGTATATCCACTGTATATATCAGTATTTAAGCGACGTTTTTCACAGTAGTGTAAGACTGGGGGGCACGGGCGGCCCAGTCGTCGAAGGCGCCGCAATTCGCTGTGCAGAGTTGTGTCTCTTGGGTACGCCAGAAACCTATGATTGCGTGTACGAATCCCGGTTCGCCCCGATTATGTTTCAAGGTTTGTCAGCACCATACCCGTGCTCGTGGGTTTCACCGAAGTGGTAACCGTCAGAGAACTGCATCAGTACTGAGTACTGAGTACTGAGTACTGAGTAAAGAATATTAATGACGAACGCTGTGACTTAAAGCTCCACCATATTGGATGTGTTCACAGTGGCTGCAAATTGATAATATATACGCCCCATGTCCTTCCAGTCGCATTACTATCTATTTGTTGATTTCATGATTACAAACGCTAGAATATCTGATCTTCCTTTTAATAACGCCCGACATATAGTTTGGTTTCTTTTGCTCGCGACAATATTATCTTCATTGTGTTACGATAAATACCATGGACCCGTTTGCGATGTCACCATCTCCTATCGCCAACTTCGCACGTACACAATTTCTCGTGGCAGTAACGTGATTGGGCAAATAAGTATAGTGAGTGAGTATGGTTTTACGCCGCTTTTAGCAATATTCCAGCAATATCACGGCGGGGGACACCAGATATGGGCTTCACACAATATACCCATGTCGGGAATCGAACCCGGTTCTCCGGCGTGACGAGCGAACGCTTTAACCACTAGGCTACCCGACCGCCCAGGCCAATAAGTATAGCACCCTGCCTTCGAGACTGGACTTGGAGCTATGGTAGGGAATGAATACAAGGTATTTATCACAGAATCATAATGCTATACACTGGATAATCGTTGAAGCGTGTATAGCGTGTATAGCATGATATATTTCTATAGAAATAATCACACCCCCTATACATATAGACTATATGTATAGAGGGTGTTTTTTTTTCTATACGAATATATTATGCTATACACGGTATCATCGAGTTCATGTGCGCAAAACCTACCTGCGACTGTCCCCGCACAGACCGTGGATAGAAGGATTCCAATCAGAGAACTGAAAGAGACACGCATGTGTTTCATGATGGAGTAACACGTCGTTACTACTGTGTATAATGTTGGTTGAACTATTTGCATCGGCGATGTTTCAGCGTCTTTATCTTTGACACTATCATATTCGCCGCTGACATATCTAACCTCACGTTACGTCACGATTTTTTAGCATGTCATAAAGGTCAGTTTTCATTTTCTATCTGCTTTTTTGTTTTCAACCATTTTATTTCTGACTAAGGGGTATATCATTTGGTCGGTCTGTTTAAAAAACCACGTGACTGTGGCATCGAGTGAAAATTTCAGGAATTCAGCGACACAAAATCGATGTTTTTTAGAACCTATTCTTTAGGATGTTTAGCCACAGGTGACATGTGGACAGCCTATTAACCACTCGTCAATAATATCCTCATGTCATTCCACACTACTGCAGAAAAGATTTGCAACCCGTGAAGATCCGGGTAGAGAATAGGTCTTCAGCGACCCATGCGTGTCGTAAGAGGCAACTAACGGGATCGTGTGGTCAGGCTCGCTGACTTGGTTGATACATGTCATCGTATCCCTATTGTGTAGATCGATGCTCATGATGTCAACCACTGGTTTGTCTGGTCCAGGCTCTATTATTTACAGACCGCCGTTATATAGCTGGAATATTGCTGAGTGCGGCGTTAAACAACAAACAAACAACTATATGCACAGCAGTGGGTCGACGTTGCGCTTTCTCGTATCGCTAGAATCCTGTGCAGATTCCGGGGTAGAATTGGTCTTCAGCTACCGACCGTATGATCTATATGGCTCGGGTGGTTATGCTCGCTGACTTGGTGGATGCCTGTTTTCGAATCCCAATTATACGTAGATCTAAGCTAATTATGTCAATCACTGGATTGTCTGGTCCAGAGTCTAATATATACATACCATGGTCGCTGTATGGCTGAAATAATGCCTATGCGACGTTAAATTTTAACTCGCTCACATACCGCCTTCCTATAGTTGGATTATTGCTGAGTGCGGCGCTAAAAAACAACAAAAATATAAAAAAGATACAATGTCAGTTTATTATCAGAAAAATTAAGCCGAGCAACGACTGACAACCCTGGGTACGTCATGACAATACCCGATGATAAATAACAATGTAAACAAACCAACACGAACTGATTTGAGCACGCAGTTAGACAGAACCTAATTGCGGATTACATTTGTCGCGCGTAACCAAACACCCAGTCTTGTGACATCAGTTAGTCAGACGCTGCATACCAGTCTCCTAGCAATAGCTATCAATCGTCGTATGTAAACAAACGCGGTCCATTTCTAGATTTGGTTTAAGTCCCAATGAAGTCAGTTATCACTAAAAATGTACCCTTGAAATAAAACAAATTAAAAAAGGAACGATGTAACGTAAGGGTATATACTTTGGGCAATCGGAACATACCGAACAATAGTAGGTGTCTCGGAGTAATAATATTGATCTCATAAGAGGGAGGGGCCGATTAAGTCTAGGGTATTAACTTGGCTCGTGTTTCTGACGTCAACAGTAACAACAAGACCGTGCCCACCTCTAACGTCTGTGGCGGTATCATATAGACCCTGATTGTGAAAAGTCCAGGTCACGTGACTACTGATAACGAACTGTGTGAGGTCATCGTTTCGACATTTTCGGGAGGATTTACTCACATATTCAGCGTTAACACCAAACTACACACTACAGGACATGAGTGAGAAATCAGGTAGATATGATATTATAAGATACAAATATTAGAAATTTTTATTTCCACATAATATGACAAACCCATCGGATAGCCTTGAAAGTGGGTGCTGTCTTTACTTGTCTAACATGGCGGCTTGTTATGGTCGGAGAACTGTTTTGGAATATACCTAACATGTTTCAATGAAACAAAATGAGAGATAGAACCGATATTGTTGGGTTTTGTGGGGGATAAAAAATATCTTTGTCATTTATAGTAGATAGGGAGGTATAGGTTGCTGAAGACAGCGACAGCCTGTATGGTGATGTCTGTGCAGGGGAGGGGTGGGTGGGGTAGGGGTGAGGTGGGTTGAGGTGGGAAGTGTGTGTGTGTGTGTGTGTGTGTGTGGGGGGGGGGGGGGGGGGGGGGGGGGGGTGTGTCTTGAAAATAAACTACAACCGCCCTTTAGAAGACGTTACTTATAATGAGGCTGCCAAAACACACCCACCCCGCCAACCCCGAGTCCCGCATCCCGCAAACTATTTAATTAATCACTAATCTCGTTGCCCACTCCTGAATCCCCCCAAAAGTCTAAAAAACATTGAGAAAAGGATTCGATTTGTTAAATTACCGACAAAATAAAATATGTACAGAAAACTGTTACGTACATCATTTCTTTTTTTAAAAAAGATGTTGAATCTGTGTGCTAAATACGGGTTTATGTGCATCCCACTTACCACAACGTCGGTTCCTTAATACCCTTCAAATATACCCTCGTATTCCACGTATTAGTGAGTATTGTGTTCCGCGTATTAGTGAGTATTATGTTACGCCGTATTCACCAATATTACAGCAATTATAATTCCGCGTACGAAAGGGGGTTGGTATTCTCTTTAATACAAAACATGATTTGTCTGGTCCAGTCTCGAAATCTTATATGAAGGCCACCGTCATAAGGTTGGAATATTGCTGAGTGAGATTAAGCCACAATAAACAAGTTAAAAGTTTAGGTTAATTGTCCCCAAATTATCAACACGATCAATATAATATGAAGATATTATACAGGATATGCATGTCGATAATAATTAAAGATTAATAAAGTTTGGCCTTTTCCTGTAAGGTGAAAGTCTCCGTCAAGCGTCACGTCGGTGTGTGTTGACGTTGAATCTCACCCCAAGGACGTTTTATGTACTTTGAGTATTTAAACACACAAAATCTGACAGCAGTGGTTTGAAGTGTTTTGTTTTTTCTCAATAACTCAGCATTATTCCACATATGTGACGTGAGCCTGTAAATAATCGAGTCTGGACCAGACAATGATATGGTTGACAGTATGAGCAACGGTGCACGCCGTGCACGATGCAACGCAATCAAGACCCTGACTACACGATCAGTCGCCTCTTCCGACGTTGACCAGAACAGGTGCCCGGGGACAATTCTAACAAGGATTTCTTTGTTTGTTTGTTGTTGAACGCCGCACTCAGCAATATTCAAGCTATATGACGGCGGTCTGTAAACAATCGAGTCAGGACCAGACAATCCAGTGATTGACATCATAAGCATCGATCCACGCAATTGGGATACGATGACATACGATGACCTCTATTTAGTCGCCTGGTTGCTGGGGAGTCTTAGTCTTATCTGGAATCCCTACCGGTCCGATCTAAGGGCTGTTTAGAAGTTTGACATGAACGTTATAACGAGGTAGTATGGACAATCAACTTCCTTGAGTGCGGCGTTAAACAAGAAACAAACTTACATAGTATGCGTTTCATTTTCCGAGATTCCGATAGGCTGTCGCGGAATCAAAATTGATTACAGATCGATAATGGCAGGAATGGCTTCTGATCCGAGCTACTTTCTCCTGGAATCCTTGAGACCTCGCGTCAGTGCACCCATTGCAACATTTAAAAAGACATGTCGTAAACTGCCATGTATCGGACTGTCATTAAATTTGAAGAGCCCTTCAAGGAGAATATTTATTGACGTGAGATTTGTAACGGCGTCCATGTTTTTCTTGGTAATGCGCTGGGGTAGCATAAAATATATTTGTTATGACACATGCATCCTATGAGGCCCATATCCGAGACGGCGCGCAACGAAAACATATAACCTGCTAGCCTAGATATTTTGAGGCCCATTATCAAATGTTTCAGATTATTGTGTGTGCGGGTGTCTTTTTAAGTTATCCGACCACTGGACCTGTATGTAGTATTTTAAAGTTCGAATTTGTCCAGACGACAAAATATTCAAAAGCTGATCACCAAAATTAAATCTGTAGATTCGACCCTAATAAGATGCAGTCGCCATTCTCGTGAAGCGATTTTTATACAATTTGTATGGAATCCTTGTAGGGACATTGTCGCGTTGTCACCCTTACAAAAACAAGCCAAAATATCAAAATTAACCAAAGCTCGACAATACGACAATGTCCCGTCTAGGATTCCATAAATTTGTGACTGTTATCTTCGATAAATGCACAAAAAATGAAAATCTAACCCTTTATACTCTTGTAAATCTGGAAGGTTTTGCGCCATGAATTATTGCGAGTAGCTACACTAACCATAACTGCATCCGGAAGGTTTGGATCCACCTAGATGATGATGCCAAATGTACAGTATCTCGTAAATAGTTTGATGTCTATCCTGTCATACACCGCCTCCGTGGCCTAGTGGTTGAGCATCCGCCCGGATCGCGGAAGGTCCGGGGTTCGATCTCCGGCCGCGTCATACCAAAAGACGTTAAAAGATGGTACTTGTTGTTACCCTGTCTGGCGCTCGGCATGCAGGGGCTAAAACAAGGACTGGTCGGCTCGGAGTCAGTATATTGTGTCTGAGTGGGGTATTCATGTTAAACTGCGGTGTGAGCTAGCACTTTAAATTGGCATCAGTCCGGACTAGTACAAGCAGCCACACACACACACACACACACACGTACATGCACGTCGCTATATAAGTGCAATAATCTTGGACGCGACGTTAATCCCCATTTCACCTCACCTCACCATCCTATCATACATAGATGCTACATCGTTTTGTCGAGGCAAAACACACTGCAATGTCAAATACGTTCAGATATAGTTGTTCCATTATCTAGGGGTCCAACTCGTGTATGATCTTGAATTCCTGATGCAATTACAAAACTCAAACAAGGTGAGGTAAGGTGAGGTGAATTGGGGTTTAACGTTGCGTCCAAGATTATTGCACTTATGTTGCGACGTGCATGTACGTGTATGTGTGTGGCTGCTTGTGCTAGCCCGGAATAATACTGATTTTACAGTGCTAACCCACTGAGATACCATGCCGCAGTTTTAACATGAATACCCAACTCAGACACAGTATATTGATTCTAGTCCTTGTTTTAGTCCCTTAATGCCGAGCGCAAGGCAGACGCTATATCCACTAGACCCCGGAGGCGGTCTAAACTGTAACAAACACAATAAATACATTTTGGGGGAAATGATCTTTAGAGAAAATACGATTTCCGCTGACAGATCATTGCCTTGCGTCGATGTTGTAAAATTAATGTTTCAGGTCCATGTGTACTGTCACACTTGTGTCTTGATGTGGGATTCCTCTTGACAATGTTTTACTATTTAGAATGGATACAGGCATATTTCGGGACAGATTGGTGTCATTTGTAAATGTGTTTTCATGTCCACGAATTCAAAAAGAAACCTGTAAGGCTTGTACCAAATGCTAAAGCAGTTCATATTTGAAACGCACTCTTTACTTGTCGACATTTATAACCAAATAAGACCAGGAAGAATACTTGGTACTGGGGTAATAAAAAGACGAGGAAGAATACTTGGTTCTTGGGTAACCAAATAAGACCAGGAAGAATACTTGGTATTGGGGTAACCAAATGAGACGAGGAAGAATACTTGGTTCTGGGGTAACCACATGGTACCAGGAAGAATACTTGGTACTGGGGTAGCCAAATAAGACGAGGAAGAATTCAAGGTCCTTTGTTGAACAAACCTGAGCATATCGGTTGAAATGACCTGTCACCACGAGAACGTGTCGCTGACCTTCAGTCCATGCCTCCAAAGTCCAAGGGATGCCATGTGACAATGCTGACCAATGGAAATCTTCTAGCAGTTAGAATCCCTGTACCCTTACCCCACACACACCCACCCATCCCCACCCCTCCTTCTGGATCTCCTCTCTACAGTCATAGCTGCTGATGTATCTTGACCAGGGCTGTGACAATGGCATAGTCTGGAAACTGTATTCTGTCGCGCCTTGTCTTGTCCCTACGTGTCCAGTGATAATAGCCAGGGCATGGTCCTTACCCTGAGCTATCCTCCTTCTCTACCACTGGCTTCTCACTTATCATCACTGACCACCACATCGTCATCACCATCGACATGACCGGCTGAGACCCAAGACTCTCAGTGTAGATAGGTGTCTTGAGCGAATTGCAGATGGCTTTGAGTCCACTTGCACCTGGTCCAGTTGTGGAGGATCTAATGGAGTCTGTGGTCTGGAGAGAGCATCCGCATCAACATGTTCCAGGCCAGTTTTTGATGGAGAAGTTGTAATTGGGCCTACATATTGTAACTACATATATCATATATGTAAGGGGGGCACGGGTGCAATCTTTTGAAAGAAACTTTATCTTTGTCTCACATATGTATTTTGATATGCGTACAAACGAAATACATAAATAATTATGAAAATATTTTTTAAAACATACCCAACTGTAAATATCACACTAAACATATTTATGTTATTCGGCAACAATCATAAGAGGGAGACACGTCTAGCTCTATACGACCTATTACCCTATACAGCATATCGCTACGTGGGAAACGTTGACCCAGTTTCCGTGTAGCGAGATATTAGCACTTTTGGACAGTGTGAATAATTGACGTGTCAGGCTAGAGGAGTAAACATATTACTATTAGAGCGGTAATTCTCAGAGAGAAGTGGTTACAAATAACAAACGCACTCACAACTTTGAGGGTTTCAACTTTAACTATGTTTGCATGTCTCATCAGATCTACTTCATTACAAAATAATACTACAACAACTTTGAAAAGATTAATTATGAAAAAGTATTGATAACTTTACCACTGTAGATATATCAATGTCAACAGTATCATGTATACCACTATGACTGTGTCAACTTCATACACCTTGTTCCTGGAAAACAATAACACATATACTGAACCGCAAAAGAAACGTCACCCCAAGTAACATTGCATGACAAGTTATCATTTAAATATCTGGGCATTTTTTGTCAAGGTTTCTAAAATTTAACATTACCTTGTCTGGAAAAATGAAATTAGATGATTAAAAAACAAAGTAGATGACAATAAAACCGATCGCCCACACGCATCACGGCAACGGCCATTGTAACCCGATGCACGGGAGTTCTGTGCAAATTGAAATGCACATGCGTTCCTCCATTTCTTGCCCTATAAAAATCCACCCAGATCGGATAACATTCATTCGTTATTGAATTGCTACCACATGCCAAGATTGACAAGAAATCAGCGACACCAAGCCCTTGGACGGTTGCAGGCTGGACAAACCGACCGGCAAGTAGCCAATGCATTTCAAGTCCACGTAAGGACAACATACAGGCCCTAGCAACGGTACCAGACCACCAACACTACAGATGACCGACCGCGTAGTGGAAGACCAAGGGTCACCACCCGACGTCAGGATCGTCAGATTGTGCGACAGCATCTTCAAGATCGGTTTGTTACAGCTGCGGAAACTGCTCGACAGACCATGGGGACACGCCAGCGACACATGAGTGCGGACACCGTGCGTCGACGATTGACGAGCAGACATTGACGAGGACCCATTCTGACACCACGTCATCTCCGGGACAGTCTTCAGTGGGCAACACAGCACCAGCATTGGCGCCACCACCAGTGGAGAAGAGTCGTCTTCTCAGACGAGAGCCGTTACTGTATCTCAACAGCAGATGGCAGAGAAAGAGAGTCTGGCGGCGCCGTGGGGAACGTTATTCGGATGCGTGTGTTGCTGAGAGAGACTCGTGGGGTGGTCCGAGCATCATGCTGTGGGGTGTAATTGGTCTTCACAGAGGGTCGGCCCTGTGGTCTTCCAGAACATCGGTCCAGGGAAAGGCAATGGTGTCACAGCAGCTCGGTACATTGATCAAATCTTGAGACCACACGCCATACCTCATTTGGCACGTCGCCGCAACCACGTGTTTTAGCATGAAAACACCCGTGCCCACACTGCGAGATGGCATCAGTCTCGATTTAAATCCCAATGAGCACCTGTGGGACGAAATTCAAAGACGGCTGAATGATGTCCGACCAAGGTCGACAATTGCAGCTGAACTGCATCAGGCGTTCCTTAGAGTCTGGGCTCAAGTGTATCGTTGCACGGCAGTAATCAATGCACATGGCGGACACACGAGATACTGACTTGTGATGCCATTTTCTCAGATACTAGTGTTGTGTTTCACTTTCAAAACATTTGACACTTTAGTTTCAACCTTGATGATCAGTTTCGCCAAGTTTCATCTTTTTAATATGTCTCAAAGTATGTTTACAGTGTTTGGACAAATAAGGTTTATCATAGTTTATCTATGGTGACGTTTCTTTTGCGGTTCAGTATATTTCAGGAAGTCATTGTTGTGAAAACATATTACTTGTTTTGTTTTCATAATATATTTGTTTTCTACTGTTATATTACATTAATATTTGAACTGAAATGTGTCATGCAATGTTTCATCTTCTGGGTTACACACGTGCGCTTCATGACCTAGTCGTGGTCCTTTCATCCATAGGAAGGTATGCTACTAAATTTCGTTGCGCCGTGTTAATCCTCTGGACCGATATTATCTTGTTATCATCAGATCTTAGTTCTTGCTACGGCTAAACACACAAACATGTGAGGATATCCCATTACTGGTCACGTCAGAACGTCCTTTCGTCCGACCAATCAGAGCGTCGCTTACCAGATTGAGAAAGTCACAGTCGGAATGTGTTTTCTAATCATGCAACCTCGATAAGATTACATTACGGGGCACTCCGAACGAACATTTGAAACGGAAGAGCCCCTGGGAAGTACCGCCATACAATCTCGGCCATATATGAGACATTCCAGAGTTTTCTTTTGTTCAATTTTCAAATTTTAATAGAGAACTTTGTCAACAGATTTTTCATAGCATAGTCTGGAGTGGAAGTCGCCGGTTTGAAACTAGGGTTGTAAAAGCTCCAGAGAGCTGCTTTCTGATTGGCTAATGTCCATTTCTTGTAGGTCAGTCATTTCATTGGTCGGCCAAAGTCCAGTTTCCTCCTTTGTCGAACTAGGCTGGAATTATGGAGTTATATCTTGGCTGGACTAACGAGTCTATGCATAGTCCAATCAACATGTCGTAACGGAATCGACTTCCGGTTCGTAAACTGCAGTGCAGATTTCGACCGATTTCAGAGTTTACAAATCACGTGTATCATCAACTCAGCGTCTGCAGATATTTCCCAAATCTTTTCATGATTATAATGAAGGTGCTCACGTGATTTGGTGCCGCCATTTTGATTGAAGCAAATGCAAGTGATATGAGAGGTGGAATCTGATTGGTCAATAGGAGGGACATAACTAGTAATAGCCACTGGTGGCGCTACGATCGAGCCCAGATATTCCAGCCTTCTTAGGCTCTTACAGCCTTTGAGTACAGCTCGATGACTACCTTTAAACATTAGCCCTTTGCAAAACACCACAAAATGTTAGCAATAAGCATAAAATCAATTTTATTCAGGAGTGTTTTGAAACCTCTGACTGACCAATCTGAATTGAGTATGGTGTAGTGAGAGTATGGAGTTGTATTAAGGATCTGAATATGTCCATATTCTCTTTTTTACTGTTTTGAAGATTATTCTAAAATATAGGCGTTGTAATGGAGAATTATAGTTTGCCAAAGGACTTAAGATGTTGGGTTATTTATACAGGGATGCCCCAGGGTAGCGCCCCGCCCTCCGAGCCCCCACCCAGCTACTCCGCCTACCCTGGCCAGAGCAATCCTGCGTACTCCGCCCCACAGTACGGGGAACAACCACAACAGCAACAGCAGTATGGGATGCCTCAACAGCAGTATGGGATGCCTCCACAGCAGTACGGGATGCCTCAACAGCCACAACAATATGGGATGCAGCAACAGCCACAGCAATATGGGATGCAGCAGCAGACGAACGTTGTGGTGAGTCCAGGTTGTATAGCGGGGACTTATGTTTCCACTAAGAGACCGACTGTTTAATATTCTGAGGAGGGATGAGAATTTTGTTCGAGGATATGGTTTTATTCACTGCGTCAAACATGAAAGTTTTGTGTGGTACTAAAGACATCGAGGCAAATTGTTCATTGAAGATGAAAAAACATTATTTTGCATTGTCCATTATATGAATAATTAGGAACTCCTGACATAATTACATTACTTAATTTGAAGTTTGAAGTAATTTTTTATGACTGGAAACGCTAGGAAAAAAATAATATATATAAATGGATCAGACAATCAAGTGATAGACATCATGAACATCGATCTACGCAACTGGGATACAATGACATGCATCAACCAAGTCAGCGAGCCTGACCACTCGATCCCTTTAGCTGCCTCTTACGACAATCATAGCCACCTCTTACAGGCATAGCCGACTCTTACGACAAGCATAGGCACCTCTTACGACAGGTGATATGATGTATATGCGTATGTGCTTCAACATATTATTGACCCGTGAAGACCCGGGCTAGAATTGATCTTCAGCGATCTATGCTTGTCGTAAAAGGCGGCATGATGAGCCCCCCCCCCCCCCAAAAAAAAAAAAAAAAAAAAAAAAAAATCCCCCCAGTAATTTCATATGGTTCAAAGGAATTACGAGAGCAATGTTAACCGGTTTTTGTTGGTCTTTGAAAAACATGGACATAAATTTAACTTATGAGGACATTCATAATAACATTAGTAGGACATATAAGATTGAAGACTTTGTTGAACACAGGTAAACCAACCCGGCGTGAACTACAGCGCCGTCCACACCAACGCCCCCGACAACATGGGTCTTGCCATCTTCGCCACCATCTGCTGCTTCTGGCCCTTGGGAATCGTGGCCATCATGAGAGCGTCAGAGGTACGTATCATTCCATTCGTCACCACTCGCCCCTTTCCGTAACCTGCAAGAATACTCGTCCCCCTAACGATGAATGTTATGTGCGAAAATACGACCAACCAATCCGAATGCGCGTATAGTTTCAAGTTCTTCGTCAAAGAATCCCTCAGAAATATTTTTTGATTTTACATATGTCTTGCATCTAAAAATATACCAAAGACACAGTTAAATGTGTTCAATCATACTGTGTAATTCCGCACGTCCCGATGTGCTTTAAATTCATCGATAGGGGGACGAATCTTCTTTCAGGTTACGGAAAGAGGCGAGTGGTGACGAATGACACGATTCGTGCCCGTGGCCATTTTTATCAACTTGGTTCCGTCTCCGCGCAAACGGGCATAGCGAAAAAAACCTAGTCAATTTGTTGTACCACATCATCTTTGTCTTGTAAGTCTACATTAACATGTTCTAACAATATAATGGTTGCCATTTACAGCTTCTTGTTATTTAGTGTGACATTCACTAAAAAATAAGTTTAGATACAATACCTGTAAACTATTAAGGAGTGATTCATTGACCAAAGTACTTATAAATTGGTCTGTCGTGTTTTCGCCCATGATATGGTGTGAGTTTTCTTGCAGTTTTCTTGCAGGTTACGGAAAGGGACGAGTGGTGACGAAGTTTATCTATAACCAGATACGCTCGGCTCATCCCAATCGGCTCACCTCATGCCCATATAGGTCATCTCGGCCATCAGTGGGGGGATTCCATATTGGAACTGGAGTCATAAGTTTCTCTAGTTTACGTTACGAATGTTACGTTATACAACACATTCTGGTGGCTGTCGTGATCTCTATGTACATGTTGCTCGATATCAAATTTTATACCCCACTTGAGCCTGAGCATCCTCGATTATCCAGTGTATACAATCCCCTTAAAAACCCTGGACCCAACGCCACACATCTTTGCCGGAGACCTATAGGAATGACACGACGTTAAACTTATACGCCAATCAAATTACACGGCTGAATGACACCTGATGACACTTTTGCGTACCGTCCCAACTACATGGCACATACACCGAAATGATATTACAATAAAAGGAATATTTTTATCTATGTCAGGTTTATGTCAGGTTTACTAAAACCTACGTTATCAACACACCACAAAACTAAAATAATAGTTATAGCCTTTATTCCCGTAATACAACGTCACCAGAAAGTCTATAAACTTTACATTATATAATCAAAAGAAATAGAAGAAAATGCACCAACAGGAAGTGACGTCAGCAGAAGAAACGTATTTCTTCTGCAAACAATTATTATGTTGTGGTGTGTACTAACCACTGTTTACTTTGTTAAAGTCGAAATTCCAGAATCGAGGTGGTGAAAAAATGAAGCCCAATCATTTTCGGAAGCTGACTTCTGATTGGTTAAAAAAATCCACGTATCCTTCATTAAGATTGGGATGTCAAAGTTCACTCAGGGTTAACCTGACTCGACTTTCCATGGAGAGGTCGACATATCTTGACGCTGAGTGAGTTAGTGAATGGGTGAGTGAGTATGGTTTTACGCCGCTACATTTACACGCCGTGCGACTGCAACAGGAAAGTAATGAACAAATAATGTTTGACTCATGAGGTTGGCCTTCACCTTTCAGGCACGTAACGCGCTGACCCAGGGCGACATGAACGGCGCTGTCCTCCTCTCCGCCCAGTCCCGACGCCTATCACTGTGGGCCGTCGCCTGTGGCTGCATATCAATTGTTCTCATCATCGTCATCGTCGTTGCATACGTTGTGACGTACAACAACTCCTCCTGCTACGACTGCTACTAAACGTCCATGAAGGGAGATAACCCCAATAATGAAGGGAGACAACTGACCGTCTTGTCCGGTTTCTGTGCCAACAAAGGAACCGTATATTAATTTTCTGGAACGAATAATTATTTTCAGAAATGAAATTGATAGCATTAAGTGAAAGCGGATTAGTAGTATAATATTTAAAATGCGTGTACATTTTTGCTTATCGTCAAGTTGAACATTTCAAATAATTCTTTGTATCTAATATCTTTCCAACTAAATTTACTTGAAAACATTTTGGAAATTCATTTTGACATTCGATGGGCATATTATTCCATTTCGAACAATGTCGAATTTAAAATATTTGCACAATTTATTTTGTCTCATTTGTTTGTTGTTTAACTCCACACTCATCAATATTCCACATATATGACGTAAATAATCGAGTCTGGACCAGACAGTCCAGTGACTGACAACATGAGCATCGGTCCACGCAATTGGGATACGATGACATGCATCGACCAAGTCAGCGAGCATGACCTATTCTACCCCGGATCTCCAAGGATCATTTGCACAAAAGATCAGTCTATTCAAATTACCGTCCAGTGTCTGAAGGACAAATGATTTGCATTGTGTAACCAACAACAATGACAATATATAGGTGAATAATAAATGCATTTTCTTTCTTGGTGTTGGGATAGGGATAAAAACGTTTACTACTTTGAACATTCTTTTGATTGACAAGTGTCTGTGATATCTCAGAAAGAACTTATCATATTTACAAAATAAACACGTTGGTAATGTTGATTACTTTGTTATTCATATTTTTATCAGCTAGGTGGTCATGGCGGAAGATTCTCATGTCATGGGATTTGATTTCACCTAAAATATTGATTTTGTTTATTAACTTAATAAACGTACTCATAATCATACAGCATAGTTCACATGCTTGGAATCAGGTGGTGAGGTGAAATGGGGTTTAACGTCCAAGGTTATTGCACTTATATAGCGACGTGCATGCACGTGTATGTATGTGTGTGGCTGCTTGTACTAGTCCGGACTGATGCCGATTTATAGTGCTAGCTCACTGAGATACCATGCCGCAGTTTAACATGAATACCCCACTCAGACACAGTATACTGACTCCGAGCCGACCAGTCCTTGTTTTAGACCCTTAATGCCGAGCGCCAGACAGGGTAACAACAAGTACCATCTTTTAACGTTTTTCGGTATGACGCGGCCGGGGATCGAACCCCGGACCTTCCACTCTCTGCTTGGAATCAACACAACTGGCTGTAGTCGATGTGGTCACATAAACATTGTTCAAATTAGCAATACAAAGCCCAAATGTATTTGCTGTTTATTGCCACACTCAGCAATATCCCAGCTATATGATGGCAGGGTATGAATAATCGAGTCTGGACCAGACAAACTAGTGATTAATAATATGAGCAACGTCTCACTGTCGGGACATGGTGACACGCAATCAACCAGGTCACCGAGTCTGAACATCCGATCCATTGGGTTGATTCGTAGAAGTACCCGTCATTCGGACCAAATAAAAACCAGGCATCCCCACACAGGTAAAGAGCCCCACATAAGTAAAAGGCCCAACCGAGGTAAAAAGCCCCAGACAGGTTAAAAGCCCCACAGAGGTGAAAGGCCCCACACAGGTAAAAATCCCCACTGAGGTAAAATGTTCCACAGAGGTAAAAAGCCTGCAGAGGTAAAAAGAACCACATAGGTAAAAGCCCAAGCGAGGTAAAAGGCCCCAGACAGGTAAAAGGCCCACTGAGGTAAGAGGCACACACAGGTAAAAAGGCCCACAGAGGTAAAAGCCCCACGGGGATAAAATGCCCCACAGAATTGAAAGGCCCATAGAGGTAAAAGGCCCACAGAGGTAAAAGCCCCCAAAGACGTAAAAGGCCTACAGAGGTAAAAAGACAGCAGAGGTAAAAGGTCCACAGAGGTAAAAGGCCCGCAGAGGTAAAAGGTCCACAGAGGTAAAAGGCTCACAGAGGTAAAAAGCCCGCAGAGGTAAAAGCCCCATAGAGGTAAAAGCCCCACAGAGGTTAAAGGTCCACAGAGGTAAAAGGCCTACAAAGGCAAAAAGCCTACAGAGGTAAAAGGCCCACAGAGGTAAAAACCAACAGAGTTTAAAGGCCTACAGAGGCAAAAAGCCTACAGAGGTAAAAGGCCAACAGAGATAAAAGGCCCACATGGAAAAAGGCCCACAAAGGCAAAGGGCCCTGAGAGGTAAAAGGACCACAGAGGTATAAGGCCCACTGAGGTAAAAGACCAACAGAGTTTAAAGGCCCACATGGAAAAAGGCCCACAGAGGCAAAGGCCCCACAGAGGTAAAAGGACCACAGAGGTAAAAGGACCACAGAGGTGAAAGGCCCACAGAGGTATAAGCCCCCAATTGCGTTGCATTAAACAATATTCTCTCAACCTGTTAAGATCATCCGGTTGCAGTTTAGTTGAAATGTTGTTAAATAGGAATTAGTTCCATTTGTTTTTCATATGTAAAGTGGCATCTTTGATGATTGTGTAGATAGATGCTCATGATGTCAATCACTGGATTGTCTGGTCCAGACTTGATTATTTACAGACTGCCATAATATAGCTGGAATATTACAAATGACAAAGACGTGCACTACATCACAGGCAACCAATCACCTGTTCATTGAGTCTTCTTTTCAGTCTGAATGCCGCGGTGTTCATGCTGGCCTTTCCTATGTTTATCGAGTAGCATTCAAGTGCATAACACACAACTCCAAAGAAGTAAAAGAACACTTGAATCAAAGTGTGAATGCCACGGTGTTCATGCTCGCTTTTCCTATGTTTATCGAGTAGCATTCAAGTGCATCACACACAACTCAAAAGAAGTAAAAGAACACTTGAATCAAAGTCTGAATGCCGCGGTGTTCATGCTGGCTTTTCCCATGTTTATCGAGTAGCATTCAAGTGCATCACACACAACTCAAAAGAAGTAAAAGAACACCCAAATCTTTTGAGTTTTATATGTCACGCTTGAAGACTACTCGATAAACATAGGAAAAGCCAGCATGAACACAGAAAGACTGAAAAAACTACATAGTTTTGTGTGTTTGTTGTTTAACGTCGCACTCGGCAACATTCCAGCTATATGACACTGATCTGTAAATAATCGAGTCTGGACCAGAGAATCCAGTGATTGACATCATAAGCATCGAGTCACGCAATTGGAATACAATGACATGCATCAACCAAGTCAGCAAGCCTGACCACCTGATCCACTACCTCTTACGACAAGCATAGGTTGCTGAAGATCAATTCTAATCCGGGTCTTCACGACTCAAATAATTTTTGTGCTAAGATTGCTTTGAGGAACCTGGTTCTGGAAACAGACTCTGTAAATAATCGAGTCTGGACCACACAATCTACTACATAATTAATCAGTTACTACAAAGTTAATCATTTGTGATATAACTATAGTAATATGAATGAATTGGGTGTTCTTAAACTTCTTTTGTGCATGTATAAAGTATTAATAGCATACATTTGGGGTGGCAAGGCACAGGTAGTTGTCAATTCAGGCAAGGTTGAATCATGCCTTTCAAACACATTTGCTGATTATTTGAGAATTTTGTCAGTCCAACAGTTGATTAGTCCACTTTCAAGGAACAATGTCCAGGTTTCAGACAGGGCACCAAGTGGAGCAATAGATGACATCCTTACCTTGTCAGCTTACTGATGGGTTATCTGTGGCAATATCTATGGACAAGGCGTACGACCTCAGATCAGAAGGTTCATGGTTCGAATCCCAAGACGGGACTTGCAAAATTTTACGGCTGCTAGATTGAAATCTTGACCATTGTCCTTCAGTTGGTTGTCCAGTCAATAGAGTGACATGAAGGGTCCTGATTCGTCCTAGACTTGGAACCTAATGAACTCAAGCACTGACATCTATTCTCATCTTGAAACTAAAGGTCTCGTTCAATTTCGGAATCTGTTCTTTGTAGAGGGTTTGTTAAGCAAGCACTGAGATGAGTTTTTGTCTCCAATTGAGATGGGTTTTTTCAGGAGTGATCATCACTATATCCTCCAGGTCATGTTCAATGTGGGCAGGTGAATGAATGTGTTTGAGGCAGCTTTCAATCCAAATCATCCCCATGTGACAGGAAAGCCTGAAGTGATGGTCCAGGATGATTAAGTAAGGATTAGATACATATATATGGATGAACAACTTCTTTAATACAATAGGGAGCAACATTTCGTTGTAGGTTCTAACACAGTTATCAAGCAAGTCTTAGAACCTACACCGAAACGTTGCTCCTAATCGAAATAAAGAAGTTGTTCATCCATATATCTTATCCTCACTAAGTACTCCAACTTCTAAATGCATCTCAAGTTGTCCAAGATGATTACTGATTTGGTTACTGCCCACAACCCTTATCAAATACCAGACAATTCAAGAATCATAAACAGGTTGGTTGGTTGGTTGGTTGTTTAACGCCGCACTCAGCAATATCTCAGCTATATGAGGGCAGTTTGTAAATAATCGAGTCTGGACCAGACAAACCAGTGATTAATATCATGAGCATCGATCCACGATGACATGCATCAACCAAGTCAGAGAGCCTGACCACCCGAACCTGTTAGTCGCCTTTTACAACAAGCATAGTCACCTTATACGGCAAGCATGGGTTGCTGAAGACCTATTCTAGCCCGGAATCTTCATGGGAAAATCATAATCAGGATGAACCTTGGATTTCAAATCACAAGTCAATGATTTATGGAATGGCAAAGAGATGCAAATCTGCACAGAACTTTGTGGTGCCTGAGACCACCCACCCAACACTGACCCTTGCCTGTTCTGAAATGTACTTTGCATTTTCTTCTGCTGGGAAGACAAACACGACAAACACCAATGCAAATATCATGTCTCAATAATTTGTGACATATTTATTTACACTGTGATTGCAATTGTTAAAATATTTCTTTATGTACAGTCATCAATAAACATGGAACTATTTGGTAGCATATATACTTGAAATGATGTTTCTAAGTGACCAAACACCTGTCATATACCACTGCATTTAGTCACTCCTGTAACAATACAATTCATTCCCCTAGACACAGATCAATCTTGTGGAAGAGCAAGCACCTGGTGTGTAAGTAGAGGTAAAGCATGATACAA
This sequence comes from Haliotis cracherodii, assembly GCF_022045235.1. Taxonomy (NCBI): domain Eukaryota; kingdom Metazoa; phylum Mollusca; class Gastropoda; order Lepetellida; family Haliotidae; genus Haliotis; species Haliotis cracherodii. Next base: position 7,148,306 of record NW_027266270.1, read on the forward strand.
AACAAGAAAAATTCTGCCAAAGGGATAGTCTTCTGATTCCTTCAAGCAGGGATTAACATCAAGCAAGAATGTACAGTTTGGTTTGGTTTGTATGTTGTTTAACGCCGCACTCAGCAATATTCCAGTTGTAGGACGGCGGTCTGTAAATAATTGAGTCTGGACCAGACAATCCAGTGATTGATACATAAGCACCGATTCACGCAATTGGAATATGATAATATGCATCAACCAAGTCAGCAAGCCTGACCACCCGATCCCGTTAGCCGCCTCTTCAGACAAGCATAGTCACCTTTTACTGCAAGCATGGGTTGCTGAAGACCTATTCTACCCCGGATGTCTAAATGTTAACAGCTATTGCACTCATAAAGACTTGACTTTCACATGTTGAACTTTGCTTACTGGAATGAAACAAGGCTTATACTTAGCATGATTGGCCTACTGGGTCTAATTGGTGGCTCAAGTGACTAAGACTGTTGTAAGCCTATGTTCAGGTATGTGTCTATGATTATCTTAGTGCTAAGAGTGAGTGAGTGAGTTGGGTTTAACACCGCTTTTAACATTATTCCAGTTATATCACGGCGGGTCAGCTTAATGTGGGAGGAAAGCCTGAAGTGATGCAGGTCTCAGACGTTTACCACTTCGGTGAAACCCACGAGCACGGGTATGGTGCTGACAAACCTAGAAACATAATTGGGCCGAACCGGGATTCTAACCCACAATTATAGGTTTCTGGCGTGTCCAGGGGACGTAACTCTGCACAGCGAATCGTGGCGCCTTAGACGACTGGGCAACCCGTGCCCCCTCTTAGTGCTAAGATGATCGTAACTCCCATTCTTTAACATAGGCTTAAGATAGTCTTAGCGCTAAGATCGCTTTGGGCAAGAAGGCCCAGGTCATTTTTGCAAAAGTCAGTTTTTACGTACTGAGACAGTTGCTGGGTGAGCAACCGTTTAGTTTTCCAGTGGTTTCACGTACAGCAAATGTTATGTACATGACAAAATAGTGACAATGAACATTTACATGACAAACAAAGAACAATCCTAATAATCACCATGAAACAAGAATAAGTTTTGTGCAATATATCTTCTCCTAAAATGATAGTGTGTAGCATTGAAACTAATATTCAAAATGATTGTAACACGATCAACAATGTCCACATTCAAACATCAGTTGAGCCATCATCCCAAACACAATGTATCATGCCATACATTCTACAGCTTAACACGGGTGAAGATCTTATGTACATGCCCTATTTCATTTGACATATTTACAGCCAAACTGTGAGTGTCCATTGTGTTCAGGTTCTGGGAGGAAAGCCCACTCATCAGTGGCTTCTTGCATCACTAACGAAGAGTGAGTGAGTATGGTTTTACGCTGCTTTTAGCAATATTCCAGCAATATCACGGCGGGGGACACCAGAAATGGGCTTCACACATTGTACCAATGTCAGGAATCGAACCCGGGTCTTCGGCATGACGAGCGAATGCTTTAACCACTAGGCTACCCGACCGACCCCACTAACGAAGAGGGCTATAACGATCCACTTCATTGTGATACGCGATAGGACAAACAAAAACTCTCGACTTGACAGTTATGGAAACATTTCCATCATCAAAGGAAAAAAACAACTAAAATATATTGAGTAGATATGAACCAATCACAACAGAAGCTTGAGACCTCTTGCACATACAACCTGAAGTTGTTATTCTTAATGGATTATCACACAATCTTAAATGTCACTCTTGTATATATACTAGTACTTGTATCATCTGATATCAATACACGACCTACCATGTCAAGCTTACTTAACAAAAGACATTATGCTTGACTCCCACTCCTGATTAGAGGCTCATGGTGGTGACAGTTTAACATGTATCATAATGAGCCCATATCCCAATGTTGTGAACATGCCCACAGTAACCTAATGCCTAACAAGACCACTGTATTGCTAAAAGCACCATAAACCATACCCACTCACAAAATGGATGCTCGTACTGCTACAGTGTTCCCTCGTTATTGCGCCCTTCAATATAGCGCTAACTTGGTAATAGCGTGCGGTAAAGCATGGCTCCCAAAATTTACAAACATTAATATATAATAGTTGACCACAACTGAAACACGTATTGAAGACATCAGCTCTTTCACTATTTCTAAAAGGATGACAATCATGTTGAGGAAGCTGAGGATCACTAACCTGAATACGGGAGGTAGAAGTGATTGTGAAACCTATACACGGTATACTTGGTAATAGACGCAACATTTGACCACAAGAATGCATTGTGTCTTACTAAGGCTGCTGCATGTAAGCAAATCACGATACTGTCATATACTTAAACAACATACAGACAATGTTGTTACATTTGTTATTTAATATCCATCAGTGCTGATGACAAATACACACATCTGTATCTAATACATAGAAAAACAGAACAGAAACAAGTTTTCTCCAAAAAGATTTAAATAAATCAAAACTTTCATATAACATATGAAAACAAAGATGTAACTTCCGAACATAAATATTTCCTCCAGTGAAGATGCATTTCGTCATGGTCATCTTAATTGTCAATTCACTGATCATTCTACGGATGGTGCAGAAAGTCATAATTGGATTGGATAGCAGTAAGAAACAAGAATCTGAAAGAGTTAACTGATTTAAAGGCTCAACAAATCAATCATCAGGCTAGGGTGTGTATTACCAGATTCGACGTAATGAGCACCCAGGGCGCTCTCAAAATTAGAAATAGGGGGCTCTTATTAGAATATCATTTTGGTGAAAAAAACAGAGTTGAAAGATAAATTTCTTGGTTTATGGTGACAGCCTGAAATGTTTATGTACGACAGATATATTTTCCCAGAATTTAATCGCCCAAAATTAAGGGTGCATATAACACACGAATGTGTATTATACGCGAATAAATAAGTCTTGTGTACATTGATCAATCAATCGGAAGTGGTGCTAATTGGGATTGTTCACCAGCCAATATATCAGCAAATATCGCTGTGGGCGCTTATTAGAGCGGGGCGCTTATTACGTCGAATACGGTATATCTACATCACTAACATGGCATCGACAATGTCACAGTCAAACAGCCACCTAGCTTCATACAAGCAAGGTGATAGTGAGATCCACGATTCACTACCCTAACATTCAGTATGATAGGATGAAGACTACACACTGAAGACTATGTAACATCTTATCAAACCGATGTGAACAGAAAAATAAGAAAGCTTACCATTATCGAGATTCACTGTTCCAGTGGAAACACCACAACAGAGAGATCCACTGACTCCTTACCGAACACTTGACATCAAAGGACAGTACTGAAAACAGCGGACACATCACACTATCTCAAAATGAGTACAGAAAATTGGAATATTCACCCTGATCAAGAACCATTGTCTTATCTTGTTCAACGAACACAAGCGGCCTTGCCCATGTTTTCATCTTTCACTGTTCTATCAGATCCAACAGTATCAAAATGCCAACAATGGTGGTTATGTTTGTGTCATTCTCTGGAAGTTTCGTACTGGGATTTTAAAACAATGAATTTGTATCAAGGCTTTGAAAGGCATTTAGAAGTGATACACATAAGGAAGAGAATTTAGCATAATGAAGAAGTTGACATCCATTAATTCTCTTCCTCATTGAATATGTAGGGTTAATAAATACAGTGTTTGTAATAAAGCAAGAAAGTATAGGTGTTCTTGTTCTTGATTTGGATCCCTGAAATAACTGTCCAGGAACCGAAGACCCTCCTTAATATCGAACTCTGCTTATGGACTATATTGCTTCCTCAATATGACGCATTTTACTTGATGCCAGCTTCCGATCAGAGGATCACATTGCCGAGTGTCTCAATGTGCATCATGTCAGACCAATCCATCTCAATGCATATGACTGTATTGTATTATATTGAGGTGAGGTGAAATGGGACGTCGCGTTCAAGATTATTGCGACATGCATGCATGCGTGTGTGTGTTTGGCCGGAATAATACAGATTTTATAGCGCTAGCCTACGGAGATACCATGCCGCAGTTTTAACATGACTATCTCACTCAGACACAGAATACTGCCTCAGAGCCGACCAGTGCTGGTTTTAGCCCATAAATGCTGAGCGCCATGCAGGGTAACAACAAGAAACATCTTATCTTTTAATGTCTTTTGGTATGATGCGGCCAGGGATCTATACCCCGACCTTCCGCTCGTCAGACAGACACTAGACCACGGAGGTGTTCGTTTTGTCAATTGTATCTGTATTGTATTGTGACCCTTGTATTGCAAAGCACATCTGGACGAGATATATATCAGTGGGGGATTGTAGTCCCAAAACTAGTGCAGCACAAGTGTTTTATACTAATGTGTACCAAATCCTGAAATTTACACATCACTAATTATCGTGACCCTTAAATCCGATGTACTGTCATATGTATTAACAGCACATGATGTCTACTTTAATCATCATAAGCATATTTCTAAACGACCAGGTAACCAGGCATTTGGTACTTTGATCCACATCAGATGTTACTGGTGGACCATACAGTGACCCTAAATTCTCAAGGAAGAATTCAACATATTTTGTTCCCACCGACACACCAACTAACATTTCTAGCATCATGCATGATCACGTGTTGACCCACGTATTGCAACAAATAACAAGTGGATACAGTTAATACCAGGCTGAGTGAGTCAGTGAATACTGCTGATTCAACAAATTTTGCTATTCATGACTGTCTGGTTGAATACTGACTCGATATGTCACATTTAATGCTGTGGATATTGCCACTCAAAACAAAGAAACCATTGTTGCAAAAAACAAGTTCTGTTCTGTGTATTTTCATGCCCAATGATTGATGCAAACATATACAGCATTCACTGTCCGCGGACATCATACAAAACTCTGTACACTTTCAGTTCCTGCCTCCGTCCCCTGATGATGAGAGTGAGTAGTGTGAGTTGAATTAAAGTCACATCGGCAGCATTCAGACACTGTAACTCCATTGTGTTTGTTTGCTGTTCTTTAACACCGCACTTGGCAATATTCAAGCCTGGACCAGACAATCCAGTGATTGACATCATGAGCATCTATCTACACAATCATCAAAGATGCCACTTTACATATGAAAAACAAATGGAACTAATTCCTATTTAACAACATTTCAACTAAACTGCAGCAGGATGATCTTAACAGGTTGAGAGAATATTGTTTAATACAACATATAGTTTGAAGGTATTTGGGTAATAAATACTCCTGTATCATAACATGGACAGAGGATAGCACTAACAAACCAGGCCTAGATTACAGTTCACAGCAAGAATATCCAATATGTCAATCTATATCTCATTGGTGGATCCAAACGAGGTGCAGGGAGTGCAGCCAAGACACGCAAGGGGTGCATCCTCCTCTTTTCTGTCACCTTGCACGTAAACCTGTGTCATCCACACTTTAGAGCTTTAGAGCTTCCAGTTTCCAGAAACTATAGAGCTTTGTATATTCCATAGGAACCATTGTGACAGTGTGCATGAGACAAGTCATTCCCCATCGTGTTGGGGATGTTGCTGTGTGTTTACTGCAAGGAAGATACAGAGGAGCTGGGAAACAGCAACATCAGTGTGCGGAATGTTCTTCTCTCTCAGCTGAAAAAATAAAAAAACGATCAGCATCTCTTACAAACCAGAGGTCAATAGAATAAGCATCAAACATACAAACGGTGTGTGATCTGAGAATTGGAATATTCAGCATGCATCATTGTCATAATCATTACAATGACAATCGGGCGGTTGGGTAGCCTAGGGATTAAAGCGTTCGCTCGTCACGCCGAAGACCCGGGTTCGAATCCCGACATGTGTACAATGTGTGAAGCCCATTTCTGGTGTCCCCATATTGCTGGAATATTTCTAAAAGCGGCGTAAAACCAAACTCACTCACTACAGTGACAATCGATTCTGAACAGCAAGCAAGACTAGCAAGGTCTATGAGGTACTAATGATCCTTTCTGTTTTTCGTTTTACAGCTTTATTTCAGCTTCATGACAGCAGGTTTCATCCAGTGATGGACATCATGATCATCGATCCAAAATTGGGATATGACATACATCCACCCAGTCTGTGAGCCTGACCACCAACCCAATCCTGTTGGTTGCCTCTTACGACAAGCATGGGTTGCTTGAGACAACTGCTAACCTGGATCATCATGGGAGCCCAGATAAGTATCGCCAGTTGACAGCGTGACATGTTACTGTACAGGGCAGTCGCCTGTTATGGCAAGCATGGGTTGCTGAAGACCTATTCTACCCCGGATCTTCGCGGGTCAGGTGCATGCAAGGAGATACCTGTGTGCTTGCTCCCTCTTCCACTCCTCCAGCTTCTGTCTGATGGCCTTCTGTCGCTCCTCGTTCACCTTCTCCTCCTCCTCAACCTGCACCTTCACCTGCTGCCACTTCTGCACCAGCGACGACACGTTCTTCTTCTTCAGCGACAGGCTGCTGCTGCTGATGGACTGCAACACAAACATTCGATGATCAACACACAACATCCAGGCTTCAACACACAACATCCAGGCTTCAACACACAACATCCGGGCTTCAACACACAACATCCAGGCTTCAACACAAAACATCCAGGCTTCAACATACAACATCAGGACATCAACACACAACATCCAGGCTTCAACACACAACATCCGGGCTTCAACACACAACATCAGGACATCAACACACAACATCCAGGCTTCAACACACAACATCCAGGCTTCAACACACAACATCTGGGCTTCAATACACAACATTCGGGCATCAATACACAACATTCGGGCTTCAACACACAACATCCGGGCATCACCACACAACATCCAGGCTTTAACACACAACATCCAGGCTTCAATACACAACATCAGGCCATCACCACACAACATCAGGGCATCAACACACAACATCAGGGCATCAACATTCAACATCAGGGGATCACCACACAACATTAGGGCATCAACACTCAACATCAGGCCATCACCACACAACATTAGGGCATCAACACTCAACATCAAGGGATCAGCACACAACATTAGGGCATCACCACACAACATCAGGGCATCAACACACAACATCCGGGCTTCACCACACAACATCCAGGCATCACCACACAACATGCGGGCATCACCACACAACATCAGGGCATCACCACACAACATCAGGGCATCAAAATACAACACCAGGACATCAACACACAACATTAGGGCTTCACCACAAAACATCAGGGCATCAACACACAACATCAGGCCATCAACACACAACATCAAAGCATCAACACACAACATCCGGGCTTCACCACACAACATCAGGACATCAACACACAACATCAGGACATCAACACTCAACATCAGGGGATCACCACACAACATTAGGGCATCACCACACAACATCAGGGCATCAACACACAACATCAGGGGATCACCACACAACATTAGGGCATCAACACACAACATCAGGCCATCACCACACAACATCAGGGGATCACCACACAACATTAGGGCATCAACACACAACATCAGGGCATCAACACTCAACATCAGGGGATCACCACACAACATCAGGGCATCAACACTCAACATTCTCAACATCAGGACATAGACACAGCATACACCTATTCTGCCCTGGAATCACTACAGGTGGGACAAGTACAGCCACAACAACTGGTCAAACATGGCTCACCTTATCTTTCTTCTTCTTTTTTTTCTCCTTCTGGCCTTTCTCTGCTTCTGGCTGTGCAGGTGGTGCAGGCAGGGGAGCAGGAGGTTCCACCAAGGAGGTGCTCGAGATCTCCTCACTTACAGGAGTGCTGGCGAACATGTCAATGGGTAAAGAGCTTGGGGGAACAGAACTTGGCGCCACGATCTCAGTTACAGGCTGGGATGTGATCACTGCTGGAGCTGCCGCAACCGATGAAGGAGCTGCTGCAGTTGCTGAAGCTGAGATCAATGATGAAGCTGCAGTTATTACTGAAGAGGCAGATATTGATGAAGATGAGGCAGCAACATTGAGTTGAGGAGCCCGGTATATCACTGGAGCACTCTCCAGAGCTTCTGATGAGTGCTGGGAGACAGATGATATATCAGATGAGGATGAGACAGGGATGGATGGAAGAATGTAGTCTGGATGGGAGGACGTCACGCAGTCTTCAGCATCTGTTGAAGCGGGTGTTTCTGGATCATCCACATCCATGTCAGCCTCTTCTGGTGAGTCGTGATCCACGCTGTAGCTGGTGTCGTCGTCCCCTGGATAGGGTTCTGAGGGGGGCGGGGGAGGTGGGAGACCAAACAGAACTTCAGTTCCTGGGGGTGGGGGCTCTCCAGGAAACACAGGTAAGTCTTCTTTCAGAGGTTCGGAAGGTTCAGACGGTTCCAGCTCTGGGGGCTTCGGTGGCTCAGAGGGCATTTCTGTAAAGGATAAGACACTTAGTTATCACCATATTTATACAAGGATCCAACCACATAATATCCTGGGGAACAGGCCTGGGATTTTTTTAAGAATCAGGATATATTTTTTGGTCACAGCTTCAAAACATTCAGTTGTTTTCTCTAAAAGGAGTTGAACGCATTTGTTTGAGCCATGGAATATCACGGATAACAACTTGTTCCTTCATCAGGTGAATTCACGTCATGGCATAGTAACTTTACGTCATAAACAAACATTTCCATATCAGTGAGTGAGTTAAAGTTTAACGTCACATCAGCAGTATTTCAGCCATATCGTGACCTTTTCCATATCAACAAATTGGCAATATTTCTCAACAGGTTTGACTTCTGACAATTTACCATTTCATACAAAAGAAAGACCATTTGTTGAATTTTACTTTTTGACTTTATGAACTAGACTAGACTATGGCAGCTCCAGAGCCGATAACCTTTGTGGGCTAGTGAAAATGAAATGAACTTTCTTACCCTGATTACAAGTAAATGTTTAACCATCAAAGATTATTGCCCAGGACCTATCACAGCTAGAAATGAGCAAACCAGATTTCCACAAGTTTTGTAAGTTGTATTTACTGAAATAAACCTTACCATCTGAACTATCTGGAGCCATGGGCTCACCATCAATCTGGAGAAAAGAAACAAACAGAAGGTTACAAACATAACCCGAAACAACAATCTATGGCTCCTCGATGCAGAGCTCCAAATAAGCTGTGTATCTGCGTAAAATACGCATCAGAAATGCAGAAATACGCAGTAAAATATAATCCATGCGTTTCAAATATGCAACGAACATTACAGATACGCTACAAAAATAAAATTTGTGCGTATCATCAAAATATCGTGAAGTAACCCTGTGTATTTGATTAGCAAATCAGCAACTTATTTTGAAATTATAAACGGGCATTCCGTCAACCTTGCCAAACTCCACGATGACAGTTACATCATGATCGTTTGCCGTCACACTTTCTTGTGGAAGTATCGTGGTATTTTTGAGTCCTATAAAGCTCTAGAACCCACACGACACCAGTTTGCAGGGACTAGATGAATAGTGTTTTTAAATATTTAACTTAAATACCCACATGTGTAAAAACTAGTGGGTAACAGAAATTTGAATACCAAGATAGAATTACTGATACCCAATGATTTTAAAATGCATGGGTAAAATACCCACAACACCAAAAGTAACTGGAGCTCTGTCGATGGTATCTGGTTGAACTTGAGTATTAATTCCACGTGAGCCTGCAGGTTACAAAATCGATAGGAAAGAGGTCACAGACTTACGACACACATTTGACTCACCAATTCTTTCAAATATTTTTGTGACTGTTACAATGTCAGTATTCACAAGAAATGGTGATCGCAATGATGAATTTTATGAATATTGTGCTAAGTTCATACACTGAGATCCCATGCTGCAGTTTAACATGGATACCCCACTCAGACACAGTATACTGACCAGTCCTTGTTTTAGCCCCTTAATGCCAAATGCCAGGCAGGGTAACAAGAAGTACCATCTTTTAACATCTTGTGGTATGACTCGGCAAAAGATAGAACCTCCGGCCGGACGGAAGCTCTACCAATAGACCACCGATGCCTTGTCCATTCTCACACATGGTTCTTCAAACATAAAGGCTACCTACTGAATTTGCAAGATTGTCTTCCTCATTAGGCGGGGTGACGTTTTCTGTTGTCGTCGGTGGAAGCTGGGGGCCATACAACACTGGCTCGTCCTCATCAGGGGGTAGAGGTGGGGGTGGGGGCTTTGGTTTCGGACTCGGTGGGGCTACGTCAGGAATGGCTGGCTCATTGGAAGACGACACTTCGGACTGGCTACTGGGAACTGATTTGGCTGCAGGTGTTGCCTCGGGGTAATCCCACTGAGATTCGCCATTTTTCTCATTGGTGTAGAAGTAACGTCTGAAATTTCTACATGGGAAAATTCCACGCAGAAAAAAATGTAAAGGTCAATTTCTGAAGTTGAGAAATGTTCCTACCTGAAATACAAGTCTGCAAGAGGTGAAGGTGAGGTTGTCGGGAACATGATGTCTGATGTTTCATACTGTGAGACTTGCCAGGCTCAACGACCGGACAACAAGACCATCATTCCTTCCAGCAACAGAAACGTGATCAGCAAGCAAAGAATTATTTTAATACTTTGCATTTTCTCATGAAGTGAGCGAGGATGGTGTATTGCTGCTGTGAACCGTATTTCAGTTTTATCACAGCCTGTCTGCTCGGTGGGGGAGTGAAGCCCCAAGTCTTGCAGGTCTCAGACGTTTACCACTTTGGTGAGTCTGGCATGGTGCTGACAAATCGAGAAACATAATCAAGGCACATCTGGGATTCAAACCCACGATCACAGGTTTCTGGCACGCCTAAGGGATGCAACTCTGCACAGTGCATTGTGGTTCCTTAGACGACTGGGCCACCCCTTTCTCGTAGGAACATTTTGTTGGCCTTTAGGGACAGATGTTAATAAGTGACGAACTTCACTCACAGCTATATATTACAGCAACTATTTGGATCATTTAATAAAAAATGACCAAGTAAGTCGACAGGGTGGTATGCTGCTGTTTGCTTTATTTCTGCAATCACACGGTGGTGACACCAAGAATGGGCTTGACACATTACCCATCTGGGGAACTAAACCCTGGTCTTCACGTGACAAGCAAACGCTTCAACCATTAGGCTACCCCATCGCCATTTATGTACCAGAAAGGTGAATCTTATCTTAAATCAATGTTAGAACAGAGAATAAAGATGTATTTCATATCAATTTCCACATGCATATCTCCATACATGATTAAAAAACTGATCAGATCAAAACATGTTGAATTTTGTTATTTCGGCTCAAATCGTTACAAACAGTTTTTTTGAATTTTACATTTGCCAAAATGTTGATGGTAATTTTCAAAATCTTGTGTATCATAAACTATCATTGAGTACACTGATAAACAAATATAAAAAAGATGACAGGGAGACATTAGAACGCTGAAAAATAAACTCCAGGATATCTCAGAAGTGTATCTGGCCCATTCATCCATTCCATCCATACTGTAATAACTTTGAAATTTATTTTCCAAGAAATTTCAAAAGAAAAATTGATGCCAAACAGCAGATTTACATCAATGAAAGAAACCAAACTCTCCTTCCCTTGTCAGAACTATAACCCAGATTTTGTCTTGAATTTGGACTTAAATGCATCAACAAATTAACATAAAAATAGTGCCAGGCACTGTAGCTCACCCGGACATGTTGTCAAAAGTTTACAATGTCAACGAAGACTAACACTCAACTGAAGTTGCTGAGCACCAATATTCAAATAGCGTCGGCATAAATACAGAGGACTAAAAAGCTAACATTAAATATTTTAAACAAACTTTGATGTCGTTAATAAGTATTAACATCTATGTTAAAAAGTCTGCTTCCTCGCACTGTCAATTTCAGAAGAGAAGACGTTTACTGAGTGAACAATGAATTTTGAGAGAACGAAAGATTCATGGACATAAATAGGTTTTCAGTTTGACCTCTGTGGTTTCAGAGGAGGAGGTGCTTACCGCTGACACTGACACAGATGTCGATGTCAGACATGCAGGCCATGCCCAAAGCTCACACAACTTTCAGTTCAGTGAGCTCAAACTTGTTCATAACGGTAAAACTGTGAGAATTGAAAATGACACATTACAGCAAATTGTGCTTGTCCTAAGATGACTTTATAGAAAAGTAACCAAGGTAACAATGCCACATACACCCAACAAATCTTAATGAAGCTACATATTATTACAGTAGAAAAACAATAGAAAAAAATATAATTACTTGTTTCTTTCATAATTACGTCAACTTAATGTATTTCATTGAGCTTCACAAACTATATCCCACAGGATCCTATGGCCGTGTTGTTGGTCAGCAGGACACCTCGACCAGGTGAGCTACCTGACACGCCTACTGTCATGCACAACATGTAGAATATTTGTCCCAAATCTGATGATACTAAAACAAAGTGCAATGGGAGCTTGTGTACATCAAAATTCTGGTTTCTGTCACAAGAAACACTGCATAAGGCCAAAAATAAAAACTGTTTCCTCCAGCTGAAGTCGGGTTATTGGGTCTTATTAACTCTTTTTCTAAAACGGTAATTAGAAGTATGCCAGTAAAAATCTAACTGATTTCAAATGAAGACAATGACAAGGTTAGTTTAGTGACATTCAACAAGGTTACTCTAGTGGCATAATATATGGACAATACCAGGATGGTGATAAACGCTATGGCTCTACTCAAGAAAAAGAAGTTGCGAGCTCCAAATTGGGGTTGGACAGGATACCAGAAACACCTATTTCATCTTGGGCCTGAACCTGACTTCCAAACTTATGATACAAAAAAATGATAAAATATAAAAAAAACTATTCCTACTTCACAGAATTTAAAACAAATTATTTGTGTGTAGGTAAGGTTCCATCATGGTGATAATCGTAGAAATAGATTGAATCAATTGAACACAGAGCTCATAGAAACCATTCACCGATTCCTGGCACTCCCTCTCACTGGAACCAACATACAATTCTGAGATACCTGGAACAAACCACACAGACTGAAGGACAGAACAAATCCAATTTATTCCATTTGTAAGGCATATTCGAAAGTTTCAATAATTGGGATATAAATTTTGTCGCAGAATAAACATTTCTCTCCAACAGGACACTCGGAATGCTGCTTTTCCCATTGGTATTAAAATGATCACAGTTTCAACAGAAGAATATGCCTTCAAAAAATGATACAACCGGCACTTGTCTAACAATGATAAATGTTGATTTATTTTGGCCTACATAATCAAGGCTTTAAAGTCCTCGAGTGAATCACAGGAAGGCTTCATCATATAACTGGTCCATGAAGCGGGCAATGAAGGCTTTCTGCATCCCCATTTCATTCCTACATCTCTACTTGTCCAACATCGGCAGCTTGGCATCCATTGACTTGGTCCCTCTTCATCAACACAACCACTTTGACGCTTTGCTTTGTTCATTTACTTTAGTTCATATGGCTTAGTTCATTGACTATAGTTTAGCCTTTTAGTTAATGCATAGGCAGATCACACGGCCATGGTGAGTGTCACTCCTTAGCCTTTCTTAACATGCAGTCAAAGCAGTGAACCTGACACAGATTCGTTTGCACAAAGAGACCCTCCTTATGACACATTTAACACTGAAATAGAGAGCTGATTAGGCAAACACAAGCCTGTAATGAAAGTTGGATTAATCATCTTATTCTAACATGTCCTAACAGTATACGCATGTAAAATGTAAAACATAATCTTCAACACAGGGCCTACTCGCACAATGGCATCTTATCGCTGCAGCTACTGTGCACCTAGAGTTCGAGATAGCTTTGCGACTGATACTAAATATCTGATTCATTCTGGGATTGGTCATATCCAACCAGTCTGAAGCTTATTTTGGACTGGTGGTCATAAGTAAAATAACAATATTTTTTTAGATCATCAGTCATCCCCCTGAAATTTCGGAAGTTTCGGAATAACAGAATAAACAGTAAATTTGAAGTAGGAAACAGAATGCGTAATACAAATTTAATTGTCAGGATCTTTTTGGATTGATGGTTTCTACTTTGTCTTATTCATTAAAACAACACTTCATCCATCTGCTATCTCAAGTCTTGAAGACCTCGATCAACCCACCAAAAAGTAATTACCCTAATCACGAAATCTAATATCTCAATTTCACACAAGCCATAGCCATTCTGAAAATAGGCAGCAAATCGTGAAGTCTAATCTCTGTTTTCTTAAAATCATTATCAACTGAGAAAACACACTGTCTACAGGAGATATCTGTCCAGAGATCTAAAACAGGTCAATAGTAGATAAAAGATTTGTTCTCCAACTCACCACCCCTGGTTGTCTCCCCTGTTGCCGGGCCTGGTTGTCTCCCTTGCGGACTCTCCCACCATCTTGAAGTGGCCAGGCTTCGTTTGATACCTTGATGCACTGTTCACTATCTCACAACTCTCTCACAACAGTTTCAGCCACATAACACTGTGAAGGCAGCAGTATGGACCAGGCTCATTGCCAAGAAACAAATCTCCCTCCATGTGGGAGAGAAATTTGGAAGTTTGATAACTGCCAAAATTTTGTCAAAGGTGACCCAAATTGCAAGTCTGTTTGAGCCAGTGGGGTGGCAGACTTGAACGTCATGGCATTTTCTGCTTTGATTTCTTAAAACTTTTGCTTTGGTCCATACACGCCTGCATGTATCAATGAAACACGAAGATAGGAAAAGTCTTTCGTACCTGTCCCAGTGGCACGAAAATCCAGCGGGCACTGCACTCTGTTCGTACTGCTCCAATTGCCTGTTGGCTTCACGTAGACGACATAGAAAATACTCTGTGTCCAGGCCACCATCCTGCCAGTCACGGAAGCGAGTCTGAATATAAACGACAAACTTGAAGGATACTGTACTAATCACCCTGGAAACTTCAACAGGTGAGTGAGTGACTGTGGATTTATGCCATTCTTAGCAATATTCCAGCAATATCATGGTGGGACACCAGAAATGGGATTCACACAATCAAACCAGGCTCTTCGACAAGACGAGTGAACGCTTTAACCACTAGGCTACCCGACCGCCCCAATACTTCAACAAAAACCTGTCAAAGGGTATTTAATAAATTTGTTGTCAGAGATCGAGCAGTAGAGAACAAACACAGTTCGAGCGTCAATGATACTAAAATCTTATTCGGTCAATAGTAACCGTGCAGTTATCTACCCTTCTACACTGTTGTTTCTTCTGTACAAAAGTCTGCAAAATCTTCAATACTTGAAAATGAACTGTCATGAAAATTCACACAGGTTGCTTCAGACAATTGGTCTAGAAATTGGCCAGGGTGCGCTTCTTGAAGCAGGTTGTATAATACGACAAATACAGCATTACGTTATTGAATATTCAGTGGCCCAAACAAACAACAATAAAAAACAAAACCAAACCCTTGTCATTTTACAAAAATGGCTAACCTTGGCCTGAGGTCTTCATGGTATAACGGGGCCACGGGGGGCCCAGTCGTCTGAAGCGGCGCAATACACTGTGCAGAGTTGCGTCCTTTTGGCACGCCAGAAACCTACAATTGTGGGTTCGAATCCTGGTTCACCCCGATTATGTTTCTAGGTTTGTCAGCACAATACGGGTGCTCGTGGGTTTCACCGAAGTGGTAAACGTCTCAGACCTGCATCACTTTGGGCGTTCCTCACACATTAAACTGACACACTGCGATATTATATAACTCGAATACTGTTAAAAGCGGCGTTAAACCCAACTCACTCACTCATGGTATAAAAGTCACACAAGTTTTGTTCATCCTATTAAAGGATCTTGTGAAAGGCAGATCTTACTGAACATGTGAAGAACAAGAAGCTATTTCTACAAGTTAAAAATGCATGCACAAAAGTGTGCAATAGACACAGGAAATTGTGCCACAAGTCACCTGAATTATGAAGAAATTTGTTTATGACGCTCAAACCTTTTGATGTGACAAACATCAATAGTGAGTGAAGCAACATAGGTGCAATAGATAAGTTCCAATCAGTACCAATCAATATTCTTCGAACCTTGAATTTTGTCATAGCCACTATCATTCACACAATGTGTCCCCTTTCTGCACTGGTTCTTGAGAATATGACCTATATTTTAACTATCAGTAAAACTCCTTAGCATCAAGATTATCTTAACGAACTCATTCTTACAAAAATATGATCACCATGGGTCATGTACCATTTGAGTAATCTGTTAACATAGTGAGTGAGTGAGTGAGTATGGTTTTACGCTGCTTTTAGCAATATTCCAGCAATATCACGGCGGGGACACCAGAAATGAGCTTCACACATTGTACCCATGTTGGAAATCGAAGCCGGGTCTTCGGAGTGACGAGCAAAAGCTTTAACCACTAGCCTACCCGACCGCCTCTCTGTTAACACAAGAAAGACATCCTCCTCAGAGGGCTGCAGGTACCCTATCCCTGCCAAAGTCTAAAGCATGAATATTTCAGCTCTGAAGTCAGGGGACTTAACCATCCTCCTACTCATCATCAACGTACCTGCAACTCGAGGAGGAGCACCTGCAGTTTGGACAAGCCTTTCTTGGTGACCTCGAGGAACTCCAGCTTGCCCAGGGCAATGTTGGCCACATCCTCCACATCATCCTGCGTACACACAACATACAACGTGAGACATTTCAGGTGGCTTGGGTTCAGGTCTCCAGATCATAGTTTGAGCCACTGAATATTTACTACTTCTCATTCACATTGGAATTGATAATTTTCCATGGGTATTCACATTATTTTTATTTTTACTCCCTTTGGTCCAGTCTGTTGGGTACTTTAATACCACTGAGCATGCTGAGTAGACAGTTTTTCAGTTTGAGTGCAAGTGTGTAACATGTTGCATAGACGCACAGCAGTGATACACATGTCTAAGCATGTGTCTGAGCACAATTGTCTGAACATGTGCCTGAGCATGGGTGTCTGAGGAGTCATGAGTGTCTGAGGATTCATGAGTGTCTGAGGATTCATGAGTGTCTGAGGATTCATGTGTGTCTGAGGATTCATGAGTGTCTGAGGATTCATGAGTGTCTTCATGTGTCTGAGGATTCATGAGTGTCTGAGGATTCATGTGTGTCTGAGGATTCATGAGTGTCTGAGGATTCATGTGTGTCTGAGGATTCATGAGTGTCTGATGATTCATGTGTCTGAGGATTCATGTGTGTGAGGATTCATGAGTGTCTGGGGATTCATGAGTCTCTGGGGATTCATGAGTGTCTGAGGATTCATGAGTGTCTGGGGATTCATGAGTGTCTGGGGATTCATGAGTGTTTGGGGATTCATGAGTGCCTGCATGTGTCTGAGGATTCATGTGTGTCTGAGGATTCATGAGTGTCTGAGGATTCATGAGTGTCTGGGGATTCATGAGTGTCTGAGGATTCATGAGTGTCTGAGGATTCATAAGTGTCTGAGCATTCATGCGTCTGAGCATTCATGAGTGTCTTCATGTGTCTGAGGATTCATGTGTGTGAGGATTCATGAGTGTCTGAGGATTCATGAGTGTCTGGGGATTCATGAGTCTCTGGGGATTCATGAGTGTCTGAGGATTCATGAGTGTCTGGGGATTCATGAGTGTCTGGGGATTCATGAGTGTTTGGGGATTCATGAGTGCCTGCATGTGTCTGAGGATTCATGTGTGTCTGAGGATTCATGAGTGTCTGAGGATTCATGAGTGTCTGGGGATTCATGAGTGTCTGAGGATTCATGAGTGTCTGAGGATTCATAAGTGTCTGAGCATTCATGCGTCTGAGGATTCATGAGTGTCTGAGGATTCATGTCTGAGGATTCATGTGTGTCTGAGGATTCATGAGTGTCTGAGGATGTATGAGTGTCTGAGCATTCATGCGTCTGAGGATTCATGTGTGTCTGAGGATTCATGAGTGTCTGAGGATTCATGTCTGAGGATTCATGTGTGTCTGAGGATTCATGAGTGTGAGGATTTATGAGTGTCTGAGGATTCATGACTGCCTGCATGTGTCTGAGGATTCATGTGTCTGAGGATTCATGAGTGTCTGAGGATTCATGTGTGTCTGAGGATTCATGAGTGTCTGAGGATTCATGGGTGTCTGAAGATTCTTGAGTGTCCGCATGAGTCTGGGCTTGAATGTGAGGATTCATGAGTGTCTGCATGTGTCTGGGCATGATATGTGCTTTATATCATCTTTATTTTTACTCCCTTTGGTCCAGTCTGTTGGGTACTTTAATACCACTGAGCATGCTGAGTAGACAGTTTTTCAGTTTGAGTGCAAGTGTGTAACATGTTGCATAGACGCACAGCAGTGATACACATGTCTAAGCATGTGTCTGAGCACAATTGTCTGAGCATGTGCCTGAGCATGGGTGTCTGAGGATTCATGAGTGTCTGAGCATGGGTGTCTGAGGATTCATGAGTGTCTGAGGATTCATGGGTGTCTTCATGTGTCTGAGGATTCATGAGTGTCTGAGGATTCATGTGTGTCTGAGGATTCATGAGTGTCTGATGATTCATGAGTGTCTGGGGATTCATGAGTGTCTGAGGATTCATGAGTGTCTGAGGATTCATGAGCCTCTGGGGATTCATGAGTGTGAGGATTCATGAGTGTTTGGGGATTCATGAGTGCCTGCATGTGTCTGAGGATTCATGTGTGTCTGAGGATTCATGAGTGTCTGAGGATTCATGAGTGTCTGGGGTTTTCATGAGTGTCTGAGGATTCATGAGTGTCTGAGGATTCTTGAGTGTCTGAGCATTCATGCGTCTGAGGATTCATGTGTGTCTGAGGATTCATGAGTGTCTGAGGATTCATGTCTGAGGATTCATGTGTGTCTGAGGATTCATGAGTGTCTGAGGATTTATGAGTGTCTGAGGATTCATGAGTGCCTGCATGTGTCTGAGGATTCATGAGTGTCTGAGGATTCATGGGTGTCTGAAGCTTCTTGAGTGTCCGCATGAGTCTGGGCTTGAATGTGAGGATTCATGAGTGTCTGCTTGTGTCTGGGCATGATATGTGCTTTATATCGTCTGTCAACTCTATCCCCGCTGTACAGTGGTGTCTGGCATACCTTGACCTTGACGATGTGCGGCACGGGGACCTCCTTTGGCTGCTCCTCCTCCGTGGGCTCCTCCGACTCCTGCTTCACTGGCTCTGCCGGGGGTGGGGGGGTCTTCATGCTGGCATCCTCCTCCTCACTGTCTTCATCTGGCAACACCAACACCATCGTTGTACACACACTTACTGCAGATCAATTGATAGACTAACATTCCCGGAAGTAAAGTTATGTAAAATGTTAAAAGAAAATAGCTCAATACGGAAACCTAAGTACTGGCGACTAGAGCTGAGAAGGGGATGAGTACTGGCTACTAGAGCTGGTAAGGGGATGAGTGATGGCTGCTACAGCTGGGAAGGGGATGAGTACTGGCTACTAGAGCTGAGAAGGGGATGAGTATAGGATGCTAGAGCTGGGAAGGGGATGAGTATAGGCTGCTAGAGCTGAGAAGGGGATGAGTATAGGATGCTAGAGCTGGGAAGGGGATGAGTACTGGCTACTAGAGCTGAGAAGGGGATGAGTATAGGCTGCTAGAGCTGAGAAGGGGATGAGTATAGGCTGCTAGAGCTGAGAAGGGGATGAGTACTGGCTACTAGAGCTGGTAAGGGGATGAGTATAGGCTGCTAGAGCTTAGAAGGGGATGAGTATAGGCTGCTAGAGCTGGGAAGGGGATGAGTACTGGCTACTAGAGCTGAGAAGAGGATGAGTACTGGCTGCTAGAGCTGAGAAGGGGATGAGTACTGGCTGCTAGACCTAAGAAGGGGATGAGTGTAGGTGGCTAGAGCTGAGAAGGGGATGAGTGTAGGTGGCTAGAGCTGAGAAGGGGATGAGTATAGGCTGCTAGAGCTGAGAAGGGGATGAGTACTGGCTGCTAGAGCTGAGAAGGGGATGAGTATAGGCTGCTAGAGCTGAGAAGGGGATGAGTATAGGCTGCTAGAGCTGAGAAGGGGATGAGTACTGGCTGCTAGAGCTGAGAAGGGGATGAGTACTGGCTGCTAGAGCTGGGAAGGGGATGAGTACTGAGTACTGACTACTAGAGCTGGGAAGGGGATGAGTACTGGCTGCTAGAGCTGAGAAGGGGATGAGTACTGGCTGCTAGAGCTGAGAAGGGGATGAGTACTGGCTGCTAGAGCTGAGAAGGGGATGAGTGTAGGTGGCTAGAGCTGAGAAGGGGATGAGTACTGGCTGCTAGAGCTGAGAAGGGGATGAGTACTGGCTGCTAGAACTGAGAAAGGGATGAGTACTGGCTGCTAGAGCTGAGAAGGGGATGAGTGTAGGTGGCTAGAGCTGAGAAGGGGATGAGTGTAGGTGGCTAGAGCTGAGAAGGTGATGAGTACTGGCTGCTAGAACTGAGAAGGGGATGACAATGGAATGGCGGTGACTGTTTTATTAAATATCTGCTCTGGGATCCAATAGAGATCTATGGTAACAACAAGTACCATCTAGTAATGTCCTTTGGTATGACGCGGCTGGGTATTTAACCCTGGACCTTCCACCCTCTCGGTGGACGCTCTGCCACTAGACCACAGACGCGGTCCACTGATATTATGAACAATGTCCTACATTAAAGGAGTGCATTCAACCAAGTCACCGAGTCTGACCACCCCAGGCTGCTGGGTATCTAACTGGAATCCCCACAAGGCTGATCAATGATTGAGATGTGACTGCTCTGGTGTGAACATTATCGTTGAGAGCGATAACCAGCACCATATAACTGCAAATACTGACCATATGCTGCCACAAGCCTTGCCTTCTTAGGCTGGCTCTCTGCTGGAAACGTCTTCTCTTCTGGTTCTCCGGAATTATGGCGCGAAGACCGTTTCTGTTTGGACTCGGATTTGTGTCTTGTCTCTGACTTGTCGTGCTTGTGTCGAGATTCCGACTTGTGGGAGTCCGACCGATGCTTGTCTCTCTTCCTGTCTTTATCTCTCCTGTCGTGTTTCTTGGATTTGGAGTGTTTGCTGTCTTTGGTTTCAAGTCTGTTGAGTTTCTTCAGTTCAGCCTGAAACAGATATATAGGATGTTGCTGAAAAGTTTACCTATTTCTACACGCCGGGACATTTTGACATTTGAAACCTTCGGCTACTTTTAGTGTTAGACATTGCAAGTGGCTTGTGTTCATGGGTTTCTCTATACTGTATTTAACAGGGCTCCAGATAATTATTGGTGCTATTGTGTATTTACTCACAAGTTTTTTTTTCACACGGGTATTGGTATTTCTTAAATAATTCTGCTTAAAATGTTGTTTTAGGTTTTGGTTTGTTTTTGTTTTTTTGAATGCTGCACTCAGCAATATTCCAGCTATATGACAACGGTCTGTAAATAATCGGAGTCTGGACCAGAAAATCCAGTGATTGACATCATGAGCATTGATCAACGAAATAAGGATACAATGACGTGCATCAACCAATGACATATCTGTTTGTGTGCAAGACATAAGCCCTCCGGAAACGAGCACTATCGCTATTTTCAGCCTAAGTCAAAGTCGTTGCTACAGAAACTCGAAAAATAATTTTTTAAAAAGCCCAAACTATCAAAAGGCACCAGTTTACCACTAGACCTATCTATGTGCCAAATTTGGTGAAGAAATATTCTATGGTTTTCCAACAAGCATAGTCGCCTTTAATGCCTTTTTGGCAATGTGTGATGTGTGATTCCTGTAAATGAAGATCTGAGAATATAGACTGGAATGCAAAGAGTTGATACATTTAGTATTTATGCAGAGAGTTGTCATGCTATTGAGTATTTAAATGCCAGCAACTCAAAATTGATCAGGTAATGGTGATATACTTTACTTATTTTATGCAAATACGCAGCTTATTTCGAGAAATATTCAATGGTT
The DNA here is from genome assembly GCF_022045235.1 of Haliotis cracherodii. Lineage (NCBI taxonomy): Eukaryota > Metazoa > Mollusca > Gastropoda > Lepetellida > Haliotidae > Haliotis > Haliotis cracherodii. The sequence continues at coordinate 7,170,233 of NW_027266270.1, forward strand.
TTCAAGATCTGCTCCGGAAAGGAACACTACCACCATTTTCAATCTTAATCAAAGTCGTTGCTACGGAAACTTGAAAGATAAATTTTTCACAAATACCGACGGACAGCACATATTTCTATATCCCCTTCCACTTCGTGGCAGATAAAAAAATAGCGGCTACACTGAAAAAATGACTGTATTCAAAGGTGATGGAGGAATGTGAAGCTCTGCTGATGCAGTCTGAGGTTCTGCTACTCACTGTCTTGCGCTCCAGAGCCAGCTCCAGAGCTGCATCAATGTCATCGATGTCGAAGTCCTCTTCCTCCCCCTCCTTACCACCTTCCTTCTTCACTCCATTCTTTGGCAAGCTGACTCCATTTCCATGGTTACTGTCCTTGTCTTCACTCTTCTTTCCCTCTTTCTTCAAAACACTACTGCCACCAGTCTGATCCTTGCCACCCAAAAGTTCAGACACAAACATGTCCACCTCCAGAATATTGGGGTTCTGCTTTGAGGCAACCTCTTCCTCTGGTTTTTGAGGTTTGGTACTTGCAACGTCCATACTCTCTGGAAGAACAGGCCCATATGTCTTTTTGGACTTTTTGAGTTTGGATTTAAGCTTTTCAGAATCCTCTGGTTGTGGAGAGTCTACTCTAGCAGGTGGAAGCTGTGGTCCCACAATCTGGCTTGGGCTGGAAGATTTGGAATCCTGTTCTGTAAGGGGAGGTAACTGTGGAGCAATGGCCACAGGGTCACTCACTTCCTCCTTTTCTTGTTTTTTTCCATTTTGCTGGGACTGTTGATTTTCACTGAAAAGAAAGTATTATGCATTTATGTCTGCTCTGCAGGGTTTTACCTGATGCGTAATTCCTGAGTACTTGACGCAATAATTTACTGTTATACTCACAAAAGTCTTTGATACTAGGAATACATGGCAAAACTGACACAATATATTTGATATGGAAATCTAAATTTAGACTCACTGTTTACAATATTTTGGAAAGAAATACTACTTCGCTTAATATAACAAATCGCCAAACTGTCGGAAACAAGAGACATCAGGAGATGACATATCCCCATGGTCTCGTGCGATTCGGAAATGGAGTTTGGCTAGTTATACCCCCTTGGATACTTTGGATCAGTGAAGAAAACAAATAATGCAGTTCAGGATTTTTCAATATGCACAATCATCAAAAAGTACCAATTCATCACTAGAATGATCTGTATCATGTGTATAGAAAGTCTCGTCCTGAAATATTCACCGGTTTTGGAGTTTGCTCTGAAATGAGCACTACCCTCATTTTCAGTAAAGTCTACCTTGTCGTCATAAAAACATAAAAAGATATAAAAAATAAAAATCCCAAATCATCAAAAGGCACCAGTTCACCACTTGACTGATCTGTATAGCAAGTTTCATCTAGAAATATTCAATGGTTCTGGATTCCAGGTTCTGCTCAAGAAACAAGCACTACCATCAGTGAAGTCCACCTTGTGGTCACAAGAAGAACTGACCACTTTGGTAAACCCATGAGCACAGGAATGGCGCTGACAAGGCGAACCATCGATCTCAGGTTTCTAGCAAGCCTAAGCTGGGGCCCAGGGTATTTGAATCTAAGGTCCCCCTAACTTTTTAACTTCATCAAGCAGATAACAAATACAAAGAGCACTCATAAATCTTACCTGGCAGTCTTCTTGGCCTCGAGTCTCTTGCGGACATCCTCGGGTATGCGTGCCAGTTTGTCCTCGTATTCCTTCATCAACAGGAGATACTGTGTATAGTCCATGGGGATCGTCCATGTCACCTCGTTCGTCACGTAGTTCCAGTAGTAGATGTACTTGGTGTTCTCGTCCTGACACTGCTGCCACACAGACATCGGGGCTGGCAACACAATACTCTGTATCAATACTACCCGTGAAGATCCAGGTTAGAATAGGTCTTCAGCAACGCATTCTTGTCGTAAAAGTTGACTATGCGTGGATTGATGCTCATGATGTTAATCACTGGATTGTCTGGACCAGACTTGATATTAACAGACCACTGTCATACAGCTGGAATATTGCTGAGTGCAGTGTTAAAAAAAAGAAAAAAGAAACCTATTTCAGAAATTAACTGAGACCAATTCTGTAAATCTCTAAAAAAACGTAGACACGCTTTTGTTTGTTGTATGATGACACACTCCGCAAGATAGCAACTGATGGCAGACAGTACATGATTTAGTCTGAACCAGACAATCCAGTGATTGATACTATGAGCAACAATCTATGCTCTTAATTATGTTGACATAATAAGTCTAGCTTATTTCAGAGGTTTTCTGAAGCGTTTTTTCTCATTTTTGAATATCTTTGATTGAAGCTGAATACTAAGGTGGTGTAGATAGATACAGTACAAGTTAGACTTTAAAAAAACAGTAATTGACTTGCCCACAGTTACCTTTTTACAGCATTAGAAACTAACAATTGTAGTCCACTAGTCCTCAGAATTGATAAAATATAGAAAAACCCTTATAAATGGCAAATTAATAGTAGTCCTTACAATGCCTTAACTATTGGGCAGTTTGGCAAGGGCTACAGCACTAGGGCCAATTTCTAACTTTGTTTTACTAACACTAAAATGAAAGATTCAACAAATTTAGCCTCATGTATTTGTAAGAAAGAGAAAAGCCTAGTTTATTAATAGTGAGTGTGTGAGTGAGTATGGTTTTACGCTGCTTTTAGCAATATTCCAGCAATATATCGGCAGGGGACAAAAGAAATGGGCTTCACACGTTGTACCATGTCAGAAATTGAAACCGGGTCTTCGGCGTGACGAGTGAACGCTTTAACTAGGCTACCCGACTGCCCTACTTTAATAATAATCATACTGATAAGACACAGATATTAATAACTTTAAAATCTGAGCCAAGAAGGGCCCTATTCCCAGTCATCCTGTAACATGGTACTGAATGGTGAAGACAAGAAGGGCCCTATTCCCGATCATCCTGTAACATGGTACTGAACGGTGAAGACAAGAAGGGTCCTATTCCCGGTCATCCTCTAACATGGTACTGAATGGTGAAGACAAGAAGGGCCCTATTCCCAGTCATCCTGTAACATGGTACTGAATGGTGAAGACAAGAAGGGTCCTATAACCAGTCATCCTGTAACATGGTACTGAACGGTGAAGACAAGAAGGGCCCTATTCCCGGTCATCCTGTAACATGGTACTGAACGGTGAAGACAAGAAGGGCCTAATTCCCGGTCATCCTGTAACATGGTACTGAATGGTGAAGACAAGAAGGGCCCTATTCCCGGTCATCCTGTAACATGGTACTGAACGGTGAAGACAAGAAGGGCCCTATTCCAGGTCATCCTGTAACATGGTACTGAACGGTGACGACAAGAAGGGCCCTATTCCCCGTCATCCTGTAACATGGTACTGAACAGTGAAGACAACCTCGTACCTTCAGGCAGCTCAAACTCTTCGTCCTTTACATCCGCCATCACCTTGCTCTCTGCCGTCAGTCCCAGCACCTCCACACCACCCTTGGTGAACTTGGACATGTAGGACTTCTTGTCCCCAAGCTGCTCCGAGTCTCCCTTCACAAACATGGAATAGCTGCTTGTCTTCTTGGTTGGCTTGGGTTCGACCTTGGCTTCCTCAGCCTGGAGCCTCTGAACAGCCTTCTCTGCCATCACCTCGGCGGTCTGGTCCCGGGGGATGAAGGCTCCGGGAGGTAGCGGGATGTCGTTATGGTCCACGGCTGGGTTGTCACTTGATATGGCATTGATTTCCTGAAATAGTGAGTGAGTGAGTATGGTTTTACGCCGCTTGTAGCAATATTAAGGCGGGGGACACCAGAAATGGGCTTCACACAATGTACCCATGTCGGGAATCGAACCCGGGTCTTCAGCGTTTCAAGCGAACGCTTTAACCACTAGGCTACCTGACCGCCCCTTTCCTGAAATAACACGAAAAGATGTTACCATTATACAGCAGGGATAGACATGTCATAGTTTTCAAGTTTTCAGAAGTGACATCACCATCTCAAAATCTCTTATCACTGAGAACTTCACTTGATCATGAGTGCATAATTTGATTGGATGTCTATTGTAAGCGACATGTTAATTGGATTAGACTCCTTTCTGCAATATAGTTTCTACTTACTGCTAAGAAGTTGGCAACCTCGCAGTCCATGGCCTGGCCTTCTCCAGGATTCTTTGATTGGGGGGTTGTTTCCATAGCAACCGGAACTGGGGGCAATGTCGGTGGTGGCTCACCTGAAAACATGCAGTTCACATTATACATCAATGGAGGCTACAATAAAAATGAAAACTTTAATTATTACTTAGCATCCTACACATTTCAAATAATAAAGTGGGGTTAGCAATGATCAAGATTTTGTGTGTGTGTGTGTGTGTGTGTGTGTGTGTGTGTGTGTGTGTGTGTGTGTGTGTGTGTGTGTGAGAGAGAGAGTGAGTGTGGTGTTAATTGTGTCGTGTGTGTGCTTGTGTGAGTTGCATATTGTGTGTTGTGTGTATGTTGTGTGTGTGTGGTGTATGTTGTTGTTGTGTGCGTTGTGTTTTGTGTGTGTGTGGTGTATGTTGTTGTTGTGTGCGTTGTGTTTTGTGTGTGTGTGTTTTTTTTGTGTGTGTGTGTGTGTGTGTGTGTGCATGTGCGAGCGTTGTGTGCATTGTGTGTGTGTGTGTGTGTGTGTGTGTGTGTGTGGTATGTGTCGTGTGTGTGCTTGGGTGAGTTGCATATTGTGTGTGCATGTGTTGTGTGTCGTGTGTATCGTGTATGTCGTGTGTTGTGTGCGTAGTGTGTGTTGTGTGCATTGTGTTTTGTGTGTGTTATCTTGACTGCCATCTTTTGGTATGATGCTGTCTTGGGATCGAAAAGCCAACCTTCAGCTACCCACTTGATCATGGAGGCGGACTATTGATGAGAGACAATATGGACAGCATAACACTGTGTGATCCCACTTACATGACTGAGCTGGCTGCTGGGTAGGTTCATCTTCAGGTTCCGATTCGGAATCTGAGTCATCATAAGCACCGACCAATCTGGAGAGACCTGCCTTCTCTGAAAGTCAAAAAGAAGACAAAGTCATCAATATTGCCTGCCCTGTTAAATATGTTTTGAAAATCACAAAATAAGTATATACGAGTGTTGATTCATAAGTCTTAAACCTCAAGAGTAGAAGTAATCGTATAATAGTGAAATATTTTGTTGTGGACATTACATGATGACCTAGAGGTATAGCCACAAAAACTTGAGTCAGTGAAGCAAACTGTTTCACTGTGACAAGTCAGTGCTAAAGCAGGGTCTGTGAACTATGAAAAATGGACAAACTTTTGAGGGACGTGAAACGACTGCCTTCCAATGTTACTTAATTTGGAGTCCTCCCTGGGTGCCATTTCATGAAAGACCCTTAGCGCAACAACCAACCTCCAAAATATTCACAAAGACCCCATCGTAAACAACATCCTAACCTGTGATAGGTTAGGGACAGTTGAGTTGTAATCTTATCTTAAGACGGGTTTACGATCAGCTTAAGATGTCGATGTGAAACGGTCATAAAAATATGTCTCTATGTCATCCTAGACTGGGTAGTAGCGGATAGGAGGTCGTAGCACTAGGAGGATTTTGTGAAACGGCACCCTGGACAGGAATATCAGCAACTGTACCTTGGCTGGACTTCTCTTTCCGATCAGTGATGACTGCATCCTCTGACAGGGACTGGTACCCATAGCGAGCTAGGAAACAAACATGTTTTGTGTTTACTATGCTAACACTAACAGTTCATTTGGGGCTCATGATTCACAGATGCATAAATGCACCGCGATTGAAACCTGATGACACTGTAAACAATTCAACTTAAGGAACTTGATTTATCTTGCACCAGGTGCATGTTGACACGAAAACATAGTTGCACCTGGTCCAAAACGCTTATCAAAGTTGAAAGAAAGATGCATAATATAGTCTAAATAAATGCTCATATCTTTGTTGACGGTCATAATCTTGCATAAATTAATCATACAGTAAAATGTAATAGGAACATGTTCACATAATCTTGTAGTGCCCACAGTTTTATGACATCAATCCCAAGAAAGCATGACATGTTACACAGAACACAGAGATTAGTGGTGTACTATGGTTAGAGGTATTGTGTGTGGACACGGCTTGATAAGGCCAAGGGTCAGTCGGACACAAATTTGGTGCATAGAGACATAAATATTAGGTTGCATTTTTCAATAAAAGATTGCACTGGTGTATGTTTTATATGGCTAAATCAAACCCTATGTGTAGATGCACCAAGATAGCAATCTGATGACACTGTACACCATTCACTGATGTATAGATGCAACACGATTGTAACCTGACAGTCCTGTACACCATTCACTGATGTATAGACGCAACACGATTGTAACCTGACAGTCCTGTACACCATTCACCGATGTATAGACGCAACACGATTGTAACCTGACAGTCCTGAACATGATTCACTGATGTATAGACGCAACACGATTGTAACCTGACAGTCTTGTACACCATTCACCGATGTATAGATACAACACGATTGTAACCTGACAGTCCTGTACACCATTTACCGATGTATAGATACAACACGATTGTAACCTGACAGTCCTGTACACCATTCACCGATGTATAGACGCACCACGATTGTAACCTGACAGTCCTGTACACCATTCACTGATGTATAGACGCAACACGATTGTAACCTGACAGTCCTGTGCACCATTCACCATGTATATTCAATCAAAACGGTGTAAATTTAGTGACCCGAGAATCACAATATGCATTGACAAGTGACGTATGCAAATCGTGACAACCTACAATCTTAATGACTTCAAGAATCTTTAAGTGTGCTTCAACTAAGCAAATATATCATAAACATGATAAATATATGCCCAATAATATCCATGCATTAAACATGTCAAACAAGCATGATGGTACACCTGAATTTTCATACTTTTAGGCAAGGTAGGACTTCCCCAAATATCAACAAATATATTATCATTTTAACAATGTCTTATGCTTATCACTATTGCAATACTATAGAATATTGAAACAACCACACACATTTGAATACTTCTTTGACAAACTAATTACGTAAATCGGATGTTTAAACTTGGTTGTCTGGCAGTTGATTTTGATGCACATTTGAATAGAATTGGGTATTGGCACATCATTTTACTTTGTATATCTACCTAAGTAGCTGGAGTTTGAGCTGGAGTTGCCCAACTGAAGTCTCCGTCCACGGCCTCGACCGAAGCTGGGGTTCATGTTTTCCTCATACACTGAAAGGAGAAATAAGACATGCACTCAAAGCACTGGGAAACATTTAAGGGACTGAGCTCTGTTTCAGACTCTAAGGAGTCTGGTTCCTATTTCTTGTCTAGGTCTACTGCCTTGTGAAACTGTCAGATTTTTCAATGTGTTAGGGGTAATAATTAACTTGTTTAATGCCACACTCAGCAATATTCCACCTATAGGACGGCAAACCTGACCACTCAATCCATTTAGCCGTTTCTTACGACAAGCATATGTTGCTGGGGAACTATATTCTTACCCGGCATCCCCACCGCTCAGTACAGCATTAGAAATTGTCTTTATTGTTTAGGAAACATTTGGTTGCAGTTCCAGTTTCAGTTCAGCATTCTTAAAGTTATTTTATATTTGAAGCTTCACTTTTTTATGGAACCCACCAGTATTAAAAGTTATAGCCCTCATTTGTTTCCTCAAAAAGGGGACATAAACCTACTCTTGTTCTTCTTGTCTATATCACTGTTTTCAATTAGTACAATTGGGAATTTAGTTTGGAGTGGTTAGGAAATCTTAATACCCAATATTATAAAATTACTATTCAACCTACATGATGTACCTAAAATAAATGTATTATATACATCGGAACTACTATTCTATGTAACTATTACATTATCAAATGGTTAAAATTCAACGTAAAACTTACAGGGTTAACTCCTAATGAGGCACTCCACATAATTTTGTTACCACATGCTGAATGTGTATTCGTCTTGTGCGATCCGTGTTGACACTTCATTTATACCCGTGCAAAATAATACCGGGCATGTCATTTCCGGTTCGTCTTATTCTTTTAATTAATCATAGCCGCTATTATTTACACATAATTTTTTTTAATTTTGCGTGCAATGTTCCTGTTTTATTACAGTTGTACGTCTAATTAATATCAATGCAAAATGTAAGGATAATTCCGCCTGCAATAACAAGTTGAGTCGATGTGAATGATCGATCAGCACAAACGTCAGCCTTTACAGACGAGTCGGGAGTGGACGTGGGATGGATGCTCTGCGTTGGATCCTACTGACATATATCTGGATACTGGGCTATGCTGATTTTGTGATAATTATGTTAAGTATTGCTATCACTGGTTATTCAGATTGTTTATTTGTCGGATAAGTGCGCATTAAAGAAGGATTGCAGCTTTCATTTCAAGCAATTTTGCAGTTCGCGAAGCCCGCTCATGGCCACCCGGGAATCCCGTGAAGTCATTAGGCTACCTACTATGCTGGAGTCCAGTAGACTGGGGATCTCAGACTGTTGACATGTGGCACGATTGATTTCATTTCCAAAAATTGTACTTGAATCATATCACTGCACATACTTAGAAGGCTTAATTTATTTTACCTGTGGCACGTTTAGTGTTGATCAACAATTTATAACATTATCATGATTATCATCTGTTATTATTCTATCCACATGATCCAAACTACACACACTTCAGTCAAATATTCAAAACAGGTGCATATGTATACCTGATATACATGAACTCCATTAATTGTATTTACCACATGAAGTCACTAAATAAAATGATGGACAGTGAGACAGCACGGTTAGTGAGATCCTAGATCGCCCTGGCAATATTCAAGCAATGTGACTGCTCAGGGCATAATAAATAGGCTTCACTTATTGTATCCATGGGGAGAATAAAACACATGGTAAAAGCTTCAACCACTAGGCTTCCCCACCACTTATGTATCGTTGTATTTCACACTGGGAACTTCTGATTTCCAAGGTTTCTCACCAGGTTCACCTCACCCCCGACATCAGAAAGCTGTATCCAACTACACTAAACTACGGTTATAACGAACTCGCTTATAACGAACTGACCGATATAACAAACTTATTTTTTAGTCCTGGACATTTGTTGTACATATGCTATATATATGCTTATAACTAGGGTTATAACAAACTAAAATTAGTGGTCCCTTTGAGTTCTTTAAAACCGTAGTTTACTGTAGAACGTCTCCAAAGCAGGAAAGGGAAAATCCCTCAAATGTGCTGAACACGCTTAACTTTTTCAAAGAAGTTTTGCCCATTCAAGATGACATTCAACTTTCGTTGCAGCACAGATTATTTGACGCGCTAATGCTGATTTACGGTCATGACGCTCTTCTATTTGGGAGATGTTATCCTAGATGGCCAGTGGTATGGGAGTGAAATGAACCTGCTTATATGACATGTGTTAGACCTTATCAAAGGCTTATGACCTAACTTAACACTGGAATAGTCATTCAACTTTAACAACAGCTACCATTCTACTATTGTTTGCCTTGATATCATTTTCAAATTATTGAAAATACTCATCTCACATCTGTGAATCATCCCGACATATCCGTTAAAACAGTCTAAACTTATCAACACAATTTGCCCGTGCACGAAAACTGAGGCTTTATTTACACTTCCATGTTTGTAGGATGTATTCGCAAACATTTGCAGACACACTGAACTTACCTGTATAAAGCAATGTCACATACACTTGACGGAATGCCTTCACGAATAAAACTCGTTGTCTTGCGTAGCATTGGCTACTAAGTTGTTTTTGTTTTCGGAATCACATTGTCAAATTACAGACGCCATTTTGGATCTTTAGACATCGTGTCGGAAAGTAACGCTATTGCTGATTGGCTGGTCGAACATCCAACGATTGACTACGACACATATTTCTGTACGGCTACTTCATCGTCAGAAGCTTTTCCTAAGATTTGGCTCCAAGGCTGTGCTTAATCAAGTTAATGATAACTATTAAGTCCATAGGTGTATAGTAATTCTATCCTTAATAGGCAAGTCTAGATAAGAGGGCTGTCTAAGGACACCAGTCTCTTAAAGGGACAACGTGTTCTTATTATTTAAATAGTCTAGAAATAGAGAATCGCACACATATCATATCTATCAACACAAGTGGATAAAAGTGGATACCGTAAACGGGATTGCCTAAAAGTCGGGCCGGGCCAAGACGGGCCAAAGTTGTAATGGCTAATTACTCCATAATCGGCGACCATACCTACATATTATTGATGCAACATACACAATCACCAACTAAGAACATAATTAAGTGATTCGGAGTAAATTGCTTGAAAACCAGAAAGTGGAGCTGTGTGTAAGCGTCGCTGATCTAGTTAACATGTAAAGGGGAAGTCGTTAAACGAAATAGTATTTGAAACGAATCAAATACTTCTAGCTATCGTGATACAAGTTTCCATCTGTCGGCATAGCGTTTACATTTATAGGACAGTACTATATCAAAGTAAATACCACTTAATAATGTCACTGTTCATGGTATTTAAAGCAGACACGTTGGTTAAAGTGGACCTCTTCTCCCCATACTCTCACAAGTGTTCGGTCCGACTTGGACCGGGCTGTCAAAATCAACTAAACTTCACAGAGGTATCATCAAATGTGTTTACCTCTATAGATTAGTATTATATCTACCTATATACTACTTTATAATGTCACAGAACGCGGTACTTAAAGAAATCAAGGTGGTCAAAGTGAAGCCCTTTTCCCTCTCCATTCTGAACATAGACTCTATCAGAAGTAACTTCTTTGATAGGCATTTAGAAGTTGGAGTATTAAGTAAGGATAAGAATTTATGGATGAACAACTTCTTTATTACAATTAAGAGCGACGTTTCGGTGTAGGTTCTAACACCGTTATCAAGCAAGTGATAACGGTGTTAGATAACGGTGTTTGATAACGGTGTTAGAACCTCACTGGGTTGGTTTCCCGATGTTTTCTTATTTTTCTGATATTTCTTGCATTTAGACGGTTCATAAGTTGAATAAAACATTCCTCCTCCGTTTTGGTTCGCGGTAACAATTTCACGTGCAGTGACTGCTTTTGCCAACATTAGTATATATGAACAGGCTTTACAATTGTCTCGTTATAACGCGCCCAATGTAAATTGGATTGTTTGTTCAAATTAAACCCTCCTATTTACATTTTCAGCCCAAACCTCGGAAGTGTGTTTTCTCCTATATATACATACCCACGGCGGTGTGGGAAGTGGGGTGTGGGTGTGGGTGTGGGTGTAGGTGTGTTTCTGGTCATAGACGTTTACCACACGTGATGATGTGCTGACAAACCTAGAAACATAACCAAATCGAATCTGGGATTCGAACTCACGATCTTGGGTTCTTGGCACTCCTAGAGTGAGTGAGTGAGATTTTACGCCGCTTTTAGCAATATTCCAGCACTATCACGGCGGGGGACACCAGAAATGGGATTCACACATTGTACCCATTTCGGGAATCGAACCCGGGTCTTCGGCGTGACGAGGTCACGCTTTAACCACTATGCTACCCGACCGCCCCGGCACTCCTAGAAGATACAACTCTGGGTAGTAACTATTGAATAACGTCCCTCTCAACCCGGTCTTGAAATCCATGATGAATCAAAACATGACACTATGCTAAGATTGTTAAAAAAAATAAATGAAGTTTGTTTTGAAGCATCATCGTCATCATTCCTCTTATTATTATTTATCATCCAAAATTGGCTCCCACGGGAGATATCGTAGCTATCGCTGCAATGAAATTACATCACAATGCTTTGCAGACCATTGTGACGTCACTGGTTATCATGATGTCACAATCAAATGACATCACTAATGGCTCTGCTACTGAAGGTGTTAGCAGTACTTTTTACACTTAAGGCACTGCTTGTTACTGTCTACAAACTGGAAAGGTTAGAAGAATGATGTTGGATGATAAATAAAATCTCACCCTCGTGTTTTTTTTATATCAAATATATCAACACGAGTTGATAAAAGTGGAAAAACTCATCGGCAAGCCTCGAGTTTTGCTACTTTTATAAACTCGTGTTGATATATTTGATATCAAAAGACCCGAGGGTGAGATACTCTATGTGGCTACAGATGGCATTATTACACATGTGTTTGTTATAGATTTGTATTAACACTCATGTATTATATGGACAATGAGTTGCCACATGTCTCTGCTATAATAGTCCCTGATACAGTAAACTACGGTTATAACGAACTCAAAGGGACCACTAACTTTTGTTTGTTATAACCGTAGTTCGTTATAAGCATATATACAGTATAACAACAGCAAATAGTCGGGACAAAAAAATCAGTTCGTTATATCCGTCAGTTCGTTATAAGCGTGTTCGTTATAAACGTACTTTACTGTATTTGCAATGTTATAATATCCCAGTTTAATAGTCCCTCTTAAAAAATACTCACTAAAACTACATGATAATGCTATCATAAGAAATTATTACAGTAATGAAACGAAGTTGTCAATCGTGTTAACAGGTTGTAGCAAAATGTCTCATCAAAATCTTTATTATCACTTACAAAGATTCAAGCTGCAAAAACAAACTTTCACAATTTTCCTAAATTTGTATGATCACGTCTAGACTAGGTATATATATACGGTACGAGCTGGATAAAGCTAACTCGGTCAGTGTCCAAAAACGGTTTTACATGGCGCTGGTATGTTTGTTGGTATGCTGGGAGGAGGACAAGATATGTCTGTGCCGAAATAGTGGACCGTGCTGTGTCCCCCCTGCCCTGTCATTGTCTAAGTCACCTTTTGTACCCCGACATACTGAAACAGTTGCACGATACGGTTACAAATACTTTTGACAACGTTTCTAAACTATCGTATCATCAACACCGCCTCATCGGCCATAGATGATCATGTAGATTATATTGGGATTACACGAAAACTTGATTCCAGTTCACTCCTGACTCCTACCCCACACCTATAGTGTTACGTTAAAAACTTATGGTTCGTGGTCTTTCGAATCGGATGTCTCTCTGTCTTGCTCAGGGGTATGTGATTAGACATTGTTTGTGTTCTTGTAAAAAACAAGGAGTTATGTTTTAATGTTTGTGGTTATGTATTGATAAATATGACGATGATATCGATAACGACACATGTTTTTGACTACCTATACGTACTGTACAGAGTGATGGTTCTCGTTTGCTAGTGATACAGGTTCACGACTTCGAGGGCTGACGTAACGCAGAAACGAAACTATTATTATTATTAATAAACTATTGTTTTTAAAATTATTATTCATTGATAAATTCCTAATGTTACAAGTCATATCAATTTTCAGTTCTATTATTTTTGTTGGAATATTTGAAAAGTTGTACATTTCCATGTATGTTCTGTTGCCTGCGACAGCGACTGCAGCCTGATGAATCTAATCGTCAATACATAACCGTGACTACGAGTATCATTAATTTCTCTTCTCTCAATGATGACAAATTATGACCAAATAAAATCAATTCGTTCTAGAATAACATCGGGGTGGGGTTCTGGGGTTCTGGGGTTCTGGGGTTAGTATTTCCCCAACACCCTTATTGTCGGAAAGGGGAGGAGGATTAGCCGCGTGGTTAAAGCGTTCTCTCGTCACACCAGGTTCGAGTGGGTGGGTGGGTGGGTGGGTGAGGGAGGGAGGGAGGGAGGGAGGGAGGGAGGGAAGGAGTGGCTGAGGGAGTGAGTGAGTTGCTGAGTGAGTTGCTGAGTGAGTGAGTGAGTTGCTGAGTGAGTGAGTGAGTGAGTGAGTTGCTGAGTGAGTGAGTGAGTGAGTGAGTGGATGAGTGGCTGAGTGAGTGAGTGAGTGAGTGGATGAGTGGATGAGTGGCTGAGTGAGTGAGTGAGTGAGTGGCTGAGTGAGTGGATGAGTGAGTGAGTGAGTGAGTGCGTTGCTGAGTGAGAGGCTGAGTGAGTGAGTGGCTGAGTGAGTGAGTGGCTGAGTGAGTGAGTGAGTGAGCTGTCAAACCGACCCAAATAGAGACTGAGTATAGTTTTACGCCGGTTTTGGAAATGTTCCAGCTATACCACGACCAGACATGGCTCCACACATCGAACTCGGGACTTCAGTACGACGATCAAACGCTTTAACCACTGGGCTACCCCACCGCCCGAACTGTTCAGGCAGTTGTGTGATGATGTGTTTCCCTTTCAGGGGAGTATGCACTAAGATGCTTCGTCTCGCCTTTCTGCTGATTCTGCTTAATTTACTTCATCCAACAACTGCAGGTAAGTGCACGTTATATAGCAGCCATAGGACACGGATATCGGGAATAGTTTTCTGGAATTCTCATTAAATCTACTTGGTGCCATTTTGGGACAGATAGTCACTAGTTATCTGAGGTGCCGGAATTAGCTGCGTCATGTATCATTTTTTTTAGTAAAAACTATGAGTCAAAATTATTTTTTTTGAAAAACACATTTCAACAACGTCTTTTTTGGGGCGGACAATTTCTTGTTTTTTTTTTCACATTATGAAGGACAATTATTTGTTTCAAAGATGTTCGGGGATAACTTATTTTTTAAGTTTTCGATAGAATCTCAGCTTAAGAGAAACTAAAGATGCTCTTTATAAACGAATACAAAGAGCCTACGGAATAAAACCCACCTGAACAGACAAATAGATTAAAAAATGCCGTTAAGTTTTGTTGTGTCATGTCCAATACAGGTTCCCGTCAGCTGAGACCGAGGTCATATTACGGAGTTTGAATTTATTGCCAACTTTAAATAGTGAAGCTTCAAACTACAATTTGCGGTTCAAGTTTAATGTATTGCAGCGTTTTAACATTTTGATAAAGTTCAAAAAATATTTTGCGAAGTTCAAAGACATTGTGATGGTTATATAAATTACAAAGTTTAAATTTATCTCGTGAAGTTTAATATATATAGAGAATCTCACCAGAGTGTCTTTTGATATCAAATATATCAACACGAGTTGATAAAAGTGGGAAAACTCCGAGGCTTGCCGAGGATTTTGCCCACTTTTATCAACGAGTATTGATATATTTGATATCAAAAGACACAAGGGTGAGATTTTATTTATCATCCAACATCATTCTTCCAACTTTTTCAGTTTGTAGACAGTAATAATCAGTGTCTTCAGTGTAAAAAAGTACTGCTGACAGCTTCAGTAGCAGAGACATTAGTGATGTCATTTGATTGTGACGTCATGGTAACCAATGACGTCACAATGGTCTGCAAAGCATTGTGATGCAATTTCATTGTAGCGATATCTACAGTGTAGATATTGCTTGATCTCACCCAAGCGATATCTCCTGTGGGAGCCAGTTTTGGATGATAAATTGCGATGTATGACATGCTGTAGTGACTTACAATTATCATGTTGTCAAATATTTGTTTCAACATGGCCTTATCTGTTATCCCCCACCGCCACTGCTTGCAGAGAGTATTGAGCGTTTTTTATGCAAGCAGATGTGGCGCTCACGGACCGTAACTGGTGTACATGTACTTAGTGCTTTGATCATTGATCACGTGACCAAGCGGCAGATAACCGATGGTAGATAACACTGTATGCACCTAACTGATTGTAAAGGCAAGTTTTGTGATATGGTTGTGTTCATATGAACATGATATGTGATTTTACACTGGTTGAAAACTTAAACCCCATTCTGACATTTTTTTTGTTACTGCTGTGTGTGGTTTTTACATCAATACAACGACCAACACAAATGGATTAAATGAAAATGTCAGTACCAGACGCCATTTTGTTTTCTAGTAGACGAGTCAATATTAATCACGTGACAGGTCAATACTGATCATGTGACCAATCAATATTCGAGGTCAGTCACATGCTTTTGGGGTCAACATTCAAATACATTGTTTCGTCACGTGCTACTGATTAACCAATGGAATTGCATAATTCTTATTAGAGGTATAACAATATTTGTTAAAAGTCGGAATTAGTTCATTACAACAAATTACAACATCAAATGTATAAGTACAACGAAATATGTAAACAATACCGATTTTAGACGTTTTCAATTCTCAACCACTCCCCCACCCCCACCCCCACCCCCACCCCCCAAATATTCGAACATAAACAAATCTTTGAGCCATGATGAGTTCCTAAGGAGGTGACGGTAATGACAGTATTAACATGGAGAAACACTCATCTTGGGCCAGAGACTTGTTTATGGTTAGAATGTCTCCTGAAGTTCGAACAATCAGCATATTTATACATTTCAGCCAGTATTCTTTAATTCATCATGTCTTGCAAATGATAGAAATAAAACAGAATCATTTGAACATGTCTCATTGTTATTTCAATGTTTTCTGTAAATTTAAAAGTTGTCATTTCCGGTGTGCATAGAATGACCCTTATCATACATTGTTCTTTAGCTTCAGGAAAGTGAATTGTACGTCTCTAAGCGCCATAATTCTCCCGAGGGACGATATTAAATAATTGTGTGGTATTAAAAAACACATCATTCTATTTTCCCCCGAGGAATCATAAGTTTAAGCCTTATATATGTGTTTTACTATATTTCTGATTGTCATTGGTTCCTTAAGACAATCGGGGAATAAGAAAACACGCATTTGCAAACTGAAATGTACCTGGAGTTGACTTTGAGTTATCTCCCCCGTAGGTCACTGGGTGTCCTTGACCGCTGACAACAGGGCCTACAAGAAGGCGAACGGTCTCGGGGTGCCCATCACGGGTAAGAATGAGGTCATCGCGGAGGTCAAAGTGTGCAAGGGTGCAGAGATCCAAATGATGGAGGACGACACCGGGGCAGGTGCGTTACATGTGGGGTTGGGTGGATGTGTCACATATGGGTGAGCGAGGCGTGTGGGTTGGGATTGGTGTGTCACATATGGGTGAGCGGGGCGTGTGGGGAGGGGTTGGTGTGTCACATATGGGTGGGCGGGGCTGGTGGGGAGGGGTGTGTGTCACATATGGGTGAGCGGGGCGTGTGGGGAGGGGTTGGTGTGTCACATATGGGTGGGCGGGGCGTGTGGGGTTGGGTGTGTGTCACATATGGATGAGCGGGGCGTGTCGGGAGGGGTGTGTGTGTCACATATGGGTGAGCGGGGCGTGTGGGAGGGATGGGTGTGTCACATATGGGTGAGCGGGGCTCGTGGGGACGGGTGTGTGTGTCACATATGGGTGAGCGGGGCGTGTGGGGAGGGGTTGGTGTGTCTATTTACTGGACTATTTACAACACGCCGTCATATAGGTGGAATATATTGCCGATTACAGTGTCTAAACAAACAAACAAACAAACAAACAAAGAGTCCAAGAAACATAAAAGCAACAAATTGTCAAAAATACACTGATGAATGTATCGTAGTTTAAATACAGAGATGATTCTTCTTCTTATTTTGGAGTCATTGTATGGATCTCATATCACACATTCCCCCTCAAGGGTGGCATCTGGCAATATCAGCTGACTTGAAGTTAATGGCATATTCATATCAATCAGCATTAGACACTCTTATCTTACACAGGCTGACTCAGCTGTGTCAAACACACCCTGAAACGATTCAGATGCGAATGTAATAATCTGATGATCGAAATTAGGACGTGCACGGATGTTGATCAGGACAGTCGCCTGAGTAGATTTTGGGCTCGCAACAATGTTTGTTTAATTGAAAATGAGTATCACGTTTTACTTAAACGTCATTCTTATACCGACCTAAGAATGAAATCCATTCGCCCTAAATACAACTCTATATATAAGTGCAACAATTTTGAACGCGACGTTAAACCCTATTTCACCTCACCATACCCAATATGATGAAATTACATAATTCACTTCACCAATACTGTTATACTTGTATGAATAGATGCTTGGATTGAATAAGGATATCTAACAAGCTCGAGGTTGACATCGATTCTTTCTGCTTCACAGGTATGTGGTCCTACTTCAAACTGGGCGGAGACAACAACGAGTGGTCAGCCATGGCGTCCAGTGAGAACTGCGACAGTAACGACTGTCACTGGGTGGACTACAAATACGACCCCGTGGTCGATTGCAACAACTTCCTGCCCTTCTGGTTTTCTTGGAATGCAGGAGGAGTGCACTCAGTCGGCAAAGGCGCCGTTGTCGGAACCGACGTCATCCTCACTGGAACCTTAACGGCCTTTGACGTCAACATATTTCAGGTGTCCAACTTCGACGCCGGCGTTACCGGAGTGTGGAGGTTCCTCATAGGTAGGTTGTTGGAGTAACGTGTTCTTGTGGTGGCACGTGGTCCTGTCCACAGCGCACGTTCACAAATCACTGTAACACATGTGGCGTCTCCTTGGGCTAGTGACTTTGTTCGAACGTGCCTCTGTTCACCCAGCAGTGAGTGGGTACCCGGCAGGATGAGATGGTTGTTAATCTTCTAGCACCAAACAAGCAGCTTGGGTTGTATACTCCCCGGGGAGCTGAGAATGATTCTTGTGTAATAATTGCGCTTTGAGCATGCCCCTGAGTGGTGTGCAGATATGCGCATTATAATAGCCTATCATTATTATCATGAGTATCAAATAGTAGCAAAGGTTATATTTGGGATAACACTTTCTAAGTAAAGTACATATTCTAGTACTTTTTGGGATTGAATCCCATCCGGTATTCGAAACTACACTGCCAGAGCGATGCACCTAATCGACAGAACACAAAGTCAGCGATCTGACCCACAAAATGAAAGTCCGACAACTCGTAGTCTAGATTACGCATTTTGTGTACCCCTCTGAAAAGTGTGTCATTATGTATTCACCTTATCAAATAGGTTGACAAGAGTGACATTGGCATTACGTTTCCTTGTCATGAGGTTGTTGGTGGCTAAAAGTTGCTGTCTGATGCATAGGTATGTAACCTACACTTAAAAATACACCCCAGATACAGTTAAGCGTGTTCAATAATACTGTATCAATATCGTAGGTTATGTGTTTTAAATAGCATCTGGAATATATATGACATGGTCGAAATATACGTAAATCATTACGCAACGAGTTGACAAGTCTTTTAACTATGCCCGTTTGCACTTAGACGAAACCCAGTCGCAAAAATGGCCACGTAACATGAGAGAAGACTCGTCCCCCTATCGATGAATGTTATGTGCTAAAATACGACAAACTAATCAGACTGCGCGAATGATTTCAAGTTCTTCGTCAAAGAATCCCTCAGAAATATTTTTTGATTTTACGTATGTCTTGCATCTAAAAATATACCCAAGATACAGTTAAATGTGTTCAATCATACTGTATAATTCCGCACGTCCCGATATCGATGTGCTTTAAATTGTATCTGAAATATGTGTAATACATGGGGAAATATATGTGAACCATTTGGCAACGAATCGACAATTGTTTTAGGTATGCCCGTTTGCGCTAAGACGGAACCCGGTCGCATAAATGGCCACGAGAGAGGCAAGAGTCGCTATTCGGCTTGTCCCGGAATAACACGAGTTGGTCACGAATGTATCAAATGGTTACCAAAGGGGCGAGTTGTGTCGAATGGTGCTCTAGGTCTATCGCCTTTTTCGCGAAATGTATAACCTATATAAGTTACATGACCACCTATTTCTACACAAATACAATTCCACGTCGTTCATTACCCTCAGAGATCACTGACCCCCCCGCGTCGGGATTATGCTTGCCAAACATAATGTATTGCAACACGTTTTTCTAATCCGCGATAATTATCTTCGATAGGCATGGTTGCAAATACTATACTCATTCAATACATTGCAATATCGAATCCATTTTTCTTCTTTGTTCGCCAACGACAGAGGCAGTCAGTGAGTCAGTGAGTTTTACGGCGTAGAATATGTCCCCAAACACCTGAACGAGGCTAGCAGTGCATTGGTGATGGCAGCGTTTTAGACGGGACGATAATAATCGCCCTATTAAAATGTCTTGTGATTTCTTGGACGTTGTCATAATAATAGAAACAGTCGCATATCCCGACCTGTAACAGATCACATAACATTAATTTATCAGTAGTGAGAGGCATTTGTTGTTTGTTTTTGTTCCAAATTAATTGTCAATAAGCTGTATTTTAAATTTAATATATTAGTTATAAGTTCATCTTTGTTTTGACGAGTGAGTATGGTTTTACGCCGTTTTAGATCATGGCCTCGGAGAGTAAAGTGTCAAGTCAGACGCGATTCTTGTTGTCTCTATAATTAGTGTTTGGATAACACGGGATATTGAAACATAATGTGCGATTTGGCATATTGTACCATCACTACGTAGGGCGTTTCTCATTCCGTAAACCACCGACAAGGCAAGGATCAGACTTGGTTATTTAATTTCGCCATGAAGTAACTGGAGTTTTAGTGGGGCGGTCGGGTAGCCTAGTGGTTAAAGCGTTCGCTCGTCACGCCGAAGACCCGGGTTCGATTCCCGACATGGGTACAATGTGTGAGGCCCATTTCTGGTGTCCCCCGCCGTGATATTGCTGGAATATTGCTAAAAGCGGCGTAAAACCATACTCACTCACTCACTCACTCACTGGAGTTTCGGTAACTATGGCGTAAAACAACATTCATAGACTTTTATGCACCCTAATATAACAAATTCATATGAAGGAGTTGGAAATATACATGCTTACATGCTTCACGTTTACATACTGTTTCCCAATCTGTGTGTGTTAATATAGTGAGTGAGTGAGTGAGTGAGTGAGTTGGGTTTAACCCCGCTTTTAACAGCATTCCAGTTATATCGCGGCGTGTCAGCTGAATGTGGGAGGAAAGCCCGAAATGATGCAGGTCTCGGGTATGGTGCTGACAAACCTATAAACATAATCGGGGCGAACCGGGATTCGAACCCACAATCAAAGGTTTCTGGCGTGCCCAAGGGACGCAACTGTGCACAGCGAATTGCGGCGCCTTAGACGACTGGGCCACCTGTAGCCCCGAGTGCTAAAATAGCAATATATGATCACATACTATGTATGATACCAAAAAATGATCACATCAAAGGCCACTCACCAATGCTGACAAGAGTTGCACAAATTCAGAATTCCGCTAAACAATTTCTTGATTTTTCATGAAATATTGCAGTTGTTTTGAAAAGGCATCATGTCTACCGAAATTAGTTTAAATGACTCGATAATCGAATTTATGTTTTGCTGTTCACGTAGGCGCTTTTAGCAGTGACACAGGTATCACGTATTATACGCACACACGCGCGCACGCACACACGCACACACTTGAATGTGACGTTGAACCCCATTTCCATTTCATCTGCCTCACATCTTGTGGCTGTGGCGACTCCATGGAAATAACATGTAGCAAAAAGAACCCTGAACCCCGAGCTTGACACTTCCAGAGGGGGCGGTCGGGTAGCTTAGTGGTTAAAGCGTTCGCTCGTCACTCCGAAAACCTGGGTTCGATTCCCGACATGGGTACAATGTGTGAAGCCCATTTCTGGTGTCCCCCGCCGTGATGTTGCTGGAATATTGCTAAAAACGGCGTAAAAACATACTCACTCACTCACTCCTATTGCAGACGAAGCTCCGTTGTTCAACAGACCTGCACCTTTAGGCGACACTGTGGTTGACGTCAGAGAGGATGCCAGCATCGGCGACACCATCTACACCGTGGTTGGGACGGACGACGAGGGCGACACTCTGACCTTTACCCTTGATACCCACGCGGATGCGTTCGAGTTTGCTGGAACTGCCCTGAAGACACTCAAGCTGCTCGACTTTGAAACATTGACTTCATATGACATTATCATGAGGTATTAAACATCTCGAACATACTATTTTTTAATTGACAAAAAAAATCATTTAGGGGAACCAAGTCACCTTGCCTGCAGGAGGCCTTTGTGACCCGAGGAACCCAACTGCAGCTTGCTGTTCCACCAACCAGCAGAACAACATATGCAACAGAACCTTCCGAAAAGCAGGTGCAACTATGGAATGCACTGCCCATTGATGTCAGGGGATCTGAAGATATAAACACCTTTAGATAAAAACTCAAGACCATCCTCTTCAAAAGCGCATACGACTGAGCACTCTTGAGCAGGCAGTATGTCTGGATAGGTAGCGCTATATAAATGCTTAATTTGAAATTTGAAATATCACTAAATTGAAAGTTTTGTACTAACAAGAGCCACAAAAACTTCAATGTAAAGTGGAACTGTATCGAAAGCTTTTTAAACCATCTGCGTCATCCGAACCCCTGTAATCACATATGAACCTTTGCAGTCGAGTTTAAATCCTGGCAGTCATTATCAAACCAATGTCACATCTGAACCCTTGTTGTCACATTTGAACCCTTGTAGTCACATTTGAGCCCTTGTAGCCACATTTGAACCCTTGTAGTCACATTTCAACCTTTGCAGTCAAGTTTAAATCCTGGTAGTCATTATCAAACCCTTGTCACATCTGAAGCGTTGCAGTCACATCTAAAGCGTTGCAGTCACATCTGAACCGTTGCAGTCACATTTGAACCCTTGTAGACAAATTTGACCCTTGAAGCCACATTTGGACCCTTGCAGCCACATTTGAAACATTGCAGCCACATTTAAACCCTTGTAGTCACATTTGAGCCCTTGTAGTCACATTTGAACCCTTGTAGTCAAATTTGGACCCTTGTAGCCACATTTGAAACCTTGCAGCCACATTTGAAGCCTTGTAGTCAAATTTGGACCCTTGTAGCCACATTTGGAACCTTGTAGTCACATTTGAAACCCTACAGTTGTATGTAAGCCCTTCTTGTCACATTTGAACTATTTGAGTCACATTAAAACCGTTACAGTCACATTTACACCCTTATCTTATTTGAATTATGTGAAGTATTGCAGTCACAATCAAATCCTTGTACCAACATTTCAACCTTGTTTGTTTGTTTGTTGTTTAACGCCAGACTAAGCAACATGTGTTTTTCATTTCTTCTCCAGCATGAGCGAGGGTCGGAACACCCAGCAGGCGAGGATGACGGTGCGAGTTACCGACGTCGTTGACGAGACGCCGGTCATCACGTTGTCAGGGACGTTATATATCCCGGAGGAGATGGCAGTGGGAAGCGTGGTCAACAACCTCTTCGACGTGGACGACCCAGACAAGGGAGACACACTAACGTATGCTATAACTGGTGAGATATATATATTTAGGAACCACCATAGTGGTGTTTGAACACCGTGAATTAAACAAGGAATCATCATTCACCAGAGCCAAGTCACTCCAATGTTGCCCCACTCCCTCTCCATTCATCGCATTCGTCACCACTCGCCTCTTTCCGTAACCTCGCTATTCGGCTTGTCCCGGAATAACACGAGTTGGTCACGAATGCATTCATCGCATTATATTATATATATATTATATATTATATATATTTCAGATGCAATTTAAAGCACATCGGGACATGCGGAATTATACAGTATGACTGAACACATTTAACTGTGTCTTGGGTATATTTTTAGATGCAAGACATATGTAAAATCAAAAATTATTTCTGAGGGATTCTTTGACGAAGAACTTGAAATCATACGCGCATTCTGATTGGTTTGTCGTATTTTCGCACATAACATTCATCGATAGGGGGACGAGTCTTCTTGCAGGTTACAGAAAGGGGCGAGTGGTGACGAATGCATTCATCGACCTACATAGATACATCGGGGGCACTATGAAGAGTTACGTCCCTTGGGTATGTCTGTAAATAATCGAATCTGGACCAGACAACCCAGTGATTGGGACACGATGACATGCATCAACCAAGTCAGCAAGCTTGATCGCCCGATTCCGTTAGTAGCCTCTAACGACAAGCACAGCCGCCTCTAACAACAAGCATGGGTTGCTGAAGACCAATTCTCCACCCGGATCTTCACGGGTCCACTGGAACTAGACCGTGACTTAATTCGCTAGTTACAAAGAGCGACTACACCCTATAGCGGCCATAACGTAGTGGAAACAACCCGTGAAGTACTGGCTCTTTCCATTATTTGTTTGAATGTCCATTATATACTAGTCAAAGAGAACAACTTATATTAACATTAAGAGCATACCTACAAGAAACACAAGTGTGCCAATCAATGTGAAACTTTTGTTGGAGGGAAGTGCGGACCTATCAACAAGTCATAATATGTATGTATTTAAGGCAGTGCAATCAGACCACACGCTTTGTCTAATTTATCTCTTTTCTTCACTTATGTGCCCACGTCATCTTTTGTACACATGTTAATACATTCGTGACCAACTCGTGTTATTCCGGGACAAGCCGAATAGCTTCTTTCAGGTTACGGAAAGAGGCGAGTGATGACGAATGAGGTTAATAAGGTATAGCAATACAAGGAGAGGGAGACCAAAGTTGGATAACTTGTTCCTAATCATTTTCCATTTGTGAATAAAATATCTTTAAACTTATAGTACTGATGTCGGTGAATAATAGGGATTTGGTGCCCAATGCATTGTTATATGGGCGAATGGACCAAGTCAACCTACGGCGGTGATATGGCTAGATGTAGGTCATGGTTTGAACCGTTGTTCGCACTATCGACCACCGGCCTGTAGGGCGGTTCAGCTATCTCTTTTAAATTTTTGACAGGAGCCAACAGCGCACTCTTCAACATCGATGCAAGCTCAGGGCTTTTGACAATTGCCAGTAGAATAGATCGGGATCAGGCGGCCTTGACCTCCGTGACCTTTGACCTGCAGGTGACCGACAGTAACAGCTTGCAGGCAACGGAGACTGTCACTGTGAACATTGTCGACATCAACGACAACGACCCAGTGTTCGCCTCGACGTCGCATACTGTGAGTGTTGCCGAGAACACAGCTGCTGGTAGGTATAGACACAGGTCGACAATGATTCCGTAACGAGAATTTAATTATACCTTAACAAAACAATATTTGCCTTAACTATTAAATTCATGTTGCCATAGACACGTCGCTATTGGATTTCACTGTGAGTGACGCCGACGACGGAACCAACGCTGCTTACAGCATATCAATTGAGGCTGGAGACGACGTTTCTCCCAAGTTCAAGGTCACCGGAAACCAGCTTCAGACAGAGGCTAACGCTCTGGATTATGAGACGCTGGCCGGCTCCAGCTTTATGTATACTCTGACAGTTGTAGCCGTTAACGACGACGCCATCAGAACGGGGACGACGACAGTAACAATCATGGTAAAGATGATTTCAATATTATGTCCTTGACATTAAAGCGTTCGCCCGTCACGCTGAAGAACCGGTTTTGATTCCCAACGCGAGTAAAATGTGAAAAGCTGATTATTGGAGTCCTCGTTATTGTTTGAATATAGAGGCGTAAGACAATACTC
Source organism: Haliotis cracherodii (assembly GCF_022045235.1). NCBI lineage: Eukaryota > Metazoa > Mollusca > Gastropoda > Lepetellida > Haliotidae > Haliotis > Haliotis cracherodii. The sequence continues at coordinate 7,195,561 of NW_027266270.1, forward strand.
ACTCACTCACTCACTTACTCATAGCCATAACGCTAACATTGTCACGTCAAAGGTGATATGAATGTATCATGAACCCGTACCCCCCCAACACACACACACACACACAAGTTGTGATGCTGAATCCAGACACTGCTAATTAAGGAATAAACGACTCGAGGTTGTTGTTTATCGTACAAAAAACACTGCAGGGAGAATACACCATGAGGGGCGCACGTTCTATACCTTATGCCGAGATTTCTATTGGATATGGAAAGGTTCCTTTCGCTTTATGTGAGTGATAAATACAAATGAAAATTGTGATTTTACAAAAGAAACATGTTTCAATATCTACATGTATACTGTACCCTTATTTCTTTCAATTCAATCAACGCCCGTTGGGATTGACCCACTGTAGCGTCTTCTTGTTATCCATTGCGATAAATTGACTGGGTGTCCAGGCGTAATGATATGGCTGACTGCATGTCCCGATATCCCGATATCCCGATATCCCGGCGTTATATCTGGAGTCCAGATTCATACATTTACAGGCTGACGTGGGGGTACGGGTGGCCCAGTCGTCTAAGGCGCCGCGATTCGCTGTGCAGAGTTGCGTCCCTTGATTGTGGGTTCGAATCCCGGTTCGCCCCGATTATGTTTCTAGGTTTGTCAGCACCATACCGGTGCTCGTGGGTTTCACCGAAGTGGTAAACGTCTGAGACCTGCATCACATCGGGCTTTCCTCTCACATTAAGCTGACACGCCGTGATATAACTGGAATACTGTTAAAATCGGCGTTAAACCCAACTCACTCACTCACTCACTTATTGATGGAATATCACTAAAAGCGGCGTAAAACCGTTCTCACTCACTCACTGTTTGTTTATTATTGCACAGATATCAAAGCTTTGTAAAAAGCGATCCGTCAATGTGACCTATTCGATGAATATGGTTCATCATTTGTCCCGGCTGCGTTTGACATTGACCTTAACCTTTCAGGTGACCCCAGAAAATGAATTCGACCCCGTGTTTGACACCCCTGCCGTGGACGCCACCAATCAGTTTCCGGGAGATAGTTTATCAGAAGACGTCCCCGTCAACCACGAAATCCCCTTCACCGCCTCCGACGCCGACCGCGGAGTGGACGGTGACGTCACATTCTCCCTCGTCTCCGCGGTGGACTGTGAGTACTTTGGACAGCAGAGCTGTGTCACATTCATGAATGATATCATAAACTACTGCATATTTGCTTTTGTTGTTTGTTGTTTAACATTTTCCAGCTATATGACGGCGTTCTGTAAACAATCGAGTCTGGACCAGACAATCCGGTGATTGATATTATGAGCATCAATGTACGCAATTGGGATACGATGACATGCATCAACCAAGTCAGTGAGCCTGACCACCCGATCCCGTTAGTCGCCTCTTACCACAAGCATTGTCGCCTATTATTATTGATTTGCACCGATGTGAACCAAATTCCAGTCATATAAGGGCGCGGGACACTGACAATAACTTTAACACAATTTACCAATGTATATAATAATCCCTTATTGCAAGTATTGTTGAAGGTCCTTTGCTCTGTAGAGTTGCGTCCCTTTTACGTGCCAGAATCCGACGATCGTGGTTTCAAATCACGAGTCGCCCTGAATCGCGAAAGTGATTATAACTTGTGAATTGCTCAGATGTCTCTTTAAGTCTCACATCTACAGCCGACGGTGCTGACGCAAGTGCAAAGTTCACCATTGATGCTGCTGCAGGAACGTTGAAAACCCTTGAACTCCTCGACAGCGACACAGCCACGGGAGGCATGGATTATTTTGACGTCACAATCAGAATAGCCGACGCAGGAAGCACCCCCAAAACCGCAGAGGGGACAATACGGTTGACGTTATCTAACGTCAACGACAACCCTCCGACGTTTTCATCACCGTTCTACAGCGCTGTTATCAGTGAAGACGCTGCTGTCGGGGATAGCGTGGTGGCTGTTGCAGCGACTGACAATGACGGTGACGCCATTACGTATACCGTAGAAAGCAGCTGGGCAAGCACTTTTGAAATTAGCGGAACTGATGTTGTTACGAAGACACTGCTGGATTATGCCTCGAATGCGTTCTACGTCATTACTGTTAGGTGAGGACTAACGTCGTCAAAACTGTAGGGACATCTTGAAGACACACCATTATATCCAACTTTATTTAAGAAATAAACGACGAGTGGGAGTTGTATAATAAAACACTGCAGGGCGCAGCCACTCATTGTTTATTCTCCCTGCAGTGTTTACAATAAAACCCGGAATACTCAAGGGATGACATGTATCGGTTGGTGGGGACCTGTTCTAACCCGGAATACCCAAGGAGTTACCTGTATCGGTTGGTGGGGAACTGTTCTGACCCTGAATACCCAAGGAGTGACCTGTATAGGTACCGGGAACCTGTTCTAACCCGGAATACCCAAGGAGTGACCTGTATCGGTTGGTGGGGACCTGTTCTAACCCGGAATACCAAAGGAGTGACCTGTATCGTTTGATGGGGACCTGTTCTATCCCAGAATACCCAAGGAGTGACCTGTATCGGTTGGTGGGGACCTGTTCTATCCCTGAATACCCAAGGGGTGACCTGTATCGGTTGCTGGGGACCTGTTCTAACCCAGAATACCCAAGGAGTGACCTGTATCGGTTGCTGGGGACCTGTTCTAACCCAGAATACCCAAGGAGTGACCTGTATCGGTTGCTGGGGACCTGTTCTAACCCTGAATACCCAAGGATTGACCTGTATAGGGTTCCGGGGACCTTCTAACACTAATTCTCAGACCCGTGAAGATTCCGGGGTAGAATAGGTCTTCAGCAACCCATGCTTGCCGTAAAAGGTGACTATGCTTGTCGTAAAAGGCGACGAACGGGATCGGGTGGTCAGGCTCGCTGACTTGGTTGATGCATGTCATCGATCCCAATTGCGTGGATCGATGCTCATGACATTACTCACTGGATTGTCTGGTCCAGACTCGATTGTTTACAGACCGCCGTCATATAGCTGGAATATTGCTGAGTTCGGCGTTAAACAACAAACCAACCATCCAACCAACTAACTCTCAGCATTAAACTACCTTTCTGATTCATTAATGTAGAAACGATAGCTGCCTCACCCTGCGACTTGTTTACAGTTGTCTGAACATGTTTGACTGATAACTTCATCACTGCAGGGCTGATGACGGGACGTTCCAGACGGACACGTTGATGACGGTGAGCGTAGTGCAGGTGGTGTCAGCGACGTTCCTGATCACGGCGAAGGCTGACGTGGCGATACGTGAGGAACAAGGCGAGGGGACGGTAATAGCGGGGGTGTACAAAACAGCCGGCAACTCAGGAAGCGTCACGTACACATTGGAGGGTGAGTCACGTAGACGCTTGGGGGTGAGTCACGTAGACGCTGGGGGGTGAGTCACGTAGACGCTGGGGGGTGAGTCATGTAGATGCTGGAGGGCGAGTCACGTAGACGCTGGAGGGTGAGTCACGTAGACGCTGGAGGATGAGTCGCGTAGACGCTGGAGGGTGAGTCACGTGACGCTGGAGGGTGAGTCGCGTAGACGCTGGGGGGTGAGTCATGTAGATGCTGGAGGGTGAGTCACGTAGACGGTGGAGGGTGAGTCGCGTAGACGCTGGAGGGTGAGTCACGTAGACGCTGGAGGGTGGGTCAGGTACACATTGGAGGGTGAGTCACGTAGACGCTGGAGGGTGAGTCACGTACACATTGGAGGGTGAGTCACGTAGACGCTGGAGGGTGAGTCACGACGCTGGAGGGTGAGTCACGTACACATTGGAGGGTGAGTCACGTAGACGCTGGAGGGTGAGTCAGGTACACATTGGAGGGTGAGTCACGTAGACGCTGGAGGGTGAGTCACGTAGACGCTGGAGGGTGAGTCACATACACACTTGAGGGTGAGTCACGTAGACGCTGTAGGGTGGTCACGTACACGCTGGAGGGTGAGTCAAGTAGACGCTGGAGGGTGAGTCACGTACACGCTGGAGGGTGAGTCAAGTACACAGCAATTCGCATTGCAGGGCACGCCAAAAACCTATGGCTGTGGGTTCGAATCCCGGTTTTCCCTGATTATTTTTCTAGGTTTGTCAGCACCATACCCGTGCTCGTGTGTTTCACCAAAGTCATAAGCGTCTGAGACCTACATCACCTTTATACCTATAAACCTATGTATAATTATACCGTATACCATTATACTTATGTATATTTATACCGTATACCGTTAACACCGTGTATGTTTATACAGCATACCGTTATACTTATGTCTATTTATACCGTATACCGTTATACCTGTGCATATGTATACCATATACCGTTATACCATGTATGTTTATACTATATATCTTTATACTCGTGTATATTATACCGTATACCTTTATACCGTATACCTTTCTATCATATATATTTAATCTGTGTACATTTGTACCCACGTATATTCATACCGTATACCTTTATACCCGTGTATATTATACCTTATACCTTTATACCCGTGTACATGTATACCGTATACCTTTCTATCACGTACATTTAATCCGTATACCTTTATAACATTGTATATTAATACCCTATCCCCTTATACCCGTGTATATTATACCTTATACCTTTATACCCGTGTACATGTATACCGCATACCTTTCTATCATGTATATTTAATCCGTATACCTTTATACCCGCGTATATTAATACCCTATCCCTTTAAACCCGTGTATATTATAACGTATACCTTTATACCCGTGTACCTTTATACCGTAAACCTTTCTATCATGTATTTTTAATCCGTATACCTTTATACCCATGTATACTAATGCCATATACCTTTATACCATGTATGTTTATACCGTGTACCTTTATATCCGTGTATATTAATACCGTATATCTTTGTACCCATGTATGTTTATACCGTATACCTTTATACCCATTTATCTTTATACCCGTCTACCTCTGTACCCGTGTAGGCACGAATGCCAACATGCTGTCAGTAGACCCTGCTTCTGGTGAAATAAGCTACAGCTCCGAACGCATTGACCGCGACGCTGGCGGCATGACGACGTTGTCGGACATCACCTTGAAGGGAGTGGACGGCCTCGGTGCGGAGTCAACAGCGGCACTCAGCTTCATCGTCACCGATATCAACGACAACGCCCCCGTGGCGACTGACATGGCCCCGACGATACAAGTTCAGGAAAACTCCGCCAATAGTAAGCTCATCGACTGCGTTCGTTTCATTACTGATGTCTTTCTATTAAATTAACAACTATTTGCGGCCCGGGTGACCCCGTCGTCTAAGGCCGTGCAATTCGCTGTGCAGACTTGCGTCCCTTTGAGCGTGGGTTCGAATCACGGTTAGCCCCGATTATATACCTAGATTTGTCAACGCCATACCCGTATTCGTGGATTCGATCAAAATGGTTAACGTCTGATAGATGCGTCACTTTTAGGTTTCCTCCCTTGAATGTCGTTTAAAGCGGCGCTGAACCCAACTCACTCACTCACCCATTCTCTCGAATGATGCCCATCTCCTTAACATAGCGTTTTCACATACACGTACTGACTGGCACCTAATGGATCTAATGGTCACTATCCTCGACGTTTTGCTTGGAATAGAAGTTAACTCATGTAGGTTCGAGACATGCCGTCAGTAGTTGTCAATGTCAAGGTCATTTGGTGCCTGCTTCGACACACGGCACTGATACGTTATCTAAATTAGTTACAGAATGAAAGTGAGTGAGTGAGTGAGGTTTTACGCCGCTTTTAGCAATTTTCCAGCAATATCACGGCGGGGGACGCCAGAAATGGGCTTCACACATTGTAACCATGTCGGGAATCGAACCCGGGTCTTCGGCGTGACGAGCGAACGCTTTAACCACTAGGCTACCCGACCGCCCCTACAGAATGAAAACATTTACTACGGGGGTATATACTTTCAGATCAACAAATTCTGTCGCTGACGATGAGCGACGCAGATGACGGTGACAACGCTGTCATCACCCTCAGTATCGACAGCGGCGACACAGACAACGTTTTCAGCATCACAAACCATGACCTCTACGTCAACGGCGGCAGCGTGGACTACGAATCCCTGCCTGCAACCAAGACGTACAGTCTGGTGCTGTTAGCCGTGGATAACCCGACGTCAGCACGCGCTATGACGTCGGCTATCCGCGTCACTGTTGAGGTGAGTGAGTGAGTGTGTTTGATTTAACGCCTCTTATACCAGTATTTCAGTTATGTCAGGGCGTGACTGCTTGATGTGGGAGGAAAGCCCGAAGTGATGCAGGTCTTAGACGTCTGAGTGAGTGATGGAGTGAGTGAGCAATATTCCACCAATATCACGGCGGGGGTCACCAGAAATTGGCTCCACTAATTGCACCCATGTAGGGAATCGAACCCGAGTCTTCGGCGTGAGAAGCGAACGCTTTCACCACCAGACTACCCCACCGCCCCGTACAAATTAACACAGAGATAACGTTTTCATTTTGCCAGTCCGATCAAAAATTCCGATTGCAAAAAGGGGAGCACAATTGATGACCATGGCGCTGTTTTTCTTGCCTGAAAGTCTTAACCCCAAATTTGACATAGATCAATGAGGAAATTTAGCGTTTCACATATTGCTTTCTCAGAATACTTCAGATGACATGTGCTTTCATTTTTGACAAATTCTCTTGAAGTAAGTCACCTGTGAGGACCAACATAGGTGCAGGGAATTAGTTCTAGCTAGGTATCGGTACAGGTAGCATGGTGTGCTGTGGAGTACGTGACAGTCCCCACCCACCTTCATTGTTGCGCCCGGAGAGCGGAAGGTCCGGGGTCCTGCGTCTGTCAAAATACTTTTAAAGATGGTACATGGTATTGGCGTTCGGCATTAAGGGGCTAAAACAAGGACTGGTCGGCTCGGAGTCAGTATACTGTGTCTGAGTGGAGTATTCTTGAAAAAAAACTGCGTCATACCATAATACGTTAGTGAGTGAGTGAGTGAGTATGGTTTTACGCCGCTTTTAGCAATATTCCAGCAATATCACGGCGGGGGACACCAGAAATGGGCTTCACACATTGTACCCATGTCAGGAATGGAACCTGAGTCTTCGGCGTGACGAGCGAACGCTTTAACCACTAGGCTACCCGACCGCCCCCCATAATACGTTAAAAGATGGTACATGGTATTGGCGCTCGGCATGAAGGGGATAAAACAAGGACTGATCGGCTCGGAGTCAGTATACTGTGTCTGAATGGGGTATTCTTGTTAAAACTGCGGCATGGTATCTCAATGGGCTAGCACTATAAAATGGGCATTTTTCGGGACTAGTACAAGCTATTGTGTATGGGGAATGCGGTCGGTACCCATTACATGTAAATGCTATGTGTCGTTCTGTAAAGTATTGGCTAAAACTGATTGAAATGGACGAAGATAGGATACCAAGAAAATCTTATAATATGCTTGTATATAACGACAAGTGTGGTCGTCATAACTATGCTTCTTCTATTCGTTCCATATTATTTTCTCACGGATTCGGAGTAGTTTGGCTCAGTCAAGCTGTTGGCGACAAACCATCATTCATGAATAGTTTTAAAAACGTTTTGATAAATATGTTTTACCAATCATGGAATAGTACTATCAAGGCTAGTTCTAGGTACATTCTGTTTAAAGAATTTAAAAGTCTCCTGGAACCAGAAAAATACCTTTCCATTATAACTGAAATAAAATATCGAAATGTTTTGATAAGGCTTAGAGCCGGGCTACTAAGACTTAAGGTAAACGAAGGTAGATGGGCTGATATTGACTTACGTTTACGACTCTGCCCCATATGTGAAACAAGTATAGAGAATGAATTTCATTTTACTTTAGAATGTGAATATTACAACGATATTAGACATCTGTATTTACCAACAACATTTTGCAATAATCCAAATATGCATAAATTTAAAACGCTACTGTCATCTTCGTGTAAACAATTACTTGGAAAACTATGTAAATACCTGTATTACAGCTATGAAAGAAGACGTAATTATGAAAAGCCTGTAAACCTGTAAATTTGTACCTGGCATTACCTTTTTTCATGTACCACACTATTTCAAATGTATGTATTGTATATGGGCCAGTGGCCTTGGTACAAATAAAGACTTCTTCTTCTTCTACAAGCAGCCACACACACACACATGTACATGCACGTCGCTATATAAGTGCAATAATCTTGGACGCGACTGATCACATACAGCGTCCTTGACATCAAGAATCGTGAGTGGAAACTTTTACAAAAATATATCTTCATTTTATAAAATAGCTTGTAATTAGAGCGATACTCATTCTAGATTATTCAAGTATGTATTAAATTTCCATTTTGTAATTATAATTATTCTGGACCCATTCGCCACTGTCCATCTGCCTTGTGACCGGATTGAAGAATGCTAAAATTAGACATGGAAACAAAGCCTGCGAAGCGACGCAAGGTCAAGGTCGTTATTTACACAAGAGGCACGTCTACACCGAGCAAATGCACCACTTTCCTCACAAGAGTAAATATATTGCGAACACCTGGTGTCATCACTGATTAGTGATCCATTCATGTAAATTTCATCCTTTATATATTTTGCCCCTTGCGCCCATTGGAACCTGTTATTCTGTGGCGTAAATAAATAAATAAATAACGTCCTCGTGTTTCACCCCCAAATAAATAAATGAATGAATAAATGAATGAATGAATGAATGAATGAATGAATGAATGAATGATGTCCTCGTGTTTCAACCACAAATAAATAAATAAATAAATAAATAAATAAATGTTCGCTGGACAACAATACGCTGTAAAACGTCCAGATAACACTGTGCTGTAAAATTCTTGTTCAATGTTGGACTCCATCACAGAAAAAATGCGTGTTTTGAATAAGTAACCGCCAATATATCCTGCCAAATAACGATCCCAACATTAGAATATTACATAGTGGTTCCCTCATCCCGCTGTACAGATGTTATCTTCTGCAGCTTCTGGCATCAGCGTGACGGGCAAGTTTGAGATGACGACAGACGGGCGTCTGGTGGTGGCGTCCCTGCTGGACTACGACGCCGACACTGGCGGAGTGGACTACTACACCGTCACCGTCGCCGCCAGGGACAGCAGCAGCACCAACGTGAAGAGCACCACCGGCAATGTCAAGGTCATTCTGGAGGATGTTGAAGTGGAGAATGTCATTAGTAAGTGTGCTTATCACGGAGGGGGCGGTGGGGTAGCCAAGTAGTTGAAGCATTCGCTTGTCCGGAATGACCGTGTTCGATTCCCCACATGGATACATGAAGCCAACTTCTTGTGTCCTCCGACCGCCTCCGTGGTCTAGTGGTAGAGCGTCCGCCCTGTCTGGCGCTCGGCATTAAGGGGCTAAAACAAGGACTGGTCGGCTCGAAGTATACTGTGTCTGAGTGGGGTATTCATGTTCAACTGCGGCATGGAAACGACATCACAGTGAGCTAGCACTATAAATCGGCATCAGTCCGGACTAGTACAAGCAGCCACACATACGTGCATGCACGTCGCTATATAAGTGCTGTTATCCAATTTCACCTCACCTTCTCCTCTGGTATTCTCTGCCGTAAAATTGATGGAGTATTTACAAATGCATCGTTAAAACAAGCTATGGGATTCGTTGATTTACATTTCGCAGGCTAAATTTGTCACTAATCTGTTTTATATTAATCATGATTTATGTCTCTAACTTTTCACCATACCTTTCAAAAAGGGTATGTGATGTTGGCCTGTACAGCCCACCTTACATGTGGTCTGCTAGGTACATCCTGGGCTCTGGCACATGCAGTCTTTGCAGTTGTTGTAAAGGCAGGTCACGTGACATAGGTTGGACAATCTTCCTTATGACATATGGTAGATAATAAATATACACATCGGCCAGAGCACGATTCATGTTGCTCCTAGGACATACATGTACAGTAACATCAAAGGGACCCGTATGAGATCCGGGTTGAAATATGTCTTCAGCAACCCATGTTTGCTGTGAAAGGAAACTGCAAACGGCCATCTGTAAATAATCGAGTTTGATGTAGCTAATGTCCTGCCTGTTTTGTCCTGTGATGTAGCTAATGTCCTGCCTGTTTTGTCCTATGACATAGCTAATGCCCTGCGTGTTTTGTCCTCTAATGTAGCTAATGCCCTGCCTGTTTTGTCCTATGACATAGCTAATGCCCTGCGTGTTTTGTCCTCTAATGTAGCTAATGCCCTGCCTGTTATGTCCTATGATGTAGCTAATGTCCTGCCTGTTTTGTCCTGTGATGTAGCTAATGTCCTGCCTGTTATGTCCTATGATGTAGCTAATGCCCTGCCTGTTTTGTCCTAGGTTGTAGCTAATGCCCTGCCTGTTTTGTCCTGTGATGTAGCTAATGCCCTGTCTGTTTTGTCCTAGGTTGTAGCTAATGCCCTGACTGTTTTGTCCTGTGATGTAGCTAATGTCCTGCCTGTTATGTCCTATGATGTAGCTAATGCCCTGCCTGTTTTGTCCTAGGTTGTAGCTAATGCCCTGCCTGTTTTGTCCTGTGATGTAGCTAATGCCCTGTCTGTTTTGTCCTAGGTTGTAGCTAATGCCCTGCCTGTTATGTCCTATGATGTAGCTAATGCCCTGCCTGTTTTGTCCTATGATGTAGCTAATGTCCTGTCTGTTTTGTCCTAGGTTGTAGCTAATGCCCTGCCTGTTATGTCCTATGATGTAGCTAATGCCCTGCCTGTTTTGTCCTATGATGTAGCTAATGCCCTGTCTGTTTTGTCCTATGATGTAGCTAATGCCCTGTCTGTTTTGTCCTATGATGTAGCTAATGCCCTGTTTTGTCGTAGTCGTGTCCCAGGTGGAGGAGGCCGATGAGTCTCAGCTGTGGGTGATGAGGGCGTTTGTGTCCGTCCTCGGTGTGGGCGTCGTCGTCCTTGCCGGCGTCATGCTGAAGGGGATTATGTAAGTAAAACGTCATCATACAAATCCTTCAATACCCACAACCCATCGCGGTTTACCAGAAGTGGTCAAAAGTCATAAGTCCTGAGCATGAGAGGGCATGGGTGGTCCAAGGGTAGTCCAGGGGTGGTCCACGGATGATCCAATAGTGGTCCCAGGATGGTCTACGGATGGTCCAATAGTGGCCCAGGGGTGGTCCACGGATGATCCAATAGTGGTCCCAGGGTGGTCTACGGATGGTCCAATAGTGGCCCAGGAGTGGTCCACGGATGGTCCAATAGTGGCCCAGGGGTGGTCCACGGATGATCCAATAGTGGTCCAGGGGTGGTCGAATAGTGGTCCAAGGGTGGTCCAAGGTAATCAAAGAGTGGTCAAAGGGTGGTCCAGGGAGCCGCCGGAGCTGGCTGTACAGGGTCGTGTCCCGTAGGCGTACAAGAAACATATTATCCTGGCTACAAATTCCGGTTCTCCCTGCTAATGTTTCTAAGTTTGTCAGCAGCATATCCGTGCTCTTGGTTTCACCAGAGTGAACATTAAAACCTGCATCCATTCGGGATGACACTCACAAGCTCACACTGAAATAGCTGAAGTACTGGTCAAAGTGACGTTAAACCAAACTCACTCAACCACCAGTTCCAGCGACCGTTAAAGCTTTCTTAGAGCTACGACTGTTGTGAATCTATGTAAATATGGAAGTTAGGATCGCCTTAGTGCTTTGGTCGCTTTGTTGAACGAGGGCCAGGGTGCCGTTGTACGAAACAACCTTAGCACTACGACTGTCGTAAGTCTATGTTAAGGTATGGGAGCTACCATCATCTTAACGCTAAGCTCGCTTTGAGTAACGGTCCCCCCTTTGCCACCCGGCTTTGTCTTGAGTCAAAATGTGATAACGCTAAAAATAGCCGTCCAATCAAATCGTTCTCGTGAGCAACATTGATATTGACATTTGACGTCACTTCCGTAAACAAAGCTAAGGTAGTGAATCGAACCAAGGTATTTATCTTGTTTGTTTGTTTGTTGTTTTACGCCGCACTCAGCAATATTCCAGCTAAATGACTGCGGTCTGTACATAATAGAGTCTGGACAAGACAATCCAGTGATTGACATCATAAGCATCGATCTACGCAAATGGGATACGATGACATGCATCAACCAAGTCAGCGAGCCTGACCACCCGACCTCGTTAATCGCCCCTTACGACAAGCAAAGTCGTCTTTCAGGGCAAGTATGGGTTGCTGAAGACCTCTTCTACCCTGGATCTTCACGGGTCGGGGGGCGGTCGGGTAGCCTAGTGGTTAAAGCGTCCGCTCGTCACGCCGAAGACCCGGGTTCGATTCTCGACATGGGTACAATGTATGAAGCCCATTTCTAGTGTCCCCCGCCGTGATATTGCTGGAATATTGCTAAAAGCGGCGTAAAACCATACTCACTCACTCACTCACTCACGGGTCGGGTATTTATCTAATAGAAGGGAGATTCTATATAATTGTTTGTATCGGATCTGTTTCAGAGCAAATGCTTCTCCATCACCACCTGTCAGCAGTAAGTATTTCCAACAGCGTCTCAAGCTTTTCAGGTTGAATATAATAGACAGTATTGATAATTTATGGTTCACGATTTTGTACTTACTAGTCAGCTTGGGCTGACCAAGATGTAAAGATTAGGGGATAAGGTCAGTTTATTTTTCATTTTATTTGGCCTGAAATTGTTAAGGTATGTCGGTTTAGTGGTGAAGTGGTGGCACGTGTTTCTGTGAACTGCAGACATGTCACAATCAGGCGTCGTTGGTCGCGGAGAGTAGGTGGATGGGTGACTGTGTTGAGCACCTTGACTCCTGAGAGTTTTCTAGGGCTTCGGTCCTGACTCACACAGAAGTATATGTTCCATGTAGCGTCTCCTTGGGCAAGTGAATGGGTACCCGGTAGGATGAGATGGCAATGGTTATTAATGGCATACAATGTATCTGTGCAAGCAGTGTGTACACAGTTAACAGATGCTTTAACTGTTCCATAATTATCGCTTGTGATACATGTACCAAGCAGTTGTTAAATCAAACTCACTTCTTATTTCAGGAAAGGTTGCACCTACACAGGAGATGGAGCGATCCATCTCGACGACGCCCCACATGTCCCTCCAATCTGTGGTGAGTCTCTGGCAAACCCCGTGATTCCTCCAAATCATCATGAATATAACCAAAATGTAAAGAAAGCCACAAAACCATTTCCGTGTCCAATAAAAACTCTGCAGAAGGCGGGGTCGATTGTACGATTCCGACTATATCATGAGCATATCAAATAAAGATGAAATCAGGTGTTCGAGAAAAGGTGAGCGTATCCTGCCCCGCGCGAGACACCCGTCACAAACACATGCAAAGGCAAGCCTATTGTTCACCTGAAAGAACACGAGAACATAAGGTACAAGTCACAATAGGGAATTGCATCGGACATCATTTTTTTGACTGTCCAAATTGTTGAAAGAAAGTAAGTTCAGAATGGACTTCAAAATATTTTTTGCGTCTATGGTGGTGTAAATTGTGTAAATCTGCGATGTCTCCATAAACGCAAAAACAACACATTGAAGCATTAAATATACAACAATAATAACTTCAACTACTGCTCATTTAATCATTAACAGACAAAGCTGTAATCAGCAATACGAAATCGGTGATATCATTCAGCGCAGTAATGCAATACAAGCCCCGCCCCTTCTATTATCAGCCTATAAAAGAAATAGTTGCTGGTTAGTGGGTGTGGCCACTCTTTAGTGGGCGTGGCCTATACATTTATTATGGTATATGGAAACATAAACACAAAAATTTGCTTGGTTAACCAATCAAAGACTTCCATTGCTTGTCCTCAATAACCGATGGTTGTTGCAGGAGTCTACTTATGGGGATCAGGCGATTGTTGATTGCATGTTATTTTTTCATGATGGCGCGGATCGTTGTTCATGCTTTCAGTCACTGGTTTGTCTGGTCCAGACTTGATTATTCACATTTCGCCGTTATATAGCTGGGATATTGCTGACTGGGTTGGTACAAGGAACTCACTTAACTTATATAGATTGGAATTATAACAGCATTGGGCCGCCATAATTCAGTACCATATTATTCATCGTCATCGTCAATGACAGTTTCCATCTTTTTCGCAAGTATATAACCTTTCAAAACGTAATTTCATCATCTTCCCGAGGCAAGGGAAAGCAACTAACTGTACAAGTCCAGGAAACTTGACTTTTGTCGTCAGTTAACACCCTTGCCTGGAAACTTGACTTTTGTCGTCCGTTAACAGCCTTGCCTGGAAACTGGACTTTTGTCGTCCGTTAACAGCCTTGCCTGGAAACTGGACTTTTGTAGTCCGTTCACACCCTTGCCTGGAAACTGGACTTTTGTAGTCCGTTAACACCCTTGCCTCGGGAAGATGGAAACATGTAAGTAGCACTGACACATTCGCAAATGGTTTTCAGAATGATTAATTGAACAATTCTTACATAAATTCAGCGCATGGACGAAGAAGAAGACCAATTAAGCTGGATGAAAAATCAGTAGGTAGATAAGCACAATGTTCTCTCACATGCTTTCGTTATCTCGAAGCAGCGGCCATATTGATGAACTACCATGTTGCAGTAACCTTTAAGATGAATAACGTACTGCCTTTCTAGAATAAACGTTAATCTCAACATACCACCTTTCTCGTATTAGCGCCTTTCTTGACGTTCCACCTCGAATTAAAGTCTGTCTTGACGTTCCACCTCGAATTAACGTCTGTCTTGACGTTCCTGCTTGAATTAACGTGTGTCTTGACTTACCACCTCGAATTAACGTGTCTTTAGCCTTGAAGTACCACATATGTCGAATTAACGTGTCTTGATATACCACCTCGAATTAACGTCTGTCTTGACGTTCATATGTTGTGTCATCTGTTAATAGGTTGTGAAACACATGTTTGTTCATATGTTTCGCAATCTGTTCACCTGTCGTGTAATTTGGTAAAATGTTGTGTAGTATATTCAAATGTGACAATTTAGCTCAGAATGCAGTCGCGGATTTGCAATAATGAAACTGACAAAATATTTCACTAACATATCTATTGGAGTGCCTTGTGTCATTTTTATTTAATAATTAAAAAAATTACATGTACATTCTTTGTCACCTTTAATTTTAATTACTAAATTGATAACATTGTCAAAACATATGTTTTTTAATTTTTTTCAGGGCCGCATCAGGGAGGTTGGATGTCTGAACCCATCTCAACTCGAAAAAAGGTTACAAGAAGATGGCAAGGATGTCTTCTGATTGTCATCATATGGCGTTGATATGACTTCACGTTGCAAATGACATCCTTGCACAAAGGAAAATCTTGAAAAAAACGCGTGAACCGGTCAACATGAGATAAATATTATAAAGCTCAGTGAAAATGACAACAACGAACTGAACTGATACCCATGTCTCTATTGCTGATTGTCCATCCTTGATACCTACATGTATATATTCATGGACAACTTGAGTAATGGACATATTACTAGGGTTATTGTAAAACTGGGTTTCAGTTTGTTGCAATGATGAAGTGCGCAATGCACCATGTTGTGAAACCCAGTCTATGTCTTGACCTTGTAGTGTAGGACGCGTGAAACGCGTTGTTGCTGTCAGTATTAACAGTGATTTCTTAATATCAGCCGTTACTAAAATATAACATACAATGACTGTCAATTGACGCGATTGTGTTTTTTCTCATTTCTGATGGAAATGTTTATTTATTTTTTGTTTGTTGGTGGGTCCAGATGGGTTTTATTGTTCTAAGACTTCTGTAATATACAAACCTTATGGGTACATGTCATTCGGCACCACTCGACCATTTCCGTAATCTAATGGTCACCAAAGGAATGCGTGTATTATAATGAGGAAGGCAAGTAATTAATATTTTGACGTGAATATCTGTATAATTTAATGTTGGTCATTTATGAATATGTGAATAACCTTTGTGATCATATTCAAATGAACCAACAGTACATGCTTGTGTAAATAGAAATATTTGTGAAAACTGTATTATAACTTAAAACTCACATGCGTGTGAAGAGTTCTGTAATAACAACCTGCTGAAACCTGGTGGATTTGAAATGGAACTACAATGTGAGAGTAAACAGGCAGGATGTATTATTATTGATATTGTCCCTCCAGAACGCTTGTCTCGGACTATGGATTACACGATGAGATAATCCCCAAGACGATTTAGCGAGGTTCACTGTCATAAATGTTTTGAACCATTTCCTGTGTATATTAAATATCAAGCGTGTGTATAATAAAATGGACTAAAAGTCAGTGTGTGTCTGATCCTGTTTTAAAGGGCGCCATCGAGGGATACTCAAAGACTGGAAACCCTAAAGTAACACGTGACCTGGACGTCACAATGGTCGTTTTTTACATTACACCAATGATATATAGTGTTTATAAACACCTTGCAAAAAATCTTATTGATGGAAAACGCCAATGACGTTAGAATAGAACAATGATGTGAGCCTCGTTTGGGGTTTCAGCAGCTTTTAGTACGAGCGCTTGATGGCTTGGTTTTATTAATTAGGACAATGTTTCGAGTGAAAAACCAGGTCAGTGTTTGGGAAAATGGCCACCTCCTTGGTTCAGTGATGTACTATGCAGCTCGTACCTTCGACTGAATGAATGTTGTTTTAAGTCGCATTCAGCAATGCTAAGTTATAATGCTACCATAAAAGTGGCCATAGTGTACACAATGAAAACTCGTTAATCGAAAAAAGTCAAAATACAAATGCATAAAAAACCGCACACCTGCACAAACAAACGTGAGCACAAAAATATACCTAACTATCTTCATACGATACAGGGGCGGTCGGGTAGCCTAGTGGTTTAAGCGTTCGCTCGTCACGCCAAAGACCCGGGTTCGAATCCCTACATGGGTACCATTTCTGGTGTCCCCCGCCGTGATATTGCTAGAATATTGCTAAAAACGGCGTTAAACCATACTCACTCACTCACTCACTCACTCATACGATACACCCGTGTCACGAGGTACTAATTATGTTAAAGGTTGTTCTAGATATGATTGTTATACTATTTACATGTTTCTTTGTTTTTTAACGCCGCACTCAGCAATATTTAAGCTTATGACGGCGGTCTGTCAATAATCGTGTCTGGACCAGAACATTCAGTGCTTGACATTTTGAGCATCGATCTACGCAATTGGGATACGATGATATGCATCAACCAAGTCAGCGAGCCTGACCACACGATCCGGTTAGTAGCCTCTTACGACGAGCATGGATTGCTGAAGACCTTCTCTCTACGCGGATCTTCACGGGTTATTTTACAGGTAGACATACGTGTATGCTTCACTTATTCTAACCAGATCGGGAATCGAATCCCCTTTATTCATTAACCTACCGACCCACCCTACAATCCACTCACTCCCTCACTCACCCAAATACCCACCCACCCACTCACCCACCCACTCACTCACTCACTCATCCAAATACCCATCCACCCAGCCACCAATTCACTCAACCACCCATCCACTCACTCACTCACTCACTCACTCACTCACTCACTCACTCACTCACTCTGTACAGTGCAACAATCCTTCGATCTGGGAATATTTGCCACCTCATTAATTCCCCTGACTATCAAATCCCATGTACACGAATCTCACGCAAAACAATTCCCAAGGACGAAAATAACGACTAAACAGTTTAAAACAAGTGCTTGATGTATCACTCAACGCGAGGGCCTGAGCACCGAGTTGCCTCATTTGTTTTTCACAAAGGAAAACCAGAGATCAGATAAAGATATTCTACAGTTGCCAGGCTATCACAGCGATCAGTGTCCATTCATTTGGATGAAAGATTACACAGGGATTACCAAGCCGTCATGGCCCCATACAATCTCCAGTACACTTGGTGACAATGAAGGTTCGAGGCACATCTATGTGGACGAGTATATCCATTACAGAGGCGCATTACGCTTGGAACTGACACTTATATGTCGAACAATATCGTAAACGTACTTACTTAAACGTCATACTTGGCATGCACACCGATAGTCCGAATCACCAGCAAATCCTGAAATGGAACTACCACAGAGCTGATTAATGAGGAGTTTGTGTCTGAAAGTATCAACGCCGAACCTTCATTTGCATTGACTTACCGCGATGTGTTTTTTGTGTGTCTGAAATGGAAGGTCATATTAATGTTGAACAAAAAGGTTATACTCTCGAGGCATGAATGAGTTATCAACTCATGCCCTTAACACCTTGTGCATTTGAATTTTTGTTTTCTTTACAAGGATATAGTTCAACATGACGAATGGATAAGACGAATCTGTGGTTTCAAGTGATCGTGAAGTTCAAGTAACAAGATGCCGACATTCAGTGGCACGGATACAAATCAGATATTCTAGGTATCTTCAGCATTTTTCGGAATGAACTTTGTCTGGACGCTTGCTCTTCAATGTGGTTTAGTACCTATTGTCATGGGAGGTAAGTCTTACTGTTATAGTTTTTCTTAAACCATTTAATTAATCATTAACATCAAACTCGTTTTATAAATCACATTACAAAATTGCATCTTGTTACTATGATTTGTCTAGAAATAGAATATAAGGTGTGGTCAAATATGATAATTAATGATAAATACATGACACTATATATTTGCCAATGATGACGATGAGGAAGGCAAGCTATGCCAGTACCACGATGATGGCGACGATGATGTAGATGACGATGAAACGGCTTTTCTTCAAAAGAAATTCTTTTGGTGACTTTAAATGATAATCACCATGCATACCACGTTGCCAGTTCCACATTGCCGTATGTCCAGACACGTGTGAGTAACTGATGAAATATACGGGTAAACAAGCCACTGTATTGATTTCATTGTGTAAAAATGAAGTGAACAAGATGGCATCCGTATCTCACAAATGGTTTACCCTAGAATATCAGATGAGGACGAACCGCCTAAATGTGTCCCCTGTGATGAAAAGTTCACCGCCACCAAGCATATTTTGCTTGACTGTGTGGACTTTGCAATGGCAAGGATTCTCATTTTCAAACAGTAAATCTGAAAGATGTTTTTCCCGTGTAAGTGGGTATCTCATCTCACCCGATCTACTTTAAAGAAATTGGTCTGTATCATAAATTTTAAACATGTATGTGAATAACTATTTCCTTGTTTTTTAATGTGTGTGATGCTTTTATCAAGAAAGATTATAGAAGACTATGTCCGGGAGGTTAAAGTACCGTAAAATTATTGTCCCCTTGTGTGACACGTAATTCCTGTCATAATTGATGTAACAGTCATCAATCAGTGTTTTAAGCCAACTCAATGCTGAATATATTTTTTTACATTGGCTAGTATTGTGAACAAGTATCATGACTCAGTTGTATATGGCTGAAATAATGCCGATGCGACCTTGCATTTAAGTTCACTTCCCAAATGTGTACGGACCGTAATATTTTCGCAAGACACTTTTATTGAGAGCATTTTCAATGATTTGCCTGCAAAAGACAATATGGACTTCTGTGCTTATTATAGGAAAGTGGATCAGCATTATGTCGGACAGTAACTCCTACAAGAAGGTGAATGGGTTTGGGGTGAGAGTGACGGGCGCGAGTCACATGCTGCTGGAGGTGAAGGCGTGTAAAGGAGCAGAGATACAGCTGCAGCAAGATGACACGGGCTCGGGTAAGGATGGATGTTCTGTGGTGGGTGGCGGTGATGGGGTTGGGGGACAGACTCGGGTAAGGATGAATGTTTCCTGGTGGGTGGCGGTGATGGGGTTGAGGGACAGACTCGGGTAAGGATGAATGTTCTGTGGTGGTTGGCGGTGATGGGGTTGAGGGATAGACTCGGGTGAGGATGGATGTTCTGTGGTGGGTGGCGTGATTGGGTTGGGGGACAGACTCGGGTGAGGATGGATGTTCTGTGGTGGGTGGCGGAGATGGGTTGGGGGATAGACTCGGGTGAGGATGGATGTTCTGTGGTGGTAGGCGGTGATGGGGTTGGGGGATAGACTCGGGTAAGGATGGATGTTCTGTGGTGGGTGGCGGTGATGGGGTTGAGGGACAGACTCGGGTGAGGATGGATGTTCTGTGGTGGGTGGCGGTGATTGGGTTGAGGGACAGACTCGGGTGAGGATGGATGTTCTGTGGTGGGTGGCGGTGATGGGGTTGAGGGACAGACTCGGGTGAGGATGGATGTTCTGTGGTGGGTGGCGGTGATGGGGTTGAGGGACAGACTCGGGTAAGGATAGAGGTTCTGTGGTGGGTGGCGGTGATGGGGTTGAGGGACAGACTCGGTTAAGGATGGATGTTCTGTGGTGGGTGGCGGTGATGGGGTTGGGTGATAGACTCGGGTAAGGATGCATGTTCTGTGGTGGGTGGCGGTGATTGGGTTGGGGGACAGACTCGGGTAAGGATGGATGATCTGTGGTGGGTGGCGGTGATTGGGTTGAGGGACAGACTCGGGTAAGGATTGATGTTCTGTGGTGAGAATCGGTGATAGGGGTTAAGGGGATAGGAGTCACAAGGTGAGGGCATTTTAAAGAACTGATATACAACTTCAACACGATGGGGGCGTTCTGTAGTGAGAGGCAAGCGTCACTTACAACTAAGACGGACGGGGACACCAATGTACAGGACATTCAGATTACATTAACAACCTTGGCATTGGAAAGATCCTGATGACTTTTTTATGTCCTAATGCGTATCCATGCCCATTTTGACACTAATTGGCTCAGAAAATGTATCTTTGCACGAAACTCACTCAGGTTAATCATACTTTTATTCCGAAGTTGCCACGTCTGGATTTAAGTGGAATAGATAGAAGATGAGTTAGCGAGCCAGGCATTAGTTCAGGGAAGTGTCACATGGATACAGGTGAGGGTTGTGTATAGAGAAGGTTAGAATTTTTTATAAGGCCGATTTGGTTTGGAGACATTTGACAAACACCAACTTCTCAACAGGGTGTTGGTACCAATTATAATGGGGGCATCACATCTTTCAAAGGTTAAATGAACCATTCTGCCTGCTGTTAACGTGGAAGAAAAGTTTGGTATCTATTCTCCCGTGTTGGACAACTTTTATTATGAATAATGCGTTACCCATCTCTCATCAGGTTCTTGGGTTTACTGCAAACTCGGCGGCGACCTGAACGAGTGGACCGCCATGGCTGCCAGCGAGCTGTGCGACGATGCCGGCTGTGGGTGGCTGGGTTACGACTACCAGCCTGTGCTGGACTGTGACAACTTCAAGCCGTTCTGGCTGGCCTGGGACGCTGCCGGCACGTTCAGTGTTGGGAAAGGGAACGTCCTGGGCTCTGACGTCCTGGTGACGGGGACCGTGACGCCGTTTGACGTCAACTTCTTCATGGTGTCCCACAATGACGCCGACGTTGTAGCAGAATGGAGGATCCTTGTTGGTAGGTAGATCCGAGTGTAAAAGAGTTGTTTGATCATTAGAAATTGCTAGTGATTCCGTGGTATTTGATGGCTCATCAACCCTTCTTTCAAAGCCCTCTTGTTACCTCTCTTATATGTGTATAGCCAGACTTCTAAAAACTGACCGCCTCCGTGGTCTAGAGGTAGAGAGTCCGCCCGGAGAGCGGAAGGTCCGGGGTTCGATCCCCGGCCGCGTCATTCCAAAAGACGTTAAAATATGGTATTTGTTGTTACCCTGTCTGGCGCTCGGCATTAAGGGGCTAAAACAAGGACTGGTTGGCTCGGAGTCAGTATACTGTGTCTGAGTGGGGTATTCATGTTAAACTGCGGCATGGTATCTCAGTATGCTAGCACTATAAATCGGCATGAGTCGGACTTGTACAAGCAGCCACACAAACACACACACACACGTGCATGCACGTCGCTATATAAGTGCAATAATCTTGGACGCGACGTTAAACCCAATTTCACCTCACCTCACCTCTAAAAACTGTCCCGTCACGAGACCTCCCGAACTTGGCAAGTAGATGAGACGCAAGTCAGGTCGCAAAAGCCTCGAAGCCCCCTTGTACCTCTCTTATATATGTATAGCCAGACTTCTAAAAACTGTCCCGTCCCGAGACTTCTCGAATGATAAACACTTTCATGCTCACTGACACACAATAAGTAAATTCTGGCCACGGCAAGACTCGACTTTTTACTAACGCTTCAATCATGTCCTGCCACTGACAGTCGCCACAATCCATTCACCGTTCTCCCATCTCCCCCAGACGAAGCCCCGGCGTTCATCAGCCCCGCGTCAACGGGCACCACCGTAGTCGACGTCAGCGAGGACACTCCCACAGGCGACATCATCTACACCGTGGCGGGGACGGACAACGAGGGAGACTCACTTACCTTCACGCTTGATACCCATGCAGATGTATTTGAGTTTGTTGGTGGAGGACTGAGGATGCAACAGCCCCTGGATTATGAAACGTTGAACACCTATCGGCTATTGATCAGGTAGATTGAAATGCAGTGCCGTACAGATTAGACTGAGTTTGTTCAGAAACTGAATCTAATGTATGTGACTACCAAAACCTCTCTTTTAATTTTAAGAGTATCATAGGGGCAGTGGGGTTGCCTAGTGGTTAAAGCGTTTGCTCGTCAAGCCGAGGGCCGTGGCTCGATCCCCGACATGGGTACAATATGGGAAGCAAATGGTGATGCATTTGATACGGGTATAAGTGTTGCATTGGGACCTTATAAGTTTGCAGTGATTCGGTGACTGTTTTGGGCCAAGTAACGGTTTCATAACGTTCGTTACTTTTGGGTTAAATCCAATTTTCAAGTGTATACTCCCCCCACCCTCACCCCCCCTCCCCCCCACCCCCACCACCACCATCCCCACCCCCCAACCCCCCATCCCCCGGCAGTATATGCTATTGTCGGGCAGGGCTTTGAACCGTCCAGTTGTCAAAGCGCCTTAATTCTCTGTGCAGAGTTCGGTCCCTTGGATATGTCAGGATCCAGTGATTGTGTGTAAAATATCATCATTGGTTTGTCAGCTTCATGCCCCGACCCTAGGTATCACGGGCGTGGAAATATGGAAGACCTGTTTCACTTCCTTCACATTAAACTGAGACGCCTTGAGATACATGTACCCGTGAAGATCCGGGGTAGAATAGATCTTGAGTAACCCATAAAAGACAACTATGCTTGTCGTAAAAGGCGACCAACGGGATCGCTGACGTTGTTGATGCATGTTATCGTATCCCAATCGTGTGGATCGATGCTCATTCAATCACTGTATTGTCTGGCCCAGACTCAGTTATTTACAGACTGACGTCATATAGCTGGAATATTGCTGAGCGAGGCGTTAAACAACAAACAAACAAACAAACAAACAACATCGTATTGATCAAAGCGGCATCAAAAAGCAGTCTCATTATTTTGCAGCATGTCTGATGGTCGGAACACGGAGCAGGCGATGATGACGGTGCAAGTGACCGACGTTGTTGACGAGACGCCGGTAATCACCTTGTCAGGGACGTTGGCTATCCCGGAGGAGATGGCAGTGGACAGCGTTGTCAACCTCTACACCGTGGACGACCCAGACGAGGGAGACACACTGAAGTATGCGATAAGTGGTGAGAAGTTCATTGTTGGTCATTAGTCTTTGACTGCGAGAATACTCATGACGTTTGTTGGTTGCTTAACGTCACAGTCGAAATATCCAAGACATCCAAAAGGAACTGTACATAATTTTGCTTACTTATTTCTTCAAGCCACACTCATCAATATTTCACTTTTTTATCGTCAGCCTATAGATAATCGAGTCTGTATCAGACAACCAAGTCACAGAGCATGACCACCCAACACATTTGGTCTGACGGCCAGCATGATATGTGTTGAAAAATAATTAGCGACCAAATCAATCAACAAGGCCATTATAGTTATGCTTACCGTCAATGAATTTCAATAAAAATCTTTTCAACTAATAATTCTTTGTTGGAACTCAAGTAAGAAAATTCCAAGAAGCTTCGCGATGTTTCATGTAGATAATTGGTCTTTTGTTTTTTTATATCTTTTGTACTATCATATATTTGTCATTGGTAAGCCTGGAGATTTTCAATTAAACATTATTAATGTTATATTAAATGATACTTAATCACCCTTGAACATTAACTTACCAGGAAGTGAAAGTACCTTCTTCAGCGTGGACCCAACATCCGGGGTATTGAAGATAGCTCAGAGAATCGACCGGGACCAGGTGGCCTTGGCCTCCGTCTCATTTGACCTTACCGTGACCGACAGCTCTGGCCTTGGGTCGACCCGGACAATAACTGCGACCATTGTAGACATCAATGACAACAACCCTGCATTCTTCGCGACATCGTATACGGTGGACGTCGCCGAGAATACTCCGGTCGGTGAGTCCACATACGTCCAGAAACTTCTTTGTTACAAAGTTCTTCCTTGGTTTGAGGATCGTAGTGTAGTGATGGCAGAGTGGCTGTCCGGACCAAAGACGTGATATGATGGTACTATTTGTAAAAAAAGACCTGGCTGGCTCGGAATTAGTGTAGTTTTTCTGATCCATGTTAACTGTGACATGGTCTAGTTATTGTACTGCCCATTGTTGACATGCTTTTATAGTTGAGATGTATTTATTATATATTGTCGCGAGGACTAGTACTGTGGTGGTTACGAGATAAATCCACGTTCCTGATTCTAAGTTAACTTCTCTGTGAACGTAAATAAATGTCAAAATACATAAAAACTGAAAATGTTTCATGTTCCATAACGATAATTAAAATGCCCCACATGCTATCAAATCAACCGTTGATGTAATTGTATACGTTGTCGATTCGTTTTTAATAATGAGTGGGTGATTTTGGTATAACCGCCTTTAACAGTATCTCAGTTATAGCACGGTATGTCAGCGTAGACCTAAGATCAGCGGATCCTGCCACGATGAGGGACGCAACTACACAGGGAACTGCATGCCTCCCACTTTATATTACCAGGACAGCTTGACCCCAAAGTATTAACTAGTCACGTGCTAAGCAGCGTAAAAGAACTCATTCATCCTTTCTGACAGATACCGTCGTCCTTGAACTTGTTGTGAACGATGCCGATGACGGTACTAACGCCGCCTCCAGAATCGTCCTGCAAGATGGTACTCAAGACATGTTCAATGTGACCGGAAGCCAACTGAAGACAGTGACCAGTAACCTTGACTACGAATCTCTGTCAGTTTACGAGTTCATATTCACCATTGTAGCTGTCAATGAAGACAATCTGAGAACAGGAACGACAACCGTCAGTGTCAAGGTGGGTATCTGACTTGAAGAGGTCTAGAAGTAATAGACTTATCCATCGGGGAATAGAGTTTAATGTAGCCTCTGTATAGCTGTGGACAAGCTAGTTAACAAAACAAGGATAAGCACACCACGAATGTATCTTACCACCGTTTATCATTTATCACAATTTGAAAACAAATTGAGATTTGGATGGAATCTTTTGTTTGTCGCGATTTTGCCAAAAGAGCTCCTGACGTACATCAATGTCAATGTTAATTTACATTCGACGCCGTTTTCCTGTAAGGAGCTTGAAAAAAATATAAGCAAAATAACTGTTACTACGGCGGCGTGGTATATATTTTCATGATGCAAATGGAAATTTATACAAAAAATATTGATCAATAAAGTTCTAGTACTTTACAGGTAAGGTAAGATACATAACAACAAACCGGTTGATCAAACTGCGATTTGCCCTCTGCAATTTACACATCTCGAAACAATCTTACGAGAATCTCATTACATCGGTTTTTTCTCTTAAAAGTAACGCGAGGTCGTGAACTCCAATTTGCACATCTTTATTTCTAGAAAACACTTGCTTGCTGAAAATGTGTGAACATTTTCCCACTGGAATGTGACTGAAAAATGAAAATCGTGTTATTATGGAATCCTAGAAGAGACGTCGCGTTGTCTCCCTCACCAAAAAAGTAAAAAGTGTCAAAATTTATCAAAGCGCGACAATACGACAACGCACAATTTTGGCCATTTGTTGCATTGTTGCGTTTTGAATAAAATTTTTTATTTTACCAAAGAGCGACAGTGCGCCAACGCGACATATTTTGACTTGAAAAATGTCGCGTTGTCACATTGTCGCGACAACCGTAAAAAAAACCCCACAGTCAATCCATAAATGACGCGTGATCTAGTTGGTTTACTGAGGGTGGGAATCATGTTATGCTTTGATCCACCTCATCCGACCTTGACCTTGACCTTTCAGGTGACCCCGGTTAATGAATTCGACCCTGTGTTTGACACCCCCACCGTGGACGGCACCAATCAGTTTCCGGAAGCCAGTTTATCAGAGGACGTCCCCGTCAACCACGAAATCTCCTTCACCGCCTCCGACGCCGACCTTGGAGTGGACGGTGACGTTACTTTTTCCCTCGTCTCCGTGCTGGACTGTGAGCATTAAGTATTAAACCTGAAGTCTCAAAATACATAGTTTGTGTGTTTATCGACGTAGTAAATTGTGAAATGAATAGGTGGGAGTGGGGTGGGTGAAACAGACATAGCACTTTACCATAAAGCCTCGTCAACTTAAACGTGATTATCTCTACATATGCCTTGAGACGACACGGGTGTGAAATTCAGGGCTAGATTTATAGGTTCCGAGCAACATATACTTGTGGGAGGGGACCACACGGATCTGGCTTGGTCGATTGCATGTCAACGTATCCCCACGGCGTGGGACAATGTTCTTAATTTCAATCACCGGTTTGTCTGGCCCAGACACGTTAATTTCGTAAGAGCGGCGTTAAACAACAAACACACAATTAAGACGATTCATATTTGAAGGTGCAGACATAGTGCTGGTGTTTCATATCGGCTGCCACGGCATTCCACGGTTCTAACGACTTCGTTAACGATGTTTACCAGCCACAATATATTTGATGAGTGAGTGCGTTGTTTTAACGCCGCTTTGATCGGCAATTTCAATAACATAACAACATGTGTGTGTGTGTGTGGGGGGGGGGGGGGGGGGGACCTAGGAACATAAGCATGTCGAATCGGGATTTGAACCCACGATCTTAGCTTTCTGGCAGGCATAAGGGACGCAACTCTGCACAGAGAATTGCAGCGCCTCAGATATTTGACACACCAGAAACAACATAATTGTATAAATATCATACGATCCGTAAAATTTGAAGAAACAAAATTCTTTCCTTTCTGGCACATATATTTTTCTTCTACAGCAAACGGAGGAGACAGTAGTGATAAATTTGAAATTGACTCTAACACCGGCATCTTAAAGACACTTAGACCCTTAGACATTGACACCGCTACGGGGGGCGTGGCCTATCATGACGTCACGGTCAGGATCACCGACGGAGCTAGCTTACCCAGATCCTCGGAGGGGACAATGCGGTTTACGTTAATTGACGTCAACGACAACATTCCCAAGTTTGATTCAACTCATTACGCCGTCACCGTCAATGAAGACATTGCTGTGGGTGACGTTGTTGCTACAGTGGTCGCAACTGACGACGACGGTGACCAAGTCACTCTCACTTTGGAAGGAGGAGGAAGTTATTTCGAAATAACCGGAAGTGACGTTGTTCTTAAATACCCTTTAGATTATTCACCGGTTCATGTATTGACGTTAAGGTACGTATCTAGCTCACTGAATTCGTGTGCCTTTTTTGCAATGTTTCTGTAATATCACGTCATGAGATATAGGCATCACACATTGTACCCACGTGGGGAATCGAACCCGGACCTTCGTCGTTTCGAGCGAACGCTTTATCCACTCGGCTACCCCTACCACGAATGGTCAGTGAACGACGAGATGTGTTTCACAGGCCATACAGTATTAGTTTAATGAATCAAACCATTTATGGATAAAGTGATAAAATACCTTTTTATAACGTAAACATGTACGACCGAATAAGCTTTAGAATTATTTTAATTATTTCGATGATATCTTGATCCTATTCTAGAGCAGATGACGGAACGTTCACCACCAACGCTGTGATGCTAGTTACCGTTGTAGATGTTGTCTTGACAACGTTGACGATCATGGTGGCGACAGACGCTGCTATCCCCGAGGATCAGAACGAGGGGACAGTCCTGAAGGGTGTGTTTGTGACCCACGGAAACACTGGTGCCGTCACCTACAGTCTCGGGGGTGAGGCCAAACTTGAACACATTCGTCACCACTCGCCCCCTTCCGTATCCTGGATCGATGATCATGATATCAATCATTGGATTGTCTGGTCAAGACTCGATTATTTACAGACCGCCGTCTTTAGCTGGAACATTGCTGAGTGCGGCGTGAAACAACAAACCAACCAACCGTAACCTGCTGGAAGACTTGTCTCCAAATCGATCAATATTTTGGTTGTGTGAATTGTTGCCCAAAATAGATGAAGAACGTACCGAAAAGTGTCTTACACTATCAAATCTAAATACGGTCGTAAAACACCCTTGAATAAAAAGCATATCTTGATATTTTTCTGGCGGAACTACATACATGTTTTTAGTCGATGTCGACATTTTGGATGCCAAACATGCAGAAGACTTGAAAATATCCCGTGATGACCCGGGTTCAAACTGGTCTTCAGCAACCATGACTGTCGTAATAGGCGACTAATGGGATCGGGTGGTCTGGCTCGCTGACTTGGTTGATGCATGTCATCGTATCCCAGTTGCATAGAACGATGTTCGTGATGTCAATCATTGCAATGCGTGGATTTACAGACTGCCGTCATGTAACTGGAATATTGTTGAGTGCGGCGTTAAACAACACAAAAAATTTTTTCATTTTTTTATTGAAAACATATCACACCTTGTTTTTTAGGCACAAATGCTGGCTTTCTGTCGGTGAACCCAACTGGAGAGTTGAGCTACGGTTCGCAAAGAATTGACCGCGACGGCAGTAGCGGTATAACAACGTTGTCAGACATCACACTGAAGGCAGCTGACAGCTCCGGTAACGAGGCCACAGCAGACCTCACATTCATCATCATCGACATCAACGACAATGCACCGCTGGCGACTGTGTTGGCACCGACGGCGCAGGTTCGAGAAAACTCACAGGATAGTAAGTTGTTTTCCTTCAACAGACTCAGACTCTAAGATTAAATATTACGAAGATCTATTTTAATAATTCATAATCTTCGTTTCTTCATGCAGCGACGTTGCACATCACATGCCATCACCCAGAGTCATAGCTTAGCGTATATAGTATTATCCACTTCTACACAACTTGACCATATATCTTATATCCATCCTATATCCGTCCTATATCTATCATTTATCCATCTCTTATCCTATATCCATCATTAATCTATCATATATCCATCCTATATCCATTCTACATGTATAACCATCCTATATCCACCCTACGTGTATACCCATCATATATCCGTCCTATATCCATCATTTATCTATCATATATCCATCCTATATCCTTCCTACACGTATAACCATCCTATATCCATCCGATATCCATCATTTATCCATCATATAACCATACAATATCCATCATTTATCCATTCTTTATCAATCCTATATCCAACGTTTATCCATCTTATTTCCATCCTATATTCATCATTTAACCACCCTATATTGAGTATATTCAACCTATATCCATCCTATATCCATAATTTATCAATCCTATATAGATCATTTATCCATCATATATCCATCCTATATCCATAATTTATACATCCTATACCCATCCTATGTCCATCCTATACCCATCCTATATCCATCCTATATCTATCATTTATCCATCATTTATCTATCATATATTCATCACATATCCATCCTTTAACCATCCTTTATCCATCCTATATCCATCATTTATCCATACTATATCCATCATTTATCCATCATATGTCCATCATTTATCCATCATATTATTTTTGTGTAATTTGAGAACGTAGAATACAACGTAATATACATATACACTGAAGCGCACGTACAATATTGAAACGCGGCTTCTGCCCCGATTTTTTAATTTTAGAAGCGCACAACCCACTCCACTGGTACTGCACCATTAGGTCAGAAGGCCTAAGTGTCTAAGTATGAACCCACATATACGGTAGCAAATACATGAAAAAGCCATTTGTAACAACCACATTCCTGTTCTTGTAGATCAGCTAGTGACGTCATTAGACTTCACAGACGCTGACGAAGACTCCAACAGTAACGTCACACTCAACCTCGTCAGTGGTGACGTTCACAATGTTTTCAAAGTCGTCGACTACGACCTGTATGTCAGAGGCACCGGTATCGACTACGAGGCTTTGACGGGAGACAACAGCTACAACATCGCCCTCCATGCTGTTGACAACCCACAAACGTCAACGCCGTTGACGTCAACCGTCATTGTTCACGTTGAGGTATGGGCAGTGTTCGATACAGTCTCAGAGCGGACACTTTCCAAAAAAAACGCTCATGAAACAGAGCTATTTTGTCAGAATATTACAAAGATATGACGTTTAGTGAATAATTGCACGTCGTTCAGAACACCTAATTTATGACAAGACTGTCATATTGCATAGGGTTTAGAACTTTGTCTACTGTCTTAAAGTCATTTCGTGTAACATAGAGTTTATAGCATATAAAAAAAGATAAACGATAAGAATGAAATTAGATCAATATATTTCTATCGAAAACATCACAGTGTGATTTGCAATTACAAAAAATTGTACACTTAAACTTGGACCAACTTACGTTGTCAGTTGGCTCGATTCATACGATTTAAGGACCATGCGTGGTTTTGACATTCCCATACTTTCAGATTCTGGGTGAGAACGAGTTCGAACCCTCATGGACCTCCCCGACCCCCGGGGCCGGCTCCACCTTCCCCGAGGTGACCATCAAGGAGTCAGCCACCCTGGGGCAGACGGTGGAGACGTTTGTAGCCACGGACAACGACGGCGGCGATGACGGTCTGATCACATACAGCGTCATTGACATAAAGAATCGTGAGTGATTATAGTCAATCACAGATTGATTTCAGATTTATTGTACAAAATATAACCATAGAATTATGATGTCAGGTTTTGCAGGGGCAATGTTTGTAGGCTTCTGTGAAACATATGACGATATTACATATGCGTGTATGTAATTACCCACGGCATATGTACCGCAGTAGATGCTTTTGTATTGCAGGGTCGGTCGGGTAGGCTAGTGGTTGAAGCGTTCGCTAGTCACGTCGAAGGCCCGGGTTCGATTCCCCACATGGGTACAATGTGTGATGCCAATTTCTGGTGTCTCAAGCTGTGATATTAATGGAATATTGCTAAAAGTGGCGTAAAACCATACTCACTCACATTAGTATTACACTGGACGAAAAAATATATTTCTATACAGGGACAAAGAATGAGCGCTCATTCAAAACTTTCAAATCTTTGAGTGGCTGACAGGTAATCCCAAAATCTACGTGAGTCATTCTTTGCTTGTATTATCTTGGAGACAGCTCCTTTCCGGAATGAGTTTGAATAATCTGGTTCTATTTTAACTAAAGTTTATACGTTGACACAAGGTATACTAAATGAATGATTGAGTTGGGTTTAACATCACTTTGAGCAGTTTTCATTTCTATTACCGTGATCAGAGCTCTGTGGGAAGAAAGACATAAGTGGTGGAAATCTAGATGAAACCCACGCGCACGAGTATCGTGTCGAGAAACCAAGGATCATAATGCATGGTCCTTGGTGACGGTCAGCGGATCCTGACACACCTAAGAGATGCAACTGCATGAACATGATTTCCAGTGTCTAAGGCCATCACGTCAATCACACATAGAACACCAGATTAGTATAGTGGCCGAGAGGGTACATCGCTTTCTCCCCCTCAATAATGGCCACGAGAAAGCGAATACGCGAGTCGAAAAAACGTCTGGTGCTGCTTCTTTCTCGCCTCGCACTATCGCTTAATCGTCTCGTGCTGTCGCTTTTTCGTCTCGTGTATTCGCTTTCTCGTCTCGTACTATCGCTTTCTCGTCTCGTGGTATCGCTTTCTCGCCTCGTACTAACGGTTTCTCGTCTCGTACTATTGACTTTCTGGTCTCGTACTAACGGTTTCTCGTCTCGTGGTATCGCTTTCTCGTCTCGTGCTCTCGCTTTCTCGTGTCGTTCTGTCGCTTTATCGTCTCGCGATGTCGCTTCATGGTCTCGTGCTCTCGCTTTCTCGTCTCGTGTTATCGCTGTATCACTTTCTCGCGGCAGTTGTTGAAGGCGAGAAAGCGATGTCCCCTCTCGACCACCATGCAGTATAGTGTAGTAGATTCGTCCTGTCACGTATTTTCAGCTTCTGGCATCAGCGTAACGGGCAAGTTTGAGATGACGACAGACGGACGTCTGGTGGTGGCGTCCCTGCTGGACTACGACAACGACACTGGCGGAGTGGACTACTACACCGTCACCGTCGCCGCCAGCGACAGCAGCAGCACCAACGTGAAGAGCACCACCGGCAATGTCAAGGTCATTCTGGAGGATGTTGAAGTGGAGAATGTCATTGGTTTGTAACGAAATATTCGATTTAACGTTTTTGAAGTAGGCCTTACAGGGATTCATATATAGTATAATAACACTTATATCTGTTATAAGGAGTCTGGGTTTACGCCGCTTTGAACAGTATTCCTGTTTTATCACGGCGTGTCAGCTTAGTGTGCGTGGAAAGCCCGAAGTGATGCAGGTTTAGAGTTTACCACTTTGATGAAACTGACGAGGACGGGTACGGTGCCGACAAACCTTGAAACATTATCAGAGGTCATACGATCGTACGGTCATAGGTTTATAGAACGCATAAGGGACGGAACTCTGCAGAGGGAATTGTGGGCCTTCTTTCAAGGTCAGTGTGTTGTATCCAGATCTTCTTCAACGAATACCCAAAGAATATCCCATATAATGTGAAGTATTGTTTGTAGTTAATTTGAGAAAATGTTTGTCTATATATTTGTATTTGAGCAACCGCAACCTATAGCCTGGGAACCCTACATTCTGACAGTTACACACACTTCAACCCACTTGTTGTGGTAATACTGCATTGTTTCTGACAGTTTGTAAGTACTCGCCTATATACTTCAGTGTTGCCAAAGTTGCCCGTTGCCGACACGACGACGGAGTTGTGGGTGATGAGGGCGTTGGTTGCCGTCCTGGGAATCGCTGCCGCTGTATTCGCTTGTGTCATGATCAGAAGCATCATGTGAGTTTTGCAATATTAGTCCTATATAGTGCCTCTAATGTGCTACATAGTGCCTCCTGATGTCCTACAAAGTGCCTCCAATATCCTACATAGTGCCTCCAATGTCCTATATAGTGCCTCCAATGTCCAACATAGAGCCTCCAATGTCCTACATAGTGCCTCCAATGTCCTCCATAGAGCCTCCCGACGTCCTATATAGTGCCTCCAATGTCCTACATAGTGCCTCCAATGTCCTACATAGTGCCTCTACATAGTGCCTCCAATGTCCTACATAGTGCCTCCAATGTCCTACATAGTGCCTCCAATGTCCTACATAGTGCCTCCAATATAGTGCCTCCAATGTCCTAAATAGTGCCTCCAATGTCCTACATAGTGCCTCCAATGTCCTATATAGTGCCTCCAATGTCCTACATAGTGCCTCCAATATAGTGCCTCCAATGTCCTAAATAGTGCCTCCAATGTCCTAAATAGTGCCTCCAATGTCCTATATAGTGCCTCCAATGTCCTACATAGTGCCTCCAATGTCCTACATAGTGCCTCCAATGTCCTATATAGTGGCTCCAATGTCCTATATAGTGCCTGCTGATGTCCTACATAGTGCCTCCAATGTCCTACATAGTGCCTCAAATGTGCTATATAGTGTATCAAATGTCCTACATAGTGCCTCCAATGTCCTATATAGTGCCCCCAATGTCCTATGTAGTGCCTGCTGATGTCCTACATAGTGCCTCCAATGTCCTACATAGTGCCTCCAATGTCCTACATAGTGCCTCCAATGTCCTATATAGTGCCTCCAATGTCCTATATAGTGCCTGCTGATGTCCTACATAGTGCCTCCAATGTCCTATATAGTGCCTCCGATGTCCTATATAGTGCCTCCAATGTCCTATATTGTGCCCCCAATGTCCTATGTAGTGCCTGCTGATGTCCTACATAGTGCCTCCAATGTCCTATATAGTGCCTCCAATGTCCCGTATAGTGCTTCCAATGTCCTATATAGTGCCTCCAGTGTCATATATAGTACCTCCTGATGTCCAACATAGTGCCTCCACTGTCCTATATAGTGCCTCCGATGTCCTATATAGTGCCTCCAATGTCCTATATAGTGCCTCCAATTTCCTATATAGTGCCTCCAATGTCCCATATAGTGCCTCCAATGTCCTATATAGTGCCTCCAATGTCCTATATAGTGCCTCCAATGTCCTACATATTGCCTCATGTCCTATATAGTGCCTCCAATGTCCTGTATACTGCCTCCAATGTCCTATATAGTGCCTCCAATGTCCTATATAGTGCCTCCAATGTCCTATATACTGCCTCCAATGTCCTATATAGTGCCTCCAATGTCCCGTATAGTGCTTCCAATGTCCTATATAGTGCCCCCAGTGTCATATATAGTACCTCCTGATGTCCAACATAGTGCCTCCAATGTCCTATATAGTGCCTCCAATGTCCTATATAGTGCCTCCAATGTCCTATATAGTGCCTCCAATGTCCTACATAGTGCCTCCGATGTCCCATAGAGTGCCTCCAATGTCCTATATAGTGCTTCCAATGTCCTATATAGTGCCTCCAATGTCCTACATAGTGCCTCATGTCTTATATAGTGCCTCCAATGTCCTGTATACTGCCTCCAATGTCATATATAGTGCCTCCAATGTCCTATATAGTGCCTCCAATGTCCTATATAGTGCCTCCAATGTCCCGTTTAGTGCTTCCAATGTCCTATATAGTGTCCCCAGTGTCATATATAGTACCTCCAATGTCCTATATACTGCCTCCCGATGTCTTGAAAAAAACCATATTTATTACCTTTTCTCTTTTAGTTTTGTTGAAAAAATGAACGGTATATGTGTAGTTGGTAGTGGGGCTCAACACAAATGTTCCGTTTTTCGTGATTTTATAAAAAATTGAACTTTGCAATTTGCACGTTGTCCATGCTCCCAAATGCTCTTTTCTCATCATCATCTCGGAAACAGCTGGGCCAGTGAAGCTGTAACTTCACATGCTTGTGTCCACCAGTGATAACACCTGAATTTCTTCAGAGGTTCCAATCCAATGTCCAATATGAGAGAGCTTAACTCTGGACGGTTTGTTTCATCTCATGATGACATTGTGTTTTGAGAAATCGTTATATTTTAGTATTTGTTTTCTTCAGTTTTTATGCATAAATATATATCAACACTGACAGCAACTTTTGTTTTTAGAAGTCACAGTTTCTGCTGATAATTTAAACTATTGACTTCATATCCAGGTGAACTACAGTGATGTGGCTCTTTTTTGTAGTTATATTCTTTGTATGAGTTCTGATTTGGGCTATTGAATCCGTAAAAAAATATCCCTTTTAATTTGAACGTGGAACAGATATAGTCCCAGAATAAGGACGCTTCTGCACAAATTAAAACTATGTGTATACTTCTTTTAAGAGAAACGATGTCATCTTCCACTCCAGAAGTTAGTGAGTACAAACTAAATTTATGAATGTTTTTTTAATTTATCTGATGATTGAACCCAGATTAAAATTTAAGCAAATTTTTAAATTTCCAGCAAAGATTCTGCTTGCATCATTTGTGTTCTTTACATAAATTAAAGTAACATGTTTGATTATTCTGTCAATGAAGTCTTTGATAACCATTTAGAAGTTGGAAGAACATGAACACATGACACTTTTTTATGGATATCAACTTCTTTAATTCTGTGTCACGACGTTTGAGAGTTACTTCTTGTCCTGAAAGAAGTAGCTCTCAAGCGTCGTGTATACTATCATTCATACAGAAGATTGATTAATCGGTAAAGCTTTGTATCACCAATATTAAATGAATCTTAATTTCAATTTATCGATATACTTATATTAGCATTGCACATTTACAGTTGACTAGGGGAGATGAATAATATCTTAGTCGAAAGACGACCTGTTCTCTGATCACCACGAGCTGCACGTTCAACAGTGGACATATACTGAGGATCAAAAGAAACTATACCTCTCAGTTGATTTTACCACATGCGTGATTTTGAATTGAAAATACCAAAAGCTAGCGATATTATGTTCAGACAATGAACTGGACTGGAGCTTAGTCAGGACTCAAAGGATACTTCTACCTGGTTTTATATTTTAAGACAATTTTTACGATTTTTATTTAAACTTTTAAAAATTAAAAGGAAAATTTCGCATAATACACAACTCTTGATGGGTATCTTAGACATCTGATCTGACATGGTAGGGGTATGTGGTTGCAAATTCCTTTCATACTACAGTCTTGATTTAACAAATTTCTTTCTTCCACATTACCCAACCACAGATTACGTTTTTCATACTGTTGTAGGAAAGAATGTGTCTATTTAACCATCAGTCAAATTGAGTTTCAAGTTTCAATTCCAATTTTTTTTAAAAAGAATATAAAAATCGTTATGCTTTCTTTTGCCCCTCAGTTTATAGCCTAATAAACTGTGGAAGCCTAATCCTTTTGAATATTTTGTCCTAGCTAAGCCACCAGACAAAGTATGGATGGAGCGGGCTGTGTCAGTGACGCCTCATATGTCTCTGGAGTCTGTGGTAAGTATGGAAGCCTGTAAGAAACATAATACTTCCTTGCATGTTGCAATTCTGAACTAGAACAGATAATATGATGTAACGGAACATTATCAAATAAAACATATAACTTTGGATACACCAAGAACATGTTGATTGTCATATCCACAAGGCTATGAGTATTGTTTTACGCCGCTTTTAGCAATATTCCAGCAATATCCCGGGCTTCAGATAGGTTAAGATTCGACCCGGTCCTTCCATGTGGGTAGCGAACCTTAAACCACAAGGCCACCCTACGCCCTATCACATTCAAAAATATGTTATCGCCAAACGTGACGTCTCTCCTAAATGTTGATGAGATCTGTCAGCTTCAGAATTAATGTTATATTAAAAAGGGGGGCACGGGTTGCCCAGTCGTCTAAGGTGCCGCGATTCGCTGTGCAGAGTTGCGTCCCTTGGGCACGCCAGAAACCTATGATTGTGGGTTCGAATCCCGATTCAGCCGATTATGTTTCTATGTTTGTCAGCACCATACCCGTGCTCGTGGGTTTCCCCGAAGTTGTAAACGTCTGAGACCTGCATCACTTCGGTTTTTCCTCCCACATTAAGCTGACACGTCGCGATATAACTGGAATACTGTTAAAAGCGGCGTTAAACCGAACTCACTCACTCACTTTTCTGTTGATGAGATCTATCAGTTTCAGTATCAAATTTCATCTTAAAAAGTCTCAAAGATCAGGTTGAATGAATGTATGTAACTGCTATACTTACATGTACATGTATATCTCACAAAAAGATAATGATGGCACAGGTGTCTCAGTCCTCTCAGCTGTAATTCATTGGGCAGAGTTATGTCCCTTAGGCGTACAAGGAAACCATGATCGTTGGTTCGAATTCCGGTTCTCCGTGATACTCGTGCTTGCGTGCTTTATGAAAGTGGTAAACATGTAAATAAAAGTAACAAAGCCCTTTCCCATATTCATAAGGAATAAAAAACACAGTCGATTGTACGATTCCGACTATATCATGAGCATGTGTTTATGAGATGAGGTTTAATGTCGCGTCGAAGATTGTTGAACTTGCATAACGACGTGCATGCACGTGTGTGTGTGTGTGTGTGGATGCTTATACTAGTCCGGTCTGATGCCGATTTATAGTACTAGCTCACTGAGACCATGCCGCAGTTTAACATGAATACCTCACTCAGACAGAGTATTCTGACTCCGAGCCGACCAGTCCTTATTTTAGTCCTTAATACCGAGCGCAAGGCAGGGTAACAACAAGTACCATCTTTAACGTCTTCAATGCTCTGCCACTAGACCACGGAGGCGGTATGTATTTATGAATCACTAAGACCTCATCAACCTGACACGCCGTGATATAACTGAAATTCAGTTCAAAGCGCAATAAAACCCACACCTCATGTTTTTTTAGTTCTGGTTACTAACCCTGTCATACTTATGGTTGCAGATAATTGATGACGACGATGATACTTTTACATCAGCCCTGTTCAGGTAGGTATTTAAACAATCTCATTAAAATAAGATCTTAGTTTTCGCTACCGCTAAACAAAGATCTGAGTACATCCCATTACGGGTCACGTCAGAACGACCTTTCGCGAAGTTTGACCGACCAATGAAATGACTGACAAGAAATCGACATTGGCCAATCAGAGGGCCGCTTTCTCGAGCTTTACGACACCAGTTTCAAACTAGCGACTACGCTTCGAAACATATTTTGACGTATTCTCGATTAAAATTTTTAAAACTGATAAGAAGAACATTCTTGAATGGCTGATAGATGGCACAGATTGTATGGATAAAATCATAAAACCTGTAACTGTCGTTCGGAGTACCCCGTGTTAAATATATCGTGGTTGCATGATTAGAAAACACATTCCGACTGTCACTTTCATGATCTTGTAAGCGACGCTCTGATTGCTTGGATGGAAGGTCGTTCTGACGTGACCCCTAATGGGATGTCCTCAGATCTTTGTTTAGCGAGAATGTACCGATTGGTTAACGGTGGTACAACAATATCCTGACTCCCATTACCTGAACCTTTTCTCCAAATACCGATTGTCACATCTCCCTGTTTTGTGATACGATCTTTCGGTCATTGCGTTTATCTGCGTACCCCAGCTACATCTATGGGGGACAACTCACTAGACACCCCTCTCAAAAATAACGTCGTTATATATCCGACGTCATTAAGATGCGAGCCGCATGTTCGAATTTCCAGAAATGACGTCATGATAGAACAGTGTTTTTTCATGAAATATACCACGCTTTGTTCTTTATTGTTCTTTGCGATTTATCGCGTAGCTGTCTTATATTTATTAATAACAGACCCATCGTGTTGATACTTCAGACCGAACACAACCACAACGGAGACGACACAACCGTCACTCGGTGCCGGTCAAGGGAATGACCAGTAATAAACAACATCAACACATCCGGACATGGTCAGCCCCGAGGACGAGCTAGTGGTTCTGGGTTTGAATCTCACTTCGGTTCTGTCTGTTGTGAAGGTGTCTGTGTCGCCATGTTGTCACCATTGCCAGTGAACACTGTGTGTTGTGTGCCGATATCTTGTCATTAAAGGAGTTCTGTCTCGCCATCATAGATCATTCTCAATCATGTTTGATCATCTCAAATTACCGCCTGCGTTCGATTTCAAAATCCTGGACGACCCATGGGAACCCGGGCTGACCAAGGTATGACCCAAGTTAACTTTGGTTGACCAGTTTAAGCATATGTTCACTCATTTACGTCATACTCCTGTTGGCCTTAGCTGAAGATCTGGGGTAGGATAGGTCTTCAGCAACTCATGTTTGCCGTAACAGGCGATGTTGCTTGTCGTAAGAGGTGACTAATAGGATATGGTCAGGCTCGCTGACTTGGTTGATGCATGTCATCGTATCCCAATTGCGCAGATCGATTATCATCATTTCAATCACTGGATTGTCTGGATTATTCGATGGAGACTCGATTATTTACAGACCGCCATCATATAGCTGGAATATTGCTGAGTGCGGCGTAAAACAACAAACAAACAAACAAAATTTCCACTGAACCCTTGGCGTGCGCTACCCCAGTTAGCAGTCTCCAAGTGACGTTATCGTAAAAACTAATTAGTTTTATTTATTGATTCGGTCATATACAAAAAACATTGTAATAAACAAATTATCTAGGTATTGATGTTACATATGTGTTCTGATATGTACCAGGCCAAGTTAACATTCGATTGTTGATTTTAATATATACTTAGAATCAGTCATGCAATGATGATGATATTGTATCTCTGTTTGATGTTTCTGTGCGTTATTTTGAACTGTGTTTTACATGCAGTAAATACAACATGGTTGTTTGTTGTGTTTTGTGTTTCTCCTTTAGGCAGCCATGTTGTTTTATACCTAAGGTTGCATTTTATGCGTTTTATTTCGGGCACTAATTATACCTAGATTGACACTGGTTAACTCAGGTTGAATCTGTCAATCCAGGTTGCCAGAAATGTGGTAGGCTCGGTTGAATCAGATCACTCACAGCCTAATAATCGAACGCAAGCTGTGCTGCAGACACGTGCTCATAATTTGTGTAATTCTGTCGTCGGTTCCAAATGAAATTTCCAGGCATCGAATACTCAATAAAACCCGCAAATCTGTAAACACAGGATGTTTATATCCTTATTAAACCGTTATTCTCTTATGTATTTAACAAGGCGCAATGACAACATACAGAGTATATTGATTCCGATGTCATATTTCTATAATTCTGGGTAAAGTACATCTAACAGTTCCAATTTGATGTTCCAATTTGAGTGAGTGAGTGAGTAAGTGAGTGGGAGGTTGGTTGGTTGGTTTGTTGTTTAACGCCGCACTCAGCAATATTCCAGCTATATGACGGCGGTCTGTAAATAATCGAGTCTGGACCAGACAATCCAGTGATTAATATCATGAGCATCGATCCACGCAAATCAACCAAGTCAGCGAGCCTGACCACCCGATCCCGTTAGTCGCCTTTTACGACAAGCATAGTCACCTTTTACGGCAAGCATGGGTTGCTGAAGACCTTTTCTACCCCGGAATCTTCACGGGTGGGAGGGAGGGGTGTACATGATTGAGACTGAACAAGACAACCAGTGACTATTGTACCCTGATCCTCCAGGCGGAGAAAGATGACACGCAATAACAAATTCACCGAGCTGGACGAACCGATACAATCAAATAAGCATTTAGAACTTTATTGGTGGTCTTGTGGATAGGGAGTTTCCCCGGAGAGCGGAAGGCTGACGGTTCGATCCCAGGTCGGGTCATACAAAAGACCTTAAAAATGTTCTTCGTTGTTACCCTGCCTGACCCTTAACATGGAAGGGATAAAACAAGGACAGGTCTGTTCAGAGACATAATGCTGTGTTTGAGAGGGGTCCTGGGTAAACTGCAGCCTGGTATCTCCGTGGTTAACATTATAAAGCCGACATTATTTACTCACAATCTGGCAGAAATGGTTGAATGAAAGTACAAAGACAAACTTAAAACTATCAAAATCAACATGAACTCTCGGTCATAACGTGACCTGCCCGATTATGTAGAATTACAGTATTAAAAAGTCTTATTTCACATGACTAAATCACTTTTTTAAATCTTCCTGATCCAAGCGATCCTTCACGGGTCCTAAACATCCTGTAACTCCGACGTCGAAACAGCATCCTACAAGGCAACATCCTCAACCCACAGTATTCAACCGTATTCCAGGAACAATAGCCTATATCAAAACTGAAAATGTGTATTGTTTGTTTGTTGTTTAACACCGCACTCAGCAAAATCCCAGCTACATCACGACGGTCAGTAAATAATCCAGATTGGGACAGACAATCCAGTGATTGACATCATGGGCATCGATCTACATAGTTGGTATTCGATGACATGCATCAACCAAGTCGATCCTGTCACTTGCCTCTTACGACAGGCGTGGTTTGATGAAGAACTGTTCTAACCCGGATGCTCACTAATAATAACTGATCCCATGAGGAAAAGAACACCTACATTCTGTTGTAATTGCGGTGCGGTCTTCAGTTACGCTGAACTTCGGTTTAGCCGAGGCGGTGGGGTAGCCAAGTGGTTAAAGCATTCACTCGTCGCGCCGTAGGCCCGGACCTTGCTGCCCCACATGGGCACTATGTGTGAAGTCCAATTCTAGTGCCTCCCCTCGTAATATTGTTGGAATATTACTAAAAGCGGCCAAATATTATTAGTATTCACTCGAACTCGTCTTTATCAGCAAATGGAGCCTGCTGTAGTGCCTCAAAAACAGGTCAAGAAGCGGCAAATAAATATTTAGTATTCACTCGAACTCGTCTTCATCAGCAAATGGAGCCTGCTGTAGTGCCTCAACAACAGGTCATGTAGTGTCGGCTGTAGTGCCTAAACAAGATTAAGTAGTGTCGGCTGTAGTGCCTTCACAACAGGTCAAGTAGTGTCGGCTGTATTGCCTCAACAACAGGTCAAGTAGTGTCGGCTGTAGCGGCTCAACAACAGGTCAAGTAGTGTCTGCCATAGTGCCTGAACAGCAAGTCCAGTAGTGTCCGCTGTAGTGTCTCAACAACAGGTCAAGTAGTGTCCGCTGTAGTGCCTCAACAACAGGTCAAGTAGTGTCGCCTGTAGTGCCTCAATAGCAAGTCAAGTAGTGTCGCCTGTAGTGCCTCATCGGCAAGTCAAGTAGTGTCTGCTGCAGTAAAGTAGTATCTGCTATAGTGCCTGAACAACAAATCTAGTAGTGTCGGCTGTAGTCATGTAGTACATGCTATAGTGCCTCAACAGCAAGTCAAGTAGTATCTGCTGTAGTCAAGTAGTGTCTGCTGTAGTCAAGTAGTAGCTGATGTAGTGCCTCAACAGCAAGTCTACCTTTATTGCCCCGTGAGTCAGTGTTCATTACTGTCCGGCTCAAGGCCCCACAGTTCCCACATACAGTGTATTGTTTCTCTTGGAACCAGTCCACCTACAGTTTACGAACCGACACACTTTGAAAACACATATTTGATTTTTTTGGGTCATATGTGGCAAAATTGCCATAAAACATAAATTAAGTTTGTCTGGGTATTTAGGCATGAGGTACTCAAACACAACAACGTCACCGTACGCGTTCCAATCTGATTTGATGTGTTGAGAGATTGACTTGAGAAGAAAAATACATCTTGTCCAATGCTTGAAAAGTTCATCATTAGTGTTCATTGTTCGTCAGTATACAATAAGGTGAGCGGGGAAGTCTTCACTTTAGTTGAGCTTCGTTTGCTTCTTCAACATGTCGTACAGCATGCCGTATCGCCTCGTGAGCTATTGTGACCGTATCGCTATCCCGCTCAAGGAACGTTCCACAAAGTTCGGGAAAGACAGTATTCCGATTCTCCCAGAACAAGTCCACCGATACAGCCTTGGAGTCCAGCAGTTGCTTGAGGCTGACACTGTCCTTGCTCAACGTAGCAATGCAGACTTCTCCGACAGTGTCCACAAACAGAAGCGCAGCATATTTAAGAGGAAACTCCTCAGCCAAATCTTTGATGGCGTCTTGTAAGAAAGGTGTAGGGTTTCTGAAAAATGCTACCGGGTTATTTTGAAATTGCTTCCATCTGAAGAATAGAGTACAAGTTTGAGGAAACCCGTAAGGAGTGGACATAGTTGAGATTAGTTTTACGTCATCAGTGTCTATGGTTAGGTTGTGACGTGCAATGTATTTTTCTAGAATTAACATTTTTTCCGCATTAGTTAGTTCTATTTGAACAACGGCCTCTTCTCTGAAGAGTGAATCACGCAGGAATCCCAAATGTTTAAAATGATCCTTGAAGACATGGTCACGGGAAGTGATGATGACGTGGAACCTGGAGTTCAATGTTGGTTCTAGTTCTTCAAGAGCACGTTTCCAATTCTTCAGGGTTTCTTTTGGGATCTCATTCTTGCCAAAGACGTCATCGATAAGGAACACCGTAGGGTTTGCAGGATTTCTTCTTTTTTTCAGTTCCGTTGGTTTTGTGATGATGAAAATGTCATACCCTTCCTTTTGATAATCAGAAAGAATCTTGTAGGCTGTAGCTGTCTTTCCATCCCCCGGGCTTCCAACGATGGTAACGATTGATGACTCTTTCAGACGTACAGTTGAGAACCTGTATGCTTGTGTAGGAATGAATACAGCGTCGGCTTTACTGATGACTGTCTTTGTATAGTCTGTAACACGTGACATCATTATACATATATTGTTCTGTATGAGAATTAAGTGTTTAAGATCAGAGTGAGTGAGTGAGTGAGTATGGTTTAACGCCGCTTTTAGCAATATTCCAGCAATACCACGGCGGGGTACACCAGAAATGGGCTTCACACATTGTACCCATGTCGGGAATCGAACCCGGGTCTTCGGCGTGACGAACGAACGCTTTAACCACTAGGCTACCCGACCGTCCCTTTTAAGATCAGATCTATATATATGTTAATTTGAATTGAGTGAGTTTGGTTTTACTCTTCCTTCCAGTGATACCATGCCTTGTCAGCATCATCAGAGAGGAAAGTCCGAACTCCTGCAGGTTTTAGACATTACCGCTTTGTGAAACCCCCGAACACGGGTATGGTGCTGACAAACCTAGAAACATAATTCGGAAGAACCGGGATTCGAACCCACGGCCATAGGTTTCTAGTACGCCCAGCAACACAACTCGACACAGCGCATTACGGCGTCTTGGACGACTGGGCCATTCGTGGCCCCAAATCTGACTTGAATTGGCAAATTCTTAACAATAATAGTTCAAAACAATACAATATTTAAAGGTAGTTTGCAATAATCACAATGAGGGGATTATCTTACTTTTTCAAGAAAATCATATATTTGGTCTTCTATCTGCTGTTACAAGGTTGCTCAGAAACCACTATTAAATTTTAGTCTGAAGTATGATAATTTATATGTCCCAATTTCGAGACACGGGGTAAAGCGTGAGTATGTTTTGAAGCCGCTTGTAGCAATATTCCAGCAA
Source organism: Haliotis cracherodii (assembly GCF_022045235.1). NCBI lineage: Eukaryota > Metazoa > Mollusca > Gastropoda > Lepetellida > Haliotidae > Haliotis > Haliotis cracherodii. The sequence continues at coordinate 7,240,237 of NW_027266270.1, forward strand.
TATCACGGCGAGGGACACCAGAAATGGGCTTCATACATTGTACCCATGTCGGGAATCGAACCCGGGTCTTCGGCGAGAAGAGCGAACGCTTTGACCACCAGGCTACCCGGCCGCTCTCACGAGGTAAAGAAGATTCGGAGTCTTACCATTATCACTAATAGCTTGAGACTGCAGAACAATAATAATATCACTGATAGAACCGCCATGGTACTATTTTAGTATACTCGTTAAGTTTGAATGGACCATGACGTATTTGCAATAAATATTACCTTGAAGTCGTTGGCTGTTGTAGTCAGGAACGACCACCTCTAAGTTGACGTTACTGCTGGTGACTGTGACATGGTCTGCCTCGGTGTGGTGGGTTTCATTAACTGAAAGTTACACACAGTCACACTGCTATGTCATATATATTTTTGTGGCATTGAAAAACCCGAATCAAATTTACTTGTACAGTGTACTAAAACGATATAACGCTGGACCGGCAACAAATGCTGGGTAAGACAGAATGTCTGGCCGTGTTTGTGAAGTGACACTTTGTCCATAAATGATAACAGTTTGTGTCTCTGGTTTTGCCGATTCACCTACTACAATCAGCGAAGAAAGCTGCATTCACCCAGGCTTTATTATTGACTGTTGATTTGAAACGTCCGCCTTGAACTTTGACGATGACGAGAGGTTTCAATCTCATTAAAATCAGACCTCAGTTCTCGCTACCGCTAAACAAAGATCTGAGGACATCCCATTAGGGGTCACGTCAGAACGACCTTTCATCCGACCAATCAGAGCATTGCTTACCAGATTATGAAAGTGACAGTCGGAATGTGATTTCTAATCATGCAACCTCGAAAACTTTAACTCCGAACGATAGTTACGGGTTTAACGAATGAATCCATAGTATATTACAATCTAGACCATCTATTAGCCATTCCAGAATGTTCTCTTGTTCAGGTTTCAAATTTGTAATCGAGAATTTGTTAAAATATGTTTCGAAGCGTAGTCGCCAATTTTAAATTAGTCTCGTAAAGCACGAGAAAGCTGCCTTCAGATTGGTCATTCCATTGGTCGGTCAAAGTTCGCGCAAGGTCGGTCTGACGTGACCCGTAATGGGATGTCCTCAGATCTTTGTTTAGCGGTAGCGAGAACTAAGTTCTGATTTTAATGATATTGCGAGAGGTTTTAGCTTCTCCCCAGCACTTAGAATTCAAATAATGATGTATTTAAAAACATATATTCTCAATTAGCACGACCAGCTTTTACTGTAAACAGGGAAGAAACTATAAAGGCAGATTCCACTGGTTGCAGGTCAAAGAATACAATAATTATGTATAACCGACAATTTATCTCAAGAAGGTATAAACCTGTATTAAGTGAACGTCAGATATTCTATGTAGGATTTATGGTACCCTCCTCCTAGATGGTGGTATTCTTAGTTCAAATGGAACATCAAAAGGAGGTGAGTTTAAATGGGTTTTAACCAATTTATGCCAAAGGTAGTCACCGTGAAGATCGCCAAGAACCTGTCCAACGGTAACAGCATGCTCCACCACTCCTCCAGCCACCCCTGTTACTTTCAATCCAGTACACCCGCTGTCTTCATCTGTAACAGAATCAGTTCTAGAGATCGTTTACATTTAGCTACATCGTCAGATCCCAGGACCTGAACAAAGCTATATTTACTCATTAGTGGTTTGCCGAACACCGTGTGAAACTCTAAACAGAACGCAATCTATACTTTGTCAGAAGTTGCAATTGAATTGAATTGGTTGATTTTTTGCAATCTCAGACAAGAACCAAATTCAATTCTGTCAATACAATTTATTTTTTAACTTGGTACACCACTATCCCAGGTGATAAACTTAAGGGAAAATGTCATATTCCTTGATTCATGGGACATTCGTGAAAAACGCGGTTCAAAGGTTCAGGACAATTTGTCAAAAATGAAAACGTGAGTGAGTGAGCATGGTGGTACACCAGAAATGGGATTCACTCCGCTTTTAGCAATATTCCAGCAATATCACGGCGGGGGACACCAGAAATGGGCTTCACACATTGTACCCATGTCGGGAATCGAACCCGGGTCTTCGTCGTGACGTGCGAACGCTTTAACTACTAGGCTGCCCGACTGCCCGATTGAACAAGTAAGCGAGTCAGTGAATATTGCCTCAGCAGTATTGCAGGTATTCGCTATTTAGACGAAAACGATCTTAAGAACATGTTTACTTACTCTGACAATTGACTGCACCTACAGTGACAACAGTGTTGACCGTGCCGCCATTGTTGCCAGTGACATTCATTGTTGCCATGTGGTCCTCGTCAAGCCAAGGTGAAGGTTAGTCTACTGTGGGTGGTTGTGAAGGTAGCGTACCTGCAGGTAAATGGTTAATTAAGCACTGGTAACTTCTACCTTGAAGTGGTGAGCATCATTTCAAGTGATCTTCCGAGGTATCCAATGAAGAGAGGAATTTAATGTTATTAACTTTAACGTAGTCTTACTGTAGAAAAAAATACCTCTTAATTTTGAACCGTGCGCGAGGTTTCAAATGTATCAGTAAGATGTATCTAATGTTACATTGAGTAATTACTCAGTTGGTATCATTCTCATTTTTTATGGGTGTTCAATATAAATTTCCTCCCTTGGGTGCCGTCTGTTGGGTATTTTTACACAAATGAGTAAACTGAAATACCGTTCCTGCATCTAGTGAGTTTTCAGCACAAGTAACAATATACCATACATCAAATCATATCAGGACATGTTTATTCTTTTTGCAAACACCTGGTGACATCTCTTATTTTAAGTGATCCATTCATGTGATTTTTATCACGTTTTGCCTTTAATGTGGAAATTGTTAGATCATGTATTTATTTAATATGAGGACATATTTCTTACATTTAAAAAGAAAAAATATCACAGCCATGAATGTGCAGGCAGGTAGTCTATACGCTCGTATGCCTTTGTATTGTCTCCCTATCTGCACCTGGTTTCATCACTGATTTTTAGGGATCAATTCATATAATTTTCACCGCTATTTTGCATTTGACAACTGTATCGTCGGGCAATCGAGACTGGTTATTCTCTGGCATTGGCGTCCTATAATCTCCATCATCTCTCTCCTGATATAATGATAACTAATGTGATTAACTGTGTCTTATTTCTCTTATACATCACATGACAGAAGTTTTGCTGAGTGCTGATTTAGAAAACAAAAACTTTTTAAATGAAAAATGGGGCTGATGGCTACCTGTAAAAGGACACGATTATTCTTTTCGCGAACTACTTTTCAGTGATTTTCATCACTTTTTTTGCCACTGACGCCCTTTTATCGGCAGATAGTCGAGAAATTGATAATCGTACTGAATTCATGTGTTAATGACGTTTTTAAAGATTCAAATTATTCTCTTCGCTGTGAGGCTGAAAATTACGGATGGGACGTAAAAGACCCACACACTCGACCACCTATCCACCCAATCACCCGTCCGACATATTTACAATATAATTGTTTAGGCTTGTAAAATATTATATTGACAATAATTGTTTTGTAAAGGGCGGTCGTCGGCTAGCCTAGTAGTTAAGCGTTTGCTCGTCACGCCGAAGACCCGGGTTCGATTCCCGACATGGGTACAATGCGTGAAGCCCATTTCTGGTGTCCTCCGCCGTGATATTACTGGAATATTTAGCGGTGTAAAACCATTTTCACTCCCTAACTGTAAAGGCGTGATCTGCCCAAACCACAAATCAATACTATCAACTTTTGACTTGACAATAAAATCTGAAGACGTGTCCATTCCTCTTTCGGACTGAATTCCAAAGTTCCATAGAAATCCGCACAAAGAGAGATACATCCGGTAAATATACCACCAAATCCCTGTCTCACAGATTAACCATAATCCTTAATACAACCAAGGAAAGGCTTGTTCATGTTCACAGAAAGTATTGGAGAGGAATGAAAATTATACCATGTTGATTATCAAAAAGTCAAAGGATTTGCTTGAATGTTTGCACTACAAATGGACACCATAAATACAGTTAAAGTAAACTACGGTTAAAACGAACACGCTCATAACGGACTGACGGATAAAACGAACCTATTTTTGGTCCCGACTTTTTGCTGTAGTTATGCTGTATATATGCTTATAACGAACTACGGTTATAACGAACTAAAATAAAAAGTCCATTTGAGTTCGTTATAACCGTAGTTTACTGTACATCACTATCTTTAAAGATTCAGGATTTGCTTGAATGTTTGCACTACAAATGGAGACCATAACTACAGTTACAGTAAACTACCGTTAAAACGAACACGCTTATAACGAACTGACGGATATAACGAACCTACGTTTTGGTCCCGATTATTTGCTGTAGTTAAGCTGTATATATGCTTATAACGAACTACGGTTATAACGAGTTAAAAATAGTAGTCCCTTTGAGTTCGTTATAACCGTAGTTTACTGTACATCACCATCTTCAAAGAGTCAGGACCATTTGTCGAAATGAAAGCAAATATCGTCTGAAGACGACAATATGTTAAATGCTGGACTTCATATGCAAGCATCCCCATGGGCACCAGTGGTGGCCCCTTCTTGCCGGTTGTTCTTTATGCATATTTCTGCATATTTAAACTTTTGCTCGTACTGACCAAATCAAAACACTGGAATTTGGCCAAGAAGTTGACTTAAGCTTCAGGTATGTCGATTTTCTGATATCGTTCAATAACAATCAAATAGCCAATTTCTTTACACTTATTTACCTACCTACGAATAAAATCGCCTCAACTGGTTACATTTAGATTTATACATTAAGTGAGTGAGTGAGTATGGTTTTACGCCGCTGTGCAGAGTTGCGCCCCTTGGGCACGCCAGAAACCTGTGATTGTGGGTTCGAATCCCGGTTCGCCCCGATTATGTTTCTAGGTTTGTCAGCACCCGTGCTCGTGGGTTTCACCAAAGTGGTAAACGTCTAAGACCTGGATCACTTCGGGCTTTCCTTCCACATTAAGCTGACATGCCGTGATAAAACTGGAATACTGTTAAAAGCGGCGTTAAACTCACTCACTCACTCACTTTAGGTTAAGCAAAATTCCAAACACCCCAGTACCCAACTTGTTAGGTAAAATGAAGCATACTCTTTCCACGAAGATTTCAAATAGCGTCATACGACACTTGCTCAAATCTTGTTTGACCAGGGTTACAGCTTTCAAAGCCTGGGTAAGTTAAAAAGGTTTTATGGTAGACATATGGATGACGTTTTCAAATTTGACGCATCAGTGAGCAAAATGTGTCCAATGCAATTCCCTATTTTGACTTGTACCATATGTTTCCAAGTTGAGTTGCCTTGACATGTGTTTGTGACGTGTGGAACAGAAAAAAAACTAAGTTGGACATCAAATATATGATGCGTTGAAGAGTGTTGTTTTAGCATGCCTTTAACTGAGTGAGTTGGAATAGATGCCTTTTAAGCTTTACTCCATCAACATCACGGCAGGGGACACCAGAAATGGGCTTTACCCGTTGTACCCATGTGGAAATCGAACCCGGGCCTTCGGCGTGACAAGAGAACGCTTTAACCACTAGGCTACCCCACCGCCTTTGCATAATATTAAGGGAATAGTTACGTTATATGTAATGATTTTTATATAAGCTTTAGTGAGTGAGTGAGTTGGTTTTAACGCCGCTTTTAACAGTATTCCAGTTATATCACGGTCTGTCAGCTTAACGTGGGAGGAAAGCCCGAAGTGATGCAGGTCTCAGACGTTTACCACTTCGGTGAAACCCAGGGGCACGGGTATTGTGCTGACAAACCTAGACACATAATCGGGGCGAACCGGTATTCGAACCCACAATCATAGGTTTCTGGCGTGCCCAAGGGACGCAACTCTGCACAGCGAATCGCGGCGCCTTAGACGACTGGGCCCCCGTGCCCCCCTATAAGCTATAGTGAACAACTATGAATGTCTACAAACACTATGAAGACTGAAATCGAATCGAGATGATTTCATTAAATTGTTACGTCTTGCATTCAATTAAGATGAGAAAATATTTCTAACATTAAAAAAAAAAGTCATTCCAATTACAGACATGAATGTACAGACAGGTTGTCTATATGTCTGTGTATCGTCTCCCTGCTACAGATAACATTCGAGTTATTGACTTGGGGTTTATGCAAAAATCAGCATTATTGCAATAATACGTGGGCAGATAGGAATGAGTGTGTATGGTTTTACGCCGCTTTTAGCAATATTCAAGCGGCGGATGTCCAGAATTGGGTTTCACACTGGCAACAATGTGGCGACTCAAGCCCGGACCTTCAGCATGACATACCGTATTTCCTCAATTAGAGGCCCGGCTTCTATTAATACCCCCATTTCACTATGAAAGGGATCATTAATTGTATCAATTGATCGACCCGGCGGTAAGGCTTAGAGGTAAGGCTTAGAGGTAAGGCTTCTAATAGAGGAAATACGGTACATTGGCTTCGACCACTAGGGTACCCCACCGCCACTATTGCAGTGGAAGGACTTCTAACACTGCAGGCCTGTATGGGAACCCAATACCACACCTTGCTTTGGGAAGGAATGCAAGGTGACAGATAATGTCACAGGTTCCCTGGGCTGTAGATACAGGCCCTCCACTGAGGTGTTAACTGTCATACCTGAATATACAGCCTGACATACCAGTGCAGGTTAGCGTGCCCTTTTCACTGTGTCAGTGTTATCAGATATGATTATGATCAAGAATGAAAAAATTTCAATGCTGTGGTTCATACTTGCCCGGTCCTGATATCACAGCCACATGACGGTTGTGAATGTTCAGACAGTCAGTCAGTCCCACATGGTTTATTTTATTCTATCAAAAATATATATTAGCATATGTATAATCTTTCACAACAGATATATTTCATGTTCATTTACATATGTTTTCGTGTACTCGCGTGCGTGTGAACATGCATGAACAACACTTGATAGTGACAAACATGTTTTTATTTATTAATCTTTACAAAGGGTTGATAACAGTTCGCTAGTACATCTTCTCCACAAAACATAAAAGACAATTTTTAAAATGGTTCCAGTTGACATTAAATAATAACTACATGCACAGTAAAGTTGGACAGCTTCCACATGGAGAAATACACGGTCACAAATATATAATAAGAGAAGCAACAATTATGATTGCAGGATAAGCCATTGCCTCATATACAGGGTTACAGAATAGAACATTTATAACAATTATTTCGGTTTCTAATATAACATTAATAACAATACAGAGGTCGGATAAATTTTGGGTTTTCTTGATGCAATAGAGAAGAATAACACCAGGTTATAAACATTTGACATTTGGCATCGGCTACAACTGACAATTTGCTTTCATAGGTATACATATGTATTTAAACATATTTTATATATATATATATATATATATATATATATATATATATATATATATATATATATATATATATATAAAGCAAATTGTCAGTTGTAGCCTATGTCAAATGTAGGAATGAGTGTGTATGGTTTTACGCCGCTTTTAGCAATATTCAAGCGGCGGATGTCCACAATTGGGTTTCACACTGGCAACAATGTGGCGACTCAAGCCCGGACCTTCGGCATGACATACCGTATTTCCTCAATTAGAGGCCCGGCGTCTATTAATACCCCCATTTCACTATGAAAGGGATCATTAATTGTATCAATTGATCGACCCGGCGTCTATTAGAGGTAAGGCTTCTAATAGAGGAAATACGGTACATTGGCTTCGACCACTGGGGTACCTCACCGCCACTATTGCAGTGGAAGGATATATATATATATGGTACATTTACTAAGATATTTTATGGATCATAATTATGACAGTATTTAACGAAACGATGAGTATGATGGACATCTTAAATTTATATTTATGTGCTGGACTTAGAGAAAAATTACTTGACTGTGCTATTTACATGGAATGTTATTACCTTTTATTTAAATGAAAATGAATTTCTAAGATTAATACTGAAGGAATACAAATGAGATTTGTTGTACTTTAAACAACATGTATTGAAAATACAAGCAACATGGACGACACAATACAATAGCGAAGAAGCCACTGATGAATAATTATTTCCCCCCACAATTAATTGATGGACGTATTTAAACCTGAATTATTTTGTTCTTTACATTGATATTTGTTACCACATAGAATTGTTGCTGAATTGGATTCAGGCTCTTTATTCCTAATGTTAATAAACAAAGGTTGTCTTATTGAAGTATATTTCGTACATTCGAGACAATAGTGAAAAGCATTTTCGAATGGTGAACCACAAGAGCAAGAGATAATGTCAGACAATTAATTAAGCTCTAAACAAATTATCATTCAGATTACTACATCTATGGGTATACATACCGTCCTGGTGTAATCATAACGAGGGCAAATACGAGCAAAATTATATTTTGCTTCATTGCAGTGAGTGAGTGAGTGAGTTGGGTTTAACGCCTCTTTTAACAGTATTCCAGTTATATCGCGGGGTGTCAGCTTAATGTGGGAGGAAAGCCCGAAGTGATGCAGGTCTCAGACGTTTACCACTTCGATGAAACCCACGAGCACGGGTATGGTGCAGATAAACCTAGAAACACCACCTAGAAACGAACCGGGATTCGAAGCCACAATCATAGGTTTCAGGCGTGCCCAAGGGACGCAACTCTGCACAGCGAACGAATTGCGGCGCCTTAGACGACTGGGCCACCCATTGCAGTGAAGTAAACACGTTTATTTTTCGTCCCGGTATCAATTCATAAGTCAGCATTTCCAACTCATATGCGAGCAAAGTCCCTTGCTAATGTACTATCTGATGAGTTCATCAAGTTTGTTTCTGCGTCAAAGCTTATGTTACATATATTGTAGATATCTTAGCGTATTCTGCTTGCAATATATTGTCGCGCACCACTCTTGCAGGTATATATCTTTTAGTCGGTGGTAAAATATCCTTATACAAGGGCAACTTCATGCTGAAAACATCGATGCAGGTGCCAGACCAGATGTCTTCATTTCATAACGTTTGAGGAACAATCAAGCATGCTCTTTCTACTAAGATTTCAAAGAACGTCAACTCGTTGATCATGGTTATTCAAGGCCTAAGTAAAGCTTTCAAAACGTTTAATGTTAGACATTTGGAGGACATATCCAAGTACTATCTGATGCAATTCCGTATTTTATCTTGTAATATATTTTCTGGTGATGTTCAGGTGAACACTTGATTTGCCTTTGCATGTGTTTGTGACCAGTTCCGCCAAAATTGTGGGATGTGTTCTGTTCTGTGACCATTTCCATTTGTCATCACCCAATGTGTATCATCGTTGTTAACATACAGCACCGTGCTGTAACATGATCTCAACAATTGAGTCATGAGAGTGTGCCAGTGCCACGTTCAGAGGCGTGATGGCAGTATTTCCTAGACTGAGATTAACATCAGCATCGTGTGACAGCAAACTTTGTACAATCTGACTGTTCGCTTTTGAACATGACTCAATCAGAGGGGTGATTCCTCCTTGGTCTGCAATATTTGGGTCAGACCCTTGTTTCAACAGCAAGTCAACAATGTGTATATTCCCTTGTGTACATGCCAGCATCAAAGCAGTTCTTCCCTTGCTGTCCTGAACATTGACATCAGCCATGTGATCAATTAGCAGTCTAACAGCTTGGTCATCCGATTTCTGACAAGCTAAGATCAAGGGTGTATTACTGAAATCATCAGTTGCGTTGACAATTGCACCTTTTTCCAGCAGCCGGCGGATTTTCTGAAGATCTCCACCGCCGCATGCTATGTGTAAGGGCGTCTCGTTGTGCTCATCAGCTGAATTCACATGGGCTCCATGTCTCAGCAACATTCCAAACACGTCAATACTCATGCCCTTTTCACAAGCTATCATCAGAGGCGTGCTACCAATGTCATCAGCTCTTTGTAAATCTGCACCATGATCTATCAGCAGTTGAAGGATTTCGAGATCTTCCCTTTCACAAGCTGCTATCAATGGTGTTCTTCGACCAACATCGACTTGGGCGTTGTGTTCTAGAAGCAGTCTAATGGTTTGAGCATCGGAGTAATCACACGCCAAGAGCAAGGGGGTGACTCCAGATCCATCTGCCATCCTGGCATCCGCTCCCTGGGACAATAACAATGCTGCTATTCCTGTACCTTCTTTCATGCATGCATACCACAAAGGAGTGTTTCCAAAATCATCAGTCACATTTACTTTTTGAGAGTATTTCAACAGTTTCTTCACTATTTGAAAATGTCCCTCACCACATGCTAAATTCAATGGCGTTTTGCCACAAGCATCAACCACTTCTATATCAGCCTTAAATTTCAGCAGAATTTCAACCAGTGCACTGTCCCCAGTTTGACATGCAAATAACAATGGGGTGTAATTGTCCGCATCTGCCACATTTGTCTGAGCACCGTTTTCCAGTAAGTCCTGGGCTATTCTAACATATCCAGTTCTACTTGCCAGTAGCAAGGGTGTCTCTTCTTTAGCATTAAGGGCGTTTGGATCAGCATGATGAGACATAAGCATCCTCACAACATTTGTAAAGCCTCGTTCACACGCCAAGTGCAATGGAGTGTTTTTGTTGATGTCACATGCATCCACTTTGGCTCCATGCTTCAAAAGAAGGTTTACGATTCGAACATTTCCTCCTCGACACGCAGCAAGCAGTGCACTGTCACCGTCCATGTTGACAGCATTCACATCAACGTTAACATGATCCTGTCTCAACAGGATGGATATCAGGTGAGCACTGCCCTGCTTGCGCTCTGTGTTCTTGTCATACACAGGTTGTTTCAGCAGATTGTGATCAATATCATTTTCTCTTTTTCTACACGCCACCAACAAAGGAGTGTTGGCTGAGTTGTCTGTAACATTGACCTGTGCACCCAAGTCTAATAATATTTCTGAAATTCCAGTGCTGCAGTCATCATCCCTGTGACAGGCTAACAGTAATGGGGTGTTGCCCTCCACATTACGTGTGTTTACTTCAGCATCATATCGCAATAGCATAACAACCATTTGTTTGGTACCATTTTTGCATGCCAGCATCAGTGGTGTATTACCATCCTCGTCTTGAACATTCACGTTGGCATTGTGATAGAGAAGCAGGTCAGCCAGTGTTTCATCCAAACGTTTACATGCAGTCAGAAGTGGGTCCTCATGATCTGATGTAGCGCATGCAGAAACACCATGTTCCAGTAACACTTTGGCCACTCTTACATGACCATGTTTGATAGCCCACTCCAAGGGACTGTACATTTCACTTTCCGAATGTTCAAGACTGTTCTGTACAATTTCGGGATGGTCAAGAATGTACAATGCAATGTCAAGATCGTCAAGACTGTCCCTTCCATGTTCAAGATTGTCAAGATTGTACCCTCCAATATCAAGGCTGTCCAGACTGTTTGGTCCAAAGCCAAGACTGTGCTTTCCGATTTTAAAATTGCCCAAATTAACATTGTCTGACAAAATAACTCTCAGTAGTTTGTCATAGCCTTTTGTGCAAGTCCAATTGAAAATCGTCTGAAATTCACAGTCTGTCAACTGGTTTTGGGCCTTGAGCCAAGCAATTAATGATTCAGCAGAATTTGGATGGTCCTCAAGATATGCTAACATCAATGGCGTGTGGCCTTCAGTGTTGTGTAGATACTGAATTGTGCGGTCTTTCAGTAACACATTGACGACCCCAGCACTTCCATGCATGCTAGCCACATGCAAGGGTGAATCACCTGAATCAGCTTGAGCGTTTATGTTAGCACCATACTGTAGTAACGTTTCGACACATTTGACACTACCCGATTCACAAGAAGCCATCAAGCTTGTGAAATTCTCCTGATCACCCATATTGACATCAGCTTGGTGACTGCATAAGAATGCAACAATTTGTTCATGACCTTCTAGACAGGCTGCGATCAGTGGCTTGTTGCTGTTGAGCACAGTCCCATGTCTTGAAAGAATTTCCACAATTTCGAAATAACCCTTTCCAGATGCCAGTGTAAGTGGGCTGTCTAAATCTCCATTCTGCAGTTCAACATCAGCTCCTTTGGATAGGAGAATCTCAACCACGTTGTGCCTGTTTTGACTGCATGCTAACAGCAATGCAGAATTTCCTTTTGTGTTTGTGGCATTAACCTCTGCTCCATGAGAGAGCAACATTTCTACAATGCCAGAACTGCCTCTTTCTGATGCCAGCATAATTGGCGTGTTTCCTTCATCATTTGAACAATTGACTTTGGCTCCAAGAGACAACAGACATTGGACTATTTCATCATGAGCGTTCATGCATTCATACATCAAAGGTGAAAAACCATTTGGATCACATATATTGATACATGCATTGTGATCAATCAGGAGTTTGACAATATTTTCATCATCTTTCTCACAAGCCAGCAGCAAGGGAGTGACCCCTTCACTGTCCCTCACATTGGCATCTGCACCATTTGATAGAAGAATTTTCACTATTTCATCATGACATTTTTGTACAGAAATGTACAGCGGATGAAAGTGACCATTGGTATCAATATTTATCACAGCATTTCGTTCTATGGCTAGCTGAACCACGTTCCCATATCCCTTTGAACATGCCAGCATCAAGAAACTCCTTTTTAAGAAATCTTTGACGTGTACATCAGCGTCATGTCTTATCAAACGTTCACAGAGCAGCTGACTGCTTTTGCTTAATGCCAACAATAGTGCAGTGTTACCATGGATATTTCGCACATTGACATCAGCCCCAATATTCAACAAAACCTCTGCTGCCTCTACGTTGTCATAGTCACATGCCACCATTAATGCAGTAGCTCCTGTAGAATTAGTTGCATTGACATCCGCTCCCTTTTCAATGAGAAGTTCAATGATTCTGACAGGGCCCCGTTTGCAAGAAATCATCAGTGCGGAGTCACCGTGTTTGCCAGTTGCACTGATGTCGGCTTCGACAGCTAACAATGCCTGAACCGTTGCAACATGTCCATGTTCACAAGCCGTCATTAAAGAAGTGTGTTCTTCGTCATCAGCTAAGTTCACATAGGCTTGTTTGTCTGTTTTTGCAATGTTGGCATGCTTGGACAAATACTTCAACAACAAATTCACAAACACAGATCGTCCATGCTGTGAAGCCACATGTAATGGAGTCTGACTATGCATGTTGGTGTGATCTGGCTTGGCTCCAAGTTCTAAGAGACTCACTACAAGATGGACATTGTTGCCGGAGCATCCTTTGTGCAATGGAGAGTTGCCATAAGCATCTCTGTCATGTATAGAGAAGCCATGTTCAAGGAGAACCTTCACCATGTACGTCCTTCCAAGCCTGCACGCCAGTGTGATCATGGTATCACCATGGTATTCATTAGTGAAGGGCGTCTCCCTAAATTTATCTGAGTTATCTGTCTGTATTTGGACTTGCCATTGATCTGCGAAGTGTTTGAGTAAGTGTGGTCGAGGTATTAACTGTAGCAAATGCTTGAATGCCTTGAAATTTCCAGAATGGACAGATGCCGAAGTGGCATCAAGGAGACATCTATTACTGAAGGAAAATGATTTCAGAAGGGTCTTACAGAGGTAATCGGATTTGTTCCAAACAGACCAGTGAAGAATGGACTTTGAAAAGTGCTGGTCAGGACTTCCACATTTGAAACAATCCATCAAGTCACTTTTTTCTAAAAGCTTTTTGACAAATATCCGCTGGGCTAGAGCCTGATGGGCACATATTAATGGATACTCTGTGTTCAAAATCCCTTGAACAAAACGACAAGCCAGAAACTCATGCCACTCTTTTGAAAGGTAGAGTTCAAACATATTTCTGTCCTCAAAAGTTCCACGCTTCCTCTCCTTTGCTTTCTGGTCATGGATTCTTACTCTGTCAAAAACAAACTGAAATGAGCAATTGTCAATGATGAACTGTGGGTCTGTGGTTCCTACTAGATAGGAAACGGCATTTTTTATAGAGGGGTGACTGAATGTGACAACATCAACATCCTTTCTAATAAAAGGACCATCAAGAGGGGAACTACCCCTGAAGCACTTTTCAATGTCACCTATAGACACATCTTGAACCTTTTGAAACACTCTTTCCAAAGTGTCAGCCTGGTAGGACAGACGTTCAACGTGAACCTCATCGTCACTGAGGAGAAGAAGAAGTAAGCAAGCATATAGCTTTGGCTCAGAGAGACACAAGTCTGACAGTGAGTTATTCAGACAAGGAAGTGGGTCCCTGAAGAAGCTCATGGGTTCATGATGGAACTGTTTCAGTTTGAAGAACAAGAAGCATGTGTGGGGGAAGCCATAGGGTATAGACATGTCACATATGCTGTCAACAGTCGAGTCAGGAAGTTCGATTTGACTACGAGACATATGATTGTGAACCATTTCACGTTTTTCTGCTTTTGAAAGCGGTGTTTGAGCTGACAAATCGACCATTGTGTCAGCTGAAAAAGACTGAAAATCTACATATGTTAAAGCCTCATTGAAGATACTAGTTCTAGAAGTAACAATAAGCTTGACTTTATCTGACAGTTTTCTGTCTCCACTCTTGAAGAACGACGCGAGTAGGTTCTTCCATCTCTCCAAAGCCAGAACTGAAAACACTGACTCTCCAAATATGTCATTCACTAAATATATCCTCGCTCTTGTAGGCTGTTCTTTAAAATTCACCTCTTTCGGCTTCTGAACTATGAAAATGTCATACTGATCTTTCAAATCCCGTAGTAGTTGGTAGGCCGAGGCAGTTTTGCCTGTACCAGGGAAGCCAGTGATGGCCACCACATGCTTGTTGTCCAGGCATTCTTTGGCTTTGTGGTATCCAGTTGTCTTAACGAATACATCAGCATCTTTTGTAATAACTTGTCTTTCGTGTTCTGAGGGAAAAACAAACATAAAAAATATGAATATGGAATTATGTATGTGTAAAAGATGATTTTATGCTTTATCACATAACACTTCATAGTTAAAATAGCTAAATAAACTAAAAATATGGATTTTATTATGAACCCCACCAGCATATACACATTGGCCCCACTTTGGGTTTAGAGTGTGCGAGTTGAGGCAACACTTTAATGGTTTGAGCAGTTGGGTTCTGCATGGGTCCCAACAGATATTCCCTATGATGTTATCACGCGAGTGTTTCTTTGGATGGCAGTATCATGTATCATGAATAAACAGATGGCGAGCCTTGTTGAACACATTGCATGCATTGTGATTATTCCTTTGGGATATTTATCATCCAAAAACACACAAGAGTTATAACCTCTTTATCAAATAATGTTATTCTTAAATTATATCGTCACAAACGGTTCCTAAACATTGCAAGTTTTCCATGAATTTGCGTTTAATATATTACGTCAAAAGGTCAGAGCTTAGACAGTCGGACAGTGAAAAAAGACTTTTTTGGCAGACAATTATCTACACATAGTGTCAATGATCGCATTTAGCGGAGATCGATCGGTCCGCTGCATTTACATAACCAGAATTACTTGGGTAATCAAAGCAGAATCGTTTACTTCTGACAATAGGGACAACACTTCGTTTTAATGGACTACATTGAAATATTATGAAAGTAACAAAAAGGTCGAAATATGCATTCATGATGTTAAGGAAGGTATTAAATAAACAGATTAAAA
The DNA here is from genome assembly GCF_022045235.1 of Haliotis cracherodii. NCBI lineage: Eukaryota > Metazoa > Mollusca > Gastropoda > Lepetellida > Haliotidae > Haliotis > Haliotis cracherodii. Next base: position 7,255,871 of record NW_027266270.1, read on the forward strand.
CCGAAACAATGTTCTGTTACTTGTGCTGATTGAAAGCTGTCTTCATGAAAAATTATGTTACCAGTGTGAAGAACGGGGTGTTTATTAAACATGATTGTGATCAATTATATATGATGAGCGCATATTAAATAATCTCATTTATACCATTCGGTGAGGTGTATTCATTTTGTTCCTGTGCACAACTATATTCTTCTTAAGGGAGAGAATACATGGATGTCAACTTCTTTATTATGAGGAACACAACGTTTCGGAGTATATGCTTACTCCTTCATCAGGTGAATGAATGCCATGAGGCAGGGAGCATATATATGTACCGGTAAGAACAACAAAATAATAAGATAACAAAAGGTGGAAAATAACAGAGGGTAGAAACTAGCAAGGGAAGCCAACAGATGATTGGCGCTGATAGGTGATTAGCAATGGATTCAATCCTAAATTTCAAACTTTTTTCCAGAAATACATTATAGAAGAACAAGCATATGAAACTCATGACTGCTATCTAGTGGTATAATACGTACGTTGTCGGTGTTGGTCTTCACGGCTTTGGACCTTGTTCCCCTGTACTGTGACACTGCACGTCTCTGTAATGTCCACATGTGTGGCAGTGATGGTGCGTCTCTCATTCACTGTAAATAGAGTATTATTGCATTAACATATAACATTATGGGTTGCGGGTGTCATATAGTATTTGTTGCCTTGTATTTGGTCTATTTGCAATAGTTCTGTTTAAAGTCTGTGGGGACATGGGGGTTTATGGGTAAATTGTATAGAAAATTCACGCATGTCTAACTGTGTCTTAAATTATCTGTGACAATTCATTTTTGGGATAATGTGTTTTAGACATTCCTATTATGTTGTAAATTGTTTATTTTTAAACAAACCCCCAAATTCATTATATGTGTCAGTAAGGGAGGTAACCGCATGAGGCAAAAACAACAGTGAAACAAGTAAAAGTGGAACTTGTGAAACAAAAAGTGGAACGAGAATTTTGTTTTTTCTAAATGCGTGTGCTGAATAACTTTTTCTCTCATTGTAATTTGTTTTAAATTAAATTTGAATTTACAAACTAATATTCTTTAAGATATTTTTTCTCTTACCATTTTCTATCCTACTTAATAATAATAAGATAAATCCGCATTTCTATCTCATTGAGCCATCCTCAGGCGTTCACAGCGGGAGTTCATGGCTTGTTAAATATGTGGGGAAGTGATTTTTTGTAAATTTAATTTGATGAACAAACAGTTTGCCGTCATGTTGATGCAACGCTTTCTTGTTTAAATTGAAATTTAGATTTATATGTAAGGGTTATTTACGACGTAAATTGTAATAAACTGCGGTAAATTGTAATAAACTGCGGTTAAATGTAATAACACTGCGGTAAAATCTACAGGAAAGAATGGGTTCGTGACCACAAAAAGAAACTGCAGTGCCTAAGATGAGAGACTTGACGATGATATATGTATAAGACAGGAAACAAGAAACGTAAGTTAAATTGAAGTTGGACTGTTGTTTTTAAAAGCTATGTGCAATACATACCATGAAGATCGCCATACACCACACCAACCGTCTCTGCATGTCGGACACTCCCTTCTGCCACACCCGTCACATCTGTCATAGAGAGCAGACATATACGAGATGTCACACACACACACGCACGCACGCACGCACGCACGCACGCACGCACGCACACAGACCATAAACCATGTAACACTTTGTAACCATACGATACCACTCTAGTCATCTCTTCGGGGGCTGTTGGGTAGCCTAGTCGTCAAAGCGTTGTCTCGTCACGCCAAAGATCCAGGTTCGTTTCCCCACATGGGTTCACATTCGTGACCAACTCGTGTTATTCCGGGACAAGCCGAATAGCGACTCGTGCCCCTCTCATGGCCATTTTTGCGACCGGGTTCCGTCTTAGCGCAAGCGGGCACACCTAAGACAATTGTCAATTCGTTGCGAAATGGTTCACATTTATTTCCCCATGTATTACATATATTTCAGATGCAATTTAAAGCACATCGGGACGTGTGGAATTATACAATATGATTGAACACATTTAACTGTATCTTGGGTATATTTTTAGATGCAAGACATACTAAAATAAAAAAAATTATTTCTGAGGGATTCTTTGACGAAGAATTTGAAATCATACGCGCAGTCTGATTGGTTTGTCGTATTTTCGCACATAACATTCATCGATAGGGGGGAGGAGTCTTCTTTCAGGTTACGGAAAGAGGCGAGTGGTGACGAATGATGGGTACAACGTGGAAGCCAATTTTCCGGTGTCCACTGCCGTGATATTGCTGGAACATTGCTAAAAGTGGCGTAAATCCATACTCACTCGCTCACTCACTCACTGCGCTAGGTATCCCCTTTGATGTGAGATGCTGACATACAGACATTTGTAGGGATAAAATTAAACTTCGTACTTATATATCATCGTAGCAAAGTGGTCAATCAAGGAGAGTGAGGTGAAATGGGGTTGAACGTCGCGTTCAAGATCATTGCACTTATATAGCGACGTGCATGGACATATATGTGTGTGTGGCTGCTTGTACTAGTCCGGACTAATGCCGATGTTATAGTGCTAGCCCACTGAGATACCATGCCGTAGTTTAACATGAATACCCCACTCAGACACAGTATAGTGACTCCGAGCCAACCAGTCCTTGTTTAACCCCTTCATGCCGAGTGTCAGGCAGGGTAACAACAAGTACCATCTTTTAACGTCTTTTGGTATGACGCGGCCGGGGACCTTCAAATCCCCGACCTTCCGCACTCCGGGCAGATGCTCAACCACTAGGCCACGGAGGCGGTCGTCATCAATCAAGGGGTACGTCACACCATTTACTCAAACTTTAACCACAAAATACATACCAACGTTGTGTATCTTTGTCTCTTCATATGGTGTGGTGGTGCCACTTAGTCCCTCGTCTCCCGTGTCGTACCCGTTTGGTGAGGTGTTCGAGGCCATGTTGTTAAGCGTGGGTTTCTATAGATTTGTGGACCAATGTGTTCAAAATAGTAAAAAGCGCCACTTTAATGCTCTGTCATCTGCGGTTAGTGAGTGATTTGGATTTGACGCCGATTTTAACAATATTCCAGTTATATCGCGGCGTGTCAGCCTAATTTCGGAGGAAAGCCCGAAGTGATGCAGGTCTTAGACGTTTACCACTTCGGTGAAACCCACGAGCACGGGTATGGTACTGACAAACCTAGAAACAGAGGCGAACCGGGATTCGAACCCACAATCAAATTGCGGCGTTTTAGACGGCTGGGCCACCCGTTTCCCCTCATCTCCTGTGTATTGCACACGGGTGCATACAGTTACATACTTAAATTCTAAGCGATTACGTTATTTGATTGGCTAACCAAGCAATTTTATTTTTATAACATTTTATTCAACATTATTTACAACCTTCTTAAGGATTCAACACAATATATTTGCCCTTATTTATATAATTTATTTTTTTTAATTTGAAGTTTACACGATACGGCTTTGGACGAGAGGTCGGTCACCTGACCGCGAATTTGACGTTCATAAGAGTATGAACGTCACAATTTGACGTTCATACGTTTTTCACGAGACCGTGTTCTTGAAATGACGTTAACACCGACGGTCTACTTCCACATTGCTGGGGAAACCCCTGGGAATTCCCTAGCACAAATACGTACAGAAGCGTTCTTTCTGATCATTTAGACCCTTTAAAATTGAACTGAGCGTTTTAGTATACATTGAGAAACGACAGAGTTTGTCTGCACGGTCGTTCACGAATATCCTCGCTACGACCCATTCCTAATGAACAAAACGAAGAAATACAAAACCAAACTATCGTAGTGTGGGCCGGGGTGGGGTGGGGTGGGGTGGGGTGAGGTGGGGTGAGGTGAGGGCAAATTGGGCTTAACGTGGCATTTAAGATTATTGCACAATAACTTTGCCTTTCAGTACACATTTCAATCAATATGACAACAGTAGCAGTTACTTCTAGTCTAGCGTTTCACAGAGATATTAATATGGCTGAATCTCATGGGAATGGAAGAAGCTGCGTCAGGCATTGCTGTGTGGTTAGTGTCAGTGATCAAGTCACATGCAAGATTAAATTGATTTATGAAACTTATGTTTACCCACAACACATTATAGGCAACCATCTTGTCCAGTCAAATGCTTATTTTTTGGTTGAGAGGAAATCATATTTTAAGGAGCATAATGGCAACTAACACCCTCCACCTCAAGAACATCAAACCCCTGTAGATGAGGTGTTTGTTCTGTTGACATTGGTCTTTCGTTCTCTATATATCTCGTCCCGCATTGGCATTTCTCGAATAAGGTACACTGCTCTTGGATTATACGCGTTCAGAATATCAGAACACTATTCTTGCCATATAGGCTCGGAATACAAGTACACCGCTCTTGCAATATAGGCTCGGAATACCAGTACACTGCTCTTGCAATATAGTCCCTTAATACCAGTACACTGTTCTTGCAATATTGAGTCGGAATACCAGTACACCGCTCTTGCAATATAGGCTCAGAATACCAGTACACCGCTCTTGCAATATAGGCTCGGAATACCAGTACACTGCTCTTGCAATATAGTCCCTTAATACCAGTACACCGCTCTTGCAATATATGCTCGGAATATCAGTACACCGCTCTTGCAATATAGAGTCGGAATACCAGTACACTGCTCTTGCAATATAGTCCCTTAATACCAGTACACCGCTCTTGCAATATAGAGTCGGAATACCAGTACACTGCTCTTGCAATATAGGCTCGGAATACCAGTACACCGCTCTTGTAATATAGGCTTGGAATACCAGTTCCAGTACCAGCGCAATATTGTGATAATAGTGCTTCAACTACTGCAATAACATCGCAATCCCCCTACTCCCTGACAGGCTGAGGCCCTGATACACCTAACACACTGTACTCTGTATAGGCCAACACATCACACGCTGCTTGCAACACGAGTGGCAGTTCCCGGACTAAAGAGAGCGTGAGTGATGTAACTGCCGTGTAGACATGAACACACAAGGCATACCCTAATGATTAAACCATTACAGTTTGTGTCGAAGTGAATGCGACGTAATTTGTTCGTGACACAATAACTCACACACGTCGAGATCGGCTGTTACATGAACCAGCTCCTTGTGTCAGTCCACAATGTAATTACTTCAACTACTTCCAACTGAACCAGGTCATTGACAACGCTGACAGGAACATTAATGTACTGTCATATTGTCATATTTCACGTTCATTCTATTACAACGCAAGTCAGTTTCCAAGTACATGACCACCATTTAACGGCTATGATAACCTGCTTTATCGATTAAAAACTGTAACAATAATCGGTATTAGGTGTATAAAAGCTTAATAAGTGAGCGAGTTGGGTTTAACGCCGTTTTGAACAGTATTTCAGTCATATCACGGCGTGTCAGCTTGATGTGCTCAAGGGACGCAACTCGGACAACTGTTATGGCAGAGTGCTTTAATTCTGTGATCACAGTACGTTATCAACTCCTCTTAGCAACTGCTTTAATTATATTTCTATATAGGACGTACGTATTGGGGGCGGTATTGAGTGAGTCTGGTTTAACGCCGCTTTGAACAGTATTACATCAGTATGTAGCATTCTTGTGTTGGCCATTTTATGAATTCGTTCTTTCTTATAACCAAGGCGTCAGTCACATCGACTATGACACGTGAAACTGTACTTTTGTCCACCCGGGTTTTGAACAACCGAGCCCAGGGCGTTTGTTTAACTTGACGTGAGAGGGAAGACGGAAGTTAAAAGCATGAGTGCTTCAACAATATGAGAGTTCAAGTCATTATCGCTCTACTGATTTAATGCTATGAAAGCTCGTGGCTTAAGCTCCTCGTGTTTTCATTCTGTGATAGTTCACCCACTCCACTAACCCTTTAATATAGAGTAAGACAAAATAGCGAATTCAATCAGAAAAATAAGGAATGTAGGACAAAGCCGGCTGAAATAAAAAAATACGTGTGACGTCTATCCGTCTAGCCCATAAAGATATACGACCAACTGTATTTGTTCTTGATCTTTAGATACGTTGTCAGCATTTATCTTTACCACCGACATGCTTGTTCTAGCTGTGACCGCCTCCGTGGTCTAATGGTAGAACGTCCACCTGGAGAGCGGAAGGTTCTGGGTTCGATTCCCGGGTTCGATCCTCGGACACGTCATACCAAAAGACGTTAAAAGGCTTGTTGTTACCCTGTCTGGCGCTCGGCATTAAGGGGCTTAAGCATGGACTGGTCGGCTCGGTGTCAGTATACTGTGTCTGAGTGGGGTATTCGTGTTAAACTGCGGTATCTCTGGCCTAGCACTATAAACTGGCACGAGTCCGGTCTAGTACAAGCAGCCACACACACCTACACGGGCCTGCGAGTCGCTATAAAAGTGCAATAATCTTGAACGCGACGTTAAACCCCATTTCACCTCACCCTGTCCTCGTTGTGATGGTAAGTTGCACAGGGAAGTGCGTGTTAGGCAGAAAAGCTATTATCTATCAAGCCCATTCCTCTTTTTCTATCCGGTATGCTATGAATAGAGTGTGTGTCATAGCTGAATTTGAAATCCCTTCCCTCGGGAATATTGCCAGACTAGAGATAATAAGTCAATGTTGTTCAACCAAGGCATGTCAGCTTAATGTTTAAGTCTAGACGTTTCCAGTTTGGTGTAACCGATGGACAAGGGTACACCCACGTCATACAATGCTCAAGGTTATGGTATGGGTGAATTTGGTGTTAATTTATAATGTGTTAACTTGACTTCAACCCACGTATCAATATACATGAGTGAGTGAGTGAGGTGGGTTTAACGCCGCTTTTAACAGTATTCCAGTCATATCGCGGCGTGTCAGCTTAATGTGGGAGGAAAGCCCGAAGTGATGCAAGTCTCAGACGTTTACCACTTCGGTGAAACCCACGAGCACGGGTATGGTGCTGACCAACCTAGAAACATAATCGGGGCGAACCGGGATTCGAACCCACAATCATAGGTTTCTGGCGTGCCCAAGGGACGCAACTCTGCACAGCGAATCGCTGCGCCTTAGACGACTGGGTCACCCGTTCCCCCCTATACACATGATAGATCCCCGGAATGATGAAAACATTTCCTCCTGGGTGACAGAGTTATCAAAACCGACCCAGAATATCTCCACTTTGTGTTCAATGGTGGAAACCCGAGCATGCACAATGCACAATCTACGACGATTTTAAAAGCGTCATATCACTCTTGCTCAGAAGTTGTTTGATCAGGGTTACAACATTCAAGGCCTAAGTACATCTGAAGGTTTTATGGTAGACACTTGGAGGACAATTATGAGTTTGGCGCATCGATGACAAAAAAAATTCTTCGAAAAATGTCCCCCAAATGCAATGTCCCCCCATGCATTGTTAAACCCAATTTAATCACTTCTCTATATCCTTGTGTAAATGTACTAACTTTAACAAATTAATATATTTCAGAATATTCGACTTCAGCCGCAGTGTTATAACTGGAATACTGTCCAAAATGGCGTTTTGGTTCACCCTGATGTTTCTGGGCCTGTCAGCGGGCTCGTGGGTTTCACCCAAGCGGTTAACGTCGAGCCCAGTAAATTTTCGAGCTGTCCTACCTAATCAAGCTGACACGTCGTGTCAAACTGACATGCTGTTCACAGTTGAAAACAGATTACAACAAATAGTTCAAGTACAGTACAACCCTTCCCACTCCATACCTATCGTTTTCAGAATCAAGGAACGGTTGTGGAGAATAAGCTAAGCGACTGGGATACGATGACATGCATCAACCAAGTCAACGAGCCTGACCACCTTATCCCGTTAGTCGCCTCTTTCGAGGTTGCTGAAGACCAATTCTAACCCGGATCTTCACGGGTCATAGGCTCGTGTCAGAATAAATATACGTTTAAACCCCTAGCAATAATGGGTTTAATCTTACAGATGACATCATATAACATCATGCAAGATTTCTGATTTTAAGAAATGCATTAATGATGTTTTACGTTCTTACCTAGCAAAGTTCAAACAACAGAAGAGTCCACCACAGTTAAGTTCACGAATCAATTCTCCAGGGCCATTGCATGTGTCCCTTTTCCTGGTAGCAAGCGGATAGACCCACGTGTCACGTGACAATGGTCGTGTATTGCGTTACGTCATGTGTACAGATAAGGAAGCTATTTAACGTATCATTATCGTGCCCAGACAAGCGTATCACTGACACGGGACAGACTGACAGTGTTATTTATAAGTGAGTGGGTTAGATTTAACGCCGCTTTGAACAACATTTCAGTTATTTCTTTACGTGTATATTTATGAGGCATTGAATAATGCTGTGGTGTAACTTTTTTCGCGAACACCTGGTATCATTACTATTTGATAGTGATTCATAAACACATGCTTGTGATATAGTCGGAATCGTAAAATCGGTACTGCTGTTGGCAGTGGTTTCTTATGAAAATGGAAAGGGTTTTGTCGTTTTTATTTAGCTGTAAGCACTCTTTGAGATTGACCTGCGTCAACAATAATGATAATAATAAGATCATCATTATCATAGAAAATGATAATAGACATTTGTATAGCACTTTATTATCCTAGTCAACGATTCAATGTGCATTTGGTGTGTGGACTCAGCTCCATGAGGAGTATACAACTCCAGCTGTCTTTGCTCTAGTTTTTCATTCACATTTCATCTCATCCTACTGGGTACCCATTTGTTGTTGTTTGTTTAACACACGTGCCAAGCAGAAAGTACCGTTAAACAACTTATTTTTAGTGATCTAGTAGACGTTGTCTAGGATGTGTAGGTCTAGGGTATTTAGTTCACGTTGTCTAGGATGTGTATCTCTAGGGTATTTAGTTCACGTTGTTTAGGATGTGTAGGTCTAGGGTATTTAGTTCACGTTGTCTAGAATGTGTAGGTCTAGGGTATTTAGTTCACGTTGTCTAGGATGTGTATCTCTAGGGTATTTAATTCACGTTGTCTAGGATGTGTATCTCTAGGGTATCTAGTTCACGTTGTCTAGGATGTGTATCTCTATGGTATTTAGTTAACGTTGTCTAGGATGTGTATCTCTAGGGTATTTAGTTCACGTTGTCTAGGATGTGTATCTCTGTGGTATTTAGTTCACGTTGTCTAGGATGTGTATCTCTAGGGTATTTAGTTCACGTTGTCTAGGATGTGTAGCTCTGTGGTATTTAGTTCACGTTGTCTAGGATGTGTATCTCTAGGGTATTTAGTTCACGTTGTCTAGGATGTGTATCTCTATTGTATTTAGTTCACGTTGTCTAGGATGTGTATCTCTGTGGTATTTAGTTCACGTTGTCTAGGATGTGTATCTCTAGGGTATTTAGTTCACGTTGTCTAGGATGTGTATCTCTATTGTATTTAGTTCACGTTGTCTAGGATGTGTATCTCTGTGGTATTTAGTTCACGTTGTCTAGGATGTGTATCTCTAGGGTATTTAGTTCACGTTGTCTAGGATGTGTAGATCTAGGGTATTGAGTTCACGTTGTCTAGGATGTGTATCTCTATTGTATTTAGTTCACGTTGTCTAGGATGTGTAGGTCTATGGTATTTAGTTCACGTTGTCTAGGATGTGTATCTCTAGGGTTTTTAGTTCACGTTGTCTAGGATGTGTATCTCTAGGGTATTTAGTTCACGTTGTCTAGGATGTGTATCTCTGGGGTATTTAGTTCACGTTGTCTAGGATGTGTATCTCTATTGTATTTAGTTCACGTTGTCTAGGATGTGTAGGTCTAGGGTATTTTGTTCACGTTGTCTAGGATGTGTATCTCTAGGGTATTTAGTTCACGTTGTCTAGAATGTGTAGGTCTAGGGTATTTTGTTCACGTTGTCTAGGATGTGTATCTCTATGGTATTTTGTTCACGTTGTCTAGGATGTGTATCTCTAGGGTATTTAGTTCACGTTGTCTAGGATGTGTAGGTCTAGGGTATTTAATTCACGTTGTCTAGGATGTGTATCTCTAGGATATTTAGTTCACATTGTCTAGGATGTGTAGCTCTATGGTATTTAGTTCACGTTGTCTAGGATGTGTATCTCTAGGGTATTTAGTTCACGTTGTCTAGGATGTGTAGGTCTAGAGTATTTAGTTCACGTTGTCTAGGATGTGTATCTCTAGGGTATTTAGTTCACGTTGTCTAGGATGTGTAGGTCTAGGGTATTTAATTCACGTTGTCTAGGATGTGTATCTCTAGGGTATTTAGTTCACGTTGTCTAGGATGTGTATCTCTAGGGTATTTAGTTCACGTTATCTAGTGTGTGTAGATTTAGGGTATTTAGTTCACGTTGTCTAGGATGTGTAGGTCTAGGGTATCTAGTTCACGTTGTCTAGAATGTGTATCTCTATGGTATTTAATTCACGTTGTCTAGGATGTGTATCTCTAGGGTATTTAGTTCACGTTGTCTAGGATGTGTATCTCTAGGGTATTTAGTTCACGTTATCTAGTATGTGTATCTCTGGGGTATTTAGTTCACGTTGTCTAGGATGTGTAGGTCTAGGGTATCTAGTTCACGTTGTCTAGGATGTGTATCTCTAGGGTATTTAGTTCACGTTGTCTAGGATGTGTAGCTCTAAGGTATCTACAGTACATTCGACTCCAAATGACAACGATGAATTGCAAAATAACTCGAAATCCAGAAAAGTGTATGAAACATCAATACTGTACTTGACCATGAATACCCTTTACCCAACAAAATCTGAATTTTGATTATTTTAAGACCCATGACGGATGAAGTTCTTTAAGAAACTATCATGTAATTTTGTAGAGAAATGTGTACATGACACGTAAGGGGACAAACCGTGGAAGGAACAGCGCAAGCACGGTCTGCACGTGCCACACAGTGACCGTGTTCATTCATTCAGCAGATGTTAAACAGTTGATGTTGAATGTGTATGATTTCTTTAGAAGTGAAGCAGAAAGAGCAAACCCTTTTTATGCAATTAATAAATTCTTGAAACGAGCTTCAAAAACTCTTGGTATGTCCCCTCAGAAACTTAAAAATGTTGTTAGTTGACGAGATACAAATAGTCAGGCCAAGGAGGTAGGGAACATGTCAAAACCACGCAAGGTTGATAAATTAGACAGTTTTCAGAGGGATCAAGTCAGACGTGCAATTGTTAAACTGCACTCAGAAAATAAGTACCTGTCCCTAAAAGCTTTGAAGAAACACCTTTAAACTGACCATGATTTACGTGTTACAAAGTACAAACTATGGCAGCTGTTGCAAACCATTTGGTTACAAATACAAAAAGATCACTGGAGAAAATAGGGCTGTGTTGTGTGAACGGTCTGACATTGTTCGTCTCCGAAATCATTACCTTCGTACCATCAAGCAGAAACGTGAAATAGGATATGAGCCCGTCTTCTTAGATGAGACATGGGTAAATACGTCACACACAGCCAGCAGTCAGTGGGTACCCAGTGGTGACTGTTAGAAGTCTGGTAGAAAGTTACCAATGGGGAAGGGTGAAAGACTCATAGTTCTCCGTGCTGGTTCTGCTAGTCAGGGTTTTCTCCAAGACTGTGACCTCGTCTTTAGAGCCAAGGCCAAAGACAACAGGGACTACCACACAGAAATGAACGGCAATGTATTTCTGGTGTGGGTGAAAGATAAATTAGTCCCTGCTTTGCCTACCAAGTCTCTCATTGTCATGGACAATGCACCGTATCATAGTGTGCAGGATCCAGAAAGCAAGACTCCAACCTCTACTAACCGTAAAGGAGACATGGTTACTTGGCTGCAACGGAGGAACATTACCTTTCCTTCACGAGCGACGAAACCACAGCTCTATGAAATCATCAAAACTATGAAACCTGACCCCGTGTATAAAGTTGACAGTTACATAAAGGGTCAGGGTAACGCTGTTTTACGACTGCCACCTTATCACTGCGACCTGAATCCAATCGAGTTGGTATGGGGCATCGTCAAGGGTGACGTTGGACGATCGAACACAACGTTCAAATTACGAGACGTTGAACAACTCGTAAAGGAATCCCTTGGTCGGGTAACAGTAGGAACATGGAGGCGTTGTGTGTCCACAGTCGTTGACGAGATAGAGCCACGTTATTGGTCACGAGATGAACTACGGCCAGCAACAGTCCAACCCATAATAGTGGCAGTCGGTTCAGGCACCAGCAGTTCCGACGACGAGATCTATGGCATGAGCGAGTCAGATTGCGACTGAAATTATCATGAGACGGCCCCTCTAACGCTCTGTCATTTCCCCTACCACAGAACGTGCAGTGCATGCGTGCTTGCGCTGTTCCTTCCACGGTTTGTCCCCCCTACGTGTCATGTACACATTTCTATACAAAATTACATGATAGTTTCTTAAATTCAGATTTTGTTGGGTACAGGGTATTCATGGTCAAGTACCGTATTGATGTTTCATACACTTTTCTGGATTTCGAGTTATTTTGCAATTCATCGTTCTCATTTGGAGTCAAATGGACTGTATCTGAAAATGTACCCACATAGGTCAGTGCGTCCTTATATCTATATCTTTATCTCCAGCAACGATTCAGTGTTTGATATAATCAATTGTTTAAAAATACTTTAGTTAATTATTAACTGCAGCAAACATTGCACGTTGTGAAATAGGGTTAAATGTCATTTCTGACACATGATCTATGTCAAATCACTGCTCACATGCCAGGGACATGTTTCACTTTATTGACCAGCACTGTGATAAACAGTAGCACAAATAAGTCATAAGTCAGTGTAATTGCTCAAATCGACATCCTATCACCACAGAACGTCACGGGGTAGAACTACATCATGTCAGCGGTGACTGGGGATTAATCTTTATTGACCCGCATCGATAAGGCTTGTATATATTTGATGCTCGAGACTGTCTCGAGAACTCGAGGAAGAAGAGGATGGGGATGAGGATGAAGGGGACGCTGCTGTTGCTGGAGCACATCCTGCTCTTGTGTCTGTGTGAAGCTACACGTGAGTTGCAGTCACATACTTGTTGAGTGAGTGAGTGAGTTGGGTTCTATGCCCCTTTTAACAATAGTCTAACAACTTGAGACTTGTTTCCTGCTCGGGTGGATAGTTGTTAGTGAAGATGCAATTTCTTACTCGATATTCATAACATGAAGTAATACTGATTTAAAGCATCAGGTGGAAATCATACCTTCAAGATTAGCGATTTTGTGGGATGTAAGGACATTTTTTAAAATAAAAACAACCGAAGCCAGGACCACGCGTGGGTCCTGGGTCAATCCCAGTTCTTCGCCTTTTTCCCAACAGCCGACTAAAGTGAGAGGCTGGTTTTTCATCCACAACCGGCTTCACTGCCACTGAAGCTGCTTAGCTATACCTTTCAGACTCAAGACAATTGTTGTTACCGTTCACAAACTGAAAAAAAGTTGGAAGTGATTTTTGGAATCTCATCGTCGTATTGAAATAAAATATATCAACACTAGTCGATAGGAGTTTAAAACTCCTTAACATGCCTCGAAATTTTAACTGTTATCGATGAAAGTTGATGTACCACTGCCAAAAATAAGGCAGCTGATGAAATGATAGTGAAAGTGTAATGATGATACAGGTCTGTGATAATAATTTCGGGAGTGTAGATCAATATCTGATGTCCACCATGTTGGGCGATACGTGCACGACACCTTGATGGTATACAGTTCATTAAGTCGCGTATGGTTTAACCTTGGTAATGCCCACCATTCCGCCTCAAGACTTTCCCCTGGGTCACGTTGGCGGGTGCTGGGTCTCTGGCTTCTCTCCCCACCAGAAACCATGCAGGGGACTGAGGGGGCCAGTCGGCAAGTCCAATATCCATATAATCGTTGATTACCTTGACACGATTTGGTCTGCCATTGTCATCTTGCAGTTTCAAATGTATGCCGTCAATTCTAGCGAATGAACTATCAACTGGACGCAAATTTTCGTCAACATGTCGCTGTCCAGTCATCAATATCCATTCACAATTACCAAATCAGTTCGCCTGTCATGTGTGATACCACCTCACACCATGACACTGCCATGGTTAAGAACTGTTGCCCTGGCATACCGCACGCCGCTACGTCGCCAACGACGTTTTCTGCCATAAGCGAGTCGATTTCAAAATTTGATTCGTCTGCAGACATGGTGTACCCCATTGGCGCACAGCCCATCCCTGGTGTTGCCTCGTCCACCCCAATCCGCCTATGGTGAGCTGTAAGGGTCATACCTTTCACAGGACACCTTGCTTTTTGGCGGGATGCATAGAGCCAACCCGAACCTTTGCCGCCTATGGTAGGTTGTTAGGATTACACCCTTCACAGGACGCAGAGTTGCTTTCAGGTGGGCTGCATAAAGCCGGGCTTCAAGATGTTGAAAATCGTTTCCTGTTATTGTAGGAATTCTCAATGGATAACAGAAGCAGTTCTGAATATATTACGTAGTGCAATTAATGTAATGGGACGGTCTTGTCAAATCGTCGTTTTTGTAGGCCTGCCACGCCCGGGACTCACTGCAACCCCACCCTTTGGCGGTACTTGTCCCATAGTCGAGAAATTACACTTTGCCAAACATTCTGGCAGCATGGAATATTGACTTCCCCACCTCTATCGGTACCTCAATTCGACAAATTGTCTGTTCCTTGAGATACTGTCTCGGATGCATTTTTAAGCGTGTATTCAAAGTGATTATAAGTTCAACCTAGATAGGCGCACACACTTTGGCTTCTGTGTGCACGTGCCTGATTTGGGATGTCATTGTGATTAATTGTTGCGTTCAGATGCAGAACCAAGGGGTTGAAAATGAACACCTCAACGATAGCAACATAACACATAATTAGTTCCCTGATGTTTTGGTACCACACAATCAGTACACAAAGAAGGCAGGTAACCTCACTTATTATGTGTGTGTGCTCATGTTTTGTGTGTGTGTGCGGTGTGTGTGTGTCTCTCTCTCTCACAGGCCGTGTCTGTGTATGCGTGCGTCTGTCTGTGCATACAGTATTACACAGATACTGTTTTCATCGCATTCAGGTCCTGGTGAACGCGTCGGTCAGAGTCTACAGAAACAGCTTAAACAGGTCATTAAGCAGAAGGCTGGACAAGGACATGGTTATGGTCAAGGTCTAGGTCATCTCCAAAGACCGACAAGGCCAGGTCAAGGACACCGACAATGTGGGCATAACAAGTGTATTAACTTCCCTGGGTTAGTGTGCGACAGTGGCAACGGCAAATGTAATTGTCCTGGGGGCAAAGTCGGAGATGGGCGGGTACAGTGTGCTGATCCAGGTAAATATCAGCATTGGTAGCCACTAATATGGATAGATTTATCATGTTATGTGACGTCATTGGCGTCACGTTTCTTGTCTGTGACGTCATCATATATTATATGCATTGACGTTGCTATTTGTAAATAATACCTAAATGGATAGAATTATAATACAAATGTCCACATGTTATCGGAAATATGTGGGCCACTGGAACGTGTTAGCAGCCCGCAATTCCCTAACGACGGTCTGCTGTCTGTTCTGTTGTTATGTGACGTCATTGGCGTCATGTTTCTTGTCTGTGACGTCATCATATATTTATGTTATATCACGTTGCTATTTGCGTCCTGCATTGTTTATTCTCCCTGCAGCGTTTTATTTATAGATTGACTGTGTATTTTTCGGTTCATTGTGGTATGAATCGAAAAACAGATGTGCAAAGTTTTGTAAGAATCCGCAACGCGGATTCATACAGTTTACACATAGGTTTTTGATTCACACGATTCACACGATTCATACGATTCATACGAAAGTGTGTTATGTTTGTTATGTTTCCGCATATTCTCACAATCCTCACGTTGATTATCTGAACCTAATCTCCCAATACCGATTGTCATTGACATTTCTTTTACATGCGGTCGTTCGGCCATAGCGTTTATTTAGGAACAATCCATTTATGGGGAACAACTCGCTTGACATTTCCCTCTCAAATCAAAGTCGTCCAATTTATCATGAAATTGCGAGCTCATGTTCGAATCTTCAGAGACCGCCTCCGTGGTCTAGTGGTAGAGCTAGAACTATAAATCGGCATCAGTCCGGACTAGTACAAGCAGCCACACAAACACACACACGTGTATGCACGTCGCTATATAATGCAATAATCTTGGACGCGACGTTAAACCCCATTTCACCTCACCTCACCTCGAATCTCCAGATATGACATCATGATGGAACAATGTTTTATCGTGAAATAAACTAGGCTTCTTTCTACATTGTTCTTTGCGATTTATCGCGTAGCTATCTTATATTTGTAAATCAATGACCTCCGTTATAAGCTAAATAATACAACCAAACCCGTTTGCTGTCTTACGCATTCTGGGATTAGCAACACACTATTTAATTTTACTATAATAACGGTAACGTTTTTTTGCAGGGGATTATCATTAATTTTGCAGAAGCCCTCGGTCTGTTCAACCGTAGACCTCGGGCTTCTACACATGATTATGCCCTGAAAAATAACACAAACCCATATATCAATCATCTCCATTGTGAGATTCTTATACACCCACTACACTTATGCTGGTTTTTCTTGTCTTAATCATTACTACATATAGGGAATCACACCCGAATGTCTTTTGATATCAAATATATCAACACGAGTTGATAAAAGTGGACAATTCCGAGACTTGCTTGGTGTAGTAATCTTGAACGGGTCGTTAAACCCCAATTCACCAGTACAGGGTATTTGTATCTCAGCGAATGCAGGCGTAAGCCAGATCGGACATTGAACAATATTTTTGTTCTCTCGCTATGCTTTCTTTTCCATTAATGAGTAAGATTGTGTTTTTTAACAGCCCGTGCATGTCTCTGCACGATGTATGGCGACCCCCACGTCGTCAACTTCAAAGGCCAAAGGTTTACACTTCCGCTTCCGTGTAACCACGTGCTGGCTGATTTGGCCACGCCCCCTGCCAGACCTAATAAGGGATGCCGAGTGTTTATCACTGGTCGTGCTAAGTACTTCGGAAGGCAAAACAATTCTGAGATTTCCTATGAAAATCAAGTAGAAATATATGTGACGACCCCGTCTGCAATCTTCACGACGTTAATCAACGAAAAAGGTTTCAAAGTGAGTATAACCTACAGTCGTTCATGGCGGATACGTTTTCCCTCTTTATTGAAAGGATAATTCAATTTAAAAAGTCGCTTTCCTCCAAAGTTTGAATCCCACCTTCAAGTTAGGAGATAACTAGGAGTGGAACTACATGTTGGTTTCTAGCTATATTGACCATGGAACCGATCGTGCACCGCCAACAACATTAATATCTGTAGCCACAACACAATGTGATTTAGATTTTATAATGCACGTAAATTTATTTTCTCATTCGAAACTTTTCAATCATTTTAAAATCTTTGTAAATCCTTTTCTCAGAAACCACACACCTAGAGAGTCTAAACTTAAATATATAATTTAAAGTTATTTAAACTTTATGAATATGTTTAGGACCATAACTTTATTCACAGGAAAGTGACTTTTCACAATATGTTTATTATTAACAAATTAAAATATGTTTTCATTGTGAAAACTCAACTTCCATGGAAGGCCTGGCTCTACCATCAAGTCAATATCATTATTAAATCGTTACTTAAGCCATCAAATCAAGGGTACATGTAAATGTAACCGCAGTTACATGTATATTTGGAACCAAACGAGTAGCGTTTAAAACATTGACGCACAATGTCTCTCAGATTTGTTCACGAGTGTAAAATAAATATTTAAAAAATCGGCAAAATGTCAACCTTTAATAATCCTTTTTTGAGAAAACACAAAACCTCGAGAGCTGAAACTTTATAACGATGTGTAGGGCTTCATTGCGACTTTTCTCATGACATGGAAATTTAAATTCTTAAAAAAAATCAGTTGCGAAAAGATACTTCGCTGTAAGGTCTGACACTTAACATCAAGTCATTTGTTTTTTCAATAAAACCGATTCATTTGTTTGCGCTTCCAGTCAGGTCACTCACAGGATACGTTTTTGCATATAGCTAGAGAATTATGATCATGTTTTCAACAATCGCCCATTGTTAAAAAGTCATAACACAAGAGATCGCCTCCGTGGTCTAGAGGTAGACTGGTCGGCTCGGTATACTGTGTCTGAGACAGTGGCGTCCTCTAGGCATGCTGACTATATGTTTCAGGGGTTTCCTGAGCACCATACACGTGCTCTATGGTTCCCCAAACTGGTCAACTGCAAGATCTGCATGACCTCCGTCTGTTCTCCCGCACTAAGCTGACACACCATGATATGGCTGAAATACAGTTCAAAGCAGCGTTAATCCAAACTCAGTAACTCACAAATGATTACAGAATCCTCATTTGATTCGCCTGAGCAATGGTGTCAAGGGAAGTGACGAGGACAAGGGAAGTGATGAGGGAGGTAGCAGCGAGCTAGACAACAAGGGCGGCAAAAAACAGGGTAAGTAAGGTTTGTTTGTTGTGTAACTCCGTACTCAGCAATATTGCAATTCCATGACAGCGGTCTGTAAATAATCGAGTTTGAACCAGACAATCCAGTGATTGATATTGTAGACAACGATCTATGCCGTCCATCCGGCCATTTGGTTTGTTTGTTTGTTTGTTGTTTAACGCCGCACTCAGCAATATTCCAGCTATGAAGGCGGTCTGACAATCCAGTGATTGACATCATGAGCATCGATCCACGAAATTGGGATACCATGATATGCATCATGCATCAGCGAGCCTGACCAACCAATCCCGTTTGTCGCCTCTTATGACAAGTATAGTCGCCTTTTACGGCAAGCATGGGTTGCTGAAGACCTATTCTAACGCGGGTCTTCACGGGTCCCGACCATTTGGTCGCATCTTATGACCAGCATAGGTTGCAGGGGACCTACTCTAGCCGGGAATCATCACGGGGCAACAAGGGGTATAAACTGGCCAAGACTAATAATTAATGATATACATTGTCATTTCCACACAACGGACAGATGGACATTAAATAATTATCATATTTATCTGAATAGATTCTACATGTTCTAAAAAATGTAATAATCCATCGGCTAAACTCACTCTACACGTCTTCACGGCCATCTTTTGGAGGGATCCGTTCGTTAAATGGATCACTGGTTAGCTCCCCTGACTGAAAGTCAAGGCAACTTACGCCAAGTCCTGCTTGCATCGTCTGAAACCACTGGACCAATGAAGCAGAAACTACACATCCTTGTTTCAACATATTATGCCATCTGAAGTTGTTCAAGAGCTTTGCTTCGATTTTCAATATGGCCACCACGTCAACTATATTGAAACAAAGAGTTATGGTTCCTGCTCAGCCATTTCCCCACAGAATGTACTGTAATGTTCTTTAGTTCTCTCACTATGCACTTTTGGCAAACATCTTTTCTGTTAAAAATGCAAGAGCTAATCTTTAGCATGGGTGTATTTCGTATGATGACATATTTTGTTTAAGTCATTAGGATTGAAGTGTTTTTGCACCTTCTCGAGGCAAGGGAGGTAACTGACTGTAAAAGTCCAGTTTCCACCATTGCCGAACGAGGCTGGAATTTCAGGGCTATTCAGGGCCACCGGTGGTTATTACGAGTTATGCCCCTGCCACGTTCCTGCTATGTTCCTCCTACTGACCAGTCAGATTCAACCTCTCATATCACCTGCTTTGCTTTAAACAAAATAGTGGCGCCCAGTCAAGACGATCTGATCGATAATTAAAATGTATATTGTAATAAAATGGGTCCTACTTCACGAAATGCATTAACTCACGTGAGCACCTTTATTTAAAACATGAAAAGGTTTGCGAAATATCTGTTGACGCCCAGTTGGCGGTACAAATGCTTTGCAAATTCTGCAATCGACCGAAATCTGTACGGTAGTTTTCGTTACGCAATTTTGATTATAATTTGCATAAGACTCGTTAGTACAGCCAAAATATAATTCCATTCTAGTTCGGCAAGGGTTGTAAATGGATTTTTATAGTCAGTTCACTCCATTGCCTCGGGAACATGGTGTTTTTGTTAAATAATCGGAAAAACTTGTATGGCTTTCGAAAAAAATATAATCTTCTTGGAAGGTATAAAAGGACCAGAGTTTAAACTTTGTGTAAAGTCAATATAACTGTTGCGTGTTGCATTAATGTTGTAAAATAGTACATTCATTCCTTATATATTCCAAGAACATTTGAATAGCAACGTTTGTTAAGTGTCTTTCTTCGTTGACAGCTTGTCGTAAAAGGCAACAGCCGGTTTGTGTGGTCAGGCACGGTGACTTGATTGACGCGTATCATCGTATCCCAATTGCGTGGATCGTTGCTCATGATGGCTTGTCTGAATAAGACAAATAATAGTTCTTCACTGTTGGTTTTATTGACATACAATCAATATTCTGGACTGTTTTCATTAAAGCTATGCAACAGTACAAGACCGGCAGGAGACGGCGTCGCGGAGCGCGTGGTCTTCGTGTCAACACCCAGACTGACGAGGATGGATTTCACCAAGTCACTATCCCCTCCTGTCAGCTGAATGTTAAATACAGGGCCCACGATGGGGCGTTCTCTCTCCAGACACCCCTCAGGTGAGGTCCACATGTGCTTCATTTATTGAACATTTTCTTTATTATTTTGTGAAATAAAATTCAGCATCTTTCTTACATGATGATTCCGGTCGGTCGGGTAGACTAGTGGTTAAAGCGTTCGATCACTACGCCGAAGACCCGGGTTCGAATCCCTAAACGGGTACAATGGGGGCAGCCTATTTCTGGTGTTCCCCGCCGTGATATTACTGGAATATTGCTAAAAGCGGCGTAAAACCATACTCACTCACTCACTCACTCACTCATCATGATTCCGTGATTTTACAACCCTGTACAATACCACATGGACAGGCGTATCAGGGGATTTTGTTTCCATGTAAATAAAATATTACTATTTATTAATTGACATCAAGAACAGTTTTTACTTTGGTGCCATGGGAAATACTTCAGTAATTTGTAGCGTAATAACAAGTCTTTTTCGGAAAATATGTAAATGACTTTACATTTGTATATAATAAATTTAGCTAACAAAAAATAATTAATACTTCACTTCAGGAATCGTAATTCGAAACATTGCAAGGGTCTCTAGAAATTGGTTTCAGATTATGGCTAGTTCAAGACCGAGATTGAGAATTTGCTTTGGTTGTAGGATCATGTGATCACATATATAAATTAAGTCACACTCAACAGCCATATTGTCCACCCAATCTACATTATATTGCGATATCCAATGCCCACGAATAGCAACGGGGCATGGGGCGATGCTGTACACATGGCCCCAGAAATTTGCTGTTCATACTTGCGTTCTTTGTAGTGCCAGGATCCGCTTTCACGGGTCCGATTTGCTCCACTTATGATCCTTGGTCTGTCATAACCTTCTGTGCACATGGACTTGATCTGTGACCTTCTTCGCGACGTCATTTCCTCCTGTTTTGAACAGTATTCCCGTTATATCACGGCGTGTCAACTTGATGTGAGAGGAAAGCCCGAAATGATGCAGGTTTTTGGCGTTTACCACTTTGGTGAAGCCCAAAAGCACGAGTATGGTGCTGAGAAACCTTGAAGCGTTATCAGGACTAAACTGGGATTCGAACCGTTAAACTTTGGTTTTTAGCACGCCTAAGGAACGCAACTCTGCACAGAGATGACTCGACCAATCTTGACCTCCACAATGATGGGGAATATGCGGATGAGGTGAGGTATTGTACGTATATATCGACGTGCATGCACGTGTGTCTGTGTGTGTGTGTGTGTGTGTGTGAGTGTGTGTGGGTCTACATGTCTTTGTGTATACATGCGCGTGTGTGCGTGTGTGTGTATATACCTACGGTTGTGTCTGTGTGTTGATTGTTTGGTTGGTTTGTTGTTTAACGCCGCACTCAGGAATATTCAAGCTATATGAAGGCGATCTGTAAATGATCAAGTCTGGACCAGACAATCCAGTGATGGACATTATGGGCATCGATTCACGCAATTGGGATCGATGACATGCATCAACCAAGTGATCCCGTGTATATGTGCGCGTGTGTGTGCGTGTATGTGCGTGTGCGTGTGCGTGTGCGTGTGCGTACAGCTCAACACGTTTAACCCGCTCAGAGACAGTATACTGACTCTGAGGATGGAGAGTAAGCAGGTCATGTGACTGGTTCTATCTGTGTCTGCAGGTCAGATGAAAGGCGGGGTCTGTGCGGATGGTGTGGCGGCAAGTCAGACCGAGGCAGCTCCTCGTTGACCCGACAGCAAACACTTGAACTGGTTCTAGCTTCACTGTACGCCGTCAGCCCCATCGACCACACGGACGCCAACATATACCCGTAAGTATTGTGTTTGAAACTAGGACCCAACACAGCAGCATTCGTCACCACCCGCCCCTTTCCGTGACCTGTAAGAGGACTCGTCCCCCTATCCATGAATTTCATGTGCGAAAATACGACAAACCAATCCGAATGCGCGTATGACTTCAAGTGTTTCGGTCAAAGAATCCCCCGGGAATATTGTTTTATATTTCATACATGTCTTCCACCCAAAAATGTATTGCAACTGTATAAATACCGTAATTCCCGATGTATTTAAATAACATCTGGAATATATACTGAGTCAAATTAAAAACTTCCCATTTTTAAAAGTAATCCCATATATGATATACAACGGACAAATGTATCAGCGATGGTAATTTGTAATCATTAATATCCAAAGAAGGATTTTAATTAACGGTGGTAACCATAATTTGTTCCAAGCACCTACGGCATTCGGTAATAACATCAACAGTTTAAATCATAAGTTCCAAGCACGAGAATCTGATGACACGCAAGTTCAGTAGCGTGTATGGCAACCAAGTGCGTTGACAACTGCCACACAACGCCTCGGCATGGACCTTGTGATGCTTGTGAACACATGATTGGGAAGACGACGCCATTGTTGCTGCAAAATGGTGCCAAGATCTTGCAAATTCTGTGGTTGGTTCTGGTGAGTGCGCAGGCTTCTGCCAAGAGCATCCCAGACGTGTTCGATGGGAATGAGGTCAGGAGACCTTGACGGCCAGTCCATGACGTTCTGAAGGAAATTCCTTGTCACAATTGCTGTGTGGGGTCTGGCATTGTCGTGCTGGAAGATCAAACCGGGTCCATGTACTGCCATAAAAGGCAGAAGTTCTGGTGCCAGTACCTGGTCGCGGTAAGCAGCAGCGTTAAGGTTGCCACGGATGACAAGAAGCCTGGAACGTGCATTGCCACAGAAAGCACCCCACACCATGACACTTCCGCCTCGAAATCTGTCAACTTCCTGTACACAACACTGGGCGTAACGTTCATGACGGCGCCTCCACACCCTCGCCCTACCATCAGCAAATCGAAGATTAAATAAGGATTCATCACTGAAGACGACTTGATTCCAATTCCTCTGAGTCCATCGTAAGTGTCGCTGTGTAATTGAGTCAGAATCGGCCCGCAGTATGGCCTTCGTGCTTGAAGATGAGCAGTTCTCAGACGGTTTCGAACAGTTTGCGCACTCAGTCTACCCCTAAACACTTCATTTCTGGTTGATGTAGCCGTCAAAAATCGGTTACGGAGGTGACGTAAGACAATCTGACGATCCTCTGCATGTGACGGCACACGTGGTCGACCTGGCCGAGGGCGATCAGCGGTGGTACCCGTTTGCTGTTCCCGTCTGCAACATGCCGATGGCACGTTCACGTTGCACATTTGAAAGGCGTGGCATGACAAAGGGCCGTAAAGACTTTTGTTTTCTTGTGTTTTTGTTAATGTTAATGACTGCTAACAAGTATGGCTGAAAACACGTGCGGTATTATTGCCACGTGACCAGTTGCACGTGAAAAACCACTTTTGCGACTATAGTGCTGTGCGCATGATTTTAATCGATTCACCTGCACAAAAACGGGTGTTATCTGAAGACAATACGTGGCCATAACTGTTTAAATAAACAATAAGGGCCCACAATGATAACTGGTCAAAATGTTAACATTTTAGGATTGTGAAGTTTTTAATTTGGTTCAGTATATATGAAATGGGGGAAAATATACGTGAACCATTACGCAACGAGTTCTTTTAACTATGGCCCTCTGCGCTAAGACGGAACCCGCTCGCAAAAATGGCCACGAGAGGGACAGGGGGCGCTATTCGGCTTGTCCCGGACAAACACGAGTTGGTCACGAATGACACAGAAGAAGGACTTTACCAGCACGGACCTATCATGCGTATTTTCATTTCCGAAACTACTGTAGATGCTGGAAACCTGATGTGACCTGGTGTGACCTGATGTGACCGCTGTAGGCTAAAGTCACAGCAATACATTCGTTAGCTACATCCATAATGTGGCCCGCTCTCAGTTATGATATGAAGAATATCGATATGATATACATGAAGTATATTTGATTGCATTGAAGACTATTGTGATGCTATCTACATCCTTATGTACGGTGGTCGATGAAAGATGGACAATTGCTGTCATGGCACAGCTTGCATCTGTGTCACAGTTGAGGTCAACGCTCGTCCCTTTCCATGACCTGCAAGACGCGCCCGCCTATCCACAATGTTCATTCGTCACCACTCGCCCATTTCCGTAACCTGCATGAAGACACGTCCCCCTGTCATGTGCGGAAATACGACGAACCAATCAGAATGCGCGTATGACTTCAAGTACTTCGGTCAAAGAATCCCTCCGGAATCATTTTTGATTTTACATTTGTCTTGCATTTAATATACCCAAGATATATTTAAATGTCTTCAACATATGAATACATATGATGTATGGAGGAAATAAACCTGCATCATTACACAACGAGTTGACATGTCTTGTAGCTATGTCCGTGTGCGCTTAGACGAAACCCAGTCGCAAAAAAATGGCCACGATTTGGGCACAAGTCGCGATTCGGTTTGTCCCGGAATAACACGAGTTGGTCACGAATGCATCAATGTTGTGTGCGAAAACGCGACAAACCAATCAGAATGCCCGTGGGACTATAAGTAGTTTGGTCAAAGAATCTCTCCTTAATATTCTTTTGTTTTAAGTATAGTTTGCCTTTAGAATAAACCAGGGACTGCCTCCGTGGTCTAGTGGTAGAGCGTCCGCCCGGAGAGCGGAATGTGCGGGGTTCGATCCCCGGCCGCGACATACCAAGAGACGTTAAAAGATGGTACTTGTTGTTACCCTGTCTGGCGCTCGGCATTAAGAACTAAAACAAGGACTGATCGGCTCGTAGTCAGTATAGTGTGTCTGAGTGGGGTATTCATGTTAAACTGCGGCATGGTATCTCAACATGCTGGCACTATGCGGGTATCAGTCCGGACTAGTACAAGCAGCCACACACACGTGCATGCACGTCGCTATATAAGAGCAATAATCTTGGACGCGACGTTAAACCCTAGTATGCCCGTTTTATATGACGGCGTGTCAGATTAATTGCGGGAGTATGTGCATGAGTGAGTATGGTTTCAGGTCGTTTTTAGCAATATCACGGCGGGGGACACCAGAAATGGGCTTCATACTTGAAAAAAATTGGACTGTATAATAAATTTTAAATATGTATGTGAATAAATCAATACTTGTTTTTAAATTTGGCTCTGTCCAGGGTTTAACGCCGCTTTTAACACTATTCCAGTTATATCGGGGCGTGTCAGCTTAATGTGGGAGGAAAGCCCGAAGTGATGCAGGTCGCAGACATTTACCACTTCGGTGAAACCCACGAGCACGGGTATGGTGCTGACAAACCTAGAAACATAATCGGGGCGAACCGGGATTCGAACCGGGGACGCAACCGTACACAGCGAATCGCGGCGCATTAGACGACTGGGCCACCCGTGCCCCATTTTATAAGAAAGATATGTTTGTTATAGGCGCATGTAAATACGCGTCGCTATAAATGATTAACTTTGGAATTGTATACTTCATCTGTATAAAATAAATCTTCACATGTTCCATTTTCAGATCATGTACAGCACTGACGGACACCTTCGCCTCTTGTCCACTCCAAAGACGACCACTTGCAACGTCATTCTGTGGTCAAATGCTCACCAACTCGGATGTGAATCGCTGTCTGGCGGGAAAGACGGGGAAAGAGCACGTGCAAGACGTGTTTGCCGAATGCTACAAGCTCGTCTGCACGAGACACACACAATGTGCGACCTACCTGGCGTTTTTCAGAGACTGTCTTTCTGAAACCCAGGCGACCGATCTCGTCAAAGACAAGCTATTCTGTAATTGAATGGATCGAATTTCATAAACGAAATTTGTCTTGAACCGTTAGCCACACTGTATGGATCACGCATCTGTAAATCTTTTACTTTGCTATAGAATTGTCGTTCTCTGTCAAACTTTCAAGCTATTTTCTCTGTACCAACTATTAAGTTGACTATTGTCTGTTGTACAATATTGGAAAATTAAACTCATCTTCAAAGGTTTTAAAATGGACTGTTATTTCTCAATCTTATTAATGATCTTAAACTCGATTATTTACAGATCACCGTCATATAGCAAATGGGGGGGGGGGGGGGGGGGGCAGGGTACGGGTGTCCCAGTTGTCTAAGGCGCCGCGATTCGCTGTGCAGAGTTGCGTCCCTTGGGCACGCCAAAGACTATGATTGTGGGTTCGAATCCCGGTTCGCCCCGATTATGTTTCTAGGTTTGTCAGCATCATACCCGTGCTCGTGGGTTTCACCGAAGTGGTAAACATCTGAGACCTGCATCACTTCGGGCTTTCCTCCCACATTAAGCTGACACGCCACGATATAACTGGAATACTGTTAAAAGCGGCGTTAAACCAAACTCACTCACTCACTTAAAGACATGGGGCCGTCGCTGATTAAGTGTCTAACAAACGCGGATCCATAGAGTTGGTGTGGTGAGGGGGAGGTCATGTATTGTAAATACAAGCGTGTTACAACTCCATTATTCGTACATGGCAATCCACAATATTTTGTTAAATAAAAAACAAACAAAAAACGCATGCATTTAGCTGTTAAGCCATGTCATCTTCCTCTTTGTCGTGGCTGCTTTTTGTCAGAACTGAATTGACCAAAAAGGCGCCAAGGAGATGCGTCGGGTAGTCGTGGCAACGACTTATGATCGTGGGTTAGAAACCCAGGCTAGACCCAACTATGTTTTACAGCACTTTACACGTTCTCATGGTTTCATCGAAGGGGTAAACATCTAAGACCTACATCACCTCGGGCTTTCCTCCCCCATCAGAGCTGACACGCCGTGATGAAAGTGGAATACTGTTCGAAGCGGCGTTAAACCCAACTCTCACGCAATGACAAAAACTAGAAACATTCCACAGTACAGTTTGGCTGTATTGCTCTTCTTGAGTTACTGACCGCCTCCGTGGCCTAGTGGTAGAGCGTCCGCCCGGAGAGCGGATCGCGTCACACAAAAAGACGTTAAAAGATGGTACTTGTTGTTACCCTGTCTGGCGCTCGGCATAAGGGACTAAAACGAGGACTGGTCGGCTCGAAGTCAGTATACTGTGTCTGAGTGAAGTGTTCATGTTAAACTGCGGCATGGTATCTCAGTGAGATAACACTATAAAATCGGCATCAGTCCGGACTAGTACAGGAACACACACACACACACACACACACACACACACACACGTCGCCATATAAATGCAATAATTTTACACGCGACGTTAAACCCCATTTCACCTCTTCTCGCCCACTGACACGTTAGCAGGACGGAGAACATTGTAGCCTCGACAAATATACAACTACATCACAAGATCAATTAAATATTGACTCCTACTCCGCAACAGTAAAATTATTTATTTGCAATATAACCGACACGCCTCAGATTGGCAAGCCAATAGACTCGTTGACCCAGCATCGATCTTTGGCGTTTCTTGCTCGCAGCGATGCTGTCAGAAGAAACGCCTAGCGATGGAGGGGTTGGGCGTGTTTACGGTTCTCGCAATATATCTTCAACTTACATGGGGTAAGTTTGATTTTAAAACCAAATAGTTTTGCAGGATACATTTGGATTTTGAGAAATTACATTTCATATTCTTGTCATACAGTAAAATACGTTTAGAACGAACACGCTTATAACGAACTGATGGATATTACGAACTTAATTTTTGGTCCCGGCCATTTGTTGAATGGATGTTGTATCTATGGTTATAACGAACTAAGGTTTTAATGAACTAAAATTAGTGGTCCATTTGAGTTCGTTATAACTGTAGTTTAATGTATGTTTAAAAGTTCATTTTTTAACATGTAAAGATCATGCAATGTAACGTGTATATTGGATGCGTCCGTGTGAGTTTCACAACTTGTGTAAACTTGTGCCCAAGGGACGCAACTCTGCACAGCTAATTGCGGTGCCTTAGACGACTGGGCCCCCCGCAATAAGCTCGCCGTACAATAAGGAGAACCTCAAAACTTAGGGTCAATTGTAAATCGTAGTTATTTGAAAGTAATGCATCCCCCATGCCCGGCAGTTTCGCAGTAAATACGTACTATGTATACAAAATGTGTATAGAGCTGTTGGCCAATGGGTGGTGAGATTGTGAAAATTCTGAGTGGAAAGTGTGCGGAGAGAGTGGGGATGGGGACTTGGAAGATGCTGGGAGGAAAATACTGAACGTAAAGTAAAAAATCATCCTCACTAACTTTATCATGATAACTTAATAGAGATTCTGTCGTTCTAACAAGCAAAAAAAAACCAACAACTTTGAATCAATGTGACACAGGCATAAAAAAACGTGTTCTTTAACTGTTAATCACATCGTCAAAATACACAGACCTTGTGACCTTTTTGGCTTATGTTCACGTTTGATAACCCTACACACCTAGGTGACCCTTCAATAATGACACGGAGTATATATACAAACATGTACGTATATTTCTGCACTATTTCTGGTCTTTTGTTGCAATATTGCTGGCTGTGTTGTTAAAAACTTCCCTCTTCCAGAAAACTTTCGTTTTCAAATTATGAATCTAAATAAATTTTTAACTGGTAAAGCTAAATACAAAATTCAGTTTTGATGATGTCACCTTGATATTTTAGAATGGCAGCCCGTTGTAGCCTTTGTTTTGTTTGTATGTTGTTCAACGTCGCACTCGGCTTTATTCCAACTATTGACGGCGGTCTGTAAAGAAGTAATCTGGACCGGACAATCCAGTGATGAATATGTTGTCCCACTCCGTAGGGTGCGATGCCTGACAACCACCAGTCACAAAGGCGACAAAGTGCCCGATTTGTTTAGTCGCCTCTTCTAACCCATGCTGTGCCAGGCTGCCGTTGTACAAAGTGACCTTAGCGCTAAGGTGATCGTAACTCCCATACCTTAACATAGACAGTCGTAGCGCTAAGCTTGTTTTGTACAACAGCACCCTAGAAGGCTATGTAGTCACACACCACACCAGGAACCTGTGCCACAAAGTGATCTTAGCGCTAAGATGGTCGTAACTCCCATACTTTATCATAGGCTTACGCTCAACATAGCACTGAGATCGCTTTGTGGAACAGGGCCCTGGCCTAAGTTCAATGCATGCACTGGCTTCCACTTGAGGTGAAGTGAGGTGAGGTGAGGTGAGGTGAGGTGAAATGGGGTTTAACGTCGCGTCCAAGATTATTGCACTTACATAGCGACGTGCATGTACGTGTGTGTGTTTGTGTGGCTGCTTGTACTAGTCCGGACTGATGCCGATTTATAGTGCTAGCTCACTGAGATACCATGCCGCAGTTTAACACGAATACCCCTCAGACACAGTATACTGACTCCGAGCCGACCACTCCTTGTTTTAGCCCCTTAATGCCGAGCGCCGGATAGGGTAACAACAAATACCATCTTTTAACGTCTTTTAGTATGACGCGGCCGGGGATCGAACCCCGGACCTTCCGCTCTCCCGACGGACGCTCTACCGCTAGACCACGGAGGCGGTCGGCTTCCACTTGAATCTAGGTTCATTTTTAAAGTTCTTTTTCTGACATATAAATGTCAGGGACATTGTCTCTGTGTAACTGTTGGATTGATCCACACCATCAAATTTGAACAGGCAGACAAAATGGTGTTTGAAAGGGACTTGAAGCACAGTTACTTGAACTGGGTGCCGTTGTACAAAGCGATCTTAGTGCTAGGGTGATCGTAACTCGCATACCTTAACACAGACTTACGAATATCGCAGTGCTAAGGTTGTTTTGTACAACGGCGCCCTGCCAAATATCCTGAACAAAGTCCACTTTTAAGAGATGTCACCATCCTCGATGATCCGTACGTACCCTTGTGTTAGTGAGTGAGTGATTTAAAATTTAACGTCGAATCGGTATTTTTCAGCTATATAGCGATGCGAATATATATATTTGTATTCATGACTCACTTGTGTGTATATATGTGAGTCATGAATACAAAGTGCTATTAAAAAACAAATTTGTCAAACATATTTGGGCATAACATATATACATGTAGAATACAATACTAAATGAGTTCCCGTGTAATACCAATTTTATGAAATGAGTTAATTGTTCTGGTATCTAACGAGAGAAATTTAATTAATCCATGTAGACAAATTAGGATGTAGGCACAATGGGATGTAGGCACGCTGGGATGTAGGTACAATGGGATGTAGGCACAGTGGGATGTAGGTACAATGGGATGTAGGCACAATGGGATGTAGGCACAGTGGGATGTAGGCACAATGGGATGTAGGCACAGTGGGATGTAGGCACAATGGGATGTAGGCACAATGGGATGTAGGCACAATGGGATGTAGGCACAATGGGATGTAGGCACAATGGGATGTAGGCACAGTGGGATGTAGACAAATTAGGATGTAGGCACAATGGGATGTAGGCACAGTGGGATGTAGGCACAATGGGATGTAGGCACAGTGGGATGTAGGCACAATGGGATGTAGGCACAATGGGATGTAGGCACAGTGGGATGTAGGCACAATGGGATGTAGGCACAGTGGGATGTAGGCACAATGGGATGTAGGCACAGTGGGATGTAGGCACAATGGGATGTAGGCACAATGGGAAGTAGGCACAGTGGGATGTAGGCACAATGGGATGTAGGCACAATGGGATGTAGGCACAGTGGGATGTAGACAAATTAGGATGTAGGCACAATGGGATGTAGGCACAGTGGGATGTAGGCACAATGGGATGTAGGCACAGTGGGATGTAGACAAATTAGGATGTAGGCACAATGGGATGTAGGCACAGTGGGATTTAGGCACAATGGGATGTAGGCACAGTGGGATGTAGACAAATTAGGATGTAGGCACAATGGGATGTAGGCACAGTGGGATGTAGGTACAATGGGATGTAGGCACAATGGGATGTAGGCACAATGGGATGTAGGCACAATTGGATGTAGGCACAGTGGGATGTAGACAAATTAGGATGTAGGCACAGTGGGATGTAGGCACAGTGGAATGTAGGCACAATGGGATGTAGGCACGCTGGGACTGAACCTATCTTAACATATACAGAGTACAAAGTGCAATTGCCGTGATACAGCTGAAATATTTCTGAAAGCGGTGTAAAAACTCACTGGCTCATTTAACATTTAACTCATTGCAATATTGGCTAGTACAGTCTGTAGTGTGCACGCCCACCAGCGGCTAAAGTCATGACGTAAATCCTGCTGGAGTATCGTGCAGTACGCTGAAGCACCGTAAGTCCCCATGATCCCCAGCGAGGTGGCCTAGCTTTGGTTGCTGGTGGTGGTTATCTCCCAAAACCCCTACATCCCATTTCCCCTACATCCCATTTCCCCTACAACCCAGTTCCCCTACATCCCATTTCCCCTACATCCCAGTTCCCCTACATCCCATTTCCCCTACATCCCATTTCCCCTACATCCCAGTTCCCCTACATCCCATTTGCCCTACATCCCATTTGCCCTACATCCCAGTTCCCCTACATCCCAGTTCCCCTACATCCCATTTCCCCTACATCCCATTTCCCCTACATCCCAGTTCCCCTACAACCCATTTCCCCTACATCCCATTTCCCCTACAACCCAGTTCCCCTACAACCAAGTTCCCCTACATCCCATTTCCCCTACATCCCATTTCCCCTACATCCCAGTTCCCCTACAACCCAGTTCCCCTACATCCCAGTTCCCCTACAACCAAGTTCCCCTACATCCCATTTCCCCTACATCCCATTTCCCCTACATCCCAGTTCCCCTACAACCCATTTCTCCTACATCCCAGTTTCCCTACAACCCAGTTCCCCTACAATTAGTTAAAACAACACGCGGCATTTACCTGTCTGGCATTATGAACTCACCTAAAGGAGAGATTAAGGTCTTGAGTAGAGGTAGTAG
This sequence comes from Haliotis cracherodii, assembly GCF_022045235.1. NCBI lineage: Eukaryota > Metazoa > Mollusca > Gastropoda > Lepetellida > Haliotidae > Haliotis > Haliotis cracherodii. The sequence continues at coordinate 7,288,214 of NW_027266270.1, forward strand.
AAATGAAAGGGGTAGAGCTTTAGGGGATTAGAGGACTAAAAGGAAAGTTTAAAAAAAAAATTAATGTAAGTGTAATGAAAGATGCCTGTATGATGAGAAGACAATTTTCAGAAATTACAGTGGCGTTTGGCAGTCTAGAGAGTCTCGAGGCCTTGCAGTCATCTGTGATTCTATACATAGATGGAACGTTCACTGCCTGCCCTGGTCTTTGGAATCAAGTGTACATCATCCATGCAAGACTCGGAGCCACGACCTGTCCCCTCATCTTCGCCTTACTCCCCGACCGTCAGACAAACACCTACTCAAGACTCTTCAGGCTACTCAAGGATGAAGTTCAACAGAGACTAAACAGACCACTTGCCCCGTCATGCATCCAGACAGACTTTGAGATGGCTGCTATTCGTGCTGTCCAACTCGTGTTTCCTACTGCCGATGTGAAGGGCTGTTTCTTCCATTACTGCCAGGCGATATGGAGGAAGGTCCAGGATCTGGGACTAGCTGTCGCGTATCGAGAAGATCCTGAATTCTGCAAGTGGACAAGAAGAGCAGCTGGCCTACCCCTACTCCCCCAGAACAAGATCCAGGACACGTGGGTTGACGCAATGGACAACACACCAGATGTACCAAGAGCTGTCGCCTTCAACAACTACATCGTCAGAACCTGGGTCGACCACGGAGCACGATTCCCCCTACCACTGTGGAACCATCACGGTACAACAGGTCCCAGGACGAACAAAAACCTGGAAGGCTTTCATAACCGACTCAACCGAGGTCTCCCTCACCGACATCCCAACATCTACCGATTTGTGGAGGTAGTCAGGAAGGTGGAACAGGCAGAACGAGCTAAGATTTTACAGCTCAACTATGGAGCAGCTCCAAGGGGCAGGAAGAGAGTGTACAGAGAGGTGGAGAACCGTCTCTGCCGCCTGAAGAATGAGTTGAATAGAGAGGTGAAATCCCCAATGCAGTTTCTAGATGCGGTTGGCCATCTCCTCAGGCTGGGATAAAGAGTGAATTGAACATTTGAGATGAAATTTATTATAATGTATTATGAATTTTGAAAAATAAACATTTTATTATAATGTATTATGAATTTTGAATAATATCGTAATCGTAATTAAATATTTATCTCAATCTATTCGTGTTTCTTGGGTTGTGCCATTGTACGAAATAGGTAACAGACTGGGGATTAGCAGTGCCATGGACCATGAACTTTGTTGTCTTAAGCTGTAGGGGAAATGGGATGTAGGGGTTTTGGGAGGTTACCCTGGTGACCGTTAGCCCGTGTTTTAAACTGTTGTAAATACATACTGGTCACGGACCAGTTATCGCAATTTTTTCATGTTATTTCTGACACTGTCCGTTGTGAATGTTGACCGTACCAATAACTTTATTTTTTGTAAAAACTATGAAACTATTTCTGTCCGTGAAATAAGATAAGTTGATTTCTGTTATAACGCTATGAAAGGGAATCAAAACAGCGGAAATAGAACTTTCCCGTCGACTTTCTGTACCAGTTATCGCCATCGTCTTCACAGCATGTGCCACGTGCTATACAAATTACATTTTTTAGTATCTCGGGTGTCGCACTCAAATTTGTTATTCATCAAAATGAATAAGATATACTATTATGAATTCGTCGTCTGCAAACTGACGTACACCAATAATTCCAAAATTTGATTTACACGTGCTTATCCTCAACGCTATGTCAGTGAGTGAGTATGGTTTTACGCCGCTTTTAGCAATATTCCAGCAATATCACGGCGGGGGACACCAGAAATGGGCTTCACACATTGTACCCATGTCGGGAATCGAACCCGGGTCTTTGGCGTGACGAGCTAACGCTTTAACCACTAGGCTACCCGACCGCCCTCTCAACGCTATGTAATATGGATATCGCGATATATACAGGCTGTGCATTTCTGGAAATATAACTCAAATGGGTTTCAGAATTGTATTTTGCGGAAGAAATGCCACAGAAAGAAAGCAATGACAGAACTGAAAATGCACGATCGTGTATTTTGGTTTATATTTTCGCGACAATGAGTCATGTGACTCGGCCCGCGTGTTTTTTCAAAAGTTTTATTTGAGCAAGGTGGTGATGCTGGGTTTTTTTCAAAAGAATTCTTCACAAGAGTCTGTTTTGTTCATCATTTTCGGATAAATATTTCTCTCTTGTAATCAAAACGAGCAAAAGTGAAATTAGATGCGATCAAGTGCGCACAATAACGGGGAGTTGGCGATAATTGGTCCTTGGCCATAACTGGTCGCTAGCCATTAGAATACTTTACGACTTACCCTATAATACCAATGTTATAGAACAAATAAATTGTTCTTGTATCTAAAAAGCGAGTCATATACTTGAACTATTCACGAGTTTAATAAAATTGGTATTACACGAGAGAAATTTCAGTATTTTTTTTATTACTTGCCCTTATAACTTTGTCCTAACTTTGTTATATATTTCACTGTCGTTTGTGAATAGGCAAAAATATACGCGATTAATCCTATTGAGTTTAACAGATACATACCTCAAACACATCAAAAGTTGACAAGTATGAATTTACCGTTAGAATTGAAGAGTCCGTTATCGTAACTCATACAATAGGACATACATACTTCAGACTGACGTGCGCAACGATTGCCTTACAAAATTACCCAGACTCTGCATCACAAAGTTTACAATTACGTCACAGTACCCTATGACGTAATTTGTGGAATTCTGTTGCAAGATCCACCGGCGAAACAATGCCATGTGACGTCAGCCCAGCAGCAACAATGTACATAAGCTCCTTCCCAGCGCGTGACACTCTCGGTGACATCGCTGTCACCAGTTTGGGCGCAGCCATTACAAGAATCTTGAAATTTGCTCTATAACCCAAAATGTAGTAATGTTTATACTTTTGTTTATGTCTTTGGTCATGCAATCATAGTGAATTTTTAAACATTTTTACGACTGACCATATTTCAAAGATGAATTTACCTTCTGTTTGTTTGATCAAATTGGTTCGAGATTGAAATTTAACCAACTCCCCCCTTACATTCTTACTAGATTTATATCAATTAAATGATAGTTGTAATGAAACAGAAATTCAAATTGACAAACAAAGTAAATAATTTAGCAGGGGTAAGAAGTATTCGGCGTCACAGCAGTCATCGCTTAATTGTTTGTAAACAAAACGGCCCGTCGGCTGCGAGCATGGTTGTTGCCACGTATCAGAGTGTGGAGCTTGGAATAGGCCGAGGAATTCTGGGAGTTTTCAATATTAGTTTGTGAAACTTAATGTCCTCGCAGTACACAAACACGCCCTTTGATATTACATAATGTGCAATACAGCTGTATGTTTATTGAACGAGTGATCTATTCATTGGCAAGTACTAAAATATTTATTACTGAAAAGATCACCAGTTCAATCAGCAGGCGAGTCATGTTTAAGCAGTTACGTATACACGTGAAAGACTTTCTCAGCATCAGACCATATCATTTCATGATTTTACTGTAGACACGTTGGGAAGACACCTTAAGATACATACGTGTCGGCCATCAGTTTGATTATGAAGCACAACACATTACTTTTAATAAATATCCTTCTCATGCTTCAAAGTGAGTGAGTGAGTTTGGTTTAAACACCGTTTTTAACAGTATTTCAGTTCACGGCGTGTCAGCTTAATGTGGGAGGAAAGCCCGAAGTGATGCAGGTCTCAGACGTTTAACACTTTGATGAAACCAACGAGCACGGGTATGGTGCTGACAAACCTAGAAACATAATCGGGGCAAACCGGGGTTCGAACTCACAATCATAGGTTTCTGGCGTGCCAAAGGGACGCAACTCTGCTCAGCGAATCGCGGCGCCTTAGACGACTGGGCCACCCGTGCCCCGCTAATGCTTCAAAGAAAAGTGAAAGTTATTAAAGGTAATAATAACCACCATGAATCGAAATACAATAGATTAGATCTTCCCGTTTAATTATGATTGTAATCGTTGATATTAACTTATTAGCTGAAGAAACATGCTGATTTTGCATATCAGACAGCGAGGGCCTTTATTCAACCGCATCAGTATGAGAAGCGGGTTGAGATGTACGGGGATGAGTGAGCGAGTATGGTTTATGGTTTAGAAATATCCCAGCAATATCACGGCGGGGGACACCGAAAAATGGGCTTCACACATTGTACCCATGTTGGGAATCGAACCCGGGTCTCCGGCGTGACGAGCCAACGCTTTATCCACAAGGCTACCCCACCGCACATGTACGGGGATTGAGGTATACATACTAATTATAGGTGATCACATTGCGACAACACGAAAGTGTTGTGGTATCAAACGCAGACTGTCAAAACCAGAATGTATACTAGTTAGTAGAGCCAGATATATTTTGTCAATACACATTTTAACATTTTAATCTGACAAATAATTACTTTCCAACAAATACATTTCTTAACAAGATAAAAATTGTTCCTTTTGAAAATACCATGAGGTGAAGACGACAACTATGGAATCCTGAAAAGGACATTGTCGCGTTGTTGCCTTTTGGTAAAAACAACAACAAAACAACGTTATTCAAAACACAAAGATTGGTGAAAATGTAGCGTTGTCGTATTGTCGCGATGTCCAGCTTTGGTCATTTGTCATAGTTGATTGGTGTTGTAAGGGCGACAACGCGACAATGTCCCTTCTGGTATTCCATAAACAAACAGGTTGGTAACTATTCGCACCTGTGCTTTTCTTGATGTAGAGCACAATAACCTAATCTTCGATCTAGCGTTGCATCGGATGGGAATAGCTCCACGTTCATAGCTTTATCAATAATATATCTACACAAATGCAGTGGGACCTGGATTTGACAGTGCATTAGGTGGTCAGCTTTAGTTATCTGTACAGATCAAAGCCCGGTCTTAATAACCTGAGTACGTGCCACGGGGAACACATGTCCACATGTTGCACGAATTATTGCCTTTTGTTAGCTGCATCAAACTATTAAATACAACGCTGGTGTTGTTAATAAGAGTTTTAACATACAAAGTAAGATACATATTCCCGATGTAGTGCTAAGATATTCCCGATGTATTGTTAAGATATTGTTTTGTGAAAAAGTGACCGAAAGGTATTCCTTCATGGTTGAAGAGCGAAATATTTGGTGAACACGTGAGATACCTACGATCAATTGTTTTTATCGTCGCTCTCGGCAATATTCTACGCATGTCAACCCGGCCTGTAAATAATCGAGTCTGGACCAGACAATCAAGCGATTGATCTTGCCCGCAACGTCCCATGCTTTTCAGACACGATCAACAACATTATGATAATAATTTTGCTTGCTGCTCAGGACCCGTCACTTACCAATCGAAACCGTCAATGTGTCATTTTGCATCAAAATTTAAATATGAAATGTAGAATATGCAAGAATTTAATGAGACTTTCAAACACTTTGTGAGTGGATGCCCAGCTTTGGCACAAACACAGTATCTTAAGCGACGTGATGGCGTGGCTCGGTCATTTTATTACGGTGTTCGCCATGCTTTTTGAAATGGTTTTGACACAGAAGTCTATCCATGGTACGGCCCAGAATATGTAGAGGGAAAATGACAAATACACAATTCTTTGGAATAGGCCCGTATACAGCCTCAGACGTATCCAGACCAACAAACTTGATCTTGTCCTTTGTGATAAATCCAATGAAATCATTTATATCTTGTGATTGACAAGATTGAGGAAAATCATGGCAAATATGCAGACCTTGCTTTCGAAATGTCACGCCTGCATCCCAAGTACCAAGTTGTCTGACTCCCCGTTGTTCACGGTGCCTTAGGTTTGGTACCTCCCAATCTGTTGACTGACATTGGGAGAGTACCCGGGTTTGCTACCAGGAATACAGCCCTTCTGACAATCCGGGTAATGCAGAAGGCTGCAGTGTTGGAGAGTCTTCACATTCTCCGAAAAGTTCTGGGTGGGTTTAAATAGGCAGTGTTCCGAAAACAAGCCTCATTCGCTGTCTGGGCTGCGTGTGAAGAGGACAAGGGCCCTGAACAAATACCTAGGTTATAGACTTCCTCTTTCACGAAACAACTTTAACTAAGATTAAACTTAAGTTAGGATAACATCCTAAGGTTGGTCCGACCCAACCTTAACTCACTAAGGAAGATATTATGTATAAAATTATTAAGGAAGAGAATATACGGATGTCAACTTTTTTATCATGAGGAACACAACATTTCGGAGTATATACTTACTCCTTCATCAGGTGAATGAATGCCATGACTTACTTACTTACTTACTTACTTACTTACTTTGGAGATTTAACGTGCGCTTTCCGACTGATGCGTATTTCGCACACGGACCCGGCCAGGCCATTTAATGTGTTTCCGAAAGGGGCGAAAGTGGTCTGTGCAACCCAAGAGGGGGCTTTAGGGGTTGCTTATATAGAATTTGGGAATTTTGAGATTTGGAATAGATGCCGATGGGGTTGGGGAGTAGAACTAAGGGAGCTGGATATGGTGGATGTTTGTTTGTTTATGTGATTTTGATTTAGTAGATTATAGTGTTTTTAGATGCGTTTTATTAGTTCCGTTTTGATTAAGAATACGCCTAAGGCCTTGAAGTTTTCCAGTTTATTTTGTGGGTTTAGTATTGCTTCTAGAGTGAGAGCCTTGTTTAGATTGAGGGTGGTTTGTAATGCGGTTCGATGTGTTAGGTAGTGTGTGCAGTGGATGAGTGCGTGTTCTGGGGTTTCTAGTTGTTTGCAGTGTGGGCAGTTACCTGTAGTGGTTTTGGTTTTTTTTTTTAGGTGGTTATTTAGGTTGGTGTGTCCTGTTTGGAGTTTAGTGATTACTCTGTCGATTTTTTTTTTTGATGGATGGAGAATTTTTGGTTTGGTTAGTGGTTTGCTGAGTACTGTTTTGATTTGGCTATTTGAGTTTAGATATAGGTTATGGCAGAGGGTTGGGTCGATATCTGTAGTAAATTGTTAATGTATTTTTAGTGACGTTCGAAGTAGACCATGACAACCACCACTGCAGGACGTGTTTCAGAGTTATCGGCCCTGATATCCTGTAAAAAGCTCCTTTCCAGAGCGTGACACCTTCGTTACATAGTATAGAGAGCTCCCCGAACGGACTATCGCTGTGAGGAGCTTGCCTGTATAAAAGGAAAACCGACTCCTGCAAGAAACGGATGATGATTATTCATTGGAGGCATGTTTATGTTCGTCTTGGGGGTCTTTCTGAGACTGGAGTCATATATAGTTGAAGGTGAACAGCCCTGTTCACGTCCTGTTTATCAAGAATTGATAAATTGATATTAACGGTAGCGCTATATGTTTGTACCTAGGATTTAATACACAGTTCTTAATATATGTACACACATGAATTTCAAACAACACGAAGCATGCAATTAGGAAAGGTATGTGGTGGAAGTTAGCGATAGTTTCGTAACATGTTTAGAAATTACATTGGGCGATTATGTAAATTAGTCTTAAACTGTCGGCACACTAATTGTGTAAGAAATTAATTAATTGATTAAATCCTGAATTTCGTGTTTTAACAGCATATCCAATTGGGTTTCAGCAGGCGGTCACAATCTTAGCGCTAAGCTGGACATACCGAATTAAGATCGAGCTAAGGTTGCTTTGTGAAACCGGTATAACTTAAGACTAAAGATAGAATAGGTCTACATCAACCCATGCTTGCCGTAAAAGGTGACTATGCTTGTCGTAAAAGGCGACTAACGGGATCGGGTGGTCAGGCTCGCTGACTTGGTTGATGCATGTCATCCATTCCAATTGCGTGGATCGATGTTCATGATATCAATCATTAGATTGTCTGGTCCAGACTCGATTGTTTACAGACCGCCGTCATATAGAAGGAATATTGCTGAGTGCGGCGTTTAACAACAAACCAAGCAACTAAGACTAAGTTAACCTTAATTATAACCTTAGTGGTTAAGGTTCACCTTATTAGCTAAGTTGTTTTGCCGCACTGGGCCCAGGAGTCGCCACACGTTCAACTCAAGCGGCACTCATGAATCACGTACATTGTTGTGAGGACGTTATCGGAATAAAATAGCACTACACGTGACCCAATTGTCAAACAACTATTATTCCAGAACATTTAGCTGTACTCTTATCTCCTTTAAAGTCATGTCGCCGTCCAAAACATAAACAACGATGGAAACTGGACGTTTAAGACAGTTTATTCCCCTGCCTCGGGAAGATGGGTTTAACCCCGCTTTGAACAATATTTCAGTCCAAACTGATGCAGGTCTTAACGGTTGAGCACTTGGTAATACAAATATAATTGAAACAATTAATTTGAATTTAATTAGTGTCCGGCCTTTAATATACTCATTGTCATTCGTTTTGCAGGATACACGACTCCTGCGGGTGATCTGCTCTGCGGCCGCGATTATTGCGTGGAACAAGATGGCGTTTACTGTGACGCCCAGTCAAAGACCTGCAAGTGCCCGCCCGATATGATTGGGAACGGACGCGTACAGTGTGTTGATCCCAGTGAGTTGTCTCCCTTGATCCTATGACACCGGATAGGGGCAGTTCAAAGGTCCGATGTCGCATAAGTGAGTGAGTATGGTTTTACGCCGCTTTTAGCAATATTCCAGCAATATCACGGCGGGGGACACCGGCATTGGGTTTCACACATTGTACCCATGTCGGGTATCGAACCCGGGTCTTCGGGGCGACTAATAATGATGAACTGTTTTTGTAATGGAAATAGAGTTAATGAGTGAGTATGTGTTTACGCCGCTTTTAGCAACATTCCTGCAATATCACGGCGGGGGACACCAGAAATGGGCTTCAACATAATAAAAATAGAGAATAGAAATAGTGAATGAATACAAATAGTAAATAGTGTGTAATTGTAAATAGTGAATATAAGTTAGTGAGTATGGTTTTACGCCGCTTTTAGCAATATTCCAGCAATGTCACGGCGGAGGACACTAGAAATGGTTTCACGCATTGTACCCATGTGGTGAATCGAACCCGGGTATTCGGTGTGACGAGCGAACGCTTTAGCCACAAGGCTACCCCACCGCATCTAGTGAATATTAACAAGAAAAAGGTAATTGTAAATATTAATTGTAAAATAGTAAATAGTAATAGTAAAAAACATATTTTTTCTCTTTCCTGCAGAAAAGACATGCTTGTGTACCATTCATGGGGACCCGCACATCATCAATTTCGGCTATGACTCTTTCACATTTCCGCTTCCGTGTCATCACGTGCTTGCTGACTTTGTGACGCCCCCCTCCCAACGGACGCCGGGGGGATGTAAAGTGGTCATCTCGGGCAGAGCAACGTACCCTGACAATGGGAAGAATACCATCTATTCTTTTGAACGTCAGATCGAGGTTGTGGTAACAACCACTGCCAACGTATTTGCTGCTATTCTCAACGAAAAAGGCTTTGCAGTAAGTTATCTTGGCCATGCCGAATAGTGACTTGTGCCCACTCGTAGGCATTTCGTTAAACTGGTTTCGTCTTTGCGCAAAAAGGTATTGCGAAACTAATAGTCAGCTTATTGTGCCATGTCAGTGAGTGAGTGAGTATGGTTTTACGCCGCTTTTAGCAATATTCCAGCAATATCACGGGCTTCACACATTGTACCCATGTCGGGAAACGAACCCGGGTCTTCGGCGTGACGAGCTAACGCTTTAACCACTAGGCTACCCGAACGCCCCTTGTGCCATATCAGACTGGCTTTAGACGTGACCCGGATATACTCGATTATACTTTGCATTACATGTAGCTGCACTATTTCTGATGGCGAGATAAAACATCATTTACTCACTCGTGTGTGTGAGTGAATAAGGTTTAATGGCACATTAACCATATTCACGCAGCGGACACCAAGAATCGGCTTCATACATTGTGAGTGAGTGAGTGAGGTTTTACCCCGCTTTTTGCAATATTCAAGCAATATCACGGCGGGGGACACAAGAAATGGGCTTCACACATTGTACCCATGGAATCGAACCCGGGCCCTCGGCGTGACGAGCAAACGCTTTAACCACTAGGCTACCCGACCGCCACTGTTGGGAACCGAACTCGGGTCCGCTGCTTGTTCAGCGAACCCGTTAAGAAGCTACCCACCTGCCCCTCTATGTAATCCGATTTCGGGAAAACGGGTGAACCTAGATTGGTCTCAGGATTGTATAATATGTTGCCGGCAGCCATAATTTTTTTTTACCATTTTATTATAAATTTATTATCAAATTTATAGAAAATATTATTATTTTTTTTGTGTTATGCACATCTCACCGCCCCTCCCCTATAATGTATGACCCATCCCTAACCCGCTGTCATATTAGAGGAAATTCTGTTTAAAGCGGCGTTAAACCGAACCCATTTAGTAATTGTCCAACCGGGGATACATTATTCACTTGGGTAGAATATTGTGAAGATTCTTGACATGAGTTTACACATCTACAAACAAGGACTGCATTACTCTTTAAACCGACCCGTGAAGATCCGGGCCAGAATAGGTCTTCAGCAACCCATGCGTGCCGTAAAATGTGACTATGCTTGTTGTAAGAGGCGACTAACGGGAACAGGTGATCAGGCTGGCTGACTTGGTTGATGCATGTCATCGTATCCCAATTGCCTAGATCGATGCTCATGACGGTGACTGATCAAATTATTCCAATAGCAATCAGTTGTTCAATGTTAATCACTGGATTATCTGGTCCAAACGCGATTATTTACAGACCGCCGTCATATAGCTGGAATATTGCTGAGTGCGGCGTTAAGTAACAAACAAACACACAAATCATACATGCCGAATTTTACGGAAGTAAATTGACGTCAAAGGTCTTATGACGTCACAGCGCTATTGTATCCACGCACCCATAATGTCCCTTTTCTCCTGGCGTCACTTAATGACTAAACAGACATGCATCAATACACCACATAGCGACTGTGTATTCACGGGTGATGGAGGAAATAGACACGTGACGTATTGACGACCATTCGACGTATGTTGTTCTCTAAAGAACCCGTAGAGCATAGACATTGTGACCGACACGGTGTGACGTCGCTATATAGGTGCGATAACCTTGGATGCGTAGATCGATGCTCATGGTGACAATCACTGGATTGTCTGGTCCAGACTCGATTATCTACAGACCGCCGTCATACCGCTGGAATATTGCTGAGTGCGGCCTTCAACAACAACAAACAAAATAAACAAATACTCTTCAAACCAAAGTCATTAATTATTTTGATTTCAGTGGAAAAAACTCCGTCGTGTTGGACCCAGGAGGCGGAGGTCAAGAATAGGTAGGCTCGTAGTCCAGACTGGACATGACTTCAGCGACTTCTTCTACCTCCACGTCATGCCATGCGACATCACCGTCAAATTTCGAGACTATGACGGATTTTTCGCAGTGTCCAAACCTATTGGTTCCGTGGGCATTGCTGGCGTTTGCGGGTCGTGCAACTCCGCCATCACGCCATCGGACAAGGCCAACAAACTCCCGGACAAGACAGTGATGGAACGCTATCTTGAATCACTCTCGAACGTCAGTCCTATCGATGAATCCCCAGCAAATCAGTACCCGTATGTATGAGTTTGTGATCGTGTACTTCAAAAGTACCCGTGAAGATCCGGGTTCGAATAGGTCTTCTATGGAATGTTAGTTATTTTAACGCCTTTATTACACATTTTTTTATGGGGCGACGATGCGATAACGCGACATATTTTGACCGTAAAAAATGTCGGATTGTCCCATCATCGCATTGTCGTGCTTTGGTGAAATAAAGCGCGACAATGCGACAAATGGCGAAAATGTCGCGTTTGGTTAATTTTTGCACTTTTTGCTTGTTTTTGGAAAGGCGACAATGTCCCTTCTAGTATTCCATAAAATCCAGTTATTGAAATATGTCTTCGTAATTGACATGCCTCAACCAAGTCAGCGAGCCAGACCACCCGATCCCATTAGTCGCCTCTTGCGACTTTTTCTAACCCACGTCTTCATGGGTATCGCTAGCAGGTGGTTTGTTTCGTAAACTGCCGGGCAAAAGAAAGTATACACCTATGTTTGATTTTGGCTAAAATGAAAACAAAGACGAAGTGGTTATTCGATGGCGATGTATTTGATACGGGTATTATAGTTGCGTTTTGGACGTTACGTTTGCTGTGTTTCGGCGATTGTTTTCAGCCTAGTAACGTTTCGATAACGTTTGTAATGTTTAGGTCAAATCCAGTTTTCAAGTAAATGCTTTTTTTTGACCAGCCGTTTAGTCCAGAGAGTGGCTCGCATGATATGGAGTCCCCCATTCAGCAATATTCCATAAAAATACACATGCGCTTCACACATAAACTGAGGAAGAAAAGAAACTATAGCCCTCTGTTGATTCATCGTATGTTTGATTTTCAAGTGAAAATATCTCAAGTGAACTTATTATTTTCGAAAGATAAACTGTACTGGCGCTTAATCAGCACTTATAGATTTTCTCTACGTGGTTTTATGTTTTTACATATAATTTAAAAGAGTTAAATCTTTAAATATTTTTTTAAAATATTTCGCACAATACACAACTGTTGATGGGTATATCAGCATGTCGTTTCCCTACTATTAGGTGTCAATTCCCACATTGACACAATATGTTAACCCAGAAATTTGTACGTAAAAGAACTTGTGTGAGGTGGGGTGAGGTAAAATTGGATTTAACGTCGCGTCCAAGATTATTGCACTTATATAGCGACGTGCATGTACGTGTGTGTGTTTGTGTGGCGGCTTGTACCAGTCCGGACTGATGCCGATTTATAGTGCTAGCCCACTGAGATACCATGCCGCAGTTTAACATGAATACCCCACTCAGACACAGTATACTGACTCCGAGCCGACCAGTCCTTGTTTTAGCCCCTTAATGCCGAGCGCCAGACAGGGTAACAACAAGTACCATCTTTTAACGTCTTTTGGTATGCCGCGGTCGGGGATCGAACCCCGGACCTTCCGCTCTCCGGGCGGACGCTCTACCACAAGACCACGGAGGCGGTCAGAACTTGTGTGAAACCAACCAAGAACCAACAAATGGTATACAATCAACAAATGTATTACAAATATTCACTAGGTTTACAAATCGATACAAATTACTTCACAGCAATTAAAATGGCAGTACTCAATAGAATGGTAGTACAATTTTCAATGCCAGTATACAATATGATGACAGTGGTCAGTATTAACTACCAAAATACAGTAGTGATAGTAAAAGTCGGTGATATAAATATATTCACCCAGCGGCGACGGTTGTCAAGATACCGAGAAAGGCAGGGAATCCGGTTTGAAGAGTGATCTTCACACGAAAGCTGGTCTTGATGTAATGAAATGTGTGAAAGATACGAGAGGCACGCTTTCGACGCCATATGTACAGTCTAACTAGCAATATAACTAGATACTGGGAATTATCTACATAGAATTAACATAGAATTTTCTACATGTTTCTATAACACTCTTTCACCGTCCACGGTGTTCCGGAAGTTTACCTATCACGCTAGCATTTAAATATAATAACTTCCTCAAAACTGCTTACATTAAATAGTACTACCTTCCCGAAAACTAATCACTGTCTAAACACAATGCAATGAGCGTCTACCGAATCTCAACAGAAACAATGTAACACAGTTACAATCATTGTTCAACAATAAAATACCCTGCCATATAACACTACCCATCCCCAGTTGGTGGATATGAACGTCATACTGTTCAAATCGGCATAAATCCACCTCACTCTCATATTCTGTCTTCCACAGATCCTGCACAAGTTTGACCGACCTCCAGAAGTCGTGTCCCGCTGACAAGAAGGCGGGAGCTGTGGAGCTGTGTAGTATGCTGTTGCAGGATTTAAAGACCAATGAATGTCTTGTGAAAGTAGCTGGTACCAAGGGCGTGGAAGATCGCTTCGTGGCGTGCTTCAAGAGTGTTTGTGATGGCGCTGCGCCTTGTGGCCTCATCGCTCAAGCGTTCCAAGGCTGCGTAGACACGCCCGTGGTCAAGGCATATCAAGCCAAGTGCAAGTGACCATCGTCATAATAATAGTAATAATAATGACATCATTGTTTCTGTTAACTGCTTATGATTATTTCTGTGATACTGTAACTTTCGTCTGTCCATGCTCATTTCTGTTTGATACAAAGGATAACATTACGAAAGGAAAAATGTAATATCTGCCATGTTGCATAAATTGTTATAATTCGTTGTTATGTTTGAAATATTCATAAACAATGACAGACATAAGTTATGGTTTTGTTTTGTTTTCCAATGTTGTGTTTGTGAGTGAGTGAGTGAGTGAGTGAGTGAGTGAGTATGGGTGAGTGAGTGAGTATGGGTGAGTGAGTGAGTATGGGTGAGTGAGTGAGTGAGTGAGTGAGTAAGTGAGTGAGTATGGGTGGGTGGGTGGGTGAGTAAGTGAGTTGAGTTGAGTTGAGTTGAGTATGGGTGGGTGGGTGGGTGGGTGAGTTAGTGAGTGAGTGATTTGGGTGAGTGAGTGAGTGAGTATGGGTAAGTGAGTGAGTGAGTGCTGTCCCAACAACACCACGGAGGTGGTTTCACACGAATTACCAATCCAAGTTTTTGGCGGGAAAAGCGAACCACAAGGCAACCCCACCGCTCTGACATGTCAAGTAACGAGATAGGGTTTTAAATAACTACCGACAAGAAAAAGGGGAACTAATGATTTGAATGTATCTTCGTTGAGGTGTACATGTACAATACCGTGGCTTGGCATCTGAACGCAACATCTAATCACAATGAAATTTCACATCATGCATGAACACCACGTGATATATGTTCCAACAGAAGCCAAAGGATGTGCAGTCTGGTTCCCTGTGTAAGCTGCGCTGACGCTGCAGTGTGCACAGTGTACAATGTTGCCCGCTACAGTGTAGCGCCAGCGCAGCATACCAAGGGAACCAGGCTGAAATATGTGCGCCTCCAAGGGAACAGTATCTCAATGAAAAGACAAAATGGCAAATTGTGGGTACGATGGAGGGTGGCCCCTGAAGCAGGATAGTGATATTACTAGAGTGCTGTGATTGGTCCGCGCTCCAACCATAACAAACGCACATGGGGATATTTACCAATCAGAGCGTTCGGGGCTATTGAGTGCGGAGATTTTTCTTTACTTCCGTGACCCACAGCCGCGACTGAGACAATATTTCGATAATATCACCCGACATGGGTAATAAATTGCAAAAGATGAAGGTTTGTGGCATGTAGGTCGTATGTGGAGGGAGTTGGGGAGGTATTGTGAACATGACTTGCATACATTTCCATTTAATTTAAACGATACAGCCGATTTTAAATTCGGCCAAGATGTCGCCTGACAAGAATCCTGACAAGAAGCCCTGACGAGAAGCCTTACTACAAGCCCTGACTAGAAGCCTAACAAGAAGCCGTGACTAGAAGCCTTACTATAAGCCATGACTAAAAGCTCCGAAAAGACATCTGACAAGAAGCCCTGACTTGAAGCCTGACAAGAAATCTGACAAGAAGCCCTGACAAGAAGCCCCGACATAAACTCTGATAAGAAGCCTGACTAGAAGTCTCAGCTGAAGTCTGACTACGAACCCTAGCTAGAAGCCTTGACTAGAATCATTGATCTGAAGAGGTGAACCTATCATACTTTCCTTTAGTATGCTTTGCTTTTATGGATAAACATTTTTTTATGGATGCAAGACGAGTGTTTTTCAAAAATAGTTGGTATGCGAATTCAATCTTTAATATGAGAAATAAATTAGAACACGTGGCGTTTACAAGTACTCTGCCATGAACGATGATGTCGGTGCTTGCAGAGGCGGTCGCGTAGCCCAGAGGTTCAATGCCCGACATGGGTACAATGTGTGATGCCCATTTCTGGAGTCCCCCACCGCGAAATCGTTGGAACATTGCTAAATGCGGCGAAAAACAGAGCTCTCTCACTCACTCACGTGTCACCGACTTGTAATAATTCGCGAAGTGAATCAGTCTCTTTACATAACAAAAACCTGCCGCGGCACAAACACAGCCATGAACCAGTCTATATTCCAAGGCATTCGTTGCTTTGCCTCGGTCTCGGCAGGATCCACGGCATCCAGATTGGGGACACATGGGTTCAAACAAAACTAGGACATCTAGACTAGGACATGTATAAAAAATGTGACTGACAATCATACCTTCACTAATGGTGGACAAAGCTACACTTGTAGCCATAATCAATATGTAATATATGCTTAGTGGCAACATACAATACATATCAACATATAGGGAATACGCCAATAGTCAGGCTGGAATTTAAGCATATTCTATTAGAGCTAAACAATCGTGATATACTCAGTCGTGTCTCTGCATAGAGTCACCCCGTCCTGTAAGTAGGGCACAGAATTTAAACAACCTACTTATGCTGAGGTCGACCATCGTCGCCCCATAGAAACCGTAATGTTATGGTATTGTGATTTTGTGATTTTGTGTGTGCGTGCGTGCGTTGGAAAGGGGGGGGGTGTAAGTCGATTGGAAACTTCTGCTACAGCTGCAAAACCAGGGGACGATCCACAACCACGTGGTACCTGCAGCGGGATTTGTCAAGTCACCCTGTGTGACCATGCGATCTTCATTGGAGTCAGCTCTTCAGCATGAGGTACAGGGAAACCAATTCTGTCCTGTATATCCCCGACCCGGTACCCTCATTTGCTCTGAGGGAAGGAATTGCTTTTTTATGCCGTTTTGGTAGTATTTTAGCAGTATCACAGCGGATGACACCAGATTTGGACTTTGCACAACGTACCGTGGCTGCAATCAAACCCGGACGTGACGGGCGAACGATTTAACCATTAGGCAACCTCACGGCATACTTGGTTTGAAAATTAAAGACTAAAGCTTTCTGTTGTATTTCTGTATGATAATAAAAAGGGTTTAATTAGGTTTAAGTGACTGTTGCGGTGCATTTCAACTGTTCTTTTATAGAGAAATATACATCTTTGGGTATTTTTTTCTCATCGCAAGTGGGAGCACGGGTGGCCCAGTCGTCTAAAGCGCCGCGATCCGCTGTGCAGAGTTGCGTCCCTTAGGCCAGGAACCTATGATTGTGAATTCAAATCCCGGGTCGCCCCAATTGTGTTTCTAGGTTTGTCAGCACCAAACCCGTGCTCGTGGGTTTCACCGAAGTGATAAACGTGTGAGACCTGCATCACTTCGGTCTTTCCTCCCACATTAAGCTGACACGCCGTGATATACCTGAAATACTGTTAAAAGCGGCGTTAAATCCAACTTACTCACTCACTCTCATCTCAAGTGACGTAATTTTGTTGCAGAAATAAGCTTTGATCATATTGTCTGCAATACTAAATAGTAAAGAAGCTAGTTGTTGGGCCTTTTGTGAATTCTGCATTACAATCAGAAAAGGTTATTTGATTTGAAACCAATAATTGATTAATCAGGATCGAGTATTTTCGAAAGTCATGTCAGAATGAGAAAAATATGCGAAACTTGGTGGATGTGTATTGTTTGTACATTGGGTTTAAATCAGCACCTCCTGTGGGAATTCCAAGTAAGAGGGACCAAATAAATGTGGGGGTCAACTTCGGTACGGTGCGTGGCATCGTACCCCGACGGCGTGCATCGTTGCTCACATTATCAGTCACTGGATTGCCCGGCCCAAACTCGATTATTTAAAGGGGGTCGTCATATACCTGGAATATTGCTGAGTGTGGTTTTTCACCAACAAACGAACTACATCAGTGCCGTTTCTAAGATCATTATGATCCTTATGGCGCATACGGTATGTGACTATCTCGCTGTTGCTAACACTGAATAATTCCAGATGGGTAGCGTTCTCTAAACCCACATTAACCTTTCATTTTATTTATGACAATTATATCATTTCTCATTTTAGAATCACTTCGAGAACGAGTAAGAGAATATTTATCGATTTTGAAAGAAGGTCAAGAACATGGCGCCATTTCGCCTGATTACACATTCACCGAACTACAAGCATTTTCTTTGTCGTAGATGTCAATCAATCAAGTCTATTGTCAGCTGCCAAAGGTCGACATAGAAGGTAATCGGATGAGAAGGCAAGCAGGTGTACATGACATTAAACAAAATCCAGCATTCCCTTTAAACAGAAGCGGGGCGGTCGGGTAGCCTAGTGGTTAAAGCGTTCGCTCGTCACGCCGAAGACCCGGGTTCGATACCCGATATGGGTACAACGTGTGAAGCCCATTTCTGGTATCCCCGCCGTGATATTGCTAAAAGCGGCGTAAATCGCAATCAGTCACATTAAACAGAAGTACATTAACTTATACAAGTTATGAAAACGCAAACAGGTGTATATGACATTATACAATGAGTGAGTGAGTGAGTTGGGTTTAACGCCGCTTTTAACAGTATTCCAGTTACATCACGGCGGGTCAGCTTAATGTGGGAGGAAAGCCCGAAGTAATGCAGGTCTCAGACGTTTACCACTTCGGTGAAACCCACGAGCACGGGTATGATGCTGACAGACCTAGAAACATAATCGGGGTGAACCGGGATTCGAACCCACAATCATAGGTTTCTGGCGTGCCAAAGGGACGCAACTCTGCACAGCGAATCGCGGCGCCTTAGACGACGTGGCCACCCGTGCCCCCCGACATTATACAAAATCTAGCATTGTAAGTAGAAGTATATTCACTTATACAAGGCATAATATCGTCTACAGTTGCACCCAATGATAGAACTACATACACATATAGGCATTTCACTATTCCCTTGAGAGTGCAAATTACTCAGAACGACAAATTGTGTCGGAAGAAATATTAAGTATATGACATTAAAGAAGGTGTCATATTTTCTGAAGACATACATCAATTTTCGACGGTATTAGATTTTACTTTCTGCAAATAGTGAGTTAGGTTTAACGCCGCTTTGAACAGCATTTCAGCATTTTTGTTATCAAAAGCTTGACATCGAAATATATAATGGAATTCATCTGCTATTGCTGGGGAGTTACAGAGTGAACATAGACGTTGTTCTCTGGGTACATTATTCCAGTGGCCAGTCTCGACTGGTAAATTGTGGTTATTAGTGCGAAATATTAACAGCGGGTAATAAACAGATTTAGGTAGATAGAGATAGTTGTCAAATAATGGCATTTCTATAAGATATTTATAAAAGTAACTTTTTGGACTCGACAATATTGAACTTCACCAGGATTGTAGAAAATGATTGGTCAATATTCTTTCCACAGACGAGACTAGCCACTTGGGTGAATATTGGACTTTACGTCAGCATCCATCCTTGTGAATTGATGTATTAGAGTCGAAAACTTATTTTGTTGAGATCGTATAATATGTCTATGCCAAAACCCTATAATTCTCTCAGCTACTCTAATATTAAGGGAGGTCCTGCCTAATTCGCCATAGACCAAAAAAGGAGTTGATAATTTCAAACCAGCCGCTAATTTAAGGAATTTTAAATGAACTTTTTCAACCATATTCAACCATTCAAATCCCCACACTTCCGCGCCGTACAGTAAGATTGGTAACACCATAACATCAAATGCTTTAATAATACAATCGAGTGGGAGATTGATATTTCGGGATTTCTTCAGGAGACAGTACATACATTTTATAGCATTCTCGATTAAAGTTTTGATGGCAAGATCAAATTTCCTATTTTTATTGAATTTTATTCCTAAATAATCATAGAGGTCTGTTCTAATTCTTTATTGTCGAAATGAAGGGGGAAGGAGCTTGCGAATTGCTGTACCTTAGACGACTGGGCCACACGTGTCCCTGCTCAGTTAACGAAATGTGACAGCACTTTCCCTTTAGCTTTTCTCGTATTATGTCATGACATGTATCCTTAGTATATGAGTATTGTCCTGTTGTAACTACTCAATGCATATCGATGGTCTATTATACGCGCGTCCTAGAAATGTACAAATACCTGCCACCATGCACAAGCTGCCGCAGCTTGAGTTGATGCCAACTTACCTGTCAACTTTCAATAAATTATAGATTTAAGAATTGAATTTGCAGTTTCTACATCTCGGATATTGAACCGGATTTTTTCATGCAAAGTTGGATATAAAACTTTTATTTCTATGACATACGATGGAGTGGAGACGTTATTGATGGAAATAATTTCAATATTGTTGATATGGGAGGAACTATCTCTCACATCCAGTTAAAGACGCGTGATATAAGCCGTATAATTAATATACATACATGTAATCAGAACAGTGTGTATGATAGAGTCGTTACATGGCTGAAATAATGCCGATGCGACGTTAAATTTTAAATTCTAACACACTGTATGATAGAATATTAGAAGTACATAACACAAGTTGCTTGATTGAAAACCCCATGGAGATTTGGGGTCAGAACTGCTCCTTGCAAAATATGGTGGTCGTTCGTTTGTTTGTTGTTTAACGCTGCATTCAGCACTAAGAGATGTTGTGTTGTGGGACCTGCGCCAGAGATAAGCGCCAGGATAGACGTTTATAATTAGTTTCTCAATATCTGTTGCCCATTCATGTCAGGTTTGGACTGTTGTAGATTGATGTTTATATATTAAAAATGTATATTATTAAAAACGTTGTGAACTCTTAAACTATCTAATTATTGGAGATAGAGGATATCTAAGTTTCAATTTGATCCAGCACTTTAATATTGTCTTTAATTTCAAACCTCACAAATTCCATACAACCCATTTCCAAAATTCAGTGAATATCCACACAATGATTGAATAATAGATCACACACTCCAAGAGTAATGAACCGTTGCAGCACAGTTGTTCCCTTAAAAAGACTGACTGACTGAGTATGGTTTTACGCCGCTAATAGCAACATTCCAGCAATATCACGGCGGGGGACACCAGAAATGGGCTTCACACATTGTACCCATGTCGGGAATCGAACCCGGGTCTTCGGCGGGACGAGCGAACGCTTTAACCACTAGGCTACCCGCTTTTACAGTATTAAAGTTGTTATCCATTAAATTGTCTACTTGTCACCCGTCAACTACTAAGTAATGCCTATCAAACAATTTACAACATTTTATTATTGCCGTCACCAAACCCTGGGAAAATATCCTGAAACGACCGCTGGCCGATTCTTATGTTTTGTCTTAAAACTATACTAAACACATGCACACACGTACACCGGCAAACCCTAACAAAAATACAATAAAAATGTTTTTTCTATGTACTACAAATACCTAAAATTATAAAAAAATAAAGAACCAATCACCAATTAACATTAGACTGGGTAAAATGTTTCCATGTACACTTTTCTTTGTTTTAATTTGGGGGCACGGGTGGCCCAGTCGTCTAAGGCACCGCGATTCGCTGTGCAGAGTTGCGTCCCTTGGGCACGCCAGAAAATTATGATTGTGGGTTCGAATCCCGGTTCGCCCCGATTATGTTTCTAGGTCTGTCAGCACCATACCCGTGCTCGTGGGTTTCACCAAAGTGGTAAACGTCTGAGACCTGCATCACTTCGGGCTTTCCTCCCACATTAAGCTGACCCGCCGTGATAAAACTGGAAAACTGTTCAAAGCGGCGTTAAACCCAACTCACTCACTCAATTCCATCACAACGGCCCCAACTTTAACAGCCAGGCGTATATTGAAGCGTACGTAAAATATACGTTTCCTTACCGTGACTTACACTGGCACGGAGCGCCTGTGTGTTATGTACAACATCGGCAAGAACCCGGGGTGCAATAGTCTATAAAACCCTTAGTAGATCTTCGTTCAGTTGGTAAATATAACATTATTGAAAGTATCTTTGATACAACTTTGTCCGATGACCCACAGCGTTCAATATGTTAAGGGGTGGTTAAGGTGGTGGTAGTTACTGCGTCCGCTTGTTATGGGTTGGCAACATTTATTAAACCCGTTTCCAACCCATGACGCTGTAACTACCACCCCATCCCCTTAAAATAACATTGGACTCCAGTTAATAAAAGAATACTCGGATAAACTGTCAACTGCACCCACCCAAACTAAAGGTTAAAGTGGAACGACGATGCGTGTTTTCTGAAATCAGATGGGGAGGGGTGGGTCGAACACATTAAGACCACCCTTTCATGCATGGCTCCGATACTTCAACATGCATGCTTTGGTTGGTTGGTTGGTTGGTTTGTTGTTGGTCTGTAAATAATCGAGTCTGGACCAGACGATCCAGTGATTGATATCATGAGCATCGATCCACGCAATTGGGATCGATGACATGTATCAACCAAGTGAGCGAGCCTGACCATCCGATCCCGTTAGTCGCATTTTACGACAAGCATAGTCACCTTTTACGGCATGGGTTGCTGAAGACCTATTCTACCCCGGATCTTCACGGGTCGCAACATGCATTCATCAGCCACTATTAATTGTTTGGTCGAAATACAAGATACACATTGATGCAGGTTTACATAAAAGTACTGTTTATAAGGACAGTATAGGTTATCAAAGTGATTTGTATAATATGCCACATTCCATTAGACTGAAACTCACAACCTCAAATTGAAGAAATCTGAAGATAAATATGAAACAAAATGAGGACTAGTACTGTTTGTAAAGATTACATTACGTAACGGTAATATATAATATACTCGGACCATGCAGTTTAAACACTATCGCATGGTGTTTATTTCAGAGTCTGAGTTACTTGGGTTTAACTCGGCATTAACAGTGTTCACGTCATATCAGGGCGTGTCAGCTTGATGTTAGAAGAATATGCATGCTTGATGCATGTCTCAGACGTTTACTACTGTGGTGAAACCAGAGCTACTGACAAGCTGAGTATTTGCGTAAAATTCCCCCGCCCAAAAATAAATAAATAAAAAAAATAAAAAAAATAAATAAAAAAAAGAATAAAATAAATAAAAATAAATAAATAAAAATAAATAAAATGAATAATAAATAAATAGATTAAAAAAAAAAATTAAAAAAAATATTCAAAACCCAATTACTTTCAATTATCTTGCGTACACAAACCCATGCATTAAATGAAAAACTCAAATGTATAAAAAAACAGCATCAGTAAATACCCATTGAAGCTTTTTCAGCATGGGTACAACTGAGCTAATTTCCGAAACACAATTACGAGCTAATTTACTTTGCGAGTCAAAGCCTATATTTAGAACCTTTATGTAAAATCTACATCTAAAACATTATTTCATCTTTTTTAAATCTCAAAATGTTTACTCATTTTGGGAAAAACTCAATAGAGTGACGAAAAGATGAGTGAAAACATATTGGTTACCCAATGTAAAATGTAATAACTCAATTGCTCAAAAACTAATATGGAGCTCTGTGAAACCCACGAACGTACGTCTTTGTGACAGATCCATAAGGGTTATTATCAAAATTTGTACCCCTTTTGGTCCTGTTGAATAAACAAAAATAAAACTTGAAAATTCAAACTTTTAGTGATTTAACAAGAAACATCTAAACTTGACAAATAAATGGGTAACTTATGCCAATACAAAGAAAGATAATCTTGAAATATTTCAAATATACCGGGGAATCAGTGGAAATCTATTGTTCTTGGTGTAACCATTATAGTTACCGGTCTTTTGCAGAAATAAAAAATAAATACAATATTTCTTTCGGTGTGTTAATGTAAACTAGTATTTTACCTCTGCCTAGAAAAGAAAAAGAATCTCACTTTAATATCACCACATGTTAAAACCTGGATTATCACTCTTTGTGAGAAATAAAAAAGAAAAAATGATAATTTACTCTTCTCTGTGTCCCACACATTACCAAAATGATCAATATGATTTCAATATTCTGGTTTTATTGAACATGTTCCATGTACTTGTTGAAAATCATGCTATGAAGTGTGTGTTTACCTGAATCATTTTCAGAATTTCCTCTGGTTGCACCATAGACAAAACGGTTACACCAAAGACAAAACGGTTACACCAAAGACAAAACGGTTACACCAAAGACAAGGCGGTAACACCAAGACATTACCATTACTCATGATGATTTTTCTTTCACATTACCTGATCACAATACTCTGTCAGTAGAGAATGATGCACCATAGTTGGTTTATCATCTAAAACTGGCTCCCACAGGAGATATAGCTTGGGTGAGATCAAGCGATATCTACACTGTAGATATCGCTGCAATGAAATTGCATCACAATGCTTTGCAGATCATTGTGACTTCATTGGTTACCATGACGTCACAATCAAATGACATCACTAATGGCTCTGCTACTGAAGCTGTTAGCAGTACTTTTTACACTTAAGACACTGCTTATTACTGTCTACAAACTGAAAAAGTTTGAAGAATGATGTTGGATGATAAATAAAATCTCACCCTCGTGTCTTTTGATATCAAATATATCAACACTTGTTGATAAAAGTGGGAAAATCCTTGGCAAGCCTCGGAGTTTTCCCACTTTTATCAACTTGTGTCGACATATTTCATATCAAAAGACACTCGGGAGAGATTCTCTATGTTGCAAATTTTAATGGCGTCAGACATTTTTGTTTCACGTTTTCTTTGAAGTTAATACTGCTGACTTGTGGTTACACCAATGGACATATTAAGTAACACCAAAGACATTTAGTGATCTCAAGGGATCTAAGTTTGGGTATTTTCATAAATTTAAGTGTTTATGTTATATCTTCACAGTTATGCTGACTTGTGACAACACCAAGGACATATTACGTAACACCAAAGACATTTAGCTACATCTAACCCTAAGTTAGAATGTGTTTATAATCCTGCAGAGTTCCAGATAAGCTTTTGGTGTTGTGGGTATTTTACCAATGCATTTTAAAATCATTGGGTATCAGTAATTCTATCTGGGTATTCAAATTTCTGTTACCCACTAGTTTTTACACATGTGGGTATTTAAGTTTAATATTTAAAAATTTCATCTAGTCCCTGCAAACTGGTGGTGTGTGGGTTCGAGAGCTTTATAGGACTCAAAAATACCACGATACTTCCACAAGAAAGTGTGATGGCAAATGATCATGATGTAACTGTCATCGTGGAGTTAAGCAAGGTTGACGGAATGCCCGTTTATAATTTCAAAATAAGTTGCTGATTTGCTAATCGAAAACGCAGGGTTACATCACAATATTTGGATGATATGCACAAGTTTTATTTTTGTAGAGTATCTGTAATGTTCGTTGCGTATTTGATACCCTTGGATTTTATTTTACTGCATATTTCTGTATTTCTGATGCGTATTTTATGCAGATACACAGCTCATCTGGAGCTCTGTCCTGTATTCAACGTAATAAGCGCCCAGGGCACTCTCAAAATTAGAAATAGGGGGTTCTTATTAGAATAAAATTTTAGTGGAAAGATCGTAAAATTTGTGGTTTATGCTGACAGCCTGAAATGATACAAAAGAAACGTCTATGCTTATTATATGTATCATATTTATTGAGAATGTAAATGCCAATAATTGAGGGTGCATATAACACACGAGTGCGTATTATACATGAATAAATATGTCTTGTGTACATTGATCAATTGGAAGGGGTGCTAATTGGGATTATTCACTAGCCATTAGCAAATATCGCTGTGGGCGCTTATTAGAGTGGGGCGCTTATTACATAGAATATGGTCATACAAATTTAAGTGTTAATATGATGAAAGTGTTGTAATTTCAATTGTCACAAGACATGTTTAACCATTGCTCATTCTAAGTTGAAAATTGCTGACTTGTGGTAACACCAAGGACATATTAAGTTACACGGAGGACATTTTGTCATGATTCAGGCTACACCAAGGACAGTTACACCAAAGACATATTTTCATTCAACATGAAATAAAAATACAACAGACTGTTCCCTGTACAGTAGCCGACTACATTCATTACCAGAGCATTTAACTCTTCTATTTGCATGAAAGGATGTTTTGTAAATGAAATAGTTTTCTTTGTAACAAGGTTACACCAAGGACATTGAACTTTCATATGGTGATGCTTGGTGTTACCTTTTTCCAGTTTGAATAACTTTTTCTTCAGTTGACTCAAAAACAATTTTCTCCATGGAAGACAGGAATTGATATGATAAGAGAGCATTCATTTACCTTCTTGCTACATAAAGATGGATAACTCTTACACCTATTGAAACAAATGGTTACACCAAGGACAGGAACCTTTTAGACAGGCATGCTTTGCTTATTTTTCAGAATTTAAAGATAGAAACATAGAGGAAACTGATGTTTCTTTTTAAGATTCTAATCCCATTAGTAAAATAACAACATAAAAAGTCATGTATATGATATAAAATCTTAAATATGTTCACAGAAAAGTGCATTCAGTGTCTATTGACAGTGATATTTCAACAATTTCAGACTATATACCACTCCACAAGAAAATTTAGCACTGTAAAGGCAAATGTTTGATGATATAGTTCTATGTTAATTTGGTTCCCCACTGAAATATTTGGGATGAAAGTTTAAGGGATATCTCAAACTTTATGTGAAAGATACAGATTACTGACATAAAAAGGGTACATATTTTGATAATGACCCGTAAACATAATCGGGGCGAACCAGGATTCGGGTGTATCGACTATATATGACAAGATAGACACAATTTTTATGGATAACAACTTCTTTAATACTGTAAAAAGCGACGTTTCGGTATAGATCCTTATACCGTTGTCAAGCAAGACTGAATGAGGGACATAGTGCAGAATATATATATCAAGTGGAGGATTAACAGGATTAACAGTAGAGGATTAACAGTATACATGAGTTAATCCTCCACTTGCTATATATATTCTGCACTATGTCCCGCATTCAGTCTTGCTTGACAACGGTATAAGGATCTATACCGAAACGTCGCTTTTTACAGTATTAAAGAAGTTGTTATCCATAAAAATTGTGTCTATCTTGTCATCCGCAAACTTGTAAGTAATGCCTATCAAACAAGAGACTATATATGACCATTTACAGGCCACACACCTGCTACCCAGCCGAGAGCTGCGATTAGGTCCAGAGGCTCTCGCCTCCTGCTACCATCCGTGCTGATTCAAAGACAAAGTGATCAATTGACAGTATTGTATTCACATAATATTATTGTCATTCCTCTTTAGTAAGGGCCCTATTCCGCTGCTAAAACATTAACGCGAAAGATTATGAGCTTTTATGCATTAAACGACGTAAATCATCAAAGTGGCTTCCCTTGTCCCAGGTGGCGTTGAAAACCGGAAGCGTTGCCAGTACAGTAAAATGGCCGCCCCCACGAAAACCTCGGCGACCTTTGGCCAACTTCCTGACCTATCAGGACTATCCGAGGCCGAGCGGGCCCAGGTCATCGCAGTCATGGAGCGAGCACAGGTGGGAGGATCCCCTAGAACACATGTTTTGCCTCTCGGATACAATTCCTATCTCAAATTAGTGTTACGAAATAATTTTGACAGCTCTAAAATTGAAGTTTATCTCACAATCTCGTGACTGACACATCGCTAATTTCAGTTTGATCGCATTGATATTGATTAATATTATATTTCAATGCTGCCATCTTGACGTCGCATATCAGTTAACAACATACTAAAATTTGTTTATGTTTCTGTGGTCATCGGAAATTACTCCATGATTATATTCCTGATATCATGTGGATGGTCTTCATGAATGTTGCATTCTAAAGTTAGTCATCGTGTATTCTTTTCGATCAGTCATAGGAAAATTAACGATTTTGGTACGAACTAGTTGTGTTGAACACTCAGGTGCCTCAATTATCTACCAGCTGTTTATCTAGCCAATAAATGACCTAGAAACAGCATTTGATGTTGGGGCGGTATATCTTTGTTTCGACTTGTCAGCATCCCATTGACTGTGCACTTGTCAATGATAATGCTACTGGTACTCATTGCCACAGTAGACATTCATCCCCACCCCCTCAGACTGTCCTTGGACAAATAAAATGATGTAACCAAAATCATTTCACGTAGGCCAAAAAATATAGAATCTATTCATAACGCTACTTACAAACTTTGCTTGTCTGATTCTTAACATGCTTAACTCATCTATTAATTTATAATGCCTAATTTATTTTGATTGTCAACATTTCCAAGTAAAAGTGAAACTTATGTTTAGTCCAGCATATCAGCATTATCTGGAAATCATAGTATATTAATGCTTAATACTCATCAAAGCAGAAACTATGTATCTTTGACTGTAGCTAAAATGAAATCAACCCACGCTCGCCAGTCAAACTGAAAGGCTGGCTAAATGATTTAGCATCAGAGTAATATCATATGACTACCGGGATGATGTTTTTATATTACCGTATTTGACGTAATAAGGGCCTTGGGCGCTCTCAAAATAAGGAATAGGGGACTCTTGTTAGAATAAAATTTGAAAAATCGTAAATTTCGTTGTTTATGCTGACAGCCTGTAATGTTTATACACGACAGATATATTTTCCAGAATTTAATTGCCCATAATTAAGGGTGCATATAACACACGAGTGCGTATTATACACGAAAAAATAAGTCTTGTGTATATTTATCAATTGGAAGGGGTGCTAATTGGGATTGTTCACTAGCCAATATATTAGCAAATATCGCCATGGGCGCTTATTAGAGCGGGGCGCTTATTGCTTCGAATACGGTATGTCATGTAACTGAAGTATACATGGTAAATTTTATAATAAAATCATTTGATTGATTGCAGGAATTTGAACGGAAAGAAGATGTAAAAAATACCAGGTAAGTTCTGCCATATTTATGTTATTAAATACTGCAGGGTGCGCACAGAGCTTGAAAAGGCCTTGAATTTGTCTTGAAAGGACATTTAGGGAAACAACGCTTCACCTTTAGTCATCTAGCCGGCGCCATTTTAATTTTCCCACGTAATCACCAGATTCCAATCAGCACCAGTGACCCAACAAACTGGGCTTCTGACCAGCGAGGGGCCAACTGGAAAACCTCATTGACAGCGAGGGTTAATCCCCATTGGCTTGAAGTGCCGATGTATAAACAACATATATACTTTGGTTGATTGAGTGCTCATTGTTATCTAACTCTATGAATTATTTAAAGAACCGTGGACATTATGAACACAGTTGTCACGTGTGCTTTCTCAGCTGACAAATGAGACTTGACACCTATGTGAAACAACTGAAACAAACTTACGTGGTCATTTGAGAAACAAACATGGGTCATAATATCCCGAAACGCTATACATGTTTTAAGATATTAGCTTGTTACAAAGATATGTGACATCGAACAAGTTTCTTTGTACCGCTTCAGATGTATGGGATATTGTTCCTATATGTGGTTATTTGCGGATATGTTCCTCGAATAAGTTAACTGCCTGATATTATACATATAACTTTTGTCGGTTGTCATTACAATATTTGCATTTTGTTTTTGTTCATTTGCTCATGCAAGAACACAGGAGGCTTCAAGGTTACACACAACCAAATGTTTTCCCATAGACTTCTATAGTAACGTTATATTTTTTTTTTAAATAACTAAGCATTCAACAGCTATTACCTGTACGTGTGTGCACAGTTTGGCCTTAGAGCAGCAATAAAAAAATAAAAAATGACTAGCTTAGTCAGCTCCTTTTCCGGAAGCTAAACACAACACCCCCAGTTTCGCACCAAATGTCACCTACTTGAAAATAGCTGTGGTCACATTCAGCATAAGTCATCATGTTGAAAAAGACAGGACTAAATATAGAAAAACATGGTCAGTTTTAATAACTGGATGGATGTACATTTGAAAGACATAAAAATCTTACAGAATATCCTCCAATCACAGCCTGCAGATATCTCTCGATCTGTACTGAAGGCTCCCTATGAAAACCGCACTGTCCAAACTGGTACTGATTTGGTGTAGTAGAACCTCAACGGTGACTGATCAAATTGTTTCATTGGCAATCAGTTGTTCAATGTCAATCACTGGATTATCTGGTCCAGACTCAATTATTTAAGACCGCCGTCATGTAGCTTGAATATTGCTGAGTGTGGCATTGAATAACAAACAAACAAGTGTCAAACATTTGTTGGTCCAGAGCTGTGTTCTGACTAACTGTGAAAACACATATTGTATCAAAGATTATCATTATGGCCCTACCATATTCGCTGTAATAAAGGCCCTGGCTGCTTAGAAAATTGATAAATCATAGAAACTGATAAAAAAATTATACCCAAGTTAACTGTGTTGTCAGAGATGTAGAGAAATATATTAACAGTAAACTACGTCTATAATGGATACGCTTATAACAAGCTGACCTATATACCGAATTTATGTTTTAGTCTTGGACATTTGTTGAAAAATGTTGTATATATGCTTATAACAAACTACAGTTGTTATGAACTATAATTAGTGGTCCCTTTGAGTTTGTTATAACCATGATAACCATTATTTACTGTAGTTCAAATGTAGATGAAGCTAAAACCTGTTATTAATAATAGTTACTGGGCAGGTTTATGCCCCTACTTTATGGCTCCCTTTTCTGTAAGATCTGTAATACATGCACGAAAATATGGACTTTAATGTACATTTCCAGGCTTAGGTGAGAATTATAAAGATTACTCTACAGATAGGGCTGGAAGTGGGTCAGGGCTCTTATTACAGAGAATATGTCGTAATTTGTTTATGTCACTTAAATGATGATGATGTTCAATGTTGTTTCAGCGGCCAGCCATCCAGAAAGGCTCATGAAGGTCAGCTGTTGAAGTACACAAATGTGATGAAAGGCTGGCAGCCTCGGTTCTTCGTCCTGGAGCCGGAGTCGGGGATGCTGGAGTACTTCGAGGCAAGTTCTCTCTGGAAGCATGCTCACCCTCATGGCTCAGCCTGCTACATGTCTTGTTTACATGTTGGCGTGTCAGCTGATTAGTGATGGCATAGGATCTGGCTCAAAAGATTAATCACTGGATTGTTTGGTCAAGACAATATTGCTGAGGTCACTGTTAAACTTTCTTTTCTTCTTTCTTTGTTGTTTAATGCCACACTCAGCAATATTCCAGCTATATGAGCGGTCTGTAAATAACCGAGTCTGGACCAGACAATCCTGTGATTGACACAAGCATTGATCCACACAGCTGGAATATGATGACATGCTTCAACCAAGTCAGCAATGTAGTAAAGTTGGTCGTGGTGATGGTGGTGGTGATCGACCACCCGATCCCGTTAGTTGCCTTTTACAACAAGCAGTCACCTTTTACGGCAAGCATGGGTTGCTGAAGACCTATTCCACCCTGGATTTTCATGGGTCTAACCAAACATACTATAAAGTGGGTACACTATTAAACATGTGAAATATATTTGTGCTTCACTGACATAACAAGGAAATCTTTGGGCTTTTTCTCCTTGTGAATTTAAGTGCATTTTCATCACCATTTTGATGAGAGCAAATTCTAGTGAAATACTTCTGGTGTACAAGCATTGTGAAATACAAGAAATATAGTTTCAGCTTTGTTGATAGAAATATTTTGACAAACATTTTGTTGAAATTACACTGAATTACATCTTCCTGAAATCTAATAAAGTTTTTCCTTTAATTCTTTTTTTGTAGAAAGAGGAGCAGAAAAAACAAAGACCAAGGGGATCGGTTCATCTCGCAGTATGTTTCCATGGTTACACGCTGATTATCATAATGATAATTGTACATATATCAGGGCTTGGATTTGAAACATGTTTATTCATTACTTGGGTGATATGTGTCCGAAAAACTGAACATTCATGTTCTTCTTGCAATTTCATGATCAATGCACAGCCCCAATTATGTATCTATGTTAGTCAGCACCGTAGGTCCATGATCACCCCAGTGTTAAGAGCTATAGGTTCAGGGGGTACCTAGATTCAAGTGCTATGGTAACAAACCACAAGAGCCTCCTACATTTTAAAATCTGATGTTTCTAGGTTTGTCAACACCATACCCATGCTTGTGGGTTTCACCAAAGGTGTAAACGTCCAAAACTGCGTCACTTTGGGCTTTCCTCCCACAAACTGACATGCCATGATATGACTGAAATACTGTTCAAAGTGGTATTAAATAGAGAATCTCACCCAAGTGTCTTTTGATATCAAATATATCAACACAAGTTGATATATTTGATATCAAAAGACACAAGGGTGAAATTTTATTTATCATCCAACATCATTCTTCCAACTCAGTTTGAAGACAGTAATAAGGAGTGTCTTAAGTGTAAAAAGTACTGCTAACAGCTTCAGTAGCAGAGCCATTAGTGACATCATGGTAACCAATGATAAACTACACTCACAGATTCACTGTGAGATTTATTCTGTAGAATTTTATTTGAGTTTTAAAAGCAAAATGATGTTTTTTGATTGTAAGTAAATATTTTCAGATGTGTTTTTGAAAATGATATGGTAGATACCCACCTGACGTTGAGAAAGTCTATCCGTTGACAAGGAGTGGTATGGGGTTATCATGGAGACTGTTATACAACACTGCCACAAGATGTCAGTGTGTAATGTTGTGTGGCACATGTTCCAGGCTGCTGTCATATCCCCATCAGATGAAGATGGACAGACGTTTACAGTCAATGCTGCTAATGGGGAAATATTCCGACTTAGAGGTAGGACACGAAGGAGCTTGTGATGATGTGGTGATGGTGGCGGCGTTGATGATGATGATTTGGTGGTGATGGTGGTGGTGTTGATGATGATGAAGTGGTGATGATGTGATGGTGGTGGTGATGATGTAATGGTGGCAACGATGATGTGATGGTGGTGGTGATGATGTTATGGTGGTGATGATGTGATGATGTGATGGTGGTGGTGATGATGTTATGATGGTGATGATGTGATGGTGGTGGTGATGATGTGATGGTGGTGGTGATGATGTTATGGTGGTGATGATGTGATGGTGGTGATGGTGGTGGTGATGATGTAATGGTGGCAACGATGATGTGATGGTGGTGGTGATGATGTTATGGTGGTGATGATGTGATGATGTGATGGTGGTGGTGATGATGTTATGATGGTGGTGATGTGATGGTGGTGGTGATGATGTGATGGTGGTGGTGATGATGTTATGGTGGTGATGATGTGATGATGTGATGGTGGTGATGATGATGTGATGGTGGTGGTGATGATTTGATGGTGGTCGTGATGATGTGATGGTGGTGATAATGTAATGGTGGTGATGGTGGTGATGATGTAATGGTGGTGGTGATGATGTGATGGTGGTGGTGATGATGTGATGGTGGTGGTGATGATGTGCTGGTGGTGATGATGTTATGGTGGTGGTGATGATGTTTTGGTGGTGGTGGTGATGTGATGGCGGTGATGTGATGATGGTGGTCGTGGTGATGAAGATGTGGTGGTGATGATGGTGTGATGTTATGATGGTGGTGGTGATGTGATGGTGGTGTTGATGATGTTGTGGTGGTGGTGATGTGATGGCGGTGATGATGTGATGATGGTGGTGATGATGTAATGGTGGTGGTGATGATGTAATGGTGGTGGTGATGATGTAATGGTGACGGTGATGATGTGATGATGGTGGTGATGATGTGATGATGGTGGTGATGATGTAATGGTGGTAATGATGATGGTGGTGATGCTGTGATGGTGGTGGTTGTGGTGAAGATAATGGTGGGATGTGATGTGGTGATGATGATGGTTGTGGTGATGATGATGGTGTGATGTGATGGTGGTGGTTGTGGTGATGATGAAGGTGATGATGATGTGATGTTGGTGGTGATGATGTGATGTGGTGGTGAAGGGGGTGGTGATAATGTGATGTAGTGATGGTGGTGGTGATGATGATGATGTGATGTTGGTGGTGATGGCTGTGTTAGGTGTCATCGATTCAGTCCTGTGTCCAGCAATTCTATGTTACGTGAGATCCCTGGTCCTTTGTTTGCAGCCCTGGACCCCAGGGGGAGACAACACTGGGTGGACCGACTGCGGGTAACTGCTGAATACCATACAGCCACCATAGCACAGGTATGCCACAGTCACACCAGACAGTCACACCAGACAGTCACATCAGACAGTCACACCAGACAGTCACACCAGACAGATACACAACACAGTTACGCCACACAGTCACACCAGACAGTCAGACAGTCACACCAGACAGTCACACAGACAGTCACACAGACAGTCACACCAGACAGTTACAAAGACTGTCACACCAGACAGTCACACAAGACAGTCACACCAGAGAGTTACACAGTCACACCAGACAGTCACACCAGACAGTCACACCAGAGAGTCACACCAGACAGTCACACCAGACAGATACACAACACAGTTACACAACACAGTTACACCACACAGTCACACCAGACAATCACACCAGACAGTCACACAGTCACACCAGACAGTCACACAGACAGTCACACCAGACAATTACACAGACTGTCACACCAGACAGTCACACCAGACAGTTACACAGACAGTCACACAGACAGTCACACCAGACAGTCACACAGTCACACCAGACAGATACACAACACAGTTACACAACACAGTTACACCACACAGTCACACCAGACAGTCACACAGTCACACCAGACAGTCACACAGACAGTTACACAGACAGTCACACCAGACAGTTACACAGACTGTAACACCAGACAGTCACACCAGACAGTTACACAGACAGTCACACAGACAGTCACACCAGACAGTCACACCAGACAATTACACAGACTGTCACACCAGACAGTCACACCAGACAGTCACACCACACAGTCACACCAGACAGTCACACACACTGTCACACCAGACAGTCACACCAGAGAGTCACACCAGAGTCACACCAGACAGTCACACCAGACAGATACACAACACAGTTACACAACACAGTTACACCACACAGTCACACCAGACAGTCACACCAGACAGTCACACAGTCACACCAGACAGTCACACAGACAGTCACACAGACAGTCACACCAGACAGTTACAAAGACTGTCACACCAGACAGTCACACAAGACAGTCACACCAGACAGTTACACAGACTGTCACACCAGACAGTCACACCAGACAGTTACACAGACAGTCACACCAGACAGTTACATAGACCGTCACACCAGACAGTCACACCAGACAGTCACACCAGACTGTCACACAGACAGTCACACCTGACAGTCACACCAGACTGTCACAGTCACATTAGACAGATAATACCAGTCTTGGAGGTGGTCTGGCTGGCTTGTAATCGTCTGGCAGTTGAGATTGACCCCAATATTTCCAATATGGCAGCCAAAGCAGCCAGTACTTATGGTCAACTGTTTTTTGTTCAAAATGTAAAGACATTTGGCATGTGTCATTAGTTGTAGGACTCAACCCATGTGTTCTGTTTTTCGAATAGATTAAATTTGTCCTTGATTTGACCTTTATGATTTGACCATGATTTTCCAGGAATGAGAATCTGCAAATGTCCGCGATTTTTAGTGACCACAAATTTGTTAAAATCTCCACCACGAACACCTCCAAGTTATAGACCACGCTCAATTACAAAGATGTTTCAGCTGAAATGGAAAATATCCATTCTCATCCCAGAATTTCTCAAAACGAATATTTGGCTCTAAACACTTGTTTTTCTCTTAATATAGTTTTTGGTCCTCAATGTAACTGCAGACAATGTTCAAATATCAGTGCTGCAGAAACTTGGTAAAGTGACTTTCTTTGTTGACTTTTTAGACTTGTTAACTATATCCCCAGGTGAGCTACAGCTTGTGGACTCATGAAAATACATGAAAAAAATGAACATTTTCTGGTGGCATCTACACTGTCTTTTGCTGTTTCCTGATGTTTATACTGTTGTCCTCGTGTCCTTGTGAACTGCTTCGCACACAGCACATGTCACAGGGATGACTGCTCGGTCGACTGACTCGGTCACTGTGTGGTCAGTCCCCAGCTGTGTGGAATTCCTCACCGGCTAGATTGTCAGGATAGGCTATTAATGTCGCACTGGCTTTGTTTGTGAATTTGTAATTCGTGATGAACTCTTTGAAAATATGACAGAAGTTGCTTTGAATGTTAAGGTCATGTTACATTACCATGGTTACCATGGTTACCATGGTTACAGAGGGATGAATCAAGTTCATACCACTCTTGACCCGTGAAGATCGGGTAAGAATAGGTCTTCAGCAACCCATGCTTGTCTTAAAAGGCAACTATGCTTGTCATAAGAATTGGGTAACGGGATCGGGTGGTCAGGCTCACTGACTTGGTTGATGCATGTCATCGTATCCTAATTGTGTGGATCAATGCTCATGATATTAATCGTGCTATTATCTGGTCCAGACTTGATTATTTACAGACTGCCGTCATATAGCTGGAGTATTGCTTAGTTTGGCGCTAAACAACAAACAAACATATCGCTCTGCATGGACATCCATCTGTCCAGGATATATTGAAGCATGCGTTGGATTTTGAGCCAATCAGATTTTAGCTTTCTTATGTGATTTGGCTTCATATACTTTCAACCTTGATTTATTAATTTCGATCTTATTAAAAGAAAACGACACAGAACACATATACTGCCTTGAGTGAGTACATGAATATTGTTTTGCACCGCTTTTAGCAATATTCCAGCAATATCGGGGAATTGCATTTACCCATGTTGGGAATGTTCGCCTGACGAGCGAACGCTTTAAACACCAGGTTATCCCACAGCCCCAATTTGCATGTAGATGCCATGGCGCAGGTGTAGAAATTATCCACAACAATATTAGAGCATGACCTTGAAATTGACATGTATTTGGCCAAGGTAAAAATTGTTAATGCACTCTTAAATGAAATGTGTTTTCTAAACTGAAAGTTTTTTCATTTTCTGAATGTTCAGTATTTTCATTAGTTCATCAGGTTCAATGTAAACACCATCAGGGGTCGATTTAACTGCTGGCCCATTGGCCCATGGCCAGTTAAACTTTCAAAGGGCTTGAGAGAAACGTAAAGTAGATAGCCCGTCTGGCGAGTCAAAATTTCATCCCTTCTCCGTGTATGCTTAATTTGTGTACTTGGATCATCTTGGTAGAATGACAACCGGCCGCCATTTTGTAATATTGTGTACAATAACATTTCAGTTGCTCACAAATCACCTCAAAATGAAGTGAATCGAAACCAAGATTTAATCACAAAGTGCAGGAAAATACGTTTTAGGGGTGAGGAGTTCTCAAATTTTCAGATCCCCACCAGATGGCTACGCTACCTCAGGTTCGGCCATTTCTTGGCCTCCACCATTTAGTTGTAGGGCGGTTAGTTAGGCGAAGGGCCAGTAACTCTTAAAAAGAGCAAGCCCTGCTTTCTACATACAAATTTGTTGTTAAATCTACCCCTGACCATGTGTTGAAAAAGGTTATTTTACACTTGTGATAGATATTGCAATTTGCATTTTTTAGTTTCTTAAACATGTTAAAATAGTTGTGACAGTTGCACACCTCGATGATGCAATGTAAAAGCCTTATTGAACATGCTGCGACTGTGTTCAATTTCAGAAAAAGAAAAAAATTCCTGGTCTCCAGGTTTGTATAGAAATGGGCTGGATGATTGTTTCAGAATTATGTTTATTAGCATTTTGTAAATTTTCATATATTTATTATTAATTTCATGTTACTATGGTTAGTGGCGGTTAAAGTTTCATTTTGTTAAAATGTAAAATTATATTGATTTAAGTTTTGACATGGATTTTATCAGTTTGTTGCAATTAGATATGTTGTTAGACAATATCAATCAATTCATTGCCTGCCCATGTTCGAATGAGCTGTATTTTTGTGGTCTATAGACTTCAATGTTGTGTCTTCCTGATTTGTTTTTATTTTGAGCGCACTTCTCAGCTTTGTGTTGCATTCTCCCTTCTGTCCCTCCTCAACTCATGATTTTGTTGGTGCTTTTTTGAGAGTCAGGGATTTTTACTATCTCTTATATTAAGCTATTTGTTCTTATTTGATACATTCCTGCGTGAAGGTCTGGGCCCACTTGCCCAAAGCGATCTTAGCGCTAAGATGATCATAACTCCCATACTTTAACATGGGCTTACGATAGTCTTTGCTCTAAGATAACTTTGTGCCATTTGGTCCTGAACACATTACATCTCCATACAAGCCGTGTCAAATGAACACTGAGGTGACTGACCGCCCAAATCTTAAGTGCTGACCACACAAATCTAAATGGTGACCGCACAAATCTTAATGGTGACCGCACAAATCTTAATGCTGACCGCACAAATCTAAATGGTGACCGCACAAATCTAAATGGTGACCGCCCAAATCTAAATGGTGACCGCCCAAATCTAAATGGTGACCGCCCAAGTCTAGATGAAGGATGTGTGGGCTCTTGAGAAAATTAGATGTAAGCGTGGATTCATTTCTTTACCATCTCCATGAAGAAATTTCTATCCTTATATTAGAAACCGCCACAGCGTACAAATATACCATTTATTGTTTGTCCTTTTGGTTAGAAACGCTGCATTCAGAAAAAATAAATATCCTTACTAATATAAATTCACAGCTTTTTTTTTCACCTTTCGAATTCACCTATTATGTTTGTTTTCGAGATACAGAAATCAGTTGTGCTCATCTAAATGCTTTGCTCATTGGAACCTGGAATTTAGAAAGCCAAATGCTGATTGGCTGATTTGAGAGTTCACCTGATGCGACCTGCTAAGGAGGTGTCCTTGATCTTCACACAGAAAGCCATTCTATTGGACTAAAAGATCTGATTTTAATGAGATTGACACAGTCCAGTCTGCTGATTGGTATTAATGGTGTTCAAGTAGTGGTGATAGCAAATTGATGTTCCTTGTTTTGCTAAGTGTAAAGAGATCCTGACTGAATAATGGTGCTGCTTTCAGTACAAGTTTCGGGTAAGCCCTGATTGAGTGTTTCAGCATGATAACCTGGCATACGATAACCCAGAACTGATAACCCAGAACTGATAACCCTGTGACTAATCGTACACAGTTCCCTGTCACAGCTTGTTGGGTGCTGGATCAGGGCAGCCTTCAAACTTCACGCTTGTCCACTGGCCCGAGACTACTAAATTGTGCTGAGGACAAGTTAAAATCCAATGATCCTCTTTGACTCGTAGTTATTGAGGGCCATAATTCTGAACCAGTTCTCAGTGCTTCAATTTTGCTACGAATTGGATCTGAATAAGACTGACAGAATATGTAAACGTGAACATTTTTGTCTCGTTCAATTTTGCTACAAATTGAATCTGAGTAATACTGACAGAATATGTAAACATGAACATTTTTGTCTCGTTCAAGAAGGACTAGCTACAGACTCGGAGGACTAGTGAAATAAGGTGTCCACTAGTTCTCTGGACTAGTAATTTAAAAGACCTGAATTTCTAAGGCTGCTGGGGGGCTTCCATCAGTGTTTTAGCCATGTTGGTGAGGTGGTGGCATGCGATCTGGCATAAAACCCTTTGTTCAAATATTTGGACATCAAACTTGTATGACACCTGAGAAATATTTTGTAATTTTCACATTCTGTGCACTTGCAGTGTCATTTCCATGTAGAGTTCCCTTGACCAAAAGTCAGGTGAGCTAATGTCATTGTATGCTTGTCCTCCATTTTCTGCGTGGGCATTTGCAGACACCTTACGACACTGGTGTAATGGGTGCCGTATTTCTCAGTGCAGAGTTGTGTCCCTTAGGTGTGCCAGAAAACCATGATCATGAGTTTGAATCCGAGATCCGTCACGATGATGTTTCTAGGTTTGTCAGTACCACTACCCAGCTCGTAAAGTAATAAACGTCTGAGACTTGCATCAACCGCTTCCGTGGTCTAGTGGTAGAGCGTCCGCCCGGAGAGCGGAAGGTCCGGGGTTCGATCCCCAGCTGCGTCATACCAAGAGACGTTAAAAGATGGTACTTGTTGTTACCCTTTCTGGCGCTTGGCATTAAGGGCTAAAACAAGGACTGATCGGCTCGGAGTCAGTATACTGTGTCTGAGTGGGATATTCATGTTAAACTGTGGTATCTCCTTGAGCTAGCACTATAAATCGGCATCAGTCCGGACTAGTACAAGCAGCCACACAAACACACACACGTGCATGCACGTTGCTATATAAGTGCAATAATCTTGGACGTGACGTTAAACTCCATTTCACCTCACCTCACCTGAGACCTGCATGTCATTGGGCTTTCCCCTTCCACTAGCTTGGAAGCCACAGAGAGCAGTCACTGTCGAGTCACTTCCTCCCTTGCCTTGCTTTGGTCCCTGGTGTATGAATCCCCAGCCTGCTTCCATCACACAGACCTGCTGAGCTTGTATGCTGGGGGAAGGATTATGATTACCTTAAGTGTAACAATAAACAGAATTTGCAGGTTTATTAATTTGCAAATAACAATGGTTGATTCACCAATTGCAATCAATTTCAGCAGAAAGAACTCATGTTCTTATATTCAGTGAAAACCTGTTAATCTGGATTGGTCCCTGGTGAAATTGTCCAGATTAACAGGTTTGTGGATTAACAAGTCATGGGTCTGGCCTGAAATAACTTTAGTTACATACAGATGTTGCAAGCACTTATTGTCCAGAGATGTATTCTAGAACAGAAATATTCATTTGATGGATCACCAGTTCAGGTGTAGATGCCATGGCGCTAAGAAACAACAGGGGTTTTAAAATACCCATGACAGTATAATGACATAACCTAAATTATTTACATTCCGATCTGGTCCTTTAAGTTCGTTTTAAGAGACAGAAATCATATATACTAGTTTGAATACTTCACTCGTATCTTCACTCGCTCTTAAGTTGATTGATTGATTGATTGACAAATTCAAAAGTTCACCTGTAATGGAAGTATTGTAAGAGACATACCGTATATCACTTAAAAGATTTGATTTTAATGAGATTGGATTAACTGGGTCCAGACCATCATGCTTTCACTGTATGAGATATAGACTTAGTTATGAGTGAAAACTGCTGGTAATTATAACAATTAATTCATAAGTGAAACATGGTTATCTTTTGTTATATTCCTTAAGGCGTAAAATATCAGTTATCACTGTGCACACAATAAAACACTTGTCAACACATTCCAGTTAGTACTGGGTCCCTTGAAATTATTATTTCCATACTACGATAAAAAAGAGGGAGCTCAATACCAATATTTCTCTCGTACTAAATACTCTGCAAGTTGCTGTGCAGAGTTGTGTCCCTTATATGTGCAAAAATCCTATGATTGTGGGTTCGAATCCCATATTCACCCTGACAGCATTTCTAGGTTTGTCAGCACCCGTGCTCCTTGGTTCACAGAGTGATAAACATCTAAAACCTGCATCAATCGCAATCAAATATGGCTGACTCATGAACATGACATTCCATGATATAACTGAAATACTGTTCAATGGAGCGTTAAGCAAAACTCTCTTATTTCTGCGTGATTCAACTGATGATAAATTACAAATTTCAAAAAGGTCATTGTATGTATCAGTGCTATTGGACTGGCAGCTTTCTTGCAACAAGCTTGCATCCCTGTATAAACCCCAAAGTTATATTTATCATTTTCAGTGATTTGAGAGGTCAACATGATAAGCAATAAAAGTTATGATGCATATTTCAGAATTTTTATTGTAGTCAATGATATATAAAATATTCGGTATTCATTTTGCATGCTTTAGCCATTTATTTTGATAACCAATATTGTACTAAGATAGATTATTTTTTTACACTGTTTTTTATAAAGGTCAGTAATATGAGACATCCCTTTTTACCCTCAACCAAGACCCATGTATTCCCACAAAGCATTATGGAATTATGGCTGTCGTTGGCCAATGTTAAAAATGTGGGAGTTACGACAATCTTGGCGCTGAGATCGCTGTGTGGGACAGGGCTCATTACCCCCTTCCACAAAGCAACCTTAGCGCTAAGATGGTCATAACTCCCTTACTTTAACATAGACTTACGACAGTTGTAGCGCTAAGATGGTCATAACCCCCATACTTTAACATAGACTTGCGACAGTCGTAGCGTTCCGATCACTTTATGGAATGGGGCCCATTTCCACAAAGCAGTCGTAGGCCAATGTTTAAAGTATGGGAGTTACAACCATCTTAGTGCTAAGATGGCTTTGTGGAACTCATTTCCCATGAAGCTGTTCACAGGGTTCAGGGCAAGTTTACTGTTGTTATTCCAGCAGGCGCCACCTGTGTCTCGACACGACTCTGGTGGCATGCCAATTGTGACGCCCCCGGCCAAAGACAATCTCCTGGTGAGACGACTCGACAACTCCCTCAATAAGAAGTCACCCGTAGAGGCGGAGGACAACCAGCCCACTTCAATGACTGTCAGGTGGGTACTGCTTGATGATGATGATGATGATGATAATAATAATAGTGATGATGATGATAATAATAATGATGATGATGATGATGATGATGATGATAATAGTGATGATGATAATAATAATGATAATAGTGATGATGATGATGATGATAATAGTGATGATGATGATAATAGTGATGATGATGATAATAATGGCACTATTAATGCCCCTTATAATAATAATAATAATAATAATAATAATAATAATAATAATAATAATAATATCATGATATTCTCGGCTCCTTAGGGAGTATGTAATCAAGTGTTCTAAGCACATGACTATCTGGTTGAGGGCCCATTTGCTGTTGTGTAAACAAATGTTGGTTTCGAACAAATTGACTTGAGGACATGAAGGAGACACCACATGTTTCCTCAGGACTGAATCCTCAGGGAGCTGTCACCCATCCACCTATTCTCCACTGCTGGCATTGCTTAACTTGTCATGGGGACATTTGATGCCGCTAACTGGCACTATATTTAAACAGGTAGACATGGCTGGTAGTGTATCACGGTACCCTGATGACGTGGGAATAGGGATGTTGCTCATGACATCAATCACTGGTTTGTCTGGCTTAGACTTAATTATTTACAGGTTGCTTTAACATGGCTGGAATATTGCTGAGTGCGGCCAAAAACAGCAACAAGGAAGTGATGTCATATGCTCCCATTACTACAAAACTGCCTTGTTAGAATTTGCAGAATTGTCCGAAGTTCATTTGTCAAATACATGTATTAAGGAAATGTTTGAAGACTGAGCACAATCGGCAACAATGGTTCTGATGGGGTTTCATTGTTTACCTTTATGAATTGCCCATCTTTGGGTTTGACATTTTCTTATGTTGAAATTAACATATTTTCAAAGTACTTGTGATGCATCTTCCCGAGGCAAGAGAGTTAACTGACTTTAAAAGTCCAGTTTCGACCCTTGCCGAAATAGGCTGTAATTCCTGGGCTCAAGACGATCTGATCGATCTTCAAGATCTATGTTGTGATAAAACTGGTCTTACATCGTGAAGTGCATCAAATCACGCGAGCACCTTGATTAAAAAAATGAAAAGATTTGGAAAATATCGGTTGAAAACGAGTTGGCGGTGCACATGCTTTGCAAATCCTGCAACTGACCAAAATCTGCAAGACAGTTTAC
This sequence comes from Haliotis cracherodii, assembly GCF_022045235.1. Lineage (NCBI taxonomy): Eukaryota > Metazoa > Mollusca > Gastropoda > Lepetellida > Haliotidae > Haliotis > Haliotis cracherodii. The sequence goes on from NW_027266270.1 coordinate 7,331,587, forward strand.
GAACTGGATTTTGATTTTGGTGCATGATTGTGATTGGACTATGCATAGACCATAATGTAACTCCATAATACCAGCCTAGTTCGGCAAGGGTGGTAACTGGACTTTTATATTCCGTTAACTCCCTTGCTTCGGGAAGATGGTTGTGATGTGAATAGTGCATTTTATTCTCTGATTGTCAGATCCCAACACAAGGTAGTGCAGCCTGGTAAGCAGGACTCGTTCAAGGACGTGAGGGAATACATATCGGAGGCTGATGATTACAGTAGGCACCTAGCCAACAAAATAAGTGTGAGTTCAGTACCACTGCTGTCATAGCCACATGTGACTCACTGAACAGGTGGCCACGTCATCTAATGAGCTGCAATTCAGAGCTCAGAATTGCAACATGTGTATAGTCTTGAAGGTAACTTAAGGTACCGGGAATCACGCACGTTGAGACGTCCAACGCTAACACTAACACCGTATTCATGCGTGCGTGCACCCTTTCGAGTTTAGTTGATTGGTTCAACACTGTCATATGGCCCTGTGATACAGGGGTAGCATTATGCAGATGGCTGTTTCAATGAATGCTCGTTCCACCCATGATGAACAGGTCTGGTTGTTGATGAAATATAGTGATAGCTAAATAGACGGATTTTTTATTCATGCACTGATTGTCTTTAAATGTAATATCCAGTTATGTATGACTGTTTAATAATCTCCTACCAACTTTGACTGGAGTAGGTCCAATAGTTTTTCAGATATTGTAGTAAACGTCGGTACCTTAAATTACCTTCCAGACTATATGTGCCTATGATCATGGGTTTGTAACCACCATTCACCCTGCTGTGCAGAGTTGCGTCCCTTAGACATGCCAGCAACCTGTAATTGTTGCCCGGTATCCTAGAACCATGTTTCAAGGTTTGTCAGCACTATACCCATGCTTGTTGGTAAACACCTAAGACCTGCATCACTTTGGGCTTTCCTCCCACATCAAGCTGTGAGATAACTGAAATAATATTTGAAGCAGTGTTAAACTAAACTCTATGTGCTGTGTTAAATGTTTGACATGTTGATATCCACGTGATTGAATGCAAAATAATTGTAAATTTTCTTAGCATATAATGTTAAAACATTCAAGATGCAACACTTCCCAGAGTACGGAGGGGCGGTTGGGTAGCCTAGTAGTTAGGCGTTCACTTTTCACACCAAAGACCTGGGTTCGATTCCCAACATGGGTACAATGTGTGAAGCCCATTTCTGGTGTCCCTCGTCGTGATATTGCTGGAATATTGCCAAAAGTGGCGTAAAACCATACTCACTCACTCACAGAGTATGGAACAAATAAGAAAAAATTCAAGTCTGGCAGGAAATTTGGCAACTGTTGTTTAATATTCTTTATGAATGATGATGATGATGATGATGATGATGGTGGTGGTGGTGGTAGTGATGATGATGATGATGATGATGATATTGATGATGATGATGATGATGATGATGATGATGATGATGATGATGATTGTGATGATGATGATACTGATGATGATTGTGATTTGCAGAGTTTACCATACACATCAGGGTTTCTGACCGGCATAGATAAGGTAAGATATATCACTGTGCCTGACATTTAGTTGATGAAATTATGCGTCTTATGTATCAAAGGATGAGGAATGAAAGGGGCGTTTTTGACCCACAGAACCTACGCAAGTTCTGAAATAGACAAACCTTTAGACAATGTAGTGAAAGTTATCACATATGCTTATACAAGTGAGAATTAGACTTGTTGATTTCAAAATTTGCATGTTTTTTACCATGATTAATGTATAGGTAAGACTAACATTTGTCAAAAAGGCTGGTTTTAGGGGTTTAGCATTTTCCAAAAATTTGAACACAAGCAAGTCTTTGACCCAAGTTGATTTATCATGAAATGTAGATAAAGACGGAACAAAAATATAACAAAAAGTCATTTTCGCTCACAGACGTGCTCATACTTTGATTTCCACTTAAAGTTAAAAATCTTACTTTTTTGCATAATAGCTATACTCATGACAGAACTAAAAAACTTGCAAGTGTAAGAGAGACAAAAGACTTGTTTTCAACAATTTTACGATAACTTTTATACCAATATGTTCCTGTTAAGTTTACAAAATTTCCTGTAACTTTATATTTTCATATTTCCATTGGGCCCCAAATGCCTAAAGGGGCCACGGGTGGCCCAGTCGTCTAAGGTGCCGCGATTCGCTGTGCAGAGTTGCGTCCCTTGGGCAGGCCAGAAACCTATGATTGTGGGCTCAAATCCCGGTTCGCCCCAATTATGTTTCTAGGTTTATCAGCTCCATACCCGTGCTCGTGGGTTTCACCGAAGTGGTAAACGTCAGACCTGCACCACTTCGAGCTTTCGTCCCACATTAAGCTGACACTCCGTGATATAACTGGAATACTGTTAAAAGAAGCGATAACCAAACTCACTTACTCACTCTAGACATTGCCTTGCTTTGTTTTTGTTACATTTTATAAGATAGCTAAAGGAGGACTGTTTGACACTCTTTTCATGATGCAGGGGTAGATTTAACAACAAATTTGTATGAGCCATGTGCTCCTTTTAAAAGTTACTGGCCCTCTCCAAACTAACTGCCCTGCAGCTAAATGGTGGAGGCTGCGGAGTGGCTGAACCTGAGGTCACGCAGCCACCAAGCAGGGCTACAATTCTTTTTTAACTCCTCACCCATAAAATGTTTTTTTCCTGCACTTTGAGATTAAATCTTGGCTACCATTTACCTCACTGCGTAGTGATTTATTACCAAATAAAGATGTTGTATACAACATTACATAATGACAGCCTGTTGTCATGGTGATGAGATGATCCTGGTAAAAACTAAAACATAGGTGAAAGGTGAAATTTTGACTAGCCAGACGGGCCATCTACTTTACGTTTCGGCAAGCCCTTTGTAATTATAGCTGGCCATGGGCCATGGGCCAGCAGTTAAATCAACCCCTGTGATGATGAATATTTTCATGTTTCAGGAATTACTTCTACTTAAGGCAACATCCTCGGCTACAATCCTGTGCCTGGAGCAGTGCTTAGCTATACTCCAGAACAGGCAGGCGGGACAGGTGGGTGCTTGTCTTCTGGTCGTGAGGGTGCACGGTGGCCCAGTCGACTAGGGCGCCGCGATTCGCTGTGCAGAGTTGCGTCCCGTGGGCACGTCCAGAAACCTATGATTGTGGGTTCGAATCCCGGTTCGCCCCGATTATGTTTCTAGGTTTGTCAGCACCATACCCGTGCTCGTGGGTTTCACCAAAGTGGTAAACATCTGAGACTTGCATCACTTCGAGCTTTCCTCCCACATTAGGCTGACACGCCGTGATATAACTGGAATACTGTTAAAAGCGGCGTTTAACCCAACTCACTTACTCTTCTTGTCGTGCTGGTTGTCTAAGGTGCAAGAGGATTTCTCATGCTGAGGCTGTGGCCACCAAACTGATTGTGTGTCCTTTGATCCTGACGGTGCTGAATGGTCTTCATGCCATCACTCACTGGTTTGTACGGAAGCCTTTAAGGGCCACTTGTTTTTTTTCTCATTTTCTTGAAATTTCAAGATGCTATGTTGAAATTTCAAGATAAATAAGTTGAAATTTCAAGATGCTAAGTTAAAATTTCCAGAAAAAACAAATGGCCCTAAAATTCTTCTGCTGGTTTGTGACTGCAGACTATGTTTTCAGCTGTCATGACATAGCTGAACTTTTTGTCTTGGTGGTTTCAGACCTCTTTCAATGATTTGGCCAAAAGAGTATGACAAAAATGACTTTAAAAATTCATGAATAATAATAGCAGTTTTTGTAAAAGCCTAAGACTGGTTTTCTCCACAGTTAATAATGTTTTGCCTTTGAAATCATTTAGGATCTGAGGTAAATGCAGTGTTGATGTATACCTCCATCTGTTTGCAGTTCTCAGCTCCGCCCACCCCCCAGCCTTCGGAGAGAAAGCCAGGGTAAGCATGGTTTAAATACTAGTCCTCCCACATGTTGCAAACACATTCTCAAAGTTGGGAGGTATTCTTTGTTTGTATTAGTTTGTTTAAATCACCCGTCGCCTCTTACGACAAGCATAGTCGCCTTTTACGGCAAGCATGGGATGCTGAAGGTCTATTCTACCCTGGATCTTCACAGGTCATATCATTAAGTAAATAAAAAGTGGAATGTGTAACAATTATTTTATTGTGGCCTTAGAGACATTTTCATGAAGGATTAGAAGTAACAAAATGACAACCTAGAACAGTACAATGTCTTGTACCCCGTTTCCTTGTGGTCGAGGGATCTGAAAATGACCAATTTGAGAAGATTGTTCACCTTCGGGACCCAGGGTAGAATGTGACTCCTGCATCTCATTGTTAGTCGTAAGTTGTAAGGGGTCACTGATTGGGAACTTGTTGGGAGTCCAGGTCAGAATTGGTCCTTAGCAAACTATGCTGGTCGTAAAAGGTGACTTAGTAGATCGGATGGCTGACCTTGGTTTCCTGGTTGATGGCGTGTCAGTGCACACTGTATGTTAGATCGATGTGAATTATAAAAATGATTAGACTCTCTGGTCCTAATTAGATTATGTACAGGCTGTTCGCACACCCACACACACACACAGACACACACCACTCCACACCACACCACACCACACCACACCACACCACACCACACCACACACACACACACCACACCACACCACACCACACCACACCACACCACACCACACCACACCACACCACACCACACCACACCACACACACACACACACACAGACACACACCACACCACACCACACCACACCACACCACACCACACCACACCACACCACACACACACACACAGGTGTATTTATTATGAACAGTGTTCCTATCGTCTTCCCAGTTAAAGGCACTTTGACCTGCATCTTGTTGTGTTCCTCCAGGCCTCTAGAAGGGAGTCGGTCAAGTGGTCAGCTGACTGTCCCCTCCCCAACAGAGAGCTTCACCTCGGCCAGTTCTGTCCCCTACACCTTCACAGACCAGAGGGTGGAAGGTAATAATAACAATGACTTTGACTACGATTATGATGAGCTATATTCCATACATAAGTTCATACAAAGCGCTACACCATTATTAACCTGGTAATGGATCATTCTCAGCTCCCTGGGGAGTATACAGTACAAAGTGCCTACAAGGCTGTAATAAGTTAATGGTCTTGTTACAAGGTACAGGGTATAGGGTACAGGGTACCTATTAATGAATGGAGGTGGCATATTGCTTTGCCTCAAATTTAAAGACATGATAACTAACTTTGTAACAGTCTCATTAAAATCTTATAATTTACTCCTATCTTATAATTTAACCCTCGATAGTGAAGTTTGACCATCCAATCTAAATGAAGGATGTGCGGGTTCTTGAGCCAATCAGATGTCAGCTTCCTAAAATAATTCGGCTTCATTTTCTTACCGTTAGTAGTTACATTTGGAACTGGCCATTTAAGTTTGTTTTCAAATAGAATGTGTTGTACACAATGTATGGTGACTGCGCCAGGTCCGGTGAACCACGACGACGAGGTGGAGGACGAGGCGGAGTACAAGGACTCTGAGCTGGGCGGAGTAGAAGAACATAAAAGCATCATTTTACATCTCTTGTCTCAGCTGAAGCTGGGCATGGACTTAACTAAGGTGGGTGGACTCGGGATACCAGTCACAAGACTCCAGCCACTAGACAGGCTAGACACAAGACACCAGCCACTAGACAGGCTAGTCACAAGACACTAGACAGGCAAGACACAAGACACCAGACAGGCGAGACACAAGACACCAGACACTAGACAGGCTAGTCACAAGACACCAGACAATAAACAGGCTAGACACAAGACACCAGACACTAGACAGGCTAGTCACAAGACACCAGCCATTAGACAGGCTAGACACAAGACACCAGACACTAAACAGGCTAGACACAAGACACCAGACACTAGACAGGCTAGACACAAGACTCCAGCCACTAGACAGGCTAGACACAAGACTCCAGCCACTAGACAGGCTAGACACAAGACTCCAGCCACTAGACAGGCTAGACACAAGACACTAGACAGGCTAGACACAAGACACCAGACACTAGACAGGCTAGACACAAGACACTAGACAGGCTAGACACAAGACACCAGACACTAGACAGGCTAGACACAAGACTCCAGCCACTAGACAGGCTAGACACAAGACTCCAGCCACTAGACAGGCTAGACACAAGACTCCAGCCACTAGACAGGCCAGTCACAAGACACCAGACACTAAACAGCGCGAGACACAAGACACCAGACACTAAACAGCGCTAGACACAAGACTCCAGACACTAGACAGTGCTAGACACAAGACACCAGACACTAAACAGCGCGAGACACAAGACTCCAGACACTAAACAGGCTAGACACAAGACTCCAGCCACTAGACAGTGCTAGACACAAGACACCAGACACTAGACAGCGCGAGACACAAGACTCCAGCCTCTAGACAGGCTAGACACAAGACACCAGCCACTAGACAGGCGAGACACAAGACACCAGACGCTAAACAGCGTGAGACACAAGACACCAGACACTAAACAGCGTGAGACACAAGACTCCAGCCACTAGACAGGCGAGACACAAGACACCAGACACTAAACAGCGTGAGACACAAGACACCAGACACTAAACAGCGTGAGACACAAGACTCCAGCCACTAGACAGGCGAGACACAAGACACCAGACACTAGACAGCGTGAGACACAAGACTCCAGCCTCTAGACAGGCTAGACACAAGACACCAGACACTAAACAGCGTGAGACACAAGACACCAGACACTAAACAGCGTGAGACACAAGACTCCAGCCACTAGACAGGCGAGACACAAGACACCAGACACTAGACAGCGTGAGACACAAGACTCCAGCCTCTAGACAGGCTAGACACAAGACACCAGACACTAGACAGCGTGAGACACAAGACACCAGACACTAAACAGCGTGAGACACAAGACACCAGACACTAAACAGCGTGAGACACAAGACTCCAGCCACTAGACAGGCTAGACACAAGACACCAGACACTAAACAGCGCGAGACACAAGACACTACACACATAACACATGACACTTGTGGAAAGTGTGTAGTGTCTTACAAAGTAGAGACGATTTATGGATAATAACCTCTTTATTAACTGTGAAGGCAACATTTCGGTATAGGTCCTTATGTAACAGGTATGATGCCATCAGATGCCCCTGCTCGGGCTGCCCCCAAGATCCCCACCCCCCTTTTCCAACTGCTGAAATCCCCTGAAACTGATGCAGACGAATCCAACAGATAAGATGAACAAATATTTTCACATTCCTGTTTTAATACAGTATGTCTGCACATGCGTTAAACAATCAAACGCCTTACACCAACGGTTTCTACAAACAGTAGAACAGGATTTCCATCCAGGGTTCCAGAAAATTTAAAATCCCAATCGGACATTTGCATTCAAATAGCGTTCCATCTGACCTAATTAATGACTGGTATGCTTCAACTTATGTGTTACTTTAGACTTTAACACATGGGATTCTTTAACACACAATACTTCTGAAAACATACACAATACTTCTCGTGATCACATGATACAGTACTTAATACATCATAGTGTTGTTACCAGTACCTATCAGAACTGGCAAGACCATCTAAATAATAATTCACAACTGGAATGGATAACTAATTTCCTGGAAATATCAGCCAAGATGAACAATTTCAACTTAGGAATACTGTAGAGAATTGTTATCAACATTAGCTGTTTTCAGGTAACTGTCTGAAAACTATTCTGACTTAAACATTATCAACTGTAAGATATTTCTTACATACAGTGGATAACATTTATACACATGGAAACAGACATACTGAACACAAGCTGAAAGAACATTTTCAGAATTATCTCCCCTTAATTGGAATGCAGCTGGTATTCCTGTGCAAACACAATTATTTCTTAACCTCACAATTATTCTATAACAATGCTGTAACCCTTATACATGTATTTGTCAACATTGGACAAATGAATACTTTCATGTGAGTAAACGTATGAAAACTTTCCAATTCACTTCATAATGCAAAACGCACTAATCTACAAGAATATCCTGATCAAACCACTTGTACCATAGTTAGGCATAATTGTAGTCATTCTACACTTAGTAGTAGCTCTTGATCAAATCTTAACCTTCCGTTAACTTACATTGAATGGGACGTCGGGTTTGTTTACTTCTGCTGTGGCCGACAGCTAAGGGACGTTACTCCCTACATACACTCCGCTAAAACACTTACATAGCCCGCTAAAATACCATTCTGACAAAATTGCTTTGTACTAAAGACACTGTATTGCATCAACGACACAGTTTTTGCATTGAATACAATCAAAGAACTATTTCTCCTCCATCTCATGTCTAAACTAGCATGATATAACAACATTTTCGGAAACATCGATCTGCAACTGACTATGGCTGCAACGAACAGACGTTTTGCTGATGAAGGGCTTACTGACGTCTAAAAAATAAATTCCAGATTTACTGTGTGTTGATACATACATAAAAACATACAACATGACCTATATGATTTGTTGGACAGCCAAGGGGAATGTGTATCTATGCATTGATTCCTCACCTGGGCCCACTAGCACAAAGCGATCTTAGTGCTAAGATGGTCTTAACTCCCATACTTTAACATAGGCTTACAATAGTCTTAGCGCTAAGATCGTTTTGTGCAAGTGGGCCCTGAAGCAAACGAATCCAAAAGATAAGATGAACAAAAATTTTCCCATTCCTGTTTTAATACATTTTGTCTGCGCATGTGTTAAACACACATGGCAGTCAGGTACTGTTTACCCAAAACAAATCATGCAATCATAGGCCTCTGATGAATAAACATTACCTTACAACGTGATAATAATCTGACGTCATGTTTCATCTTCCCGAGGCAAGAGAGTTAACTGACTATAAAAGTCCAGTTTCCACCCTTGCCGAACTAGGCTGGTATTATGGAGTTACATTTTGGCTGGACTAACGAGTCTATGCATAGTCCAATCATAATCGTGCACCAAAAATGAAATCCGGTTCGTAAACTGTCGTGTAGATTTCGGTCGATTGCAGGATTTGCAAAGCATGTGCATCGCCAACTTGTTGTCAACAGATATTTTCCAAATAGGAGAGGCTTAGAAAGGACATAAATCATAATAGCCACTGGTGGCGCTATGATAGAACCCAGGAATTCCAGCCTATTTCGGCAAGGTTGGAAACTGGACTTTTATAGTCAGTTAACTCTCTTGCCTCGGGAAGATGATCTGTTCTAAGAAAACAGTATAAGTCAACTTTAGGGGGTTTCAATCTAAATTCTTGTAATAACTGATAATCTACCATGATAATTATACTACTATCATAAGACAGCTTAGTCATGCTTTTACACTTATACTGTTGTCAAGGAAGGACAACGGTATAAGAATCTATACCGAAACAATGCCTTTACAGTAAATAAAGAAGTTGTTATCCATTATTTGTCTCTACTTTGGCATTACTTAGAAGTTGTAATGCCTGTCAAACAATTCGTGTGGTGTCTTGTGTTGTACAAGGCCACTTAGTGGATTGGGTGGTCCGAAACGTGATGAATTGGTTGATTGGGTGGTCTGACATGAATTGGTTGATTGTATGTCATCGTACCCAATCGTCATCAAGCCCTCAATGTTCTGGTGTAGACTGGATTACAGTCAAGTCCTGTTAATCCTTGGTTGCATATGATTATGTCGGATTAACGAGTATTTCTGATAAACTAAATTAAGTAGTATCAACATTCGTGATCGAAAACCAGACAACTACACGATAGAATACGATAAAAACACATAATAAAAAAAACAAAAATGAAATATTCATATTGTTATATTACATTGTTAGGGGAATATGTTTTCTAATCATGCAACCTCTAAAGCTCAACACAAAACAACTGTTATGGACTGTATGACTTATTCAAAATACTTTAAAATGCATAGTCTGGAATGGAAGTCGCAAGTTAGAAAATGTTACCGCAAAGCTCACGGGCAGATGACCACGGAGTACGCTGATCACTGTGTCGGATTAATGCGACTGATTTAATCGGTTCCCATCATTAGTGTCGGATAAAGCCGATTGTCGGATTAACGAGTGTCGGATTAACGAGACTTGACTGTATTTTCAGGCTGCCGTCATATAATATTGATCTGTGTGATGTTAAACAAACCACCTGTCCTGATTGCATCATGATTTTGTTTCTAATGGATGAGATACGGGTCTTTTTGGCACCTGGAAATGACAAATTTTTAAGGTCTGAAGATTGGTTTTTATTATCAATGACATGTTCAAATTTTTTTGTTTACACTTGAGTCTTAGAGCTGTTGACATGCTTGTCCTTTTCGTTAAGAAAGCCCTCTGTTTATTTTCAGGTTGTTTTACCGACATTTATATTAGAAAAAAGGTCCTTACTAGAAATGTTTGCTGACTGTATGGCCCATCCAGACATATTCCTCAAGTAAGTGTACACATCCTCTCTTACTGTGTTCTAGTTGCCATGGCTACCAAGGAAGTTTTGTGAATGCATGAAAATAGAAATATGTAGTCGTCTGAAATGCCATAATTTGTTGTGCAGAGTTGTGCCCCTTGGGCATGGCAGGATGTATGATCATGGGTTCACGTCCTAGAGTTGCCTTGGTTGTTTTTTGAGTTTTTATCAGCACAATACCTGAGCTCAAATTGGTAAATGTCTGAGACCTGCATCACTGTGGGCTTTCCTCCCGCAGTAAACTGACATGCCGTGAAGATCCGGGGTAGAATAAGTCTTCAACAACCCATGCTTACCGTAAAAGGTGACTATGCTTGTCGTAAGAGGCGACTAACAGGTTCGGGTGGTCAGGCTTGCTGACTTGGTTGATGCATGTCATTGATCCCAATTGCGTGGATCGATGCTCATGATGTCAATCACTGGATTGTCTGATCCAGACTCGATTATTTACAGACCACCGTCATATAGCTGGAATACTGCTGAGTGCCGCGTTAAACAACAAACCCAACCAACCAACGACATGCCGTGATATCACTGATTCAAATTCACTCAGTCACTCCAAAATAAGGATTGACTGGTCACAATGGCTTTTAATGAAGTGCTTGTTTGGGGGATTACTCAGGGAATTGCATTGCAGAATAGATGCCTGTGAATCATTCCTCGGTGCAAATATAAATGAGGACTGGGTGGTTGCTAGGGGTGATCTGGCTGATTGTGTGTTGTCGTGTCCCGTGTAAATATTGCTGCTCGTACTATCAGCCATAAGTTTGATTTACATGCGGTGCTGATATGCCTGGAATGTTGCTGTATGGCATAAAACAAAACTCACTCTTTGAATCATTGACTACCAGGGAGTGTGCCTTCAACTCTGGTTGGTGGTTGCCCCTGGTAACCAGAAATGATGCTCACACTATTGACCACTGGTTTTGTCAGAATGAGGAGAATCAGAGAATCACTGTGTTGATACAGCGTTAGAAATTTGCACTAGTCCTATAGTCCTTACCAAACTGCCCAGTGGTAAAGGTATCATAAGGACTTGTAGAAATGTGCACTTTTAAAGGGTTTTGCCATATGTTACCATTATAAGGACCAGTGGACGAAAACTGTTAGTTTCTAACCCTGTTGATATGATTGTAAGATGGCTGACTACATCAGGACAGAGGATGAATGGGTGACCACACTGGACAAGTGGACTCCTTCAGGAATTGGTCCTGCCCCACACTATAACACAGTATATGCGGTGTCTAATAATCTTGAACGTGATGTCAGACCCTGTTTCACCTCTCTTCCTTAACTTTGTCTGTAATGAAGATACTGTTCCACAGAATCCCCGACTTAGAAGAACCCGAGGACCGGATGCTGGCGGTTCTCGAGTGGTACCTGACTTCCTTCCATGCCGGCAGACAGGTGAGCGGTACTTCACGTGGCGCCATTTCGTTACACTTTCCTCAGACTGTTGAATTTGTGGTATTGTCTGAAATAGAACAATTTACATGTTTCAAAGAAGAGAGTAAAACATTTCATTAAAATCAGATCTTAGTTCTCGCTACCGCTAAACAAAGATTTAAGGACATCTCATTACAGGTCAGACCGACCTTGCGCGAACTTTGACCAATCAGAAGGCAGCTTTCTTGTGCTTTTTATGGCTCTAATTTCAAATTGGCGACTACTCTTCGAAACATATTTTGACAAATTCTCGATTATGAATTTGAAACCTGAACAAAAGAACATTCTTGAATGGCTAATAGATGTTCTAGATTGTATGGATTCAGTCGTTAAACTATCGTTCGGAACATCCTGTGTTTAAGTTTTCGAGGTTGCATGATTAAAAATCACATTCCGACTGTCACTTTCATAATCTGGTAAGCGACGCTCTGATAGGTCGGATGAAAGGTCGTTCTGACGTGACCCCTTATAGGATGTCTTCAGATATCCGTTTATCGGTAGCGAGAACTAAGGTATCATTTTAATGAGATTGGATTATGTATTGACCCTTCAGTGAACTAGGTTCCATTGCATGGGAGCTCTATTTGGATGACAAATACCACAATATGGCAGTCATTGCTCTGCACTTTGGTAAGCTGCTGGGCATTAAGAAAATTCTAGTAACTTGATAGGTCCATCTAAAATCTGCTGAAAATGATGCCATGAGATGGGTTCAGGCTTGTGGTTTTGGCACTGCAAATCATACACAGGCCTTAACAAGTAATGCCATTCTAACTTCTTTGATAGGCATTTAGAAGTTGGAGTACTAAGTAAGGATAAGAATTCATGGATGAACAACTTCTTTATTACAATGAAGAGCGACATTTCGGTGTAGGTTCTAACACCGTTATCACCTGCTTGATAACAGTGTTAGAACCTACACCGAAGCGTCGCTCTTCATTGTAATAAAGAAGTTGTTCATCCATAAATTATTATCCTTACTTAATGCCATTCTAGTATGAATAACATGTTTCAGAGGATTATAGTTTTAAAATAAATGGATGCAGATGGTTGCTGGGTATGTGGTAAAGTTGAAGTGTGATCCGAGTCCTGTTTGTTGTCAATACTGTCTGTATACATTACGTCCTGCCTGTAAATACATTGGGTTGCTTTCTGGTGCCGCTGCTCTTTGTAGCCAATGTACCTAGCCATGATGTGGTTCCCGTACAGAAACCAGCAGGCTGAACAGATAAGCACCGATTATATTTACAATATTTTTCATGCAACATCAGGCAATATCAGGCAACGGAGCAGGGCTCATTGGCCTCCAATGGTTATTCATTCAATCGCCTGACTGAAATTAGACAATCAGACATACATCACTATAACACCACATATGGGGCAGTCGGGTAGCCTAGTAAAGCATTCGCTCGTCACGCTGAAGACCTGGGTTCGATTCCCGACATGGGTACAATGTGTGAAGCCCATTTCTGGTTACCCCGCCGTGATATTGCTGGAATATTGCTGGAATATTGCTAAAAGCGGCGTAAAACCATACTCACTCACTCACTCACTCACTCACTATCACCACATATTAGAGGTATGTTCACAGGCAGTGGTAGACAGTAGTGTGTATACTAACACGTGAGTATTGACAATGTGTCATGGTTAGGGACAGGTCATTTATTTATTATCGGGGGTAACTTAACCTCTCCCCATCCCCTGTATTAAATGACCAGTCTGTTAGATGAGTCTGTTAGTGTTGACTTCATGCCATCCATGTTAAGGCTGTTCAACCCTGTAGTTATTAAACAATTGTTTTAATTTCAGTTAAACAATGTGAACATGGCGGTGATTTTTTCAAATCCTTTTTATAGTCCATGTTATTATTTGATTGGCTCTAAGATTTTTCTGTTGTCGGATATTATTATTCTGCATCGTTTGTAGTTTTTAGTGAATTGTTTCTTTTTTTGAGAAGTACACTATTTTTGTGGAAAAACAGACATAGGGATTTTCTGTGACTTAGTTGATGGCATGTCAATGTGCCCGATGTCGTGGATCGGTGGTCATAATATCAGTCACTGGTGTCACAAATATTAGAGCGGGGCGCTTATTATGTCGAATACGGTAGCTGGAATAGTGGTGAGCACTACGTTAAGCTCCATAACTGAAGAACCCATGAAGATCCAGGTAGAGAATTGGTCTTCAGCAATGACAGCATCCCTTACTTGCCAAAAGAGGCGACTAGGCTTACCATGAGGAATATGCTTGCCATAAGAGGCGACTATGCTTGCCATAAGAGGCGACTATGCTTGCCATGAGAGGCGACTATGCTTGCCGTAAGAGGTGACTGTGGAATTTACAAGGAATTAGCTTTTAGAAATGTAACTAGTTTGTGACAGACTATTCGGCATGGTGGCATGGTGGCATGCTGAAGGTGGTGTCCTCCCAAAGTAGGAGGTTGCCTTGGGAAAGGGTCACTCAGGGTCAGAATGTGTTTTCATCAGTCATTGGTTCATTTACCCAGTTGAGCACACTCTCATTTTGACCTGTTTTTTAGTCATTGGTATCATTGTTCCTTGCAAACATTAGTTTATCATCCAAAACTGATGTCCACGGGAGATATTGCTTCAGGGAGGAGACATTGCTTGTCGGATGAGATAAAGCGATCTCTCCGAGGATAAACAAACCTCTGAGTTAAAAACTTTTATCAACTTGATGGTATATTTGATATCAAGAGCCTCTCAGGTGTGATTCTCCATGTAATATTTAGTCTGATTTTGTAGTGTTAGATATAGGTGGTGTAGAGACTAAGTTTAGTCTTGACTTGATAGTATTCTAGCTCTTATGGTTGAAGATTTCTCGTTTGTTTTCTACATCCCTTTATAAAGGTCCTGGAACTTTAAACCCCTTTTCACCTCATCTCCATTAGTCATCTTTTATTGTTCTGGAAAATCACAGGAAAAGTTAATAATAATCGTAATTTAAGGGTCATGGAGTTGTGTGGGGTTGGGTCTCTGGGAAGAGGTTTCACCAAAGTGGTAAACATCTAAGACCTGCATCACTTCAGGCTTTCATCCCACATCAAGCTGACACGCTAGGATGTGAGCAGTATGTTGCGGTATTAAATCTCGCTCGCCTGTCCACTCTGATGTGATGTGTGTCTTGTGTTATTTTCAGCAGTCAGGCAACAGTTACCTCCCCTGAGCAACATGTCTTTTAGTCACCCTTACACAAAACGGCAACACACAATTTTACAGGAAATTGACATGTTCCACGAAATAGCAAAAATGTGCATTTATTTCATAACTCTACATTAATTAAACTTAAAACCCCCTAAAATTATGCTTCTATAAAATACATATTTATGAGAATTTTGATGCCCCCCCTGGCTAATTTGGTTCAAATTTTGCTCATTTTTGTCCAAATTTGACTTTGTAATAATTTTTTTTCACGTTTTAGTTTGTCATTTGATAAAGTGTATAACTCTCAATAACTACTTAATTTTGTTTTATTATTTTAACAAATAACACTTGTAGACACATTTTTGTGCTACATGCACCATGGATAGGATGAGTGACCCGCCGTTTGTCGTTTGTACACGTAACTGGGGAACCATCTCACATACACATCACGTCACGTACTGGTCAGTGAGCACAGCCCTCTAGTTGAAGATCTGGAGTACAACAGGTCTTCAGCAACCCATGCTTGCCGTAAAAGGTGACTATGCTTGTCGTAAGAGGCGCCTAACGGGATCGGATGGTCAGGCTCGCTCACTTGGTTGAAGTCCTGACTCGATTATTTACATATCTTCTAGCTGGAATATTGCTGAGTGCGGCGTTAAACAACAAACAAAGACAAAGCAATCGTACCATAAGTCCCCATGGCCCCTCGTTGGTGGCCAATGATTGACCTAGTCTGTTCATAGTGTTCTCTTCAAACTAGTTTTAAATACAAATCTGTGAATCACAGGTTATGTTACCATCCTTGATGCCAGGGCTTTGCAAAATATACATGCATTACTTTGTCCCATCACAATATGACTGAAATAGTGCTGATGGGACTTAAAATGTTAACTCATTGTGAAATCTGTGGATGTTATTGCTAGATTCTTTACCAAGTAATGACAAAGAGTTTTCAATGGGGTTCTGTTTCAGGGTTCAGTGGCGAAGAAGCCATACAACCCGATTATTGGGGAGACGTTCCACTGTTCGTGGAGGATACCCAACACTGTGATAGCTGGTGACAATGACAGCGTTTCAGACATGGACGTTAGTGACACCAAGACAACATCATCTGCGACACAACTAGTCTACTGTGCTGAACAAGTTTCCCATCATCCACCTGGTAAGAATAAAGCCGAAAGAATATTTTTGCTTGGCGTATGATGTCTCCTGGTAGGTTGTGTTCATTGTTGTGCATCTGTTGTGCTTTGAAACAGTTTGAGTCTTCATTTGCCGATATGAATCAATGCTGCCAATGATCATCAACTGAAAGTCAAATCATCAAACATGTGAAGACTGCCTCCGTGGTCTAGAGGTAGAGCGTCCGCCTGGAGAGCGGATGGTTTAGTGTTCGATCCCGGACGTGTCATACCAAAAGACATTAAAAGGTGGTATTTGTTGTTATTCTGCCTGGCGCTTCGCATTAAGGGACTAAAACAAGGACTGGTCAGCTCAGAGTGTCTGAGTGGGGTATTCATGTGAAACTGGGTCAAGATATCTCAGTGGGCAAGCACTATAAAATCGACATTAGTCCGGACTAGTACAAGCATCAAGCATCTCTCCCCCCTGCACAAGCATGCTTGTCACTATCTAAATGTATCCTGGTGGTTAAAGCGTTTACTCGTCACGCCGAAGACCCGGGTTCGATCCCTGACATGGGTACAATGTGTGAAGCCCATTTCTGGTGTCTCCCGCCGTGATATTGCTAAAAGCGGCGTAAAATCAAACTCACTCACTCACTCACTATCTAAGTGCAATAATCTGGGACACGACGTTAAACCCTCACCATCAAACATGTTAAAGAAATGGCGTTTTGGTTAAAGATAAGGCATGGTGAAAAGCCAATCGATTTAATGACCATTTTACGACATGTCCAGTGTTGTAACTGCAGATGTGATTGTTCTTGTTTAACGAGAAATCACACACAACAATATTACATACCATGTATACATAATTCCTAGTTTCTTGGTAGCGATAGGTCCTTGGGGTTGTATGAAGTAAATTGATGGATCAGCAGATGAGGCTCGGTACCCTGATTGATTGGATGTTACCTTACTTCAATGACGGGGGGGCACGGGTAGCCAAGTTGTCTAAGGCGCCGCGATTCGCTGTGCTGGGTTGCGTTCCTTGGGCATGCCAGAAACCTATGATTGTGGGTTTGTCTAGGTTTGTCAGCACCATACCCGTGCTCGTGGGTTTCACAGAAGTGGTAAACGTCTGAGACCTGCATCACTTCGGGCTTTCCTCTCACATTAAGCTGGCATGCCGTGATATAACTGGAATACTGTTAAAAGCGGCTTTAAACCCAACTCACACACACACATACTTCAATGACGTGGATATTGCCCATATTATCGATGGCTTCTTTGGTCGGTCCAGACTTGGTCAGATTGAATATAGGTAGTTATTGTCGGTGTTCACTCACTCTACGTGCCAACAAAGTCACCCAAAGATGGTTTAAATTTTTTAAAATGGATAAGTTTAGGAAATTTGAATTAAGTAAATTAATAACTTAATTTTCTGTAAGGTTTCATTTGAGCTTCCATCGCTGTGTTTTCAGTATCTGCCTTCTACTTCGAGTGCCCTGAGAAACAAATGTGCATGAACGCCTCCATCTGGACCAAGTCCAAGTTTATGGGAATGTCCATCGGCGTTGTCATGGTCGGCAAAGGTAGGTTCACCAGTCAGTCAAACAGTCAAACCCATGGGTGTTCCAGGTTAGAATTGGTCCCGAGCAAGCTATGCTTGTCATATGTGGGTTGGATCGTTGCTCAATGTATTAGTATCACTGGACTCAATTATTTACAGGACGCTGTCATATAGCAGGAATATTGCTGAGTGCAATGTTAAACAACAAACAAACACACATTATTATGATGTTTGTTTGTTGTTTACGCCACACCCATCAGTATTCCAGCTTTATGATGGCGGTCTGTAAATAATCAAGTGGGGACCAGACAATCCAGTGATTTTCATCATGAGCAGCGATCCATGTAATTGGGATACGATGACATGCATCAACCAAGTCAGCAAAACCTGAGCACCCGATCCCATTTGTCACGTCTTGCGAAAAGCATATTCACCTTTATGACAAGCATGGGTTGCTGAAGACTTATACTAACCTGATCTTCATGGTTGTATTATGATGTAGTTGGAGTACTGCTGACTGGTGTATGGCCAGTTTGTTCCCCAAAGATGAGATACCTTGCACTGAACTCAAAGTGTTAAATGTCGATGACTTTCCTCTCACATTGAACTGATTTGCTGTGTGTGCTTCAGTGCACCTCCAACTGCTGAGTCACGGAGAGGAATACACCTTCACCCTCCCCAGCGCCTACGCCCGCTCCATCCTCACCGTCCCCTGGGTGGAGCTTGGGGACAAGATCAACATCAACTGTGAGAAGACTGGTCTCACTGCTTCCGTCGTCTTCCACACAAAGGTGAGGGTCCTACCAAGTTCATTAGCATTAACTAAAGGGCTGTCTAAAAGGTCTGGCCATCACTCCTTAGGAGTTTGCGTCAGGTAAACTTTGTAATCAGCCGATTCGTGTTGAGGCGGCTACATTTGTCTTACAGACCAGGGTGCCGTTGTACAAAGTGGTCTTAGCGCTAAGGTGATCGTTACTCCCATACCTTAACATAGACTTACGACAGTCGTAGCGCTATGGTTGTTTTGTACAAGGACACCATGGACATGAAGCAGTGCAGTGTGGGGGCTCACACTGACTTAGAAGTGCTAAGAATAACAGTTGAAATGTTGGTTCTGTGGCTTAGGGCCATGATGAACTTGTACGTGAGACTCGGGTACTCAAGTCTGTGTCAGGTTCTGAGACTCGGGTACTCAAGTCTGTGTCAGGTTCTGAGACTCGGGTACTCAAGTCTGGGTCAGGTTCTGAGACTCGGGTACTCAAGTCTGTGTCAGGTTCTGAGACTCGGGTACTCAAGTCTGTGTCAGGTTCTGAGACTCGGGTACTCAAGTCTGTGTCAGGTTCTGAGACTCGGGTACTCAAGTCTGGGTCAGGTTCTGAGACTCGGGAACTCAAGTCTGTGTCAGGTTCTGAGACTCGGGTACTCAAGTCTGTGTCAGGTTCTGAGACTCGGGTACTCAAGTCTGGGTCAGGTTCTGAGACTCGGGTACTCAAGTCTGGGTCAGGTTCTGAGACTCGGGTACTCAAGTCTGTGTCAGGTTCTGAGACTCGGGTACTCAAGTCTGTGTCAGGTTCTGAGACTCGGGTACTCAAGTCCGGGTCAGGTTCTGAGACTCGGGTACTCAAGTCTGTGTCAGGTTCTGAGACTCGGGTACTCAAGTCTGTGTCAGGTTCTGAGACTCGGGTACTCAAGTCCGGGTCAGGTTCTGAGACTCGGGTACTCAAGTCTGTGTCAGGATCTGAGATTCTGGGACAGGTTCTGAGTTGAGTTTTGAGACACGGGTTTTCAAATCTGGATTGAATTTTTAGACTCGGGTACTCAAATATGGAATGCAAATCTTAAGTCTCAAGTTTTACACTGACACAATGTTTTTCCCCATCTCAAAAAACTTCATCAGCTGATCACGTAACACCGCAAATACCTGTCAACAAATCTGAACTGAAGTGCGCAATTTTAAGGGAAAAAGGGACTCATGTCCGGGTCAGGTTTTGAGAAAAAGGGACTCAAGTCTGGGTCAGGTTTTGAGACACAGGTACTCAAGTCCTAATTTTTTTACCTGTCAGAGCCCTGAGAATATCCGATGCCTGTTAGTGGACACACAGTATTTTGAAAAAATAAATGAAATGGAAATACAATCCCTGATTAATTTGTGTGACATGTTTTGTCTACCAGCCTTTCTACGGGGGCAAGCTGCACCGGGTGTCGGCTGAGATGAGGAACAACAACACGGGGAACGTCTCCTGGAAAGTGCAGGGGGAGTGGAACTCCAACTTGGACTTCTCGCATCTGAATGTAAGTGTCTCAAGTCTCACACTGGGCGGTGGGGTAGCCTAGTGGTTAAAGCTTTTGCTTGTCACACCGAAGCCTCGGGTTCGTTTCCCATCATGGATACAATGGGTGAAGCCCATTTCTGGTGTCCCCCGCCGTGATATTGCTGGAATATTGCTAAAAGCGGTGTAAAACCATACTCACTCACTCGGGAGTCCATTTAAATCACTTCTCATGCCTAATTGTCTCAATTTTGACCAGTATTTCGGTAATATAACAGCATGTAAATTTGATGTGGGAGGAAAGTCCAAAGTCCAAACGTTTACCCTGTGCCCTACCCCGTTCATTTCAGGAACGAACACATGAAGATCTGGGTAGAATAGGTCTTCAGTGACCCATGCTTGACGTAAAAGGAGACTATGCTCAGAGCTCCAGATAAGCTGCGTATCTGCGTAAAATACGCATCAGAAATGCAGAAATACGCAGTAAAATAAAATCCCAGCGTATCAAATACGCAACGAACATTACAGATACGCTACAAAAATAAAACTTGTGCGTATCATCAAAATATTGTGAAGTAACCCTGCGTATTCAATTAGCAAATCAGCAACTTATTTTGAAATTATAAACGGGCATTCTGTCAACCTTGCCAAACTCCACGATGACACTTACATCATGATCATTTGCCATCACACTTTCTTGTGGAAGTATCGTGGTATCGTTCTATAAAGCTCTCGAACCCACACGACACCAGTTTGCAGGGACTAGATGAATAGTGATTTAAATATTTAACTTAAACACCCACATGTGTAAAAACTAGTGGGTAACAGAAATTTGAATACCCAGATAGAATTACTGATACCCAATGATTTTAAAATGCATGGGTAAAATACCCACAACACCAAAAGCTTATCTGGAGCTCTGATGCTTGTCGTAAGAGGCGACTAACGGGATTGGGTGGTCAGGCTCACTGACCTTGTTGATGCATGTCATCGTATCCAAATTGCATGGATCGATGCTCATGATGTCAATCACTGGATTGTTTGGTCCAGACTAGATTATTTACAGACCGCCGTCATATAGCTAGAATATTGCTGAGTGAGGCATTAAACAACAAACATTTAACAACAAACAACAAATAAACATTTCAGGAACAGGTGTGGATACAACAGATTGTTTGACATTGTTCCCAACTACATGGATCGTTGCTCATGATATCAATCACTGGTCTCAATTATTTATAAAATAGTTATCTTCTGTTTGTTCCAGGGGGAGTCGAAGTCAGTGGATGTTCAACAGTTGAAGATCTGGAGAAAGAGGGTGCGACCGTTGGCTTCCCAGGGCGAATATGAGTCTCGGAGATTATGGCAGCATGTGACGAATGCTCTGAGGATAGGAGACGTCAGCACAGCAACAGAACATAAAAGATTTGTAAGTATAAGGCGTGATAATGGGTCGTAGGATATCAAAGTACTTCTGTGATGATGTTGGGGCAGAGCTGGCCCTCCACTCCTCAAGGGAAGTGTGGATTGTGTGACTACAATGGCCTCCATGTGTGGTAGTATGGACCTGCCTGGGTGTACTGTGTGGTCATGTTGTAAGTTTGAAGCGTGGATTGTGTGGCTACAATGGCCTCCATGTGTGGTAGTATGGACCTGCCTGTGTGTTCTGTGCGGTCATGTTGTAAGTTTGAAGCGTAGATTGTGTGGCTATAATGGCCTCCATGTGTGGTAGTATGGACCTGTATGTGTGTTCTGTGTGGTCTTGTTGTAAGCTTGAAGCGTGGATTGTGTGGCTACAATGGCCTCCATGTGTGTTAGTGTGGACCTGTATGTGTGTTGTGTGCGGTCATGTTGTATGTTGGAAGTGTGGATTGTGTGGCTACAATGGCCTCCATGTGTGGTAGTATGGACCTGTATGTGTGTGGTCATGTTGTATGTTGGAAGTGTGGATTGTGTGGCTACAATGGCCTCCATGTGTGGTAGTATAGACCTGTATGTGTGTTGTGTGTGGTCATGTTGTATGTTGGAAGCGTGGATTGTGTGGCTACAATGGCCTCCATGTGTGTTATTGTGGACCTGTATGTGTGTTCTATGTGGTCATGTTGTATGTTGGAAGTGTGGATTGTGTGGCTACAATGGCCTCCATGTGTGGTAGTATGGACCTGTATGTGTGTTCTATGTGGTCATGTTGCATGTTGGAAGTGTGGATTGTGTGGCTACAATGGCCTCCATGTGTGGTAGTATGGACCTGTATGTGTGTTCTATGTGGTCATGTTGTATGTTGGAAGTGTGGATTGTGTGGCTACAATGGCCTCCATGTGTGGTAGTACAGAATTGCCTGGGTGTACTGTGCGGTCATGTTGTATGTTGGAAGTGTGGATTGTGTGGCCACAATGGCCTCCATGTGTGGTAGTATGGACCTGTATGTGTGTTCTATGTGGTCATGTTGCATGTTGGAAGTGTGGATTGTTTGGCTACAATGGCCTCCATGTGTGTTAGTGTGGACCTGTATGTGTGTTGTGTGTGGTCATGTTGTATGTTGGAAGCGTGGATTGTGTGGCTACAATGGCCTCCATGTGTGGTAGTATGGACCTGTATGTGTGTTGTGTGTGGTCATGTTGCATGTTGGAAGTGTGGATTGTTTGGCTACAATGGCCTCCATGTGTGGTAGTATGGACCTGTATGTGTGTGGTCATGTTGTATGTTGGAAGTGTGGATTGTGTGGCTACAATGGCCTCCATGTGTGGTAGTATGGACCTGCCTGTGTTGTATAAAAACACTTCAGTCTGTAGTCATCCTATTTTCTCATGGAAAACAAAATTATCTCAAAGCGATGGTGAATCTGGACTGGAATTTGCACACAGTAATGTATATTTGTTGTATGAGGCCATTTAGGGGATCGAGTGACCAGGCTCTCAGATTTTGCTCATAATTTTAGTAACTGGTTTGTCTACTTAAGGTGGATTATTGACAATTTGCCATCATGTAGCAACAAACAAACAATATGAATTATTTTGTATCTCAACCCATCTCAAAAACACAAAATGCCAACACGTCTTTAAATATAGGGTAAGCTTTAAGTTATTATTATCAGCTGCCACTTTTTCAGCTTGAAGATCGACAGAGAGAAGGAGAGAGGCATCGAAAAGACACAAACACACAGTTCCCATCAAAGGTAAATGTGTTTATTTATATTTTTAAAAATCTATTTAACATCGAATCCCACTACTCTGAGCTTGTAAAGGCCGAATACTTCAAATCCTATTGAAAGAGCTGAATACTGAATACTGAATACTGAATACAAATCCCAGTACTCCATGAAATACTGTTCAATGTAGCATTAAACTTATCTTCCCGAGGCAAGTGAGTTAACTGACTATAAAAGTCCAGTTTCCACCAATGCCGAACTAGGCTGGTATTATGGAGTTAGAATTTGGCTGGTCTAACGAGTTTTTGCATAGTCAAATCAAAATTGCGCAACGAAATCGAAATCCAGTTCGTAAACTGTCGTGCAGATTTCGGTTGATTGCAGGATTTGCAAAGCATGTGCACCGCCAACTCATTGTCAACAGATATTTTCCAAACATTTTCATGTTTTTAATAAAGGTGCTCACGTGATTTGATGCACTTCGCGATGTAGACCCGTTTTATCACAACATAGATCTTGATTATTGATCAGATCGTCTTTACCGGGCACCGCCATTTTGTTTGAAACAAATGCAAGTGATGGAATCAGATTGGTCCATAGGAGAGGACATAACTCGTAATAACCACTGGTGGCGCTACGATCGAGCCCAGGAATTCCAGCCAAGTTCGGCAAGGGTGGAAACTGGACTTTTAAAGTCAGTTAACTCTCTTGCCTGGGGAAGATGCATTAAACTACGGTCCTGAGGTCCGGGATCAATTCCCCACAAGGGTACAATGTGGGCAGCTCATTTCAGATGTCTAAACCGTGATATTGCTGGAATATTGCTTAAACCTGCATAAACCATGCTCACTGACTGCTGTGACAGATTGCTTATTTCTACACTGACTTTGTTCCAGTTCTTCCATCGAAGCGGTGACAGTTGGGTGTACAACTCGGTCCTACAGACGGGGCAGTCATCGGGCACAGCGTAGTACTTACATTGTAACGTCACTGTACGACTCACAAAGCTGACTTGGTGCAAGAAAATCTGTGATGTCTCCACCCCCTTGATTTCATCATAGTGTCTTTCTATACCCAAGAATATTCCACTTTCATAACTGTGCCGTGTTTTTGTCAAACATACTGAATCAGGATTTATTCTCCCTGCCAGGTCCTTGTTTTGCATATCATGAAGATATTTGAAGAATATTTTTATTCAATTATTTATTATTGATAGTTTCCTGTCAGAGCTGTTGGAATGGTTGGTTGTAGTTTATCAAGATTTTCAAAGATGAGTCTTTTGTCTTCGTTTTCAGCCATCTTTGCAAATGGATGCCTAAATTGTTTTTTTCCCTACTTGAATAGCATATCATTTCTTCCTAACTTGTTAGTGCTCAAAGTAGTGTTTAGAAACTTAGACAACATTTATGTTTATTTTTTTAATGTTTGGCGCAGCTGTCTGTGGCCCCAGAATTTGCTAATCAGAGTTGCCTCCCTTTGGTGTGCCATTGTCATGTTATCATGAGATCCAATACAAAATTCACTCTGTAATATTTCTAGGTTTGTCAGCACCATACTTGTGCTGGGGGTTCAACCAACTAGGTAAATGTCTATGATCTGTTCATGTAGGCTTCCCTTACACTCCTGTTACACCAGGGTATATCTGAGTAAGAGGTTCTTCAAAGCAGGGTTAAACCAACTCACACACTCCTTCTTTGATAGGCATTTAGAAGTTGGAGTACTAAGTAAGGATAAGAATTTATGGATGAACAACTTCTTTATTACAATTAAGAGCGACGTTTTGGTGTCGGTTCTAACACCGTTATCAAGCAAGTGTTAGAACCTACACTGAAACGTCGCTCTTCATTGTAATAAAGAAGTTGTTCATCCTTAAATTCTTATTCTTACTTAACTCACACACTTGCTAACTATTTTATCTGGTTTGTATTTGTTTATAGACTGCACCATTATAAGTTTGGTGGCATTGTTATATTAGAACCCTGTTCTGCCATATGATAAAGAGTCTATATTACATATTACAATTTTAGACTAGTTATTGACCTGCTTATTGCATTGTCCCATATACAACTAATAAACAAGCAACTGTTTGGTTGATAAAATGCAGTGAAAAAAATGACTGCTTTTTATCAAAATGTGTGGTTATTTAATAATGTCATGTTAATGCTCGTATTGATAATGTCAATCATGTTAATAATGATTATATTATTTTTGGAAAATTACGAATTCAGATGCTTTGCCATATATTCCAAATGTCCCCAGTTTGGGCTCGGCGTCTCTGAGAATGGAGTGCGGACCTCTAACATGGATAACAATGGCTAGAACACTATTCACTCACTCACTCACTCACTCACCATGACTGACTGACTGTACTTGAATGATACGGAACTCAGGTAAATGTTTGATATTACCAAAGAATAGAAAGCGCCATGACCATATTGTAGGTTGTCCTAGTCTGCAGGGGTAGAGGCCATTGGTTATATCCAACTGGTCTGCAGCAGATTTCGTATCAGTGGTTATGTAAAATAGACTAGTCCATCTAGATTGTTACTGGTCTGGAACTACTGGACCAGTGGCCGTGTCTTTCCCCGGTGTTTGGTAGGAGAGATGGTTATGTTTCTAGAACCTGCGTTTGTATTCAGACTAGCCCAGGTGTGCTTGCCATAGTAACAGTTCAGTCAGTGTCAGAGAGGAACGTCAGTCTAGAATTCTTCATAGACAGCCTGTGGTAGTTATAACTATGTGTAAGGTGTTGCTTGTACTTGTACAGTGAAACCTTGTTAATCCAGACAATAATGTTCCTTCTGTCCAGATAATCAGATTTCTGGTTTGATGAAGCGGGCTGCTGAGTAATGTCATTTTGTACACATTACCCACTCCCGTTGGGTTGCAGATTAACAGGTTCCGGACTATCAAGGTTTAACTGTTCTATGAAGAAATATGAATATTCAGAATGATATAAGTATGAATGTATCTGCTTGACACAATCAAGTGCATATACTGCTTTAAGATGTATGTATTGTACAAATGAACTTCTATATGAAAACGTAACTTGTGTTATGTCGGAGTGATATTGTGTGAAAGGGTAAAGGTGCCCGATTGTGATAATCTTGTACATATATACATATATACATATGCATTGTATCTGTAGCACCTGTATACATACACACCTTTCCTGGAATACATTGACAGGGCTTGTTTTCTGCTGCACATCGCAGGGACCAGTGCCCACGGAACACCCATTCAAATCTGATGTTTCACTTCGATACGATACCTCCCACCATCAGATCACCTCTGTGGTGTAGTGGACAGAGAGTTTGATAGACGCTTCGTGGTTCGATCCCCTGGCCGCGTCATACCAAAACACATTAAAAGATGGTACATGTTGTTTCCCTGCCTGGCGTTCCAAATAAAGGGAGTCAGGTTAATGTGTTTGGGTAGGGTTTCCATGTTAGACTGAGGCATGTTTTCTCAGGCAATCACAATGAAGCTGGTATTTGTCCAGACTAGTACAAAGAGATACACACACATGCATGTTGCTGTATAAGTGTAATAATCTAGATGCGACAATAAACCCCTCATCACCTCACCTCACCTCACCTCACCTCCGTAGAAGGTCACGTCATGTCAACCCTGGATGAACTTTGACCTGCCAGTCTAAATAAAGGTTGTGCAGGTTCTTGAGCACAATGCTGTTCTGAATGCTTTGCTTACTTAATTTAGAAGCCTACATGCTGATCGGCTCATTAGAAAATTCCCCTGCAATGACCTATGGAGGTGTTGTCAGATCTTCTCGCAGAGAGGTATCATATCGGTGTCAAATATCTGATTTTAGTGAGCTAGCTGGAAGATCATGACCTTTCATCCGACAAATCAGAGGATCAGAAAAGTGGCAGTTGGAATGTGTTTTCTAATCAAGCAACCTTCAGTTTTCACGTTTTTAATTGTGAATTTGTCAAAATAGGTTTCGAAGCTTGGTCGCCAGTTTGAAACCAGTGCGGTAATGTACGAGAAAGCTGCCTTCTGATTGGCTAATATCGACCTCTTGTCAATCATTCCATTGGTCAGTCAAAGTTCGCAAAAGGTAGTTCTGATGTGACCTGTAATGGGATGTCCTCATATTTCTGTTTAGCGGTAGCAAGAAATGAGATTCTAATGAGATTGATCATGACACAAGTGTGGTGTAGCGATTCCCCGAATTTTCGGTGCTTTGCAGTACTCTGAGCCGCGTTATATATAGGTGTCAGAGGATTTGAAACAAGTATACATCATGGTGACGTGTAAAGTCTTAAGTCACTGGTTTATTAATGGACTCAAATCGACTAAATGTTTTTATTGGGCTGCTATTCATTCCTTGATGATGGAACTGTTTTCTGTGTCACGTTTCCATGCATTGTGTTGTGTTTTGCTATTGTTGAGGGATGTATCGTATCGCCCTACCTCGAGGATGTGGTGTGGAGGGTGTTCCGTGTGACTCATATTTGCACGTTCAGCATAATTCTGGTTGCAATGAGATTGGTACATGTGTACATAGGACATAAAGTAAATCGAAGTTCATCTGATGTTCCCAACATGCATTTGTGTACTTAACATCATTAGTACTGTGCTTAACATCATTAGTACTGTGTTTAACAACATTACTACTGTGCTTAGCATCATTAGTACTGTGCTTAGGACCATTAGTACTGTGCTTAGGATCATTAGTACTGTGCTCAGGATCATAAGTACTGTGCTTAGCATCATTAGTACTGTGCTTAGCATCATTAGTATTGTGCTTAGCATCATTAGTACTGTGCTTAGCATCATTTGTACTGTGCTTAGCATCATTAGTACTGTGCTTAACATCATTAGTACTGTGCTTAGGATCATTAGTACTGTGCTTAACATCATTAGTGCTGTGCTTATCATCATTAGAACTGTGTATTGTACATTACTTCTGTGTTTACATATTTAGTACTGTGTGTACATCATCAGTACAAGGGTGACATCATTAGTGCTCAGTTGAAATAATTACCTTATCTGCCGTAATAAGTGCCGCAGACGCTTAAACATTGACAAAATTGTGTGGGAACAAATTTTTTTTATGATTTTTTTTTTGAAAGGTTACTCTACAATTATTCCTCTTCTACACTGCTTTTTTTATAAGAAAAATGTGTAATATACACAAGAAACTAATGGATTGTCATATTCCTACACAGTCTTACACAGTGGCACTTGTAAGAATACTTAGAGATTAGTTGAGAAGTATAAGGCACCTTTAGGAGCAGGGCGCTCAATACAGCGAATATGGTACTAATATTTTACTGTTAAGATCACTAGCATTGAAAGTACTGATGTTTACATATTTACCTGATGTTACTTAACATCATTACTGTGAACATCACATGCTCTTACATCTGTATACACTATCGGAATAATCGAGAATCTCCATGTAGATAGCGTAAGCCAGACAGTGTCACATGTACCAGCAGTGTAGCAGAGTATACCAACACCAATCTTCATACAGTGTTGTCATGATAGTGTAAGCCAGACAGTGTCACATGTACCAGCAGTGTAGCAGCGTATACCAACACCAATGTCCATACAGTGTTGTCATGATGATAGTGTAAGCCAGACAGTGTCACATATACCAGCAGTGTAGCAGAGTATACCAGCACCAATCTCCATACAGTGTTGTCATGATGATAGTGTAAGCCAGACAGTGTCACTTATACCAGCAGTGTAGCAGAGTATACCAGCACCAATCTCCATACAGTGTTGTCATGATGATAGTGTAAGCCAGACAGTGTCACGTGTACCAGCAGTGTAGCAGAGTATACCAACACAAATCTCCATACAGTATTAGTGAAAGAGTAGTAATGTCAGATGTACAAAGCAGTGTAGCAGAGCATAGATGTGTATATTCCTAGTACTGTTAGCATGGTGTGTAGAGGTGTGTCCATGGCTATTGTGTCATGATACTTTAACAAGATGGATACACTGATTTACCAGGCTTGTGTCATGATACATTAGCAAGACGGATACACTGATTTACCAGGCTTGTGTCATGATACATTAGCAAGACGGATACACTGATTTACCCGGCTTGTGTCATGATACATTAGCAAGACGGATACACTGATTTATCCGGCTTGTGTCATGATACATTTGCAAGACGGATACAGACTACACTAAACCCTCATGTAACTAGTAGTCCTAGCAGAGAAGATGCAGGTCCAATGTTGAATAGTGGAATATATAGAGGGAGATTACTTCATTGTTATTTTGGTTTTTGATGTGTGCAAAATAGTTTTTTTAATTTTATCTTAAGTTGGACAAATGGGTTGCCTTTATAAAATTACTTTCCTCAGGCAATTGTAAACTTTGCTATTATGATATTATTTTCTTCATTAGACACATAAACACGTGTTAACGAATGTGAATTGAAAAGTCATAGCCATTAGATTACTGTGTGGAATGGGCCCAGGCCTGTTCTAAGCACTGACTGGGGGCACGGGTAGCCCAGTTGTCTAAAGCGCTGCGATTCGCTGTGCAGAGTTGCGTCCCTTGGGCACGCCAGAAACCTTTGATTGTGGGTTTGAATCCCAGTTCGCCCTGATTATGTTTCTAGGTTTGTCACATTCATACCCATGCTCGTGGGTTTCACAGAAGTGGTAAACGTCTGAGACCTGCATCACTTCGGGCTTTCCTCCCACATTAAGCTGACACATTGTGATATAACTGGAATACTGTTAAAAGCGGCATTAAACCCAACTCACTCACAGCACTGAGATTATCGTAAGCCTGTGTCAAGGAATAGGAGAGATAACTGTCACAGTGCTGAGGTTGCTTGCTGGACGTTTTAATTGTTAAAGTGCTGCGATCATTTTGTGCACATAGGCCCTGTGTGATGTTGTACAAAGCGATCTTAGCGCTAAGATGATCGTAACTCCCATACCTTAACAAAGACTTACAACAGTAGTAGCGCAAAAGTTTTTTGGACGACAGCACCCAGATCAGTTTTATTGTTTTTGCCTTTTTCCTAAATGAATTTCTTTTAAGAAATCTGTAGTCCAAGTTAGCATTCGAGTTGCATCTTCTAGATGTCCAGTGCCAAGAGAGATTAGTTGCCATAGCACCCGGGGATACTTAGCATATATACTGTACATTTCACACGTCATAATACACATGTTGTGTCAGTTTCACAGTCCTCATATCATGTTGAACTATGCAGACCTACTGATTGTGTTGTATGTTTCCGGTCAATGTAAATAATGATGTGACGATGTACAGAGATTTAATTTGTTTCTTTCTGTCGACAGGTGAACATTTGACTGTCATTTGGGGAATTCTTTCTAGGGTCTGTTTACGACAAATTCAGGTTTCCATATATGCAATAATTACTCCAACTGTAATCATTTCAAGATGGGTTCTTTTTACCATGTAGTGGTATTTTATATGCCAAGAACTCCTGATTTGAAGTTTTTTACAATATAAGCCTTTTAAGAAAAGGCAATTTTCTTCTTTTTCATACAGATGACCCATTAATTTTTTTCAACTTCACAAATCCTATGTTAACTGGAAAGTTCATGACTGCCTTGGATGTGTGCTCGTTGTCTTCGTGACTTTTATTTTATTTTTTAAAGTTTTAAAATGTCTCCCTTATAAGCAGTTTTTTCAAAGAATATCCTGAATTCAAAATTTCAAGTTCTGTTCTAATTTATTGAATTGAACTTTAGGGAGACTTGACCATTATTTTTCTTTTGCTATATGTACTGTTGTTGGTGAAACATGTTTTAACAGAAAGAACAATTGGGTCGATCCTGTCGTGAAATATCATCTTTTTGTAAGTCTCTATAATTTTGTACCCTACCCAATGTGGTACTCATATATAGTATCAGTGATACAACCGTGATATCAGATCCATGAACAAGTGATATATATATACTGATTAATATGTAGCTGAGGAACCCTGCAGCTGTTCATCGTTTTACATCAGTGTTTCTGGATGTCATAACTGTGGGGTACGGATCATCCTAACCACAGGTCTGTTTTTATTGTTTGCGGGGGGCAGTCGGGTAGCCTAGTGGTTAAAGCGTTCACTCGTCACGCCAAAGACCCAGGTTCGATTCCCGACATGGGTACAATGTGTGAAGCCCATTTCTGGTGTCCCCCGCTGTGATGTTGCTGGAATATTGCTAAAAGCGGCGTAAAACCATACTCACTCACTTTTATTGTTTGGGAAGCATTTCTTAGAGGTTGGTGGATGACAAAGTAGACCCAGACAAATATTGATAACAACTTCTGGAATAAGGTACATGTACCTGAAATCCTTATTCAAAATTGACTTGCGATGAAAGAAAATATAAAGAAGACAAAACAAATAATTATGCATATGGATAACAACTTCTTTGTTATACTTTGATTGTGCCGTTTGGGTATAGATTTTTATTCCCAACCAAGACTGAATAATGAACATCCCACAGAATTAAACATGGTAGGTGAAGGATTAACAGGAACACCAGCTGTCATACGTGAGGGGGATTATCACGAATAGGGTGTCTAGTAACAGCAGAAGGATAATAATGTGAGCTACTGTTTTTCCAATCATCCCACCTAGTAGTTTAATCCGGTTTAATTGGCTTCCTGTTAATTGGCTTCCTGTTAATTGGCTTCCTCACCGTGAGTCCTCTGTCCATCAATTATTATCCTTCTGTTGTATAAGACAACCTACTCATGTCAATTATGTATGATAAATGTTTTTAAATAGGCATTTCGAAGTTGGAGTACTAAGTAAGGATAAGAATTTATGGATGAACAACTTCTTTATTACAATTAAGAGCAACGTTTCAGTGTAGGTTCTAACACCATTATCAAGCAAGTGAGTCGGGGCGGTTGGGTAGCCTAGTGGTTAAAGCATTCGCTCGTCAAGCCGAAGACCCGGGTTCGATTCCCGACATGGGTACAATGTGGGAAGCCCATTTGTGATGTCCCCTGCCGTGATATTGCTGGAATATTGCTAAAAGCGGCGTCAAACTATTCTCACTCACTCTTTTGTCAGTCTTGTTAGAATGGAATAGGAATCTATACTGAATCGGCATGGTTACAGTGTAATAAAGAAGTTGTTATCCATGATTATTTTTTTGGTCTACTTTATTTTTTTATTGAAGTTTGATTGAGGATTCCAAATAGGCAACAAAAACCTGTGCTGTACTTGTGGGGCCGCCATTGTGTTTAAAAAACTTGAGTGCTTTTGTTTTTGATCTGGACTCCCTATTCAAGACCACTGTTGACCTAACCCCTAGTTGTGATGTACAGAACAGTTGATTGTGAGCGTTAAATGGATCAGGGGCTTCTAAAATGTTAGTTTGTAGTCTGATAAAATATTTTGTACAAAATATATACTATTGACCTGAGAACTTTTAGTTCAATTGAATTAGAAATAGGTTTTGATGAATATAATACATGTACGCTATATATACAAAAGCATAATGTATATTTGGTAGTGAAATTGTTTGATAGAGTATACAGTGAAATAATTTAATTGTGGAATATTTGTAATTTTAATCAATTTGATGTTCAAGTTTGTTTAAGTGACATTAATGAAGGATTTTTCATAACTGGTTCAAAGTTGAAATGAACTTTGCATAATTTAAGGACATGTTGAATAGGGGTAGTGGTGTCAAAATTCCTTTACAGAAAGTACATATGTACTTCATGAAGATTCTTGACATGGGTAGGGCGGTCGGGTAGCCTAGTGGTTAAAGCGTTCGCTCGTCATGCCATAGACCCGGGTTCGATTCCCGACATGGGTACAATGTGTGAAGCCCATTTCTGGTTCCTGCCGTGATATTGCTGGAATATTGCTAAAAGCGGTGTAAAACCATACTCTCTCACTCACTTGACAAGGGTAAGATGATAAGGCTAGATTAAGTATGTGTTTTTGAAAGGACCACTGACCTATCTTATGCTTGTTCATTAACACTAAACAATGGTTGTACTAATGAACAAGCTAACTTATAGGAAAAATTACACTTAGATGCTCTTAGAACCATATGTGGCGCTGTCATCAGAAGATTTATAATGAAACAAATTGTAGGTCATTAAAAGACAGAAGATACAATTTATAACTGGTAATGTTTTACAAAATGAATAACCATTTATCCCCGGAATATCTTTCAAGGCTTATTCCTAATACAGTTCTGGAAAACACAAATTATTACTTAAGGGATAAAACTAATCGTTAAACAGTGAAGTGTAAAACAAAAGCTTATGCAGATTCATTTATACCAGCTACAACACAACTTTTGAATATGTTACCAGAAAACTTAACGGGGGCAGAGACCGTTACACAATTTAAGAATTTGCTTCACGTAAAGGGAGATAATGGTATACACTGGGATTTAAATTATGGAAGCAGATTATGCCAAATCATTCACAGTCGCCTCAGGCTTGGCTGCAGCAATCTTAACGCAGATCAGTATAATAAACATATCTTTGATACAAAAACTTGTTCCTGTTGATATCATACCGAAGATGCTCTACATTTCTTTTTCTGTGTACAAATTACTATGCTCTTCGAAATGAAATGTATTTTATCAACATGGTTATTCTTTACAAACAGTGCTATGTGGAAATTCAGATTTGAGTAAGGAAGAGCAAATGCTAATATTAGATTCTATTCAACACTTCATATTAAAAACTGGCAGATTCTCAGTTAAATGATTGTTTAAAATAAACTGCAAATAGATGTATTATATATACACATCTAGCTTGGCATGTACAATGTATTTGTTACATCTAACCTTCATTGATGTATTCATTGTAATATGTCCTATGTGTAATGGAACGGTATTAACATGAGCGCTTCGCTTGTTTACCAATCCATTTTCACACTTTTGTGAAAATAAATATTTTTAAACCAAAATGGTTAAACATACTTGCTATATATAACAGTTTAAATTGAATCCAGATTTAAATATTTACAGGCTGCCATCATATGGCTGGAATATTTCTGAGTGCTGCGTTAAACAACAAACTACTCTTGCATGTTACTGACTTTTGCAATTATATCAAATGTAAATGTAAAGAGAGTATATTATTCTGATTGATTGTCTCAGTTTTGCTGTAGCGACTATGCTTGTCGTGAGAGGCGACTAGCGGGATCAGATGGTCAGGCTCGCTGACTTGGTTGATGCATGTCATTTTTTCGCAATTGCGAGCATCGATGGTCATGATGTCAATCACTGGATTGTCTGGTCCAGACTTGATTATTTACAGACGGCTATCATATAGCTGGAATATTGCTGAGTGCGGCGTCAAACAAACAAACAGTTCTGCTGTATGTACACAGATATTGATTATGGCTTTACAACTGCTTTATGTTATTATTATGATTTTATTATGCCTCCATGCATTGTTATATTTTACAAGCAGCTTTACCTGCACTTCACCAGTTTAACAACGGTGGATGTGGTATGACAACAGCCCTTCTTGGCCTGCTAGAAATGGCATATTTGAATTTACAAGTAATGTGAAATATTAGGTAATTGGACATCATTATTTATATTACTGACATCTCTCCATTTTTATATCCAATGCAAGTTTTTGATGAACAGAAGTAAATCCAAAGCAAGCAGACAAGGCAAAGGTTTCCTTGTCATCTCATTTCACACCTTATATTTTCAATGTCTGACCCTACACTACAATGACTGATATTCAGATTTGGAAACATCTGTAAGTATCCTTTTTTACCGATTTGAGTATTATGTCTAAATTATGGCCAGAATATGGTCATGTCAGAAGAACAAAGACCAATTCTAATTCATGTGAATTCATCTGAATACATTTATGACCGATTCCTGAAAGATTTCCTGAAGATTTCTTATTAACTTATTTCTTCAATTATGCAATTCTTTTTGGCCCAAAATTGTTATCATGCCACATCCTTTCTAGCACTGATGCAGCACTTATAAACAAAGTCAGTTTGTAGCAGCCATTTTGCCCTGCAAGATTTTGACCAAATATGTGTACATGACTGATGCATGGTAGGCCAAGCATAGTTCCTACTTTGTAGATGGATGGATGGAACAGTTCCAAACATGCGCTGTGCAGAGTTATGTCCCTTAGCTGCAACAGGAACGGATGATCGTGGGTTTGAATCCCATTCACCCTGAGTATGTTTCTATTTATATTACCCGTGGGTTTCACCAAAGTGGTAAAAGTGCATGACTTTGGGATTACCTCTCACATCAATCTGACACACAGTGATATAACTGGAATACTGTTCAAAGCAGGTAAAACCAAACTCACTCACTTGAAGTCAGTGACCAAGATATTCCCAGGTGATTGTTAAACAGAAATTTATCGCATGGAATCTTGGAGCCTCGAAAATGTGTTTAGGTATTTTTGTTTTTGAAGAGAGGATGTGCAGAGTGAAAATGGGTCCATATTTGTCTCATTTGTGTATGTTATTCATCACATGCTTTCATATTTCAGTTTCTGATATCCCACAATGAATAATGCTATGTGTATATAGATGTGTTTTCACCAATATCATCTGCTGTGATAAACAATTATTCACGTGACTTTGTCTTTTTTTATATGTTGAGTCCCTTGTATGGACCAACTTCTACTGTAAGTATCAGTGTGGGGTGGGGTGGGGTGGGGGTGGGGGGCAGTAATCTTAGTCTCCACTTCCACATCATGGCTGGTTCTAGGGTACAATGTCTGAAGCCAGACAGGGTAACAACAAGTACCATTTTTTAACGTCTTTTGGTATGACGCGGCATGGGATCGAACCTGAGCTTCCGCTCTCCGGCGACGCTCTAACATGAGACCAGAGGCGATCACCAGAGTTTGAGCTTTCTAAAGCAACATTAACTGCACACATCTGCAGAATCATCATTTAAAAACAAGAATGTTGTAATCGTGTATTTATTATATATTTTGGAATCCGTCGCTGAATTCCAAACCTTTACGAATATAAATACCTAGTACAAATATACAGAACCTGACATAATACATGAAACGTGTAATATATTCACAACAAACAACATGCATTTGCCATTGGCAGAAGGTATCGGTCATTCATATATCTCGCGTTCTCAGAAAACCACAAAATAACCCATCCATTCTGGCAAGAACATAGGGAGAGTTGGCCAAGTCACAAGATTCTGGTCTCATGCATGTACAACCGAAACAAACGTGGACAACAACGCAGTATTTCTAATACAGATTCATCAAGCAGGAATAACCACCAACAATATTCTGTGGGTGAGGTGAGGTGAGGTGAAATGGGGCTTAACGCGCGTCCAAGATTATTGCACTTATATAGCGAGGTCACAACGTGTCGGTCACAATGTCTATGCCCTTCGGGTTCTTTAGAAAACATACGTTCAGTGGTCGTCAATACGTCGCGTGTCTGTTTTCTCCATCACCCGTGAATACACAGTCGCTATGTGGTGTATTGATGCATGTCAGTTTAGTCATTAAATGACGCCAGGAGAAAAGGAACATTATGGGTGCTTGGATCAATTGCACTGTGATGTAATAAGACCTTTGTCGTTAATTTACTTCCGTAAAAATCGCCATGTATGATTTGATTGTTTGGTTGTGTTTGTTGTTTAACGCCGCACTCGTCTGAAAATAATGGAGTCTGGACCAGACAAACCAGTGATTGACATCATGAGCATCGATCTACGCAATTGGGATACGATGACATGCATCAGCGAGCCTGACCACCCGATCCCGTTAGTCGCCTCTTTCGACAAGCATAGTCGCTTTTTACGTTGGTTGGTGTATTGTTTAACGCCGCATTCAGCAATATTCCAGCTATATGACGGCGGTCTGTAAATAATGGAGTCTGGACCAGACAAACCAGTGATTAATATCATGAGCATCGATCCACACAATTGGGATCGATGACATGCATCAACCAAGTCAGCGAGGCCTTTTACAGCAAGCATGGGTTGCTGAAGACCTATTCTCTACCCGATCTCCATGGGTCCGCCATGTTTGAAAACTATACAAAACAATCTTTTATTTCTCTTTTTAGTTCGCAATGTAATAAAAACATTATTTCAAAACATTTCAGCATACATGTCTACTTTCGATTTATCAGTCACAATATCAAAAGTATTACGACTGTTATTTCATGACTGAAAATGAGATTTACAGAAAATTAGTCCAAATGTTTGATATCATGTATCTCGGCAATACATATGAATTTTTGCTGTGAATTGCATTTTTATGTTCCTAAAATACTGTAGTTTTAAAATGTATAAGTCGAAATGTGATTTTGCACCCATAAGGTCCCATGTCTTGGTGGGTCACATTTAATGAAATGAGGCCGCTCATTACTCACAGAAGTCAAATTAGCTCTACTACGTTGTCTGACATTGAAGCGATGTGTAGAGTAGAGGCCGCAATGTTATGATACACTTTGCACAAGAAACACTGCCGATGTACTCGGCAATCCACCCCTATTGTCTTCTGTGAAGGGAGGATCCACACTCATTGGGGGGACCTACGCACTATTTTAACAACATCCATGATGTCGAGTGACAGTGTATTGAATGTAAATCTGAGAAATGTTAGCATTTGCGGGAAGGAATTATTTTTAAAAATCCAGTCCCAGAATCCTCCGAGAATATCAAATGTTCGGTTATAAAAGGTAAGATATCACTGAGTCCCTTCGTGTCAGCCCATTCGTCACCACTCGCCCCTTTCCGTAACCTGTCGGCTTGTCCCGGAATAACACGAGTTGGTCACGAATGGTGCAGCCGTCAAATTTCCAATAATTGAAACGAAGAAACAACCCATGTAATTATTTCAAACAGTTGTTAACCGCGGGAATGTTCTTTTAAAATCCTTTTCATCTGGAGGCACCATGAGCGGCGTAAAACTATACATACTCAAACAACCTCAAGTCCAGTGTTTTATGACTGGAATGCCAGACACAAGGCAGAATGCGAGGTTAGTGTTTCAAGAGCCTATTTCAATTTTGTCGTCATCAAGTCCTGACACAAATAATTTCAAGAGATCTACGCAACAACTGTGCAGCCATGTGCTGAAATACTATTACATTTACACCTCGTTAGACTGGACCCCGATAATCCGGAACACTGGATTGTCTGGTTCATCGATCACTTGATTGTCTGGTTTGTTTACAGGCTCGCGTCGCATGGCTGGAGTACTGTTGTTCGGCGTCAGGCAATAAATACTTTTTTATACAAATTGTACGAACGGCGGTGTTACCTGTAGGGCAGGACATGCTTACCCTTTTGGCGAACACCTGGTGTCATCACTGATTTTCAGTGGCCCATTCATATAGTTTCCACAGCTCTTTTGACCTTTACGCCAAGTGGAATCTGTTTCGGTAAAAAATCAAGGCCGGTTATTCTCTTACACAGTTTATATTTACGGATGATCTTGTTGATTAGTGATTCCGGAACTTTGTTTTTCCGGACGATTTCAGTGAGTACGGTCCCGTCCTGATTAATGAGGTTTCACTGTATTGGGTCAAAGCTATTTCACCAGACATCTACACTGTATTTTGCCGTTAATCGTGTCATAAAGAAAATATACCAGTTGTAAATTGTTTCAATTTCTTCACAATTTGTTATGTTTAGTGGGCCTAGTCATACCCCGTCCTCTGTAAAACCAGAGACCATATACCGGTGTATGGTATCTGGTATAACAGGGGGCAAGGGTGGCTCAGTCGTCTAAGGCGCCGTGATTCGCTGTGCAGAGTTGCGTCCCTTGATACGCCAGAAACCTATGATTGTGGGTTCGAATCCCGGTTCGCCCCGATTATGTTTCTAGGTTTGTCAGCACCATACCTGTGCTCGTGGGTTTCACCGAAGTGGTAAACGTCTGAGACCTGCATGACTTGGGGCTTTCCTCCCACATTAAGCTGACACGCCGTGATATCACTGGAATAATGTTAAAAGCGGCGTTAAACCCAACTCACTCACTCACTCTGGTAAAACATATACACTGCTGGCATAGCGGACTCTGATGATAGCCAGCTGTGGAACTGCGCCATCAGATAGCGTGTACGGCCTGTGACCATTGTCCCTGACAAACAGCTCAACTACCTATAACCGTATCAAGCTATCAGTGGAGGAGTATACCCGCGAACAGCTGTCGGAATGTATCCGCGTTCAAAGTATAACAATGCATGTGAGCGTAGTGTATGCTTCTTAAGAGATCTATATGGTTGTTAGTAACGGATATCGGACCCGGGTGGGAAACATCCCTCCGGTCCCCTCTCCGCGGCTGTGTTTTCACGATTCACTCAAGCGACAATTGTGACAGGCGGGGTGACCGAGGATGTCAGAACGTCAGAGTGGATAATTTGATGATGTATTGTCTCAACATAAGATGGCACCAATATGTGTACGGTCTAGACAGGACGAGACTAGCACTATCTGTCATCTTTACGTCTAGACAGACCCCGTGAACAGTCCTCATCGTGTGGTCTAGACTCGCGCTTTTCTTAAATGTCAACATTCCTGCCGTCTAGACACCAGCTGTTCTCAAAGTGCTATTTTCAACTGTCAGTACATGTCCTCAAGACACCAGGTATTCTCAACTGTCAATACCTGAGGGCAGCTCAACTGTCCACAGCTGCAGTCTAGACATGACACTTTAACTGTCAGGCACTGTTCTCAACCGCCTACAGCTGCGGTCTAGACAAGGTACCTTAATTATCCACACACGGTCTAGACACGCATTATTCACAACACCTGCGGTCTAGACAAGGTACCTTAACTGCCAGGCACTGTTCTCAGCTATCCACAGCTGCGGTCTAGACAAGGTACCTTAACTATCCACACACGGTCTAGACACGCATTATTCTCAACACCCGCGGTCTAGACAAGGTACCTTAACTGTCAGGCACTGTTCTCAGCTATCCACAGCTGCGGTCTAGACATGCATTATTCGCAACACCTGCAGTCTAGACACGCACTGTTCTCAACACCCGCGGTCTAGCAACGCACTATGCTCAACACCTGCGGTCTAGACAGGCACTATTCTCAACACCTGCGGTCTAGACAAAGCGCCTGAACTGTCCACAACTGCGGTCTTCACACGCAACCTCAACTGTCCACGCACTGTTCTCAACTGCCCACACCTGCGGTCTGGACACGCCACTGCGTCTGTCCACGCACTATCTGAACGGCGCCGCTGTGAGGTACGTCTTGCCGAAGCTGGAGAAGCCTGTCCCGGTGGAGTACATGTCGTCCTGGTAGACCACGTTCTCCTGTCTGCTGTACTGTCCCCCTGTTGGGGCGATCT
This sequence comes from Haliotis cracherodii, assembly GCF_022045235.1. Taxonomy (NCBI): domain Eukaryota; kingdom Metazoa; phylum Mollusca; class Gastropoda; order Lepetellida; family Haliotidae; genus Haliotis; species Haliotis cracherodii. The sequence goes on from NW_027266270.1 coordinate 7,372,146, forward strand.
CCATGAAGTTGCCGCCATAAGACCCCACCGGCAATGAAGACCCTACTGGAAATACAGAGTAATAGTTAATAATTATATGTTCAGCTGATCTATTCATTGAAACAACCAATTCTGTAACAGGTGGCGTGTTAGCATTCAATCAAGCATTTGATAATTAAATGGTTACTCGGCATGTAAATTACTTATCAAGATGGTATGGTGACAGATAGATATGGATGAAATACTGAAACACAGAAATCAGAGCAGTATGTAACAAATCAATATTCATTGTTGTTGTCTCCAATGGGCGCGGTAGCCTAGTGGTTAAAGCGTTCGTTCGTCACGCCCGGGTATAATTTCATACATGGGTACAATGCGTGGAGCCCATTTGTGTGTCCCCAGGCATAAGAGTGATGAATATTTAGCTACCTCAAAACAGAGATCTCAGGACATCCCATTACCGGTCACGTCAGAACTACCTTTCGCGATCTTTGAAGACCACTGAAATGGCTCGACAATAGCCAACCAGAAAGCAGCTATCTCAAGCTATACGGCACTAGTTTCAAACTGACGACTTCTAGACTACGCTTTGAATATATTTTGAAATTATATTATAAACTTCTCGATACCAAATTTGAAAACGGAACAAAAGAACATTCTGATGATTGTCTAATAGAGGGCCTAGAATGTATGGCAGATCTTCCCACGGGTTATTCAAAGTCCAAATGTTTATCCCATTGAAGCAGAGATAGACGACGATTTTGACGGAGTCAGTCGTAAAGCCCGTAACTGTCGTTCGGAATATCCCGTGTTAACAATTCGAGGCTGGATGGTCAGAAAACACATTCCAACAGTCACTTTCCTGATCTGATAAGCGACGCTCTGATTGGTCGGATGAAAGGTCGTTCTGACATGACCTGTAATGAGAGGCTATCAGATCTCTGTTTGAACCAAGATTTGATTTTGATGAGATTGATTTCTAAAGCGGGGTAAAACCCAACTCACTCCAATTGTACATAAAAAAACTGGAATTAAACAATTATATTCTCTGTTCAGCTACGAATTCATGGAGTTGAATGAGTGTTTCATTTTATTGACACATTTCAGAGATCAAACAGGTTGATCAAACAGATGTTGCCCGCATTATTGCATGCTATTAATTTCCTACAGATGGTACCCACACAAGTCCTATTCGATGATCCAATGTACTGTGACAAATATCTTACAATGATAATGTCTCTAGCTCATAGGCTTTACCTGACTGGACGGCTGGCTATCTTTCGCGTCGCCTATTCGAGGGCCGGGGGGTGGGGAGGTCACAAAACGAAACTATGGTGGAGGTGTTTCATAATATAATGAAGCTATGATACTCTGGGTAATAGGGGATGGATAAAGATCAGAATTGTGTTTTATCATTGACACATTGATGTCTTATATTTTGTGTTTTGACTGCTTAATGATTGCAAAATGTGTTATTATTTCAATTCCCCAACCCCTCCTCGATATATTCTGATGTTAGAATTTTCGGCCGTTATACATACTTGAATTTCCCCATTGTTTAACGCCCGATTTTAACTAGGAATTTGACAGGAAAATAAATATCAATCAGGCATTTCTAATCAAATGGAATTCTAAATTTTAAATACATTATGAGCAATTTGTCATATGATTTAACACTTTAAACGAAATAATAAAGAATATCAGTCATTCTTTTCTGGAATTAATTCGGCAAATTAGTTAGTGGGTTGGATAGGCTTACCAGCTTTGATCATTATCTCAGTTACATCACGGTGTGATACCCGACGTGGTGCAAGTCTCACATGTTTACCTCTTTTGTGAAACCCACGAGCACAGTCATTCGTGACCAACTCGTGTTATTCCGGGACAAGCCGAATAGCGACTCGTGCCCCTTTCATGGCCATTTTTGCGACCGGGTTCCGTCTTAGCGCAAACGGGCATACCTAAAACAATTGTCAGTTCCTTGCGAAATGATTCACATATATTTCCCCATGTATTACGTATATTTCAGATGCAATTTAAAGCACATCGAGACGTTCGGAATTATATAGTATGATCGTGTCTTGGGTATATTTTTAGATGCAAAACATACGTAAAATCAAAAATTATTTCTGAGGGATTCTTTGACGAAGAACTTGAAATCATACGCGCAGTCTGATTGGTTTTTCGTTTTTTTGCACATAACATTCATCGATAGGGGGACGGAAAGCGGCGAGTGGTGGGAGCGAATGGAGCACGGTGTGGCTCAGACAAACGAATTCAAACCCATTCGTCACCACTCGCCCCTTTCCGGAACATTCGGCATGTCCCGGAATAACACGAGTTGGTCACGAATGATTCGAACCACGAAGGTACGCAACTCCGCACACCGAATTGCGGCGCCCTGACCACAGATACATCATGTGGGGTTGGTTATATACGAACCTTGAAAGTTGTCTTGAGGTCTGGAATAGTATCCTCTCGCTGAGTCAAACGCCGACCTGTTGAACGACTCCTGGTAGACGCTCCCTCGTATCAAAGACCCTTTCTTGTAGCTGTCGTAGGTTGGCGCTATGTTGTTATAGTTGTACTGGCTGTAGGGGTCGGTGGTGAAGGCCGGATGTGTTCGGCTTTCTGACCAATAGGAACCCGGACTGTGAGCCAAACCGGATGCGATTGGCACAGAGGGAAATGTCTGAGCATGCGCATGAGAGTCTGGGTAGGTCTGGACCCGTGTTGACGTAAATGCATTGTTATGTGTTACGTAGTCACTGTAAGAGTTAAGACCAAACTGAGGCAGGTAGGAGGGGCGGTCGTACGACGTTCCGTTAAATGACGAATAGTGCTTTATGGGAGATAGAGGTAATGAAGCGTGGTTGAAATTCCCGCGCGTGGCATCTTCGTGTAAGGTGAAGGACGTCTCCCTGGCAACGGCTGAAGGCGTAGGTCTAGAAAATGCCGTGCCATTCAAGGGCTCGTAGCTACCGATGTGGGGATGTGATGGGCGGTTTTCGTCTGTGATTGGGTTGGTATCATGCTCATCTGTATCGAAAGGTTATAGTACGTTATGCTTTATGTAATCATTGACAACAACAACAATAATAATAATAGCAATAACAACAACAATAATAATAATAAAGCTACAAAAGCCTTTCCATATCCAATAGAAATCACAACGACTAATCCACCACCGGTAATTAGGCTGTAGCAAAGTCAAAGTCAATGTCAATATATACAATTTAACTTGGATGACTTGACAGTTCCACTGAGATTGGAATTCTAAATGATGACAATGCAGTATAGCAGTGTGGAAGACCAGATACTTTGTCATCATTTAGCAAACCGCAAATTTGAAACTTAAAACTTTATTTTTTCTCCGATAAAACAATGAAACATTTCGTTTGACTTTTACAAACACTTGAATTCCTTTTCAAATAAATCATCACTGCCTGTGTATATTATTAGCTTACCGCTGTTGCTGTCGTAGTGATCCTCGGTGTGTTTCCTTTTCCGGTTTTTGGGAGAATTCTGGGATTTGTTTGACGATGTTCTCACTTTGGCGTGCATCTTTATCTCTTCTGAGGAAAAAACAGAAGCATAGCCTTAAAGTGCAGTCAGTTTGGTATCTTAAATTATCTAAAATATTGCAAATAACTAATAAGTCTATATTTCGATTATGGCTCAACAGCAGAGGTAAGTCAAACGTACGTTAAAAAAATACCCGTTAGTGTTGGAAAATGAGCCAAATAAAGCAGTACGATCCACGTCCTCGGGGTGCCATGTCAAGGGCGGATCCAGCATTGTGAAACGAGACCCTCTGAATCCGCCCATGCATGTGTCAGTGGTTAATGCGGTCTTACTGTAGCAGGTAACCAGCGGGAAGATACGTTACGAGGGAGCGTTTGAAAACTGTTCCATTCATTTCATGGCGTGTCAGCTTTATGTTGGATGAAAGCCCAAAATGAAACCACGAAAACTGGTATGGTTTTGATAAACCAAGAATCATAATCAGGACTAAACAAGATTCTGAGCCTGGATCATATATTTCGCAATTTGCAGCTTGTCAGACAACTGGAGCATCAGTGTCTCCCAAATACCCTTTGTTTGTGTGTTGTTTAACGCCTCTCTCGGGAATATTCCAGCTATGTGAAGGCGGTTTGTAAATAATCGAGTCTGCACCAAACAGTCTAGTGATTGACTGCATGAGCATCAATCTACGCAATTGGTATTCGATGACATGCATCAACCAAGTCAGCAAGCCCAACCATCCGATCCTCTTAGTCGCCTCTTACGGCAAGCATGGGTTGCCGAAGACGTATTCACGGTCAAATCCGTTATGTATTAAATCACAGTTCAAACATCCTATGCTAATTTTATTATTTTGTTTAAAAAACAAAAACAAAACATACCTGCATTCTTCATATGTTTCTGCACACTTTTTTGTAACTGCGTCTCGCGTGACATCTCGTTCTGCGTCTCCATGACGAGAAATACATACTCGTCTAGCATCATGTGAATGAGGTGAAACGATCCTGGAAAGGTCAAGGTCATTTATCAAGGCAGCAAGACATACGTACAACGTCAAATCTCATTAAAATCAGTTCTCGCTACCGCTGAACAAAGATCAGAGGGCATCCCATTACGGGTCACGCCAGACCGATCTTTCGCGAACTTTGACTGACCAATGGAATGACGGACATTAGCCAATCAGAAGACAGCTTTCTCGTGCTTTACGGCACTAGTTTCAAAATTGCGACTACGCTTGGAAACCTATTTTTAAAATTAAAAATTTCCAAATTGAACAGAGGAACATTCCGAAATGGGTAGTAGATGACCTAGATTGCATGGATTCAGTCGTAAAGGCCGTAACTGTCGTTCGGAATACCCCGTGTTAATTGTCACGAGGTTGCATGATTACAAAACACATTCCGAGTGTCACTTTCATGATCTGGTTAGCGACGCCTAGATCCGAATTAAATGAAATTGGTACTTTGTCGTGAATTATGTACGTTAAATAGCCCTGTGCATCATTACCTTTTGGGGAAGCTTTTAGCAAGAAATATGTTGCGATTATGTACACCTACCAAAACTGGAAGCACTATTCAAGGTGAGATCTCTCATCACAAGAGAACCAATCAGCGCCCAGTTCAGCAGGAACTCGGAGCTGACCAATTCCAAAGCACACTTCTTCTCTCGACACGGCTGTAACAAAACAATGCAAGTCAAAACAAGTCAAGTAAATGTGCATATGCCAAAATAACAACACATCATGCTCAAACCGCTACATTATAACTGCGATCAGTGTGCACATGATTTTAATTCTTAGCTCCCTGTGGAGTATAAAATCCAACGTGCCCGTGAGGCGCTAGAATGTTGACAGTCACATTACATCTCATTCTATCGGACACCTTTTCACTGCGGAGTGAACAGATGCATATATCAATCAAAGTCACTTAATTCCCTAGGGAGACACCATATGTGATACACGTGCTTTGACCGGCACATGTATATATTTGAGCAGCCCGTGTAAGCTTTGACGAACACGTATATGCCTTTGACCAGCAGACCTCCTCTCGGACCAGATGACCATCTTCCCGAGGCAAGGAATTTAACCGACTGTAAAAGTCAAGTTTCCACCCTTGCCGAACAAGGCAGAAATTTCTGGGTTCGATCGGAGCGCCACCGGTGGCTGTTACGAGTTATGTCCCTTCTATGTCCCTCCTATTTACCAATCAGATTCCATCTCTCACATCACTTGCATATGCTTCGAACAAAATGGCGTCGACCAGTCTAGGCGATCTGATCGATAATCAAGATCTATGTTGTAATAAAACGAATCTTTTCCTTTTCCGGTGGCTATTACTAGTTATGTACCTTCTATATCCCTTCTATTGACCAATCAGATTCCACCTCTCATATCACTTGCATTTGCTTTAAACAAAATGGCGGCTCCCAGTTAAGACGATCCGATCGACAAAAAATCAAACAAAGTTATTCTGATCAACATACTCAAACGATATTCATGTCGCCGGACCGAATGCCACGTTTAACAAATTTGGAACTGTGGAATATAATGACATTTGTCTAGACAACTGAACAAAGTGCAAATACCCAGCAGATTTCCCTGTCACTATACGGTTAACGAGATTCTCTATTGATTGGTAGTGTAAGAACAGAAAGTATATTTGCAGTTATTGCACAATATTGAGAAGAGGTCCCCGACCTGAAGAACACATTTGTCAATTATATTGTCCATCCATTCCGTGTAAGCTTCTATTGGTGCTTGCTTGCCCAGAAGGTTTTGAAACTCGTCGAAATCTGAAACAGATGTAGATCTGATAAAAAAGACGATTTCATGTGGAGGTGAGGTGAGGTGAGGTGAGGTGAGGTGAGGTGAAATGGGGTTTAACGTCGCATTCAAGATTATTGCACTATAAAGCTATCCGCATGTACGTGTGTGTGTGGCTGCTTGGTCCGAATCTATGCCGCTTTCTGTCTACTAGGCCAGAGAGGCGGTCATTTCAAGTCAATAGAACACTTACTTATTGTCATTACAGATCCTGATTGAACAGGACTTGGCACATCGTACGTACTTTCTAAGATAGCATCCCTGTGCGCAAGGGCTCTCTCGGGGTCGTGGTAGCCAACCTGACAGCATAGTTCATCAATGTCAAGGTCAGCGAGGTCTTCCTGCATCACACAAACACAGTCGTGGTTCACCAGCACCGACCTTGCTGTCTGAAAGTACAGAGTGATTGAGTGAGTCTGTTAGTGACGTGTGAGTTTCGATCAACGCCGTGTTGAACAGCACTTCAGTTATATTACAGCATGTCAGCTTAATGTGGGAGGAAAGCGCGAAGTGAGGTAGGCGTAGACGACGACTTTGGTGAAACCCACGAGTACCCAATAGTCTAAGACATAGGAAATCGTTGGGGCGAGTGGTGTGCCTAGACGTGCCAGGAACCTTTGAGACCAGTGAAGATCCGCGTTAGAATAGGTATTCAGCAACCCATGCTTGTCGTGAGAGGCGACCAACGGGATCGGGTGGTCAGGCTCGTTGACTTGGTTGAAGCATGTCATTGTACCCCGATGGCGTAGATCGATGCTCTTCGTGTCAATCACTTGATTGTCTGGTCAAGACTCGATTATTTACAGACCGTCGTCATATTAGGATACGATGACATTCACAAAGCGAGCCTGACCACCCGATCTCGTTAATGGCCTCTTACGACAAGCGTGGGTTGCTGACGACCTATTCTCTACCCAGATCGTCAAGGGAATATAAATACGTAGCTCCTCTCTGCCCTTATATATACGAGTTGAACATCGGGAGAGAACCCCGCCTGAAGTTATAGATATTTGCGAAAGGATTTCCGGGGACGAAAACGCAAATATACCACTACTGTTCAAAGCGGCTTTAAACCAAACCTATTCACAGGTAAATCGCTCGATGAAAAACATATGACCACACGTTCACCGTGAAGTGTCGGGGAATGAATGTTTTAATCTGAGGGAGATTTGTTATCTGGACGAAATAGTTTCTTGTTCCAACATTGTTGTGCTATGGTAAAAAAATACTATTGTGAGATTTCACTAAACTACTACAGCATGTATAACGCCTACATATTCTTCTGATGTTCTGATCTGCAATCATTGGTGACACATCAACAGAAGACACACCCAAGGCGAGCTTCGATTTCCGCACAATTGAAAGTTATATACATGACGTTGGTGATATTAAACACTATTATCCCCAAGCAAGATATCTATTTAACCGTCAGCGTATTGATCAGGAGTCAGAGGCCATGGCCTGGGTTTACCTGAGCAAGGTGAACAAACGAGACTTGTCTCCGGACGCTCAACACAAAGCCACGTGCCACTGAAACAAGAGAAGTCGGTGTTAGTGTTGAGGGGACAATGCCGATGTTCGTGGGCAGAGAAGAATGGCCAAACACGGCACAGCGGTGGGATAATCCATCGGATTAATGGATTGAACGTGAGATGATGGAACACTGACATGGATCAGAAAATTGACAGGTCAGGCGCCATGACTTCTTGGCACCAAGATCTGAGTCACGTGTGTGGCTGTTGACTGGGCAAGGGTTTGGCCAGGATCTGTGTTAGGATCTGTATGATGTGGAACTTGGCGTAAGGGTATGTGCCCCTGGATGTTTGGCTGGGTAGAGATCTGGGCAGGGTATGTGTGGTCTGTGTCATTGTGTGATGTGGAACTTGGCGTAAGGGTATGTGTCATGGAACTTGACATAAGGGTATGTGCCCCTGGATGTTTGGCTGGGTAGAGATCTGGGCAGGGTATGTGTGGTCTGTGTCATTGTGTGATGTGGAACTTGGCGTAAGGGTATGTGTCATGGAACTTGACATAAGGGTATGTGCCCCTGGATGTTTGGCTGGGTAGAGATCTAGGCAGGGTATGTGTGGTCTGTGTCATTGTGTGATGTGGAACTTGACATAAGGGTATGTGTCCCTGGATGTTTGGCTGGGTAGAGATCTAGGCAGGGTATGTGTGGTCTGTGTCATTTCATGATGTGGAACTTGGCATAAGGGTATGTGTCCCTGAATGTTCAGCTGGGTAGAGATCTAGGCAGGGTATGTGTGGTCTGTGTCATTGTGTGATGTGGAACTTGGCATTAGGGTATGTGACCCTGGATAGAGATCTAGGCAGGGTATGTGTGGTCTGTGTCATGGTATGATGTGGAACTTGGCGTAAGGGTATGTGACCCTGGATAGAGATCTAGGCAGGGTATGTGTGGTCTGTGTCATGGTATGATGTGGAACTTGGCATAAGGTGGAGAGGGTATGTGTCCCTGGATAGAGATCTACCAATGTTGTGTACTTCACTTGACAGAGGGTTGGAGAGGGTTTATCATCGTTTTGATACTTGACTGGGCAGGATCTGTTTTTGGTGTCATCTGTGATAGGACAGTGACTGGACAGGGTCAACCATTGATGTAATGTTGGACTGGACAGGCAGTTGGGCGATTAGGTGCCTCACTCCGAGAGTGTGGGTTCGAATCCCACAAATGCACTAGAATTTTTACTTAGAAAGTGTTATCCCAAATATAACATATGTTACATTTAAATGGCATTGCGTATTCACTATACCTTCTTGTTTTCTGTCCTGGATGTCCTTTGGGGCATTCTCCAATGACGATTCCAACCAAACAGGGAGACGTTTCACGAACACTTTGATTTCTGATCCTAGACTGCCGAAAGGATCAGATACAATGATAATGTGGCATTGTGGTTATGCAAATGTAACATTGGAGTAGCATGTATGGAGGCACAATTGCAAAATGGAATTACGTGTAATTATAACAAAAGCGATTCTTATACAGTAAACTACAGTTAAAACGAACTCAAAGGGACTACTAATGTTAGTTCGTTATAACCGTAATTCGTTATAAGTATATATACAGCATAACCACAGCAAATTGTCGGGACCAAAAAAGTTTGTTATATCCGTCATTTCGTTATAAGCGTGTTCGTTATAACCGTAGTTTACTGTATTTGTAAATTCGTGATATGCAATAAGCTAAGAATAAAATCCGAATTTAGTTAATCCTCATTCTTTCTAATAAGAAAAATACAAACGATACTGGCAAATCAATATATGGATATGCCGTGAATGCATGATATTTAGAGATATAAGTATATGCATTTTAATCTTGTAACAAATATCACTAAATGTAAAAGTAATCGTAACATAGGAATAACCATATTTGGAATCATTAAGAAGAACATATAGCGGAGAGGCAAACCTAACAGGTCGTGTGTGCCTAGTTATTATACACAGCTTTTAGCGTAATATTTGGTGTCATCTGTAGAGCATAGGTATCAAAAGGAACAGAAATTGTCTGCACCAAAAAATGTTTAAAAAAATTATATTTTGGCTCAAAGTTCTAATTTAAAAATTATCTTGTTTTGCAGCTGTAACTGAACAAATATCCAGTCTCATACAACACCTTGAAGTGTGACCACGCTCTCCGAATAGCGTCCTTCGAGAACAAACCTTCACAGCTTGTCTTTGGGACTAATTACTACAAAATTTTGCGTCGGCAGGATACATGGCGGTAGTTAGGCCTGATACAGATCGAACAAGGGGTAGTAATACTTCTCACGTTCTCGCGTTGTCCCGAAGCAAGGCGAGAAGATGCTTGCCCTCCCCTTGTATCACCCGTTGCCTTACAAAGCCGTGGCCCCACATGGGGCAGGACGGGAGATATTGGCTTGTTTGTATCACTGTGTGGCGTTTATCTAGTGGCGGTTCCTTTGATGTTTTCTTACCTGTCAGGTAGATCTTGTATGGAGGATGGGATGAGCACGTCGACAAGCACCTGGGTGAGGGGGAGGAGAAGATAGCGTCAAGTACTTTGAAGCAAGGTGGTAGAAAAATAAAATTCATTTAGTGAATCCTTTTATTGTTTCGGTGCATGTTAACATGTGCACATACCGGTTTATTTCGGATTATAAACGCCCCCACAAATGCAGTCGAAACGAGCAGTGGGGACCTACACTCATTGTTTTAATCCACTAGCTTAAGGTTGAATTTTGTCATGAAGACACTTGGTCACGTCGTGGTATTATTACGTGCTAATGCATTTCTCCGTAGGGTTTCAGGATAAGAAAAGTTCCCCGCCATGATGGTCGTAAGAAACGACCTAATGGACCGGGGGGGATCAGGATCGGTGACTTGGTTGATTGGGTGTAGTCGTACCAGACGCCGTGGATCGTTTCGTAATATGAATCACTGGATTGTCCGGTCCAGACTCGATATTGTACAGGCCGTCGTCATATGACTGGTATATTGTTGAGTGCGGCGTAAAACAACAAGTAACAACAAAGCATGGAGGTCTCTGGGAATCTGGTATTTTCAACTCGATTTTAAACTTCTTTGCCCACCTTATACAAGATGGAGTCACATAAGGCGATGACGTCAGCAAGCACTTCGGCTTTAAGAACCTCTACCAGGTGCTCCGGCATCCCTTGCCAAAAATGCAGCAGAAAATTCTGAACCTTCACAAAGAAAAACAGTAATGTATTATTCTTAGATTAATTAATTAGAATGGCAAAGGGAACTACAGTAACTACGGTTATAACGAACTCAAAGGGACCACTAATTTTAGTTCGTTATAACCGTAGTTCGTTATAAGCATATATACAGCATAACAAAAGCAAATAGTCGGGACAAAAAAGTAGGTTCGTTATATCCGTCAGTTCGTTATAAGCGTGTTCGTTATAAACGTAGTTTACTCTAAATGTCCATGCATTATCAAAGACTAAAATGACACATTTGTCGTGAGATGGTAACAAAACTAGTATCTTAATCATTTTCTATCTATATCATCAAATGTGTTCTTCCATACATCTGCATTGAAGTTGACATATCTATTCATACAAGGGCGACCCGTGAAGATCCGGGGTAGAATAGGTCTTCAGCCACCCATACTTGCCGTAAGAGGCGACTATGCTTGTCGCAAGAGGCGACTAACGGGATCGGGTGGTCAGGCTCGCTGACTTGGTTGATGCATGTCATCGATCCCAATTGCGTGGATCGATGCTCATGATGTCATTCACTGGATTGTCTGGTCCAGACTCGATTATTTACAGACCGCCGTCATATAGCTGGAATATTGCTGAGTGCGGCGTTAAACAACAAACCAACAAATAACACATGGGCACAGTCGTCTAAGGCGCGACAACTCGCCGTGCAGAGTAGCATATAGCGTCGCTGCGCCAGAAATCTACGTTTGTGGGTTCGAATCCAGGGCCGCCGCGATTATGTTTCAAGGTTTGTCAGCACCATAACCGTGCCCGTGGGTTTCACCGGAGTGGTAAACATCTGAAACCTGCATCACGGGTCTCTTCCCACATCAAGATGACACGCCGTGATGTAACTGAAATATTGTTCAAAGCGACGTTAAACCCAACTCACTCACTATTAACCCAGGCCATAGCTATTATAATTAATTTTATATCATGAGCGAGTGAGTGAGTTTAAATCCGATTTGATCAATATTCCTGCATTTGTACGGCGGGGGATATCAGAATATGAGCTTAACACATTGTACTCATACGAGCGTTTTATCCAGTAGGGTACGTCGCCTGTCAATAATATCGCGCGGCCTAAAAGCTGCCGTACAGAATAGCAGGTTACATTGTCAATTGCCATTAATGAATAAATGTGTATTGATATCGATCAAATTATTTTGACAAATAAGTCAATCTCGGGCAATTGAAGAGAACATTTAAAGTATAACCACATGTTCGTGCGGACGGCTTAGTCATCACTCAACTTCTTCAACCATTTAACAGGTGTTAAAATCATTACTCCACTAAGCCTGGATTAACACAATGAAAATTTATTACCAAACCGCGTTATTATTCAAGCACGAATTCTCCCCTTGCGGTGCACGAAAAAAGGACACTAATTTATCAACTTTCTCTCGGCCTATACTGCAGATTAAAAGACTACGGTTGTCCTAAACCAGGCAACCTTTGACCTCGGACTCTCAGCCTGCTCGCGTGTTATGCTGTTAGTGTTCGCAGAATACGCGCGTGTTATGCTATACCCGTACATTCACTCCTTGGGGTTATCGCAAATGACACATGGGGCTCTCAATGAGAGAGGACGATACCTGGCCTCTGTGTGGTTGCTAGCCACGTGCTTTCTAAATACGTGATCGACGCACGTGGGATGAATAAGATCGTGTCAGCTTTCATTAAATTGGCGTTGATAGTTTGGACATCCGTGTACTCGGTGCCCGCGGGACGTGGGACATTTCAAAGTAATGTTTGCAAACAGCAAGATAAACTGAAGACTCCGTAACAAACTTCGTTTGAGCGTATATATCCACGTTCTAAAAAATATATTTCACTGATAAAAGGACAAACCGACATGCCGTGGATAACGGCGCTAAGATGCTGTCAAAGCATTGATTTGTTTGGTTCTTGAATTCATGATTGATTGGATTAAATTAATGATAATATGATAGTGAAACAATGTCTGTTACTTATCGTTAATGATATACAAAATTGGGAATTGGGTTAGTAAATGAGTATGATTTTACACCGCTTTGGGTAATACTCTAGCGCTATCGTGGCGGGGGACACCAGAGATTGACTTCACGCTTAAACCCATGTGGGGAATCGAACCCAGGCCCTTGACGTGACGAGATAACGCTTTAACCAGTGGGCTACCCCATTACCGTGGACTTGGTTTACCGTGAATTCTTTTGGTAAGCATGTGGATCAAGGAATCTATTATTACTACAAGTGCGAGCCATAGGACATAATATAAAAAATATATACTTTGCCATGATTCATTTAGTATACTGGAAGAAAATACTCTCTTTTAAAAACAAGTCCAGTTTCCACTCTTGCCGAACTAGACTGGACTAACGAGTCTATGCATAGTCCGACATCCGGTTCGTAAACAACATGGATTCCAACGTGCAGATTTTGGTAGCATATTAACCGCCAACTGGGCGTCGACAGATATTTTGCAAATCTTTTTATGTTTTTAATCAAGGTGCTCAAGTGATGAAATTGGAAGGAAAAGATTCATATTATTACAACATAGATCTTGATTATCGATCAGATCGCCTTGACTGGTCGACGCCATTTTGTTCGAAGCATATGCAAGTGATGTGAGAGATGGAATCTGATTGGTCAATAGGAGGGGCATATAAGGGACATAACTAGTAATGGCCACTGGTGGCGCCACGATCGAGCCTGGATCGGAAATTCCAGCCAAGTGCGGCAAGGGTTGAAACTGGACTTTTATAGTCAGTTCACGCCCTTGTCTCGGGATGATATCATTTTCAAGAATATTTGCAGTTGATGATTGCGGTTGCCTTGGATTGGAATTCATTATGTATTCTGCGATGGGATATATAGACTACAATATATATATATATGTAGAACTTAAATTTCGAAAGTTTTTACATTTGTTTAAGATTCAATATGTTGGACCGATTTTATATGACATTTTGTCAAGTTTCAGTAACATGGCTATCATACGTACCTCATCAAAGTTAGCACTTATTACTGTGTCCAGAATACGTTGGCAGTGAGTGCGATACATCATAATAAATGTCTCCATCTGCAACAACAACCCATGAACACTCGATAAACATTATATGTATAATCGTATTACTTTCACGTGATATATCCAAATTCCATTTCTGCGCCAGATTGTTTTCTACATTCAGCGTCGAAATTTAACGCTGTCTAGGAATTATGAATAGGGTATTTAACAATGTGATACATTATATGTGGGCGAATGTATATTTTTGTACCATCTGCTTTGGACAAAACACTTCTGATGAAAAATGGTTCGGGTTGAAAACATCCTCGATTATCCAGGGTCGTATTTCTCCATGCTAAATACCCTGAACCCATTCGCCACCACATCTTCGTCTCGGGCATGACGCCACCACCTCCAATGGTCCTATGTGTCACTTACTGCATAATTCTTTTTGCTTATGAAAAAAGCGACAAAAACCCTTTTGATAATCATAAGAAATATCTACGAGTCCGACTACATCAGGAGCATGTATTAATGAATCACTATCAAATGGTGATGATACCAGTTGTTCGAGAAAACCCGTTACAAACACTTGGAAAGGCAAGTCAATTGTTCACCTAAGTACACACGGAAGCATATGATTCCAAATATGGAATTGCATCGGGCATCTTTTTGGTCACTTATGCGTCAAATTTGAAAATGTCCTCCACATATCACACAACTTTTTAAAAATCTTTATTGAAGCCTCGAAGGTTGTAACCTTGATCAAACAACTTTTGAGCAATGGTCGGAGGACGCTCCTCGAAATATTCGTAGAATTATTCGATTGTACCTCAAACGTTGCGAAATGTAAACACCAAAGACCAGAGCTGCAGGAATATTGCTCGACATAAATGAAAAGTTGACGTTTGGAAAGTTGAAGTTAGCCCTCTTGGCATACAGCCTTGTGAAGATTTGTTTTGTCACTCTGAATCTTTATGTATAGATCTAAATATGAAACAGATGCGGCGGTTTTACTGGTCTCCTTTATTTATAGTTGGTGAATCTGAAGAGAATTGGCTATTCGAACACCATTTAACGTTATCAGGTAATCAGTTAATTCGATTGGATGAGCGTGGTGGTTTCAGGGTATTCAATGGAGCAGTACAATACCGCCATATTTATGATGCTCAATGGTGCTCAGAAACAAACACGGCTCACCTTCTCTCTGTCGATATCCTCCGGGAGTATGAGGTTATTGGCGTCTGGGAACTCGGGAAGTAGCGTTCCTGTCTTGGAACTGAGAGAGTATTTCCGGTTTGATCCCTACAATGGAATATGAGTGAGTGAGTTGGATTTAACGCCGCTTTTAACAGTATGCCAGTTACATCACGGCGTGTCAGCTTAATGTGGGAGGAAAGCTCGAAGTGATGCAGGTCTCAGACGTTTACCACTTCGGTGAAACCCACGAGCACGGGTATGGTGCTGACAAACCTAGAAACATAATCGGGGCGAACCGGGATTCGAACCCACAATCATAGGTTTCTGGCGTGCGCAAGGGACGCAACTCTGCTCAGCGAATCGCGGCGCCTTAGACGACTGGGCCACCCGTGCCCCCTCAATGGAATATGATAAGTACATACATACATTGTAAGATGATGAGTTTCTATGTATTTTTATTGTTTCGATTTGTGACTACTTAGAGGATTGAAGCAGCTTCCTCGTCGTAGGATAGCAACTCAGTCGGTTTGAATAAAATATGTTATAATTAACATTAATTTATCAATTCATGTGCTTTTGAATTACATGACCCGTGAAGATCCGAGTAGAGAATAGGTCTTCAGTAAGAGACTAACGGACCGGGCTGTTAATCTTGCTGACTTGGTTGATACATGTATCCCAATTGTACGATCGATGCTAATGATGTCAATCACTGGATTGTCTGGTCCAGTCTCGAATATTTACAGACTGTCGTCATATAGCTGGAATATTGCTGAGTGCGGCGTTAAACAACATACAACCTTTGTGAAAAACGGCATATTGGAACTAAGTCGACAGCCTAAGGTGACGCCATATGTGACATCTGCTTCAGTGCATAGCGGGAACAAAGCACTAGATCTTAAATCACTTAATCATTCGATAAAGGTATTTTCATTGACCTTTGTAGACATTTAGAAGGCACGTAGAAAAGAGTCGTCTAAGGTGTCGCAATGATATGTGCAGTTACGTCCCGTGGCCACGCCAGGATCCTTTGATCGTGGGTTCGAATCCCAGATTAGATAAGATTATGATCCTTGGTTTGTCAGCACCATACCCGTACAACCGGTGTAGCTGTGGGTTGTCCACGACACTAAGCCAATCGTAATATATATGAACTATTGTGAGTGAGTGAGGTTTTACGCCGCTTTTAGCAATATTCCAGCAATATCACGGCGGGGGACACCGGAAGTGGGCTTCACACATTGTACCCATGTCGGGAATCGAACCCGGGTCTTCGGCGTGACGAGCGAACGCTTTAACCACTAGGCTACCTCACCGCCCCTACTGTTGAAGACAATTCACTGTGTGTATATGGTGTATGTGGTGTATGTTGACTACGCGTATACGGGATATCATCGTGATGCGAACTATTCCACTATTACCGCCATATCTGTTATTGGCGTAGGCCTTCGCCATTGTGAAGCCAATTAAACTGCGATGTGAATGTTATCTGTACTGTATTGATTACCAGAACTGTAATACTTCTGACTTAGCATTGGCGTAGTAAATATACCTATTCACTTTGACGTTGTACAGAATATAACAACGCACAGGTCAACCTCCATGATGTTATTACAGTCTGAACTAATAATAATAATAATAATAATAATAATAAAAAATAATAACAATTATAATACATGGCCCTTACATTTTGATTTGTTTCTGAGCACTGCTAAAAGGCGACTTATTTAACTCAAATTCAGTTTTTTGCACCGGAATCCGACTTTTTGCATCGCGAGACCTAGGAGGCGTGGCCAATATGGTCACGTGGTATAGGAATCTACATTACCAACTCCCGACCAAGCGAGTTTTGAACAAGTCATGAGAAACATGCATATTTTTTAACTGTAGATGATAGACAAGATGTGTACACAACGACTATCAAACAACTCATCACATTTTCAATAATTGTCGCTTGCTTAATCTGTGTTTATTTCCAAGTCATCCCTTATAGATAAACTCGCGTTTGTTTTCTGATAGCCGCTAAACGTCCTCACACATTTGTTTCCTAAACGGCTAATACCACAATAGAGATTTCACGGTCGGAGCAGAGAATATTTTCCCAACGGATATCTCCAGGCTGTGCGTGACCGTAGACAATACTAAAGGTAAACAAAATGGCGGAGCGAGGTCGCGGTTACCCTGAAAGAAGGAACGCACATGCTAATATCGCTGTTTGGTAACCTGGCAACCATCCTTACCCCAGCACCGGCCCTTCACGAGGATGGGGGGTCGGGCAGACGAAAGTAGAGGGCACAAGTAATATGTATGGGGTCGATTCTCTGTTTCGTCTACTTTGTTACTAGTTTTCTATATTGGATTTTTTACCCCTTCCGTCATCAATAACGAATGATTTGCACACTAGGCGAAAACGTATGCTTTTAAGTGTAAAAGTATAGATATATTTGTCTGAATATTTTTACATCCTACATTTATCCGGTTGTAAAACTGATACACTGTTATCAAACTGTTACTAGTAAAACATACAAATAATGTCATCTTTGAAAAAAAAAAACATGAGCATCGCGAAAGAAATATATTTATCAAATATTCATGTATGTAAATTCGATCCACACACGTAACCATCTTTCCCAACTAATAATTAAATAAAATAAAATTTAATTGTGAATCTGTATAGCTTATTTTCCATTTTATAATTGCTTAAATGTGCTGAGGCCATGATAGAGATACGTTATTACCCCGGTCAATGGATCAGCGAGCACTCGATTTTCATTCTCATCTTCCTGGGGAGTATACAACCCAAGCTGAGAATGATAGTTTTAACGTTTACCTGGAGTTGGCTATTTGGTATTTTGGAGAGAGGGGTCGGGGGCTGTGAATTTTAAAAAATGCCAGCTGTTCCCGAAAATGATTGAAAAGACTGATCTTACCTCTGCTGGATGTTGTGAAAGATATAGTTTTGTGGGGCCCTATCATTATTATTGGTCCCATCGTTCAGAGAAAAGCCTCCCTCTCCACTCTCATACAACCCCTACCTTCCCAAAATATTAAACGGTCGGTGATCCCTAATATAAAGTCTAGCCATCCATATTTCATTGCAACAATTAACATCCGCAATGTCTCGACATAAGACATATTAAGTACTATCAAGTAAATCCTTCGTAAACACATTAATTATCACAACAACTTTTCCAACCGACCGTCTGAAACAAAAAGCCTCATTATCCTAAACAAATATTAAAACAGTCGTGTCGCAGAGAGCCTTTATCAGAACTACCAACCCGCGGACCCATGCTACGGTGGGTCTAAGTGGGTCGTGAGATCCAGCGTAAAACCAACACCCACAATCAATTGTTTCTCGGGAGGCCAAACTATGCCAGCCCCGGTAATGTTTGACGTGCTCTGCGCGTCCCACAAGGAGATGTTCTTGGTCCTCATTTATTACAACTATCGACGCATGTGTCACTTGGGCCGAGCCTAATACAGACACGCAGGAATGAAGGACAAGTTTTATCTCCCGGATTTCGGTCTTAATTCCATGCATTAGATGTAACCGATAAGGGCTTTTTAAAAAGGTCCCCTGTGCCTACCTCTGTCTTAATCTTGATCCCCGAGAATCTGCGGAAGAAAGAAAATTGAAATTTTAATCTGGGATTTCTTGACGGAATAATGGGCGTGGGTGTTCATAGCTCGTATATGAAATATAATTGAGGTTATCTATATGAATGTGTAAACTATCTTAACTTAATCGTGAGAATTGTTATTCGAAAGGTTCGTCGATAACAAAAGAACCTGAGATTCACTTTCACATTGCTTCGTCGGCGACAGGGTAGGAATTCAGCATAGCCTTCTTTTATTTATCTCAAGTACGTAGAATCCAAATTAGGTGACTTTATAAAAAGGAGGATTTGGCTTGATCCATGTTAAAAAAGACGTGACATGGTAATTTTAACACAACAATTGTTATGAAATCTTCATGCAAATTTAACAAAAACGTGGGGCGAGGGGCGTTATAATAATAATAATAATAATAATAATAATAATAATAATAATTTACTTGAAATTCTCCTCCAGAATAAAATCATTTGAATGAACGGTGTAAGATTTTAATTATAAATATGGTTGATTCCCATGACCCGAAGAAAAGTTGTAATATGTTGTATCTTTAAGCTTCTAATGGCAAATCTAATTGGGTGTCTAAAACTAAGCGCCTCTTGTATGATATTGGATTTGACTATGTTTGGGAAAAACAGATAATAATAATAATGATAATAATAATAATAATAACAATAATAATAACAATAATAATAACAATAACCAAATTCAGCTGTGAGAAAGTTGCATCATGATATATTTGATTTTTTAAATATTTTCAAAAATTATTTTATTTCCAGTTCATAAGATAATAGACTAAATCAAGTTAACAGCACATACAGTATAAATACAAACAGTCATTATTTTGTTTTTTGTATTATATATGTGTAGACAAATTGTTAAAGTGTTTTCAGTTACAAATATAAACAATGTTGACAGAAAAAAGTGATTTATGTAGCCAAATAGAAGATCATTACACACTAAATACACATACCATGATAAAACATGAACAAGGTTTGATAACTACATTTTCGGATGTAAAGACATTCTTTATATTGTGAAGGTTGATTGAATTATTTTATTGTTATCAATGGTTATTAAGTAGAGCCATGATTGAGTGAAGGTCTGTACGAATGGGATAGATATTTGTTTATCTTTTTATATTTAGACATTCATAGCTTTTATCTAATATCTTAATTTGTTTCTCTGCAGTTAGTCTTTCCATTTATGGCAGACATATTCTATCTAGAACTAACTTCTTGACTGCGTTATACTGAATTCAAAATTGTATTTGTGACAATGGATACATAAATAAAATTGTGAATTAACAAATATCAAAGCCAAAAACAATAAACCCAGTCAATACATGTTGCATGAAATGCAGACGTGATAGGTTGTTGACAAGACGTATAAACTATAATATCTTAATGTAGGCATGTATATTTATGTATATTTACCTCGTAAGTCCTTTTCCAGAATACACAGAATGGTAGTATATTGATGTCTCCTTGATTCCGATACCGTAATAATGATATCTGCGGCAAAAACAAACAAACAAACATTAGTGAGTGAGTGAGTAAAAGTTTAACTTCACATCGGCAATATTTCACCCATACCGTGACGAGAAACAAACATTAGATAAAATAGTGCAGACAAATTACCCTCACACCAATCATATACATATAATGAATTTGCCAGAACTGTCATCACAGGCACCAGAACCAATGTGAGGAGGAGAACAAGGATTGTGTTCCAAGGTCATTGGGGAGGGAGGTGGGGATGTTGTATATGTTTAACTCATTGGGATGGGGCGGTTTGGAAGATGTGGACTCTAGCCATGACATGCGTATTTCTTTTCTGTATACGTTCAGGGTGTCATTGGTTGAGTTTCTTTAAGTTAACATTGAAATCCCATCTATTACAGGATAAAGCTTCTGATCCTAACCAATGATGTGGCACCACTTCTTGGAAATCAATAGGAGTATTGGAGTGTGCTCTATATCACCGGACTGGTACCCTCATGTTCACGCCTTGGATCCTCAAACATTACAGAAGATGAGTGAGTGAATGTGGTTTTACGCTGTTTTTAGCACTATTGCAGCAATATCACGGCGGGGCACACCAGAGAGAAGCAGAAAAAGGAAAAGAAGAAGAGTTTATTCCAATAACAATATTCATTACAGAGTTTAAAATATCCATCAGCATCCAGCATCCAGACATTCTAGCTTATGAGACTTCATAAAATTCTCTGGACTAGAAAATAGCCGGATCCAGGAAAACCCATCACGTCAAGTACTCAATTACAGTTAATCAAATTAACCAACTTCAGCCATAACGTGACACACGTGTATAGTAATACTAAAGTAAACAAATGGCAATTATAACAAACATTCCGTCTCCTACCCCTTCTCTCTTCCCCCAAGCCATGTCATTCCTTCCTAACTGAACATTACCCCGTGATCGAAGAAGCATGGAGGTAAAAGAGCTCCCTGGCTTGTCTGCCATGAAAGGCGAGATGTTATTTCTCCTTCAGACTGTAAGGGAACACGGCCGGGTGTTGACTTATAACATACAACTGGTCAGAGATACCAAGTTTAGGGTATGATTGCTTGTAATTGTTGTATCTAGTGGTGCAAAATTCTTCTTACTGGGTGCCGGGTCTTTCATTTTAACATTCGATACCTGGAGGAAGGCATGGTTGAGGACGATCAGACATGAGGGAATTAGGCTCCTGGGGAGCCGTATTATTTTACCATGTCTGATGAATGTGTGTCACAACGATATCTTCTTGTAACTATATTTTGTGCTTATTGTGGTATAGGAGTTGTGGGGTAGCCTTGTGTTAAAAACGCGTGCTCGTCCCGGGTTCGATTCCCCACATGGGTAGAATGTGCGAAGCCTTTTTCTGATGTCCCCGCCGTGACATGCTGGAATAGTGCTAAACGCGGCGTAAAAACTATACTCACACACTTATTGTAATAGGCGGTTAATAGTTGATATTATCAACGTGCTTTTTGAACGTCACGGAAGATCAATATTATTTATTAAAGAGGAAAGCGAGGCTTTTTTGTTGTTACAGGAATAAATGACCGATTTTGATTTATTCTTTAGTCAACAATATGGTTTCACTATACGTATTTCATTCATCCCTATTTCGAATTGTAGCATATGTCCGGTGTGTATTCAGGTGAAAACTTGATGAGCCTTTGCATGTGTTTGTGACGGGTGCCTCCGTTGGGACAGGATGCGCTCACCTTTTGGCGAACACCTTGTATCATCACTATTTGATAATGATTCATATATGGTCGGATTCGTACAAGAGACTATGCTTTTAACAGAGATATCTTAAGTTTATCGAATTTTGTTGTTGATTTTATTTAGAAGAGAAAGAGAGCGGTTCGTTGAATACCAATAACCTTGCAACAGTGTACATCCATTAGCAATAAACTTACTTTGATTGCCCACGTGTACCAAGTCTTCGGGTTGTGAGTTTCGGAAACTTTTGACGTATAATCTGAAAAGCGAAAGAAAAATACACTATACTTTGATAAAAGCATAAGCCATGTATTTAACAACACGGTTGTGTCGCAGGGGTAACATAACGACAGAAATTCTGCACATGAAAACTAATTGATTTGGAAGACAGGAAAAACATTATCAATAGAAATACAGCATCATTTCATAAAAACGGGATAATAATAATATCATCGCGAATCAATGGAATATTTTAATTCAGTGAATTTGTCATTTTTTGTTCATCATTTATTCTGGAATGTGAAATTCGCCAACAATTAATGACAAAAGCCGCTTTAAAATTGCTCGATTAAAATGGAGTATATCTATGTATAAAAGGACACCTTACCTTCCCGAATGTTGCGGCACCTGCTGGAGTAAACTTCATCTTCTTGCAGAAGTCGAGGTAGTGGGTGTACAGCACACAGCGGGGCAAACACACGCCCTCGGCGCGCTCGTAGTTCTCCGACAGCCTAGTGTACCAACAAATACAGCATTGAAAACCACGTAAACTAAAGACTTAGATCACTTAAAGGATCTTAATATGACTTGAATGTATACTGTGATCAATTTAAATGTATACTGGAAAGGACTGTTCATCAATGGTCAGGTTCGGCACATTATTATTATTATTATTATTATTATTATTATTATTATTATTATTATTATTATTTACAGATTAAAATAAACAAATGCAGCAAAGAGGGTGTGTGGGATCCTGGCACAGTTCAACAGTTCATCAGCTCAGGGCCCTTGCTGCAAGCGAATGGAAATTTTGATTATTATTATTCCTTGCTTTAGATACAACTCAACTGCGTGAACATTCACTTTTGAAAACCTTAAATAAGAGCTTCAGACCGTACAACGCAGGCTAACAATGTACACGGTTGTTCCCCATGAACACAATTCTCCTCTTATTAACATCATTCCCGTGTATTTTGAATTAACGCATGCTTGTACATGCAAGTACAGATATTTCTTTATTATTGTGTACAGATTAAAATAAAAAATGCAGCAAAGAGGGTTTGGGTGATCCTGGCACGGTCAGGCTGGTTAGGTTCATTATCAGCTCAGGGCCCTTTCCCCCTCTACACGCAGCTCAGACAGTGAATGGAACTTCTCCCAGGAATCGCTGCCTAGTCAAACCCACCCAGAACTTTTCGGAGAATGTGAAGACTCCCCAACACTACAGCCTTCTGCATTATCCAGATTGTCAGAAGGGCTGTATTCCTGGTAGCAAACCCGGGTACTCTCCCGATGTCAGTCAACAGATTGGGAGGTACCAAACCTAAGGCACCGAGAACAATGGGGATTCGGACAACTTGGTACTTGGAATGCAAGCGTAACATTTCGAAAGCGAGGTCCGCATATTTGCCATGTTTTTCCTGAATCTTGTCAATCACATTAGTGTCAAAAGGGACAGAAAATTCAATAATATAAATGATTTCATTGGATATATAAAGAAGGACAAGATCAGGTTTGTTGGCCTGGATACGTCTGAGGCTGTATACGGGCATATTCCAAAGAAGTTTGTATTTATTATAATTATTATTTACAGATTAAAATTAAAAAAATGAAGCAAAGAGGGTTTGGGTGATCCTGGCACAGTCAGGCTGGTCATGCTCATCGTCATCAATAATATAAATGATTCAATTGGATTTATCAAAAAGGACAAGATCAGGTTTGTTGGCCTGGATATGTCTGAGGCTGTATACGGGCCTATTCCAAAGAAAACCTTAAGCATGGCGAGGACGGTAATACAATGATCGAGCCACCCCATCATGTCGCTGCCAAAGCTGGGCATCCACTCACAATATGTTGGACAGTTACTACTACTACTACTACTACTACTACTACTACTACTACTACTACTACTACTACTACTACTACTACTACTACCTGGACCGTCACATCGAAAATCAACACTGTCTTCATTCCTGCTACAACTTCAAGATGTCATCCAAGGATGTACAACATCTAATCAAATCACATCAAGGAAACGTCAACATTAGTTGGCACAAAAGGCGGTGGGGTAGCCCTGTGGTTACAGCGTTCGCGTGTTTAACCGAAGGTTCAGTTTCGATTCCCCACATGGTGAATGTGTGAAGTACATTTCTCGTATCCTTCACCTCGATATTGCTGGAATATTGCTAAACGCGGCGTAAAACCACACCCACTCGCTCAGTTTGCACGATCAATAATGAACTCGCTGAACCGTTGCACAAAGCGACTTTAGTGACGCTAGAAAATCTATGTTTAAGTATATGCAAGTTAAGGTGGTCGTAGAGGTGATTATTTTATATTATCAATTTTCATAGTTATTTCCAATTTATAACTGCTCAGATGCGCTTCGACCATGATAACTAGGGTTCGGGTTAGGGTTAAGATCACTTTGTGGAACAGTTCTGAGCATTATTGTCAATCGATCTGGACAGAGGACTGATTGGAAAACCTTGTTGGCCAGTTGAACAGCAGGAACACAAAGTGGTTTAATTCTCCCTCGGTGTAGAGCTATCCTGCCGGTTCTGGGGACTAAAATATCCGCCTTACAGTTGAGCGCAAACATAGAACACGCCACGATGGCCGATAACATTGGATGAACAGGAAAATCGAAATCGCGAACATAAACTAGGTGTGTGCACATCTGGAGATAGGCGACACAATGTGCTACGTTCTAACGTATCAAAAGCCGTATTACCTCTATGTGCCAATTGAATTATATGTATCTTTTCAATTGTTCAAAATGTAGAATAATTATTGATACTTATTATACGCCACGCTTTGTTCTTATACTTTTTTTTATCAAATGAATTGTTTTTTGTGTACATCATGGTTATCATGCCTCATTTACATATTTTCCACATAATTTGATAGAAACATATTGAACTAAACCCATACAAACCCATAGCAACAGAGAATGCCAATTTGTGTGTATGAGTGGATGAATATGATTTCACGCAGTATTCCAGCAATGTCATGAAATGTCCAAAATAGGCTTTATGTTTTCGCATATTTTTCAAATTAAATCTGTGAGCAAAATCATCCAGCAAAATTGTCGGTCTCTTGTATTTGCTGTTTTAGATACATGAATTAAATAATACTTTATTTCATAAAATTAAGCTGTATCTGATTTTGAACTGAACATGAATATTCAAGAAGATTATATCGATTCACGTTACTTCCTATGTAGGCTAGAATCTGATAGCTGTTTGTTATGCAATGTACATGTGTCAATCAGCTGTCAGATGTATGATTGGGAGTTAATTTATCAAAATAATAACTTTCAGAATCCACGGGGAAATTGTCTTTCGAGATTTGTAATCGATGCTTATTTCATTATAAACTGCTGATCAAAAAGAAAGTGTTAACTTGAAAACTGTATTTGACCAAAACATTTCAAACGTTTTCAAAACGTTACTAGGCTGCAAACAGTTACCACGGAAACACAGCAGACTTAAGGTCCAAAATCAAAGCTGTGGTACTCCTATCAAACACAACATCGAACCACCATTCCTGTTGTTTGGCCCGACAGTGTACATCGTCCTTTAACAAATTGTTTAATTAAGATATATGTTCCTGAAAATCTTAATAGACATACATGTAAATGAATAAATTATCCTGACAACATTATTACATTGGCTGAAATATGCAGATGCGAGTTTAATGCTTAAGCGAGAAGCGCATATTAAAATCAAAATTATTTTCATTTATTCAACAGCAGCTCTTTGTTTGAATATCTGGGACAATGCATTTAAGATATAATTATTACAAAGATTCCAAGTTGAATTGATGAGTGAGGATTCTTGAATATCAGTTTGATTTTAAATTTTCCCAGTTTTCAGTGACAGATATGCAGATATAAAAACTCCTAAGGTTTGCAGTTGTTTGTAATACACTTGTGTGTTGTAATTATCATATCACGCTATTAAAGGGTTATTATCACTGTGTGCCAAAAGGACACATTATGTGAAGAATTTTTTTGCGATCATTCTTTAAATGGTTACGAATTCTTGTAATTCTATGGTTAGGTATGGAGTTAACATCGTCTTAGGATGAAAATGTCTTTGATGGATAGGCCCCAGAATCACGACACTCTGTATGTTGTTTTATCAACAAAATGTGAAGTTATTTTGTTCTTTAATTCTGCTTAAATGTTTATCTAAAAAGTATCAAATTATGTAACCCCCCTTTTTTTTAATTTATGCATCAGGTCTATAAAACTTAAAGTTGAGATCCCCTTTAATTAATACAAAATATCAAAATACATATAGGACGGCGAATTTTAACTAAGAATAGAAGAAAGTACATCTTCCTTTAGCAAATTTCTGATAACAGATTGTGTTTAATTGAAATATATGTTCCTGATGATCTTAATACATATAGGTGTGTATGAATAAATTATCTTGGCAACATTATTACATTGGCTGAAATATGCAGATGTGGCTTTAATGCTTAATCAAAGAATTTTGACTAGGCGCGCATATTAAAATTAATATTGATCTCAGTTGTTCAACAGCAGCTTTTCATTTAAATATCCGGGACAATCCATTTAAGATATAATTCTCCGTGTCACTTTTTTGGTAATTGAGGAAGACTGCTACAAAAGTTTACAAAGGAAAAAAATAGCGTCATCAGCATTCGGTGATTAGAATTTGGCGCATTGTAAATACATATTTTATTATCAAAATACATTCTAAATACAGTCACGGTGACATGACGAAATGATTGGTCGAATACCAGATTGTCTTTATATTGTCATATTTAGTTTCAATCCAACATATTTAGTGTAAAAAAAAGAAAGAAGAATTTTATGAAAGTGATCCATTTCCGAGATTCTCTCCTTAGTACGGGGTGTAGGGTAGCCTAGTAGTTAAAGCGTTCGCTCGTCATGCCGAAAACCCGGGTTTGATTCCTGACATGGGTACAATGTGTGAAGCCCATTTGTGGTGTCCCCCGCCGTGATATTGTTGGAATATTGCTAAAAGAGGCGTAAAAACCATACTCACTTACTCACTTTAGTGGGATACTGGTATTGACATCTAGGAAATTAACAAGTTTGAATATACAATGTACAGTGGAAAGTATATGTAACATTGGATAGATATAGTGATAATTTAAATAACCGTATGACTATCTTATAGGTTACTTTTTGTATTTATTATCTGTTGATAAAAAGATACATGTTCAAATGTATGATTACAATGTACGCTATGATTATTGGAATGGTTTTGTGGCTATATTCGACATATTTAGTGTGGCTGTTTATTCAAGGCTCCAGACAATATAAGCCTTTGAGTATTTACTCACAAATTATCATTAACATTGGCTATTGTTACTATTAGTTTTCGATGTGAATTCAATATGTGTTTGCTCCAGTGGCTCCAGGTTATTGTGTATTTTTAAACCAGTGAGTAGACATTTTGTTTAATTGCTGCTTAAAATGCTGTTTCAGGTTTTTTTTTAATGTGTGTGCAGCCCCAGCGTGTAACGTGTCTCATGTACTCACAACACCGATATACAAGTTTAATTGACAACGGGCGAGACGTAGCGCTTTGCTGCGTTTATTCATTGACTTGGGTAATTACGCAGTGTTGTTATAATATTGGATTTATTAAAAACATTCTCGAGCAACTACCTGGGGATTTATTGTGCCTACTTTACGCATGTATTTAACGATGCAGCTGGTCCGGAGCTCTGATTTAAGGTTTTCAAAAGTGAATGTTCATGTACAGCAAGGAATAATAATAATCATCATCATCATTTCCATTCGCTGCCTGGGCTGCGTGTAGGGGGGGAGGGGGGGGACAAGGGCTCTGAGCTGATGATGAGACGAAGCAAGAAAATCGGGGTATTGAAACCCTCACACTAAGAACATGTCAGGCAATAGATCCTACTACTACTACTACTACTACTACTACTACTAATTTCTAATTAATTAAAAAGGGCTCTGAGCTGATGATGAGACGAAGCAAGAAAATCGGGGTATTGAAACCCTCACACTAAGAACATGTCAGGCAATAGATCCTACTACTACTACTACTACTACTACTACTACTACTACTACTACTACTACTACTACTACTACTACTAATTTCTAATTAATTAAAAAGGGCTCTGAGCTGATGATGAGACGAAGCAAGAAAATCGGGGTATTGAAACCCTCACACTAAGAACATGTCAGGCAATAGATCCTACTACTACTACTACTACTACTACTACTACTACTACTAATTTCTAATTAATTAAAAAGGGCTCTGAGCTGATGATGAGACGAAGCAAGAAAATCGGGGTATTGAAACCCTCACACTAAGAACATGTCAGGCAATAGATCCTACTACTACTACTACTACTACTACTACTACTACTACTACTAATTTCTAATTAATTAAAAAGGGCTCTGAGCTGATGATGAGACGAAGCAAGAAAATCGGGGTATTGAAACCCTCACACTAAGAACATGTCAGGCAATAGATCCTACTACTACTACTACTACTACTACTACTAATTTCTAATTAATTAAAAAGGGCTCTGAGCTGATGATGAGACGAAGCAAGAAAATCGGGGTATTGAAACCCTCACACTAAGAACATGTCAGGCAATAGATCCTACTACTACTACTACTACTACTACTACTACTACTACTAATTTCTAATTAATTAAAAAGGGCTCTGAGCTGATGATGAGACGAAGCAAGAAAATCGGGGTATTGAAACCCTCACACTAAGAACATGTCAGGCAATAGATCCTACTACTACTACTACTACTACTACTACTACTACTACTACTAATTTCTAATTAATTAAAAAGGGCTCTGAGCTGATGATGAGACGAAGCAAGAAAATCGGGGTATTGAAACCCTCACACTAAGAACATGTCAGACAATAGATCCTACTACTACTACTACTACTACTACTACTACTACTACTACTACTACTACTACTAGTACTACTACTACTACTACTACTACTACTTCTAATTTCTAATTAATTAGAAAGGGCCCTGAGCTGATGATGAGCCTAACCAGCCTGACTGTGCCAGGATCACCTAAACCCTCTTTGTTGCATCTTTTTAAATTTTAATATGTATATAATAATAATAAGTTGTCCGAATCCCCATTGTTTTCGATGCCTTAGGTTTGGTACCTCCCAATCTGTTGACTGACATTGGGAGAGTACCCGGGTCTGCTGCCAGGAATACAGCCTTCTGACAATCTGGGCAATACAGAAAGCTGCAGTGTTGGGGAGTCTTCACATTCTACGAAAAGTCCTGGGTGGGTTTGACTAGGCCGCGATTCCTGGGAGAAGTTCCATTCACTCTCTGGGCTGCGTGTAGAAGGGGAAAGGGCCCTGAGCTGATGATGAGCCTAACCAGCCTGACTGTGCCAGGATCACCCAAACCCTCTTTGCTGCATTTTATATTTTGATCTGTACACAATAATAAAGAAATATCTCTACTTGCATGAACAAGCATGCGTTAATTCAAAATACACGGGAATGATGTTAAGAAGAGGAGAATTGTGTTCATGGGGAACAGCAGTGTACATTGTTGGCATGCGTTGTACAGGATGCGTTAGTGGGGCCTAGTTGTTACATCGTACGCTCGCCACTGGGGTCGGTTACAATTCATCGTATGGTTAAAGCATGTGAAGACTATTTCGCTGCGATATTACTGGACTATTGCTAAAAGAGGCGTATACTCACTCACTCACGGAGATGAGTTACATTCTTAGTCCTATATGTACACACACACACACACACACACACACACACACACACACACACCACGGCGCTGGGGTATCCTAGTAGTTTTCGCCCGCCACGCCGAACACCTGGATTCGATTCCCCTCATGGGTAAAATGTGTTGTGCCCATTATTACTGGTATCCCACGTCGTGATATTGCTGGAATATTGCTACCATACTCACTCACTCACTCACAAACACACAACAAACACACTAACACAAACACACAAACATACACACAAGCACACAAACACACAAACACCCACATCACCCCTGGGGGTAGCGACCACACGGGTGCACCTGACACGCACCCTGCTCAAAGACACCTGTGACAGGCATGTTTGTCTGAAAGCCCTGCTGACAGAGATAGAGGGGGTGAGAATACCTCACCGTGTACACCCCCGGGGACACACGTCACACATGATGAAGGGGACGTTATCAGGAGAGAGACTTGTTGTTGCAACCCCAAGACATCTCTCTGCAGTACTCGGATTAAAAGGGAGCAAGTTTACAAACTTGGGAAATATGAATTGGTGTGTTTAAAACTTGAAGATTACTCGCGTCAAAAGTCGATAACACTGCCGCTGCCATGCCCCTCTGAACGTATAGACCCATGCAGCTGCAGCCCTTGATGATGATTAAACCTAGAAATCATTGCTTGGTTACAAAAGCGATTCCATTGTAAAATAATATAACTTCATTAACTCCCAATATAACGATATCCACCAATAATTCGACACATCCGAACCATCACAATTAATTTGACTAACCCGAAATGAGTTGTTGAGGCATATCTAAAATAATTTGATATACAGTTAACTACGGTTATGACGAACACGCTTATAACGAACTTATTTTTAGTACGGGCTATTAGTTGTATATATGCTGTATATATGCTTATAACGAACTACGTTATAACCGTAGTTTACTGTATCCGAAATTGCTTTGAGAACTGTTACCATTTATTTAGTATATCCAAATTCGTTTCGAACAGTCCACTGGTTGATATATCCGAAAATCGCCCTTCAAAGCAACCCAGTCTATTTGATATATCCGAAATTAAGTCTTCAGATCAAATGTCACATCATCATTAGTTCTTCCCGAATATTCTCGTCTCGTGAATATCCTACCTATTTGATAAATCCAAAATTCGAGGACCACCAAGCAAATTGTCCATAGCCTACTGTCCAGGGGTATATACTCCGGGCTATAATATTCCGGGCACCAGAAATGGGCTTCACACATTGCACCCATGTCAGGAATCGAACCCGGGTCTTCGGGGTGACGAGCGAACGCTCTAACCACTAGGCTACCCGACCGCCCCTACTGTTCAGGAGGACCCCAATCAATTCGATCGATCCGAAAAATCGCAATTTTTAAAAAAATAATGGGCCGCTCTATTTAATTGACTTTTTACAGTAACGTTTCAACTTATCTGTCCACAAACATATCATATTCTTGTAAACTATGGGCGTTAACTTGCATCGTAGTTGAAGATCAATTGAAATTTCAAATCAAAATTATTGCTTGTGTTAAAAGCCTTGTGAACATCATCCGTAACGACTGGCCCTTTGTAATATAGCAAGAGGCATATACGTTGAAAAGAACCTCGCCAATTGCCATGGTCGGGCGGTGGGTTAGTGGTTAAAGCGATCGCCTAAGGATCGGGTTCAATCCTTACATTCGTACAATGTGTGAAACCTGTTTCTGGTTCCCCCGATAATATTGCTGGAAAATCACTAAAGCGTTAAGCCATACTTACTCGCACATTTAAGCTATGTTTGTTAACAGCAACATCCAAAAATCGCAAAACCCATATTTATACTTATTTGAAACGTTAGATAATGTTATATTGTAGCAGGCAGGCATCATAGCGATGGATGGAGCTTCTAAAAATAGTCCCTACTAGGTAACCTCATTTGCATATTTAGCGGATCTTGATATCAAGTTATCGGATTAGTTATCGCATTGATAACACTATCATCACATGACACAAAGAGTTATCAGGAACAGTCCAAGGAAGCAACAACTGACCATTTGAGTGTAGCCGCCACTTGGGACTGTTTCTGGGTCTGGTCAGCGTGTCGGTCAGTCGGACGTTCGCCCAGGTCATCTTCCTCTTCCGGCCATTCTGAGGAGAGAGAAAACTACATTCTATAAAACAATAGTAGAAACACATTATCAAACATTCTGTATATCTTAGCACTGCATACACGAGAGTATATATTATATTGAATACCTAATAATAGGACTATCAAGGGCAGATGCAGCATTTCACTCATGAGCTTGCAATCACAACAGACACTTTGAAACTTCTTTTTGATGTTGTATGCTGGGTATCAAGATGTGAAAAGCCATATCCCGATTTCCCAGAATAACATACTGGAGCACATTCTCAAGTATATATTCTACTTGATTTTTTTTATATATTCAAAATAGGGGCGGTCAGGTAGCCAAGTAGTTAAAGCATTCGCTCATCACGCCGAAGACCCGGGTTCGATTCCCAACATGGGTACAATGTGTGAAGCCCATTTCTGGTGTCCCCCGCCGTGATATTGCTGGAATATTGCTAAAAGCGGCGTAAAACCATACTCACTCACTCACTCACTCACTATGACAATGCTTGCTGGTGGTGACATGTCTTAACACGTTTCGAAAACACCAGGTGTCATTATTTTGATTCGTAACATCTGTGACAACTTGGTTTCGTCCTCACACAAAGGGGCATCGCAAAATACAACGTCAGCGTTTACAACATCCGCCATATACATGCATTTACATGCATTTACATGCATATTTAATGTTGCACGATTCTCGTTTACAACCATTCTTATTAAGTTTGGGGTAACACTGTGAGTTTCACTTTGGTATATTTTTATTGCCAACCATCGCTATACACAAAATATATTAAGGATGAATCCTTTGACCAACATGTTATGCTCATATGTGCATTCTGATCGGTTTGTCATGTTACTATCATCAATTTGTTCGTTTGTTGTTTAACGCCGCACTCAGCCCTATTCAAGCTATATGACGGTGGTCATATCCAGTGATTGATATCATGAGCATCGACCCACGCCATTGGGATACGATGACATGCATCAACCAAGTCAGCGCACCTGACCACCCGATCTCGTTAGTCGCCACTTAAAGCAAGCATGGGTCGCTATTCTTCCCCGGATCTCCACGGAGCACTGATTTTCAGTGATCCGTTCATAAAAAGTTTCATTACTATTGTGCTTTTTACGCCGAATGGAATCTGTTGATGTTTGGAATTCCACGGTAGTCCCGATGCCCGTCTAATTGCACTAGTCACATAATTCACTCTATGGTCACCGAGAAGACAAGGGCAGATCCAGGGAGGGGTGGAAAATATCAAAATCCTCTCTCATTCATAGGGGCCTCCCACAACATAGTGCATTTGAGTCTTTGATTTGTTAGTTGGTTTGTTGTTTAACGCCGCAATATTTCAGTTATATGACGGCGGTCTGTAAATAATCGAGTCTGGACCAGACAATCCAGTGATTGATATCATGAGCATCGATCCACGCAATTGGGATCGATGACATGCATCAACCAAGTCAGCAAGCCTGACCACCCGATCCCGTTGAGTCTTGAGGCAATTAGAAGTGATATACATAAAGAAAAAAATGTATGTATGTCAACTTCTTTATTATGAGGAACACAACGTTTCAGAGTATATGTTTACTCTTTCATCTGATGAATGAATAAGCACGTACTCCGAAACGTTGTGTTCCTCATAATAAAGAAATTGACATCCATAAATGTTCTTCCTTATAGTACATGGGTTTCAAAAAGGTGTGTGTGTCCCCCTGAACCCATCCTCTGGATCCGCCAAGACCATATCGGGTTACTAGTCACCAAATACACCCATACAAAAAATCAACCAAGTCCCTACAATATATGCTCATGGTTAATGGTTGTTTAATGAGTCCGTCCCACCCGTGAATACATGGGGCCGCTTTACGGTGTAGTCGCTATTTATAACCCATCAAGCCACGTCCTGGCTCCAGCATGAAGAAAGTCGACCAGCGCCTTGATAACATCGCACACAGATTAATGTTCCTCGCTTGATAGCACCCAGATACACTTGCAACATCCCCGTGCAACATGTGCCTTGCCTTGCGGTTTCTATTGTCGCTTCAATATCAGGCAACGGTAGTTGATGCACAGAGAAGCACGATCTTTGTTGTGTTTTAGCTCGTGTATGGCGTTTGAAAACAGCATACAGTTAACTACGGTTATAACGAATTCAAAGGGACCACTATATTTAGTTCGTTATAACTGTAGTTCGTTGTAAGCATATTTACAACACATGTACAGCAAATGGACGAGACCAAAAAACAGTTCGTTATATCCGTCAGTTCGTTATAAGCGTGTTCGTTATAAACGTAGTTTACTGTAATTGAATAAGTTATAGCGTTTAGAAGTATTGAGGTATAAACAGAGGACTTACAGGATTTCATTATAATTGATCAGAAAACACCTTATTTTCTCTATTAAACATGTTACTAAATTTATAAATGTTTGGCCTGTTGCGATTTGTATGATTTTGTTTAACGCTGCACTCAGCAATATTCCAGCTATATGACGGCGGTCTGTAAATAATCGAGTCTGGGCCAGACAATCCAGTGATTAATATCATGAGCATCGATCCACGCAATTGGGAATCGATGACATGCATCAGCCATGTCAGCGCGTCTGACCACCTGATACCGATAGTCGCCTCTTACGACAAGCATAGTCGCCTTTGACGACATGCATGGGTTGTTGAAGACCTATTCTACCCCGGATCTTCACGGTTGAATATGTACAATGTTACGGTAATGTTAATAGCCGTGAGACATAAATGTCAGACAGAATGGTTTTGATTGCCTACTTCATCGAGCTCACTTGATATTTCCTTTCTGTGAGTTGGGCTCCTTTGACCTACGTGGGTTATACCCAACCTCGTTTCACCGCCTGACTAACAGAAAACGCGTGTTACTAATATATGTATTCACAGATAAGGAGGACCACAGCGACTTGGGGAGAAATGACTACCAATTGACAGTTAAAAGTACGCCAGAGTACAGAAAGGTTTGAGAATTGAACAGTATTTCATACACAACACGAGCTGAGAGAGGTGAAATTTGGTTTAACGTCGCGTCCAAGATTATTGCACTTATATAGCGACCTGCATGCACGTATGAGTGTGTGGCTGCTTGTACTAGTCCGGACTAATGCCGATTTTATAGTGATAGCCTACCGAGATACCATGCCGCAGTTTATCATGAATATCCCATTCAGAAACGGTATTGTGACTCCGAGCCGACCAGTCCTTGTTTAAGCCTCTTAATGCCTAGTTTCAGGCAGGGTAACAACAAGTACCATCTTATCACGTATTTTGGTATGACCCGGCCGGGGATCGAACCCCCGACCGCTCTCTCTACCACTGGACCACGGAGGCGGTCCGCGTCAGCATGATGTAGGAGGGGAGACCAAAGTGATGCGGTCGTGGACGTCAGCAACTGACGGAACCCATCAGCATGGCTGTGGTGCTGACAAACCAAGAGTCATAATCAGATCGAATCTAACGAAAAATTACGTCAAAAGAAACAATGACGTTTTTTAAAACATCAACACTGAATTAACATAGCAACGGACGCGCTTCCTTAGCAACGTTATGGCACATTGCTTTAAAATCGGGATCCATATACATTCAGAATGCACCTTTTATATTGTCTAATATCCAGTTTCCTTTCGAACAAAGAACAATTACAACAATTCAGCATATTTCGTCCCAAATGGGCTCCTGATAGGCAAAGAGTCTTACAGTGGGAAGCGACACTAAATGAGTCACACTATCAATACATTTATCAGCACTGTGACACGCCGAGAAGTTCAGTCTCTGGGCTGAAGGGTCTGAAACATCTCTGGTATGGGAAGAGAGAGGGTCTGGAGTGCTCCTCAAACACAAGGGATGGGGGAGACAGCGGGCTGGCTGTGTCTTATCGCGAGGCCAGATCTCTGTGAGGGGCACGCCAGATGAGGGACATTTGTGGGAATGGAGGTTTTGTGTTCATATCGTTCTCTGAATAAATGTTATCTTCAAACAGTTCGTGTTGCTGGCTCTCTGTTGTTTCGTTTGTCGTATCTATATTCTTATAAGTGAGTGTTTGGGAGTTTAGCAGTATTCTAACAACGTCAAATGTAGCGCCATAATCATTCACTTGAAATTATTATTATTATTATTCCTATTATAACTACTACTACTACTACTACTACTACTACTACTACTACTACTACTACTACTACTACTACTATACCCCGTCCGTGGTCTTGTGGTAGAGCGTCCGCCCGGTGAGGGGAAGGACGTTAAAACATGGTACTTGTTGTTACCCTGCCTGGAGCTCGGCATTAAGGGTCTAAGACAAGGACTGGTTGACTCGGAGTCAGTATACTGTGTCTGAGTTGGGTATTTATGTTAAACTGCGGCATGCTATCTCAGTGGGCCAGAGCATTACAAAATGTATAGTTAGTATTGAGTTTCAGGATAATCACATGAACACCACTAATATATTTTTTATTTTGCTTTAAAAGCTTAACTTAAACAAATTCCACACCCGAAAAATGTATCCCTGTACACTGCTGGATAAACATAATACGTGATTGGACGTGGTGATGAGAGTTTGGAAAATAACTTCTAGTAACCGCGATAAGACCGCTGATGGAAAAGATACATAACACTAAAAGCATTAATTTGGACTTTCAATGCGACATTCACTGGAACTCGTACA
Source organism: Haliotis cracherodii (assembly GCF_022045235.1). Taxonomy (NCBI): domain Eukaryota; kingdom Metazoa; phylum Mollusca; class Gastropoda; order Lepetellida; family Haliotidae; genus Haliotis; species Haliotis cracherodii. Next base: position 7,409,016 of record NW_027266270.1, read on the forward strand.
CCGAGGAGCCAAAAAAGCTATACCTCTCAGTTGATTTTATCATATGTTTGACTTTCAATTGAGTTATCGATATAACATAAAAAATAGCTGTAGTGCGCTTAGAATACGCCTATGTGGTTGTAGTTTTTAATGATATAATTTGAAATAAAACTTAAATAAAATGCATAATACACAACTGCTAATGGGTATCTTAGACATCTTATCTTTGAAATCAATAAATGTTGGTACAAAGTTGCAACATTTCAAACATGGTAGGAGTCGTGTGGTTGCAATTCTTTTTACCCATAAGTACCCATCCTCACATTACAAATTGTGGCGGGAATGAGTGGTGGAAAGTAATCACAATCAATTCAATACTTTCAACTTTCAATGACATAAAAGACCATCTCGGTACACTTTCATTTGCCCGTTTTCAGCAGTTTATTTTGTTACGATTTGTTATAATAATAGATCATTTTATTACCGTCTTCGTCATGTTTGTGGTTTTGACACAGAGGTCCATCCTTGGTACGACCCGCAATATGTAGAGTGTGTCATGGAAAATGATGAATACAAAATTCTTTGGAATGGGCCCGTATACAGCCTCAGACGTATCCACGCCAACAAACCTGATCTTGTCCTTTTTGATAAATTCAATGAAATCATTTATATTATTGAATTTTCTGTCCCCATTGACACTAATGTGATAGACAAGATTGAGGAAAAACATAGCTAATACGCGGACCTCGCTTTCGAAATGTTACGCTTCCATCCCAAGTACCAAGTTGTCCGACTCCCAATTGTTCTCGGTGCCTTAGGTTTGGTACCTCCCAATCTGTTGACTGACATTGGGAGAGTACCCGGGTTTGCTACCAGGAATACAGTCCTTCTGACAATCTGGATAATGCAGAAAGCTGCAGTGTTGGGGAGTCTTCACATTCTCCGAAAAGGTCTGGGTGGGTTTGACTCGGCAGCGCTTCCTGGGCTGTGTGTAGAGGGACAAGGGCCCTGAGCTGATGATGATGGATAATACGAGGATAATGGTGATGATAATCCACCTACTGATGCATGCTCATTTCCCTACATCTAGGTGAATGGATCAATCGAATTTCAATCAATTTCCTTTTCATCTCCCTGGGTAGTATACAACTCAAGCAGCCTCATGTACCGGGTACCCATTCACTGCTAAGTGTCCGGAGTCATTTGCCTAAGGAGACACCACACGTAACCTGTGTTTCAGTGTGGGGTAAGACCCGGGGCCCTAGAACAGGGTCACCCATCCACCTACTCTCCGCCACCTATGTTGCTTTATTAACATCGGCTGATGTGTGACCTGTACACGGAACCCCGTAGACACCGGACAGTATAGCAAGGCACGTCTTTAAGAAACACATAACTAATAACTTGCTTTAATGACAAGTCATACAAATGTTCGCTACAGTCAAATGCAATTCCACGACCACGCAGCACTTTGCAGTCAGTGTGGTGTCGTCCTGCCGTGCACGACGCTGGCGGAACTGTTAGCTGGCGCGGCTGACGACAGTCTCGTGTTTACTTTCTCCCCTCTTCAGACGCTGAAGGACCCTCAGTTATTTCAGCGAGAGATAACGTAACGTCTGCACCATCTGTGGACGCGCTGAGTCATTGATTAGCGTTAAATAGACGTAATGCTTGGATTACATACTCAGTAATGGAGCTTTTAACAATATAATAAATATTTAACTTTCAATAATTCAACTGAAAGCATTTGACAAACACCGGAACACTACATTGTTAATAGACGTTACATGCAAAAAAAAATTCATCATGGTATTTTTTTTTAAACAATGGAACCATCGATAATACAAAAATATATGTTCAGCTTTGGAAAACTCAATTGAAAGCATTTAACAAACACAAACATTAACCATTGTTAACGGACAGTTACATGTCATCATTAATCTTAATGGAAAATATTCAAAGGAAAAATGAATTCGAAAGTATAAATATGTTACCATGTCGTGTTCATTGAAAAATTGACTTTTAACAAATTTGTTTTTAAATGGTGTTTTTAATTTAAAGTAATCAGACCTGGACCATACGTACATCTTAACTATATCCCATAAACGATATATGTATCCTATTGCTTGAAATATATAGTCGATCCTAAGTTATGGTTAATGTACGGTACAACATTTATGATCAGTGGTTTGTATGATCCCCAGGAAGCTGAGAATGACACAGATTGCCCACTTATCCATTGACGGAACATTCACTTAGTGGGACTTGGCGCATTACAAAGGGGCGAAACAGGGAGATGATAAAATATATACATTTTCATCGAACCTGTCATGTTGTTAAAAACAACAGCACTGGGTGTGAATCTTTTTATGTGTTCCATCATTTGAAACAGAAAGACGCAAGGATCTCACGCTACAACATTTTAAAAAAACCCTCAATATCATAGAGTGTATATGCTATTCAGCAACAACCATCGGATTGTAAAGAAAGTTAGGAAACGCGCGTACTGAAACTAAGTACATCTAAATCCTACCCAAAACATTAATACTCTATTACTTACATCTGTGTCGTGAAAACCATATTATATGTGATAGAATATACATACACATCTATGTATGAATTATACTATGTATATATTTCTGACATCCATGCCCCGCTTCCATTACTGAAAGTGGTTGAAGTATACTAAAGTTCCATTCCGTTAATATCAACTTTGATTACAAAGACGGAATGATAATTCCCAAGAACTATTAATATGACTGGAATATGAATCAACAGTAAGATGAGACTACATTGGGGTAAGTCTTCCCCCATGATTCCCACAAGAAATGAGCTGACAAGTGAGGATTGTCCATTAATCCCGACTGATTTACATCACAGCATAAACGTTTTCGTGCATATGTGTACTGCAGGGTAGACGTCTTAGCACATATGTCTTACTAGTAGACTCAGATTTGACAAGATAATGCGGTATAAGCTAATGAAAGAGCTCGCTGGCTCCTATGTCACGTATGGAGAGAAGAATGACGTGAAACTACAGATAAGGGTTTGCTTAATACACCCCATTGTCTGATTAAATATGATAGCAAATTCAATTGTCACGGTTTTTTATGACTCAGTCATGTCAAAGATCTAAGTCATGTATAATTATTAAGGATATGTATATCGATACGAGATAAAAAGCCCTTGTTTAATATAAAACGTCAACACCAGAGTGTAACTAGTCTAAATTATTGGCAGAAACAGATTCCATTGGGCTTAAAATGCAAAATAGCGATAAAAAATATATGAATGGATCACTGAAAATCAGTGATGACAGTAGGTGTTCCTGAAAAGGGTAAGCATGTCACTCACACAATTTACATAAAAAAGTAAGCATTTGTTTGATGTTAAGAAACATATAGTACGAGTCCCTGAAGTAATATCAGTTTCCGATAACGAAAGTTATCGTTTCTTTTAAATTGTTTTTAGTAATTAATTTAAAGAAATCACATCATAATATGACAAGGGTATACTCAAACATACAAATGCAAAATTACACTTTCTGTTGGTGTGCACGTATCATAACAAATACTAAAATGATATTTCCTCAGTTACTATGTGTACCCAACCATCAAACAAATTCATCCTGCTTTTGAAATTAAACTATACGCCAATCTTGTAAGAACTTGCTATCTGTACCTGTATAAAGTCAAAGTACGTGCACAAATGATATCGTCTCAATCACCAATAAATGAAGTCTGGTCCACGAGACCTATAATTCTTAATAAAAATGAATAAAGATTAATTGTCTAAAACAGATGTTCTCAAAATGAAAGTGCTTTAATTGAAAGCCTAAATACAAGCGATAAAAGTTTCCATAATTCTTTGAACGATTCCGGGGCTCTTTGATCTTTTTCCGCCTATCACACTCCTCAAAGAAAACCGCCAGTTGTCACCTTCCAACACAACCACACACTTCACAGATCTTTACTTATCATGTTCACACTAACACCATAGGGCACCAATCTACATATATAGACTCACGGTGAATTTCTCTTTGTCTAAATGAGCATATCATGAGCTCCACACAAGCCGTGATATTCAGCGCATTCTATGAACAGTGTGTCCCTGGTCCACACCTCGGCAACCACCGAGACTAGAGGACCGCCCCTTGAGGCACTTGCTAGTTGCCAGGAGAAAATATCATACGGACTCTGTGTCGTTATAGTGTCTGTATACCCAACTCCCTGAACAACCGTAGATACTTCGAGAGTAGCATACAAATACAATCATTAGATTATTATATTCTCCGGGTTCAGAAGGATTGCGTATTAATAAGCCGTTGAATTTTTTATTAGCATTTTTACAGTCAATCGATGGTATTGTACATGTACTTGTATCAGTGGCCTGATATCACGTTGTTAACGACATACACCTTGAACTAACAATTGGATACTCCCCGGGGAGATGAGAATGCGATCGGAATGTAACTGATAAGTTGACCGTTGTAATAACTCCATGTGCTTCAGGCGTACGATTTTCAGTCGTATGTTTTTTTTATATATATATATCCAAATAAAATTCTATCAGTTAAAGTCTGAAAGATGAACAGGTACCCATTTCCTCACATACGATCGATAAATGCATTTTAATTCTTATTTATATAACTAAACTCTAACTTTACCTGTTTCCAAAACAAATGTAAAAAATAGTAATAACTATAAAAAAAACAAGATATATTTTTCCTTCTCCCTGGTGTGTTCCGATTGCATTAAAAACTCACTTATAACTTGTTTTGAATGTTAATAATTTTCTTTTTGGTCACTTGTGTTGGCTTCTTGTGTGACAGGGTATTTGAGACATTTTTTACATGTTATTATATTAAAATGTGTTTAACGAATACGCAATAGTCCAGCGTAATATCATGTCACGACAAAAACTATTACATACTGTGACGGTTTCAAATATTAATATATGTCAATTATAAAAAATAAACAGCTAAAAAATCATTGCGTAATGCTAGTTTCAGATTGAGTATACCCAAACGTGTGATATGCATCGATTAAACCGATGTCACGTGACGTATTGCTCCTGTCATGAAAAATGTGTCTATAAATTAATTATTGCAAGTCATTAAACAAATCGACTGACTTAATGTCTTTCCTTGCAACTCGATTGATGAACTAACACCTGTCACCACGCTAATGAGGTGAGTACACAGTTTGGACTAGTGATAACGAATTGTATAAGCTTTGTCAACTTAGTATTCGTGGCTGAGACATGGTAAATATTTGTTAGTCTCGGTGGTTGCGTAATATTTCTATTATCAAACTCGTGATAACTTAATCGTTACAAGCATGAAATACGCGGTTCTGTTCTTTGACGAGATGATTACATCTCGAGTCACGCCGTGGTCTAGAGGATAGAGCGTCTGTTGGGAGAGGGAAGGTCGGTGGTTCGATCCCCTGGTTGCGTTCTAACAAAAGAGTTGAATGATGGTACGTGTTGGTCGGCATCAAAAATGTGTGAAAATGTGTGTCGGCTCGGTGTTAGTATACTGCGTCTGAATGTATCCATGTCAAACTGTGGCATGGTATTTCAGATGGCTAGCACTAAAACCTGCATTAGTCCCGATTAGTACTAAAAGACACACACACGCACGTCCGCCCGCCCGCCCGCCCGTACACACCCACGCACCCACGCACACACGCACACACGCACGCACACACATACACAGACACGTGAGATACATGAATGAGTGCAATAATCTTGAATGACGTTAAGCCCATTTTCACCTCACCTTATAAGCATACTAATCATGTCCATGTATAATAATGTGACAAAACATTTCCATAATAATAATATATCTATGTCCACTGTACCTTCCTGAGGGCGGTCGGGTAGCCTAGTGTTTAAAGCGTTCGCTCGTCATGCCGAAGACCCGGGTTCGATTCCCGAAAGGGGTACAATGTGTGAAGCCCATTTCTGGTGTCCCCCGCCGTGATATTGCTGGAATATTGCTACCAGCATCGTAAAACAATACTCACTCACTCACCTTCCTGACTACATCATAAGAATGCGTCCATCAGTGACGAACACCAGGTGTTCGCGAAAAGGTGAGCGTATCCTGTCACACCGGTTGCACCCGTCACAACCATAAAAACATTGGCTTCATTCCTGGCTAACAAACGCAAATTGTTTCCCGAAACATGTGCTTGCAGTTTTGTTTTATAAATGCACCCATTTTCCCTTTTTCGAAAGAAAAATTTCACACTCCCCCTCTCGTTTAAAACGCTTCATCCATAATCAGCGTGAATAATAAAACAATATTTTATTCTCGAAAACCTCTTCGTGTGTGATTAATGTCTCACTTGAAATGTAACATACCTTATAATTAAGTATGCACGATTATTTTCTGTGGAATGGTAACAGTTGGCAAGAGGAATGGTATATTTGTTTAATCAATTTGTCATGGTGTTCGTGATAGTAGGGGGTTCGGGTGGCCCACTCGTCGAAGGCGCCGCAATTCGCTGTGCAGAGTTGCGTCCCTTTGGCATGCCAGAAGCCTATCATTGTGGGTTCGAATCCCGGTTCGCCCCGATTATGTTTCTAGGTTTGTCAGCACCATACACATGCTCGTGGGTTTCACCGAAGTGGTAAACGTCTGAGACCTGCATCACTTCGGGCTTTCCACCCACATTAAGCTGACACGCCGTGATGTAACTGGAATACTGTTAAAAGCTGCGTTGAACCCAACTCACTCACTCCTAATAGTGCGGATTCAAACACTTCATAGTACCCAGGTCTTTAAATGAGAAAATGTCTTCTCTAAAACTGATGAGAACGAATACATTTAAACTCTAACAGAAAAACTAAAATACATTTTAGTTAAAACTACAGTGCTTTGGAATACAGAATTTCTGCACGAATGACAGTCGTCAGTCGTACTTGGCTCACACGGCTATCAGTATCGTGATATTCAGCAACAACGATGTGCACATATACACATTTAGCCGTACTTTCTCACATTAATATAACTTTTACATATATAAGTGCCGTTACAGTAGCCACTTGACCGCGGTAATCTCAATTTTACAACAATATCTAAATAATGTCTCATGTTTCCTCAAACAAGTAAACAAACAAAATACAAGACAAATAATGTTTAAACATTGTTCCCAAAATGTCTCGAAGTGTTTCATGTGTTTGTTCAGAGGTTTGTTCGGGTGAACAGTTGACTTGCCTTTGCATGTGTTTGTGACGGGTACCACCGATGGGGCAGTGTACACTAAGCTTGTCAATAACACCTGGTATCATCACTATTTGATAGTAATTCATAAACAAATTCTTAAGATATTTTCGGAATAGTACAATTAGCTCATCTTTTAGTACAGATGTCGTATGATGATGGAAAGAGTTGATGCTTTTGTTATTATAGTTTGGCATTCGGAACACACCATGGCAAGAAGAAATAAATCGGATTTTATATCTTTCATTTTTAATTCCTCTTGGAAACAGGGTCAATTTTCAAACTGGCCACCAGCAGCGAAAAACAAAACAGTTGATAAAATAGAAAAATGTTTTCCAAAAAAACTTGTTTATTGTGGCTATTTTTAAATCGTGCCCTTTCGCAGGAGGCCTCTGTCCTACCCTCTCCCCTCGAACTTAAACTTCTCCGCCCACTCCATTACCAATCTTCTCAGCCCTCCAGGTAAGCTGAAATGTCCACTATTTACGACAGGGGTGTCAATAGCACTCTCATTGTCATCACATCCTAATTCCTAGCAATGAACACTTGTCGTAGAGCATCAGAAGGGGATCCTACAGGGCCCCGGAACTAACGTAGACACTGCGGTTTATACCACACTTGGCCGGTCTTTTCCCTAGACACGGAGTCTGTGGGATTTCCTAATTTCCAATTACTTGAAACCCGATATCCTGTGGGGGGATTTCCGGGTGTTTTTCTATAAGTGTGTGTAATAATCAAGAAAAGTCAGAGGTAATGACGAATTAATGTAAGTTAATATTGTGTAGAGACAGGAGAAAATACGGTCTCTTCAGATAGGGTTTGGTTTATATAGATCACTGTTTATTCAGAGTTCTACACTTAATGATATGTAATTTAATAACGCTATCAATATCTAGTCACAAGTTATTGTTCATAGCGCTGTATATACATAAAGCTTGACATCGCACGCTGGGGATTGGTAGATTGTTCCAAAGAGAGGAGGATGTTGAGGTGATGTTTTTCAATGTTTTCAAATATGTTGTTGGTACAATAGGCTTTGAAAACTTAAGATAATATCTCATTGTTTTATCTAATTATCTCGTACTTCGGTTTTGACAGATTTCCCAGATTTTTGTAGACATTTTTTACTATGTATATTTATTTTAATAAGATGCTTATTGATATAACGCAGCACAACAATCATCGTCGTCTACATATATTTCATTACATATTTTGTATAATGATGAATTACTAAAAAAGGTATGCATGTATTTCGTTTTTGTTAAATCATTTTCACTGTATACGAATATGTAATAGAATAAGTTGTTACTTCTCATTTTAACACTAGCCTCGAATACATCATAAATACATTATATTTGTATTCAAAAACAGTTTTGGTTCTCAACTGATATTGAACGACCACCGGCAGCATTGTGAGCAATGGTCTGCTATTGGGCCTAAATATGTCACCAAGTTTACATATGATTTATCATTCTGACATTCAAGTAGTTAAAGGTAAACAGTATGTTTGGTTTCCGACAATGAGCCTAGAAGTGACTCCCTTCACGATAAAGTCACGGTGTTCCTGACCCGGTCATGAAGTGTAGTAATTCTTTCAGATACTATTTTCTTTACAACTAAATAAGAGATGTTTAAAAATTGAGTCAAACGCCTAAGCAGCCAACAGTTTATTTTGACCATCGTATTTAATGAAAAATATGTCGAAAATATGTCGATATAATAACTAATTTCACTTTCTAAATATAAGCTTCATCGTTATGTATAACGCCTTTGAGTTAAATAGCGTAAATTTTAATGATAATAATAATGATCCCAGAGAATCAGTCTTCATTATCAAATGAGTTATAATGAGGTGAAATGGGGTTTTATGTTTCATTCAAGATAATCGCACAGTGGCGAAAAAGATTCCTTTGGGTGTTAAAAGCCAATAGTGGAGGAAATGAGAAATGTATATGAATGATTAATATTATCATGTAACCTGTACATAGTGAAGTCGCATTAACCCGGACCCTGTTCATCCAGCAATCTCAGATGCAGGTGATTACTTTATAACCGCTTGCCTTTTCACAACGTGACATTAAGATTCGTTAATTCCGCATTCATAAATCCGGATAATTCCAGTTGTAACACTACCGTCGGTATTAACAGGATGTTACTGTATATAATACCGTTATGGAATGCCTCGGTTTTTCATCTATGGGTAGAATGCATACATAGGGATGTATCAGCTGGTGTAAATAGTGGGTGTCATTAATGTACGTGCATGTTATTGAATGTAGGAAAATTATTTGATTCAGGTCAATACGTGCAACCACAGCAAAATAATAATACTTTAAAGCGCGTGTTAGTTGGTCGAATCGTGTCGACAATGACTACATTACATGTTAGAAGTTTCTCTTCTTTCAGTGGCATTTAGAAGTTGATGTGATGAAGAAAGACAAGTTCTATGGATGAACAACTTCTTTATTACAAGCAAGTGCTTGATAAAGATGTTAGGATCTACACCGAAACGTCGGACTAATTGTAATAAAGAAGTCGTTCATCCATAGAACTTGTCTTTCTTTAGAAGTTTCTATATACCCGTTAATATTAATAAATCATGAAAATGAATATGCACTGAAGAGCAAGTCAACAGGCATTGGGATAAAAATTATAACGGTATCCTTAAATATGAGAACTCGGTAGGAATGACAAATACAACGTCAACGCCAGAGAACAATGAGTCTCAAGTATACCCCGAAACAGATTCCATCGGGTATAAAGGCAAAGTACCGGTGAAAAGTATATGAATGGTTCACTAAAGGTCAGTGATGACACCAGGTGTCTTGTAGTAACAAGGAATGGCTTAAATAGCTTTTTCATCAAGACTCAGACAAAGAACAATATAAGAAACATACCATTGTTGCTCTCATTTTACATATTTTGATTTTAAATTTGTAATGATATATCTTATGTAGTCTTTTGTATCACCGTTGGTGGAATACAACGTTCCTGAACCGTTTACGACATCAGCCTTTGTAACTGTTGTGCAGTTTTGTATTCATATCAGCCATACATTTTCAGTGATATGATCAATTGTATATGTTCCATAAAGCAAGAATTATTGTTCGGGGTATACATTTATTACAATCGATAAACGAGTGATCCCATAATCCTGTTGTCGATAAGTTCAAAGGAAGTGTACACGTAAGTTCGGGAAAAGGACACACAGCGTCACACGCTTTATCATATGACAATTTAAGTTGGATTGGCCCCGTGGTGCATATACTGTCCCAACTTGGCAAGCGGTAATACTCGGTGGAGAATACGAGGTAAACTTGTTCCCAAAGAGTTTGTTGGTCGTGCGATGATTTACCGTCCTGAGTGCGGCGATAAACAACACCCACTAATTACAATACTGCTGGCGTGGATTAGAGGAAATATGTTCTCATTCACATGTTGTTATTGACGACATATTGATGACAGTTTGTTTTGTTTATTTCGTAGATACTAGTACAAGCACATCTGGTGTAGATACGACTGTGATTTCACATATCACACAGTTTCATTGCTGTCGTGATCGGACACTTCAACGTCCTCTGTGCACAACGAGGCTACACACTGTCCTTTCTAGTTACCATCTGATGAAGGAGCCGGATGTAGTATCTATCCTCTAAATATGCTACTCAATCGAAGTTAAGGAAGTTTCATAGTACTATAGGTAATATGTCAATCTGTCATCTGTGTTATGTCAAGGCAGATTTACAACATGCATAGTAATATGAAAAAATCTGGAGTTCTTTAACTTCTTTTGAGAAGCATACATACCTAGGACATTAATGTGATTAAGGCCACCAAGATACAAAGTTAAAAAAGGTGACTATGCCCCATGAACCAGTACCCATGTCCGGGTTCGATTGAGACGTTGTCAGTCAAGGACGAGATAGTGTATGGGCCTATTAAGTTTTTAAACTACTGAAATAATTAAAATATTGGCACGAGACTTTTATAACTGATGATAAGAACTTTTTTTGTTTTATAGTTGCACGATTTGAGCTCCTGACATCATCAAGAACATATATATGTGACTAAAATGGGAGAAAATGTCCGAATTGTAAACTTTCACCAAATTATTTAACAATCTTTTACCCTTCATGAATTGTTGGCCCAATTTTTGTACTGTTTATATCTACAGCTCCTACAAAAAGCGGCTCGGGTCGAAGACATGTGTTCAAATATTGGAAACACATAGATTGAAAACCTCTACAACCAGTCTCTTTGACACGAGTTATCCGTACGTTTGCATTTACTGTAGTCACACGTCCCAAACACGCAATAGTTGAAATGAACAAAGTCTATATCTCATGAAAAATGATATCTGATAATTTCCATAACAATGTTTAATAGTTTTGCTCACTTCTTAAAATTGTAGGCCCAAAAGTGACATTCCCATACCTCGTCCTTTCGACAAATGAAGGTATTGGCCGTGTGTATTGAGGGTAATCATAGATACATACCTAAATAGATAAAAAAAATGGGTTCAGAATGACTTCATTCAACTTTATTAAAAGTGTCAGTAGACCCGAGCCTAGCCTTTCAGAGGGTTGGGTTTAACGCCGCTTTGTTATCATTGTAATCAGTACTAGATACATGTACTGTAATCTAGAGTGAGTGAGTTAGTTTTGATGGCGTTGTTAGTAATATATACGAGGAAACGCTTTAACTACTAGGCTAACCCAATGCTGTCTAACGTTTTACAGTTCACATGTCTTACCTGTTGCGTGTTCAGGCACTTCTGGGGGTCGTTCACCGGGTATATCCCTGGCCTCAGACAGACGGGGGTGGGGAGGCATGTCCTGTTGAGGGTAGGAATCCACTCTTGGGGACCAAAGAGTTGATCCCGGGGGATATGTGTGGTATCCTTGAGACCCAAGGTCATAGAGTCCATCCGGCAACACCGTGTTTAAGGCCATGGCGTCCATTCTAGAGGGGAACAGCTTGCGTTTTCTTTAGCCGTTTCTCTATAAATTCATCAAAATGAATTCTGGCTTACTCAGGATGTTTCTCAGAAAGTACCCCAGGCTCCTATTCCAGATATTGTTTTAAACTGCCTATATTTACGTCGTTACAATTGAAATTTTAAATACGCCTTGAATTCACCCAGTGCAGGTGCTTCATGAACATCTTTGAGACGTCTAAAAGTGACGTTGTCGATGACCTGACAACCATACGGATGTTATGGTGTCTTCTGCTTCATCGGTTATAAACACGCTATTCTGCGGCGCAAAATGGTCGTCTGGCGGCCAAATGGACAGATGAGTCTGCTATAGCATCTGTTTTCTGATGTTCTGACTCTAAATGATGTTTATACTCTTCCTCTTGAGAAATAATCCAAAATTTGAAATCATGACAGTGAGTTCTGCGTTTCACCTCCGTCACTAACTGTCGTCTGCTTGGCACGCCTCACTCAAAACATTGTCGTCTGCAACACCACAAGCACGTGCCAGTGAGCTTGTCGTCTGCTACTCTCTCAGAACACACGGTGAATCAAAAAATTTCCCAAACATGTGAACAGCGGTGTCCATAGATATGAATAACTGGGATTCAACAATTCCAATTTCGCGAAATTCGTGTGAGATCCCTCAGGGCGATGATACACGGCTGAAATCCTGATTGATGATTGACATGGATTGGCCCTCTGCGGCGGGTAGAAAACAAACATTGGAGAAGTTTTGATAAAGTTAGTCCCACCCCTTATCGTTGTCCACCAATTACGTGAGACATCGGCCCGTCGTTAATCCCCAAGTGTGATATGACTTTATGTCAAGCTAGAGTCTCCATCATGGTCTTTGTCTATGAAGCAGATTGAGCTCGTCTGGTCTGAATTGTGTCCTTGTCTTTTAAACGGTGTGGGTAGAAGTCTTTGATAGGCATTTAGAAGTTGGGAGAACATGAATACGTGACACTTTTTATGGATAGCAATTTCTTTTAGTCTTTGTCACGACGTTTCAGAACTACTTCTTGCTCCTTCACCAGGTGAATGCTTAGTAAGTGAAAAAAGTAAATATATATCTTATGAATATATATTATGTTTATGTGGTAGGTTTAAACAACATGTAATCGTGCTTTATATCGTTGTAATCGTGATATTATTTTACATTACATAAGTAACCGATGTTATATTTGAGATAACGCTTTCTTAGTAAAGTACAGATTCTCGTACTTTTTTTTGGGGTGGGGTTGGGGCTGGGGGGACATAACATTATAACATTACATAAGTTATTACTTTGCTTTAAACGATACGATTAGTTTAATCTACTGCCGTCATTTTGGTGAATGAAGGGTATATAAAGGACGCAACATACTCGGTCTTCTATTTCTACTGTTCCATGAGCAATCATTATGGTATTATAACGATTAATTAATTACCAGCTGTGCACCATTTACCGGAGGGGTTTAAGTTAACAAAGCGTCTGCAAACAACTAGAATAACACAATACGGAGATGCAGTTTATTGGAACCTAACTTTGATGTTATTTAATATGAATACAACAACAACAACAAACGTTTATTTCGCTTCAAGGTCATAGCTATGACATATTGAAGGTACAAATGGAGTGTTATGGTGACACGAGGCATGAGACAGTCGTGCGTCAACTATACGTTTAACTGCAACAGACTCATAAATTTAATTAAACATCTTGAGGATTTCTTTTACAAACTTTGCTACTTTTCTTTGTTCTAATAAACTTTCAGTATTTAGTAGCATATCAAGTGTTATCGTACTAGGTCTTGTAAAGTACTTCTTTTGAATATATTGCTTACGCAAGTTATGCAGAAAAGGACATATTAGTAGATAGTGATATTCGTCAGCTAAGTCATGTTTATTACAGTGACTACAAATTCTGTCTTCCCGTGGTATATGTTCCCACCACCCCTTCTCTATTGGTAATCTATATATATATATATATATATAGATATATAGATATATATATATATAGATATATATATATATATATATAGAGAGAGAGAGAGAGAGATCTATGAGTTGTTGATCTTATAATAGTAATAGGGGTTCTTCTCAGCTCTCCGTATAAAAAATAAGATACCGGCTGGGATATTTGTTAATGACAGAATATTTCCCCCAGTTAGCGCTTCAAAACACTATTTTTGTCTCTGAAAGGGTTTACCAACAATTGTTTGGAACAAGACATTGCATTTTATAACAGGACGATTTTGCTTGTGTTAAACATGAACAAATTATTGCATTCCAGAGTTTTGTCTGTTTTTGTTGTTATAAAAAAAACAGCCTGACTGACGTGCAGTAAAATATTTAAACAAGGTTATAAATCCCTTACTGTATTCACAAGACATCCCTGTCAAAAGCAGAGTCATACGATTTAGATTATATTATGAACATGTGTTTATGAATCACTATCAAATAGTGATGACACCAGGTGTTCGCGAAAAGGTGAGCGACGTGCATTTCCTTGTTAGCATCATGCACAACAGAAATTCTTGAATGTTAATTATTGATATGTACGTTTGCCTAATTATTAAATAATCCACAAATAATGTGTATGAAGAAGCTTCTAATGTTTTTTTTTAAAAAAACCTCATCAATATGTTGCTCTCCCTTTAAATTCAAGAATCGATGTAGTTACATGGAACAAGGATACTGATAGAAAAAAAGAGCATTGCTTTCCTTATGCAAACTAATATTTCGAGGCTGGCAAATACATTTACCATTGACCCATTTCAAAACGTTAGATAAATAATCACACTACTTGCAAAGGGACAACAGAGAATTAAAAAAATCCAGAATTAACAAATATCCTGGGAAAAAGTATACCCCCTTAGTGTTTCACAAGAAGAACAAACAATCGACCAACGAGTGAGAGTGCTTGTGTCGTTCAATGTACACACCATTTCCACAGATCTATCCGTTTTTTCTTGCGCCATTGGGTGTTTTTTCGGACACACCATCAGACTGATTGATTATAACAACAAAATGCCCATGTGAATAAACCTTGCCCAGGGTACTAATTGACTGTTACGTCATTAACAGACACTAAACAATCCCTTCTTACGCGCGGGGCTATCCATACACGGGCCATACCACAGCCGTACTTGTCAACAGCCGCACTTAGTTGAGAAAACTATCTAATTGTCATTATATTCAAATACTTAACAGGTTAATGTTTAACAATGCAATTTGTGATTAGAAGTAATGTGGGTTTTACAAAGGAAAACATTTGGGTATATCGGCTGCTAATGACATTGGTTTTGAGAAATAAAACTTCGTCTCCTGTTTCATCTTCCTGGCTCAAAGCAACAGCTCACTCTATTTTAACTGATCATGCTAAACAAACCTGGAGCTCTGAGGTGGAAAATTAAAAAAGAGGTGTAGTCTATTCTCTCTTGAAACCACAATTTGAATTAGAAAATTATCTGACGTCCCTACCGCTAAATAAAGCTATCCCTCTACTTTTATTTCGTACTTCATGCCACGACTTACCAATTGAAAAAGGAAGATGGAATGGGATACCTATTTGTGAAAGAAAATGTAAACTGTGTTTTTATTGGATATTGATAATGGAGATGAATTTCACTATATTTTTAAATGTCCATATTTTAGTAAAGAAAGAATTTTGTATATCCCACCTACATATTCTAAAAGACCTAATATGATTAAATTTCAAAGACTTTTCACTTGTAAAGAGATATCTGTATTAAAAAAACCTAGTAAATTCTGTAAATATGTATTGCAAATTGTAAAATCTTCCGGCTAACCACATATCCGCTATTATAATGTGTATTTTGCTGTTATTTTGTACCTCATATGCCGAGGATCTCGGCCTTAGCGTAATAAAGTTCTGTTCTGTCACCTTAAGATAACCTGGTTGCCATTTCTTGTACACGAATTTCTTCTTTGAAGGGATGGTTTCAGTCAATATTGTTCATCCCATAAGTATAAAAACAACAACAGAGAACACAATTTTCATTTATTTTCATCGATCTCAAACGACTTTTACATGGTGCGTTCTATAGATAAGAACCGCCTCTGTGGTCCAGTGGATAGAGCTTCTGCCCCGAAAGCGGAAGGTCGGTGGTTCGATCCCGGGCCGCCTCATACGAAAATATATCACCCACAGCTATAGCTTCCGTGTGCGAAATACGCTCCAGTCGGAAAGCGCACGTTAAATCTCCAAACGTAAGTAAGTAAGCTATAGTGGGACAGTTCTAATTGGATTGCCATAGTGAGAGAAGAGCTTGCCAGAAATTGATGCGGATTTTAGCAGTTTGTGTATATAACAAAACTAAAGTTAATCTGAACTTATGAAAATATTTGTACTGTTATTCATGATTTTCTTCTCAGGAGTTGAGGTGAAAATTATTATTATTATTATTATTATTATTATTATTATTATTATTATTATTATTATTATTATATGTGTTTGCGGCATGTTCATTGAGCGTTCTCATTTTCTATTATTTAATATTCTATTTACACCTTGTCAGCAACTCATTTGCTTTCTCTAATAATAGTCAAACAATAAACTTATTTTGGTGAGCACCCTGTAAAACAAGAGAGATAGTTCTATGAATATACAACTTCTGTATTTCAATTAATGTGATGTTACTTAGCTGTACATCCATCTGGAAGTGTTGTTGAAGCTGTCTAATAAATGGGATGATACCGGTATTCATGTCAAACTGTGGTATGATATCTCAGTGGGCTAGCACTATGAGACCGGCGTAAGCGTTAAATAGTATGAGTAGTCACACACACATATACACACTCACACATACACACACACACATGCACACTCACACGCACGCACACACACCCACACACACATGCATGTTGCTATAAGTGCAATAATCTTGACGGGATGGCAAACCCATCTCACCCCACTTGTATAAAATAGCAACATTTATTTGAAATATGCTATATTTAATTTTCACCCAGACGTCTCTGTGTGTATTGATATGGATGTAGCTTTATAAATGTCCGTGTGTTCGCGTCACTGTTCATATTCCAACGTCAAAAATTTACACATTTGAAACAAAAGTTGAAAAAATTAAATTCAATAATGAATCTGAAACGTTGATATGGTCGTGGCACTTTCACCTTTCACCTGTCACTACTAGCGATTCAAAGTAGTGACCCACCAAACGTATTGGTTAATGCGAGACTTTAACCATGTAAACAAGAACGACAATACCTCTCATAGCCACAAGAAATCTCTGCTAAACACACACACACACACACACACACACACACACACACACACACACACACACACACACACACACACACACACACACACACACACACACACACACACACACACACACACACACACACACACACTTGCACGCATGTTACAAGTGTGTAAGGTGACACCCCTTCTGATGAGACATAATGTACAAAGACATATCCTGGGTCGGCTTTCGCGCTTAGTTTCTACGTGAGTTGTAGCTGATAATAATCGCGGGGTGATGGCTGCCGGGATCGGTGAAGAATTAGGAGAGCTAATGTATATAACAGTTCCTGTTATCCTAATGTGTTCTTCTGCCCATTAAAGTAGCCAGGTTCTCGTCTCACAAGAAGATCTTAGCGCTACACCTCCATCTAAAGATAATAAGAAGCTTAATACTTATCGTTTATTTAAAGCTATATGTGGAATGAACACCTATGTAAATATGGTCATACCAAAGAATCACAGAACTACGTTCAGATATTGGGTTGCCTTATTAAGCGAGAAACCGAGCGGTATGAACATTTATCACTTGAAGAACGCACATGTTCTTTGAGGATTAAATCTCAGTTTTACTGAAAACCCGGTGTGTGATGATTTAGGTTTTCATTTATAATGCCTTGCCTGTTACTATAATGTTGATTGTGGGGATCTCACTGATATATACAAGTTCTGCTGTTTAATGCCCACCAATATATACAAGTTATGTTGTTTAATGTCCACCAATATATATAAAAGTTATGTTGTTTACTGCCCACCAATATATAAAAGTTATGTTGTTTACTGCCCACCAATATATACAAGTTATGTTGTTTACTGCCCACCAATATATACAAGTTATGTTGTTTAATGTCTACCAATATATAAAAGTTATGTTGTTTACTGCCCACCAATATATACAAGTTATGTTGTTTACTGCCCACCAATATATATAAGTTATGTTGTTTAATGTCCACCAATATATACAAGTTATGTTGTTTACTGCCCACCAATATATAAAAGTTATGTTGTTTACTGCCCACCAATATATACAAGTTATGTTGTTTACTGCCCACCAATATATACAAGTTATGTTGTTTAATGTCTACCAATATATAAAAGTTATGTTGTTTACTGCCCACCAATATATACAAGTTATGTTGTTTACTGCCCACCAATATATACAAGTTATGTTGTTTAATGTCTACCAATATATAAAAGTTATGTTGTTTACTGCCCACCAATATATACAAGTTATGTTGTTTACTGCCCACCAATATATACAAGTTATGTTGTTTAATGTCTACCAATATATAAAAGTTATGTTGTTTACTGCCCACCAATATATACAAGTTATGTTGTTTACTGCCAACCAATATATATGTATGTATATATATATAAGTTCTGTTGTTTAATGCCCGCCAATAGATAAAAGTTCTGTTGTTTAAAGTCCACCAATATATAAAAGTTCTGTTGTTTAAAGTCCACCGATGAATTAATAATGTTGTCGAAACTATTTTGTTATGCTTTTTCGTCATCGAGACTTATTGTATTGTCGCTATGACATTTTATATCTGTATTTCATATTGATCATGCAATTGATTGTTTTTATATTCTGATTTGGTATTTATAGACATATTTGAATTTAGTCTCTCGTAATTTCACAAGGAATGGGACATGTATCTTTATTAATAAGGTATATTGTATATTTGTTTGGTGTACCATCAGTGAGACGTTAGTAAAATATCTGTAATAAATAACTCCCAATACTTTAACAAAGACTTACGTTAGTCGCAGCGTTAAGAACACCAGTTAGATGGGTCCCGTGCCATTCATATAACAGAGGCGGTGAGAGAAGTTCACCTTGTCTTAATCAATATAGTCAGAAGAGGACGTCGGATGATTTAGGCGGACTCGTACGGTGGACTCTTATGAGATTTCTTATGATTATGGAAAGGATTTTTTTTCCTTTATTTACCTGTTATGCTGTGTACCATCACACAAACTAATTATTTTTTCACTGAAAATTAATAATTTTATAAAGTGATGGACTATGTAGGTTTTAAGATTATCAAAACAGACCACTTGATAAGTTTTGGTGTCAGACCAAAAGTCACTCCTAAAATATACATAAATAAATTAAAGTGACCACACATTTTCCATAATCTGACGAAATCTCTGCTAAAACTATATCATAACCATGTGATTATGAGTTACTATCAAATAGTGATGATACCAGGTGATCGCGAAAAGGTAAGCGCATTATGCCCTGCCGGTGGAACCCGCCACAAACACACGCAAATATCTCATCTGAACAAACAAGGAAACATATGGTACAATTGAAAATAGGGAATTGCATCAAACATTATTTTGGTCACTGATGCGTCAAATATGGAAATATCATGTACATGTCTACTACTACTATATATGATATCTGTGGATTATATTGTTACATGCATAGATTGTGGAGTTTATGAAGAACGATAAACTTTGAACGTTCAATTGAAAACTTATGATCGGAAATAGTAACACGCATATTTTTATCAAATGACAACATTGGTGTATGATCATAACTTTATTGATCATTTATAACAATAATGGCTGTAGTCGTGGTAACTTCTAAACTTTCGGGAAGTTGTTATCTATCGGACCGTCATTCAGGCGATGTTTCTGACAGATCACGATCTGAAAAATACTATCATGAAAGTGTGTCCTGTGGATAAGCCGACCCCTTTCTACAGAATCTTTTTTCTGGTCCTCAAAATTCGGCTTATCTGCGGACATATACGGTATGCAACCTTTTGAAAGCTTTACTAATGCTGTAACCATAGATCTAACAACAGGCAAGGACCGGATGATACCCTTTGAAATGTTAGCGGAGAGAGCATGCTCGACTGAACCTCAAAACTTGTGAAATGCAGCCAAATCATTTCATCATGATTTTGTAAATGATTTATTTAGTAAATATTCATGATCTTTAAAACTTTAAATGAAAACATCCCAATTTTTGGTTTACCTTTTCAAGATGACATTGGTTTATCTGTAATGCTTCTTATTTATGCAAAAAAAAGCACTTCAGTAAATCAACGCATTTTATTATCCCTTTCAAACCGACACGGTAACACATGTTGGGCAGATTTCATCAGTTGACCTTTTTGCACGTTCCTCGCTGTGTACGCGAGCGTGTATTCAAGGCGGTCAGTGTTTTCTCTCTCGGGTAGAATCAGTCGACCAGAACCAAAGACGCACTCCATACACCTTTTATCTTATGTGCACCGATTTTATATTGTACATGTTGCGCGTGTGACACTTTAATAAACATTTTACTACTACTACTACTACTACCACTACTGCATAATTGAACCTTTTCAAGGTAGCCCAACTCATTTACGGATCAATAGAATTCTCTTTTCCGTGTTAGTCTTTTATTCTTCTTGATTTTAAAAGAAGTAGACGAAGACGAAGAAGTAAACATAAAATGCGAGTGTCTAATGCACAACGGTCGGCAAACATTGACCTACGAGACACCAACATCTTCTAAAACAATTTCACATAAATAATAAAATGAACATATTAACCATCAGATTTGCCAAATGGATACATAATTAAATAAAATACACCTCATACTCATTTATATCTTTAAACCATGTTCACGTTGTTAATAAATGTCTTGTGCTACACCTAACAAGCGCACAAATAACAAAACAATGTTATCCCAGGGTAATATAACCCATATCGCACTACACTAAGGTTTGACTTAATCCATAGTATATACGGTAATATATACATACTTAAATTAATATGTATCATTATCGATAATCCTTTTCTTACGTAAAAGGGATGTGTTTACTTACAATAGGCAAATGTACAATGATACTTTATTAGTGTGTTGTTATTATTTTGGTCTAGGGGCGGTCGGGTAGCCTAGTGGTTAAAGCGTTCGCTCGTCACGCCGAAGACCCGGGTTCAATTCCTGACATGGGTACAATGTGTGAAGCCCATTTCTGGTGTTCCCCGCCGTGATATTGCTGGAATATTATTAAAAGTGGCGTAAACTATACTCAGTCACTCAACCTTATGATCCATTTTCTCACTCTTTTAACTCCTACACTTATTGTTATGTTTATATAATCTTATATAGTCGGTGTCGTATTTCCACTCTCACTATTACACTCTTTTTTACTCTTGCACTTGAATTTACACTTATTTTTACTCTTGCACTTAAATTTACACTTATTTTTACTCTTGCACTTGAATTTACACTTATTTTTACTCTTGCACTTGAATTTACACTTATTTTTACTCTTGCACTTGAATTTACTCTTATTCAATGCGTTTGTAGGGTAGGGACTAGGGTGAGCAGAGAGTGGGGGCAGTTTGAGCTGTCAACTTGACAGGTTATAGTTTATACCATATGCGGCATTTGTATATACGGTACTACCACAAGAATATCAATATCTCCAGGGGAAGTCCCATTCGCTGTCTGTCGTGGAAGGTCAGGCCTATACGTAGTTAGGGATGCAGTTTTGGGACAAACTCCTGGATGCCCATAGCAAGGAAAAACTTCGGGCAGAGTACAAATGTAACTTAAGAAAATCTGGAGTTCAGAACTGAATGCTCGCAATATTGTTAAAGCCACAAATACTATGCTGTACCCGTCCTTTCATATTCTTTTGGTGTTGTTGACTGGACTACTACTACTACTACTACTACTACTACTACTACTACTACTACTACTACTACTACTACTACTACTACTTTCTAATTAATTAAAAAAGGGCCCCGAGCTGATGATGAGCTCAACCAGCCTGACTGTGACAGGATCACCCAAACCCTCTTTGTTGCATTTTTTATTTTAATCTGTAAATAAAAATAATTTCTAATCAATTAAAAAAATATATAACCACCGTTATAATAATAATAGTAACAAGTAAAAAGTGTTGTCTCATCCGAAGCATGCCAAATGCTATTATTATCTCATTCCGACGAGACAATACTGTGCACTTGAATGCTCTCTGATTAGGTTGATCTTGTTCCGCGTGAGTTCGTGCCATATGTTGTCAAATTGACCATTAACAATTACGGCATTGTTAGGTCTAGTTTTAGAGCGTATGCTCAAATGTTTCACAAAACGAACGTGAAAAAACAGACATAATTGCCAACAATAACCTTTTCAAGGAAATCCAAGTCATCTACGGGTGAATAGAATAATTACTCTGCCGCCGTAGTCATATGAAGAAACATTTCTATAACTGTAATATTAAAGTAGGTGGGGTGTTTCGCGGCTTTAGTCGAAAGAGAATCGAACACTCCTCTATACAGAAACACACATGGCGCGAAGATTAGATCGTTCAGAGAAAGAGACTGGTATATGTATTTATAGTCTGAAATAATATAGTCAATTCATAAAAGAGTGAAACCCAACATGCCCTATCCAGAATAAAAAATTATGCTTTAGTACCGTAATAAAAAGTATCGCCGACCCATGTGTTTTGTTATCATAATGTTAATCTAGAATACACGGATGAGCTCCTCAAACGTTCTGAGCCGACGTATGATCTATTCATGCTCAGCCGGCGTGTCACCTGTGCGCACGGTCTATTTGAACAAATTGTTTACTGTTTGGTGCGGTGTTGATAAGCAGTTAAATTGGGGAATGTGATATGAGATTTATACTCAACTGGCGCGTGGCTCGATAAAAGAGTAACACAGAACACGCAGCCAATGACGAACTGATAGGACATATTTGCATATTCCAAACTTCTGACAAAACCTATACGATTTCTATCACTTTTAGATTTATCTCGTATTTTGTTTTTTTCAGCTGCTGAGAGAAATAAATGTTCGCACATCTATTGTTCGCACCTTTTCCTCATTTAGCATGTAACGCTCCTCAAACAGTGGATTTCGACAGAGTGTTGATTGACGTTGAAGAGTCGTGAGAGCTTTGCCGCGATGAAATGCAGTCTTCAGTGAAAACAGAAAGTTACGGGAACGTGCACATGCACGTTTTCAACGATGAAATTAACATCTGTTCGTCAAGTAAGTAAAGAGTTTCTGCTCCCTATTATCATATTGATATATATTTCTCCGTATACAGTCTCAGACGTATTACCATCTTCACCATGCTTGTGGTTTTGACACAGAGGCCCATCCATGGTACAACGCATAAAATGTAGAGGGCGTCATGGAAAATGATAAATACAAAATTCTTTGGAATAGGCCCTTATACAGCCAACAAACCTGATCTTGTCCTTTTTGATAAATCCAATGAAATCATTTAAATCATTGAATTTTCTGTTCCTTTTGACACCAATATGATTGACAAGATTTATGAAAAACATTGCAAATATGCAGACCTCGCAATCGCGTTCGAAATGTCACGCTTGCACCCCAAGTACCAAGTTGCCCGACTCCCCATTGTTCTCGGTGCCTTAGGTTTGGTACCTCCCAATCTGTTGACTGACATCGGGAGAGTACCCGGGTTTGCTACCAGGAATACAGCCCTTCTGACAATCTGGGTAATGCTGTAATAATATATTTACTTGACATTCCCCCCATGAATAAAATCATTTGAATGAACGGTGTAAAATTTTAAATATGGTTGATTCCCATGACCCAAAGAAAGGTTATAATATGTTGCATAATTAAGCTTCTAATGACAAATCTAATTGGATGTGTAAAATTAAGCGCCTCTTGTATAATATTGGATTTGACTATATTTGGGAAAAACAGATCGTCGATTTTCCAAACTTGTTTATTGATGATTTGTATCACGTTTAGAATAGATTTATATGATAGCTCTAAGATGAATTATTATTCCGTATTTAAAACATCATTCTGTGCTGAGATATATTCATTTGCCTTAACTATTGGGAAATATAGGTCGGCAATAAGTCGCTTCCGTTGCAGCTTACATTCTTTAGGTGTTGAAGAAGGATGGTGTCACAAAACACCAAGAAAGTTGAGGATTTGTAAAATATATGCAATACTGGTTGTGTGGAAAATGAATATAACTTTTTGGTAATTTTTAAAAAATAACTTAATATATAGTCTTTATTCATTATGTATTGCAGGCCACTGGCCCATTATACATTACAGAGTATACAGTGAGAGAGAAACATTATTATACAAAATTTTAGGTAATTTACACAATACGTAGTTTCATTGCTTTGTTAATGAATACGGATAGATTTTGAATGATTATTACATTATTTGATGCCATTAAACTGTTAAACGTATGCATTGAGGGGTACAGGTAAAACATTTTGGGTATATATTTTCATCTTGAATGTACATATCTATCACAAATTATTATAAAATGAAATTCATCTTCTACTTGATTTTGATTGCAAGCCAGACACAACCTTTCAGATTTTAGCTTCTTTTTTTTTATACATCCCCGCTTCAATTCGGAGCTGGTGGGAACAGCATCTAAATTGTGCAAGGGCACGCCTATATTTAAAAATTGATAATTCTTTTAAATATGTTTCTAAGCCGAATTTCTTTTGGAATAAACTGTAAAGAGTTGATTTTGAGCTTGATGAAAGAGCTGCGTGCCAATTTTGTTCATAAGATAATTTTAGACGGAGTATAAATTCCGACAGAAAGCTGGAGATACTACTTATAAATTGTTGTTCCCATATGTAACCAAAACAAGTAGAGAATAATATGTGTTTTACTTTTGATGCCCAGTTAGTTTTACCATTACTACAGTCTAACAATAATAAGTTATAACATTTCTTTACCAAAACTTAATATATGGCAACAATATATCCATGAAAAGGATTATGTTCATCCGACACTAGATAAGGGGCGGTCGGGTAGCCTAGTGGTTAAAGCGTTCGCTCGTCATGCCGAAGACCCGGGTTCGATTCCCGACATGAGTACAATGTGTGAAGCCCATTTCTGATGTCCCCCGACGTGATAATTGCTGGAATATTGCTAAAAATTACTTTAATGTGTGACTATGACCAAACTGCAATTAGAAATATTACAAAGCATTTGTATTACGCCCTTAATTATTGTGAATCTGTATTATATCCTGGGGACCATTTTATATACCATGGGCCGTTGGCCTACACATGTAAGCATAAATAAAGATAAAGAATAAAATCACAAATCATTAAAAAGAACAGTGAGGCAAGAAGATGTTTGTACTGCTAGATGTGCAAATATTTTAGACACGAGGGAAAATGTCGAATTTCTTTCATGAATATAAAACACCCAACCTTGACCATCCATAAAGGTGTTCATATTGAAGATGAGAATCAAACCAGGGCTTTCGACGGGACTAACTAACGCTTTAACCACTAGGCTACCCCACCTCCTGACTGTTCTCATAGAAAGCTGTATGTGTTGGACTTAAATGTTGGACAATGTAAAGCCAACGTGTCAAAAATGATTTTAGAGGTTGTTAAGAAGTGTTTTTAATAAGAAGGGTCATTCAACAAACACAACTTGCGTGAGTGAGTATTGTTTACGCCGCTTTTAGTATTATTCCAGCAATATCATGGCGAAAAATGGGCTTGACACATTGTACCCATGTGGGGAATCGAACCCATTTCTTTGGCGAGACGAGCGAATGCTTCAACTACTAGACTACCCCACCGCCCACAACCTGTATGAGTGGCGGGTGCTACCACTAGGGCAGGACATGCTCATCCTTTTCGCAAACACCTTAGTGTGACCTCAGTTATCCAGACATACAGTTTTCATCGCTATTTTGCCTGTTATGGCCAATGGACTCTGTGTCGCTGGATAATCGAGACTGGATATTCTCTGGCGTTGACGTTTTGTATTATAAAATATTTTATCATAACCAGTTTTTCAACAGAAGCTGATTTACTTAGGACATATATAGATAAAGATAATACAAACAATTTGTGAAAATATTCTCCTTGGTCAGTTATAATTATTGTTCATTAATCAATTCTAAGTTCATTATGAAATTCAAAAATGTCTAATTTCGCACATGTTAGCAAAACGTCTGTCAGTGAACATGCTATCAGACTAAAACATGCATGTGGAATGAGGGAGATCATATGATATTTAGTCATATGATCATATCTGATCATGGGTAAAGCGATATCCGTAAGATATGAATTTCAATGCGACCAAAAGGTCGCTCTCCTCGCCCTTTCCATGAAGCAGTGAAAAGTGAAATTTTACGTTTTCATTTAACATTAACATATCTTATATTATAAAATTAAAATATCCATTATGTATACATTTTATAATGTGCCCATGTCAAGTTTTAACATGTCATGAAATATTATATATATTAAAAAATAATGACATGACATTCATTACTGAGACAGTTAAATGCTGATCGTTGTCAGACTTATTAGTAAACTCTTTGTTTCAATGTCAGAGGATTAGTTGTCAAATAATACATGTTACAATGGACCCAAATATTAACATATGTGATATTTTAGAAGCATGACAGACAGAATGAAAGTTAAACTGCAATACAATAAACGTGCTTCTCGGAGTCAACAGCAACAACGACGACGACGACCATGATGGTGATAATAATACGATATAATTCATAAACTAATGACAGCCGTAGGAGAGAGAGAGAATAGATCATAATTAGATCTACCCGTGAAGATCCGGGCCAGAATAGATCTTTAGCAGTTCACGCTTGCTGTAAAAGGCGACTATGCTTGTCGTAGGAGGCGACTATCGGGTGGTCAGGTTCGATGACTTGGTTGATGCATGTCATCGTACCCAATTTGCGTGGATCGATGCTCATGATATCAATCACTGAATGGTCTGGTCCTGACTCGGTAATTGACAGACCGCCGTCATATAGCTGGAATTTTGCTGAATGCGGCGTTAAATATATCTAGACATGAAGGATCAACGTGACCTAAACTATCCACAAGGCTGTATGACAAAAGGCAAAGAGAGTTGAATTTTATTAAGGTGAACAATTGGCAGTTTGCATGTGTTTGTTACGAGGCCACATCCTAGGCCGAATACGCCCACCTTTTCGCGAACACTAGGTATCACCACTATGTGATATTGATTCCTAAACACATGTTTATGAATATGATATAGTCAGTGTCGTACAATGGACTCTGCTTTTCACAGCTGTTTCTTATGATTATGGAAATGTGTTTTGTGCAATAGTTGCTTATTCTATTGCTTATTCTGCTTCTTTACCGCCGTCGTGGTGTAGTGGATAGAGCGTCTGCCTGGTGACTGCCTCCGTGGTGTAGTGGACAGTGCGTCTACCCGGATATTGCCTCCGTGGTGTAGTGGACAGAACGTCTGCCCGGAGACTGCCTCATTGGTCTAGTGGATAGAGCGTCTACCCGGTGACCGCCTCCGTGGTGTAGTGGACAGAACGTCTGCCCGGTGATTGCCTCCGTGGTGTAGTGGACAGAGCGTCTGCCCGGTGATTGCCTCCGTTGTGTAGTGGACAGAGCGTCTGCCCGGTGACAGCCTCCGTGGTGTAGTGGACAGAGCGTCTGCCCAGAGACTGCCTCCATGGTGTAGTGGACAGAGCGTCTACGCGGTGATTGCCTCCGTGGTGTAGTGGACTGAGCGTCTGCGAGGAGACCGCCTCCGCGGTGTAGTGGACAGAGCGTCTACCCGGTGATTGCCTCCGTGGTGTAGTGGACAGAGCGTCTACCCGGTGATCGCCTCCGTGGTGTAGTGGACAGAGCGTCTGCCCGGGGACCGCCTCTGTGGTGTAG
Organism: Haliotis cracherodii; assembly: GCF_022045235.1. Lineage (NCBI taxonomy): Eukaryota > Metazoa > Mollusca > Gastropoda > Lepetellida > Haliotidae > Haliotis > Haliotis cracherodii. Next base: position 7,437,155 of record NW_027266270.1, read on the forward strand.
TGGACAGAGCGTCTGCCCGGGGACCGCCTCTGTGGTGTAGTGGACAGAGCCCCTGCCCGGGGACCGCCTCTGTGGTGTAGTGGACAGAGCGTCTGCCTGATGACCGCCTCCGTGGTGTAGTGGACAGAGCCCCTGCCCGGGGACCACCTCCGTGGTGTAGTGGACAGAGCGTCTGCCCGGTGACCGCCTCCGTGGTGTAGTGGACAGAACGTCTGCCCGGTGACCGCCTCTGTGGTGTAGTGGACAGAGCGTCTGCCCGGTGACCGCCTCCGTGGTGTAGTTGACAGAGCCCCTGCCCGGGGACCACCTCCGTGGTGTAGTGGATAGAACGTCTGCCCGGAGAACGCCTCCGTGGTGTAGTGGATAGAGCGTTTGCCCGGTGATTGCCTCCGTGGTGTAGTGGACAGAACGTATGCCCGGAGAACGCCTCCGTGGTGTAGTGGACAGAGCGTTTGCCCGGTGATTGCCTCCGTGGTGTAGTGGACAGAACATCTGCCCAGAGAACGCCTCCATGGTGTAGTGGACAGATCGTCTGCCCGGTGATTGCCTCCGTGGTGTAGTGGACAGAGCGTCTGCCCGGTGACCGCCTCCGTGGTGTAGTGGACAGAGCGTTTGCCCGGTGACCGCCTCCGTGGTCTAGTGGACAGAGTGTCTGTCCGGCGATTGCCTCCGTGGTGAAGTGGACAGAGCATTTGCCCGGTGATTGCCTCCGTGGTGTAGTGGACAGAACGTCTGCCCGGTGACCGCCTCCGTGGTGTAGTGGACAGAGCGTCTGCCCGGTGACCGCCTCTGTGGTGTAGTGGACAGAGCATTTGCCCGGTGACTGCCTCCGTGGTCTAGTGGACAGAGTGTCTGTCCGGTGATTGCCTCCGTGGTGTAGTGGACAGAGCATTTGCCCGGTGATTGCCTCCGTGGTGTAGTGGACAGAGTGTCTGCCCGGTGACCGCCTCCGTGGTGTAGTGGACAGATCGTCTGCCCGGTGATTGCCTCCGTGGTGTAGTGGACAGAGCGTCTGCCCGGTGACCGCCTCCGTGGTGTAGTGGACAGAGCGTTTGCCCGGTGACCGCCTCCGTGGTCTAGTGGACAGAGTGTCTGTCCGGTGATTGCCTCCGTGGTGTAGTGGACAGAGCATTTGCCCGGTGATTGCCTCCGTGGTGTAGTGGACAGAACGTCTGCCCGATGACCGCCTCCGTGGTGTAGTGGACAGAGTGTCTGTCCGGTGATTGCCTCCGTGGTGTAGTGGACAGAGCGTCTGCCCGGGGACCGGTAGGTTGGTGGTTCACTGAAGGGATGTACTTGTTACCCTGCCGGGGCTCACATTAAAGGGACACAACAGAACTGGTCGGCTCGGAATTAGTTTACTGTGCCTGAGTGGGGTGTCCATGTTAAGCTGAGGCATGGTATATCAGGGGGGCTAGCACTAAGAAATAAAACGTTAAGGAATACTGAATAATCAACCTCGATTATCCACCGAAACAGATTCCACTGGGTGTAAACGGCAAAATAGCGGTGAAAATTATATGAATGGATCAGTGAAAATCAGTGATGCCACACGGGTCTGTTGTGTACAATATTCGCCCATTGTACGAGTCCGACTATATCATGAGCATGGGATTATGACTCACTAACAAATTGTGGTGATACCAGGTGTTCGCGAAGTTGTGAGCGTATCCTGCTCCCCCGGTGGCAACCGTAACACACATGCAAAGGCAAGGCAATTGTTCTAAAAAAAGTCAATCCTCTAGTCATACAGTCTTGTTGAGAGGTTTTGGTCACTTGGAACCTTTATACCCACACTCTTCAAAAAAGAAAGAAAAAAGAAACGCACAGGTAGTATGTAGTTCATTGAACCTGACTACACAAAAATAATCCGGTATATATAGTGGATATATGTAATTGAAAAATGTTGGCGGCCTGATATTCGACAAACGATGCTACAGTCGACTGTTCCACCTTCGTCATCGCAATGCCACAGCTACGGAGACTGCAGGACGCATCCCTGATTTGAGGAGGATATCGGAATAGGCCGTCAGGAACAATCTTCACGAGGCTGGAATAAGGACCCAGAAGATCAGTTATCGTCCCTGTTCTGCAACAGATCCACCGACAGCGACGCTTGCGTTGGTGCCATACCTTACAGACTTGGAGTTTGAGAATCTGGAGACGAGTGTTGTGTAGCGATGAATCACGATTTCTTCTTCACCGGCAAGATGGAAGACAACGTGTTTTTGTCGTCGAAATGAGCGTTTTGCCCGACATTGTGTACGTGAATTCGACAAGTTCGGTTGCGGTAGTGTCATGGTGCTGGGGGCCATATCCTAAACCACGAGATCTGACTTGGCTGTGGTTCAGGGAAATTTGACAGCAAATCGCTACATGAATCAGCCTTCTTCCAATCATTGACTGTCAGAGGGAGCAGTTTCAACAGGACAACGCTCCACCGCACACAGCTCGTGTCACGGTAGACTACCTGCATAATACCAACATCAATGCCTTGCCCTGGCCGTCGAGATCTCCAGATCTCAACCAAATCGAACACCTCTGGGATGAACTCGATCGACGTGTGCATCAACGTCCGAATACGCCGCAGACACTCCCACAACTCGCCATCGCGTTACAAGCATAATGGCACAGAATTGTACAGGGCAGAATTCGCACACTTATCCAGTCAGTGCCGAGGAGATGCAGAACCGTAGTTGCTGCCCGGGGCGGTCACACGAGATACTGAGTTCAGCACAACCTTCTGGCCTTATGTGACATGATAATGAACAGTTTTTAATGCCTTTGTACAAAGACAACATGTGACTTTAGAGATCCAAAATGTCATACTTGTATCTATGATATTAATTTAAATATATCGTCTTGATTAGGTACAATAAATTTACTAAAAGTTTACCTGTGCTAACAGATGAGACGGTTTCTTACCATCACAATTATTATTGATTTTCAGTTTTTCTTAATACATTGATATGGTTCGAGTTACCCTTGTCGTTTTTGGATCTACTAGGCGTTTTGCATAAATAATTCTGATGTTTTTTATTCATTGCAGGTGACGATCGAAACAACAAGCCACTTCCTCAATTCAGCAGCTTTGTCGGGGCGGTAGACATCGAGGAACGCCCGTCCTCTACCCGGGTATGGTGTTATAGCGGGGAAAATTTCAGATGAAGTAGTTCGACTGTTTCTTCAGTACCATATCCGGTTAAAGGTGCGCATGCGTAGCGCCTTTTATTTCGAATGTAAATATCGGTCATAGGCTGTTCACCCGTTCCGCGCTGCCTAACCTGCTACTTGTCACTTAAAAAAGAAAAATGGCATTCTGGATCCATCCTCTAGATTTCGCAGTTACCACTGTCAACAATGGTCACCAGAAGTATCTAGCCGAAATATCAAACGGCATTCATTATGGGAAGCTGGTGTCAATATCCTGGTGTACAAGTTGTGAATCAAAATATTTCGCAACAAACTACAATATCTAATCGATACTTTAAGCTATCATATGTCACTTCAAATAAAATTGGCAGAGCCCATTTAAACAGAGCACTATATTTTCTTATTTTCCTTCCGTGTCATGCTTTGCTGAGTGTGGGTCTGACGCCCAATACATGTAGCCCGCTATTTGTTTACATTCGTTACCGAGAACCAGTGAATGCCATGTTCAGTGTCGTCCAATCCCAGCCTACAAGGCATCGGCCACCACCAGTCTTCTAAATAAGGTAGAAGAGACGGACATTCTTTATTTCCTCCAATTATTGAAGAATGAAATTTATTTCCGCATCATCATTGAATAAGTTAAAGAGTGAGTGAGTGAGTGAGTGAGTGAGTGAGTGAGTGAGTTGGGTTTAACGCCGCTTTTAACACTTTTCCAGTTATATCGCGGCGTGTCAGCTTAATGTGGGAGGAAAGCCCGAAGTGATGCAGGTCTCGGACGTTTATCACTTCAGTGAAACCCACGAGCACGGGTATGGTGCTGACAAACCTAGAAACATAATCGGGGCGAACCGGGATTCGAACCCACAATCAAAGGTTTCTGGCTTGCCCAAGGGACGCAACTCTGCACAGCGAATTGCGGCGCCTTAGACGACTGGGCCACCCGTGCCCCCGAATGAGTTTAGGAACTCCAATACGTTGTTTTTTTCATTCAGAACATATGATATTCACAATACGGAAACACACTCGAATAATAATCTCCCTTTATCCCAGTTTGTTTGTTTGTTTGTTTGTTGTTTAACGCCGCACTCAGCAATATTCCAGCTATGTGTCGGCGGTCTATAAATAATCGAATCTGGACCAGACAATCTAATAACTGACATCATGAACATCGATCCACGCAATTGGAATACGATGACATGCATGGGTCCTTGCTCCTGATATCAATCACTGGATTGTCTGGTCCAGACTGGATTATATACAGGCCGCCGTCATATTCCTGGAATGTGGCTGAGTGCGGCGTTAGAGGAAAAACAACCAAATCATTTTAACTTTCCCCTCGCATTAATTCTCAAATGCAGTGACGTAACTATTCAAAATTGCGTCCCTCATGGTTTATTCTCCCTGGAGTGTTTTATTGTACAATAAACAACTCGCACTCGTCGTTTATTTTTTAAAACAAAGATATCAATTTTTCTGTTTATGTTTCAGGATGTGGTGTCCCTGATCGGCAAACGGCGTCCTATCAAGATACACATCGGCTGGATGCACAAGGTAGGAGACAAGTACCGGCAAGTCAGACGCAAATATGGCGGCGGTACAAGGGAGCTTATCCTGGACAACCTCAACATATATCCGGCGGATATAGTTCAAAGGGCGATAACTCTCTTCTTCCCAGAGGGCGCTTCACAGGTCGTCAGTGTGGACGAGGTGGAGTCCTTTGCACTGGGTAACTTCTGTGGCGAAGAACTTCTTCGATTCAGTGACGACGGCGGGAACGAGTGTTCTTTAGGACAATATCTCAAAGCTCAAGGAACTTATGCGTCGAGGTGCTATATCTATCTGCTCACAAAAAAGAAAGTCACGCGAGTTGTTAACGCGGTTGGACGGGACACTTCATCCCGTCGTAGACGCCTACCTAAATCTGCCTATCATTCTCCAGAGCAGCAAGTTAGATATCCCTACGAATCGGATCTGGATCACCAACCGAATGAATGCAAACAATCACAGAGTTCTGTCTGTCTGACGCCTGGGACAATTCCACATGACTTCCAGACATCCAGACTACTTCCTACAGACAAGCTCGGATTCATACTGGAGGACAAATCTGACCTGGAGATCAGATACAGCTTTGATCCCTGCTCACCCTTCGCTTCCCTTGTGTCAGTTGATTCGGAATTTACATGGCAAGATTGTTTAGACTTTTCGCGATTTCGATCCCCTTATATCAATGATGCCCACTTTGAGCCTACGGACCACGGATTCGTTGTGAAGAAGATACAGAAAAATAGAAATGTTTTTGTGAACATGGACCTAGATGCCGGATCTGGACAGACTGTATTTGTATTCCCTATGGAGTCTTCTTGCGCTGGGTTAATTGTACACCAGCCTTCAGAGTTGTGGGGGTATGATAGAAATCACATTGTCCTTGGAGTCGTTGCTAGTTGTCATGGCCTTTCAAAACCAATGTACTCCTGGCACAGGGACGGGGCGTTATATAAGGAAGGGTTGAACCTCTGCTGTATCGTCGTGAATTTGCCTGGCGTTTACTACTGCAGGGTTACATTTGGAAACAGCTATGACATCTCTCATCCTTTGCAAATTGTAGAGTTTGCTGACTGCTCCTTCAAAAAACAAAAGCTTGAGCTTGCGTCTGTTGATGTCAACGCGAACTGTTGTCAAGATGTCGCCAATTCGCCATACCGAATTATCCCATCAGTTAACAGAGATCACTTAGACGTTGATTTCACCGGAAAGGTTTGCAGTGGTACATTTGGTACCGTGTACCGGGGTAGCTGGTTGGCCACGGACGTGCACGTGGAATGTGTCAGTCTCACAGATGAGGATGGAGACGATTTCGTGCAATCTATTCGCGAAGTCAATAGCAGGATACGCCATCCAAATATTCTGTCTCTTATGGCGTGTGTCGAAACCAACAACACACTGATGCTTCTCTCTGAGTATCATGAAGGTGCAACACTAGAATCAGTGACGTTCAGGGCTGAAACTAGGCAATATCTCTGCCTTGACACCGCCCATAAACACATCGTTGCTAAGCAGTGTTGCCAAGCATTGGTCTACCTTCACGCGCTGTCGCCTCCCATCATGCATCGCTGCATACATCCGGATAGTGTCTGGGTATTGAACCAAGGTGCAACAGCAAAGCTGAGCAGTCCATATGTGTCCAATGGTTCGAGTAGGTGTTACGAGGAGATGGCGTTGTACCTGCCCCCTGAAAGATTGGTTTCTCAACAGGATGGCGATCTGGCTGCAGACGTTTGGGGGATGGGTGCGACCCTGACGGAGATGTTCACGGAGAGTCGGCTCTGGGGGAAACTCATGCAGCATCACGCGCCTATTGATGTTGTAACGAAACAGTTGGAATTTGGACAGAGTCCCGTGTCTTTGCAATCGTTGGACGTGTACAGGGAGATTATTACAGCCTGCTTGAACATGGACCCGTCACTGAGGCCTTCTGCGATGCAGTTGCTGTCTCACATCAAAGAGTGAGTGAGTGAGTTGGGTTTAACGCCGCTTTTAACATTATTCCAGTTATATCACGGCGTGTCAGCTTAATGTGGGAGGAAAGCCCGAAGTGGTGCAGGTCTCAGACGTTTACCACTTCGGTGAAACCCACGAGCACTGGTAAGTGGGGCGAAAGCCACTTTCATAGGTTTCTGGCGTGTCCAGGGAACGCAACTCTGCACAGCGAATCGCGGCGCCTTAGATGACTGCATGACGTCATGTAATAAATTTATTATGAACAATGGATGGCGTCATATCGTATTTTACTCAACAAAGAAGCACTGTGACCTCATGGCTTCAACTGACAAATCAACATAGAGAATTGCTAAGATGAACATGTGCATTTATCAGAAAGTTATAACACACGGTCATTCTATACTTATGGGTAATATTTGACTGTCTAAACCGGTAAAACAGATGCTGATCTTGTTGAAAATAAAAAATATAAACGGTTCTTTTTCTACATTATACCCCTTAATATTTTTTCACCTTTGTCTATATTTATTGAAGAAATGCAACCACTGCATCACTCCATTGTTTATTTGTTTACGATGGCAGGGTGTAAATAATCGACTTAGGACCAGACAAACCAGTGGTTGATATTATGTGCAACATCCCACGCTGTCTGGGTACGATGACATGCAATCAACCAAGCTACTTAGCCTGACTCTCGATCTATTAAGTCGCCTTATACGAAAAGCATAGATGTATATTATTGGAATGCGACATCGTCCTTCAGTTTCTCAAGCATTGAAAATGGATGCAAGGAACATCTCATACGATTACACATCCTTGTATTATCATTGCAAATAGAAAGCATCAATGCCAGAGAATAACCAGTCTCGATTATCAGCCGACACAGATTCCATTGGGCGTAAAAAAGACAAAATAGCGGCGAAAATTATACGAATGGATCACTGAAAATCAGCGATGACACCAGGTGTTCGCAAAAAAGGGTCAGCATGTTCGGCTACCGCCACTCATACTATTTGCTTAATAAGGTTCGTTGATTGCCAGACGCCACACAGCACTACTACAGTGGGGTATTCATTTTTGTCTGAGTGGGGTATTGATGTTAAACTGCGGCATGGTATCTCTGGGCTAGCACTACAAGTCTGCATGAGTCCGGACAAGTACAAGCAGCCACACACACGCAATAATCTTGGACGCGACGTTCAACTCACCTCTTTGCTCGTGGGTTTCGTTTGACCTGCAGTTATTACTCTGGGCCTTCTCCCAACATCAAGCAGATACGCCGTGATTCATCTGACATGACTGAGTCACTGTTCAATGTGAACCTGACTGACTCATTAGGGAAGAGCGAAATCTCTTTCCTACTTACATCTCTCCATATACAGGACCAATGTGTATGCATTATGACAACGAGGCACATCCGTATTCTAATATAATCACAGAGAATAGTTATGAGGATAGTTTTTTTCAGTTTCATGTTGTTTAACGCCGCACTCAGCAATATTCCAGCTATATGACGGCGGTCTGTAAATAATCGAGTCTGGACAGGCAATCCAGTGATTGACACCATGAGCATCGATCCACGCAATAGGGATGAGTGAGTGAGTGAGTGAGTGTGGTTTTACGCCGCTTTTAGCAATATTCCAGCAATATCACGGCAGGGGACACCAGAAATGGGCTTCACACATTGTACCCATGTCAGGAATCGAACCAGGGTTTTCGGCGTGACGAGCGAACGCTTTAACCACTAGGCTACCCGACCGCCCCGCAATTGGGATGACAAGCATCAACCAAGTCAGCGAGCCTGACCACCCGATCCCGTTAGTCGCCTCTTACGACAAGCATAGTCGCCTTTTACGGCAAGCATTGTCGGGATAACATGTATTACAATAACAAGCAATATGATATTATCATCACGTAAAACATGTATGATTATAACGAGGGCCATAGATACGGTGATGACAAGAGACAGAGGGTCAAGGGTATATCTTTGTACTGCGTGTGTTTTACACTGGAGAGGACACGATGGCCGTTCGGCTAGCGAGCAACGATTCGCTGTGCAGAGTTTGGTCCCTTAGGCGCACCAGGAACTTATGACAGCGGACTTATGATAGTGGGTTCAAATCCCGGTTCAGTTCGCTATGCAGAGTTGCGTCCCTTAGACGTGCCATAAACTTGTGATCGTGGATTCGAATCCCGGTTATGTTAAGTGTGTCATGATCGGCACCGTTCACCAAAGTGATAATTATCTAAGCCTTGCATCACAAAGGTTTTTCCTCCCAACGTAGAAATTCACCTTCTCTCTTATCCGCTACAGCGGCGTTAAACAAATCTCATTTTCACATTTATCCGCTTGACCCGTGTAGATTCAGGTAGAGAATAGATCTTCAGCTACCCACGCTTGCCGTAAGAGGCGACTAACGGGATCGGGTGGTCAGGCTCGCTCACTTGGTTGATTCGTCGTAGATGGATGCTCATGATGTCAATCACTGGATTGTCTTTTCCAGGCTCGATACGTAACCCACTCGCCTTCATATAGGTGAAATAGTGCTGAGTGCGGCGTTAAACAACAACAACAACAACAACAACAACAACAACATCATTTCAACATTTATGAAACAATCTTATTTATGCATTCGCTCTGCCAATGGCCTATTCGAAATATCGGGGCAACGGGTGGCCCAGTCTTCTAAGGCGCCGCAATTCGCTGTGCAGTTCGTCTATCCAAAAACCCATGATCGTAGGTTCGAATCCCAGTTCCGACCTTATCATGAATCTATACCCAAGTGTACGGGTATGGTCGTCACAAACGTAGGAACATAATCAGGCAAATACCTGCCAATCAGGCAAATACCTGATAAATACCGCTTAAACAACAAACAACAAACAAACACGTTACCGCTAGAATTGTTGAACATCTGGTTCGTCGTGATGTAGCCGACACTACAGACCTGAACATTGTGTCACAGTCTCATCTACCGTGTTTTCTCTTCAACACAAGTCATTCTCTGGCATTTGATTGGCTTACCAAGCAATATTTGCTCTGGGGTGCCACAGTTGCGTGCTTCCTACCAGATTCTACCAGCTAACCTCACAGACGGACAGGGCCAGTAGGCTAGCCTAGTGGTTAAAGCGTTTGTTAGACACGGGTTCGATTCCCTACACGGGTACAATGTATGAAGCCTTTTTTCTGCAGTAAACCCCCTATTGTTGGAATATTGCTAAAATTGGCCTAAAACCACACTCACTCACTAACTCACTCACGTAGTTGTATAGTTCGGGGTACCTCAGTCGGATGCCTTTAACCCCGATGTTAATGGCCAACAATATATAATACGAACCCCTTTAAGGGGTCACATACTTTAGAGAGGCTTTACCTACAAGATACGAGGAATAACGGATTGTCTATCCTGAGTGAATATATATTATGATTTGTGACTTTCGCCGTTATTCCGATTTACTGGTAGATGTTCGGATATATTGACCATTGTCTTGTCTATGAGGAAATGTAGAGCAATATGCTTGTAAACGTGAAGTATCAGCCCAGTCAATCTATTGTTGGAACGACGTCCCACGTGACCGTCCACGCCCGTCAGGAACAACGAAGACGTCAATTGTTTGCGACAAGGCGTTGATATGACGCGAATAGTTATGGTCCGTTTCGTCAAAAAATTGAAACAATTGAAACACTTGGCCTAAATTAGCCAATCAGCATAAAGCAGGAAAAAATGCTCAGTGAGATATCACTATTTTGCCGTTCTCTCCCCATGGTAACAGCTTCGGTAGGAACTCGAGACTGATATTCTTTGGCGTGTATTTTACTTAACTGTACAAACACCACAACATTAAATTACCTTTCATACTCGGTTTGGTGATTTTAATTTCAAGGTACGTTTATCAAATTATTTTATTGATAAGAATTGGGGCCACTTCACATTTTATATATTGGTTTTGAATTTATGCCACATTGAATTTCGGAATAGTGTGAGTGAAAACATGAATTCCTTGAAGCTCTCATACAATCACGTAGACGGCGCGCAAAGCGGTTTCTATTGAAAATATCATCAGTCTTGAAGTCCTGGTAACCAGTCGGCTCTGCGTTGAGGACTGGACCAAATAAGCACCAATTTATATTTCCTTATAAAATAGTCATTTTTAAAAATCGTATCCTGTGTTATTTTTCTGACAAAACACTTTTGTTTTTGTTCAAGTAACATACCTGTGTTCTTGATGAATTACAGAAACTAAGTTGGTTACCTGTTGTTAAAGTTCCATGTCAGTATTTATTAGACTACAACTGTATCTCTCCCCTCTGCTTCATTGCATCAAATAATATGTAAAAGTTTATAACGAAAGCGAAAAGCTTAAAGTTAGAAGAACACTTGAAGAGGTCAAGGTCGCACAGTTTTCACTAACTTGAAGGTCAAGGTCAAGGCTCGTAACTATTTTACACACAGACGGAGAAGAATATAACATAACGGTTCATCTGTTTGAACAGCTACGCACATGCATATAACTGCCACGGCACGTGCAACTTCTATTGTAAGACAGGTGATTGACGGATAGGATCACCTGCGACAATCAATACAGCTACAGTGAAAGACTCGTTGCCATCTGGGGAACTATGCAGTATTCGGGTGCTAATGTTTCAGCGGGTACCGGTGGCATAGTAGACCTTTAACACAAGAAGATAAATATTGATAATAAAGACTTACTGTTGTCGGGTTGGAATGGACCGTATTTGACTTATTTGAACAAACACCACAACAATAAGCCTGCTGAAACTCGACCCTGTCACAATTCGTTATGAGATGATGTATATTTTATTGGTGGTTTGGTTAATTTTAATTCCAGGTTTATTTTCAAATTTTATTTCAGTATTGATAAGGCGTCACTTCACTTTATTCCCATTGGTTTTCAGTTTAGTTTTAGGCCACATTGAATTTGGGAACATTTCGAGTGAAAACATGAATCCCTTGAAGCTCTCATACAATCACGTAGACGGCGCGCAAAGCTGTTCCATTGAAAACATCACGAGCCTTGAAGTCCTATGAAACCATTTGGAACGGAGTTGAGATAAAAACCTGGATCAAATAAGCACCAATTTATATTTTCATATAAAATAGTTATTTTTAAAAATCGCATCCTATGTTACTTTTCTGACGAAACACTTTTTTTCAAGTAACACACCTGTTGAATTACGGAAACCAAATTGATTATCTGATGACAAGCGTTGTTAATTTTCCCTTGCACTATTCATTTAACTCTCCCCTCTGCTTCTTTGCATCAAATAGTAGGACCATCAAAAGTATCATACACTATTCTTGTGCTGGCGTTTCAGGCGAAAAAGAATTCTTGAAAAAATAATCATGCTTCAGACCATTGAAAAAAAGAAGAATTTTTACCTGCCACAAATATAACATTCCAGGTGTTTTCTTAAAATAAATTCAGGCTCATAGTTTAAACAATTCCAGCACTCCAGCCCCCTATCTGTAAACGTACTTTTGAGTGTCCATACATGTGTATAAGTGTGAGTGTATGTGTCATTATTGAAGTGAGAGAGTAGGTGTCCATATGTAAGTGTAAATGTAGGTGTCCATGTAAGTGTAAATGTAGGTGTCCATATGTAAGTTAGTGAGTGAGTATGTTTTACGCTGCTTTTAGCAATATTCCAGCAATATCACTGCGGAGGACACCAGAAATGGGCTTCACACATTGTACCCATTTCGGGAATCGAATCCGGGTCTTCGGCGTGACGAGCGAACGCTTTAACCACTAGACTACCCGACCGCCCCCAATATCTTAGTGTAAATGTAGGTGTCCATATGTAAGTGTAAATGTAGGTGCCCATATGTAAGTGTAAATGTAGGTGTCCATATTTAAGTGTATATGTAGGTGTCTATATGTAAGTGTTTATGTAGGTGTCCATATTTAAGTGTATATGTAGGTGTCTATATGTAAGTGTTTATGTAGGTGTCCATATTTAAGTGTATATGTAGGTGTCCATATGTAAGTGTTTATGTAGGTGTCCATATGTAAGTGTAAATGTAGGTGTCCATATGTAAATGAAAATGTAGGTGTCCACATCTAAGTGTAAATGTAGGTGTCCATATTTAAGTGTATATGTAGGTGTCCATATGTAAGTGTTTATGTAGGTGTCCATATTTAAGTGTATATGTAGGTGTCCATATGTAAGTGTGTATGTAGGTGTCCATATGTAAGTGTAAATGTAGGTGTCCATATGTAAATGAAAATGTAGGTGTCCATATCTAAGTGTAAATGTAGGTGTCCATATGTAAGTGTACATGTAGGTGTCCATATCTAAGTGTAAATGTAGGTGTCCATTTGTATGTGTAAATGTAGGTGTCCATATGTAAGTGTAAATGTAGGTGTCCATATGTAAGTGTATATGTAGGTGTCCATATGTAAGTATATATGTAGGTGCCCATATCTAAGGGTATATGTAGGTGTCCATATGTAAGTGTAAATGTAAGTGTCCATATCTAAGTGTATATGTAGGTGCCCATATGTAAGTGTAAATGTAGGTGTCCATATGTAAGAGTTAATGTAGGTGTCCATATGTAAGAGTAAATGTAGGTGCCCATATGTAAGTGTAAATGTAGGTGTCCATATTTAAGTGTATATGTAGGTGTCCATATGTACGTGTTTATGTAGGTGTCCATATGTAAGGGTAAATGTAGGTGTCCATATGTAAGAGTTAATGTAGGTGTCCATATGTAAGAGTAAATGTAGGTGTCCATATGTATGTGTAAATGTAGGTGTCCATATGTAAGTGTAAATGTAGGTGTCCATATGTAAGTGTATATGTAGGTGTCCATATGTAAGGGTAAATGTAGGTGTCCATATGTAAGTGTATATGTAGGTGTCCATATGTAAATGTTTATGTAGGTGAACATATGTAATTGCGAATGTTCACATGTAGGGACCCGTGAAGTTTCGGGGTAAATCACATCTTCAGGAACCCATGCTTGTCGTAAAAAGCGACTATGGTTGTAAGAGGCAACTAACGGAATCGAGTGGTCAGACTTGCATACTTGATTGATGAATGTCATCGTATCCCAGTTGCGTGGATCGATGCTCATGATATCAGTCACTGAAATTGCCTGGTCCCGACTGAATTATTTACAGACCAAATAAACATGTATGTTGGGACTTGTCCAGGGAAAGTCTCTTTTTTACCTGAGGCAAATGTAAGCCATATTCAGGCCAAATACACCTGGGCCCACTAGCACAAAGTGATCTTAGCGCTAAGATGATCGTAACTCCCATACTTTAACACAGGCTTACAATAGTCGTAGTGCTAAGATTGCTTTGAGCAAGTGGGCCCAGGACTGGACTTCATACACTGTACACATTTTGGGAATCAAACATATTTGCTCTGCGAGGCTTAACGCTAGGCTGGTCGCTCCCTCTACTCCAGATAGACACCAGGAATATGCATTCTGGCGCCAGAACGTAAAAATCATTATGATGGAAATTTATTGAATTAATCTGTTATGCATAGGTAATCACTGTATTCGACACCATTTAAAATCCATGTGATCTATTATGTTATCAGGGCAATCGAAATGTTTGGTCAACCGTGGTGCATATAATTAGTTACACTGAACGTCAGACAACCCCACATCTGCATAGTCAGGACAACGAGCAGGAGCACTGTCATCCAAGCACATATTTGTAATCGATGAAACTCAAAAGCGCAACAGATGGCATTATCGCACCACAATAATAACCGCTAGGGCCGGGGAGCCTGTCACAGCATCAGTGAATCAACAGGCTTGGAGAGACCACGGGAATATGACGTGGAGAGCGGGCCTTTCCATTTAAGTCATGTAACATGCACCTGCAGAGTGTGGTCGAAGTTCTTGGTATATGGTCACAGTGTTAAGTGTATGGTCACAGTGTTAACATGTTTCTGTGATGGGAGGTCAGCTGGTGTGAGTCTTTTTGTGCTTCATTAATAGACGATGAAGAGCCTATACGTGTGTCTCTCAAATGATTTATGATTGGACTTGATGACATTTTAGAAAGCGGTTGATTTAAATGGGGATTTTTAAGAACGGGTCTGGTTTCCTAGGTGAGAGGACATGACGATGGCAACAAACAGATCCGACAAGAAGATTGGAGGAGAGGATGAAGATGGAGATGTTACTTCAGGGGGTACATTGACACCAGGGGAGGAAGCAAGGGATGGTGATAGTTCCAAAGGTGGCACTAAGGTGTCAGAAGGTCAAGATGGTAAAGATGAAGACAAGGATGAAGTGTTGGGTGATGGGGAGTCTGGAGCAGGATGTACCTGCTGTCCTGTGCGGTACTGCATCATAGCGCTCATGTGCATAGGGATGGTTCTAATTAACGCTATGAGGACAAACGTGGGTTTTACTGTGATGACGATTCTGGATGAAACAGCCCACGAGAAAGTTGGAACTCTGCAGGCTCTCATTAACGTAAGTAACATCAGTAACTATAAATAAATCTACTTGGAATAAAAGAGCACAGAGTTACGCCTAGCCTTTGATAGGCTTTAGAAGTTTGAAGAACACGCAGATGTGAAACGATACGGAATAACAACTTCTTCATATTTTTGTAACGTTTCAGGGCTACGTCTTTCCCCTTCACCAGTTAGTGAAATAAAAGGAATTACGACCACATGAAAAATAGAAACATCACTTTTTTTCTCCCTTTGAGGACTATAAATTCATGTGACACATATTATAATGGAAACTGCCAATGAAAGTGACAAAAAGAAATTTCAATAATCATACGAATTCTCTACTCAAAGCAGAGTCCATTGTACGATTTCGACTATATCATAAGCATGTGTCTTAGTAAAAAAAGAAATAAAATAATAAAAAATAAAATTAAAAAATGAACAAGACAAAAAAATAAATAAATAGATAAATAAGCATGTGTCTATGAATTATCATCAAACCGTGATGATGAGTACCAGGTGAAGGCTGTTGTTTTAAAGTATACACTAAGTATAATAAAATATTCACTACTATTTTTTTTATAGTACATGTATACTACATCAGTCTTAAGAGCGCGATGTAAATGGGTAGCCATCTTAGATGAGGTAAAAACAATTGTAACTTTCCAAGGCGTGCAAACAAAACTATCTTTTCAATATAATCCGTTCATTGTTTTATGTTGCCTGCGTATTTTTCTGTTCTAATAAGCTTAAAATAAACAATCAGTTAATCAATTTTGATTGTACAGATTGTAGGTCAGTTGGCCTTGAAGCAATAAATATTGATTGATTGATTTATTGATAATGATACAGGCTGACTGCCAGGACTATGTCACAAACGGGCAAACATAAGAAAGAGAAAAATGCTTGAATGTATCAGATAAATTTCATGACAGAGTTTCAAACACGTTTCTTTGAGATTTGTAGTGCATCCACGTTGCATTTCACAGAAGATGTTGGGTCTATCTTGAGGCAATTGAATTCCAAATACACATTAGACTCTCTAAGGTTTTGATTATTTTTTGAAAACATATATTTGACATTCTGAGCAGTACATTTGTATTTTTTAAGTAATTACTATGTGCAATGCTGGACTTCCTTGTTGAAAAAAAACTACCTCAAATTTGGGGGTAAGACATTTAGGAAAGAAGTAGGCATCCCCATGGGCACTACTTGTCCCCCCCCCCCCCCCCCCCCCCCCTTCTTGTGGATCTATATTTTCATGCATATGAATGGGGATTTCTGCTCGGAATGGCAAAGTCAAAACAAGCCAAGAAGTTTAACTTCAGCTTCAGGTATATCGATGATCCGATATTGTTCAATTCCCAATTCCATTCTACTGACTTACTCACCTGAACTAGAAAATAAGGTGACCAGTGAGACCGCCGGCCTCACCTGTTCCATATTGTGATCTATGCATAAAGATTCAGAGTGACAAAACATTCCCCATAAGACTGTATGACAAGAGGGATGACTTAACTTTCCAATAGACAACTTTCCCTTCATGTCGAGCAATATTCCAGCAGCTTCAGCCTTTGGTGTTTACATGACACAACTTTTGAGATACAATCGGGCATGCTCTTTCTACCAAGATTTCAAAGAGCGTCATACGACTCTTACTCAGAAGTGGTGTGATCAAGATTACAACATTCAAGCCTCAGTAAAGCTTTTAAAAAGTTTTATGGTAGGCATGTGGATGACATTTCCAAATTTGACGCATCAGTGACAAAATGATGTCCAATGCAATTCCCTGTTTTGTCAGGTGAATAATTGACTTGCCTTTGCATGTGTTTGTGACGGATGCCACCGGTGGGACAGGGTACGCTCGCCTTTTCGCGAACACCTGGTATCATCACTATTTGATAATGATTCATACATACATGCTCAAGATATAGTCGGACTCGTTCAACCCACTCTGCTAGAGGTTTCTATTGGATACGGAATGGTTTTTGTCACCTTCTTTACTCAAATTAGGGTTACAGTGAACTACGTTTATAACGAACACGCTTATAACGAACTGACGGCTAAAACGAACTTTTTTTTTGGTCCAGGCCATTTGCAGTATATATGCTGTAGTGAGTGAGTGAGTTGGGTTTAACGCCACTTTTAACAGTATTCCAGTTATATCGCGGCGTGTCAGCTTAATGTGGGAGGAAAGCCCGAAGTGATGCAGGTCTCAGACGTTTACCACTTCGGTGAAACCCACGAGCACGGGTATGGTGCTGACAAACCTAGAAACATAATCGGGGCGAACCGGGATTCAAACCCACAATCATAGGTTTCTGGCGTGACCAAGGGACGCAACTCTGCACAGCGAATCGCGGCGCCTAAGACGACTGGGCCACCCGTGCCCCCCGTATATATGCTGTATACGTGTATATATATATTTATAACGAACTACAATTATAACTATTATTATAACTAAAATAAGTGGTCCCTTTAAGTTCGTTATGACCGTAGTTTACTGTATTGGCATTGCATTGTACATGATTTGCACCTCTCCCCTGATACGCGGGCTACCCTGATACGCGGGCTACCCTGATACATGATGCATTGTACACACAGGTAATTAATATGGCTGATATGTGAAGCAAGGTACATGATAATTAGATAATTGTTTTGGATATTACTAAATTATTGTGCCTTTGGCAGTAGAACCAGGTGATGTGAACATTTGTATCATTTAACGTAATCCACGATAGAGCAGTCGGTCAGCCTGCGTAAAATTCAATATATCCTATAAGATCTATTAAATACGATAGTACTTCTAATGTATATATTCATAATTAATATGGTTGCCCCTCAACTCATAGAATTTCTTTCTATGAGTAAATATGCTCACTGAAATAAAAGTCAAATTGCTATGGTTGAAATGAAATAATAAGCATATATTTTCTTCCGGAAAAAAACCAGAACAACAACTGTATTCCAATTATATATTGAGTTACAAAAACATATTATCTTTATTTCAACCTACACAAACTAACTGGTAAGTAAAATATCCATAAACCATTAAAAGGTATTCATTTATCTGCATCGTGTTATATTTGTAATAATTATAGTACAGTAAACTACGGTTATAACGAACCCGAAGAGACCACTAATTTTAGTTCGTTATAACCGTAGTTCGTTGTAAGCATATATACAGCATAACTACAGCAGATTTTAGGGACAAAAAAGTAAGTTCGTTATATCCGTCAGTTCATTATAAGCGTGTTCGTTATAACCGTATTTTTCTGCATTAAACAGCTATTTTATTCAGGTGCATAAAAGGAAAAACTCACCAAGGACCAGTGTCAAGATCCATTGTTTGTGTTCGATAGTTCTTATCTTGAGTAAAAGGCGACTATGCTTGTCATAAGAAGCGACTAACGCATGTAATCGTATCCCAATTGCGTGGATCGATGCTCATGATGTCAATCACTGGATTGTCTGGTTCAGACTCGATTATTTACAGACCGCCGTAATATAGCTGGAATGTTGCTGAGTGCGGCTTTAAACAACAAACAAACAAATAATCTTATCTTGAATGTTGCAATCTTTTCCGATTCAAACAGATCTTTGAGACATTGAGACACGCACACTACTGTGGTTTTCGTGTTTTGCCCGGGGGCACGGGTCGTCTTAGGCGCCGCGATTCGCTGTGCAGAGTTGCGTCCCTTGGGCACGCCAGAAACCTATGATTGTGGGTTTGAATCCCGGTTCGCCCCGATTATGTTTCTAGGTTCGTCAGCACCATACCCGTGCTCGTGGGTTTCACCGAAGTGGTAAACGTCTGAGACCTGCACCACTTCGGGCTTTCCTCCCACATTAAGCTGACACGCCGCGATATAACTGGAATACTGTTAAAAGCGGCGTTAAACCCAACTCACTCACTCACTCGTGTTTTGAACGGGGCAGGTCATACAACAGTTGAGGTGCCTGATGGAAAACAGATCACATATATAATATAAGCAACATAATACAAATCACAAGTCAAGTGTAGCGTGCACGTACAATGGTAAAGCATACACTCCTCTTTGTTATATTTGTATTTAATGAATAATTAATCATGCATTTGCAAATATATGAATGATATGAATATATAGATTTGCATAATTGATATGTATGCATCTTTTGACATTCTACTTATACAAAACATAGATTGATTTCAATTATTATCTTTAAAAACTAATAGGAGGAAAGCATACAATCGCTGTCTGTAACATATCAAAACTAAAAACACTGAAATGACACCAAAGGTGTATTGTCATATTGTAGTTGTCAGCAAGGTGTTTGTGCGTGTGCGTGTGCGTGTGCGTCCGTCCGTGCGTGCGTGTGTATGTGTGTGTTTAGCAGAGATTTCTTGTGGCTATGGAAAAGCTATTGCCGTTTTTATTTAAGTCTCGCTTTAACCAATACGTTTGGTGGTTCAAGGCGCGTGACATTCAAATAAAACATTCTTCTTCTATGAATCCTAGTAGTGACAGGTGAAAGGTGAAAGTGCCACGACCATAACAACGTTTCAGATTCATTATTGAATTTCATTTTTTCAACTTCTGTTTCAAATGTTTACATATTTGACGTTGGAATATGAACAGTGACGCGAACACACGGACGTTTATAAAGCTACATCCAAATAAATACCCACAGAGACCTCTGGATGAAAATTAAATATAGCATATTTCAAATAAATTTTGTGTCTTTATATATGTTGTCTGCCAAAACAGATTCTATTGGGCATAAAACGCAAATTAGTGGTGAAAATCAGTGATGACACCAGGTGTTCGCGAAAGGGAAAAGCATGCCCTGCCCTACCGGTAACACCATGATATGAAACTAAAAACTAGAAGCATAAAGCGCAACTGCATGAACACCTGTTTTACCTGTTACTGAACACACCAGTCCAGGCACTGTAACATGACAACGACGGCAGCCCCTGTTCTATTGTCAACAGCAACATGATAATATCAATAATATTTCAAACATTGCAGTATTTGGGATGTAGGCAAACTGAAGTTGTCGACAATAGGGGCCCTCTTACATCTAAACTGAGGAGCCAAAGAAACTACATGTATACCTCTCAGTTGGTTTTATGTTTGATTTTTAATTGAAAATAGCCTAAGTAATACGACATGTTATATATAATAAGGTGAACTGAACGTCTAATCAACACTCAAAGAACACTTCTATGTGTTGTTTAATAAAATTTACTTATTTTTCGGCTTATATTTGCATTTCAAACATGGCAGGGGTTACGCTGTTGCAATTCATTTCTTACCCCTGTCTTCATTGAACGAATCTCTTGTTACACAAAATTACCCAGCCACAGATAACCTTTCACAAACCTTTGCAGGAATGAGTGATGGTTAAATAAACATAATCAAATTTAACGATAGTTCTTTCAATTTTGAATTGAAAAAAACACCCAAAACTCAAATTCAAATGCTTATTTTATGAAAGGCCATAGACCCAAATATCGAACTTGACATTTGGATACAGGTGCAAGTACCCAAATCAAACCGTGGTCCAGTGGTAGAGCGCTTGCGAGCGGAATCCGATCCCCGGCCGCGTCATACCAAAACACTTTAAAAGATGGTACTTGTTGTTACCCTGCCTGGGGGTTGGCATTAGGGTGCTAAAACAGGGACTGGTCGGCTTGGAGTCAGTATACTGTGTCTGAGTGGGGTATTCATGTTTAAATGCGGCATGGTATCTCAGTGGGCAGCTCTATATAATCGGCATTAGTCCGGACTAGTACAATCACACACACACAATCACACAATAAAACACCATCACACACACACACGCACGCACGCACGCACGCACGCACGCATACACACACATCTGTACAGAGACGTTGAAGTCAAGAAACTAACTCTGTGGTCATTGTTACTAACTTCTAAAGTGTCACTTAAACATATAGTATGCTCCATTGATTGAAGTTTAATATTATTCATCAAACCTCTATTTATCTAAAACATGGAGTATTCTGGTCTCCTCTGGCTGATATAACAGTGACTTCCATCCGGGAAGCCAAATCTTGGACACTGAGGGCTACGATGTAGTGGTCAGTGGGATAGCCACTGTGTCGTCTCACAATACTACATTTAAATATAGGACATAGTTTGGAATGTATACTGTAATATACATATGTACGGCCGACGTATGTACATTAAGCTGACTTTCGATAATTAATTTGCGTGTTTCTAATATTTGATTATAAGCAAATCTTTAGCCCTATTTGACTTTCTCGGATGTAGATAAAGACGATACAAACATTTAGTAAATGTTCATTTGAACGGAATCCTAGTTCAATTAGGGCTTGAATATCCGTTCTTGATCAAGTCCAAATTTACAATTCATTTAAAATTGTTTAACCAATATTTCAAGGTTTTCTGAAACTATAAAATTTGACATTTATAGATGACCATAAATGACCCATTTTCTTGTGTACGGAACTAAATCTAACAGTTCATCCAAATATAAAATGAAACATCTGTTGTTGTCATAATAAATATATATTATCAATTATTAATCAATGTAGTCTCCAGAATAATACGCTAATACGCTAATACACTATCGAATAACCAGACCCGAATAGAACATTTTCCGTTGGGCGTAAAAGGCACAATGGTGGCGAAACTATGACAGCCACCGTCCTGATACAGATCATATTGCCATATGTTCCAATCACCTTCGGGGCGGTGGGGTAGCCTAGTGGTTAAGGTGTTGGCTCGTCACGCCGAAGACCCGGGATCGATTCCCTACATGAGTACAATATGTAAAGCCCATTATTCGGCGTCCCCCGCCGTGGTATTGCTGGAATATTGCTAAAAGCGGCGTAAAACCATACTCACTCACTCCAATCACCTTCCGTAAGCCCGAGGATTAACTGTAAAGTACGAGTATCTCAAGACTAACATCAAGCCTCTAAAAATGAACATATTTTACGGAGAAAAACAGTTCTTAAATTATAGTTATGAAATATAAAAAAAGGAGGCCAGACACTCTCTTGATACTGCAGTAATCTACACTTGCTAAATATTATAGACTTGCATGGTATGTGTGTCAAACTAGAGTAGCTCCTCCTGAGACTGTAATTATTATTATCGACTCGTTTTCAGTTTCCCGTAACGTTTGAAAAGCGTGTTCAATAATTTCCCATTCCATCAACAGCTGCAGCGACTGGGGGTGAGGTTATTATTGCAATAGTTTTATTCAAGATTCACCCCCGCCATATAACTTATATGTCACTTAGTTTTTCTTGTCAGCGTTTTTCTTTTTAAATAGAACTTTGGAAAAAAATAATTTCTTTTTGGTTTTAATATTTTTATACACTCTTATCACCATCCCCCTTAAGGATTCCGATGTGTTTTATCAAACCAACTCACTTGTGAGAGGCGACTCATGATCTGATGATTGCAGAGCTGGTTGATTTTTTCATCATTCTTTATTGGCGTGAGTGGCAGGCTTGCCAAATGGTTGCAGAGTTGGCTCGTCACGCAGAAGACCCGAGTTTGAGGCCCGACAATGTGTGAAGCCCATTTCTGGTGTCCCCCGCCGTGATATTGCTTGAATATTGCTGAAAGCGGCGTAAAACCATTCTCACTCACTCAACCGTTTCTTATTTACTGGTTTGTCATGGTCAGGTATATTTTTGACTGCAACGAAATATAGCATCCCATTTCTTCATTGGTACCCCTTTTGGAAAAAATATTTTTTCCGTTTTTATTTTTCAACTTTTTCTTGAACCACATGACACCCCTTTTATATATTATGTCGGCGTAGTGTGAAATTACTTATATTATCATCTTATACAGAAGGCATATTTGATCTATTTACCCACTGCCTGTTTTGTTACTACTCAAAAGAACTTAACGAACAGACCCGTGAAGAGCCGGTATAGAATAGGTCTTCAGAATCCCATGCTTGCCGTAAAAGACGACACATGTCGTAAAAGGCGTGTAACGGGACCTTGGTTGATGCATGTCAGTGTATTCCAATTGCGTGGATTGATGCTCATGATGTCAGTATAGCTGGAATATTGCTGAATGTGGTGTTAAACAACAAACAAAAAGACAAACAAAGAAAAGTTAATGTTTCATTCCATTACCGTGACATGTAATCTAACATGGCATCACATTCTTTCACATTACTACAGTTATACGGTTATCATGTAATCTGTGTTCCTCATCTTCTTTTGAGTAGTATATATTTTTCCAGGTATCATGAAAATAACCGGCACTTACACAAATAAACAATATTGGGTGATATGTAATTTTTTTGAATTATAACTCTCCAGAACAGAAAAATGTCAATGTTCTTCATTTACATACACATCTAAATTTTCTTCCAATACCCTGACTTTTTATAAAAGGCTTCATTTTTTGTCATGAATTTGAATGTTTATGTCGTTGTAAATATGAAAATAAATATCCACTTTTTGCATTTTGTATTTACAGATATTTGTGTGCTACTGTGTATGTAGATCTGTTTGTATTTAATGAGAATCCACAGTCTTTATGTCAATGTGTGTGTACGTCCACTCATACGGAAATGAGAATCCTCAGACTTTATGTCAATATGTATGTGCTTCCGAGCGTAGAGAAATGAGAATCCACTGTCTTTATGTCAATGTGTATGTACGTCCGAGTGTAGAGAAATGAGAATCCACTGTCTTTGTGTCAATGTGTACGTACGTCCGAGCGTAGAGAAATGAGAATCCACTGTCTTTGTGTCAATGTGTATGTACGTCCGAGCGTAGAGAAATGAGAATTCACTGTCTCTGTATCAATGTGTGTCGACGTCCGAGTGTAGAGAAATGAGAATCCACTGTCTTTATGCCAATGTGTGTGTACGTCCGAGTGTAGAGAAATGAGAATCCATTGTCTTTGTGTCAATGTGTGTGTACGTCCGGGCGTAGAGAAATGAGAATCCACTGTCTTTATGTCAATGTGTATGTGCTTCGGAGCGTAGAGAAATGAGAATCCACTGTGTTTATATCAATGTGTATGTACGTCCGAGTGTAGAGAAAGTAGAATCCACTGTCTTTATGTTAATGTGTGTGTACGTCCGAGTGTAGAGAAATGAGAATCCGCTGTCTTTATGTTAATGTGTGTGTACGTCCGAGTGTAGAGAAAGTAGAATCCACCGTCTTTATGTTAATGTGTGTGTACGTCCGAGTGTAGAGAAAGTAGAATCCACCGTCTTTATGTTAATGTGTGTGTACGTCCGAGTGTAGAGAAAGTAGAATCCACCGTCTTTATGTTAATGTGTGTGTACGTCCGAGTGTAGAGAAAGTAGAATCCACTGTCTTTATGTTAATGTGTGTGTACGTCCGAGTGTAGAGAAAGTAGAATCCACTGTCTTTATGTCAATGTGTATGCACGTCCGAGTGTAGAGAAATGAGAATCCACTGTCTCTGAATCAATGTGTGTCGACGTCCGAGTGTAGAGAAATGAGAATCCACTGTCTTTGTGTCAATGTGTATGTACGTCCGAGTGTAGAGAAATGAGAATCCATTGTCTTTGTGTCAATGTGTGTGTACGTCCGAGCGTAGAGAAATGAGAATCCACTGTCTTTATGTCAATGTGTATGTGCTTCGGAGCGTAGAGAAATGAGAATCCACTGTGTTTATATCAATGTGTATGTACGTCCGAGTGTAGAGAAAGTAGAATCCACTGTCTTTATGTTAATGTGTGTGTAAGTCCGAGTGTAGAGAAATGAGAATCCACCGTCTTTATGTTAATGTGTGTGTACGTCCGAGTGTAGAGAAAGTAGAATCCACTGTCTTTATGTTAATGTGTGTGTACGTCCGAGTGTAGAGAAATGAGAATCCACCGTCTTTATGTTAATGTGTGTGTACGTCCGAGTGTAGAGAAATGAGAATCCACCATCTTTATGTTAATGTGTGTGTACGTCCGAGTGTAGAGAAAGTAGAATCCACTGTCTTTATGTTAATGTGTGTGTACGTCCGAGTGTAGAGAAAGTAGAATCCACTGTGTTTATGGTCATAGTATGCACGTCCGTGCGTAGGCATATACAGTTTTCCTCAATTGAAAAGAGAAGCCACTATTTGTATCTTAATGTGTTTTGCTGTGTAGATCTGCTTATAAGTTATATTAATGAAAATCCACTGTTTATGTATTAATGTATGCCTGTATGTCGACACTGAGATGCAGCTGGTTTTATACTAATGTGTATGCGTAGCTTCTGATATATTCATAAGATCCCATTGTTTATTTGTTAATGTCTATATGTGCTGATGTGGTAACAAGAACTCATCCTTTGCCAGCTCCCGAACGTCAATTGGGACACCCGGATGATCGGCTTCCTTCACAGTGTGTTCTACATGGGGTACCTCATCACGCATCTACCCGCAGGTTACCTAGCAACCAGAATTCCGTGTCACAGGTACGTGTATGGTATATTCCACTTAGTTTTCGGCCATCGGTTTCACTTCTTCTGTCAGTATAAAGGTGCGGTGGTGCAGGAGCTTAAACTGAGTGAGTGAGTTTATATTTAACGTCACATCGGTAATATTTCAGCCATATCGTGACGAAGTAGCTTAAAGCGCTATTGGGAGCTGCTTCCCTTGTGATGAGGGACAAACAATCCTATGAGGGTTCGAATCTTATATTCGCTCTGCTAATGATTCTGGACCTGTCAGCACATTGTTCCTGGGGTTTACTAATGACATATGCGTCCTCCATCTTTTAGGCTTCCCTACCACATTGAGCTGTCGCCAAGGTATATATTACTGAAATAGTGTGTAGTGCGGCGTAAAACACAACTCACTCACTTATAACATAATTCAAGATTGACTGCACATCTAATGTGCTCCATTTTATCTGGAGCATTGGCATTATTCGGAATAAGTCTTCTGCAACCGCGCTTCTTACGACAAGGCGACTGTGCTTGTCGTAAAAAGCGCGTAACGGGATGCGCAACTACGTATATTAATTTAATTTACACTGCATAATAGTATATCGTGGTATAAATAAACAATACTCTCAGCGTGTTACAACTGAAAATATGACTAGAGATTGTGATTGTTGTTGGAATAAGTATAATGATAATGACCATAATCTCTTGGTTTTCAGGTTATATGGTGGCAGCATACTGCTGTCTTCAGCGCTCAATCTCCTCCTCCCTGTTTCAATAGATGAGATCAGCTTTGTGTTTACCTGCATCATCCGGTTCCTGCAGGGGCTCAGTGAGGTGAGTGAGGTGATGGAATGGGACCAGCGGTATCAGGGCACCGTTCCACGAAGCGAACTAAGCACTAGGGCCAGCGTAAATACAAGCGACAAAACCCTTTTCATAATCATGCGAATTGAGTTGTATTGGAAATATAGTGTGTCAATGAGTGAGTATGGTTTTACGCCGCTTTTAGTAATATTCCAGCAATATCACGGCGGGGAACACCAGAGATGGGCTTCGCACATTGTACCCATTTCGGGAATCGAACCCGGGTTTCTCCGATATATCCCGAGACAGTCAGCTTGGATCCTAGACTTACACATGCTAGGCAATAGATAAATGAACGCTTCCTGAAACCCCTAAATTCAACATTTTTGACACATTTATATTATATTTGGTTTTATTACACAAACCATACAAGTGTTTAAAAGAAAAAAATTATTCCATTCAAGTGAACAAATTTTCAAAATGATTTCTTAAAGTTTTGCCCTTTTCGTATCTTGTTCCGATCGTTTATGAATGTTTCTTTATGAAATACCTCATCCCTTGATGGTAGGTATTGTAATATGCTCTTACACCAAATGAACAATTACAAACGGATGGGATCACCAGTAATATCAGACACGGTGGTGAGAATTTACACCACGAACAGCTGGCGAGCCATCGACACAATGTGTTGCCGTCCCATAAACCACAATTTCCAATTATCCGACACAAATATCCGAATATCATACTATTTTTAGAATTAAAGCTGTGGTATAGAGGGACATACGAGGGGTGGCTGAAAATGTCTGAGTCTTTAATAAACTGCGTTGATACAGATGGTGACTAATTATTGTTCAACATAATCCGCACCCACCCCCCACCCCCACCCCCACCCCCACACCCCCGCCCCTCCATCCACTCCTCACCCCTCGGTACTGTCAACGATGGTGAAGTGCCTGCACCTCGCTGGTGTAGAAGGCTTCTTCTTGATGGTGTAAAAAAGTCCACTTCAGCAGAAATAACCGTTCTCTATTCAATGGGAAGAGGTAGAAATCTGACGGTGCCAGATCTGGTCAATGCGGAAGATGTGCAATGAATTCAAAGTCATTCTCATGCATTGCAGTTATGGCGATAACAGACCTGTACACATTGTGCATTGTATTTGTGGTTAGTGAGTCTTCCACGCCGTTTGGCCTTGATATTCTCTAGCAGATGCTAAAGCAGCTCTGCATAATACCGACCGTTAAAGGTCTAACCTTTCGGGAGGTAGTCTACCAGAAGAAGTACTTTGGATTCACAGAAAACCGAACCCATCAACTGCTTTGGCTATTCCTTAGTCTCATCAATGGTTACAAATCGCTTAACAAAATCCGCTGGGTCTGATTCTAAACGACGTAAATTGATGAACCTGGAGCATTTCTGTGCAGGAGTCAGAAGCCTTGGAACCCAGCAAACGGAAACCTTTGTCGTGCCTAGTTCATTCCTCAGGACGTTCTAAATTCGCTCATGAGAGATTCCTACCGTATTGTCTATGTGAGTGGTGGCAGTTGAAGACCTTCCTGTTCTTAGATCCCTCAAAGAACTCCGCTGCCAATCTCCTAACAATAGCAAAGGAAGGAGCACCATGCCCTAATGTTGCCACCATGTCCGCATAGTGGCTGTTGTAGATGTTTCATAACAGCTCGGTAGCCAAGTTGAATTCAGTCTTTCATCAACAGAGAATGCATTGTCACCTTGATGCTTACAGAAACGTGCTGCCTGGCTCTGTATGTGCTTCGTGTGCAAGCTTGTAAGCATGGAAAGGCTTGTACGTCATACATGCAAATTATTTTATGCTGTTTCTCGTTATCAAATATAATTTGTGTCAAGCATTGTGATTAAGTATCCCCTAAAGTAATAAAATCTGCACTGTAGTTAAGTAGAGTACCCTTAATCGTGTGGTATACATGCTTCATAGGCTGACAAATGTTCGGCTTCCGGCGTTTTGACATATGTTACATAATTGCTGTTCCGTGACAGTCAGCATGACTGAATTAATGATACAATACAGATAATGTAACGTGACTTTTTCTAGCATTGTTAACGTCATTGAACGTGCCCCTACGTTATAACGGAAATTAAAACAGATGTTACTAAACTACCGGGGAAAACAAAGTACACACTTGAAAACTGGTTAAAGGCCAACAGATTACAAACGTTATCAAAATGTTTCAAGGCTGAACGCTGGAATACTTCAAATAAACTCCAAAACACGACTATGATACTTCATCATCATCGAAAATCGACGTCGTGTTTATTTCATTTTTAACCACCACCAATCATGGATGGGTATTATCTTTTGCCCGGTAGTGTACATATGAACTCGTAAACGTAATCAATGCTTTTAAACAATGTTTACATTTCTGTTTTTCGGGGGGTGTTCCACTTCAGTAAACAAGACGGTGTATCATTCCACCAGGGATGCTGTATACAACGCCATACAGAATCCAATGTTTAGTTCACAATTAAATTCTTTGGTTAAAAAAAATAAATATTTATTTATGTTAAAATTCTGGTCCAAATCGTCTTCACGCTCTACTGCCACCTAGTGTAAAACCTGCCGGACAGTCACGTGTTTGATTGTGGTTGACAATGAAATAAGCAAGAAATAATTATTCGACCGTGATGTATTTGACAGGGGTATCATAATTATGTTTTGAAGCTTATGTTTGCAATGTATTCAGCCTAGAAGCGTTCGTGAGTTTTCTGTCGTCGTGATCGACAATACGTATGTGTAGCTGACCTCCTACTGATCATGACATCTTATCTTGACATCTATAGGTCAACCGTTCCTGTCATATATATGTAATACCTGTTGGTATATATATTGAACAAAAAGTTTGGGATCATGAATATTTGGGGGATATTTTCATGAAAGCATTAGCTCAGGCTTCACTAAAAAAATATATCTTCCAAAATATTATTGATAGCTGACCTTTTTGTTCAGAATATATATTTGATATGACAAAAGGCTATTATCGCATACAATACAAGTTCTATGTTATCAACCTCAACAGAAATACCACTTACCAAAGAAATTGTTTCGCTCCTATCAGAGAATAAATGTGTATGTGTTTACAAAAATGTTTCCGAAAAAATAACACACTCACTTAAAAAAATAAATAAATAAAAAATAAAATGAAATGAAAAGAAATAAAATAAAATATAATGAAAAGAACCGAACGCTCAACTGTTTCAACACCACTGAAATCTAATATTTATTTTCACCTTTTCTGCCAATGGGAAACACCTGTTATTGAACACTGAAACACGAAGCAGTATGTTGGAAACCGACCCGCTGTTGGTCAATATGTCGATTAAGCATTTTGAAATGCCGGCTACTGTTTGGGATCGATCTGGTATGTCTTAGTGCAGTGTTCAGACACAAAGAGAAGTATATTCCTTGCTTCCCACGACGTAAGAGGGGGAGTTAATGGTACTGTTATAGAGACCACAAAGAGGGCTATTGTAGCTGTGAGTTACTCCTACGATTAGTATAGATTTTGCTGTAATTTCACACTTCTTTGCCCCATGTAATCGTGGTATAATACAGTTGCGTGGGAGTGTCATTTCCCGTCTGTGACATAAAGTGGTTATTTACAATGATATGTTGTCCTTATTTGTCAACAGGTTATGTATCTTTTTGCAACAGTTGATTATGTACAAATAACCATCCAGTAGATATGACAAACGTTGTAAATGACGCACACACTGTCGGTGCGATAGGGTCACGAATCGCTATCAATATGCTGAGACGGATTAGCCGTATTCTCGTTTAACAAAGGGTCGGTATAAATCAATCCAGTTTAACAAGCGTCCGAGGCCCGCCATGAAGCAGATCGGGGAGCAGAAGGACGGTAGTTAGATCACTGACCTAAAACAAGGACTGGTCGTCCCGGAGTCAGTATACGGAGTCGTACAGAAACATTTCAGGCTGTCAGCATAAACCACGGAATTTATCTTTCAAATCTGTTTTTTTTCCACCAAAATAAAATTCTAATAAGAACCCTC
The DNA here is from genome assembly GCF_022045235.1 of Haliotis cracherodii. Lineage (NCBI taxonomy): Eukaryota > Metazoa > Mollusca > Gastropoda > Lepetellida > Haliotidae > Haliotis > Haliotis cracherodii. The sequence continues at coordinate 7,467,513 of NW_027266270.1, forward strand.
TATTTCCAATTTTGAGAGCGCCCTGGGCGCCTATTACGTCGAGTACGGTAAATGTGAAACAGATGAGTCGGTCTCACGGGTCTCCTTTATTGCTAGTTCAAGTCGGTAAATCAGTGGAAGGGCATTGGCTATTTGATTATTATTGAACGATATCAGATCATCGATATACCTTATGCTCAAGTTAAACATCTTGGTCAAATTACCTTGTTTTGACTCGGCCATTCCGAGATGAGAGTCCGCCTCATATGCATAAAGAAACAGATCGGCAAGAAGTGGAGCACAATTGCTGCTCATGGGGACGCCGACTTCTTGCCCAAATGTCTAACCTCGAAATTTTACATAGATGTTATCAATTAGGAAGTCCAGCATCTGACATGGTTTCTCAGTAAACTTCAGATGACATTTGCTTTCAGTTTGATATGTAACTGCATCGATGGTATAAATGTTTTAGACAGTAAACACACACAAGACAAGTTTACATGTATAGATCCTACACGCGTCAAAAATATGAGATAAGGAAGGCGTTGATGTTTGTGTTTAGGATTTTTTACACTTTAGGAGTGAAATAATCTTACCGCGCCATCTTAACAATAAATCAGCCCAAATTCTTCCCCTGAACGAAGTAAAGTTAGTTTACAGTTAACCTAGCCATTTTTTGTGTTCATTTGTTTAAAATATTGTGCCTACAATGATTACAAAACTCTGCTACCCCCAGGGCTTGCTGTACCCCTCCTGTTATGGGATATTACGTCACTGGTCCACTCCCCAGGAGAGGGGGAGACTAGGATCAGCTGTTCTGACAGGTGAGTCACGTGACACTGTAATACTTTCATGTATAATGGATATACTAGTATTTGCCTGATTATCAATCTCATTAAAATCAGATCTTAGTTCCCGCTACCGCTAAACATAGATCTGAGGACATCCCATTACGGGTCACGTCAGAACGACCTTTCGCGAATTTTGACCGACCAATGAAATGACTGACAAGAAATCGACATTAGCCAATCAGAAGGCAGCTTCCTCGAGCTTTATGACACTAGTTTCAAACTGGCGACTAAGCCTAGAAACATGTTTTGACATATTCTCGATTAAAAAAATTAAAACTGATAAAAAGAACATTCTGGAATGGCCTAGATTGTGTGGATATAATCATAAAACCCGTAACTGTCGTTCGGAATACCCCGTGTTAAATATTTCGTGGTTGCATGATTAGAAAACGCATTCCGACTGTCACTTTCATGATCTGGTAAGCGACGCTCTGATCGGTTGGATGAAAGGTTGTTTTGACGTGATGTCCTTTAATGGGATGTCCTCATATCTTTGTTTAGCGATAGCGAGAACTAAGATCTGATTTTAATGAGATTGCCTGATTATGTTCCTAGGTGTGTCACGACCATACCCGTACTCCGGGGTATAGAATCGTGATCAGGTCGGAACTGGGATTCGAACCCACGATCAAAGGTTTTTGGAAAGCCGAACAGCACAGCGAATTGCGGCGCCTTAAAAGACTGGGCCATCCGTTCCCCCGATTTTTCGAACAGACCATTGGCAGAGCGAATACACAAAGTAGATTTTTTCATAAATGTTGAAATGATGTTGTTGTTGTTGTTGTTTAACCCCGCTCTCAGCAATATTCCAGCTATATGAAGGCGAGTGGGTTAATAATCAGACAATCCAGTGAAATATTGAGCATCGATCCACGCAATTGGGATACGATGACATGCACCAACCAAGTCAGCGAGCCTGACCACCCGATCCCATTAGTCTCCTCTTAAGACAAGTATAGTCGCCTGTTACGGCAATCATGGGTTGCTCAAGATCTATTCTCTACCCGGACCTTCACGGGTTAAATGTTGAAATGACTTGTGGTCATTTGGTATGGACATTTTAGCCTGTACATATCGACATGATGGTTTGGTAATACTCCTGGTCTACAGAAATGGTTACCCTTCAGTCAATATGTGGGTTTACACTTAATCCATCTATTTTCCACGCAAAAACCGATATTTACACGATTAATTCAGGATCTTTAACCATTATTCTCAATTCTAAAGATACCAAAACGTTTTATTGCGGTTTTATCTATGTCATAACGTGAAACGATGGATTCCCGACTGTTCTGAGAAATAATTAAAAAAGGAGGCCGCTACAGCTATCAAATTGACCGTGAAGGCATCAGGTTGAGTTTATGGCCACGCGTATGCTGAAACTGTAATGGTCTCTCGCTCCCTGGATATAAATGTACACTCCCATCTTCCCGAGGCAAGAGTCTAAGAGTCTATGCATAGTCCAATCAAAATCGCGCAACGAAATCGAAATCCGGTTTGTAAACTGTCTTGCAGATTTCGGTCGATTGCAGGATTTGCAAAGCATGTGCACCGCCAACTCGTTGTCAGCAGATATTTTCCAAGTCTTTTCATGTTTTTAATCAAGGTGCCCACGTGATTTGATGCACTTTGCGAGGTAAGACCCGTGTTAGCACAATATAGATCTTGATTTTCGATAAGATCGTCTTGACTTGGCGCCGCCATTTTGTGTGAAACAAATGCAAGTGATACGAGAGGTGGAATCTGATTGGTCCATAGGAGAGGCTTAGAAGGGACATAACTCGTAATAACCACTGGTTGCGCTATGATCGTTCCCAGGAATTCCAGCCTAGTTCGGCAAGGGTGGAGAACAGTCAGGTAACCCTTGCCTCGGGAAGATGGTACACTCCTGTTCAAAGTAAAGTTCATTTGATCGAGTCCAGGGCGTGGACATTCGCGACGCAGTAGGGATCAATGGAGTGTGTACAGGCGTTTACGAAAACCATGATAACTGTTAAATTACTTAATCAAATTGTTGAGTAATTGCTTTCTATGATTCGTATCATGGAAAATGAACTTTAACAGATTTTAAATTGTGACAGTATTTCTAGTCTTCATTAGAAAGTAATTTTTTTAAACCCCAATTAACAAGCACGTCGTTATATGACTGAAATATTGTTCAAAGCGACGTAAAACACAACTCACTCCCTTCTACATTTTCTAATGTTTTAAGAGTAAAATACAATTGTGTCACGTGACCCCGCATCCTTGATGCTAGGTCATCATGATGGGACATGTGGGTCACTGGATATACGTATTGATTAATGGAGGGAAGCTATCTGGCAGTAAAGAGGTCAACGTTATTAAACGATAATAACAATTGCAGTGATTCCAATGCGCGTACAACACACGTGGTGGACTTTAAACTGGCATACATGCCGTAAATTCTCGAACATAGTCCACATGGGCGCGGATATGTATGTTTATGTATCATAAATTCATCAAATATTAAATGAATACTCATATCATAAAAAAATTATCGATGTTAGTAAATCGGAAATAAATGTGAAAACGGATTATCGAATGGATGCTGGAGACGTTATTTTCATTAATTCTCAGTGTGAATTATAATGTTTGATTTTCATACATCAGTTTACGAAGGTTCAAACTCCATTGAAGTCACACAAAGTGAAAGTCAATACTTATTATAACATTATTTTATACCTCCAAAGATTTATACACAATTTCATTTGGTAATTTTCAGTAATTCTTTGTGAATTATAATGTTTGATTCAGGCTGATTGATAATTTTCACACATCATTTAATAAAGGTTCAAACTACAATGAACTCACACAAAGTGAAAGTCAATACTTATTATAACATTATGTTATACCTCAAGGGATTTATACACAATTTCATTTGGTACGTGTGGCTTCATGTTTACACTGACAGCCATACAACAACTAGCAGAAAAAAATTGAAAACTTCATCAAAAGGAAAAGTGACATGAGCTCAAAATGTTCTACAGCAACATCATTTGTATTACAACACATACATTCAGATGGTAGCATCATTAGATGAACAATCCGTTCAGAACTACTTTAGCAAGTCAGTCACAGTAACAGCGCGTCGTAATACATTTACATCAAGTACAGGACTCAAAATGGCCGACACGAGCAACGTGACGGGGGAAATTTTCAAAGTTGTTAATGAACCTGTGGCAATTACATGTGTTAGTCATCATTGATACATCGATCGATTATTAAATATTAAACGTCAACGCCAGAAGTGAGCCAGTCTTGATTATCCGACGTAACAGATCACATCGGGCGTAAAAGTCAAAATACCAAATAGCACAAATGAATGGATCATTGATAATCAGTGATTGCACCAGGCGTTCTCAAAAAGGGTAAGCAAGTCCTGCGAAAAGTGATTATAAATATGTATCAAGTACTGATGAGATTAATTCATTTATTGCTGAAGACTGTCACTGTCAGCTTAGGCATGGGTTGTTTGATAGTTTGTCTGTGCATTTATTCGGGTTTTTTTCACTTGATGCCTGTGGTTGTTAATAACATATATATGCCAAATTAAAAAAATGTCCACGAACATACGGACGATTTTAAATAATAAGTGTAAGTGTATACCTTTACAATAACGTTGAAATGACGTTACAACGTCCGTCAACGTCAACGTTGATGTTAATCGCTGCTGCTGTTGCTGTTTTAGGAGCCTATGCGGGAGCTGTGATCGGCTTCCCTCTGGCCGGCTTCATCACCCACTTCATCGGCTGGCAATACATCTACTACGTCAACGGTAAGGGTAGATAACTCTACTACGTCAACGGTTAGGGGAGATAACTCTTTTTAAACGGTAACTATCACGGTTTTTATGTTTCTGGAGATATAAACGGTGTGCAATCTTTGCGTAAATCCACTTCTTAGTTAATGAATATCAACAATAATAACTTTTCAGACTACTTATTTAGTCATTAACAACGATACAAAATGAGTGACATCGTTCAGTACAATAATGCAACACGAGCGACGTCCAATGTATTGTAAGGTTATGGAAACATAAGTGCGTAAATTTGTTTTGGTTCGCCAATCAAATGCAATGGACTAACTTGCAATTTATTTATCTATTTAGTTACCTGTCAAAGTGAATGTTGATTAACCACTCATTAACCTTGGGCTATCTTTTGACAAATATCCTCTCGATTCTACATTTTGATAACAGAGAGAATAGAAAGAAGGTATTTGGCTCTTCTTGTCATATATCAAGTTCATATTGTCACAAGTGACGCAGCAACTTGTGAAATTGTCAAATGAATGAAAGTTTTTATTTCCTCCAGATAAATCAAAACATCAAGATTATGTAATTAAATAATTAAATAACAAAATAATCAAACATTATATATTATATATATAATGTTTGATTATTTTTATTCTATATATAATGTTTGATTATTTTGTTATTTAATTATTTATAAATATTAGTAAGATTACCACACGTTGTTTAGGATATGTTTAATTTCATATAAATACTTTGAGAATTCAATAATAGTTAAATGCCACGTTATTTCAATAGTGCACCAAAAAAGAATGCTGACATATCATGGCCTTCCATCATCTCTATTTTAACATACATTAAAATATAAAGATTATCAATTAGAGTGGCAGAGAATACATCTCTCTCTGAAAGTAGACATTCCCAGTTTAAGATGACATGATGATAATAATCATCAGCAAAAGTATTACATTTTGTACATTCCTTAGATAGTTTACTTCTGGGGCCAAACCTTATTACATGTTGTATTACTGGACAATTGTAAAAAGTTATGTTTTTTCCTTCATGAGTTTCACGATTGTATTAATCATAGTGGCATTTGGGTAGACTGAAACCAGTTACATACATACATACATACATACATACATACATACATACATACATACATACATACATACATACATACATACGTACGTACGTACATACATACATACATACATACATACATACAAATTGTTGTTTTTATAAAATGCACCCCCTTGCTCCCATGTGTCCCTTACTCCTCGCTATGTTGATGCATTGCATCTCACGACGATCTGTGATTCCCTGACCCTTGTAGGTGGCGCTGGGGTGTTGTGGATGTTGGTGTGGGTGCTGATGTCGAGTGAGAAGCCATCGCACCACCGACTTATCAGCGACTCGGAGCTGCAATACTTGCAGAAATCCCAGGGGAGCCAGGTCGTCGACTTTCAGGTACAGAGCCGATTACATATGAACAACTCAAGTATGTGAGTTTGGGTTAACGCCGTCTTGTACAATGTTCCAGTTTAATAATGTATGAACAACACTCAAATTGACGCAGGTCTTGTACAATTACCATGGTAACAGAGAATCATACTCACGGAAAACATGGGGCTTGAGCCACGCACAGGGGACGCAACTCTGCAGAGAGAATAACGACGGTTTTGAGGATTGAGGCTCCTGAAGTGATTGAGTATGGTTTTACGCCGCTTTTAGCAATATTCCAGCAATATCACGGCGGGGGACATCAGAAATTGGCTTCACACATTTTACCCATGTCGGGAATCGAACCCGGGTCTTCGGCGTGACGAGCGAACGCTTTAACCACTAGGCTACCCGACCGCCCCTGAGGCTCCTGGAGCAACTACTGCCTTCTTTGAGTCGTGCACGTTTCTGAGTACCCCTGAATGTGAGCTTGCTTTAAAACTAACAGATGTCGCTGGTTGCGTCTCAAGGTGACGCTGGCTAGCGGACGTCGGAAATGTGGATTGGTTTCTGAAAATATATATTTATTTTTTTAAAATATACAAACAAATGAGAAATGATATGTAAAGAAATGATGTTGTGGAATCCATTGCAAAGTCCATATCAGTGAGCATCGATGTAGGCATCACACTCTTAGATGTAGATTCTGACACCGTCATCAAGCCGGAGCTAGAGCTGGATAACAGTGTTAGAATCTACATCGAAACGTCGCTATATGCTGTAAACCAGAAGTGGTTATCCATAAAGTTGTACGTTTTTCTTAATCGTATTCTGACCAAATTAGTGTCAGGTTGCTATAGGTGATCTTCTGCTACTCCTTGGTACTAAGTACTGAAAGGCTTCTTCCATCCAAACAATCCTGTCTGGCCTACGTACTGATACCTCGCTACGACTAACAAACCTCATCTAGCCTCAGTACTGTAACCTCCTTACCTACGAAGAATTCCGTCTGTCCTAAGTATTAAATCCATGGTACGGCTAAAGAAACTGGTCTGGCGCATCGTTACGGCTAAAGAGTACGGTAAACCACGGTTATAACGATCACGCTTATCACGAACTGACGGATATAACGAACTTACTTTTTTGGTCCCGATTATCTGCCGTAGTTATGCTGTGTACATGCTTATGACGAACTACGGTTATAACGAACTAAAATTAGTAGTCCCTTTGAGTTCGTTATAACCGTACTTTACTGCACTGTTGATTCTCTGTGACTCAAGAATTGTGGGCAAGTTCTTACCCAAGCGAAGACGTCTTCATGACCATGTGCTATTGTGTCGCTACTTCTGAACATCCATTAATAATAAATACATGTGTTGTGTGTCCATATATATTGTTTGGCTCCTTCTTTCGGAGATAATAAATATTCTGTCTCCAACAAATATCCCAGCATCCCTGATGACTACACTAAACTACGATTATAACGAACTCGAAGGGACCACAAATTTTAGTTCGTAACAACCGTAGTTCATTGTTAGCTTATATACAGCATTTATACATCGGTCACTTTGTTATAAGCTTGTTCGTTATAAACGTAGTTTATCGCATAGTCTAATGGTCAGTGGTAAAACGCATCTTGTGCTTCAGTTCCAATGCAGATCTCGCTATTGTGCAAGCGCGACCAAGTACAAGCTGTGATGCTCACATAAATAGAAATAAGAATAATTACACTAAGCACACGGTTAATGGAACTGTCTGATTGGAGAGGTATATGATGAGCCCCACAGATGTCGCCACCACGCTGGTGAAACGACAGCTTTCCAATCAGACGGGTAGTCACGTGAGTCTAATTGTTTATAAAAGCTTATCAGGTATTCGTTTCTCGGAGGTTTTATTAAGATTAATCACGTCCTTGTTTGTGGGATATACAATGATGCTACAATTACAATAGTAATGCTTCGAAAAACTTATGTCTGTGAAACAGATTCGGCCATAACGCTGTGGAAAATTCACCAAACTCTGAACCATTTTTAAAGATATAGACTGTAGATCCAGACTGTAGATTTCCTAGTTAATGGATGAACCAACTGTTGAAGTTAGGAGTTACGGGTTGGAGTAAAGTTAAATATATGCGTTTGTTTGTTTGTTGTTTAACGCCGCACTCAGCAATATTCCAGCTATATGACGGCGGTCTGTAAATAATCAAGTCCGGACCCGACAGTCCAGTGATTGACATCATGAACATCGATCCACGCGATTGGGATCGATGACATGCATCAACCAAGTCAGGGAGCCTGACCACCCGATCCTGTTAGTCGCCTCTTGCGACAAGCATGGGTTGCAGAAGACCTTTTCTACCCGGATCTTCACGTGTCTAAATATATGTGAGCGTTATCGGTTAGGCGAGACTAGTGGACTAGCCAGGTTACACTATAAGGAGTAAGTGATTGCCTATTGGCGGAACTGGAACACTTATATAGCAACGTGCCCGCGCGCGCGTGAGTGTGTGTGTGTGTGTGTGTGTGTGTGTGTGTGTGTGTGCGCGCGCGCGCGTGTGTGTACGCGCGTGTGTGTCTGCTTGTACTAGTCCGGACTAATGCCAATTTAATAGTGCTAGCCCACTGAGATACCATGCCGCAGTTTAACATGTATACCCCACTCAGACACAGTATACTGACTCCGACCGGCAAGTCCTTGTTTTAGTCCCTTAATGCCGAGCGCGAGGCAGGGTAACAAAAAGTACCATATTTTAACGTATTTCGGTATGAAGCGGCCGGGGAACGAACTCAGAACATTCCGCTCTCCGGCGGAAGCTCTACTACTAGAGGTGGTGTGTTTGAAACCAAATGCACTGAAACTAAATCCGACCATTCGGCATAACGAGAGAACGCTTTAACCAATCGGCGACACACCTCCCCTGTCGTATATAAAGTTCCTCCAGGGAGAGATGTCCGCTTGGAGATCCATGTATTCATTTGACTGAGAATTTCGTGCATGGCAGCTTGGTGTGGAAGAGAACCCTTACGTAATGCAACTTCCAGACCTCAAGTAAAATACGAAAATACAAATTTGCCACTGACAGACCAAGATCCATTATCAGAACGTGTTTGGGGCTCGAAATCAGTTTATCGGATTCTTGCACAACTAAGGGATGCAACTCTCAAATGTGACTCAAACGAACTTTGTTGCAGCCAATGGATTCTGTATTCGACTTTGATATACACGCACAACAGTGATTACCTTATCAAATAGGCTATCTTTCCCTTTTGAAATTCAATAACACTGAAGATAGATGCGGTTGGGTATCCTCTTGGTTAAATCGTTGGCTCGTCATACCGAAGACCCGGGTTCGATTCCCGACATGGGTACAACGTGTGAAGCCCATTTCTGGTGTCCCCTGCCATGATATTGCTGGAATATTTCTAAAAGCGGCGTAAAGCAATACTCACTCACAGGCCTCTTTATCGTTGTTGTATGGACATGGTCTGTCCTTAAAAGCGCGATGCCAACGTCGTTCTCGAAACATAATAACGTTTTTTCTTTCTTCCAGGAATCATGGTTACCCTGGAAACGCATTATTACTTCCCCTGCTGTGATATCCATATGTATCTGCCATTTTGCCAGGAACTGGGTGTTTATACTAATGTTGACAAACGAACCTTTCTACCTGAGCTTGTTTGGATTTAACATCGCTGAGGTTTGTATACTTATGTACAAGAATATTTTCTACTTTCGCCATATCCATCCAGTGCTTGCATCCAGTTCATGTTGAATAAAGTTTCATTTTTTATTTAACGTTTAAGTGCGGTCCGAGAGTCAGTGCAGTATTAAGTATATTGACAACCGGGAGATGTTTAGTTCATTTTCCATTCAGGCAAATCCTCGGCACAGGTTAAATAGAAAATATATTCTTCCTTGGATTACGTTTCACTGACATGCCCTTGACCTTGCAGAATGGCATGTATTCCTCGCTGCCTCACATACTGAAGGTGGTTCTGTCCTTCGTCAGCGGCTACATCGCCGACTATCTGCTCATCAAGAGCAAACTAAGAACGGGCACAGTCAGGAAGCTCCTCACAGGAATAGGTAATACAAAGAATGAATGAGTGAATGTTGTTCAGAGAAATATCACTGCGGCCTGGAAATAATCGAGTCTCAAGCAGGCAAAATAGTTTCTTAGGATTGTGGTTGGGTTTATTGTTGTTTAACGCCGCACTCGGCAATATTCCAGGTGTATGACGGCGATCTGTAAATAATCGAGTCAGGACCAGACAATCCAGTGATTGACATCATGAGCATCGATCCACATTGGGATGCGATGACATGCATCAACCAAGTCAGTGAGCCTGACCACCCGATCCCGTTAGTCGCCTCTAACGACAAGCATTGTCGCCTTTTACGGCAAGCATGGGTTGTTGAAGACCTATTCTAACCCGGATCTTCACGGATTAGTTAGTTAAGACACGATCAACAATCCACGCCACCGATTTAATTTCATTGTAATGGGCCAAAAGGTTTTCCATGAAATGCTCAGCATTTATTCACAATAATAGTGATACCCAGGATATGAGGTGCTTGAGGATGCCACGCTATCAGCCGAGTTACCCTCCCTGACCGTAAAAAAACCGTTCCCGTAATTGTAGAACAAAGGAAAGGTATGCGTGCATGCAAAAGATTTGTGAATGAGTTTATCAAGCGTTGTCCTATTTATCCCAGCTTAATTGCCGACAGTAAGCTTCCTTTAACATTATTGTATACGATTCGGCATCTGTTCCAGCATTCGGAGTTCAGACCCTGTCATTCTTCATCCTCACTTTTGTGTGGCAGAAGGTTCCGGTGATCGTCTTCCTCACTATAGGAGTGGGCTTTGGAGGCCTGGCGGTGTCAGGTACGTCATGCTCATCATCATGCTCATCATCATCATCATCGCCGCGGCGGCGGCGGCGTCGCCGTGTCCAAACCTACCTACCTACCTACCTACCTACCTACCTACCTACCTACCTACCTACATTATCGTATTTAATTATTCTGGTCAGCTTAATCATCCTTATAGTCCTTGTCTTTTCCAACAACAACAACAACAACAATAATAATGATAATAAAAAACATTTTTATGCATCGAATTTAATTATTTATCGATTATTGTTATTGTGATATTGCCATTGTTTACCTCATAAAATATCATATAAAATATCATTAATGTTGTTAATTTTTATTAATAATGTATCGTTCTTCTTCTTATTGTTATTTTCATATCAATGACGTGTTACTCGCCAATCAATGTTTATCATCAATAACTGTAGTTCTTTGACGCGTCATTTCACGTCCAAATTTGACGCATCGGAGGCGAAAAACGATATTGCATGTAATTCCCTATTTAGACTTGTACCATATATTCACGTCACGGGTGCCATCGGTGGGAGGGGAGGATATGCTCGCCTTTTCGCAATTGATTTGGTTCATAAACATATACTTATGATATAGTCGGAATCGTATTTTTTATGCTAATAGAAGGATTTTCTTGCTTTTATTTACGTAACAACGTCATCTTGAATGAAACAAAATCCACACTGAAAAAGGCGAGAACCGCTTCATTTTATCCCCCGTCACAAAGTGGATGGGGATATAGGAACGGAGTTCGTCCGTCCGTCCGTCCGCTTCTCAAGGGGGACAAGTTTTCTCGAGAACTATTTAATTTAGAGAAATGAAATTTTACACACTGAATTTACTGATTGCGATCTCAAATGAGTTCGGGAATTGGTGACTTATATTCACTTTTTACAGAGTTAAGCGCGAAATGGGGACACATTTCCTCAGAAACAATTGGAGTTGGGTTGTGTGATATCGAACCTGCAACCTCACATATCGCGTTGTTTCTCCACTGAGCCACGGATGCTGCACGTGATTCTTCTCTCGCACGCTTTGATCGCATTCCTTTTATACTGCGACACACTGTATTGTTTCACTATAAGACTTATTGATGTTTTCTCACATATTCTGTAATTTCTTGCATTTAGACGGTTTATAAGTTAGATAAAGCAGTCCTCCTCGGTTATAGTCGGGGAATAAGACCTCGGCAATCGGGTATCGGCAATTTAAGACCGAGCAGCGAACGCATACAGACCCAGCCTCCATATCCGACATGTTTGTTTGTTTGTTTGTTTGTTGTTTTGCGCCGCACTAGTCAATATTCAAGCTATGAGACGGCTTTCTGTAAGTAATCGAGTCTGGACCAGACAATCCAGTGATCCCATTAGTCGCCTCTGACGACAAGCATAGTCGCCTTTTACGGCAAGTATGGGCTGCTGAAGACCTATTCCATCCCGGATCTTCACGGGTCAACATGTTGGTAAGGTTATCGAGGAAGTGTTTTCCACAGCCAGATTATTGTTTAAATGTATCATATTCTGAAAGTGTTTATGTCAGACGTATTGTTGGATTAAATCTGTTATCTACACTTCTCTCGACCCCGTAACTATCACATAGCACCAGTCCAGCGACAAACAGGCGGGCCGTGCAGCTGGTGCTTTAATTACGCGTCCTCACAAAATGTAATGTACATAGTTTCACATTTCTAATCAAACTGCAGAATTATTTGTAAATTGCTAATACGCCGTACACTTATCTACCTTTATTATAGCTTGAAATTATACTCAGTGCAATTTCAAGCAACTACAAATGAAACAAGAAAATAATTTGAATGTCATTGTTATGTATTTGCTATCGGGTTCAGGTAATTGGATGTTGATTTTAAACGTGACTACATGTTATTACTTTTGTATATTAACCCATTTTTCTAAAATGCAACACAATTGAACAAACGTAATCTGTTCTAGAATGTCATCACATAAAAAATACAAACGGATATTTCTTCAACAAATTGCCGCCTCATACCGGAATACGTTAAAAGATGATATTTGTTGTTACCCTGCCTGGCATTAAGTGGCGAAAGCAAGGACAAGTGGGCTCGCAGACAGTATACTGTGTCTGAGTGGGGTGTCATTGTTAAACTATGGCATAGTATCTTAGGGAGCAAGCACTATAAAATCGGCATTAGGTTGAACTAGTACACACACACACACACACACACACACACACACCACACACACACACACACACACAAGCACACACACACACACACGTGGATGCTAGTCGCTATGAAATTGCAAAAATCTTGAACGCGAAACCCCATTTCACCTTACCTCACAAGTAGTTTTTTTTTAAATTGACCACAAAATGGCGGCGCCCTGTCAGGACGATCTGATCGATAATCAAGATCTATACTATGATTTAACGGGTCTTACATCGCGAAATGCACCAAATCACATGAGCACCGAGATTAAAAACATGAAAAGATTTGGAAAATATCTGTTGACAACAAGTTGGCGGTGCACATGATTTATGCACGACAGATTACGAACCGGATTTCGATTTCGTTGCGCGATTTTGATTGGACTATGCATAGACTCGTTAGTCCAGCCTAGTTCGGCAAGGGTCGAAACTGGACTTTTATAGTCAGTTAACTCCCTTGCCTCGGGAAGATGATGTAGGGAGGTCTTATCCGCTTCCATTTTCCTCACCTTGTGACAAACATCCTCACACAGGTGCCATCCTACATCCAACATGGATTCCTTGATTATTTCTCAGTTCGCTTCCATTCTGGGTCTGGTTTCAAACAGCTACGATTGTTGTACCTCATATGCTTAAACATTGACTTCACAGCGACATTCGCAGTGTATTGCTTCGTTAAGCTGACCTGATGTTCACAGAGAGTGTGGCAGATAAAGGAACGACAGTCTTCCGTGGGTTGTTTATTTGTAATGTACAGGTATTTGTTTCTTTCAGGTTGGCAGATTAATCACTACGACCTCTCAACACGACATGCCTCGTTCCTGGTGGCTGTGACGTCAACGATTGGGGTGATTGGGGCTATCGCTGCGCCCCTGGTGGCGGGGGAGCTAACTATAAATGAGGTACGAACAGAGACTGCAAACCGAGCATATCAGTGACATTTCAAGATATGAAGCAAGTGATGCTAAGCTGTTTTCTCAAAGTGATGTTGCTCTCCTTTTTTTTCAAAGTGATGCTGTTTTCCTTTTTTTAAAAAGTGATGCGAGTTTTTCCTCAAAGTGATGCGAGTTTTTCCGCAAAGTGATGCAAGTTTCTTATTCTCAAAGTGATGCTGGTTTGTTTTTCTGTCTCAAGGACTTGGATGGCTGGAGACACGTATTCTACATCACCATCGGCGTAGTCGCTGTAGCTGCCATACTGTTTATAATATTAGGTTCAGGTACGTTTTATCACCACCCATTAGTCTCAGGTGAGTTTACAACCACCAATTAGTCCCAGGTGAGTTTACAACCACCCATTAGTCTCAGGTGAGTTTACAACCACCCATTAGTCCCAGGTGATGTTTACAACCAACCACTAGTGTCAGGTGATGTTTACAACCACCCATTAGTATCAGGTGAGTTTACAACCACCCATTAGTCCCAGGTGATGTTTACAACCATCCATTAGTCCCAGGTGAGGTTTACAACCACCCATTAGTCCCAGGTGAGGTTTACAACCACCCATTAGTCCCAGGTGAGGTTTACATCCACCCATTAGTCCCAGGTGAGGTTTGCAACCACCCATTAGTCCACGGTGAGGTTTACAACCACCCATTAGACCCAGGTGAGGTTTACATCCACCCATTAGTCCTAGGTGAGGTTTACATCCACCCATTAGTCCCAGGTGAGGTTTACATCCACCCATTAGTCCCAGGTGAGGTTTACATCCAACCATTAGTCCTAGGTGAGGTTTACATCCACCCATTAGTCCCAGGTGAGGTTTACATCCACCCATTAGACCCAGGTGAGGTTTACATCCACCCATTAGTCCTAGGTGAGATTTACATCCACCCATTAGTCCCAGGTGAGGTTTACATCCACCCATTAGACCCAGGTGAGGTTTACATCCACCCATTAGTCCTAGGTGAGGTTTACATCCACCCATTAGTCCCAGGTGAGGTTTACATCCACCCATTAGTCCCAGGTGAGTGGAGTTTACAACCACCCATTAGTCCCAGGGGAGGTTTACAACCACACATAAGTCCCAGGTGAGTGGAGTGTACTACCACCCGTTAGTCCCAGGTGTGGTTTACAACCACTCATTAATCCTATTTGGGACCGGAGTCCCCGCGAGATTGAGTCTTACATCATGAAAGACTTTATTAAGGCAAAATACAATGAAATCCACCAAACCTTTTTCAAAAGTCACCAAAAATCTCTACTGCAAGAAGCGTTGTTTGTACAATTCCGTCTCTAGGACCCGTGAAGATCCGGGGTAGAATAGGTTGCTCACTTGGTTGATGCATGTCATCGTATCCCAATGCGTGGATCGATGCTCATGATGTCAATCACTGGATTATCTGGCGCAGACTCGATTAATTACAGGCCGCCGTCATGTAGCTGGAATATTGCCGAGTGAGGTGTTAAAAACAAACAAACAAACACGAGCATGTGTTTATGAATCACCATCATTTTGTGATGATACCATGTGTTCGCGAAAAGGTATCACGCGTCATTTGTTCACCTGAAAAACGGGAACACAACTAAAGAAGACCTAACAAAACACTTCGTTTTAAACTGGCCCTCCTACCCAATCCCCCCCCCCCTCCCCCCCCCCCCCCCCCCCAACCACCACCACACCACACACACACACCTCCCCTGCCCACTCCCTATACACACAGACGCACACACCCACCCACCCGAATTTACTGTTTGGTGCAGTTGTCGAATCAGATCTGCACGCGCGAATGAGCACCATGAAATATGACTCATATGTTTTGATATGATTTGATCTGAGAATAAATAATACTGATATATATGGTAATGAATTGTATCTGAACATAGATTTAAATCAGCAATGCGTCCATCGTATTTTGGATTGTGTGACAGCCGTTTAGCTGCCGCTCTATACGGAAACTAGACATTGTAATCGATGATATGATGAACAAACTCACAGAAAAAAACGTGAATCCTCTTAACGAAAATCAGAAACAAACATCAATGTCTTGATGAACAAACAGAATAATAACGTGATCTGATTAATACACTCACAAAACATGTGGGACCTGAAGATCATGCTCACGTACACGCACGCTGTTTGTTTTGTATTACTGAACAAGGAAACAGAGGTAAATAAAGGTGATATTTACCTAAATGAGTACGTTCGTGAGCAAAGAGAGACCCGCTTCGGAAGTTATTGGGAGATATTACGCTTGATGAGAGATTGGTGTTGACCGAAAGCTCACTCTGTAAGATATTGGTGTTGATGGGAGGCTCGCTTTGTAAGATATTAGTGTTGACTGGAGGCTCGCTTTTTAAGATATTACTGTTGACGGGAGGCGCGCTTGTAAGATATTAGTATTGACGGGAGGCTCGCTTTGTAAGATATTGGTGTTGACGGGAGGCTCGCTTTGTAAGATGTTGGCGTTGACTTGAGGCTCGCTTTGTAAGATATTAGTGTTGATGGGAGGCTCGCTTGTAAGATATTAGTGTTGACGGGAGGCTAGCTTGTAAGATGTTAGTGTTGACGGGAGGCTAGCTTGTAAGATAGTAGTGTTGATGGGAGGCTCGCTTTTTAAGATATTAGTGTTGATGGTAGGCTCGCTTGTAAGATATTATATGACGGGAGGCTCGCTTGTAAGATGTTAGTGTTGACGGGAGGCTAGCTTGTAAGATAGAAGTGTTGACGTGAGGCTCGCTTGTAAGATGTTAGTGTTGACGGGAGGCTAGCTTGTAAGATAGTAGTGTTGATGGGAGGCTCGCTTTTTAAGATATTAGTGTTGATGGTAGGCTCGCTTGTAAGATATTATATGACGGGAGGCTCGCTTGTAAGATGTTAGTGTTGACGGGAGGCTAGCTTGTAAGATAGAAGTGTTGACGTGAGGCTCGCTTGTAAGATGTTAGTGTTGATGGGAGGCTAGCTTGTAAGATATTAGTGTTGACGGGAGGTTCGCTTGTAAGATGTTAGTTAGTGTTGACGGGAGGCTAGCTTGTAAGATATTAGTGTTGACGGGAGGCTCGCTTGTAAGATGTTAGTGTTGATGGGAGGCTCGCTTTTAAGATATTAGTGTTGACGTGAGTCTCGCTTGTAAGATGTTAGTGTTGATGGGAGACTATAGCTTGTAAGATATTAGTGTTGATGGGAGGCTCGCTTGTAAGATATTAGTGTTGATGGGAGGCTAGCTTGTAAGATAGTAGTGTTGACGGGAGGCTATAGCTTGTAAGATATTAGTGTTGGCTGGAGGTTCGCTTGTAAGATGTTAGTGTTGACGGGAGGCTCGCTTGTAAGATATTAGTGTTGACGGGAGGCTCGCTTGTAAGATGTTAGTGTTGATGGGAGGCTCGCTTGTAATATGTTAGTGTTGATGGGAGACTATAGCTTGTAAGATATTAGTGTTGATGGGAGGCTCGCTTTGTAAGATATTAGTGTTGATTGGAGGCTCGCTTGTAAGATATTAGTGTTGATGGGAGGCTAGCTTGTAATATAGTAGTGTTGACGGGAGGCTCGCATGTAAGAGGTTAGTGTTGATGGGTGGCTCGCTTGTAAGATGTTAGTGTTGATGGGAGACTATAGCTTGTAAGATGTTAGTGTTGATGGGAGGCTAGCTTGTAAGATGTTAGTGTTGATGGGAGGCTAGCTTGTAAGATATTAGTGTTGACGGGAGGCTCGCTTTGTAAGATATTAGTGTTGATGGGAGGCTCGCTTTGTAAGATATTAGTGTTGACGGGAGGCTCGCTTTGTAAGATATTGGTGTTGATGGGATGCTAGCTTGTAAGATAGTAGTGTTGACGGGAGGCTCGCTTTGTAAGATGTTAGTGGTTGACCTGAGGCTCGCTTTGTAAGATATTAGCAGTGACCAGGTTTAACGACACAAATTATGTTCGCTGGATATGCTATATGTACTGAAAATAATGTGTGGTGATACAACTAATTGTTCGACAGTGAAAAAAATGTATGCCTTGAAACTTGTGACCGAAAAAATACATCTAAGAACTTGATGCAACATTAAACATGAACGTCCTCACTCACTTGACATACAGTAAACTACGGATATAACGAACTCAAAGGGACCACTTATTTTAGTTCGTTATAACCGTAGTTCGTTATAAGCATATATACAGTATAGCTACAGCAAATAGTCGGGACAAAAAAGTAAGATCGCTATATCCGTCAGTTCGTTATAAGCGTGTTCGTTATAAACGTAGTTTACCGTATTACATTTGCAGTGTGTTCGGGTGATGTTCATTCTGCAGCTGTGATCAGTGAGCATGTTTAGTGTAATCAATATGTACATGACAGTAACCGCTTCATATTAACACAGTGTTTGTACTCCCAACAGGTGAAGAACAGCCGTGGGCAACG
This sequence comes from Haliotis cracherodii, assembly GCF_022045235.1. NCBI lineage: Eukaryota > Metazoa > Mollusca > Gastropoda > Lepetellida > Haliotidae > Haliotis > Haliotis cracherodii. Next base: position 7,485,972 of record NW_027266270.1, read on the forward strand.
CCACCTGAACACATTCGTCTCGTACAGGTATAATACAGTTTATTGATTCGGGCTGGATCCGGGCATATTGCCAGCCTTAGGGAAAGTGTTCAGCCTCAATTCAGATTGGCGTGATCATTATTGAATTTTTTGAAAACATAATAATGTATTTTGAATCCAAAACACGTTCACTGTTTTGTGTATTTATTTTACGAGTGAGTGAATGTGTCATGGCACACAGATTTCGTGGATCGCCCATATCATCAACCACTGGTTCGCCTGATACAATAAGTGAGTATGGTTTTACGCCGCTTTTAGCAATATTCCAGCAATATCACGTCGGGGGACACCAGAAATCGGCTTCACACATTGTACCCATATCGGGAATCGAACCCGGGTCTTCGGCGTGACGATCGAACGCTTTAACCACTAGGCTACCCGACCGCCCCTCGCCTGACACACTTATGTACTGGCCTCCGTGATATAGCTGATATATTGCTAACTGGGGGTAAAACAACCCTCACTCACTCAACATAGGGCCACGGTTCCTTATTTGTTAATTTCACGCCGTAATTGGCTGAACAGGATTTCATTCCTTTGGCATCCCAGAAACCAATGATGGTGGGTCGAATCCCATATTCACCCTGATTATTTATCTGGGTTTGTCAGCACCATCCTCATGGTAGGAACTGCACCACCTCGGGCGTTCCTCACACATCAAGCTGACACGCCGTGCTATAACTGGAATACTGTTCAAAGCCTTCCCGTGAAGTTCCGGGGTAGAATATGTCTTCAGCTACCCATGCTTGCCCTAAAAGGCGAATATGCTTGTCGTAAGAGGCGACTAACGGATCGGGTGGTCAGGCTCGCTGACTTGGTTGATGTATGTCATGGTATCCCAATTGGGTGGATCGATGCTCATGATGTCAGTCACTGGATTGTCTTGTCCAGACTCGATTATTTACAGACCAAAGCTGGAATAATGCTGACTGCGGCGTTAAACAACAAACAAACAAAACAAAACTGTTCAAACCAAATGAATTCATTCACTAACTAAGACTTTGAATACGTGTTGGTTTATAAAGAATCTCATGAGTGTTTTTCTTACACAGAAAACTGACCCACTGGCTAAACGACCCTACAAAACATATACAGTGCAGGGTTCTAAACGACCAGTGGAGGTTAAAAAAGCTGATGATGTCGCTGCAGAGAAAGACTCCGATAACGACGTTGTCGCTCCGGCAAAAGACGACAGCCGGGAAGGCGTCTCTGTTACAGATGAGGCGAAATCTACATCTTGAAGATGAGTGTTTGAAAGAATATTGATATACCTTGATGTATTGTACATACAAACGTATAGATTAAACTACCAAAAATGACAGAAGACAGAAGGAGATTAAATACATACCCAAACAGTTTTAACATATGACTCACTGCAAGTTTCTACCCAAACCAATTGTGATATGTACATAGACGTAGCAGAAGTTTTTGTTTGTTTGTTTTTTATTTAACGTCGCAATCGGCAATATTCCAGCTGGACCAGACAATCCAGTGATTGACATCATGAGCATCGATCCACGCAATTAGGATACGATGACATGTATCAAACCAAGTCTGCGAGCCTGACCACCCGATCCCGTTAGTCGCCTCTTACGACAAGCATAGTCGCCTACGGTAAGCATTGGTTGCTGAAGACCTTTTCTACCCCGGATCTTCACCGGTCACGCAGCAGAAGTAGTGGCTAGCCAAAATCGAATACATTGCCCTGTAATTATACAAAACTGAGTTTATAACTTCAGGCTCTTGAAGGTACTATATACATATACACAAGACCCTGTTTATGTGTGTGTATACATACATATATATTATATAGTTTCATACAGATTCGTAAAAGGCGACTAACGGGATCGGGTGGTCAGGCTCGCTGACTTGGTTGATACATGTCATCGTATACCAAATGCGACTCGATTAAGTACACACCGCCGTCATATAACTGTAATATTGATGAGTGCGGCGTTAAACAACAAACAAACAAATCATTCAGAAACATGATCTCATACCGTATATCATACAGTGTATCGTTGTTAATCAGGGACTGAAAATGTCGTTAAGCTTGAAGAATGTTTTGCGTTTTTACAGTTTGGGTTGAAGGTTATGACACACTTTGGCTTAAAATGGAGTATGTATTCACCAGTGCTTCAAGACATACAGTATGTTTCTTTGACAGGGAGCAAAACAATCATATTTACCTTTTTCCAGAACATTCAACATGCCCAATGAACGATTTTTTTATTTGTGTAAACTTTTCAGCATTTTCGGGAACAAATAATTGTGTTGTTGAAACGAACGCCAATGTAGTTTCTGTTTATTGCCTTAAAAAATATCTTAAAAAATCTAAGACCATGTTAGATATACGTGGTTTACTCCATGATTTAGGCCACAATATTATTTGATTTTCGTTAGATTTATAGTCAACTGCGAAGCAGGAAGCGTATCATAATTGTAAATGATCTTTCAAAGTGCTTTTTATTCTGACGTGATACACCTTGACGGCGTTGGGTGTTGTTCGTGCTATCAATCACTGGTTCGTCTAGCCCAGTCGGTTGTTCATAGTCTGTACAATAGTTTGAAAACCCATGTCACATTCCCAGTGTATACTTGTATCTGTAGACTGCGGTAATTGATAATGTGCCAAATGTCATCCAAGTAAGACCCGCTAGGTTTGTGTTTAAATGGTGAAATATGTATTTTGATTGTTATTATGAGATCATATATACCTGTTAAGTATATAAGTTTGTAAATGGATGCTGTATTTCAGATTTTTCTTCAATGTGTTATTTGTTGTTAAAGTATGTTAAAATGCATCAAAAATAAATTCACAGAATATACTTGAAGTATTCTTGCGTTGCTCTTAAAATACTTCATGTTCAACGTGGAAATAAATAAAAGATTGGTGAGTCGGGCTTAACGCTGCTTTGAACAGCGTTTCCGTTGTCTTGGGAGAAAACCTAAAGATTTTAGACTACATGTATTTCTACCTTTGTGAAACGAAGTGCACGATCCTGAAGCAAAGGATCAGTCAGTAAGAGTATTGATCGAACCAACAATTATCAGATCCTGGCACGATTAAGGGACGCAACTCTTCTCAGAAAATTGCGGCGACTGATATTACTGGGAAACGCTGGTCCCCCCGAGTCAAGAATATGTATTCTATGTACAAAACAGTAAAGTTTCTATGTTATTTGTTCCATACACTAACAATATGAGTGAGTGAGGATAGTTTTACGCCGCTTTAGCAATATTCCAGCAATACTGACTTCACACAGTGTACCCATGTGGGGAATCGAACGGGGCCTTCGGTGTGACGAGCGAACGCTTAAACCACTAGGCTACCCCACCGCCCACACTAGCAAAATGAAAACGGCCTGAGACGCGTTCTTAAACCATGGCCACTCTTCAAGGTACATGAGCTTATAAAGTTTTCAAACATCATCGTTTAACAACCGAATTTAATGAGATGTTCAAGAGTTACGCTTTGGGCCTGTGCGGTGAAAGTTCAGCTGTGAGAATACTGTGTCAATCGGCCCCACGTGATGCACGTGAATATGTTCCCGGAATGATGCACGTGAAATGTATTCCCGGGGCCTTTCGCACCTGCTCTTTGCTATTTGGCGATTGTTAAACGACTTGCCCATGTTGATTGGCCAATTATGAACGAACATGTTTGTTTGTTTGTTGTTTAACGCCGCACTCAGCAATATTCCAGCTATATGATTGCGGTCTGTAAAACAATCGAGTCTGGACCAGTCAATCCAGTGATTGACATCATGAGCATCGATCCATGCAATTGGGATTGATGACATGCATTAACCAAGTCAGCGAGCCTGACCACCCGATCCCTTAGTCGCCTCTTGCGACAAGCATATTCGCCTTTTACGGCAAGCATGGGTTGTTAAGACCTATTCTACCCCGGAATCTTCACGGGTACACGAAAATGAGTTGAGCGGTTTCGGGTATTACCGAACAAGCGGCTATTACCGAACACAATTTCATAATTTCAGAATAATCGTCTGCTTCGAAAATGTAAATTAAAACACACAGAATAGAAACCAGGAAAAGAAAAACAACGAGCATCACATTCTTACACGTTTTGCGTATGTTGGTGATGAACGGGCCGATAACTCGGGCTGCATTTTATACACAAATGCGAATAAATACGGTAAGTACATTTTGTGTATATTGATCAATTGGAAGGCGCGCTTATTGGATTGTTCGCTAGCCGATATATTAGCATATATCGCCGTGGGCGCTTATTAGAGCAGGGTTTTAAAATGCCAAAAGCACAGAAAACTCTTCCACAGGTGTCAAACCCTAATTAGTGTCTCAGACTGGCTTTAATATCAATATATTGTAGAACAGCCCAACGGACACGCTGATGTAAACACTGCTTTAATTATGCGGGGAAAAATGAGTCATTGACAGCTTGATTGACTGATCTGTGAGGCTACAGGATTAAATATGTTACCGTTAAGGGAGGTAACTCTCACAGAGAAGTATGGTTCATGGTTAAAAAAAATATGCTTTTAAAAAAATGTTTCTGGAAGTCATTGTTGTGAAAACATGTTACTAATTGTGTTTTCATAATATGTTTGTTTTCTACGTTCATATTACATAAATATTTAATCTGAAATGTTCATGTTCTCATTCCTGATTCTGAAGGTACCACATGCAATTTACAACTCGTTATGGGTACAGGACCTTGTAGCTAATAATAACAAAGAAACTCGCAGACGTGGCTCCCTCTGATGGTTGTTACGACCACAAACAGTTTTAGTGTAATAATTTAAAGTTAGGAATATTTTTCAAAATATTTTCATAAGTATTTCTGTTTTTAGTATGTAGTACGTACATCATTATACATATGTGAGACAAAGATAAAGCTTCTTTTTAAAGTCTGTTTAAATCTTTCTAACTTTTACTCAATCCTTTGTACCTTTCTCAAACCAAACTCAAATATAGCACAGCGCCAGGGTGAAGCAATGATACTTCAGCCACCACAAAATTGATAAAGCTCAACTGTTGTTCGGATTAGCCCGACACGTGTTCGAAAAAGCGCGACGCAGGTGATCGGCTGAGCCCACAAGGATTACACAAAATAAAAAGTTGACGATGTCAAACATCTATCTGCAACAAGTTTGCAGGATGGCATTAACTCATCTTTACTGGTAAATAAGATTCGCATTGAAATGTTTGTTGTATGTATTAATTATTGTTTCATTTCATGAAACACAGCAGAAATGTTGCGGGATATAGTGTTAGCTGTTCGGTAATACCTGTCACTGCTCTACTTCTGTCTATCTATTCAGGTTTTTTTCCTTAACAATCACATGTTCATTCAATGTACAGAATAACCTACTGAAAGAAAATACAACTTTCCTCATACATAAACGGATTAGCGATTAGTACATGTGTATTTATTAATTCCAAAGAATTTCTTCTGTGTCGCCATGGCAGCATCTTCCCGAGGCAAGAGAGTTAACTGACTAGGAAACTGAACTTTTAAAGTCAGTTAGCTCCCTTGCCTTGGGAAGCTGCCAAGGCGGAAGACCAAGTTCGTTAAATGAAGGTTCGAGGTTCGAATCCTGTTGGCAACACACATTGTTTTTGGCATGGATCCATGCAATTGGGATCGATGACATGCATCAACCGACCCGTGAAGATCCGGGTAGAATAGGTCTTCAGCAACGTATGCTTGCTGTAAAAGGCCACTATGCTTGTCACAAGAGGCGACTAACGGGATCTGGTGGTCAGGCCTGCTGACTTGGTTGATGGATGTCACCATATCCCAATTGCGTGGATCGATGTTCATGATGTCAATCATTGGATTGTCTGGTCCAGACTCGATTATTTACAGACCGCTGTCATATAGCTGTAATATTACTGAGTGTGGCGTTAAACAACAAACAAACAAAAAACATGCATCACCCAAGTCAGCGAGCCTGACCACTCGATCCCGTTAGTCGCCTCTTAGGTTCGCCCAGGTAGACATGAGCTCAGTCAAAGGTCAAGCCAACGCTCCATGTTGAAAATACAAACAAATGACTAGATGTTCCATTTTATTACAAAGTTATCATTATTATACATACATATATAAAATGACAATATGAAAGATGAAATGACAAAATGCCTGTATGGTTTTATTACACACCCCTCTCAGACTTGGAGCAACCATTTGATTTCAAAAGGACGGAGGGCTTTTAGTTTGAGATCAATTATTTTTCCAACATGTTAATGTTAATAATTTTATTTTTATTTTTATATTATATTTTTACTACAATGCAAGGAGTGTTATTCTTTTTCTTTAAAACAGGGGCCTGATTATTTAAAAAAAAAAAATCCCCTCCACCTTCCACCTTGAAAATAAATGGTTGCTCCCTAACAGTACATTCTTTGGACGGGAACCTACATCGTCTGGTTCAATTTTATTTTTTCGGCTTGAACAAATTCTGACTCGCTAAACAAACTGCTAAAGACACAGAACCATAAGACTGATAACAGTTATATCTATGTCATAGTTACATAGTAATATGGTTATATCTAGTTATACCTATGTTACACAGAGATATGAGTACTGGCCTTGGAAACGCATAAAAGGGCACCAAATCATCGACACCCAGCTGAATTGGGCTTTCTGATTTTCTGATCTCATATATTTCAAACTCTACTTGTCTTCTGTAAATAAACACTATTTGATTGATTAAGCTTTGTAACAGTATCTTCAGACCTAATGTTGTTCTTACATATGATCCAAGCACAAATGTCTTTTTACTGTTTCCAATTATCGGAAACCTCCTACAGTGAGTGAGAAAGATTTAAGTTTCAGGCTGCCTTGAACCGTATTCCAGCAATATAGTTACAGGTCCTCACAATGTGTGGGGAATGCATGCAGTCATGTGTACTTTGAATGTTTACCAATCTGGTGAAACCCACCATCATTTGTATAGTGCTGATAAACCAAGGACTTTAATGCAGGGTGAATACTGGATCAGAACCCCGATCATAGGATCCTGACAAGCCAAAGGGATGTAACTCTGCAATCAAATCCCATACCTGTGTTAACTGTGCCTTTGGTAATGTCCGAAAGATGTTATTTATAATTTGTGACAGTAGAATGTCCCATAAATATTTGGAAACATCCAGAAAATGGTCCGTTATCTCATGTGTCATTTAGGCCATATTTAGTTGGTTTATGAAACCGACGGACAAGGAAAAAAACGAAATGAGAAAAAGAAAAGAAAATGCTTTTGACACAATTTGTTTTGGCTAACTGATTTACAATTAGTTGAGAAGAAAAAAACATGATCTAATCACAGCTGTTCATAAGAAATGGTGAACAACACTATAAAAATCTTTATTCTAGCAACATAAATTTTTTTTCTTAAGTATCTTACCATGTTGAAACTTGTTTATGTTTCCTTCATTAGTTACAGTACTAATCTGTTCAAATCCAATTAAAAAAAATATATGACCAGCCATATTGAATATTGTGTCAAAAAGTTTGTAAACAAACTATTTAAAATCAGAGGACTTATTTGTAGTCCCATCCTCGATTATCCAGGGTATTATCTCCATTTTATTATGCTAAAAACCCTGGCCCATGCACCACCACAGCTTTGTTTCACATCTCTATCTTCATCTTGCCTACACTACCTTAACACAGTACTTCTCTCGCTGACGAGCCAAAAATCAACAACCAATAAAAATTCCTCATATGATGAAAGTTTGACATAAATCTACATTCCATATTGCATCTTTCACAAGATTTAATGAAATCAGGATACTGTTATAAATAATTTCTTTGCTGAAAAAGTGTTTCTTATGAGTTTAAAGACAGCGGGTAAAGCCATGATGCTACAAGGCGTTCCCAGTGTATTATTTAAAGAGCTGGCCGCTTGTTTACATCATGAAAGAACAGTGTACAGTCAAGTCCTGATATAGTTGGTTGGATATGATTATGTCGGATCATTGAAATTAAGTAGTATCAACATCCGAAAATCAGACAACTACTCAATAGAAAACGATACAAACATGTAATGAAAAAATGAAATGTGAAATGTTCATATTGTTATACAGAAAGCTGCTTTCTTAGTGGCTAATGTTGACTTCCTGTTAGTCATTTGAAAGGTCGTTCTGACGTGACCTGTAATTGGATGTCCTCAGCAGTAGCGAGAACTTGTATCGGATTTGAATGAGATTGAGGTAATGTTAACATATGATTAATCATGTTATGTTTATTTAAAGCATTAATTGTTTATTGTTAACCAAATTACCTCTGCAGCCACTCGCATCAAAACACGCGGCTGTGTACTCGCAGGCAGATGACATACGCTGATCACTGCGTTGGATATAAGGAGACTGATTAATGAGTGATTTTGGTAATTTGTTCCAAATGTGTCGGAGTGCAAGACTGTCGGATATTATCAGGTCTAAAAAGCAACGATTGAATCAGTTCCCATCATTAGTGTCGGACAAAGTCGATTGTCGGATTAACAAGTGTGTGATTAACAAGACTTGACTGTAGTTTGATTCGATAGCTATTTTTAGCCTCATGTCAGTTATGCCCCGTTAACTCAAAACAAAGCTATGCATGGTGGCAGATGGGTACAGACAATACACCATGGCGACACCTTGGATACATGACGACGATGTAGTACTCCTAACACTACACTCTTATTACCAACAAGTGTCTTATATTCTGTAACATGATGGTCTAAATGGTCTCTATGATATGCTAAACAATGTTAAAAATCTCTCAGGGAATACCCGCCTTGATAAAGCTCACACATATACCATGAGCACACAATTTTATAGAAATATGCCCCAAACTATTCATGATCCCTAACTATTTACGCCCAGTATATATTAGCAAACCAACAAGATTGACATGTACAGAAAAAACAGGGATCTGGGGCAGTGAGTATTATTGACAACCACGTGTTTCATACATCTAACCGCTCAACTTAACATGAGTCAACTCAGTTGTTGGAAGACCGGAGCTAAATGCCACTATAACAATATAAATCAAAAACAGTTAAAGCTCCCAACTGCTTAATGTTTGATTGACTAGAAAATAACAACCGACAACTACAAGAATCAATCAGACATATTTACATGAACTATTAACTTCATAAAATGTTATTGATCAACTGCACTGCTCGTAGTATTTGTCTGATACAGACCTTCAGGTGACAAAGCATTAGATGTAAATACATATACATGTTCAGAGTTCGAAAAATCCTTGTACGAGTGCACAAGTACCTAGACTGGACCAACAGATGGTAAATGAACACATGAAAAGGGTTAATGACGGGGCAAGCCACAGTGTGGAGCCCGGCTGATGGTATTCCAGATGCCACAGTGTGGTATGCTGGATGCGGAGCCTGGTTGATGGTATTCCAGATGCCACAGTGTGGATGCGGAGCCTGGTCGATGGTATTCCAGATGCCACAGTGTGGTATGCTGGATGAGGAGCCCAGTTGATGGTATTCCAGATGCCACAGTGTGGTATGCTGGATGTGGAGCCCGGTTGATGGTATTCCAGTTGCCACAGTGTGGTATGCTGGATGCGGAGCCTGGTTGATGGTATTCCACATGCCACAGTGTGGTATGCTGGATGCAGAGCCTGGTTGATGGTATTCCAGTTGCCACAGTGTGGTATGCTGGGTGCAGGGCTCGGTTGATGGTATTCCAGTTGCCACAGCTTGGTATGCTGGATGCAGGGCCTGGTTGATGGTATTCCAGATGCAAGAGTCGTATGCTGGATGCGGAACCTGGTTGATGGTATTCCACATGCCACAGTGTGGTATACTGGTTGCCATGAAATGTATAACTGGTATGCAGATGCCAGTATTTCAATTTGGAAAATTAATTTTGTTGTTATTTCTTACAAAAAGCGACAAATCAATAAATATTTAGCCTTAGCTTATGAGCACGTATAGTCATGGATTCTGTGTGAAAGTCCCACTCACATTTCCCTGTACCAGCTGTGGTAACTGATATGACTCAAGAATAGTTCAGAAATTGGAAAGGGAAATTATGAATCTCAATGTAAACAAGGGGGAAACTATCTAGGTCATGGAGAAATGATCGAGACTGAGCAAAACCATGTTGTTCTTGTTGGCAGACTTACCATATATTACAGTAGATAAGCTGATGAGGACCAGAAAAGATTCTGTACAGAGGGTTCGGTTTATGTACGGGACACACTTTCATGAAAGTATTTTACAGATCGTGATCTGTCAGAAATATTTAGAAATAATTTAGTAAATTCCTAAACATCTTAAGGTGACAGTTGACACTTTAAAAACTATTTTCATCCATAATGACACCACAAAATACCAAATACCCTGTATTTTAACAGTTTTACCACAGAAAACCCACAGTTTTACAATAAAACAAAGAAACCTGATCCCAAACATCTCCAAGAAAAGGGATTTTTAAAAATTGAGCTGCACAAATTTATTTGAATATTTATCATCCCCTTCCCTAGGTGGTTGGGACAAATCAGAAAACCATACAATAAACAGAGAGGCCCAAAAACATGATGGGGAAACAGGATCTCTTTCAACAATACCTTCTCTGTTGGCACAAATATTCCACAAACACTTCCTCATTTACACATTATCTAGGAGTGAAATGTATGAGTTAAAATGTTTGGTGAATCCTTGTAGGGTTAGTTTTTCCTCAGTGAATCATGCTGTGTCATGCAGCGTTCACAGCACTATAAGTTCATGTCTACCTTAGACCTATGTCACATATGTTTTAATTGATAGTCGTAGATCTTTTAATCAATAGCTGTAAATATGTAAGTCGACAGCTGTAGATTTTTTAGTCGACAGCTGTTGATCTTTTAGTCAATAGTTGTAGACCTTTTAGTCAATAGCTGTAAATCTTTTAATCAATAGCCATGATTCTCTTAGTCAAATCTCAAATATCTTGTAGATCTTTAAGTTGTTGGTCATACAACTTTTAGTTGACAGTTGTAGATCTTTAAGTCGAAAGTAATAGATTCTTAAAGGGGCACTGATCTAACGCCATTCCCCGGGACTGGTTGTTGCCTTTGTTATTGTTTTTTCCCAGTGAGTACCCGGATGTAGAGCAGAAATCTAGACTAGCTCGCGACCTCTGTTGCGCCATTCGTAAGCGCATTAGTCACTTTTATGGATACCGGTAGTAATAAGAGCGTATGGTCACATTGATCAACAAAATGAAATACAGTTTTCGAGATGATAAGGAAATGTAGGTATCTTTTTGGGTAGCATCGGTAATGGTGACGAAGTTTTGATAAGTCACTTGCTTGGTAATTTTGCGATTTTCGTTTACACTATTTTGACTTGAAACACAAAGTAAATATTTCATCTGAGCATTGCTTTTTTTATAGTGTGTATATTTTTTTACTGTCAAAATGTGTAACATATTTATTAAATGTATAAATAAGATTTTTTAGTCAAAATGACTGAAATATTTACACATTTTATAAATTGCCTGAGAGAATCACATTTTACAAATTGACGGTAATCTATACACGCTTACAAAGGAAATGACCTGTGAAAACAACGTCTATCGCGCATTGAAGAATTTCCCAACCAAGACGTAGAGAAACAAGAACGAATCGGTTCAAATGAAGGAAAACAAAATGCAAATACCATATTTACAACATACCAAATTTATGTGTATAAATAGGCAGCTTCCTTGTTCGAGGAATGTATCCGTGAATATCCACACAAAGGAATAATGTCCCACTCATCTGCAGCTATACAAAATAACTTATTCGATGTCACGTGTCTCTGTAACTATCAAATATTCTAAAAGATATATATCGTTTCGGGATATTATAACCAGTGTTCGTTTCTCAACTGATCACTTGGATTGTTTCAGGTGTTTCACATAGGTGTCAAGTCTCAAGGGTTGGCTGAGAAAGGCCACGTGACAACTATTTTCATTACGTCCACGGTTCCTAAAAAATCCACTGAGTTTGATAACAATGAGCAACCAATCAACGTATTATCAGTTAACCCTTTGAACAAAGTATGTTGTTTTTACATCGGCACTTCACGCCATGATATGAGTGTATTCCCTTTGTTTTAGTAAACCTAGACATGTAAACACTTACTTTTGACATATACACTGTGCAAGATAACAGTGATTAATCAATCAACTTATTTTCTGTTAATCCTTTGATGACTAGGAACGATCCGTTGATTTACCTAAAAAAGTAAATCAACTGATCATTCATCTCTTGCTGGGCTGCCACGTGCATATTACATAACGCACATTTCACCTCATTTCAAACCTGGATTTAGATTGAATAATTACCCCAGACACAATAAATGCCAAATGAGAACCTTTGTCAGGTAATCTAAGTGGTGCTACCACTAATTGTACCTGTAATAAATTCATTAACTGAGCATCAAGTGAATGACGACAAATACACAAGTGTAGGGTTATACGAGAAAACGTGGATGACAACAAGGGAGTAGTAATCGTATTATCGACGCAATCCGAAATCCGAAAATGCTTTCACTGCATAGATACTTTTTTTAGTATTAAACTATAACCATCTGGGGTATTTCCAAATGACGACATCTGATGAGCTCCGCCGTTCTTTTTGTCTGTTTGTTTAGGCTGGAGAAATTAATTAACATGCGCCCTTTGTCGAATCTTTATAGATCACATTTAACCAATCAGTGTTTATTCAAAAATGCGTAAAACAAATATTGCCTCCAGCCTCCAAGTTTATTTAGCTGTCCTTGCAGACGGTAGCCCAGTCTCTGGTCACGCTCAGTTGCGTTGCGTATCATCCGGGTACTCATGGGGGAAAAAACAATAACAAAGGCAACAACCAGTCCGGGGAATGGCGTTAGATCAGTGCCCCTTTAAGTTGACAGTTTTAGATCTTAAAGTCGTTAGTCATACAACTTTTGGTTGCCAGTTGTAGATCGCCCATCTAGTGATGTAGCCTGCCACCTGGTTCTCTGTCCCCATGTTAAGTGATCCGTGGTCAGTTCTGGCATTATGTGACACATCTATTGCACTCTATCCAAGAATATCAACCAATCATATAATAAAAATATCCTTTTCAAGAACGTAAAACTTAATCATTTGACAACCATCATTCAAGACAAAGCTCACACAGTCACAGTCTTATCACAGAAACTACCATTCAACATCACACATCACACATCACACATCACACGTCATTCATCCTATCTTCCAGACACTATGTACAGCTCACACATCGGCTGACGCAGGAAGTGGCATCACCCGCTGAGATCACTCCACGGACAGATACTTGAGGGCTTTTATGCCATATTTCTTTGATAAATCTCTCTGGAATTCTCCTTTCAGAACTTTCAGACATCTGAAAAGAAACAATACCTTGATTGTAAGACTTGAAAGTAAAGACTCTGTATGTGTTGGATAAAGAACTCCAACTTGGGTTTTAATATTCAAAATTCAAAACCGAGGGGCGTTATCCAAGAGATAAGGGTTTTAAATATCATAACAAGAAAGAAGTGAGCAAATCTCACATACCCCCGTTATCCCCGCTGGTCAACAACAAATAGTAAATAGTTTGTAAATTAATGAAATATTACATATTTCTAACTGATTTTAACTTCAATGTTTTAAAAACTAAGATTGAGTTCCAGTGACAATTTCACCATGATTCCATGGAAACCGCAAAAATTAAAAAATTCAGAATCTTCAAACTAGCAAAAGGCACAAGTACCCATTGTGGTAAATGTGTGTAGCAAGTTTGGTGAAGCTAGGGTGCATGATTAAAAAGTTATGGGCCGTACAAAACACCCACCCTAAAAGTTAAAGTTACTAATGTTTCCATTGAAAGGGTAAAAATTAAAAAATTCAGAATCTTCAAACTAGCAAAAGGCACAAGTAATCATTGTGGTTAATGTGTGTAGAAAGTTTGGTGAAGCTAGGGTGCATGGTTAAAAATATATAGGCCGTACAAAACACCCACCCTAAAAGTATAAAGTTTCTTAATGTTTCCATGGAAACTGCAAAAATTAATAAGTTCAGAATCTTCAAACTAGCCAAAGGCACAAGTACTCATTGTGTTTAATGTGTGTAGCAAGTTTGGTGAAGCTAGGGTGCATGGTTAAAAAATTATGGGCCGTACAAAAGCTTGGACGGAAGGACGGACGGACGAACAGAACGCTATATACCCCCAATTTACTTTGTAAACGGGGGTATAAAAAGCCAAGAGGTAAGTGTTTTATCTAATTCATAAACCGAAAAAAGAAACTTAACACAACTTTTATCAACATTTTTATGTTTCAAACATACTTTCCATGAACCTTAGGAAACAGTTGCTGGCGTACGGTACTTGAAAAAGACATTTTTAAAAGCTTTGTGATTTATCAGCGCCTCTGTAGCCTAGTGGTACACTCACTGGGCTACAGATACGAAGGTTGCATGTTCGATCTTCGGGAATATAAAGAAAACATTTGTCATTTGATTTTACATTTCATTACATTGTGTTAAAATGCAAAATAAACTTCAAGCGAGAAACATTCAAATGTTACAATTTAAACAGACGACGTATTAATAAAATCCGGGGGGATATTATAACATATTTTATAGTAAATATCCCTTGGATATTATAACATCCCTGTTTATGTGATTTAATTGGAGAACAATAGGATGACGTCATTGGAGGTTTATAAGTAAAGTGCAAAGGAGTGTCTATCTCAGTAAAATCAGATCTTTAACTCAAATGTGATACCTCTCTTCATGGAGATATGACAACTGCTTCAAAGAAGGCGAGGTGAAACAGGGATTAACGTCACGTCCAAGACTATTTTACTCACACAGCAATGTGCATGCACATGTGGGGCTACTTGTACTGGTCTTGACTACTGACAGTTTTACAGTGCTAGCTCACTGAGATACCATGCCACAGTTTAACATGAATACCCCACTCAGACACAGCACACTGACCGAGCCGACCAGTCCTTGTTTTAGCCCCTTGATGGCGAGCGCCAGACAGGGTAACAACAAGTACCACCTTTAACGTCTTTTGGTATGACGTGGCCAGGGATTCAAACATTTGTTCTCCCTCCAGACGCTTTATCCGCAACATGTTTTATCCCCTTAACGCTTAGCGCCAGGCAGGGTAACAACAAGTACCATCTTTAACATCTATTGGTATGACACGGCCAGGGATTCGAACATTCTGCTCTCATCCATGAGGTCACTTCCATCTGACATACATACATCAGGGTTTCCCCTGACGCAGAATTCTTGCGTATATGACTCTCAATTAAGGAAAAATACGTCCAGAAATAAATGACTGCGTCATGACTGACGCAATTTCAAAATATCTATGTTGTTTACAGCTTTGGAATGAAAATATTACAATTACTCACCTGAACTTAATCTATAAACATTATCTGAAGACAATATATGCAAACATCTTAAAACTGACGTCTAGTTTTTCATTAATCATACAATAAAACATTTGACTCTCAAAAAATATTTTTGACTCCCAAAAATTTATACGCTGAGTCAAGGTGACTCTCAGATATTGGAGTCTAGGGGGAACCCTGATACATTGTATCTGAAGATTTGACATGTACAGTTGGAGACAACAAGAATGGTAATAAATTCAAAACAAATCTGGCACGACAACAGTTGCACCAATATTGGGCTAAAGGTCTTTATCATGAAACACAAAGCCAAGGAATTGGTCCCCACGATGAAGTTTCTGTAACTGAGTTACAGTTTTTTAATTTTATGTTTCATGGATTTATTCTAGCTTTTCCACACAAGGTTGGTCGAAATAAAAATAAATAGCTATGTCAATCATTTATTGATTTATATGAAAGTCATTCTGCCATGGAATTAAAACTGCAGCTGGCTTCTTGAATTCCTGACAGTGATGTAGACATGGAATTGATATGTAACATTTTAAATTTTATATTTTATAAGAGGCCCCTATAAGAGGATTTGTTTTTTATTTATTTCCTTTACAGCTGCTTTTTCAGGGGGGGGGGGGGGGGGGGCATGAATAAAAAAATAAAAAATATGTGTCCTTAAAGTGAGTGAAATTGGTTTAACTCCATCTTGAACATCATTTCAGTCATATCACATGTCAGCTTGATGTGAGAGGAAAGCCAGAAGTGACTCAGGTCGTGGATGTAGAATCAGGGCTATCAGTAATATGCGACAACCACAGCACCCAGTCTCACAACATGAAAGACAAAACCATTAACGCTTTAATACTTACTTTCTATATAATGAACTTGATCTAAACTTGGCAATGTCAAAACTAGGAGCATGAGGCATATGGATGATGAATGCATTAGGAAGAACGACAAACTCATATCTGCAAAATAGAAACATAACCATCATTATCATACACACAGCAATGGATGTCATGTGTGTTTCACAACATATGAGCGAGTGAGTATGGTTTTATGCCGTTTTAGCAACATTCCACCAATATCATGGCAGGGACACCAGAAATGCGTTTCACATAATGTACCAATGTGGGGAATTGAACCCGGATCTTCGGCGTGACGAGCGAAGGCTTAAACCACTAGGCTACCCCAAAACCCCTTGAAAAGGATGAGTAATTCCAAGGGTATGCAGCAGATGAATGTTCAAATTGTTTCAGCTACAATATGTATAGTTTGTAAGTTTTAATGTCGCATCGACACTATTTCAGCCATATACAGTCAAGTCCTCTTAATCCGACATTGTTGGTTGCATATGATTATGTCGGATTAACATTCGCGATCGAAAATCGGACAACTATACAATAGATAACGATTCAAACACGTTGTAATAAAACAAAAGGAAAAGGTCAAAGTTTGCGAAAGGTCGTTCTGATGTCCCTTGTAATGGGATGTCCTCAGTGGTTGCGAGAACTTGTATCCGATTTTAAAGAGATTGATGTAATCTAGGCATGTGAATAATCCTGTTTTGTTTATTTAAAGCAGTAATTGTTTATTGTTAAGCAAGTTTATCTCTGCAGCCTTAATATGCAGCTACTCGCCGAATCGTCTCGCATCAAAACACGGGGCTGTGTACTCGCGGGCAGATGACAACGGAGTACGCTGATCACTGTGTTGGATTAACGAGACTGATTTCAGCAATTCCTTGCAAATTAGGTGTGTCGGAGTTGGAGTGCGAGACTGTCGGATTAACAGGACTAGATAGCACTGATTTAATCTGTTCCCATCAATAGTGTCGGATAAAACCGATTGTCAGATTAACGAGTGTCGGATTAATGAGACTTGACTGTGTGCTGATGTCTGTGATCTTGTGTATGGATGGGTCAGTGCAGTAACAGACAGAGGGGTAATGGAGGACACTTGGACAGCTGAGTGCATTGGGGTAACAGGGGGTCTGTGAGGTAACAGGTCAGAGGGGTAACAGAGGCCTGTGAGGTAACAGGTCAGAGGGATAACAGTGGTCTGTGAGGTAACAGGTCAGAGGGATAACAGAGGTCTGTGAGGTAACAGGTCAGAGGGGTAACAGAGGTCTGTGAGGTAACAGGTCAGAGGGGTAACGGAGGTCTGTGAGGTAACAGGTCAGAGGGGTAACTGGTCTGTGAGGTAACAGGTCAGAGGGGTAACAGAGGTCTGTGAGGTAACAGGTCAGAGGGGTAACGGAGGTCTATGAGGTAACAGGTCAGAGGGGTAACAGAGGCCTGTGAGGTAACAGGTCAGAGGGATAACAGTGGTCTGTGAGGTAACAGGTCAGAGGGATAACAGAGGTCTGTGAGGTAACAGGTCAGAGGGGTAACGGAGGTCTGTGAGGTAACAGGTCAGAGGGGTAACTGGTCTGTGAGGTAACAGGTCAGAGGGGTAACAGAGGTCTGTGAGGTAACAGGTCAGAGGGGTAACGGAGGTCTGTGAGGTAACAGGTCAGAGGGATAACAGAGGTCTGTGAGGTAACAGGTCAGAGGGGTAACGGAGGTCTGTGAGGTAACAGGTCAGAGGGGTAACAGAGGTCTGTGAGGTAACAGGTCAGAGGGGTAACGGAGGTCTGTGAGGTAACAGGTCAGAGGGGTAACTGGTCTGTGAGGTAACAGGTCAGAGGGGTAACAGAGGTCTGTGAGGTAACAGGTCAGAGGGGTAACAGAGGCCTGTGAGGTAACAGGTCAGAAGGGTAACAGTGGTCTGTGAGGTAACAGGTCAGAGGTGTAACAGAGGCCTGTGAGGTAACAGGTCAGAGGGATAACAGAGGCCTGTGAGGTAACAGGTCAGAGGGGTAACGGAGGTCTGTGAGGTAACAGGTCAGAGGGGTAACAGTGGTCTGTGAGGTAACAGGTCAGAGGGGTAACGGAGGTCTGTGAGGTAACAGGTCAGAAGGGTAACAGAGGTCGGTGAGGTAACAGGTCAGAGGGGTAACGGAGGTCTGTGAGGTAACAGGTCAGAGGGATAACAGTGGTCTGTGAGGTAACAGGTCAGAGGGGTAACGGAGGTCTGTGAGGTAACAGGTCAGAAGGGTAACAGAGGTCGGTGAGGTAACAGGTCAGAGGGGTAACAGTGGTCTGTGAGGTGACAGGTCAGAGGGTTAACAGAGGTCTGTGAGGTAACAGGTCAGAGGGGTAACAGAGGTCTGTGAGGTAACAGGTCAGAGGGGTAACAGAGGTCTGTGAGGTAACAGGTCAGAGGGGTAACAGAGGTCTGTGAGGTAACAGGTCAGAGGGGTAACAGAGGTCTGTGAGGTAACAGGTCAGAGGGGTAACAGAGATCTGTGAGGTAACAGGTCAGAAGGGTAACGAAGGTCTGTGAGGTGTCAGTCTGTACATTCAGTGGGGTAATGGATGACATTGGTGTGACGGAGGTCTGTGAGGTGTCAGTCTGTAAATTCAGTGGGGTAATGGATGACATTGGTGTAATGGAGGTCTGTGAGGTGTCAGTCTGTACATTCAGTGGGGTAATGGATGACATTGGTGTGACGGAGGTCTGTGAGGTGTCAGTCTGTACATTCAGTGGGGTAATGGATGACATTGGTGTGACGGAGGTCTGTGAGGTGTCAGTCTGTACATTCAGTGGGGTAATGGATGACATTGGTGTAATGGAGGTCTGTGAGGTGTCAGTCTGTATATTCAGTGGGGTAATGGATGACATTGGTGTGACGGAGGTCTGTGAGGTGTCAGTCTGTATATTCAGTGGGGTAATGGATGACATTGGTGTGACGGAGGTCTGTGAGGTGTCAGTCTGTATATTCAGTGGGGTAATGGATGACATTGGTGTAATGGAGGTCTGTGAGGTGTCAGTCTGTATATTCAGTGGGGTAATGGATGACATTGGTGTGACGGAGGTCTGTGAGGTGTCAGTCTGTATATTCAGTGGGGTAATGGATGACACTGGTGTAACAGAGGTCAGTGAGGTGACAGGCCCGAGGGTTAACGGAGGTCAGGAAGGAGACAGAGGTCAGGAAGGTCAGTGAGCTACTCACCCCTGAGCGTCCAGCTCCATGGTATGTGCCACCTTGTTCCACCCGAAGCCCATGAAGCGCTGGTCATACAGGGGTACATCTTTACGCACGACCACATACGGCTCAAAGTCCGACTCCCAGCTCACCTGATCAAATGAAAACAGCTGTTTTAAAAGAATGTTGTGGTGTTGAGTTTCATGTATATTTGTAACGCCAAGGAACACAGGTTCGCAAACCATAAATGTCACAACTGTGGGATCAAACTTTCCTAGAACAGACTTTTCTTGTTCTTGCCAGTTGCTTAACTAATATCAGCACTGAAACAAAACCTTCTGAACAGATCAACACGGGAAATGTGATGACCGTTATCATTACAAACAAAAACACATATTGTATAAGGAAGAGAATTCATGGATGTCAGCTTCTTTATTATGAGGAACACAACGTTTCCAAATATTATAAATATTCACATTTCTATTTATTTCCCAAAATGACAATAATTATTCTTCTATGAGTTCACAAAAAACATGATACATAATAGTCCAAGTTTTACCACTGAAGCTTATTTTTCTAAATTACTTTGAATGGTTGGTTAAATGTTATTCAAGATTGATAAAACAAAATTTTGTTTTCATCATC
Source organism: Haliotis cracherodii (assembly GCF_022045235.1). Classification (NCBI taxonomy): domain Eukaryota; kingdom Metazoa; phylum Mollusca; class Gastropoda; order Lepetellida; family Haliotidae; genus Haliotis; species Haliotis cracherodii. The sequence goes on from NW_027266270.1 coordinate 7,506,063, forward strand.
ATTTCTACACCACAGCTCATAACAAAATTTCAAAGGGACAGAAATGAATTCTACTTTACTGTAATTTGCAATGGAACTTATTATTCTGTCAATTAAAAAACACCCAGTCATTATCAGTGCTATCAGTATGAAACTATCTGGACATCTAGGTGTCTGAGCTGTCCTTGTTTTTTACATGCTTGCCGTAGAAGGCAACTATGCTTGTTGTAAGAGGCGACTAACGGGTTCGGGTGGTCAGGCTCGCTGACTTGGTTGATGCATGGCATCATATCACAATTGCGTGGGTCGATGCTCATGATGTCAATCGCTGGATTGTCTGGTCCAGACTTGATTATTTACAGACCGCCGTCATATAGCTGGAATCTTGATGATTGAGGCATTAAACAACCAACAAACAAACAAACTAGCAGGCTTACCAAGAAGTCAGTGTATATATAGGAAGGAAATTGGAGCCAAAATATTTTGTAATCAGACATTTGTATATTTGTTTGTTTGTTTGTTGTTTAATGCAGCACTAAGCATTATTCCAACTACATGATGGCGGTTGGTAAATATACAAGACAATGTATTGACTGACAAGCATTGATCCACGCAATTGGGATATGATGACATGCATCAACAAAGTCACGGAAACCTGACCACCCGATCCCATTAGTCGCATCTTATGACCAGCATAGGTAACTGGGGACAAATTTTAACCCGGAATCCATAAGAAAGATGTCAAGACTAACAATATAATTCACTCACAGTGTAGGGTGTTGTGGCCGTCCTCCACTTGGCAAAGTTGGTCGGGGCGTGACCCTGGGGCCACACATGGAACCTGTTAAACCAACCAAAGTGAGTTTTACTCTGAATCAGTCAACTTTCCAGGGCCCTGTGCCACAAAACGATTGTAGCGCTAAGACTGTCGTAAGTCTATGTTAAAGTATGGGAGTAACGATCATCTTAGCACTATGACAGTCATGAGTCTATGATAAAGTATGAGAGTTACGATCATCTTAGCGCTACGACTGGAAGTCTATGTTAAATTATGAGAATTACGATCATCTTAGCGCCACGACTGTCTAAGGCTATGTTAAAGTATAAGAGTTACGATCACCTTAGTGCTATGACTGTCTAAGTCTATGTTAAAGCATGAGAGTTACGATCATCTTAGCGCCACGACTGTCTAAGGCTATGTTAAAGTATGAGAGTTACGATCACCGTAGTGCTATGACTGTCTAAGTCTATGTTAAAGTATGAGAGTTACGATCATCTTAGCGCTAGGACTGTCTAAGGCTATGTTAAAGTATGAGAGTTACGATCATCTTAGCGCTAGGACTGTCTAAGGCTATGTTAAAGTATGAGAGTTACGATCATCTTAGCGCTACGACTGTCTAAGTCTATGTTAAAGTATGGGAGTAAATTTAAGATGACTCATGATCGGACAATTAAACCTGCAGACCTGCATAATATGAACAGTTGAAAACAACAGCGGAGGGGTTTGTTCTTGGACCAGTAATTCGAGCAACTACATTGCCTGTGTGGAGGGGTTATACATGTATATATGTATGTATATCTTACAAGCTGAGACGAGGTGAAATGGGGTTTAAGGTTGCTAAGATTGAACTTATATAGAGATGCGCATGCACGTGTGTGACTGATTGTACTAGTATGGATTAATGCCGATTTCAAAGTGCTAGTCCACTGAGATACCATGCCACAGTTTAACATGAATACCCCACTGACACAGTACACTGACTCCGAGCCCTCCAGTCATTGTTTTAGCCCCTTAATGCCGAGCACCAGACAGGGTAACAACAAGTACCATTTTTTATAGTCTTGGTATGACTCTACAACAGAGGCGGTCATCTCTTACAAGCTGAACATTGATGTTCGATCTCGATTCCTATGAAAAAAGCAGGAGGAAAGGTTGTAGAAAAAAAAATAAAATTTTTAAAGAAATGTTTTCATTGATTTAGTGTCAGTCTACAATGGAAGAAGCAGATGCTGAAAATCAAACATTTGGCATCAAAATATTTCTGGAAATACCAACCTGAACGTAAACAGAGTCCCCATGTCCAGCATGGTCAAAAGTTCTGCCTTAGATTTGGGGAATGTCAGTCGGTACCGTTGTGTCTCAAATGCTGGCACCACTAAAGCCTGGAAGATAAATAGACTTGTTTGTTTTGTAAACACTGAACAAGGCAAGATTTCAGCTATATAACAGCTATTTGTAAAAATACAATATGGACCAGACAAACCAGATATGATGAGCAATATCCTGATCCATTTAGTTACAATCAACCAAGTCACAGAGCCTGACCACCTGATCCATAAGAATAGGTCTTGAACAACCTCGGCTTGCCCTAAACAGCGACTATACCTGTCATAAAAGGCGACTAACAGGATCGGGTGGTCAGGCTAGCTGACTTTGTTGATGCATGTCATCGTATCCCAATTGCATGGATTGATGCTTATATCAATCACTGGATTGTCCAGACTCAATTATTTACAGACCGCTGCCATATAGCTCGAATATTGCTGAGTGCGCCCTTAAACAACAAACTATTCGAATTAAATTTGACGACTTGCTACATCTTCAAGAAAAATGACGTGGTATCCGAAATCCGCTCTGAGCTATTTTCCCTTACGCACCAGGAAGTGCAGCGGCTTCAAAACGAGATTATTTACCGGGTAAATGGAAAAAACAAACAAACAAACAAACAAAAAATTGTACGACAAGCAAAGGTTGCTGGAAACACAATAAACATCCATGGTAAATGCTAAAGTCTCTGAATGGAGTTAACCACAGAAGTTCAGGTCACTATGCTGCTTGTGTATCAATTAGGAGGAGAATGTTTTTACCTTTTTCTGTGTGGAGAGCTCCATCATGGGGGCAGCTTTCTTCAGATACTCGTACAGCCCATACATGGGCAGGAAGTCGATGTCGGCCAGGAACACGTATGGCGTGGGGGCCTGCTGGAGGGCCACGTTACGGAGGTAGTTCACCGGGTAGAATTGCTGGAGAAAAACACAGACTCAGTCTATAGAATACACACAACCTTCTGTAATAAACTTCAAATAGATTTATCAAGCTCCTCACAGCGATAGCCCGTTCGCGGAGCTGTCTATACTATCGCTGCCACCAGTCATAACTCCCCACTGTGATATGTGGCCCCAACCATGCTTGGAGTTGAACTCGCAACCGAATGACCGTTATGTTTACAAACAAGTGACGACTGTCGTGACACCGAATACACTTATCGCTGCTAAATTACTTTCTTTGTTTGTCCATTTGAATTTCTGTTTCATTACAACTATCGAGTTATTGATATAGTAAGAATGTAAGGGAGAAGTTGGTTGAATTTCTGTTAGTCTACAATCTCGAACCAATCTGATTATTAAAACACCAAAGTAAATTCATCTGGAAAACATGGTCAGTCGTAAACCTTTTCAAAATGAAATATGATGGCATTCCCAAAGACATGAACAAAAGTATAAACGTTACTACATATGGGGTTAGAGGGCAAATTTCAAGATTCTTGTAATGGCCGCGCCCACACTGGTGGCAGTGATGTTACTGAGAGTGTTACAAAAGTGTCACGCACTGGGAAGGAGCTTGGAGATTTATATGGAAAGTGAGGTAACTATTTAAATTGCTTTAAATAGCAAAAACCTATTCCATAGAATAGCACAACCTTCAATGATAAAAAGGAAAGGGAAGTAACTCTTAAACATTGCAAAAACTTTATAATAACCCAGAATACAGCACAGCCTTCCGATATTAAATACCGGTATATAGATTGGAGCCACAAGGTTTGTAGCTCACTATGTTTCTGATATATTTGCAAATTTTACATGAAAATGTCACCAATGGGTCTTCTATTGCATTCTGCACACATAAAATTGAGAATGGATGGCAATAGTTTGCACTGCAAATATCAGAGATAACATTCAATAGCTAAATTTTGTTTCAAAAATTAAAAACACAACCATATTATACATAATACTTGGATCCACATGTTTCAAATTGGATGCTGATTTTCATGTCTGGTACCCCCCCTCAAAAAAAAAAGAAAAAGAAAAAAAGCATGACCGAGAAATCCCAGGACTGATAAACCTTGGGATTATGCATACTTAATAGTTCTGAATATTACTAAATATACAGATGATAATGGCAGAGTAATGGGCACAGATGACATTGATGGGATTAAACAATCAGTTTCAGTCAAAGGTCTTACACTTTTTAGAGGAGAATTCAGAAAAGTAAAATGTTATGACGGACATCATGCCACAATAAAAGCTCATGTAAAGTCCAGTTCAGGTGAGCTACAAGAAAAAGTCCTCATGATCAATATAACTAGGACTCACCCCGTCTCTGTACACCACATGATAACCGACATTCTTGCGGGACATGAGCGTCTCGGAGCCCAGAGCGTAGCGGAGGAACTGCTGAGCCTCGGCGTCCGACATGTAGAGAGCGATGCTGATGGGTCCCTCCCAGTGTTTACAGATCATCTCCAGCATCTGCAGGCGGTCCATGCTGAGCTGAGCCACCAGCGTCACGTCGTCCTCCATGTACTGGTAGTTGTAGTTCAAGTAGTACAGGTGGGTGCGATGAACCAGCACACGCTCACGCCGGAAGTCGTAACACTCGTCGTCTTCATTCGATATCAACTGAAAGTCAGTTGGAAACTTGTAAGGAATTTGTCACAGGTAATTTGTGATAATTGTAACATACCAAATTTCACTACATTTTGAACCAAAATGGCTGCCATGGCGGCCATATTGAAAAATGGATTTGAACTCTTTGTACAATAATTGCTCAGGGGTGGACCCAGGATTTTGAACAAAGCACTACACCATATACCCAAGTAATGAAATAAACAAAACTACACATTAGACTCAGGTGTTCGGTGCCAGACAAAAGAATTCCAACTGATGAATCATCAATAAAGAAACCAAGTTTGCTCTACAGCCAAGTGTACTTGCGTAGTGGAATAAAGCATAGTTTGAACTGTTATAGTTAAAGAACGAGGACAAATTAAGAAAAGTATTTCACCGATTGATAATGATATGGATGCGCCATCTTGATTGACAGGAATGATAGTACAATGTTACCACGTTTACATCAGATCAGATTACAGTGTCATGACGTTAGAGAATTTTGACACAACTCATTCAGTACTTGCGGCACCTTTGATCTTTCAGAGAAGCATCTTAGAACATGTTTTATATGTGTGTTGACCTCACTGACCTGTTCTTGAACCTGATTGGCTGAGCCCGGTGTTCCGCATCCAAACAGCTCCCTCCGCAGCAGGTTGCCATCATATTCCAGGAACGTCAGGTACATGTTACGGAAAAACTCCACATGCTTGTTCTTGACCTTCAGCTTCATGGGCGAGTTCCAGTGAATGATCTGCAACACACAGCACCATGCACATCCTCATCTCCATCCCGAGTTGAAGAGGTCTCCAGCAACTGATGCTGGTTGTAAGAGCCGACCAAATGGTAGGGCTGGCTATCGATACAGATCATAGACATTGATAATTGTTAACTAAATATCGATCAATTATCAATAAATATTGGAGAAGTAACTATGAGTAAATACACAAAAAATAAAACTCCAAAAAAATAAACATACCATATTCGACGTAATAAGCATACAGGCTGCTCTCAAAATTAGAAATAGGGGGCTCTTATTAGAATATTATTTTAGTGAAAAAAAAACTGAGTTGAAAGACAAATTTTGTGGTTTATGAGGACAGCCTGAAATGTTGATGTACGACAGATATATTTTTCCAGAATTTAATTGCCCATAATTAAGGGTGCATATAACACTTCAATTGGAAGGGGTGCTAATTGGGATTGTTCACTAGCCGTGGGCGCTTATAAGAGCGCAATCTCTTATCCTACTTCTCGCTATTGCTAAACAAAGATCTGAGGACATAGCCAATATCTTTGCAAATCTCGCCAGGGGCGCTTATTAGAGCGGGGCGCTTATTGCCTCGAATACGGTATGTCACTCCACTGGTGAGTGGTGGCACATTGATTCAGTGATTACTTTGTGGACATTTAAGATAAAACAGAAACAGTTACTCTCCATCTTCAGCAATTAACATTATTGACAACAACATGTCTGTGTTGGTAAATCTAAACTTTATTTTATCACAATAGTTTATGTAAGATAATTATCGATGACACAATTTTAATATCGATAATCGTATTTTCTTTCTATCGATGATAATTCTGACTCGATCTTCTTTGCCAGCCCTACCAAATGGATTGGGTTGTTTGGCTTGGTGACATGGTTGATCATGTGTCATCGTACCCTGACAACGTGGATTGCTGCTCATAATATCGATCACTGTCTGGTCCAAACTTGATAATTTACTGGCCACTGTTATCTAGCTGCAATATTGCTGAGGGTAGAGTTAAACAAAAACAACATAATCTGTTTCTAACAAAGCACAGCTTGGCTACTTGGTTACTGATTCAGACACGCATCACATATATACTACACAAGACAGGCATACCTATGTATCGATTTTCAAGAGTAAAATTCATTGTTTGGCCTGATAACTACTTGGTAAGTGTTACCACAATTTCAGCCTGCGTATAGCAGTTCCAGGTTACTGAGGGTGGAGTGTACGTACCTTGAGGTCGGACACGTCGCTGTAGCACTGCTCACTGCGGGTGTTCTCACTGAGCTGGACGTTCCACTGACACGGCAACTTGTAGACCATGTAGGGGTACTGCTTCAGCACCGCATTGAAGATGTCCTGGAACATCACCGACATCACATAACATATAGGACAGGGATGTAATACTGTCTGGATGCAACAGTTAAATGTAATACCATATTCGACGCAATAAGCGTCCTGCTCTAATAAGCTCCCACGGCGATATTTGCTAATATATTTGCTGGTGAAAAAACCCAATTAGCACCCCTTCCCATTGATCAATGTACACAAGACTTATTTATTCGCGTATAATACACACTTGTGTGTTATGTGCACCCTTAATTATGGGCAAATAAATTCTGGATGAATATATCTGTCGTATATAAACATTTCAGGCTGTCAGCATAAACCACGAAATTTATCTTTTAACTCTGTATTTTTCACCAAAATAATATTATAATAAAAGCCCCCTATTTCTAATTTTGAGAGTGCCCTGGGCGCTTATTACGTCGAATATGGTACATGTCGGTCTCTCCTCCCATACTTAATAGTACAACCTTGCTGAACTAGTGTTTCAATATAACTTAACTGGAGAAAGTAGAATACAAGCAAAGAGACCCGTGAAGATCTGGGGTAGAATAGGTCTTCAGCAACCCATGCTTGCCCTAAAAGGCGACTATGCTTGTCGTAAGAGGCGACTAACGGGATCGGGTGTTCAGGCATGCTGACTTGGTTGATGCATGTCATCATCGTTATCCAATTGCGTGGATTGATGCTCATGATGTCAATCACTGGATTGTCTGGTCCAGACTCGGTTATTTACAGACCGCCGTCATATAGTTTGAATATTGCTAGTGCGGCGTTAAACAACAAATATACAAAAAACAAAAAAACAACAAAACAGTAACGACTGTGTCATTGCGACTATGTGTGTACTGTGTGTCTACTGTCTGTAGTGTGTGTACTGTCTGTAGTGTGTGTACTGTCTGTAGTGTGTGTACTGTCTGTAGTGTCTACTGTCTGTAGTGTGTCTACTGTCTGTAGTGCGTGTACTGTCTGTAGTGTGTACTGTCTGAAGTGTGTGTACTGTCTGTAGTGTGTGTACTGTCTGAAGTGTGTGTACTGTCTGTAGTGTGTGTACCGTCTGAAGTGTGTGTACCGTCTGTAGTGTGTGTACTGTCTGTAGTGTGTGTACTGTCTGAAGTGTGTGTACCGTCTGTAGTGTGTGTACCGTCTGTAGTGTGTGTACTGTCTGTAGTGTGTCTACTGTCTGTAGTGTGTCTACTGTCTGTAGTGTGTGTACTGTCTGTAGTGTGTGTACTGTCTGTAGTGTGTGTACTGTCTGTAGTGTGTGTACCGTCTGTAGTGTGTGTACTGTCTGTAGTGTGTCTACTGTCTGTAGTGTGTGTACTGTCTGTAATGTGTCTACTGTCTGTAGTGTGTCTACTGTCTGTAGTGTGTGTACTGTCTGTAGTGTGTGTACTGTCTGTAGTGTGTGTACTGTCTGTAGTGTGTGTACTGTCTGTAGTGTGTCTACTGTCTGTAGTGTGTGTACTGTCTGTAGTGTGTCTACTGTCTGTAGTGTGTCTACTGTCTGTAGTGTGTGTACTGTCTGTAACGTGTATACTGTTTCTTGTGTGTGTGTACTGTCTTTAATGTGTGTACTGCTTCTTGTGTGTGTACAGTGTGTGTACTGACTTGAATGTGTGTACTGTTTCTTGTGTTTGTACTGACTTTAATGTGTGTATTGTGTATGTACTCACTTGATCTGCCAGTGAAGTCGCTAGCATGCTCATCAACTCCTTCTCTGCAATGAGTCTCCACATCTGCATCCAGTTTAGTTCTTTTAAAATTTTTAAATCAAGGAGTATCACACCAGTGTTAAATCCACGACCCTGGAAATATAGAAACAGGAATCTACATGTCCTAGAATACATTCAACATGTCCTAGAGTACATTCAACATTTCCTAGAGTTCACTATCACATGTCCTAGAGTACACCAAGCACGTCCTAGAGTACCCCTAACATGTCCTAGAGTACACCCAACATGTCCTAGAATACACACAACACATCCTAAAGTACACCCAACACGTCCTAGAGTACACCCAACACGTCCTAGAGTACACCCAACATGTCCTAGAATACATCCGACATGTCCTAGAATACACACAACACATCCTAAAGTACACCCAACACGTCCTAGAGTACACCCAACACGTCCTAGAGTACACCCAACATGTCCTAGAATACATCCGACATGTCCTAGAGTACACACAACACATCCTAAAGTACACCCAACACGTCCTAGAGTACACCCAACACATCCTAGAGTACACCCAACACGTCCTAGAGTACATAAGACATATTAGGATATTTCTAGAAGTGACATGTTCGGGTTGTAAAAAAAACTGATCTTATGATGCCTTGTAGCCTATAGCTGACCTTGAACTTGTGTCTACACATTACTCACCAGCGCCGGCCAGGGTCTGTGGTTCTTCCAGAGTTTCCCCAGGTACCAGTCACTCTGGTTCTCTACAAGACCAATCGCCTGTGAAATACAGAGTGTGTCATTGCAGGTACAAAACAGTCACCATAGTAAATACCATAGATTCTGAACAAGTTAGACAAAAGAACTGTCAGTGAATCTAAGTTATCAACCTACCTGTTTTTCTTTTAAGACACGGAATATTTTCCACAATTCTGCTATATCAGTTGCAAAGGTAACATCAGTGTCTAAAACAAGCACCTGAAAACAAAACAGAAGACAGTCATGATGGAGATTTTCACCCTAGAACAGCTATCCCGACATGGTACTGCTCCCCTCAGTTAGAGCTGCCCACTTAATCAGACCATGCAAAGACATACTTTGGTTTCATATGAACATCATAAAGATTTTATTATTTTCATCCTAGAAAAACTATCAAACTTTTACCCCAGAGTAAATTGCAGCACCTCACGAAACTCTAGAAAAGTTAAGCATGTTAATCAGATTGCTTACTCCGCAAACAAAACAAGTCTTATTGAATCAGCACTGTAATATCCCTATCTGTCCAGTGACTTATTTCTCCATTCTAGTATCATAAATACCCTGGGGCTATTTACCACCTCCTTTCTCCACAAACTTTCTATTGCTCATGGTTGAATTTGATTGGAAGGCTATTTATAGTGTCGTGCCAATCAAATTGGCCTCAACAATGAAACATTGGTCAGGGATTTATCTAGACTTGCTCAGAGGCTGATGGATTTATCTAGACTTGCTCAGAGGCTGATGGATTTACCTAGACTTGCTCAGAGGCTGATAGTTAGCCCTAAGTCTGCAGCAAATTTTTTATGTAACTAAAAAATTCCCAAAATGGAATTATGAATTTCTCAAATCATGTCATAACTAATAACTTGTTTGTTTGGTGTTTAACACCACTCAGCAATATTCCAGCCATATGACGGCGGTCTGTAAATAATCCAGTCTGGACCAGACAATCCAGTGATTGACATCATGAGCATTGATCCACGCAGTTGGGATCAATGACCTGCATCAACCAAGTCAGCTAGCCTCACCACCCGATCCCATTAGTCGCCTCCTACAACAAGCATAGTCACCTCATAACTAATGGCCTTGAAGAGGTAACCTGTATTGCACTGATAGCGATCAATGAGGAGTGAAATATTTTCATGCTTAGTTATATATATTTTATTGCATTGACTGAAATAAAAAAATCCCCAAACTGCCTGCCAGAGTCACATAGGTATAAATCTTAGATAAATCCCTGGAGGCAGTGAGTGGGTCCAGACATGGGATGGAGATATGATACCGTCAGTCATCTAGAACGTATACAATGTGAAGTCTACCTTATCCAGGTCAGCAGGTAGTGTTTTAGGCAGCGTCAACTTCATCAGCCCATACACTCCGGAGTAATGACGGTTGGGGATCCACGATATGTCCGGCTGAAACATTCAACAGTTGTCATAGGTATTGCCTCCATGGCACAGAGGCCCCGCCTCCGTGGCGTAGAGGCCCCGCCTCCGTGGCGTAGAGGCCCTGCCTCCCTGGCGTAGAGGCCCCGCCTCCGTGGCGTAGAGGCCCCGCCTCCGTGGCGTAGAGGCCCTACCTCTGGGGTGTAGAGGCCCTACCTCTGTGGTGTAAAGGCCCTACCTGCGTGGCCCTACCTCTGTGGCGTAGAGGCCCAGCTTCCGTGGCGTAGAATATGAATACCTCACTCAGACACAGTATACTGACTCCGAGCCGACCAGTCCTTGTTTTAACCCCTAAATACAGATCCAGACAGGGTAACAACAAGTACCATCTTTTAACGACTTTTGGTATGACACAGTCGGGGAACTAACCCCGGACCTTCCGCTCTCCAGGCAGATGCTCTACCACTAGACCACGGAGGCAGTCGCTAAGCTGCATAAGATATTCAGCATTTAACTGTTTGGTTGGCATTCTAGAAGTTAGCAAATAAGTAAGAAAAACGTACAACTTTATGAATAACAACTTCTGGTTTATTGAGTATAGCGCCAGTGTGCTATTTTTTATTCTTATAGTACATTTGGCTTAATCCAATTATCTGTATGCTACTTGTTACCTATTACCTGCTGTTGTCAATTTTAATCTACTGACTCACAACATATCTATACAGACCTCTCATCACTTGGTTGTTGTCACTCCAGCTTCATTACGGTGGAAGAATCAAGTTGTTATCAATAAAGTTGTACGGTTTTCCTACTCATTCAGCATACCCCAGTGTGAAATGTTTACCTCGTCTGCCAGCGAGGGACATTGGAAATCATGGCTAATGCTGTAAGCACTCAGAAACGAGTATCTTATGCAAGGTAAGGCTAGTGAAGAAATGGTCAATATCTCACCTTCACAGTATCTGCTGGGTAGAAACTGACCTCAACTGGAAGCAGAGAAGAAGATGTTTAGTTAGAAAAGAAACTCAAACATTATAAAAATAATTTCAAATCATAGCGAGTGTGTTAGTTCATCAATTATTTAGCAATGCTTTCTCTGACAAAATAATCATTTTGGAATATTTGCCAAAATGAACTTATAACTGACAGTCTACAGATGATGATTTTGAATTATTTGTAAATTATTTGCATATCAGCTACAAATGACTTTATGAATTTCAATACAGTATGGTTTTACGCCGCTTTTAGCAATATTCCAGCAATATCACGGCGGAGGACACCAGAAATGGGCTTCACACATTGTACCCATGTCGGGAATCGAACCCGGGTCTTCAGCGTGACGAGCGAACACTTTAACCACCAGGTGAGTGAGTGAGTGAGTTAATGCTTTACATCACATCGGCAATATTTCAGCCATATCGTGACGAGTTTAACCACCAGGCTACCTGACCGCCCCTCAATACATAGAATAAGGTATAATCCAAACTTAAAGTGTCCAAGTTAGTTTGCATAAAATACAGGTAAACAGTGTTGTGTCGAAGTTGAAGGGACCTACGAAAATACTTCGAGAGATCCAAGGTTCGACACAACCAGTCCAAATTTACTACCCGGGTACCCACCACCCTATTACCCGACCCTACCCGGGTACCCGTTGTAGATATTTAGAGATAGGTAGAAACTGTTCGATTTGGAAAAGCTTGACCGTAGCCCCGGCAAAATGTATTTGATACACATGTAAAACGATCTGGTCATGCATACACTGAAGTTTACTGCATGAAGTTTTACCTTAATTCAAACACATATAAGTCTGAAGGAATGGGTGCATTGTTAGAAAGAAATGGGAACATTAGTGACTTGTTTTAGATATATCACGTGACTAACAATATCACAATACATCATGTGACTAACCATGGGTCCGGGTAGTCCTGTGGGGACCCGAGTCCTACTCAGGTCTCATCCGACCCGAGTACCTGAGTTACCCATTCAAGCCCTAGCCGGGACCAAACTGTTACTTCAAGACAACCGTAAGTTTGACACAACGATGTTTGACTGTATTCAAACCACATGATTTCCAATGAATGTACAACTCTCCAAATCAGGGTCCAGAAATACATTAATTTCCACAATAATCTGTCATAGATGTGAAGTCCAAATTCCTGTTAATTAATCAATTACTGTTATTGACAAGATAAGTATGCTTCCAATGTTGTATACAAATAAAAAATGGTGTGCATAAGGAAAAATAATTTCATCTTCGCCCACCTCACTACAAAAAAAACCCTACCAAGATGAAGAACATTGCTTTATGTGTTTAGAGTGAGTGAGTGAGTGAGTTGGGTTTAACGACGCTTTTAACATTATTCCAGTTATATCACGACGTGTCAGCTTAATGTGGGAGGAAAGCCCGAAGTGATGCCGGTCTCAGACGTTTACCACTTCGGTGAAACCCACGAGCACGGGCATGATGCTGACAAACCTAGAAACATAATGGGGGCGAACCGGGATTCGAACCCACAATCATAGGTTTCTGGCGTGCCCAAGGGACGCAACTCTGCACAGCAAATCGCGGCGCCTTAGACGATTGGGCCACCCATGCTCCCCTTATGTGTTCAGATTCTCTAATGCCTAGTCTCTTAAAGCATTCATTTGAATCACATGCCTTGAAAAGGTTTGTTTAAAAATATAAAAAATACAAATCCACTAGTATTACATTTCTGTTAAAATTTGGTTGAAAATTTCATGATTAACTTATAGTGGCCTGATTATTATAAACTTAATTCTGAAAAAGGGAAGAAAAGTGTTCAATTTTTCTGGACCAGCAAGACACATATTTGAAAGTAATTCAAAACAGCTACTGATGAGTGAGTAAGTGAGTGAGTACGGTTTTACGCCGCTTTAGCAATTGGTTTATCATAAATTGAAACACTGTGTTTTCAGTTACTTTGAATATAAGTGAGTGAGCAATATTCCAGCAATATTACGGCGGGGGACACCAGAAATGGGCTTCACACATTGTACCCATGTCGGGAATCGAACCCGGGTCTTCGGCATGACGAGCCAACGCTTTAACCATCAGGGTACCCGACCGCCTGCTACTGAGGAAATAAAGCCTGGTGATCTCACCTCCAGCAACATTCCAAGTGGTGAATAAATTCCTGAGAATGATTTCTGCGACTCTGTCAGAGATGAAATGGAAGTGAAGTGGGTTACGGCGATAGAACAACACACTCTTTATAAGTGTGACCACATCACGTGTTGAGTTGTACCCCGCGCAGACGATCGCAACCTGAATCACCTGAAACAGGCAAATTAATCTGGATAATCAGCAATTTGCAAAACAAAAGTCAGGCAGCAATAGAAACTAATTGTTTTAGTCCACTAGTCTTTATAAAATATATAGCAAAATCCTGAATAATGGCAAATTTCTACTAGTCCGTATGATACCTTAACTATTGGGCAGTTTGGCAAGGACTAGTGTTAATTTCTAATGCTGTCAGGCCAAAACCTATTACGAAAAGAATTCATATTTGTTTGTTGTGCGTTGTCTCACAGCAAACTCAGAAATATTCCACCAATATCATGGCACTTTTTGAATAATCAAGTCTGGCCCAGTCAAACCAATGATTATTATGGTGAGCAGCATTTCAGTTATATCCCAGAGTAGAATAGGTCTTCAGCAGCCCATGCTTGCCATAAAAGGCGACTATGCTTGTCGTAAGAGCGACTAACGGGATCGGGTGGTCAGGCTCGCTGACTTGGTTGATGCATGTCATTGATCCCAATTGCGTAGATCGATGCTCATGAGATCAATCACTGGATTGTCAGGTCCAGACTCGATTATTTACAAACCGCCATCATATAGCTGGAATATTGTTAAACAACAAACAAACAAACAGACAGACAGACAGACAGACAGACAGACAGACAGACAGACAGACAGACAGACAGACAGACAGACAGACAGACAAACAAACAAACAAACAAACAAACAAACAAACAAACAAATATCACGGGGTGGCATCTTGAGGATGGAGAAGCCAAATATATACAGATATAGCAGGTGTTATCACAGTTTTGAACCAATGAGCAAGTGTTTGTTGCTGACAGTCCTAGAAACAATTGTGGCGAACTAGGATTGAACAAAGAAGGTATTGTGGAATGAAACCATCTACTGTAGTCCGGGGGGCACGGGTGGCCCAGTCGTCTAAGACGCCGCGATTCGCTGTGCACAGTTGTGTCCCTTGGGCACGCCAGAAACCTATGATTGTGGGTTCGAATCCCGGTTCGCCCCCATTATGTTTCTAGGTTTGTCAGCACCATACCCGTGCTCGTGGGTTTAACCTAAGTGGTAAACGTCTGACACCTGCATCACTTCGGGCTTTCCTCCCACATTAAGCTTAAACGCCGCGATATAACTGGAATACAGTTAAAAGCGGCGTTAAACACAACTCACTCACTACTGTAGTCCAATGTCATTGAAATATCATGTACAACACCGGTTACATCAGCGGATCATGCATCAAGTTCACTGATGCAGCACAGAGAAGGAGCACAGAGAAGGAGCAGTACCTCACACTTGGGCACCTCAGGTTCCGAGTTGATGCACTTGACCCTGGACTTGTTGCCGGTCTGCGACACAACGTCGTTCTCCGCCGCCAGGCTCATGTGGGCTTTCAGCAGCTGACTCTGGGCCTGACTGGAGAGAGAGAAGAGGATATACAGAATAGAGAGAAGAATGTAGAGAGAAGAGGAGAGGGGCATAAGGTCATGTGACTACAGATTTGTAAGATTTGTAATCGATGCTCGGAATGGTCTCTGTGTGTGTGTTAACAAGATTGGTGTGTTAACAAGGTGTGTGCATTAACAAGGTGTTTGTTGCTATATGATGGCAGTTTGTAAATAATCTAGTCTGGACCAGATAATCCAGTGATTCACATCATGCGCATCGATACGTGCAAGTCGGGTACAATGACATGCAGCACCCATGTGAGCGAGCCTGACCACCCCATCCCGTTAACAAGGTCTGTGCGTTAAAATATGTGTGTCTTACCAGGGTGTATGTGTTAACAAGGTTTCCGTGTGTATTAACATGAGCTGTTTTCTGTGTGTATTAACCTGAGCTGTTTTCTGAGCAGCCTGTTTTGCTCCTTCACACTGTGTATTAACGAGGTGTGTGTATTGACAAGGTGTTACCTGAGCTGTTTTCTCAGCAGTATGTATGCTCTTCCACACTGTGTATTAACGAGGTGTGTGTATTGACAAGGTGTTACCTGAGCTGTTTTCTCAGCAGTATGTATGCTCCTCCACACTGTGTATTAACGAGGTGTGTGTATTGACAAGGTGTTACCTGAGCTGTTTTCTCAGCAGTCTGTTTTGCTTCTCCACACTGTATTAACGAGGTGTGTGTATTAACAGGGTGTTACCTGAGCTGTTTTCTCAGCAGTATGTATGCTGCTCCACACTGTGTATTAAAGAGGTGTGTGTACTGACAAGGTGTTACCTGAGTTGTTTTCTCAGCAGTCTGTTTTGTTCCTCCACACTGTTGACCCTCTCGGCCAGCCTCGTCTCCAGCTGCCCGGGACTGCCCTCTCCACTGTATGGATCTGTCACAGAGGTCAGAGTTCACACATACAGCCGGACACAAATAGGACACACTAAATAGTACATACCTATACGGTAATGAAAACGCCAATAAGGCAGCTAAACTATCCCTCAAAATCCAAGAAATAAGCTTAAACTTACCCGACTCAAAATCAGAAATTAAAAGCGTAAATAAACAAAAAATCACCAAAAAATGGCATAACCTATCTAAACTCAATAGCCAAATCAAAAAAGTACTCAGCAAACCACTAACCAAACCAAAAATTCTCCATCCATCAAAAAAAATCGACAGAGTAATCATTAAACTCCAAACAGGACACACCAACCTAAATAACCACCTAAAACAAATAAAAAAAACATACTACAGGTAACTGCCCACACTGCAAACAACTAGAAACCCCAGAACACGCTCTCATCCACTGCACACACTACCTAACACATCGAACCGCATTACAAACCACCCTCAATCTAAACAAAGCTCTCACTCTGGAAGCAATACTAAACCCACAAAATAAACTAGAAAACTTCAAGGCCTTAGGCGTATTCTTAATCAAAACGGAACTAATAAAACACTATAAAAACACTATAATCTACCAAATCAAAATTACATAAACACACAAACATCCACCATACCCAGCTCCCTTAGTTCTCCTCCCCTACCCCATAGGCATCTATTCCAAATCTCAAAATTCCCAAATTCTATATAAGCAACCCCTAAAGCCCCCTCTTGGGTTGCACAGACCACTTTCACCCCTTTCGGAAACACATTAAATGGCCTGGCCGGGCCCCTGTGCGAAATACGCATCAGTCGGAAACCACACGTTACATCTCCAAAGTAAGTAAGTAAGTAAGTACATACTTGTCTGCCATGTAAACACCTATCTGCCATGTAACGCTACTAATACACCTGCATGACACAGTGTGACTATTTGAAGTATAGGGTGATGAACTTCAAAATAAGCAGGAAGAGTAATCACATTAAAATCATATCTTAGTTCTCACTACCGCTAAACAAAGATCTGACGACATCCCATTACGGGTCACATCAGACCTACCTTGCGCGAACTTTGACCGACAAATGGAATGGCCAATCAGAAGGCAGCTTTCTCGTGCTTTACGGCACAAATTTCAAATTGGCGACTGCGCTTCGAAACATATTTTGACAAATTCTCGATTACAAATTTGAAACCTGAACAAAAAATATACTGGAATGGCTAATAGATGGTCTAGATTGTAAGGATCCAGTCATTAAACCCGTAACTATTGTTCGGAATACCCTGTGTTAAAGTTTTCGAGATTGCATGATTAGAAATCACATTCCGACTGTCACTTTCATAATCTTGTAAGCAACGCACTGATTGGTCGGATGAAAGGTCATTCTGACATGACCCCTAATGGGATGTCTTCAGATCTTTGTTTAGCGGTAACGAGAACTAAGGTCTGATATTAATGAGACTGGCAGGAAGAGTTACTCCACTTGCACGTGTAGGGTTTAATATAATTAATCCTCCAAGTTGAATATCAACGCAATTCCCACACACTGACAACGGAACATACATTTCAAAATATTACGTGAATGTTCCATGATGGTGTGTAACAATCTCCTCAGTGACACCCAGAGGAGCCACATTTCAACAAACATAGTACACTAACTATGGAACAAAAATGATATTAACTTAGCGAAATATTGTTTTCAAGCACCACAAAAGCCGGGTTTTGAGTGTGGCAGCTAAAAAATGGCGGCTGACTGACTTAGAAAATGTTGCTGAGGAAGGAACTTGTGCACATCTCTCACCGTACTGGCAGAAGCTTGCCACCAAAATACCCACAAATCACCTGCCTAATACTCTACAATTCCACATGGAATCACTGGACTAGATACACAAGAGACCAGTTGAACTGACTAAAATTGGAAGATTCTCCTATATATAGCATACGATGCAGTAACTACAATATTCCAGCTGAATGACGGTAGCATGTGATTAATCAAGTCTGGACCAGACGATCCAATGACTGATATGGGAGACAATCCATGCCGTCAGGGTAGGATGATATGCAGTCAATCAAGTCTATGAGGTAGTGGCCGAAACACTGTAAATATATTCCATGACATGCATCAACCAAGTCAGCGAGTCTGACCACCCAATCCTGTTAGTTGCCTCTTACGACAAGCAGAGTTGCCTTTTACGGCAGGCATGTGTTGCTAAAGACCTATTCTACCCCTTATCTTCACGGGTCACATGAGCATGGGTGTGACATCGACAAAAACATAAATCATAATCAGGGTGAATCTAGGCTTTAAACCCATGATCAAAGGTTCCTGTCACGCCCAAGGGACACAACTCAAAACAATATCTACTGACACGGAAACGCATCTCTTACCATCTGTGCTGATAACGAGGTACAGCATGAGGATGACAGGCACGGCACCCAGGATCAGTGTCAGCAGCAGCAGCTTCTTCTTCAGCCGCACCAACATCTACAACAACACATTACAACATCTGCAACAACACATCATTACATCAGACAGAAGAGTGAGTGAGTATGGTTTTACGCCGCTTTTAGCTGTATTCCAGCAATATTACGGCAGGGGACACCGGAAAATGGGCTTCACACATTGTACCCATGTGGGGAATCGAACCCGGGTCTTCGGCGTTGTGTTGATGGTACACAATTGTTTATTTGGTCACCTACTTGTTTGCACGAGCAAACAAACAAAAAACACCACCTGCCCCTCACTATATTTTTAAAAGTCTGAGAACCAATTCTTTTATTTTATTAAGCCTTACATATAACTTTGCTAAATGTTCAAATCTGATTTTTGAGAAAATTCCTGATTTTTGAGAAAATTCCTGATTTTCTTCTTTGACAAATATGACAAATATATCTCAACTGAGATAAGTTTAACAGAAGCAGGGTTTGACATGATGCATAAATGTGCATCCAGTCTGCACAAATGTAGAGAATGGAAGCAGCGAAAAAATATACTGCATCCCAAAGGATGCACAGTAATATTCATTGTGGCTACAGCACATCGAGAGCTATTATGGGTGTCTGTCATTTCATCCATCAATCATGACCACTGTCCACTTGATCATTGATTCATCCATGACCAAGGCTATTACATTCCCCAGGCGTACCATCAACTCATCAAAGACCCAAACCAGTCATAATCCCGTTGTTTATATTACTGGCTTCATCCTTTGTTTATGTCCCTGACTTCACCGATGATTGTCATCACTACCCTTGTGTGTACATAACAGGCTTCTCTACTCCAGTATAACTACATCTGATTAACGTTATGATGTACAGTAATGTAGGCTATGTGTGAATGTATGCCAGATTTCAAAAACTTATGTTCAACCGGGAAATTTATAACATTACTCAGATGTGAACACGGGTGTTGTACTCTTTGTAAGCTAATTGATCAAATGTTCCAAAGACGCTTGTCACTCATAATGTTTATGTTGAGTGTTGGTGAGGATAAATGCACCCCTGTGTTGTGTGTGTGTGTGTCTGGCGTATAATGTACGTATGGTGTATGTGTACGTGTATGAGTGTGTGTGTGTGTGTGGGGGTGTGTGAGTCTATACGTATGGTATGTGTGTGTGTGTGCGTGTACTTGCGCATGTGTGTGTGCGTGGTATGGTGTGTGGGTATCCACGTGTTTGTGTATGATTCATGCGTGACTTTATAAGTAATTTGGCGTGTGTGTGTGCGTGTGCGTGCGAGTGTGCCTGCGAGTGTGCGTGCGAGCGTGCATGTTCATAACCCAACCTTAATTTTAAACATTGCGTTAGTATATGTCTTAATTTACCCTATCCAGATCATGACGTTATAATTTGCTTTTATGTCTAGTGTCTCGTAGGCCATACCTGGTCGGATGTTATATTTTATTGTTTATGTAAGGTTTTAGTATGAAGTTTATATAACATGTGACATTATAATAAACATTATTCTCTCTCTCTCTCTCTCTCTGATGTCTACTCTACTGTCAACCACAGTCTGCATATCACTAGCTTCATAACGGTGTTAGAACCTACACCGAAACGTTGTTCTTAATTGTAATAAAGAAGTTCTCCATCCATTACTTCTTATCCTTACTCACAAGAAGAATGTCTTTTTCAAATACCTGTATGCCAGCAAAAGAGACGACCGTTTCCTAAGGTTCATGGAAAGTATACTAGTCAAAGAAGTTAAAGAACACCCCCAATTGGAATGCTGTGTGATGCACTCCCACCAGCCATGACAGGTTAACCAGAGCCATATGAAAAACATGGGTGTTCTTTAACTTCTTTTGAGTAGTATATGTTTGAAACATAAAACTGCTGATAAATGTTGTCTTGTCACTTTATTTAGCTTCTTTTTCGGTTTATGAGTTAAATAAAACACTTATCCTTGGGTCTTCATGAGATTTAAAACCCTCTTCCTCGGGATAAAACCTAGGGTCTGATGCCCCTGTTTTTATCCCTTAGATTCAGGCTTTAAACCTCATAAAAGCCCCCTGACGTGTTTTATCCAACACACATAAAAGTTATTTAAAACATCATCTTTCTTCTGTTGGCTCCACATAGGCAACACTTTCTTATTTTTTTGGAGTGCACATTCAAATAACTGGAGCAAAAAATATGTTCAGAAGAAAAATTCAAAAGAATTCTTGGATTCTTCTGATTGTATTTATTTGCCATAATGTTCATTTTTTTTAACGGATGTAAGTATATCAATACAAGTACAAGTACTACTTCTTAAATACAGTAAACTATGTTTAAATTATAACGAACACGCTTATAACGAACTGACGGATATAACAAACTTATTTTTTAGTCCCGACCATTTCTTGTGTATATGCTGTACATATGCTTAAAACGAACTACGGTTATTGCGAACTAAAATTAGTGGTCCCTTTGAGTTCGTTATAACCGTAGTTTACTGTATCTGAATCAAATGTTTTCCCATGGCACTGAAAGCCTCCAATGAAAATAAAATAAATTCTCTGACAAAAGTTTTGCTCGTCACGCCGAAGACGCGAGTTCGATTTCCGACATGGGTACAATGTGTGAAGCCCATTTCTGGTGTCCCCGCCGTGATATTGCTGGAATATTGCTAAAAGCGGTGTAAAACCATACTCACTCACTCTGACAAAAGTAAATACCTACATTTCATCAACACAGATGAAAATCTTGTGCAACAAATTAATCATTAAATATCTGGACATATCAAACATATTGAACTACACAATTGGGGCACTTCGTTTTGAGAAATTAATGAAAATGTAAAGAATAACATGTAAAAATGGTTACTTAAAATGGGTAAAATAACAAACAATGCTATGGTTCCATGTGAAAATGGTTTCCTAAAACAGGTATAATAACAAACAATGCTATGGTTCTGGGAGAGTGTGGTAGAGCCCCTCTCCAACTTGTGTATACCACATGGGCCACCAAGTAGTGGTGCAGGTTACTGCACTTTGATGATCGTGCAGGTTACTGCACTTGATGATCGTGCAGGTTACTGCACTTTGATGATCGTGCAGGTTACTGCACTTTGATGATCGTGCAGGTTACTGCACTTGATGATCGTGCAGGTTACTGCACTTTGATGATCGTGCAGGTTACTGCACTTTGATGATCGTGCAGGTTACTGCACTTGATGATCGTGCAGGTTACTGCACTTTGATGATCGTGCAGGTTACTGCACTTGATGATCACTGACTGCCTCGCCAATTCTATGAAATGTTTAAATCACTAGACGGTTCTGGTCACACCACATGGACTAATCATGTCTAAACTATTTTGCTTCCATTAGAATTTGGATATATATGGATAACACAAGGTGTTGGCAATGTGAAGATATTTATTCATCTCTTTCAACAAAGATTATTTGATAACCTGTGGCCTTTTAACTGAAGTAACTGTCTGTCCGTCAGCCCGTTCATTCGTCTGTCTGTCCACACAATTGTTTTTTCGACCTCCTCACCAAGCAGGTGAGCAAAAAATGTATAAGCCAAAAAATATACAGGTGTGACCTTGATTCAGTTTGTACTCACATATGAACAAAATACATATTAAATAAGCATGTTATATTTCAACCTGCATGTTGTCCATCTTTAAAGTCTCTTCCATGGTTTGCCAGGCTTTAAGGCTGTATGGTGATCATGCCTTTGTAATACATATTTGATATCAGCAGCCTTATGACTGACGGTGTCGGGCAGTACTAATCTACTGGAATAGGCGTGAGACTTCAGATTGGATGAATTGCCAATACCATATCTGTCTAGTCGGTTAAAAATTTACATGTGAGAAAACATCACCAAGTAATTGAAATTATACAGTCATTGTCAGATTGCACTGAAGCATAGGACGTTCCCTTGCAGGTTGTTGAGAGTCCATAATTTGCTAGGACTGCAGTTATGCCTGAGTCCAGCTGCTACATTTTCATATTATTCTATTATTGCTTCACAGATCCTGAACTCCCTGTTGACATGAATCACAATGGAATGTGAATGATGCCTGATTTATATTTCAATATAAGGATTCAAGCAGTGGGTCTGATATATTTGTCTGCAGTTTTTTCTGAACATGTTGTATTCCAACACATTGGGATGGTATGTGATTGAATATTACATTATGCTCTGGGGCTTATAGAGAAAATGGCCCCATGTAAAAATGGTCCCAGACAATCTGGAGAAAATGGCCCCATGTAAAAATGGTTCCAGACAATCTGGAGAAAATGGCCCCATGTAAAAATGGTCCCAGACAATCTGGAGAAAATGGCCCCATGTAAAAATGGTCTTAGAAAATCTGGAGAAAATGGCCCCATTGTATGGAAAAAATGACACCGAAAGTGGTCTCAAATAAAACTTAGTTGGTTGATACAATTGTTATATATGAGACCCTTGGCTCCCACTTCACATTATTAACTGACGATTTTACAATAAAGAGTATATTTATATACTTATCCTACCTAACACTCTTCTGTTTGCTTCTTTGTGTGAAAAAGTCCTAGAACAAACTTTCCAGCTTGAAAAAAACACCTCTAGTGTGCTCTTTGTTCAAGGATGTTTTCACACCAGGATCAAAGAAGGGAGACATGAGTAAGTGCATGAGGTTGGTTTAACGCCGCTTTTAACAGTATTCCAGTTATATCACGGCGTGTCAGCTTAATGTGGGAGGAAAGCCTGAAGTGATGCAGGTCTCAGACGTTTACCACTTCGGTGAAACCCACAAGCACAGGTATGGTGCTGACAAACCTAGAAACATAATTGTCTGAATCGGGATTCGAACCCACAATCATAGATTTCTGGCGTGCCCAAGGGACTCAACTCTGCACAGCAAATTGAGGTGCCTTAGACGACTGGGCCACCCGTGACCCTAAGGGAGACATGAATAGTATGAGATGGATAAGTTTAAAAATTTGGTGTTTTGTTTGTTTTTCAATAAGTAGTAGTAAACACTGTCACTTAAAACGCCAGAGGCCAGATACAATGACACATACAGGAGAAGTGGGGATAAGCAATGACCCTAACAGCGTTAGAAATTGGCACTAGTCCTGTAGTCCTTACCAAACTGCCCAATAGTAAAGGTATCCTAAGGTAATTGGTAAGAATTAGTTCTGCAAGTTCACTGCATTCAGACTAGGGCTGCAACGAATACACTATGAGGCGAATCCAATCCGTATCACGAATACGAATATTAATTCACGAATACAATAACAAGTCAGCAGTAGATGTATTGTTTGTTATGTTCAGTGAAGCAATAACAACAAAATATTTGACATGGTTTGTTAATTATTAATATATTATAAATTTCTATACAGCACTTATCCAGGTGCTAGTATCTGCTTAAATGCGACAATGACCAGTGACCACAATACTGTCAAATTAAATAGTATAAGAGTGTTGTCTTTTGAAGAAATCTATGCATATAACCATGATAACATGTTCTTATGGATATTTTTATGTACTGCACATGATTGCATGTTTATAAATATTCGATTCTAGTGGCCACGAATAAAGAATTAAATTCATGAATTGATACAGTTCGATTCACAGAATGCGCGAGTGAATCAGAACAGTCCTAATTCAGACTACCTGGGTATTTCATTATTTTCATGAACTTTCGTTCCCTGGATTCAAAAAGATTTGAAGCCTCTTCTCCACTGTTATCAATATATAACCACTGCTGTGCACTTGTGTTGAGAAATGTTACCTGCACTGGGTGCATCCTGACAATAAAAGTTACCTGCACTTGCAATGTTTTACCGGCACTGGTGCAGCTTGGATATAGCGAAATCAATCCCTGTATTCAGATAACGGAAAATCATCTTGTAAGGTCATTTAATATGTAAGTGAAGATAGTCAATACTTACTGAAAGTGAGTTAATGTGTAAGATGTAAAATGATATAAACATTGTAATATCTATTAATCTGAACTTGTTGAAATAGACTAGTATATGAGAATTTGTTCTGTATTCTCTCATGAGCATTGATCTACGCAATTGGGATCAATGACATGCATCAACCAAGTCAGTGAGCCTGACCACTCGATCCTGTTAGT
This sequence comes from Haliotis cracherodii, assembly GCF_022045235.1. Taxonomy (NCBI): domain Eukaryota; kingdom Metazoa; phylum Mollusca; class Gastropoda; order Lepetellida; family Haliotidae; genus Haliotis; species Haliotis cracherodii. The sequence continues at coordinate 7,530,797 of NW_027266270.1, forward strand.
TGCCTCTTACGACAAGCACAGTCACCTTTTACGGCAAGCATGGGTTGCTGAAGACCTATTCTACCCCGGATCTGCACGGGTCTCAGATCCATTAAAGACGACAGCATCCATGAACCTGGCAACATGGACATTGATACTGACGTGAACAACTTCACCATCGTGGCACAAGGCTCACAGAAGAACAAGCAGAAACTCATTGACACATATGTGGTGATCTTATATGGGAATATCTCATACGACAACTACTTCACCTAATTCTATCTTAATGCAACGTAACATATTTTTTCATTTTTTGCTTCATCTATGTTATAGAAGAAATCTGGTTGTAAGACATGCTGGCAGCACAGTGCTAGGCCGAGAGGATGACATGCTACAGTGATACAAGCAGGGTACAAAATTACAACAGGATCGGAGCCCCACATCTATGTCACAGAGCCTAGCTGGTACTGGTGCAAGTAAGTGTAGTGGTAACAATAGCTCAACTATTAATTAGAATAATTAATTCCTTTGCTTATGGAGCATAATAATTATTGCTTCTTTGTGAGGTGATTAATTGATACTGATCAACATTTAAGAACTTACTTGAAGTTAACTATAGTTAATTGAAGATAATTGAAGATAATTGAAGTTAATTAATTAATATCTGCATACTTTTTTTAATAAAACATTTACATTTTTTTAGGATCAAGCAGAAGGCCACAAACATCCTGCATGTATCTGGGGGCAGCATTGTTGAGGATACAGTGGCATGTACACTCAGACATGCCACCGAGGGCGAGGGAGAATAAGACGAACCTACTGGCTAGCCAGGATAAGTTGAGGTGTGGTCCAACAATTAACAGTGTATGACTGTATGGTGTCCGCCCAGTGGCGCATACCATTGTGAAGAAAGGGGTGGTGGGTGGTCCGCCAAGTGGCGCATACCATTGTGAAGAAAGGGGTGGTGGGTGGTCCGCCCAGTGGCGCATACCATTGTGAAGAAAGGGGTGGTGGGTGGTCCGCCCAGTGGTGCCTACCATTGTGAAGAAAGGGATGGTGGGTGGTCCGCCCAGTGGCGCATACCATTGTGAAGAAAGGGGTGGTGGGTGGTGACATGCGGTATGATGGATATGTGCATGTCCTGTCTCAGCTAACAAGTTCTAGTGGCGAGTTCAAAAGCACATACTAGTAAGTGCGGATGTGAGGTACTCCATGACTGTGAAAATGGTGACAGTAAATTTGCATGGATAACAAAAATTGAGAAGTAATGCGACAATGAAGGGAATTTATTTGTTGTAAAAATGGAATATATTTTTTACCCCAGAGAGCAATAATGAATAGTGTCATGTCATTCATCAAATGATTGTGAAGGTTGAGACCTTAACGTGGTGATAGTTGACTCAATGACATACGCCTTAATTAATCCCATGTGATTGTTTATGGGTTTCAGCATACAGTAAACATAATATTGCTAGCTGGTTTAATAGGAAAAAAAGTGGATAATCCTAGCACCAGTCTTTAAATTCTGATGCGTTTTAGCGTGTACACAGACAGACCAGTGGCAACGCTAGCTTTTGACGAAACTTGAGATTTATTTCTACATTCTTTCTCCATGTAATTTAGGACATTATCATGACTAAAGGCCAATTCTCGAGCCTGAGAATGTATGATTTGGTCATGCTTACCTAGTTTTGACATGTTTATTTGTTTGTATATAACTTGTATCAAACAATTTTAAAAGATTTCTGTTATCGACTTGTCAAACGGACCTCTTAGTCTTATGAGCAACACGTGTCCACGGGACCGTAGTCAATTTCATCATCATGACCTGCACGTCCACAACATGCATACACTTTCTGTCTGTATCTGTGACAAACCAAATTTGTTTGCCCAAATTCTGTGCACTGCCTACTTGTCTCGAACACATTTTGTGAGTTGGTTCAACTTATCCTGGATAACCAGTTGTGACGATGGCCAACTGGATATACATAAATTAACTAAAACCCCAGAGATTTGTGTTAGTTTGTTTCTAAAAAAATGGGCTCATTTTCTCCAAAATTTGTGGCCATTTTCTCCAGCACCCATGCTCTGTTATTAGTGTTAATGTTTATAGCAAACTAAAGCAGATCTACCTTTGGTAGGGCTCAAATCTCAGCATCCGCAAATTGCAACATCCTTGTGATAGTTGACATGTCCCAAAATACTTGAGTGGGTAAATCTCTGGTCTGTAAACATGTCAAGTGAAAAAGAGTTATCAGAAAGGCATTCATAAATTTCCATATTGATTCGAATAATTATTGTTCTGTGAATATCTACGTCTGTTTTTGCAAAACTAGACAATGATGTGCCCGGTTATTTCTCGAATATTGAGATATATTTTGAAACTTCTATTCTTTCAAGTCATTGTCACATGAGCAGAACGATGATACATCGAAAATAGGTGTCTTGGCAATTTTGTTGCCGTTGTTTTTTATCATTTTATCACTGGTGATCACATCGACGATCGTATGTATTATTGTTTTGGAACATAAAGTACAAATATATCTCCTTCAGCGTGGTTACTTACTGCTAAAGTGCATAAGGTATAGAATATAGAAATTACTATTGATTCATTTTTCTGAAGAAGAGGAGTAGTGGTTATCTCTCTTTGTCAACATGACTTTAGCCAATGAAACGTGACGTTACATCCATCATGCAAAAACCCGGAACAGTAGTGTTCATGGGTTTTATAAACTAACAATTGTATTCCCAGGCCTGAAACGAACTTAACGTCAAACTAAATTCCCGCGTACATGCTAGTATTTATCTTACATGGTAAATCTGTATCACCATAGATACTTAATATTAAGAGTTCATGGATACACTGATTCTAAAATATATAGCTGAGGACAACTGCAGATATAACCAGGTAGTATAGTACCGACTAAACTCCCTGATCAAACTGAGTTTCTTGGAGGCATCTTTTCTTTTAGAATAAGTTAAAATGATTTTTGCTCCCTAGTGGCGACAATAACATTATTTCATCTGACTTAGAACCACAAGTATTGTATTATATTTATAGACATAATTTACAATTTCAAAGCTTAAAGAAAGTGTTACAGTGAAATTGTGTATGTAAACTTCTTTATTATGAGGAACACATAACATTCATAAATTCTCTATTTGGTCATGTATGTGTGGATCTGTCACTTCCAACAGCCATTCAAACATTGACGAAACTTTGGTTTTATTTATTCAGTAAATATATTCAGGGGTACTAAGTACAATTCTAATAAACTGACCACTTTTACTGTCCATCGCGTGTGTAACAAATTTGAACAAACTTTGTTTCGTAAAACAAGTAAACGTTTGGACAAAATCACATTTGCATGTTATTTGCGTCCGGTTAATACGTCCAGATACTTGTTTTAGCTCTAATCAGTGTTTGTATAGATGTACATATGGTATAGCGATACCTGAAACACTGTGAGGAAACTGTACTTACATGGCCCGCAGACGTTACACGAATTCTGATTGGTTACAAATCATGGAAACAACAAATGAATATTGACCTTTCAAACAGTGCTCGTCACGCCAGAAGGGACATGGCGGAGTTGTTGAAGAACGTCTGTGAAAAATACAAACGGAATGTTCGTGAAAATCCTGACACAGTGGGTCAGGTTGAGACGACATTCCGTTTGTTATCGTATGTCATTGCAGGTAAAGAGATTGTCACTGCCTGTCACACATTGTAGGAGTCGTGTAATTACCAAATGCGAGGCAGACCGAACTTGTGTCCGGCCTAGTTTCCACAACCTTTGAACACTTGCTCGTTTCGTTTTGTTTTGGGGGCAATATTCGTCTTATTATTCGATGCGATTTCAAGTGAATATTTCAATTTAAACAGTACCTGATGCTTAATCTTGTGCCTGCACAACTATAGTAAACAATCATAATGGCCATTGACATTTTTTGTGAAAACTAATAAATAAACGATTTTTTTATCAACTATACAAAGTTCACTTTACCAGATTATACAGCTGGGACCTTCTCAGTGTAACATTGTTAACAATCTACATGATCAAGTAACAATCTGTCTGTGCTACAAACATACACATAATGTATTTTTGTTATTATTTGTCCCTCAGCCTATATGGAATAAACTATTGTTACTTCTGTCTGTATTGTGTTGGTGTGACAAGTATTTATTTCTGTACCAGCCGTGCCATATTACATTGCTTCACTGTAGGGAGCATTAATTTACATTGATAGATTATGTTACACTCTTAATAATTTCATTTACCCCATTTTTAGGCATTATTCTTGTCATGCTTCCTGTAAAACTAAAGGCGACTATGCTTGTCACAAGAGGCAACTAATGGGATCGGGTGGTCAGGCTCGCTGAATTGGTTGATGCAAATCGCGTGGATCAATGTTTATGTTGTCAATTACTGGATTGTCTTGTCCAGACTCGATTATTTACAGACCGCCGTTATACACCTGGAATATTGCTGAGTGCGGCGTAAAACAACAAACAAAGATTGAGTAGGATCATCATTGAAATGAGGGCACACCCTTAATTCTTCCTCTGGACCATGCCTGGTCTCTAATTTTTGGCTGATTGTCTCAATCTTGGTTGATTTAGAAAGCTGTTTCTGATGACAACACTTAAATTTGACCACCTTTGGACACATCTCATGTAGAGATGTTTTCATGTCATCAAGTTTTACAACATAGACTAGTGTGAGACATCCAATCAATTTGAATTTTTCTAAAAGATTGATACTTATATAAGTTTGCCAGATTGTGTCAAGATGTAATGGTTGGGACTTGTATTATGTTCAGTTTGAGGTAAAATGCAAAAAACGGTTCATGTTTTGAAATTGATTTTCAAAAAATTAATATCAACAAAGTTTTGCAATAACCCATTCTGATAATTACTAGTGCTAGCATTACCTCTGAATCTATTGCCGAAAAACATTCCAATATCTGATTGCATTTTGTGTTAAGTCAATAAGAACATGTCTCAGTTAACCAGTCACATGCAACAACACAAACTGGTTGACAGGTTACCCTCATCTCACTAATGTTAGGGGGGCACGGGTGGCCCAGTTGTATAAAGCACCGCAGTTCACTGTGCAGAGTTGCGTCCCTTGGACACCTATGATTGTGGGTTCGAATCCCGGTTCGCCCTGATTATGTATCTAGGTTTGTCAGCACCATACCCATGCTCGTGGGTTTCATTGAAGTGGTAAACGTCTGAGACCTGCATCATTTCGGGCTTTCCTCCCACATTAAGCTGACACGCCGTGATATAACTGGAATACTGTTCAAAATGGTGTTAAACTCACTCACTCACTCACTCACTCACTCACTCACTCACTCATGTTAGCCAGGACACATGGAGCATGGAGACTTTTATGCATAATCAGGGCAGATTTAGTATTGTGAGGTTTTGTATCGTGACTCAAATGTTGTGTCAACCCTAGTATAAGCTTGGTAAGGAAGAAGAAGACTAATATTCACTTCTCTTTATTCAGTACTTGTAGGCCACGGGCCTTTTTGTACAGACAAAATACAGTTAAGGTGCTAACAGTATAAGATATAATACACAATTTTTAATTTTTTTTTATCAAAAGCAGTTTTAACATAATTGCACATTATACATTTTTGAGTATTTGTGTTCTTACAGCATTGGCATAAAACAAGTACTTTGCTGTATTCATATTGATAATAGGGTCTTGCGATGACAGTTGTGCATTAAACTTCAGAATATTTGGAAAGATGTAAAATTTAGATTTTATGTAACTTTGCCCAAGATGGCTATAAGCTGGACAAATTAACAAAAAGTGATATTCATTTTCGATATGGTTTAAGTTACAAACTTTACATTTTCTAAATTCACTAATATTTGTCCACTGTGTTTATGAAACTCTGATGTGCACAGGTCGACTGCGCAATGCCCAGGTTCTGTCCGAGCTGATGTACACGTCTTCAAACTTGCTGGTGTTTCTCAACGATGCCATACTCAAACAAACAGCCAAGATTATTCCCAAAGTGGTAAGTTCTGTATGTTTATTGGTAGGGGTTGGTATTGGAGGTTTAAAGTGTATCACACTATTTTACCATGCACAAGGCTGTATTGCGATATGTATCACGATATATTGTATAATTCTTAATTTTGAATTCAGAAGCAATTTGAAAAACCAGTGTATGAATTAAAGTTCATAAGTGGAACAAAACAAGATGCTGGTACAACATGATGTTTCCTCCTTCAATAACTGCACACGAATTCATGCTCCGGATGCACGCTTCAGGTACTTTGCAAGTGTATGACATTAAGGCCAGGTGTTTTATGTTTTTCAGATTACGGACCCACCGACTCTAAAATAAAATAAATAAGATTTCCATTTTCCATAGTCAGTTATTATTATTTGTTACAATCAACTTTTAATAAAAAAACATGAATTTACCGTTGTAAACAAGTAAAGAGATACATAATCTATCTTTGTTGATCTCAAAGCCGAACATGAATAGCCTCCCTTGACTATTGTCCGTGTTGTAGGTGGTACAATTTTTATTGTTACTAGAGGCTTTATCATTACTAATGGCAGTCTTTTGAGCACAGAATATGTTCTTAAAGTATGCCACAGGCATTCTGCATTAAAACAAATGTATTTGGCTTTTTTTTCTTTTCTTTTTTTTCCCCTCCTCCAACCCTGGACTTTGGGCTGAAAAATCTGTAATCCTAAAAATAATAAAAAAAGCCCAGCCTAAACACATAAAATTTGTTATTTGAAAAAACCCTGATATACCAAGCATTAAAAACTGATATTGTTATACGTATTGTGAAAGAGTGATATTCTGGTAATACTTATTCAATTATTTAAGGGCGGTAGGGTAGCCTAGTGGTTAAAGCTCTCGCTCGTCACGCTGAAGACCTGGGATCGATTCCCGATGTTGTGGTACAATGTGTGAATCTCATTTCTGGTGTTCCCTGCCGTGATATTGCTGGAATATTTCTAAAAGCGGCGTAAAACCATACTCACTCACTCATTTATTTAATTGACAGTTGACAATAATCAATAGTTGAAGGTCTGTAGTTATAAGCAGAAAGTATGGGGGATCCACATGACCCAAAATTCCAGTGCAGTTTTTGTTGTTAATATGCTGTTTCTACTGACGATAAGTCTCTTATAGTAACACAGGTGAGTCAGGGTATGATTTAATTGTTTTACCACCTGGGTGCACCACCAAAATACTTGCTGCATCATTTTGTTATAGATCGAAACACTGTATTTTTCCGTTCGTTTAAATATGAAATATATTCAAAGAGAAAATAAACTGGAAAATGGGCTCCAGTATTTTATTTTGGGGAAATCTGTAATAGGCTTTTCACATCTTGATATCCAGTAAACAACCTGTAAAATAAGTGTCAAAGTTTCTGTTTGTTGTGATTGTAACCTCATGAGTGACTGTTGTCGTGGTAACATTGAAGAATTAGCTCTGCAAGTTCACTGCATTCAGACCTGTGTATTGTACTCTTTTCTCAAACTTTTGTTTCCTGGATTGGAAAAGATGTGCAGCCAGTTCTAAAAGAATTCAGTTTTCCACATTTATCAAATATAACTGCTGCCGTGCACTTGTGGTGAGAAATGTTACCTGCACTGGGTGCATCCTGACAATAACAGTTACCTGCACTTGCAGTGTTTTACCTGCACTGGTGCAGCTTGGATATAGCGAAATCGATCCCTGTGAATTGTCTAGAATAGTCCATATTCTGGGCCGTGAGATCTCCCAAGATTCCAACTGTTCCTAATCTCATGACAATGGACACCCTATCCCAACAGAATGGCCTCCATTCTGTAGCAGACATGTAAAGATCTGGCTAGACATCACGACACATCTGCACAACGCTTGACTTTTCATTCGGTCAGCAACCAGAAGTGTTGGGAATTAGCTGTAATATCTCTGTGGAAACTGATTGGTCAATAGGAGGGACAACGAAGGGACATAACCTGGTGGCTCTGCAATCAAGCCCAGAAATTTCATCTGAGTTCGGCAAGTGTTGAAGTTGGACTTTTACAGTCAATTAACTCCCTTGCCTTGGGAAGATGGTAAAACATCTCAGGAAACAAGATTAACTGGCTTGAGAGAAGTGACAAAATCGTTATGTGTTCAATTACCGTTTCGACATAATAAGCGCCCCACTCTTATCAATCGCATTAAAATCAGATCTAAGTTATCGCTACCGCTAAACAAAGATCTGAGGACATCCCATTACGGGTCACGTCAGAATGACCTTTCACGAACTTTGACCGACCAGTGAAATGACTAACAAGCAATTAACATCAGCCAATTAGAAAGCAGCTTTCTCGAGCTTTAGGGAACTCGTTGCAACCAGTAACTTGCATTTCAGCCTACGCTTGACACAATTCTCAATTAATATTTTGAAAGCTGAACAAACGAACATTCTGGAATGTCTAATATATGGTTGAGATTGTATGGCAGTGCTTCCCACGTATTGTGCAACGCCTCCTCCGTTCAAATGTTTATCCCATAAATGAATATTATTAAACGGAATCGGTCGTAAGGGCCGTAACTGTTGTTCGGAATACCCCGTGTTAACGTTTACGAGGTTGCATGATCAGAAAATACCCTCCAACTGTCACTTTCTTGATCTGATAAGTGATGCTCTGATTGGTTGGATGAAAGGTCGTTCTGACGTGACCCATAATGGGATGTCCTCAGATCTTTGTTTAGCGATAGTGAGAAGTAAGATCTGATTTTTATGAGATTGCGCTCTTATAAGCGCCCACGGCGATATTTGCTAATATATTGGCTAGTGAACAATCCCAATTGCACCCTTTCTGATTGATCAATGTACACAAATTTAATTCATTCGTGTATGATATGCACTCGTGTGTTATATGCACCCTTAATTATGGGCAATTAAATTCTTGAAAAATATATCTGTCGTATATAAACATTTCAGGCTGTCAGCATAAACCACAAAATTTACAATCTTTCAACTCTGTTGTTTTTCAACAAAATGATATTCTAATAAGAGCCCCCTTTTTCTAATTTTGAGAGCGCCCTGGGCCCTTGTAACATCGAATGCAGTATTGAAAATTTGCATTCAAATGCTTGGTCGTTTGGACCTTCCAATCAGTCTTTGATTATTTCAGTCAATCACATGTAATCAGCTGGTAGTAGGGGGATGTAGACTGTCTATTTATCAATGTCGTCATCATGTACTCCTGTGATGAATTTAGCAGCTGACATTTTGTCCTTTGTGTTATATATATAATATATGTCGGATGTGTTTGTTTCAGAGTGTGTCTCAAGAGCGTCTCGGGCAGCTGTTGACGGTGTTGGAGTACGTCGAGGTCTTTGTTGAGGTCGCTGCCAACAAACTTTGGGGGGAAGCAGGGAAGTGGATCGTCATAGCAACCATTCAGATATGCAAGTAGGTTCCTACGTTCCTCCAACATTGTACACGTGACACACTGGCCCTGATCATGTCACTACACAGACATCATGGGATGTGGGCCTTTGCTTTGTCAGGATTTTGTATTCATCGAGGCAAGGGAGTTAACTGACTATAACAGTCCAGTTTCCACACTTGCTGACCAAGGCTGGAGTTTCTGGGCTTGACCGTAGTGCCACCAGTGGCTTCTGTGTCCCTCATATAGACCAATCAGTTCCTAACTCTCACATCACTTTACTTCAAATAAAATTGCTTCGTCCAGTGAAGACGATCTGATCAATAATCATGATCTCTATTATGATAAAAAGGTTTTTACTTCGCAATGTGCCTCACCTCATGTGAGCACATTGATTAAAAACTTGAAAAGATTTGGAGATATCTGTTGATGCTTAGTTGACTGTACCAAATCCTGCGACATCTGTATGGCAGTTAACAAACCAGATGCCATTTTTGTTACGCGATTTTGATTGGACTATGCATAGACACGTTAGACCAGGCAAAACATTTTCCATTATTCCAGTCTAGTCGGCAAGGGTCAGTTAACTCTCTTGCCTTGGGAAGATGGTGTTAACTACGCAGTGCTAATGTGAATTGTCACAAAGTCACATTGTCACAAATACTGGGTTATATATCTGACGAAATATGAATTAATTCCCATTTGGCGACAGGATGCAAATAACAGCACAAGTATATTTGATTACTGCCTCAGCGTTCATTAACCTATGATGTTGCTGAAGTGTTTAGATTGATCTGACTATAGATGGTTTTGAATTATGACAGAATACATATCAGTGTTGGAAGTTCCTTGTATTTTAGTACCGATGACAAGGTCAACATCATAATGGTACGGTTGACCCGTGAAGATCCGGGGTAGAATAGATCTTCAGTAATCCATGCTTGCCATAAGAGGCAACTATGCTTGTCGTAAGAGGCCATTAACGGGATCGGGTGGTCAGGCTCGCTGACTTGGTTGATGCATGTCATCGTATCCCAATTGTGTAGATCAATGCTCATGATGTCAATCACTGGATTGTCTTGTCCAAACTCAATTATGTAAGACCGCCGTCATATAGCTGGAATATTGCTCAGGGCGGCGTTTAACAACAAACAAACAAATAATAGCACAGTTAATCTGATATTATAGCAACAGTACCTTTTGATATTCTTTATTGCATGAAAAAAGTGACAGTCATGATAAATGTACTATCACACAAATACATAGAGAAACACTGAGAAAATGCTGAACTGTGTTGCACAGTAAGATTCACAAAATGACTTTAGTACTATTATCAATCAATCAGTCTCTTGTTGGAAGGAAAGGGGTCGACTGTCTAAGCTTCAACTGTTGGTGAAATGACAGTGTCAAACTCAAGATTTCAAGATGGATCAAATATATTCTTCTAGTTGACACGCTTAAATTCAAAAGGGCATACCCAGTAGCTAAACATATTTGTGAATGCCCTGTGGCAGAAAATATGTGGAATAGTTTTTCAAAAGAAATACTGACACATCCAAGTGCACGAAGGTTGTGCGTGTGATTTCAGAGCCACATTGCGTTTCTACTTACTGGCCACCTACAAACATGGCATCCAGCCCACGCCGCCGATAGCGCCACTAGATCGCCAACTTGTCTCCAAGAAGAACAAGGACACAGAACAGGTAACAACAGCACACAGAACAGGTAACAACAGCACACAGAACAGGTAACAACAGCACACAGAATGGGTAACATCAGCTAACAACAGGTAACAACAGGTAACAATGGCACATAGAACAGGTAACATCACCTAACAACAGGTAACAACGGCACACAGAACAGGTAACAACACCCAATCGCATTAAAATCAGATCTTCGTTCTCGCTACCGCGAAAATGATGGTCGGGGACCATCTCATTACGGGTCAAGTCAGAACGACCTTTCATCTGACCAATCAGAATGTCATGAAAGTGACAGTTGGTGTGTGATTTCTGATAATGCAACCCCTAAAGATTTAACACAGGCTATTCTGAGGGAAAATTACGGGCTTTATGACTGAATCCATACAATCAGGCCATCTGTTAGTCATTCAAGATTGTTCATTTGTTCCATTATCAAACTTTTTAATTGAGAAATTGTCAAAGCATAGTCGCCAGTTTGAAGCAAGTACCGTAATGCACAAGAAAGTTGCCCTCAGATCGACTTATGTCGACTTCTTGTTGGTCATTCCATTGGTTTGTCAAAATTTGCGAATAGTCCGTCTGACGTGACCTGTAATGGGAATTCCTTTGTCTACTGGTAGTGAGAACTCAGATCTGATTTAAATAAGATTATAACAACACCTGACACAACAGCTAACAACAGGTAACACAACAGCTGACATCCCAGAATAAACACTCACTATTCGGATTATGAACCCAAATGGTATTTTTGAGGTTTGCACTGTTTTCATATCAAGCTGATAGTGATAGTGTGATGTCATCCTTTGTAATTTGAAGTTGTTTGTCAATAGCATGATGATGATGATATCATGTTATCATGCTGCCTTGGTGCCCTTGTTGAAACAGCCTCCAATTAAGTTATAGGACGGTTTGTCTCGGTAAGATGGTAACCCGTGAAGATCCAGGGTAGAATAGGTCTTCAGCAACCCATGCTTGCCGTAAAAGGCAACTATTCTTAAGACGTGACTAACGGGATCGGGTGGCCAGGCTCGCTGACTTGGTTGATACATGTCATCGTATCCCAATTGCGTGGATCGATGCTCTTGATATCAATCACTGGATTTTCTGGTCCAGATTCAATTATTTACAGACTGCCGTCATATAGCTGGAATATTGCTGAGAGCGGCGTTAAACAACAAACAAACAAACAAATGGTAAGATGGTAAAAGAGAAACTAGAAGGGCATGGTCAGAACACCATAGGATTTGTGTACACTATGTTTCTCCATGAACCATGGATACATTCAGCAGCTTTGTTCATTATTGATCTGCTGATTAGATTACATGGTCACAGACATCAAAGAAGAAAAATAAGCCGTTTTCCTTACATGGATATTGTGCAAACCTGCGGTTGCCTGAACTAGAAGCAGTGTACAGAGGTTGTTGAATATGTTGTACAGGAAATAGTACCGTTTATGTGATGCAATCAGAGCACTGATTGGTCTGACGACTTGTGGTTTCCACCTCGCTGGAACCTGGCTGTGACGATGCCACAGAGCGGCCATTTGTATTTACGGGTGAGAGAGGAAGGTAGGATACTCATGAAATTTACCCTACCTGTTTGTTGTTTCTACAGGAACATTCCGAACACGGAGAAGCTGGATACAGAAACGGATTTAGTGCTCCCATGACCTTCACCTTGAAACGGTCTGGAAAAGTCATGAGGAAAATATCAGCTGGTGAGCATCAGTAGCGGCGACTAACGGGATAGGGTGGTAAGGCTTGCTGACTTGGTTGATGCATGTCATCGTATCCCAATTGTGTGGATCGATGCTCATGATGTCATTCACTGGATTGTTTGGTCCAGACTTGATTATTTACGGATCTCCGTCATATAGCTGGAAAATCGCTGAGTGCGGCGTTAAACAACAAACAAACAAACTTGATTAGAACTGGGTTTACAAGTAGTGATGAGGTGATAAGGGTGACCATATAATATGCTGTGTTAAGATATTGACCTGGTGCCGTTGTACATAGCGGTTTCTAACATTAGGGTTATAACAAGGATCTCTTGATTTCTCTTGCTTAATTTCGAACACTGACATGTATTTGCATGGCTATAGTGATTTGAATTGATCCTTAGACAGTTATTACTGTTTATTTATACTGTTTTTATACTTTACTCTTTCATTTTATCTTTGTCTAATTTCATGGTTCGTGTAAAGATCATTGAAAGTGGAAGTTGAGTATCTCAGTGGCTTCAATGTCAAAGCTGGCCCTGAAGTTTTGATGTGTAATGTGTTGGGTGTGTTCTGTTGCAGCCCCTCCCTTGGGGATGCGGAACTGGTCCGTCCCCACCCAGTCAGGGTCAGACTCCCGGGGTGGGAAGAGAGAGGATCTTGCCCCGACTCCCTTGTCACGCCAGAGAGTGTGGGCCGAGACAGTGCACATTGTCAAGCCCCTTGTCCATCGTATCCTTGCATCTTCCAGCTTTTCATTTACAAACAGTGCAATGATTGCTGAATATAATTTCTGGTTTAAATAATGCATTATTTTCTCCATCAAACACCTGTCTCTATGTGTAAAGACTTCAGAAATGAAACACAGTCTCAAAAGAGCATACACTCTGGGATTTCTGAAGACCTCCTCAGATGGCAATATCTATAGAAAATGTCAGTACAAATTCCCAAATTTTCAAGAAAAAAATTGCCACTTCATGTTATGATTGGGGCGGTGGAGTAGCCTCGTGGTTAAAGTGTTTGCTCGTCACACTGAAGACCTGGGTTTGATTCCCCGACATGGGCACAATGTGTGAAGCTCATTTCTTGTAACGTCCACTGTGATGTTGCTGGAATATTGCTAATAGCTAGGTAAAACCTCACACTCACTCCACTCCACTCACTCCACTCACTCACTCACTCACTCACTCACTCACTCACTCACTCACTCACTCACTCACTCACTCACTCACTCTCACTCACTCACTCACTCACTCACTCACTCACTCACTCACTCACTCACTCACTCACTCACTCACTCACTCACTCACTCACTCTGGTCCAGACTCGATTATTTACAGACAGCCGTCATATTGCTGGAATGTTGCTGAGTGCAGCGGTTAACAACAAATAAACAAACAAACAAAACATGTCTCCTGTCATATCAACATATTCACGATATCATGTATTTCTTAACAAGTATCAGTGGCTAGTCTGTACGGCTTTGGCTTGTCGTCATGGAAACCTTGGCTCATCTCATGTGGGATGGACATCTCAAGGTGAGTCATTTCTTTGTTGGTAATCATGTGATGACTTTTGGTTGTGGTACTTATCAACACTGTTAGACAAGTAGGGCCATGGGGAGACCAGGTTAAAATTGGTCCCCAAGAACCTATGCTTGTCCTGCAAATTGCTAATACTCATCGCTTTATTCATTGTACTTTTTTGCCATTTAATGAGATAGGTAGGTAAATTTATATTAATTTCATGGTGCTTTTTCATCTAAGGGTTGTCACTTTCATTAATTTTGCAAGACATAGTTTTTATTATATACTGTTTTACAGTATATGGGGGCGGTGGAGTAAAGTGGGTAAAGTGTTCGCTTGTCACGCCAAAGACCCGGGTTTGATTCCCGACATGGGTACATAGTGTGAAGCCCATTTCTGGTGTCCCCCCACCATGAGATAGCTGGAATATTGCTAAAGGCGGCATAAAACGTAACTCACTCACTCACTCATTACAGTATTTGAGAGAACACCATTTGCTACATTTCCAAACAACTGTTACATCTTTTGAAAATCCTTTGAAATGAGAGTAAGACTACTGGTCTGCAGTATCTGATGCTTGTTGTAAGAGGTGACTGCATGATTGGGTGGCCACGCCTGGGGACTTTGATTGTACGTTATCTTTCCCAAAGTAATGGAGTGATGCTCATAATATCAATCATTGGATTGTCTGGTCCAGATTTCATTACTTCCTGGCTGTCGCCATATAGCTAGAATATTGAGTGTGGCCTTGTACAACGAACAAACTTTGAAATGAAGGACTGTTATTGAAAATTCTGACAATTTCATGGACGGACTTCAAATAATGTTTATTTCCAACTTGTTATTGTTGTCTGTGTTTAGTTTGACGATGATGGGAGACCCATCTGACTTGAACCAGAATGAGAAGAGTGAACTACGCCGGAGGACGTTCATGCTGCTCTACTACCTTCTGAGGTCTCCCTTCTACGACAGATACTCACAGTATGTATGGTATATGTGTAGACATTGTCCACTCTATGTGCTTCCCTGCTTCAACACAGAGTACATATACTAGTTTGTAATTGTGTTATATTCTCAAGTTGCAATCAGCTGACAATTTCCTAAGCCTTCTCGAACTAAAGAACACCCCTGACCCTATTACCCAAAACTAGCCGGCCTCCTACGGCCACACTGACATTATATTATACAATCGAATGAATATACATACAATTTAAAAATTATAAGGATGCTACTGAACCAGATGCAAACCTTTGAGGAAGGGAGATAACTCAGAAGTCATACAAAGTGCAGACCACAAGAAAATATTTGACTTCAAATGAGGAAGAGAATTTTTGGATGTCAACTTCTTTATTATGACTTCTTTATTACATGTTTTGGAGTATATGTTTACTCCTTCATCAGGTGAATGCATCACACGAATATAGCTCCCTGAAAATGTGTGTGACCCCTTTGTGGACCCGGGTTAGATTGTATCCCCTTCTGATTCAAAAAGACAAGATGGCAGAATGTGAAAGCAGCCAAATCGAGGTCGTTCTGATAGTTTTTTTGAGTTGTATCCGTTTCTCCAAGTTGAGTGGCACAATCTTTCAAATTTGTGATTGAGAAATTTAATTACAGTTATCGAGAAAAGTATTAATACTCAGTGATATATCCAAAAGATTTCCAGAATCACATCCCATTTAACCTTTTTCAACCAAAGTTTTCAACACATACCACCTTTCCTTTTGCATTCCTGATGATGCATGAATTGTATAGTCTGTATGACTTGTATGATGAAGTCTGTCCATTTGAGAGAAATAATTTCCTTTGTGTGGTTGTGTGTTGCAGAGCTAAGATAATATTCCTGATGAAGATCCTGGCAGATAACATTCCCGGCACGTCCCTGCTCATCAGTAAGTGTGTGGAGAATGGGCGGCCCTCATTAATGTACCCCCTGTCAGGATTCCAGGGCTGATTAGTAGGGGTGCCAACCACCCCATCTCATCTTCCCGAGGCAAGAGAGTTACCTGAATTAAAGAGTCCAGTTTCCACCCTTGCCGAACTAGGCTGGAATTCCTGGGCTCGATCGTAGTACCACCAGTGGCTATTACGAGTTATGTCCCTTGGACCAATCAGATTCCACCTCTCGTATCAAACAAAATTGCGGCGCCCAGTCAAGATGATCTGATCAATAATCAAGATCTATATTGTGATAAAAAGAGTCTTACATCGAATCAAATCATGTGAGCACCTTGATTAAAAACATGAAAAGATTTAGAAAATATCTGTTGACAACGAGTTTGCAGTGCAATTCTTTGCAAATCCTGTAATTGACTGAAATCAGCATGACAGTTTACAAACCGGATTTTGATTTTGTTGCCGATTTTGATTGGACAATGCATAGACTCGTTTGTCCAGCCTAAATGTAACTCTATAATACCAGCCTTGTTCAGCAAGGGTGGAAACTTTTATAGTCAGTTAACTTACTTGCCTCGGGAAGATGCCCCCTCTAGATATCATCCCACTAAACTCATATCAGTTTCCACAGCTGATACAAGCAACTTAGACTCCGATTTTTCACATAGAATATTTGACCATGCATGCTCATAAACTTAGGGATAAATATTTTATTGATTTGTCACTCTTTGTAACAAGAAATATACCTGTAAGTTAAGGCTTAAAAAAAATAAAAGAATTGGTTCTCAGGCAATGACTTTTGAAAATATAGTGCAGGCAGGGGGTGGTTTATTTTTTGTTGCTTGTTGAAACTAGTAAGTAACTGTGTGCTTTATTGGATCCCATTGTTTTTCAGTATTAGTTTTTTGGGTTGTTTTTTTTAATGGAAATAAAAATGAAAGGTGCGGCAGACTTTACGATGATGCAGGTGGTGCCTGAGAACCAAGACTATTATTTTTTTCGCCTTAGTTTCAACATTGGCGATATTGGCATCTGTGTACAAGATAAACATTTCTTGGCATCCATCGTACTGCACTGTTGCTCCCGGAATACCACTTAACAGGGCTCGGCATCCGGCGTACCAAAAGAAAGATGGCACCGTTTGATATTTCTTCACTAGAACCAGGCCTTTGATATGTTCGTTAAAAATAGCATCTGAACTGAAGAGAGGCCGTTTGTGATCAGGTGTGTTTGGGGAACATAGTGTATACAAACCCCACCACTCATGAGGATGTATTAACGTTATGTATAGCACACTGTCTGATTATCAGATCAAGTCTCTTCTGATTTGGGGGTAGCCTAGTGGTTAAAGCGTTCACTCGTCACGCCAAAAACACAGGTTTGATTCCCGACATGGGTACAAGGTGGGAAGCCCATTTGTTGTGTCCCCCGCTGTGATTTTGCTTAAATATTGCTAAAAGGGGCGTAAAACCATACTCACTAACTCTGATGTTTACCATGGTAACTGATTCTGATGTTTGTTCCACAGGACCACTTTTGGCGTACCTTCCTACGTGGCAGAGGGTGTACTTCTACGTGTGGTCAGCATGAACTACTGACCACTGACTGACCAAGTCCCACAGGACCTTGCACAAACATGTCGACTGTAAATATATCTTGTCCTTGTTATTCTGACCCATTGATTTGGTCCAGATATATAGTGAAGCGCAACAACTCTAACTAATTGGCTTTTGCTCATATTGTTAACATTTTGTGAAATTGAAACATCTGTATTTTCATGTATATTGAGTTGTCTCCCTTAGCTACCAGGGTCAGTTGGCCATGGGTTTGAATCCCATATTCTCTAGTTGTGATCTAGGTGTGTCGACACCATACTCAAAATGGCAGGTGTCTTTGACCATCACAAGATGACTCGTTAAACAGGGGTAACTCGACACACATCACATGTATAACGCCTGATTTGTTCGATTTGGGTTGCCCAGTCGTCTAAGACACCACAATTCAGTGTGCAGAGTTGCATCCCTGAGGCAAACCAAGGAAACATGGGTTTGAATCCTATAATCGCCCTGATTATGTTTCTAGGTTTGTCAGCACCATATCCTAGCTCATGGATTTCACCGAAGTCGTAAATGTCCGAGACCTGCATCACTTTGCATCAAGCTGACACGCCGTGACATAACTGAAATACTGTTCACAGTGTCGTTAAACCAAACTCACTCACTATATGAGAATGTGAATTGTATATACAAATTGATTGAACCATAGTTTGAAAAAAAATCGCTAATCTGCGTCATGTATACTGCTCAATGGTTACTGAGAAATATGTTCATATTTCTACTCCGGAAGCCCTATCCTGACAGTAGGCATCTGGTTGTGAATTATCATAACGCGGATTAACGTGTTTCCGTCGTCAGTGTTTTATCATCCTGATATTGTGACAAAGTTGTCATTTTTCCCACCTAGTTGTAGTCCTGCCTCTAGCCGGAGTTTATGTCCATCTCCTTCAGGCTGTGCATGTGTTCATACCACTGCTAAGAACTGCTTAGCTAAAATAGTCATACATATTGAATAATCTCACCGATTGTCATAATTATAAACATTTCTGTACATAGTATCACAAAGTGTTCATTCTTATGTTTGGCTTGAGGATTTGAACATTCAACGTCGAGGTGTCACTATAGAGCTACCTCTTCTATTGATATGTTTTTTTATGACCAACCTTAAGAAACATTTCTCAAAACAGTCTGTAAACCTAAAAAATAAAATATACACAGTACATTCCTGCTGTCCCGTGGATTAGAAACTGTTAATATGAACTTGCTTGATTATGTTTCCGTATGTGAGCTTTATATATATTATAGAACTTTTGTGATCATTTTGACATAGTTTCCACATGGTCGTGGGATTCTGTTTGAATTGAAATGGGCTTTCCTTTCAAATATCATGAAAACAATTCTTGTATGCTGTAAATACTGGGGAACATTTTGTGTTATGTTATTGCTTGTGCCCGTAGAGTCCAGTCCTCCATGGTTCATGTCTGCCACGATTCCGGGGTAGAATAGGTTTTCAGCAACCACTGCTTGCCGTAAAAGGTGACTAATGGGATCGGGTGGTCAGGCTCGCTGACTTGGTTGATGCATGTCATCGATCCCAATTGCATGGATCGATACTTATGATATTAATCAGAGGATTGTCTGGTCCAGACTCATTTATTTACAGACCGCCGGCATATAGCTGGAATATTGCTGAGTGCAGCATTAAACAACAAACCAACCAACCAATCATGTGTGCCACCAGCAGGACAGAGGTGGTGGATAGAAGTCAATGTCCATAGACTTATATTTACCAAAGAGTCATTAATTAATCCATTTTTTGAAACACAAGTGACTGTTTTAAAGGGTGCACCTGTATTTTGCCCTCATCTTGCTATATCAACCTTTTCAATAATGTCATTAAAATCCAATCTTTTACCCTGATACAGGTGAATATTCCAATAAGCCAATCAATGTCAAGGCTTCTAAAGTTCTGAAAATTGGCATTCAGGAAGTCTAAGTTCTGTAACATGAAAACAAACTTAAGTAGCCAGTTCTGAATGAGAATAATAAAGTCAGACCATTATGTTGTTGATGTTTTATACAGTCATGTCTGGGTGTCATAGTTTCATCAGTGTTCACTTTATGCGACCAGGGCTTCGAGATCATCGTATTGATAGTTTTTACTATTGTATCAGAGTAAAAGATCGTAGTTTAATGAGGTTGACGTTTTTAATGGCTTCTATATGCCAGTATTATGGAGGTATTGTTCTCTTCTGTGCTAAATTTACTCTTCCAAGGTGTACTGGATAGAGCCTCTGCCTGGAGAGCGGATGGTTGGTGGTTAGATACCCTGGCCACGTCAAATTGTAATCAACAGAATGAAAAACAATGTTAACTCGTCAGAATCTTGAATGAAGTCCTCCTTTTGTTCTGATGATGTAGATATCTGTATTTGACGACATCGGTGTATAATTGTACTCTCAACAAAGGAGCAATCATATTGCTTCAACTGACCAATCAGCATTGAGAAAGACTAAACTGCACCTGTGCAGAGAGTGATGACCTGGTATTGTCAAGGTCGCTACCATCATGGGTAATACTGCCCACAACCTGTATATCCTGTGTAGGAGACTGGCTCTGGTTTTATATTAACTGTATGGATGTTGGTAAGGGGCTCACTCTGCCTTCAAGTTAAGTCTTTTTTGTTTCCCACCATCATGCATTGTCGAAGTAGTTTAGGTTGACAGTATATTCAGAAATGTTGGTAGAGAGACTTGATGTGCATCTTCCCGAGGCAAGGAGTTAACTGACTATCCGCTGAAATCTGCACGGCAGTTTACGAACCCGATGTTGATTTTGTTTTGATTGGACTCGTTAGTCTAGCCAAAATATGGCTCCATAATTCCAGCCTAGTTCGGCAAGGGTGGAAGTGGACTTTTATTGTCAGTTAACTCCCTTGCCTCGGGAAGATGCTTGATGTGCATCAAATGCAGCTTGTACATATAACTATGGTAACTGGTCAGCTGACCCCTGCATATGTTTGAAGGATGAATGAAACACCACCAACCTGGTCCAGGTCCAGGGCAGACTATGGTGGTGGTGTGGGATGGGGGATGGGGGATGGGTTTTGGGATAGATATCAAAACATGGAATTCCAATTTTTTACCGATATATCACGTTCCTGTGATACAGACAATGCCTGTCGAAAAATTAATAGTTCTTGAGAAAATAATATTATGTGTAGTTAAAAATACAAATCACTGTTTGGAGATGTGTATAGAGGATTATGTATGATGACCTCCACCCAAGTTCATCCTAGTTTTACTTACGAATCAACAGTATCAAGTGACTGAAAGCACTCAAACATTGCCATGTAGGTAATAATCTTCATGTCCATGGTGACAAAAAAAAGAGATAAACGAAATTGGATAAAACAATGTTTTCTTGAAGGGTTTGGGGAGGGGCAGTTGTGAAAAGTGCTGAAATCCTAAAAAATATTTAATTATTTTAAACATAGTTTCCTCAGATTCTTGTTGAGGCTTTTCATCCTGGGGTTGGTATGCCTAGAATTGTTACAGTACCATAAAGATTTGTCTTGCTTAAGGCTTTCTATGTCAGCACATGATAATACTGGTAATTGCTGAGAGGTATATGTGCAATATCATTTGGGGTGCACATCTCTGTTTGTATTGCCATTTCACCATTGTGTACAGCTTGCTCTTTTATATGATTTTATGTAAATTGCAAGGAATTGTTCCGAAATATATGATTTACTAAGATATATATTTGCAATAAAAATGATATAAAATCAACCAGATGGTTTATTTGTTGCCCTTCATAATCTCTTTGTTTCCATGGTAACTGAGTTATGTCCCTGTTTCTGGAAAGATAATGAGCAGGTACAGGGGGACAATTCCACTCAAAGCACAGGAGACTGGGTGCAAGTCTAGGTTTACCCTGACTATGATCCTTGGTTCATGAGTGAGTGAGTATGGTTTTACACCGCTTTTAGCAATATTCCAAAAATATCACGGCGGGGGACACCAGAAATCGGATTTACACATTGTACCCATGCTTGGAATCGAACCTGGGTTTTCGGCGTGACGAGGGAACGCTTATACCACTGGTTCATGAGCGTATTACTATAGTTAATAGTCATGCCATGATGAACTGTAGTGATATCAAATAATCAGGTGTTCTTTCACTTCTTTTTTATAATATATCTCTCTAATAACCTTTAGTATTTCAAGGATTAAATAATCTTTCAAAATTAATTCTTAAAATTATTAATGTCTTGAATACAATCAGTGATAATCAAGTGCTACATATTGCTACAGGACAATAGAATGGCCAACAACAGTTTCCTAGTCTGTATGCCTTTTCACAGGCCTCAAACCAACAGGCTAGCAAACACGTTGCCAGGTAGTTAGTTATTGTTTTGGAACCTACACTTCAACTTTCAAACAACAACATTTGATGTTTTGCAAAGGAACTTTATTGCTGAAATTGAAATGAGAATGCATCTGATTTGTATCCTAGATATTTAGTGTATTGGTTTAGAAACCTTATTGCTTGTACACACGGGACTGTGCAATGGTTAAAGCATCTCAAGAGGCCAAGTCAGTGTTTATTTCCTGCATTACAAACACAATACACAGTGTTGGCAGACTGTAAAGACACCTATACAATCAAGCTATTTGATACGCTAAGATGAGTAATATTCTCATGAAGGTGGACATTTTTCTGGATCCTTATGTTTATAAAATACTACAGGAAGTGGTCTGTTGGAGATGAATCTTATTCTTCAGGAACACGAAATGGACCCCAACTCTTCAAATTATCAAAAACATGTTCTTGAAAACTTTTGTTGTTGTTGTTTAATGCCACACTGATGCTTTTGGTAATTTACTCTAGATCTGAATTACATTAAAAACTTGTCTGACTACTGTATTCGACGTAATAAGCGCCCCACTGTAATAAGTGCCCACAGCGATATTTGCTAATATCCTGGCTAGTAAACAATCCCAATTAGCACACACCCCTTCCTATTGATAAATGTACCCAAGACTATTTACTCGTGCTTAATACGTTTGATATATGCACCCATAATTATGGGCAATTAAATTCTGGAAAAATATATCTGTCGTATATAAACATTTCAGGCTGTCAGCATAAACCACGAAATTTACGATGTTTCAACTCTGTTGTTTTTCACCAAAATAATATTCTAATAAGAGCCCCCTTTTTCTAATTTTGAGAGCGCCCTGGGTGCTTATTATGTCGAATACGGTATTTCATTTACAAACCACATATGACTATTAGTATCCCCATGACACACGAGGATGACAATACAACATTAAAATATCATGTATACTGAACATTTGAAGTATTGAAGGCGGGTTGAAGAACTGCTGTAGACCAAACTACAATACATGCTGTTCCTGTAGGAACATACCACCTGCCAATAGAACAAGACAAAATTCAAAAGGAATTCTTGTTATCAAACCTCCGAGTAGAGGGTCAAACCACATGCTGAGAATTCCATTATTCATGTGTTTGCTCCTTCAAGTTTAACATTTAATACAATCTATGAAGATCTTTTGGGTTATTTATTCAATATATGTCAGACATTTTTTTCTGTAAAATACTGCCAAAAAAATGAGTATGCTCATGACCGAAAAAGATTATTCTGATAGCAATAACATGAATATATATAACTGAAAGTGTGAAATATTGAAGGTGGGAATGAATTACTGTAGCAAGCTATAATACATGCAGTTGTAACACCACATCAATTTCCAATAAAAAGAACACCCAATTTGTGGCAAGAATTACAAATTTCTTGTCATCAGACTCTGTTGAGTTTAGCCCCAAACAACCCCAGACTGAGATGACAGCCTTGCTGGACACCACGTGGAGAGTGGAGATAGATGTCCTGGTGCCCAGGCTGGTACATCTTCACGAAGCAAGAGAGTTAACTGACCAGTGGCTATTACCAGTTATGTCCCCTCTAAGCCTCTCCTATGGACCAATCAGATTCCACCTCTCGTATCACTTGCGTTTGCTTCACACAAAATGGTGGCGCCCAGTCAGAACGATCTGATCGGTAATCAAGATCTATATTGTGATAAAACGGGTCTTACATCTCGAAATGCATCCAATCACGTGAGCACCCTGATTAAAAACATGAAAAGATTTGGAAAATAACTTGACAACGAGTTGGCGGTGCACATTCTTTGCAAATCCTGCAATCGACTGAAATCAGCACGACAGTTTACGAACCGGATTTCGATTTCGGTGCGCGATTTTGATTGGACTGTGCATAGACTCGTTAGTCCAGCCAAGATGTAACTCCATAATACGAGCCTAGTTCGGCAAGGGTGGAAACAGGACTTTTATAGTCAGTTAACTCTCTTGCCTCGGGAAGATGAGGCTGGTGTGACTGCCGTGCTGGTCACCAGATGGAGAGTGGCGCTAGATGTCCTTCTTGTGGCCCGGCTGGATCATCACCTTGTTGGGGTGGATGCCGGTGATGGGGACGGTGATGTAGGTGACGGCCCGGGCGATGGCCTGCAGCTGAGACTCCATCTCCTTCACTCTGATCTTGTTGAACCGGTTGTGTCTGGAGGCACGAACAGGATGGATCAAACATTCAGAAATGATATTATTTAACAAATGTTATATTACAATAACACTTTTTTAGTAAAGTTCAGATTCTAGTACTTTTGGGGGTTAAGTCCCATCCCACCTTGCCAGAGTGAGGCACCTAATCACCAGCACACATATGTTTGTTTGTTGGTTAACACTGCCCTCCAGACATACGACGGCGCATGTAAATACTCATAGACAACCTAAACATCGGGCGAACAACCTACCTGATTTTACACACGACGAGAACAAATGTCATTACACACAGACAAAACACGCCAACTGCACCGATGACGATACCGACGGGGAACCGCCTGCTCTGGATGATTATCGGTATTTCCAAGTGGGGTTGACGTACTTCTGCTGGGTCGTTGTCCGAGTTCTGACCAGCTGAAACGAGAATCACGCGCTGGGTGAGTATAGTTTTACGCCGCTTTTAGCAATATTCCAGCGATATCAGGGCAGGGGACACCGGAAAATGGGCGACACACATTATGCCCATGTGGGATTCAAACCCTGGTCTTCGGCGTGACGAACGAACGCTTTAACCACAAGGCTAATGTTTAAGAGCTTAGTTCTTTTGTAAAACCCAAACAGGTGCTCATTTATTCCCCTTCAATGCGACAGGTGTTTGCAAAAAAAAAGTATAAAGTTTTTATAACCCCCACCTCCTTACCCCCGAAAATCATATGGCTGATCGGTAACCGATCTGTCACACTTGGTGGCTAGGTTTTGTTCCAACCAGTTTTTGTACAACTAAGTTCAATAAATTTACAACTATACAGTTTAGTGTGGGAGGAAAGCTGACAGAGACTGGTCGCAGATTTTGATGAGAGCCAACGAGGTTTATGGACTTTTACAGTTAGTTAACTCCGTTGCCTCGGTAACATGACGAGGTAGGATATGGTGCCGATAAACCAGGGGTCAAGGTCAGGGAGAATCTGGGCTTGGAGTCAACGCTCAGCAGATCCTGGAAATGCTAAGACACACAAGCTTGACAGTGAAATTCGACGCACTTGACACTGCGCCGCTGATATTCATTAGGCTGGACTGCTATCGATATTTGTAGGTTTAGTGAATAATGAAAGATTTAATATTTTAGTCAACCGGGGCAAGGATGGACCAGTCCTCTATGGCGCAGGAGAAAGAAGTGCTCAGATCACAACAGCAAAGGCAGTGTCACAACACACAGTGTGGATTAGAAACTGTGCATGAATTAAATAATATACAACAGGAATGTTTTCACTAACTGGAATGAAATTAATGACAAAATGAGTGAGCGAGTGAGTCTGGTTTTACGCCGCTTTTAGCAATATTCCAAAAATATCACGGCGGGGGACACACATTGTACCCATGGACTCGAACCCGGGCCCTCGGCGTGACGAGCAATCGCTTTAACCTAAAGGCTATCCCACCGTCCCACTGACAAAATGAGCTCGGAACCTATAACCTATACTCTATGACCTATAACCATATAACGACTCTATAAGAAACTAACACCATTGTCAGCTGAGGTTTAATGACGATATTGTACCACAATCACCGGTAATGTTTTCACCCCCAAACAATATCCCTTTTAAGCGTGGAACTGCAGAGTTCAAACGACAAATTGAGGTGGCTATTTCTGGAAACAATGTCACTTTGAGTCAGAGATGACATCCGTTGGTCAAAGGATCAGTAGCGAGTACTCCACGGTGACGACCTTCACCCTGCGTGTCATCCCTCCAGTCAGACGCCGGATCTGCTGCAGGGGCATCTGCAACCTCTCCCGATGCAAAGCAGCTTCTAATTCACCCATTCTTTACAGGAGGCTCTGCTGCCTGAATGTGATTCCCAGATATCCCCGAAATGTGCACGTCACAGCTTTGTTCTGGAGGGGACACGTGTGGCTCAGTCGTCTAAGGCGCTGCAATTCGCTGTGCAGAGTTGCGGCGCTTGGACACGCCAGAAACCTATGATAGTGAGTTCGAATCCCTTTTCGCCCCGATTATGTTTCCATGTTTCTCAGCACCATACCCGTGCTCGTGGGTTTCACCAAAGTGGTAAACGTCTAAGTCCTACATCACTTCGGACTTTCGTCCAACATCAAGCTGACACACCTGGAATACTATTAAAAGCCGCGTTAAACCCAACTCACTCTCAACTGTTCTGGAGGTAGGCTTTCACTGCCAGGGAACGCTGGGGTCCGGCGTTATCATTGTGACGAGTGAGTTGTTTTCAAAACGGATGATGACGGCATGGGGTACCAGGACATGGAGACCAGGTCCTGGGTCGTATTCCTGCGCCTACAAACCATGGAGAACGAACCTGCTTTCATCCGACCAATGGATTCTCCGCCAGGTACTCCGATTCTTAACCCGTCGATCTAAACACCATGCCTACGGAACGTTTGATGGTGATCTGCAAGCAGAGGGCGTTGGATGACTCTCCTGGACCATTTCTGCTTCTCACCAGTAGTTCCTCAAGTTTCACGTGGACAGACGTCGATTGAGAGCCATTGTCGCTTCTGGGCGGGACTCGAAGGAAATGGATTTCCGCGTACTGATCGAAGCGGCGCGCTGTATTCACGTTGTGACGTCACAGGAGGTCGTCCTGACCGCCTGGTTTGTTTTATGATTTAGGGGCGACCGCCAGTCTATTAGCAATAGTTAACATCTCCGAAACTTTCTTAAATACAAGCCTTCTAATACTTCCTCTCCTTCTAAAAGCTAGAGATGTGAATGTGAACCTATAGGTCGCATTTGAGTTAACTCCGTTCACGCACAGAAAAAGGAGATCAGTTTCCCCGCGAGGCGTCATTAACATTATGTTTAAATCAGACAATTATTCAGTTTGATCGTTGTAGGCCCCATGTGCCCCCTCACAAGGAGGTCCGGGTTATCACAAGTCCGCTCGGTCGATGTACAACGTGGAATCACAACAGAAGCAACAATGACCAAAAAGCTTTACGTGTACAGTAAACTACGGTTATAACGAACACAAAGGGACCACCCATTTTAGTTCCTAATAACCGTATTTCATTATGAGCTTATATACAGCATATATGCAACACATGGCCGGGGCTAACAAGTAAGTTCGTTATATCGGTCAGTTTGTTATAAGCGTGTTCGTTATAACCGTAGTTTACTGTAATAACAATGTTCATAATTATATCAAAAGAAGGAACTATAAAACGTTAAACTCTTACTGCATGGGTGATTACATTTTAACAGCCTAACGCCTTAAAACAAAATAGTCCAGTAATACCACGGCGGTGTATACCAGAAATGGGCTTCACAGATGTGGGGGTGGATCTACCTCACCGCCCCTACACGTTTAAGGAATTGTGATAAAAAATTATGACATAAAGACAGTAAGTATACAGAGAAAACGAAATGTTCATGCATGAACAAACATACAACACACTTGAAATAAAGAAAGGTGGATAATATATTAATCAAGCTGTCCTTAGTGACACTGCAAGTACATCACAGTCAAAGTGTAACACTTTTAAGGGTGAGTTGTAGCACACCTAGGTCTATATACTTACCCGCTCCGTTCTTGTCTGGAGAGGTCTCTGATGCTGAAAGTCAAATTGATTTGGTTATTTTACATCTTTTGTGAAAACTGAAACTTCAATTTAGATCTGGTAACGCTGTTAATTAGATAAAGAACATCTCTTGGTGAGTTTTTTAAAAAAAATAAAAGAAGCAGAAATTGTCCCTGAAAATACCGTTTAAAAAGTTTTTGCCTCAGGCTTTACCTTGACAATAGGCGTTGTACCAAATAAAACAAAAAAATCAGCTCCTGTGGAAAAAAATGTACTTTTTGAAATCTTGAAACTTTATCAAATATTTATCCATTTCACTTGTTTATTTACCTTGGCATTCCTTTTTGCTTATAGCGCCAGGACGAAGAGTTGTCTCCCCTTTAGGACATTGACGACATGACGTTTGACCTTTCTGAGTCTGATACTCTCCCTTGTGGCAAGGTCGACAGTCCTTGTCCTTCATGTAGTGTCCGGGGTCACAGGTCACTAAAACCGGAAGAAAAAACATCATTATATCTCAGGATGCAGTATGTATGAGACCATCAATCGAACTGTAATAACTGTTGTGTTTCTGTCGAAATACCTTTCGATGATAATAATACTGTGTCTTTGATTAAATATTTCAAAACGAGTCGATAAAAGAGTGATGATATACTGGATCATATTTGCTGTCAAAAACCACAAGGATAAGTTCCTATTATCATCCGAAATCATTCTCCTACATTTTTATTGTGTACACAGTAAACACCAGGGCCCACTTGGACAAAGCGATCTTAGCTCTGTGATCTCACACTCCGTCGCAGTGGTGACTAAGCATAACACCACTGACACAGGCTAATTTGCATATCACGTGACTGGACTTTTCTCTTGTTTGTAAACAAACGCGCTTTTTCAGAAATCAGTATAGAACGGACTAATGTAAGTTTTTGGGGGCGCTTTACATATTGTTTTGCATAACTATATAGATATGCTACTACAACTGCGACAGTGAGTTGCATGACAATATATATTTATGCATGGAGCTCTGGGTAGGAGAGTGCTGTGATCTGTGCCCTGAGAGACCTGTGATGTCATTTGATTGTGACGTCATGGTAACCTATGACGTCACACTGCTCTGGATAGGTCTGAATGAGGTCTCGCTTGATCTCACCCAGCGGTCTCCTGTGTAACCCAGTCTTAGATAATAAACAAAATTCTATAAATGTGGCCTTAATGAGCTCCGTGTCACCACACAAATATAATTTCTATTTTCACAATTATCACGTTTAGGGACATGGTGTGTTGCGATGTTGAGACCTGTCCTACACATACCAGAACATTCCTTCTTGGAGGACGCACCCCGACCGACAGTGGTGACACCCGGGGGACAGTCGTGACAGGTCAGCTGGGACTCCCCGGGCTGGTAGCTGCCCCGCCCACACTTTTCACAATACCCGTGGTGGTAGAACGTCCCCGGGGCACACGGAACTGTAAAATAGGTAGATGTGGCATCTCATTGCACTGAATACACTACATTTTAAGTTACAATGAATGTAACATTTTTCAGAAAACATAAACACAATGGTCAGAGACAGCCTTATTACATCAACTGAGGCTGCCGAATCCCTTGTGTGTGTGTGTGTGTGTGTGTGTGTGTGTGTGTGTGTGTGTGTGTGTGTGTGTGTGTGTGTGTGTGTGCGTGTGTGATTCGGGATAGTGTAGTTCGCAGAACACATATATAACCGTATTTGGTACGCAGAAATTAAATCCTTTATATTTTTTTATGTTTTCGATATTTTTTCACTTATTTAACTTGAAATAGCACCTATGTTCTTGGGACGTGTTCTAGATTTTCGTCTGTGACTGACTTTGAGATATGTGCTTTTCAGATTTGTGTTAATTAGTATGGTTTTCAGAGGAGGAATGAGTGAGTATGGTTTTACGCCGCTTTAAGCAATATTCCAGCAATATCACGGCGGGGGACACCAGAAATGGGCTTCACACATTGTACACATGTCGGGAATCGAACCCGATACTTCGGTGTGACGAGCGGACGCTTTAACCATTAGGCTACCCGGCCGCCCTTCAGGAGGGGATTGCGAGGCTCTCAACTCGTATGCGCCTTTTCACAACAAACGATGCAACAAGCGGATTATTAAATGAAGATTCAACCTCACCCCTCCTCCTCTAATATGAGACGTTTCATATTTTCGAAATCAAATAGTACAACGATGTATTGCAACATCAAATCTAGGAACGTTCCGCAGCTTTCGTTGAAATAACGTGATGAATCTCACTACCAGAACGAGCGAAAAGGGAGTGGGAGTGAATGTCGACATGTCATGGCAATATCCAAAGTTGGTTTTATTAAAAAAAAGACTTCTTGTCAACTTACTGCAGTGTGCGTCAACCCTTGTCAACCCTTCTTCGCACGTGACTCCTGCCATGACCCGAGGCTTGCCGGACAGAACGTGTTCCTTCTTGTCGACGTACACCGTGAACTTGCCCTTCTTCGCGGAGTCCTTGAGCTGGTTTAAAGCGGCGTTCAACTGACGCATGCTGGATTGGACACCTGGAAGCACAATCAGACAAGACACCTTTAGCGGGCGGTAAACCCAATAATAGCACACTGATTGGTATTTTAAGAGTGAATGAGGAAGTTTGATTAAACGCCGCTTAAATGTCTGTTTATTTCAGTTATATCACGGAGTGCTTCAAAACTTAATGTTGAAGCAAAACACCCAGGGATGGTTGCTGGTCTCAGACGTTTACCACTTTGGTGAAGCCAACGAAGCCAGATGTGTTGCTGACAACCCAAGGATCATTGTTAAGGCGAATCTAGAATTCGAACCTCCGATCACTTTATCCTGGCATGACTGAGGGATGCAACCCAGCAAGGGGATTTGGGGCCTTTTAGACAAGTGGTCCACCATTCTTAAACATGAAGACGTTGATGTTCTATGTCGATCAAAGAGAATTAATACACTTAACCTATTTTGTTTGAAGTGCAGAATGGGTTTTCTTACGGTAAAATGTACATTTATTCATTTCTGTGACAAGGCTTTGTGTGTGTGGCCAGACTCTATATATACAACATATATATGATCAATCTCATTTACCGTAAAAAAAAACATCCTGCACTTCAAACAAAACTTACGTCACTGTGACAAGCGAACAAGCTTTATCCCAAATAAAATAAAATCAATATGGAGCAATACACACACTTATATTAAAAACAAGGTGTGCCTTGGTTCATCACAACACAGTTCGCATGCTCAGCATAGATAGATCAGTTATCAAGTTGTAGTTCTAAACTAACGTGTTAGTCTTTCCAAAGCTGTCGGCGGTAAATATGACAGTTAAACAAAACAATCATAAATAATCCATAACTCTGAACACAATGACATACATTATATAACGACTAATACAGGTATCAATTAGGACAGATGTGTGGATTAAGGTAGATATGATTTTAATGAGATTGATATATGATTGGATTCAACTTCTTGTTTATTATATACACTATTTTATTCACCAGATGAAGCTACAAGAAGCCTTGAAACTATCACTACTTTGCAATGCTATTTCAGTTTATTCATATTTTACTGTAAGGCCACAGGCCCATAGTACAGAACACATGACAATGTGGAAGCGGTTAATTTTTTATTTTTTTACAAGGATTCATTTCTTAATAATAGGCATTATATATAAATAGAGAGATTTCGTATAGTCGTTTTGCTCAGATGTGACATTAAAAAGAAAACTTTTTTGGAAGTTTTGGAAGTACATGTATTTTGTTCAATATATTTTTGTCATCAAATTATCACATTTATAACACACAAGCAAAGGTGAAATTCACCTTTGACGACTTTTAAGGAACATTGTCTGCATAATCTTAACCATTTTGTATTTGGTTGTGCCTGCCAACGTCAACCATTAACCTGCGCGAGCTGCATCTAACTTGACCTTAAGGTATTTTTTGCAGTGTTAGAGATATATTATTTAATCGTTAACGCTTACTTTAGTTAGGCTTTTGTAATGGATTCTTTATATTTCCTACCCACCCATTATAGTCGGGATAGGGAAAAAATACAGTTTTAGTAATATAATTTTTTTTTCGGATTGTGTCATACAAACGCTTAAAACTGTTTGTAATTGTCTGCTATTTTGTTGTGAGTGTAGTCTGTTATGATGTGATTAGTTTAAGCTGAACCATTCCCCTGTGGGACTATGGGGACGCAGTACCTCATGCCTGTCGGGAGAGTCGACTCCATGGGGACCGGGTGGTCACAGTGTGCCCCGATTTGTCGATCGTTGGTTGGCTTGTTGTTCATACTATTAACCACAAATAAGTTTTTTTCAGTTAGACTGTTCGCTAATCAGTGTACATGAACTGTATGTGTAAAAATACTAGTTTCCCAATAAGAGGGTTAACAAGATATATTCTTGTAGAGTGTTGTGAACTAAAACGTCACTTTACTGATGAAAATGACCGCCTCCGTGGTCTGGTGTCATACCAAAAGACGTTAAAAGATAGTACTTGTTGTTACCCTGTCTGGCGCTTGACATTAAGGGGCTAAAACAAGAACTGGTCGGCTCGGAGTCAGTATACTGTGTCTGAGTGGGGTTTTCATATTA
Organism: Haliotis cracherodii; assembly: GCF_022045235.1. Lineage (NCBI taxonomy): Eukaryota > Metazoa > Mollusca > Gastropoda > Lepetellida > Haliotidae > Haliotis > Haliotis cracherodii. The sequence continues at coordinate 7,563,372 of NW_027266270.1, forward strand.
AACTGCGGCATGGTAATCTAAGTGGGCTAGCACTATAATTCGGAATCAGTCCGGACTAGTACAAGCAGCCACACACACACACACACACACACACACACACACACACACACACGTACATGCACGTCCCAATATATATAAGTGCAATAATCTTGGACGCAACCTTGCATTTCACCTCACTTCACCTGATGAAAATACTGATAATTGTCATATTTCCAGTCTGTAGGTCTGTGAATGGTATTTAGACGATATACACATAAGGGACAGAATTTATGGATCTCAAATTCTTTAGTATGAGGAACACAGCGTTTCGGAGTATATACTTACTCCTTCATCAGGTGAATCACAGGTACACGTTCCCTGCTTCATAGCATTAATTCCCCTGCTGAAGGAGTAAGCATATACTCCGAAACCTTGTTCCTCATAATAAAGACGTTCACATCCATAACTTCACTTCCTTACCCAGTATGTTTGTGGGTGTGGATGTATACCCCTGTGTTCTTACACGTGCAGATCGTGCGCTGCTTCAAGAACCTGGCCAACTGTCTGTTCCCATGGAGAATGAGGAGAGTTGCTCCAGCTGTGGCAGCTTCTGACTACGCAGGCGAGGAGGAGAAGGAGCGTAAGTCGGACACCGGTCTTACTCTTTAATTGTTGCCGTGTCGCACGTATTTGTCTTACATATTCCTACTTATCACAGCTGTCTTACCTCCTCGTTACGTTTGACTATTCCTGTCCCTCCTGGGTCCAACCCCGCACCTCCAAACACCTGTCCACCCTACCTCCTACCGCTGGCATCCTTACCTGCCACACCTGTCCACCCTACCTCCTACCGCTGGCATCCTTACCTGCCTCACCTGTCCAAACTACCTCCTACCGCTGGCATCCTTACCTGCCACACCTGTCCACCCTACCTCCTACCGCTGGCATCCTTACCTGCCACACCTGTCCACCCTACCTCCTACCGCTGGCATCCTGACCTGCCACACCTGTCCACCCTACCTCCTACACCTGGCATCCTAACTTGCCACACCTGTCCACCTACCTCCTACCGCTGGCATCCTTACCTGCCACACCTGTCCACCTACCTCCTACCCCTGGCATCCTTACCTGCCACACCTGTCCAACCTACATCCTACCGCTGGCATCCTAACTTGCCACACCTGCCAACATTCCCTACCACACCTGTCCACCCTACCCCCTACACCTGCAGACATATACCCTAGACAGACATAGTGCCTCCTAACTATGCCAACACAATGTTTGTAGCTCTTCCTTGTCTGTCCCTATTCTAGTCGTGGAGACTGCTGTCCCACTCGCTATCAAGGCCGCCGTCGCCTCACTGCTGAAAGGCACACAGTGAGCATCCAGGTAATGTATGTCCACGTTGTAGAAGCATGTCTGGAATACTGTAAGGGACATTCTCGCGAAGCATGAGCTATCCCCGTGCCTTTTGAGGTGTATCTGTCAATGCACTTGCAATTTCGTCGTTAGACGCCGTGGGGAGTTCACGAACTGTTAATGTATTGGGAAATACACAGGGCGCAGCCATCGTACTATTCTAGTAAACATTTATTTACTTTTTTCAATTTACAAAATGTGATGTTTTCGTATCATGGCTCACAAAAGTATGTGAACAGACAAAACATATCCACACAGTACCATTCCCTGAAGAACCAATAATTCCCTGATGTATATTTCACTTATGTGTCCTAGGACGCATCCTCGATTGTCCAAGTTATTAGATTTCCATTCTATTATGATATATACCCCGGACCTATTTGCCACAGTAGCTTTGTTTCGGGCGAGTCTCCGACCCACTAACATAGCACAATATTTCCCTCGCTTATAATGAGCTTCAATGCAATACTTTGTCAAAAATATTAAAGTTGTTAATAATATGCTTTCCTTTCCAGTTGTTAACTTAATAAAGAGAGTTTCTACCTGTATTTGAGCCTGGAGTTTCAAGGCATGGACCTGAGCAGTCTTATTGTTTATGGTTGTGACCATCTGTGGGTATCTGAAGTTCTTCAAGGAATGCCTCCTCTCGAGTTTTCAAGGAATGCCTCCTCTCGTGTTTTCAAGGAATATTGCCTCTCGTGTTTTCAAGGAATGCCTCCTCTCGTGTTTTCAAGGAATGCCTCCTCTCGTGTTTTCAAGGGATACCAGTGAAATACTACATCTTCAGCGAACTGCCATGTGTATTGTGTGATAACTTTATCAATTTACACCTAAAACGAATCTCACCATTTTATATCATGTTTAATTTGAATGTTGTTTGTGATATTTTCCTATGTATTCAATTGAGAATGTGTAAACTTCATATGTCCAAAACAATAGTATATGTTGTTGAAAATCAAGGAAAAATTAAAACTTGTTACTTGAAATTTAAAAATAAAAAGATTATTTTCAAAAATAACTGAAAACGTCAAATATATATTAACCCAAAAAGTAATGTTAGCGTTTTTGTTTGTTCAGGAAATGTTGTTTATAATCATATATAAAAAGTACAAAAAGTTGTTTATAATAATTATATATAAAAAACCCAAATGTTGTTTATAATCATATTTGATAGTACAAAATGTTGTCTATAATCATATATAAAAAGAACAAAATGTTGTTTATAATCATATAAAAAAAGTACAAAATGTTGTTTATAATCATATATAAAAAAAACAAAATGTTGTTTATTATCATATTTGATAGCACAAAATGTTGTTTATAATCATATATAAAAAGTACAAAATGTTGTTTATAATCATATTAAAAAAAGTACAATAATGTTTATAATTATATAAAAAATAACTAAATGTTGTTTATAATCATTTAAAAGGTACAAATTTTGTTTATAATTATATTTAAAAAAATCAAAATGTTGTTTATAATCACATTTAAAACATATAATCATATATATTTAAAATGTTGTTTAAAATCCATCACAAATAATTATAATCGTGTATGTTAAAAAACAATTTATGTTTTTTTATGAGAGAAATATAAACAGTTCGAAGTGCAAGGTCTGTCAGTATATGTATACGTTATCAACTGTCTGTCATGTTTGTATTGTTTGAAAGCATAAAAATATTATATCTTCAGCGTGTGTGATAGTCACTAGTCTGCGAGTTGCTGTGTTGTGCGGACATTGCCAGTGTGTACATATTTCCTGGTTAATGATCTAAGAGTTGTGTGCGGACATTGCCAGTGTGTATATGTTTCCTGGTTAATGATCTAAGAGTTGTGTGCGGACATTGCCAGTGTGTACATGTTTCCTGGTTAATGATCTAAGAGTTGTGTTCGGACATTGCCAGTGTGTATATGTTTCCTGGTTAATGATCTAAGAGCTGTGTGCGGACATTGCCAGTGTGTATATGTTTCCTGGTTAATGATCTAAGAGTTGTGTGCGGACATTGCCAGTGTGTACATATTTCCTGGTTAATGATCTAAGAGTTGTGTGCGGACATTGCCAGTGTGTATATGTTTCCTGGTTAATGATCTAAGAGTTGTGTGGGGACATTGCCAGTGTGTACATGTTTCCTGGTTAATGATCTAAGAGTTGTGTGCGGACATTGCCAGTGTGTGTAACATTGGGTACAACTGCAGCTTGGGTACCTGATACCATCTATGAGCCTTTTCCAAGGCATAAGGCCATACTTAATCATTCTTTCATGGCTTGTACACGTAATAGCATCTGATCATTTAGAGTTTTAGCAGTGGAAGGAACAGTACACATACACTTAATAGACACTAAAGTGTACGTCCGTGGACACAAGCTTATTTCAACTTGAAGAGTTGTGGCACGGATATTGACACACGTTTAGAAATATCTCCACTACATGTATATGTCCGTGTCTTGCAGTAATGTCATTGATCATGATACAAATAAATGTTATAAAATACGCCCATGCAGCGTTGGTTTTGAAATGGAGCGTCTGGTGAATGTTTAATACCACAAGTACAAGCTATGTATACTCGAGTTTCAATCATCGTTGTCATTGGGAAGATTGTGTCACTCCACATTAAGACAAAATGACACAATGAGCAGGGTTATATATGCATTGTAACCACGTTAAACCGGTTTCAGTTGGATCTAACGAGTGAGTTGCTTTTACGCCGCTTTCAGCAAATACTCAACCCAATCTCATTAAAATCAGATCTTAGTTCTCGCTTCCGCTAAACAAAGATCAGAGGAGATCCCATTACGGGTCACGTCAGACCGACCACTGAAACGACTAACAAGAAGTCGACATCAGCCAATTAGAAAGCAGCTTTCTCGAGCTTGCAATCTGGCACTCGTTGCAACCTGGCGTCTTCCATTTCAGACTACGCTTGAAAAATATGTTGACACAGTTCTTGATTAAAATTTTGAAAATTGAACAAACGAACATTCCGGATTGTCTAATATATGGTTGAGATTGTATGGCAGTGCTTCCCACGTATTGTGCAACACCTCCTCCGTTCAAATGTTTATCCCATAGAAGAGAGAGATAGACGATCATTTTGACGGAATCTGTCGTACGGGCCGTAACTGTCGTTCGGAATACCCCGTGTTAACGTTTTCGAGGTTGCATGATTAGAAAACACATTCCGACTGTCACTTTCTTGATCTGGTAAGCGACGCTTTGATTGGTCGGATGAAAGGTCGTTCTGACGTAACCCGTAATGGGATGTCCTCAGATCTTTGTTTAGCGATAACGAGAACTAAGATCTTATTTTAATGAGATTGATTCTCGACTCATACCTAATACAAGAGAAAACCCCACCCATAAGACATCTTTGCTTCAAACAGAGTCCATAGTACGAATATGTAATAGTCATGTGTTCGATGAACGTCATACGACTCTTGCTCAAACATTAATCAGGGTTACAACATTCAAGACCTCAGTAAAACTTCCAAACGTTTATATGGTAGAAATTTCACGCACCAGTTACAAAAATGATGTCCGATGCAATTCCCTTTATTGACTTATACCGTACGTGCCGTATTCTTTGGTGAACAACTGACTTGCCTATGCATGTGTTTGTGACACCAGTCGGACATGATGGCTCACCTTTTCGCGAACACCTGATGACAGCGATTCATGAGCATAAGCTAATGATACAGTCGGAATCGTTTGTGCATTTTCGTCATAACTGGGCTTACAATTTGTCCTGAAAAGCCGGCTAATATTGAGTTCAGTGCAACTTGCATGACAAAGATGTTTAGCTGATCCAGTTAAAAGTGGTGTCACCTTGTGCATGGGACTTTGTTTGAAAAAATACTTCTGTTCACCCAGCAGTGAACGGGTACCCGGGAGGATGATAACCATCTAGCGCATCATACCGCAGTTTTGTTTATGTACTCCCCAGGAGGTTGAGAATTACACCTGAGTGCACACTGAAAACGGTTATGATGATGATGATGATGATACTTAAAAATTGATAACAAGATAGCTCTATGATCAGTCACCTATTATAGATACCACACCTTCTCCAGTATTCATACGTGAGTGTGCGTTGAGAGTGTATATTGATAATATCAAGATAATGTAAGAGCAAAACTGTGTCGGAAACAAGAAAACACGTGTAAAGACATTGTCCCTCAAGGAGACCAAGGATTCATCGAGGAGTTAATTGTACTGCCATCCTCCCAAGGCAAGGGAGTTAACTGACTGTAAAAGTCCCGTGGAAAGTGGTCTTTTACATTCGTCACCACTCGCCCCTTTCCGTAACCTGCAAGAAGCGCTATTCGGCTTGTCCCGGAATAACACGAGTTGGTCAAGAATGGGTCTTCAAGAGTCACTTAACTCCCTTGCCTCGTGAAGATGTTCCCCTGTCAGGATCCCAGCTACAGTGGAATCTGACAAAACCAGATTCTAGTCACCATTACCATTACTCCTATGTCAGTTTCTCCTATAATCTCCTCAATCTGGTCCTCAATTTTTAAACCGACCTGTCGTTGGATCACACAGACGTCCGGTTTAGACGAGTTTCATTATATATGAAACTGGGAATTGTTTTAGGTTAATTTAAATATTATTTTAACCGAACATGAACCACATACCCATCCATGAACTGTTTGAGAGTAATTAAGACGAATAGTTTACACCGCCTTCGGTTGCCCACATATGTATATGGGGGCAGGGGTGGCCCAGTCTAAGGCGCCACAATTCGCTGGGTCAAGTTGCGTGCCAGTATCATATGACTTTGTGTTCGAATCCAAGTTTATGTTTCTTCGTTTGTCAGCACCATTACCCGTGCTCGTGGGTTTCACCAAAGTTTCCAAAGTTTCACCTTACTCCCACATCAAGCTGACATGCCGTGATATAACAGATCAGAAATACTGTTCAAAGCCGTGTTCAACCAAACTCGCTCACTTTTTCTACAATCCAATACACGAGTGTGGGATTAGGCCATACAGTGATCGTGTCTGGTACACGTTGTTTTTTGTAGTGCAGTCTGTTTGTTGTTGAACTCCTTGCCCAGCTTTTTCACATTACATAATTGATTTTATGAGCCATGTTATGTGCTGCGGGGCTGGGTGACTACAATTGCAGACTGATGGGGGGTCTATTTTGACACGTAATCCCCGGGGATCTGGCACAGATAAACCAGCGGTAAATTATTTTAAGATGTTTCACTCTGAAAATGTTTCAAATCAACCTCTTTTTCTTGATATTGTCATTCCAAATCAGTCCATAACTGGTATGAAAGAGCGAAGACCTAGTGTGAAATCGAGTCAACCAGAAGCGCTCTTAAAATCTCCAACATCATCATCGGGAACGAATACTGATGACGTTCAGGCGTACTGATGACGTTCAGGTGTACTGAAGATGCACAGGTGTACTGTGGACTCTCAGGTGTACTGATGACGCTCAGGTGTATTGATGACGCCCAGGTGTACTGATAACGCGCAGTTGTACTGTGAGTTTCATTTGTCACCAGCGTGGTGAACGTGATGTAACAGGTGAGATGTACACCATGAGACATGTCACCACTTTTTCATTTCGATGTCCCGAGTTTATACCGGTGAAAGATTTGTGTGTGACACTGGATCTAGATTGTGACTGCCATTGTAATAATATCAGTATGACAACAAGTCGCGCGAACAGGGTCACTATGGTGACATGACAAGTAACTGACGTCTCATTGAACACAATGATGGTGTCTGATGGATTAAAACAAGGAGGCGACTGACCAATCTGATAGCTATACGAGCAATACTAATACCTGTACTGGCCTTCGACCAGTTGTGCTCGAACTGACAACATCTAACATCTTACTTGATCCGGCTCGTAAAGATCCGGGGAAGAACATCTTCCCGAGGCAAAGGAGTTAACTGTCTATAAAAGTCCAGTTTCAACCCTTGCCGAACTAGGCTGGTATTATGGAGTTACATTTTGGCTGGACTAACGCGCACCGAAATCGAAATCCGGTTCGTAAACTGTCGTGCAGATTTCGATCGACTGCAGTATTTGCAAAGCATGTGCACCGCCAATTCGTTGTCAACAGATATTAATCCAAATCTTTTCATGTTTTTAATCAAGGTGCTCACGTGATTTGATGTATTTCGCGATGTAAGACCCGTTTTATCACAATATAGATCTTGATTATCGATCAGATCGTCCTGACTGGGCGCCACCATTTTGGGTGAAGCAAACGCAAGTGATACGAGAGTTGGAATCTGATTGGTCCATAGGAGAGACTTAGAAGGGACATAACTGGTAATAGCCACTGGTAGCGCTACGATCGAGCCCAGTAATTCCAGCCTTGTTCGGCGAGGGTGGAAACTGGACTTTTAAAGTCAGTTAACTCTCTTGCCTCGGGAAGATGGGGAAGAATGGGTCTTCAGCAACCTATGCTTGCCCTAAAAGGCGAAGGAGTCGACTAACGGAAGTGGGTGGTTAGGCTCGCTGTCTTGGTTGATGCATGTCATCGTATCACAATTGCGTAGATCGATGCTCATGATGTCATTCATTTGATTGTCTGGTCCAGTCTTGATTACTTACAGACCGCCGTCATACAGCTGGAATTTTGCTGAGTGCGACGTTAAACAACAGACAAAACAAATCTTACTTGATCCAGGAGAGTTGGCCACCGTGATGGTAAACGCGACAGTAGGTTTGGCCGCACCTCGCTTCTGCCTCCCGCCCCTCGCACAGTTCTGGACGTCCGTAGCCTTGACTAAACAAAGGCCCAATCTGGCACAAGGCAGGTTCTCGGCCTCTCGTTTAGCAGCGCCGTTGACGGCGGAAATGACGTCATCGACGTTGGCATCACAGTAGAGATCACCATACCCAGCGTTGAAGGTGATCTGCATCTCTTTTGGAGTATCCACCTCTGTTAGAAAAGATCGGATTACATGCTTACGTCACGCAGATTACGCGTGGCAAAAAAGGATAACAGCACCTGGTTACAGTGAGTGAGTGAGTGAGTGAGTGAGTGAGTGAGTATGGTTTTACGCCGCCTTTAGCAATTTTCCCGCAAAATCACGGCGGGGGACACCAGAAATGGGCTTCACACATTGTGCCCATGTCGGGAATCGAACGCTTTAACCACAAGGCTACCGTGATATTCCTGGAATATTGCTAAAAGCGGCGTAAAACCATACTCTTCCAAAAACATAACTTATATCATATCACTGCACCTGCTCAGGAGCCAATAACCTATTGTAAATAGAGATTTCTATGTTAAGCTGCCAGGTAAAAAGAAGTATACACCCATGCATGATAGTTTGGTGACTGTTTCAAAACTTTTTCATAATATTTTGGTTAAATCCATTTTTCAAGTGAATACTTTCTTTTCGCCGGCAGTTTAGATTAAAGAAAATCGACTTTTGAGTTTATCTCTTTCCAGAACAGTAAACTATATTTATTTGCAATTTGTCTATAATTTTGATTCGTTATATTTGATTCAAACAGGCAAATGTTTTTGCTTCCCCCCAGAACTCGCAATGTAAAAATTCATTCACAATTAGTGTGCGTATTGGACGCAATGCTGTGCATCCTGCAACAGGCTAGACGTGATGTATAGCACATAGACATGTAACCATGGGAAGATACCGTTATAGAGAGCCAGTCTTTGAATATTGGTCAGTTTGTCGGTAGGTACCACTCACTCAGACATCTTGGAAGAGACGTGTTGTAGGGGCCATCAGACCGGAAGTTCCACTCATGACCTGTGACGTCACCACATTCATATGCGTCACGTGGTTTGGTTTCGAAAGCGTATCCTTTCTTACACGTCACGTGACACGTCTGCAGACCTGCGGAGTCTTCACACTTAAGGGAACCATGGTCCGGTGCAACTAACCGCTCACACTCTGAAAATATCAGACGAAACACCAACTCAAAACAAAAACAATCTGATATTTCTTCTATTAATACAACGGCTTTGTTGGGCGTATTTGAAGACCTGACAAAATAGCGGGGAAACTCGAACCAAACTTATAGGGACAATGTACACCCGATTCCAGAATAAGTTGAGAAACTGTATTTGTTGCCGTCTGTTAATCGTTGATATTTACAAAGTGAAAGTGCTGTAATAATTAACTGTTACATTGATTACATTTAAGGTAGCAACCAAAGAAATTTGTGTTAAAATGCCTTGAGTCAAACTTGCTTTGGACTGCCATTTAGCCAGCAGAGTCCCCCTTTAAAGGAGCACTAAGCTCTGGCTTCAAGTCTGGCTTTGCTTTCTGATGGAACTGAGTGTGTCACCACTACCAGTTACTATGCGTCACTGGAGAACATATACACATATAGTGGCCTATATCGAGTTATCGGAATATTGAGACAAGTTGAGTAACGCTAATACACAATAACGACAATAGGCTGAGTGAGTACTGTTTTATTAGCATTAGCAATCTTCCAGCAATATCACGGCGGGGGAAACAAGAAATAGGCTTCACACGTTGTACCCATGTGGGTATCGAACCCGGGTTTTCGTCGTGACGAGCAAACACTTTAACCACTAGGCTAGCCCACCACCCAAAAACAAGGATTCGGTCGAGATTGTAAAATTGTTTAAACGCTATTTCGAGTTAATATGGTTCGACTTAACGAGGTTTCAATGTAATTTGAAAAACGAGTAATGTATTTTGTCTCATGCTACGACACATTAAACAACTGATAACTTTACGTGTATGTAAATAAACAATAGCTGTAAACCCTAGCGAGTCTGTAATCACTTTACTTGTGAAAAAGTATTTCAGCTCAGATCGTTGAGCACATTGGTATGGGGAATGATGCAAATTCCCCATTAATAATGAAACAATTGTGTTTTAATTATTTTTTAAATGCTAAGCCTCCGTGAATGTAAATTCCGGGTCGAAAACGATACGCCATTTTGATTTTCAAAACCTGTTCCGGTTTATATTATCGACCTCGAAACCTCTTTCAAAGTACACTTTGATGGTATAGAGCCACTCGGGGATGTAGAGCGTTTCTGTAAGTGCTACAACAGGGGCATGGCTGCAATACTCTACCTGGGCAGCTGGTTTTAGAACATGTCCCGGTCTCAATGCGTTCCCCATCACACGGCGTGCCCCCGTTGTAGGGGGTCGGGCTGTCACAGCGTCTGTCTCGCGTCCTCTCCCCACCCCCACAGGACTTCGAACACTCCGACCACTGACCCCACTCGCCCCAACCCCCATTTACTGAAACAACGGACATACATATGTATACTATATCCAGAAAACTAGACAACTAAGCACAGGTCGCTTAGTCGAACATGGCTGGACAATCCGCTGTGGAGATTCGTAAGTTCTAAAAGGAAATCGCCCTGATTATGTTTCTAGGGTTGTCAGTACCGTACACATGCTCATAATTATTAGCAGGTACGCTTAAAAAAGAAAAGCATCGTTAATATATACCACTCAAAATAAGTTAAAGAACACCCATAAATGGAAGGTTGCGTGTTGCCATACCCACCAGCCATGTAAAAAGTAACTTGAGTCATATGAAAAAGTCGGGTGCTCCTAAACTTCTTTTGAGTAGTATGTCTTTAATATGTCATGCTCCCTAAGGTTGAAAAGAACACATTAGGGGGTTCACTAAAAGTTTTCATTTTAAAAAAATACAAAAATATACAAACGATATGAAAAATGTTGAAATATGCGAAGTGACATTTGTTTTGACTCTCAAATATGTGTGAAAATGAGCAGTATTAACATTTTCGGGAATACGATGCAACGTGAACAAGTTTATGAAACATATTAATTTACCAAGGAAATGTATGAATAACTACAGTAAACATACTAGTCAGTCAAAGTATACACTTTAATCAGCGGGATAAATGAGTCTACCAATCTCGTCCTTAACTCCTTTGTTTGTTTGTTTGTTGTTTAACGCCGCACTCAGCAGTATTGCAGCTATATGACGGCGGTCTGAAAATAATCGAGTCTTGACAAGACAAACCAGTGATTGAGATCATGATCATCGATCCACGCAATTGGGATACATCACCAACAAAGTAAGCGAGACTGCCACTCGATTCCGTTAGTCGCCTCTTACGACAAGCATACTCGCCTTTTACGGCAAGCATGGGTTGCTGAAGACCTATTCTACCCCGGATCTTCACGGGTCCCTTAAACCCTAGCTGATTTTTTCACCACGGGTTTTTAAGCCAGTGTTTATGTGAATGAAGATACAGATAAATATTGTCTCCAATAATTATATGCATATGTAAACCACAGCAATCCAGTTTAAACAAAACCAAATATAGAACAGATCTCACCAACAGCGTCGCTGCAAAACTTGCCACTGAATCCAGTCGTACAGGAACACGTGTAGTTTCGAACCCCGTCTATGCAGGTAGCTCCGTTTTCGCACATGTGGAACTCACAGTTGTCCTCGTTACTCTCGCAATTATCTCCCCTGTATCCTTCTTCGCAGTCGCAAGTGTGTGTATTCAGTTCGTCAGTGCACGTTCCGTGAACGCATGGCGAAGCCTCGCATTCATCTGTGTCTGAAAAGCAATATTCATTAACACATTACGACATGCAGGTATATGCCAGGTAGTTGGACACTTACGTATGTATTAGTCCATCAGTCTCTTATGACACACGTCTAATAAAATGCGTATTGGTCCAGTTTTCATTTTTTAATGACACCATCTTGAAGTACTGGTTTATTTTGATGACACCTTTGTAAATTGTAAAGTCGCCAGCACTCAAACAAACACATACACACAAAAAGACAGACAGGCACACTCACAGACAGACACACATAGACACAGACAGACAGACACCCTCGCACAGAAAGACACAGACACACATCCATAGACAGAGACATACACAGAGGGACAAATAGCCATCCACAGACAGAGAGAGACTTACTCACAGACACATACACAGACACACATAGACACAGACAGACAGACACCCTCCCACAGAAAGACACAGACACACAGAGACATACACAGAGACAAATAGCCATCCACAGACAGAGAGAGACTTACTCACAGACACATACACAGACAGACATACATAGACACAGACAGACAGACACCCTCCCACAGAAAGACACAGACACACATCCATAGACAGAGACATACACAGAGACAAATAGCCATCCACAGACAGAGAGCGACTTACTCACAGACACATACACAGACACACATACATGCAGACAGACAGACACAAACAAACAGAAAGAACACACAGAAACACCCCTTTTGAGAAAACCTGACTCTGGCGTTCCGTACCGTCACAGACGCTTGGCGTTTGAAGGGATCCATTTAAGAGTCGTACTTTCGCCAATCTAGTCCACGACAAGATATCCCCGGTGTCAAGGTGGGAGCATTTGGGTCGAACGCCTGCTTCAGGAGCCTCGCCTCCACTCCATATATTGACTTGGTGGAAGCTACCCTCGAAACCATCTCCTGAGGATGTGAACAGTACATTACAAAAATGATGTTATACACCAGCCACAGAGCTTGTTCAGCATGTCAGTCATGACACGTCGTGTCGGTGTCATGTGGGGGATGCGATGACATGCATCAAACCAAGTCAGCTAGCCTGACCACCCCATCTTCCCGAGGCAAGAGAGTTAACTGACTATTAAAGTCCAGTTTCCACCCTTGCCGAACTAGGCTGGTATTCTGGAGTTACAATTTGGCTGGACTAACGAGTCTATGCATAGTCCAATCAAAATCGCGCACCGAAATCGAAATCCGGTTCGTAAACTGTCGTGCAGATTTCGAACGATTTCAGGATTTGCAAAGCATGTGCACCGCAAACTCGTTGTCAGCAGACATTTCCAAATCTTTTCATGTTTTTAATCAAGGTGCTCACATGAAGGAGACATTTCGCGATGTAAGACCCGTTTTATCACAATATAGATCTTGATTATCGATCAGATCGTCCTGACTGGGCGCAACCATTTTGTGTGAAGCAAACGCAAGTGATACGAGAGGTGGAATCTGATTGGTCCATAGGAGAGGCTTAGAAAGGACATAACTGGTAATAGCCACTGGTGGCGCTACGATCGAGCCCAGTAATTCCAGCCTTGTTCGGCAAGGGTCAGTTAACTCCCTTGCCTCGGGAAGATGGACCATCCGATCCCGATTGTCATCTCACACGACAAGCATGGGTTGCTGAAGACCTATTCTTTTCCTCGGGTGTTCACGGTAAATATTCACAGGGGTTGGAGGAACATAGATCATTTATGTACACACCATTGCATTATTGACCGTTATAGAAATAAAAAGTAAACAATACCTCCTAACTGTATGTCCAGAGTGCTTTCAAGAACGATGGCATCGTCATCAAAGCTTTCTTGCGTTGTTGTATCTCCGTCCACGGTGACAGCGAACGCATCCTCCGTCACCTTGATGTGGTAGAACCCCCACCGGTCTGAAGTGATGTTTTTCAATATACTTGCACTTCTGAAAAACACAACACGAGAATAAATCTATACATGCTCTGATTATATTGATATATCAAAGAGCTCGTCATGTAAGTATTTTGTAGAGTCTCCATAACAGACGGTGTGAACACTTTACTGCCTGGGCAGTGGAAAATATTTGGTTTAGTCCAAAGATTTTTAGCTATTTTGAATTTTTGCTTACCGTCACTGAAAATAGGAAATAATTACCTCCGACATTCTTGTTTAATTTTTTAAAGTTTTTCCTGGCCCTATATTGAGTGACTATGAGTTTATTCAAGCAATCCCATTGCGGGCGACACCAGAAAAGGGCTTCACACAATGTACCTATGCGGGGAATCGATCCTGTCCTATAGAGTGTTACTAGACGGAAATGTTGTCTCAAAGGGTTTCGGTTATAGTGTATCTGCATGAACAAGGGTAGATAACTACGGGCGTCTATACTTCACGGATTTGTCTGCGTCCCCTTCGCTCCTCCATCACCCGTGAATACATACGGCCGCTATGCTGTGTAATTGACATTCGTATCTATTTAAAGTGAAGTTATGGCGTGAGGCTGCGTTTACTTCACGGATGTGAAATGAGATCAAAACTCCGAACATAATCTGTGTGCGAACCCTACCGTTGAAGCAATGTGTAGAGTATAGATGGCCGCGAGGACTCGGCACATGTACGAGAAATAGTGCCGATCTAATCTGAGTGTTCATTGGCCAAGTCACTCGCCGGTTTCCCATTCGCTGGGATGAGACCGTGGCTTGATTCGTTGGTTAAAAATAAAGACTACACCGCTTGGTGGCTGTGTATTCACAGGCTATGGGCGATTGAGGAAAGAGGCGTATACAAACCCGTGAAGTATTGACGTGAATTGTTGACATGATGTATTCACGCAGAGTGTTGGTTTGAAGTGTTGAAGTACTGACGTGAATTACTGACGTGAAGTGTTGACGTGACGTATTAACGCGAAGGGTTGACGTGGAGTATTTACGTGAAGTATTGACAAGAAGTTTTGACGGGAAGTGATGACGTGAAGTGTTGACATGTGGTGTTGAGGTGAGTCCTGACGTTAAGTATTGAAGTATTGACGTGAAGTATTGACATTGACAAGAGGTTTTGACGTGACGTGAAGACGTGAAGTGTTGACATGAAGTATCAAACATATACACGTAACTCAATCACCTCCAAATTAGTGTTTCCGTTAATTTGTCCTCACCTTTCAGAATTAATGACAAGGTTTCCGTTCTCGTCTATCTGGCACTGCAATGAGTTTTGTGAGGTCAGGGTCATGACGTCCGATTGCCCGGATGACGTTACTTTCAACCAGAATGAAATCACGAAATCATTCACATGCTGGTCGGCATGAAGGCCTATCTGATCCTGTGCACTACCTCCGTTTGAAAACATCAGGTCAAAATCTAAAAAAATTAAGATAATGGTTAATACTCAAAAGAAGTCAAAGAAAAACTGATTCTTAAATTTGAAAAATAGTTAATCTGCCAAGGCAGTTTTACTATAGTAATACGAAAAAATCGTGTGTTCTATAACTTCTTTTGAGTAGTATATATGTACGACCAGGCCAAAAAAACGTGAAAAATAAACATGATCCGAATGTATTGCTGCTTATTGCGTTCCAGTGAGCGTTTTTATGTTTCTTGTTGAATAATTCATCTAACTCCTGTTTTTCACATCACGTGTATATTCTACTCTCAGGAGAGGCGCAATTCTTTATTCGATAAAAAAATATCGACACATTCAGGTGGTAGTCGTTGGCATGGGACGCGGGTAAAGGAATCCAGCAGTTCATTATTTTTTCAGAAGGATGACAAACAACGTATCCCAAAACATATATCTAATGGCACTTCCCATGTCGATGGCTACATACATACTATCCTACCTTGGCAGTCCGATTCATTCTTGGATCCCTGGAACAACGTTGATTTACCACCTGGGCACTGCCTGCACGATTTACCTCCCCTTGCCTGTTGGAAGTGACCTTCCTCACATGGCATGCATGGCTCCACGCCATCATCGGAGAAGGTGCCAGCTTGACATTCAGCTGTCATGGATAGCACAGTTAACGAGTATTGTGAGGGTGGCATATCGAAACAATCTGGAGTAACATGGTCAAGTGCCCATCGTCAGTCTTGGTTTTCGTTCCCAAACTCTATCGATAGTTTCTATAGACATGAACAGGTATAAAATGTTTTTGTTTTACGATATTTATTGTTGTTGATTTCTTCCAAAATATACGGGTTGAATATTTGGTGATCACCCACCCAGAACACGCCCATAACGTTATGTCAGACATTAAGCACTGATACCATTGATCCTCCTACAACCTTGACCGCCTCCGTGGTCTAATGTTAGAGCGTCCGACTGGAGAACGAAGAGCCGGGGTTCGATCCCCGGCCGCGTCATACCACACGTTAAAAGATGGTACTTGTTGTTACTCTGTCTGGCGCTCGACATTAAGGGGCTCAAAAACAAGGACTGTGTCTGAGTAGGATATTTATGTTAAACTGCGGCATGGTATCTCAGTGGGGTGGCACAATAAATCGGCTTCAGTCCGTACTAGTACAAGCAGCCACACACACGTGCATGCACGTCGCTTTATAAGTGCAATAATCTTGGACGCGACGTCAAGCCCCATTTCCCCTCACCTCCCTCAACCTAGGCAATGGCGGATGTGTTGGATTTGACAATATATGGAACAATCCAAGAACATTGTGGTAAAATTGGTATTCATGTAGAGTAATGCAAGAAGATTTTCATTGTTGAGGAAATATGTATTAAGAGTACTATTGGAATGACATTTGGAATTAAAGGGTGTAGATATCTACACTATAGGGGGAATTGGTTTTTAAAATACTATTGCAATGATATGCAGAATAATGAAAAACAATCTACATTGTTGGGATGAACTGGTATTAAGAATATTATTGCAATGACATGTCGCATAATGCACGATGATTACAAATATCGGTAAATAAGTAATAAGCAGACTACTACAATAGTATTTTTAAAATATCACGACATTTATGCAATAGTAAAATACTTCCACTGATCATTGTGAGGAAGTCAGTCATGACGAAAATATATATTCGTAAATAATACCAGAAAATATGTATTTGCCTTCGTCACAAATTCATAGCTGACATTTGCATATAGCAATATAAGGCATGATGAAATAGCTAGTACATACGTCTACACTGTTGCAGTGTCGTAGCTCCCGTCAACGTCGTTGTCATGCCACTGGGACATGGTATACACTCGTTTTGCCCTGAGTGGCCCTGGAACCGTCCGCGAGGACACAACTCGCATTTCTTGGTCTCCGTGTTGAAGAATGTGCCTTGTGTACACCCCACTGGAGGTAGATGTTAAGGGAAATACATCATTTCCTTGGTGTTAACCATCGCTCCGTATTTAAGCTCACATACTAGTATATTAGAATTCCCTGTTCTGAAATATCTGTATATAACTCATTGAAATACCTGCAAGAGACATTGATCTCATTGAAATATCTGCAAGGGACATTGGCATCATTGATATATCTGCAAGAGACATTGATCTCATTGAAATACCTGCAAGGGACACTGACATCATTGATATATCTGCAAGAGACATTGATCTCATTAAAATACCTGCAAGGGACACTGACATCTTTGATATATCTGCAAGAGACATTGATCTCATTGAAATATCTGCAAGGGACATTGACATCATTGCTATATCTGCAAGAGACATTGATCTCATTGAAATACCTGCAAAGATACGTTTTGGTGAAACCCACGGGACCTGATACGTTGAAAACATAACCACAGTTGCTGAGAGACACAACTCTGCAAAGCGATATGCAGTGTCTCCGACCACTGAACCTTTGGTGTACCAAGGCGAACGAGTGAACGATGATGCTTAATGCCGCTTTGAACAGTGTTTCAGTTACAATAGCGTGTCAGCTTGATGTGGGAGGAAAGCCCAAAGTCCTGCAGGTCTCAGACGTTTACCACTTTGGTCAAACCCACGAGCACAGGGCCCCGTTCCACAAAGCTATCTTAGCGCTACGATTGTTGTAAGTCAGTGTTAAAGAATGGGAGTTACGATCGACTTAGCGCTAAGATCACTTTGTGGAACGGGGCCCATGTGTGGTGCTGAAAAGTGGAAAACTAGAAACACAATCAGGGTAAGCCGGATTCGAACCCACGAAGGAAGGTTTTTGGTTTGCCTAAGGGGCACAACTCTGTACACTGAATTGCGGCGTGTTATACGACTGTGCTCCTACTAGGAACGCAACCTGTGCTTGAACCAGTACTTACCACAGCCATACGTTCTGTATGAAGGGAACTTCCCCGGTGGACAATGAAGCTGAACTCCATCCGTTTCCACTTCCACATTCCTGTTCGGAACGAGACTTGACGGAAGTAGTTTGGATTTATCTCCCTTTATGTCCTCCTTCATTAATGTCAAGATGTTCTTGGCGTTGGTCTTAGCAGTTTTCATGGCCTCTTGAATATCCATGGACGGGTTCAAATTAGTTTCGACGTCGACTTTCATTTCTATTTTGAACTTTTTTGTACCATCGACACTTCTTTTACTTCGTATTGCACCACACACCACCTGACAGAGAGCACAGACGTGTTTGTTTATTTGTTTATTTGTTGTTGTTTAACGCCACACTTAGCAATATTCCAGGTTTATGCCGGTGGCCTGTAAATAATGAAGTCTGGACCAGACAATCCAGTGCTTGATATAAGGAGCCACGATATCCATCCACGCCATCAGGTTATGAGGGGCGGTCGGGTAGCCTAGTGGTTAAAGCGTTCGCTCGTCACGCCGAAGACCCGGGTTCGATTTCCGACAATGTGTGAATCCCATTTCTGGTGTCTCCCGCCGTGATATTGCTGGAATATTGCTAAAAGCGGCATAAAACCATACTTAATCACTCACTCACTCAGGTTATGATGACCCGCAATCATATAAGTCGGCGATCCTGACACCTTGTCTATAAGTCGCTTCTTACGACAAACACAAGTTACTGGGGAAATATATTCTAATCCGGTATCCCTCGGGGTAGCACAGTAGGATTGTCATCATTTTCAACTTTAATATTTACAGTTTAAAATCAGTTTGACCTGTTCTATCATCAGCGTCAACGCCAGAATTATGGTACTGTTGGAGGGTCCACAAAAAGGGATCCAGGAATTATTAAATTAGGGGTTCCAAATTCTAACTCACGGCAGGGGATGGGCGTGGGGGAATGTGGAAGAATCGGCGCGGGTTCATCGCTTTCACTACATGGCTTCCCCAACGCCCCATATACCTAGAAACATTCACGAGATTTAACACGAAATGCAAACAAGAATTGAATAATACTGCTCTGTAGCGAACACCGATATTAAAATGGTCTCCAGCAATCAGTGCTTGTTGTAAGAGGCGATTTAATGGATCCATTGGTCACACGTGGTGATTTGGTTCGTAGAGTGGTCGACGGCGTGGATCGTTGTTCATAACATCAATCACCAGATTGTCTGATCTAGACTCGATTGTTTACAGGCTGTCGTCATATAGTTTGAATGTTGCTGAGTACAACGTTAAATAACTAACAAAAAAACAATAATGGTCTGAATTAGTTGAATTCAAGAGTATATTACTGATACATACTTTCACATTCTCGGGCTTACTGTCCGACCTCTTCCAAGTCTCAGCGAAGGGCGTGTCCTTCAAGGCAGCAATGAAGTTCTTTCTGATCTGTTTCTTCACGTCAGGGTCGGGACACTTTCCTTCGTAGTAGTGCATGGACACTGACATCACCGTCTTCTTGGCTCGATTTGACTCTACAAATGATACCATGAGTGAGAGAAAAGTAGTTTTAATCCCCCTGCTTTCAGGTATTTTTATATATTTTGAGTGGGCGAGTAGGTTTTGAGTGGTGTTAAGCACTATTCCAGCAATATCACGTCAGGGTACACCAGACATGGGCTTCTGACATTGTACACACGAGGGAACAGGGCGTTCGTTGTGACGAGTGAGTTTAGTTTTACGCCGCTTCCAGCAATATTCCAGCAATATCACGGCGGGGGACACCAGAAATTGTGTGCACCAGGCTACCCGACCGCCCCTCGTTGTGATGAGCGAATGCTTTAACTACAAGGCTATCACCAACATACACTCTTCAAAAAGAAAAAAGAAACGCACAGGTAGATTTTTAGTAAATTTATTGTACCTAATAAAGTCGATATATTTATTTAATATCACAGATACAAATATTACATTTTGGAACTCGATAGTCACATGTTAAAAATTACCGTTGTACAAAGGCATTGGAAACTGTTCATTGTCATGTCATAAGGTTGCGCTGAACTCAGTATCTCGTGTGACCGCAGTCATAAGAATCTTACAAAACGATGGCGGAAATATACTCAGTCAATCAATCATTTTATTTCGGTAATAAGGCCTACGTACAACTGAAAGCATATATAACTTCAAAATTCAGTATTGCAGCATACCAAATAGGTTACAGGTATGACGATTGATAGCTTTTGATCAAAGTTCACCGAGAACAATGGGGAGTCGGAAAACTTGGTACTTGGGATGCAAGCGTGACATTTCGAAAGCGAGGTCCGCATATTTGCCATGTTTTTCCTGAATCTTGTCAATGACATTGGTGTCAAAAGGGACAGAAAATTCAATAATATAATCATATATATTCATCGATTGCGACTGAGACACGTTCACGATCGTTTCAACATGAAGCAGTGCGGAAACAAACTCTCGATCGCGACTGATCACGGCATTTTCACGCCCCAGTTTAAACAGCTATGTATGCGAGGCGTTGGTTTTTATGTACGATTTATGAACACCGTGAACTCTGATGCCACTGTACTGACTGTTTCGAAGATAAATATTTAACTCGCTCTGAAGATCACTCCGCAATGATTTACAGCGAAGCAGTACATAAATAAACCAAAGATCGCGACCGTAGCGCGAACTGTTTGCGTCCCAGTTTAAACACTCATATATGTACAGGGTGTTGTGTCTA
Organism: Haliotis cracherodii; assembly: GCF_022045235.1. NCBI lineage: Eukaryota > Metazoa > Mollusca > Gastropoda > Lepetellida > Haliotidae > Haliotis > Haliotis cracherodii. Next base: position 7,584,264 of record NW_027266270.1, read on the forward strand.
TGAATACTGTGCGAACATCTAGCATTCACTGGCAATTTATTGATTATTTGTAAGAGGTGTATATATTTCTTTCCGCTATCATTTATGGGTTTAAAAGGGTAGGTCAACTAGTGTGTGTTGGTCTTAAGTACAGTAAACTACGGTTATAACGAACTTAAAGGGACTGCTAATTTTAGTTCGTTATAACCGTAGTTCGTTATAAGCATATATACAACATAACTAAAGCAAGAATCGGGACCAAAAGAGTAAGTTCGTTATATCCGTCAGTTCGTTATAAGCGTGTTCGTTATAACCGTAGTTAACTGTAACTGAATGCTTAATTCCTAACTATGTTGTTGCTTTCGCCGCCTCTGTAGTATATTTTGAGTGTTTGGAGTGAGTGAGGTTTTACGCCGCTTTTAACAATATTCCAGCAATATTACGGCAGGGGACAGCAGAAATGGGCTTCACACATTGTACCGATGAGGGAATCGACCCCACTGTGAAGGGGCTGGGATTTTAGCCACAGAGATAAATTGTCGTCGAATATTCTTCAAAATAAATAATTATGCTTCAGACTACCTTGTTTCGAGGTGTTGTATCTCAAAAGAAATTCATGCATGGCGCCTTTGACAAATGGGTTTTGTCAACGAATTTATAATGATCAAACACTGATCAGACGAATAACTAAATATTATATTAATATTATATTAAATAATATAACATTTACACTACTTTATATGAAGCACGTCAGAATTAACTTTTTTCACATAAATAATAATCACACAACCAAATCAATACCGCATCAGCGAAAAACAACTTCATTTGAGGAGAAATAAGTCGAATGGATTCAGTTAGGAAAATTCAGCTTTCTCAAATATTGAGCTTGACCTTTTCAGACTTTACGTCGGCAAATTCCTTGGTGTATTTGTAATGAATGCCACGTACATTAATAGTTAACAGTTCCCAGGGGCGGATGTATTTTCAGGATATTTTCCCAATTTATGTCCATGTGTATACATGATAGTGAAACGTTGGCGGAATACTGGTGATCGTCCTTTAGTACACTCTCGGTACACATGTACCAAGATGTCACGTCTCTCGAGGTCAAACAGTTCACTGTGGTGTTTCAGCAATGTACGAGTGCACTTAGGTTTCATCAAAGTGGTAAACATCTAAGACCTGCATCACTTTGGACCTTTCTCCCACTTCAAGCTGACTCGGCTACGACATAAGCACCTTCAAAACTGCGTTAAACTACACTAACTCACTCACTCACTCAAGTAAATGTGTGAGTTGGGTATAAACCGCTTTGAGAATTATTCTAGTAATATCACAAGAGGGGACATATGCTGTGGGTTTCATTGATAAAACTATTATATACATGTTCATATTGTTGGTTTCACTGACAAAATCATATTGTCATATGTTATGGGTTTCATAGGCCAATATAACCACGATCTTATAAACTGAGGGACAAAATAAAATTATCAGATTTTGTTTTTTATGTAACTGAAAATTGATAGAACTGTTATTAGATTTGATTATGTCTTTTTAACCATCACTCATTCCAAACAACAGTTGTACCGAATGTTTGTTTTTTTTATTTACAAAGATAGGATATCTATGTAACCCATGCACAGGATTTATTAATATTTAAAAGCGTTAAATCAAATTATACTTTAAAAAATAAAACCACGTAAAAGTTTTATTTGAGTGCTGACCAAGCGTCAGTACTGTTCGTTATTTGGATATATATTGCTATCTTTAGATCTTTTCACTTGCAAACCATACATAGGATAACGTCAACTGGGAGGTATAGTTTCTTTTGTTCCTGAATATAAATTTATTATTACCTGAAAGATGCAGGTATAAGATATAATTATGATGATATGAACTCTACGGTTTAATCGATATATCAGAAAGCCACACCTTAGACCCCGCACCCAATAAATTCAACAAGATGTTTTACCAAATCTCATTAAAATCAGATCTTTTTGTCTGATACACTTCCCAAAGGAATGCATTCAAATGATTTTTTGACATGTTTTTAAAATATTGCTCACAAATATATATTTTATAAGTCATAATATGTTTAAGATTAGATAAACCCATTTCATATTATTAAAAAACTAAGTAATATTTACATATATGAAAGTACATGTTGTGGCAATAAAATGACATGACAACAGTTAAGACTGAAGCTACATGTATACTCCCGGGCAAAATAAAGTATACAACAATTTCTGATGGTGGCTCAAAATAATACAAATATTTAAATGGTTATTCGATGGTGTGTATTTGTGTGTTATAGGTGTGTTTTGGATTTTAAGTTTCAGTGTTTCTCGACAGTTTTCAGCCTAGTAACGTTTTGATAACGTTAGTGATTCTTTCGCCAAATCCAATTTTCAAGTGTATACTTTCTTTTACCCGTCATTATTAGACCAGATGGGGGTCTGTGTTTGGTTATCACTCACTCTCGCATGCCGGGAGCGCCCCTTTAAAGTTCCATTTCCCGGATTCGGAACAGACGAAGAGTTTCCAGGCTGTGAAACTAGGCGGTATATCTGTCCCCTTCGTACACTGCATCTGACAGAACCGCCCGTTCTCCCACAAGTCGCAGGCCAGGGCCCCGTTCACCGGCGGCTCTGGCTTGGGGCACGGGTCTTTGGCTGCAAATTGGTCAATAGATTCGGAGGTTATCATATAATATTCTCAAATTCAATCGTCGAATAAGGTAATCTTATCTCTCACAAACAGTACCTAAACAGTTTTCCTGGATTGGGCGCATTAATACATTACGTCACTAGGTCAGTTGGACAGTGACAACAGGCAATATAGTTCCATCTTAAAACTTGCTTTTCACACACCGATTATCGGTAACGTAGACTATTATGTTGACCATGGTAACAACAATACGCTTTAATGATAGACAAGGGCGATGCAATGTTTGTTTGGAAACGATGGAAGTAGTTTCTAAATGACCTTTGTTATTTGCATATTAATCATAAATGACCCCAACGGACCCCGACATATGCCGGGGCAAAACAAATTGTTTATTTCTTAAGGTTATACGGGTATGTACGACAACATATAATATGCCATTGGGACCCATCATCATTATCGTCGTCGTCGTCCTCGTCGTCCTCGTCGTCGGGTGTGGATGTGTTTGGGGCGTCATACCCCATGAACTCCACACACACACTTAAACCTTTAGATTCGCCCTTGGACAACCCCTACCTGTACATACAGGCCGGCCAGTTGACCAGTCCCAGGAAGCGAATGGGGGGACGGTCTTGGAAAGCTGACACTGGGTGGTGTGAGTTCCGTTCAGTATCCACCCTGCTTGGCAACTGAATGTACACGAGGCCCCTACCCCCGTGCCCGACCCACAGGATACCTTCATGTAGGGCAGGGCATACTGGACTGGACACTTGAGATCTGAAACACAATTCTTTGTCAAGTTATAGATTCTAGTACTTTTTTGGGTTGAGTCCCATTCCAACCCACACTGCCAGAGTGGGGCACCTTATCGTCAGCACAAAAAGTGTTATCCCAAATATAACATTTGTCCATTTGACCCTGGACCTATATAACAAGTCATACAAGTCAGTGTGTGTGTGTGTGTGGGGGGGGGGGGGGGGTACACAGAGAATGTGATCTATGGGACTCAACCCAAACAAGTACTAGAATATGTACTTTATTATGTAAGTGTTATCTCAAATATAACATTTGTTATATTTAATTAATTAAATAGAAATCTCTTGTGTATATATATCATTTATATTTCAAATGGAATGTGTACTTTTAAATTGCAAACGCTAAAATCAATCCAAAGTCATTAATATTAAATCAGTTAAGATACAAATGGGTGTTTTGCCAAAATATCTATACAAAAAATCTAAATGTTAAACACGATCGATTCTTCTTTCGGCGTGTCTGTTATCACGTTTTGTAGGTCATGGGAAGGGATATCGTAAACTTAAGACAGATAAATAGGCATTCGGAGAAAATACCAGAGGACTATATAAGAATCCTACTTTTAAAAACGTAAAAAAGAACAGGGAGTATTCAACTGGGTCACAGCGAGTGAGTGATTTGTGTTTAACGCCGCGTTCAACAGTATTTCATATATATCAGGGGGGCACGGGTGGCCCAGTCGTCTAAGGCGCCGCGATTCGCTGTGCAGAGTTGCGTCCCTTGGGCAAGCCAGAAACCTATGATTGTGGGTTCGAATCCCGGTTCGCCCCGATTATGTTTCTAGGTTTGTCAGCACCATACCCGTGATCATGGGTTTCATCGAAGTGGTAAACGTCTGAGACCTGCATCACTTCGGGCTTTCCTCCCACATCAAGCTGACACGCCGCGATATAACTGGAATACTGTTAAAAGCCGCGTTAAACCCAACTCACTAACTCACTCATATATATCTGGGCGTGTACCATTTCAGCTTTATTTGAGATGAAAGCCTGAAGTGATGACGGTCTTAGACTTTCGTAATCCCACAGGGGCGTTTAAGGTATAAATAACATACCACAATCATAGTTTTATGCACACCCAAGGGACGCAACTGCATAGCGAATTGCGACACCTCGAGCTCAAAAGGGCAAACATTGGGATACCTTCAAAGATGGGATCGGGCGGTCGGGTAGCCTAGTGGTTAAAGCGTTCGCTCGTCACGCCGAAGATCCGGGTTCGATTCCCGACATGGGTACAATGTGTGAAGCCCATTTCTGGTGTCCCCCGCCGTGATATTGCTGGAATATTGCTAAAAGCGGCGTAAAACCATACTCACTCACTTACTCAAAGATGGGATCATTTATTGTGATATAGGCGAAATCCTGTTAAACCATCATCCCAACAAGGATTGTGGCGATTGAATAAATTAATGGCGAAAGCGTTCGACAATATGTGCGACAATGATTTTGCAGGAATAATGCTAACAGCGCCGTAAAACAATACTCACTCACTGACAAGGATGGGGTAGTTGTACGGTATTATTGAATATATGGATATAGCACTATAAAATCACACCTTTCACAATAACTTTAAATCTACATGGCCTTGCTTTGTTGCCAGCCTCGTCCTGAGCTTCGTAGGTGACGTCATAGACTCCGATCTTTGCCACTTGGTTGTTCTTGATCTGGCTGTGAAGGTCAGGCTTGATCTCCACCTGGCTGTTGTCTCGAACCTGGGGCACATCCCACTTGGCCATGGCGGAGTGGGAGTCACGGCCTGTCACAGCCGTCACGCTCCCTGGACAACTGGTGAACCGTGGTGGCTCCTTATCTTGAAATGATGATAATAACACTAATCATAACAAAAACAGCCACAGCATCAACAACATTTTTTTTTAAAATCTGGTCTCTGATGATCCTCACGCCTCTTAATTTGTTTTTAGCATTTGTGTCTGCACTGGTTGTTGGTTGTTTAACGCCGCACTCAGCATTATTCCAGTTTTATGACAATGGTCTGTAAATAATCGAGTCTGGACCAAACAATCCAGTGATGGACATCATGAGCATTGATCCACGCAATTGGGATCGATGACATGCATCAACCAAGTCAGCGAGCCTGACCACCCGATCCCGTTAGTCGCCTCTTACGACAAGCATAGTCGCCTTTTACGGGAAGCATGGGTTGCTGAAGACCTATTCTACCCAGGATCATCATTGGTCCGTTTCTGAACTGGACCCTGAGCGTCTCTACAGTCGATGCCATTCATTGTGTCTCAGGTTTGCAGGGGAACCTTACCGCCGTTTCCCATGGCCTCAGAGACCTGTTTCTAGTAGCAGGGTGAGTGGCAAAACGGTCCTGTGGTTTATTTTATTAACGTTTACGTTTACCCCGCTAAAGAAATAATAATAAAAAAAATATAAACCTCCCTCCAAACGTAGTCTTAACCGTCGGGGAAAAGAACGCTGTATCCCTTATTTTGTTAGAAGCGTGTTCGCCATATCCATCAATTTTATATCAGATATACAGCAAATTGCCGGGACCAAACAATCGGTCGTTATAAGCGTGTTCGTTATAAACGCAGTTTACAGTGTACAGCCATGTTTGATGGTGGCTAAAATGAAACAAACAAGAAAAAGTTATTCGATGGTGATGTATTTGATACTGGTATGAAAGTTGGGCATTGGGCTTTATGTTTGCAGGGCTTCGCCCTAGTGACGTTTTGATAAGGTTTGTAATTTTTTTTGTCAAATCCAATTTTCAAGTGTTTATGTTTGCCCGGCAGTATGTCTGGACAAACACGTCATGAGAAACAAGTAGTCACCATCACAAATAGGCTCCTTCCCCCGCCACGACTTGTCCGCCATGCACACCCTGATCCGGGACATTCCGGTTCTGATGACGTAGCCCTTCTTGCACGTGTAGGAACAGATGCTGCGGTAGTTGTTGTTGTCGGAGCAGGTGAAGGTGCCGGCCGCGAAAGGTTGCAGCAAGGGGCAAGTCAAAACTGAAAAGAAACAGGACAATTGGAAATGCCTCTCAGACTTTTCGCGATGACAAGCTATTGTTGTATGTCGTATCACATCCTCGATTTCCCAGGGTATAATATCTCCATTGATTTATGATAAACACCCTGAACACATTAGCTACCAAAATTTCGTGTGACGTCCCCATCTCTACAAATGCTTCCTCACTCACTGATATTCTGAAGCCAGTTTTTAATTTACTGCGGGTGGAAGGACTAGGTGGCGATTTGAACTTTTGATCTTCCTCCACGCTAGGATTCGAATCCACGATCATAGAGTTCTAGCACGCCAAGGGACGCAACTCTGCACAGCTAATTTCAGCGCTTTAGGCGACTAACCCACATGGGCGCAGTTACTCAATAAAACGATCTTCAAGCGAGGAGTGGCTCATTTTGCGGTCACAGTTGACAAACAAATGCTTTTGAATAACAAGTGCTATTTCTTGTAGATCAAATCTTCAAATGAATTGGTTATCGTTTTGGCTATACGTTCACACTTTTTATACATTAATCTATAAAACATTCGAATGTATGAATGAAAAGTATACTAAAAAGTATGCGTATCCCTGAACCGTATGGTCAAACCGAACTTACGTTTACACTTTGGGATGGCGTGCGACCACTTGCCACTCTTCTCACAAGTGAGTTTCTTCTCCCCGACCAGTTCGTAGCCTTCGTAACACCCGTACTTACACGTGGACCCGTACACGAAATCACTGTTCGGGTGGCATGTGTAGTGCCCGTCGGGGAAATCGCTCTTCGCTTCCATCTTACACCGTACGACTGGAAGGAAATAGTTCATTAAAGGAAGCCATTGCGCGAAACTCAAAGACTGGAAGAGCCACAGTAACAGGTGACCCAAACACGTCACAGCACATTCCCTTTCTGCACACGACACAGATGTTATCACTACCAGTAATTACCAGTTACTATGCGTAATAAAACAAACCCCGTGTAGATTCCCGGTCAAGATACCGCACGATTGTCGTCATATCCGATTTATGATGATCGGATGGTTTTAATGGTAGGCCTAGTTGTTTGCGGAAATGAACGAAGCTTGTCAATGTTTGCCTTGTTTGATAGCATGTTTGACTTAACTGATTGCGGAAATGATCAAAAGGTTCAAATGTTTGACTTGTTGATTGCGGAAATGATCTGATGGTCTCTATGTTCGACCTTTTGATTGCGGAAATAATTGAAAAGTTCTAATGCAGAAATGATCGATAGGTTTCAATGTTTGCCTTGTTTGATCGCAGAAATGATCTCATGGTTTCAATGTTTGACTTATTTGATTGCGGAAGTGATAAAAAGGTTCCAGTGTTTGACTTGGTTGATCGCAGAAATGATCTGATGGTTTCAATGTTTGACTTAACTGATTGCGGAAATGATCGAAAGGTTCAAATGTTTGACTTGTTGATTGCGGAAATGATCTGATGGTCTCTATGTCCGACCTTTTGATTGCGGAAATAATTTAAAAGTTCTAATGCGGAAATGATCTGATGGTTTCAATGTTTGACTTAACTGATTGCGGAAATGATCAAAAGGTTCAAATGTTTGACTTGTTGATTGCGGAAATGATCTGATGGTCTCTATGTTCGACCTTTTGATTGCGGAAATAATTGAAAAGTTCTAATGCGGAAATGATCTGATGGTTTCAATGTTTGACTTAACTGATTGCGGAAATGATCGAAAAGTTCAAATGTTTGACTTGTTGATTGCGGAAATGATCTGATGGTCTCTATGTCCGACCTTTTGATTGCGGAAATAATTTAAAAGTTCTAATGCGGAAATGATCTGATGGTTTCAATGTTTGACTTAACTGATTGCGGAAATGATCAAAAGGTTCAAATGTTTGACTTGTTGATTGCGGAAATGATCTGATGGTCTCTATGTTCGACCTTTTGATTGCGGAAATAATTGAAAAGTTCTAATGCAGAAATGATCGATAGGTTTCAATGTTTGCCTTGTTTGATCGCAGAAATGATCTCATGGTTTCAATGTTTGACTTATTTGATTGCGGAAGTGATAAAAAGGTTCCAATGTTTGACTTGGTTGATCGCAGAAATGATCTGATGGTTTCAATGTTTGTCTTAACTGATTGCGGAAATGACAAAAGGTTCCAATGTTTGACTTGGTTGATTTCGGAAATGATCTGATGGCTTCGATGTTTGACTTGGTTGATTTCGGAAATGATCTGCTGTCTTCGATGTTTGACTTTTTATTCACAGAAATGATCGAAAGGTTCCAGTGTTTGACTTGGTTGATTGCGGAAATGATCTGATGGTTTCAATGATTGACTTGGTTGATTGCGTGCCATCATGTCACCATTTAATCAGCCATTTCCTTTTCGAACATATAGCAAAAACACATGTTATTGGTTCGTTTTCTATTTGCTTGAAACGAAAACAAATATTTGTGCTATTTCATTGTTGTGTGATAACATATTCAGTGATACCATGTTAACATTTGGAAAACATCGACAATATTTTTCGCGTTAAATAAACGGTATTATGTGTATAATGTAACAAATTCCCGATTCAAGGAAAGCGCCTTTTTCAAACTATTGTGGTGCGATAGTTCCACTGCATCTTCCTGACGTAAGATAGTTAACTGACTATAAAAGTCCAGTATCCACGGAACTTTCACATTCAGTTAACTCCCTTGCCTCGGGGTGATGGTTCCTCTGTGGTCATATAGAGTCATACGTCTGAGGGAAAGATCGAGTTCGGTATAAGTAGGTTTCCCTCTGATGGATGTATGTAAAATGTGATAAACTGTCAACTTTCGTGGCAGGTGGAACGGCGCAAACGTCAGAAATCAGGGGGATCCCGTGTTAGAGTAGGTCCTCGAGACGTATTCCAGTTTTAAGAGGCGATACGTGGGTTGGGTGGTGAGACACGGTGACCTTTGCGAACTTTGCACATATATACCGCTGGTTTATTTGATCCAAATTGATCATTTACAGATTCGTTAAACAACAAATAAACACACAATGATCCACAGTACGCTACCTTCAACTGTAACATTGAGTTCGCATTTCCCCAAATTGCCCGACTTGTCTCGAGCAAGGTACAACACAGTCTTGGCCCCTTCACCGAATGTGTACTTTGGGCCTGGGCCATACCTCTTGGGCCTGTGATAAGAAACAGCGTGGGACAATGGTGCCTCCATGACGTCAAAATCATTAAAGGGAAGTGTACAAGCAAATATCCCTTTCTCTCTTATTTGAAACAAAACGCAAATTTAGAATTGTGAATTTTCTCACAGTGAAAGTAGAAAGCTCACAATGAGTGTAACAATGTTATGCCGTTATGAGGCCTTCGTTCAATACACCCCTATATTTGATATTGCTGATATTATTTACTAAGGCGTAAAACAACACTGACACACCCACACACCCACACACCCACACACCCACTCACCCACTCAAACACCTAGCCACTCACTCACTCACCACTCAAACAACTACCCATCCACCCACCAACCCAAAGAACCACTCACTCACTCACTGACTCACTCACTCACTTAATCACCCACCCACTCACTCACTCACCTATCCACTCACTCACTCACTCACTCAAACACCTACCCAGACACCCACCAACCCCAAAAAACACTCACTCACTCACCCTACCACCCACCCAAACAGCCACCAACTCACTCACTCACCCATAGGTTCACAAATCACAAATTGACAACAAACCTGAAAATATTCGAAACAAATAAAAACAGTGTTTTACGCTGTATTTGTTCCTATCGTCATTTCATAATATTGCTTCCAATACCAAATGGTTTGTTCGATATTTTCATAGTTTGCAAACACATGAAATTCAAAGTTCCATATTTCTCCGCTGACGCAGTCCTTGATTTAAAATTCACACCGAAATGCCAAGTCTGACGTCGCCATTATTATTTATTGAGACTTTAGGATATATTTAGAAAACTGTAACAGCATGTATTTCTCCATGCAGGAACATTACTAAGTCTGACATTTACGACGTAGATGGAAAGAATTGGCTCGGATGTCGGATAACCAGGTGGAACTGTGGAAGAACCTACTTGATCTGCCCATCCTCTTCGTCAAAGCTCATCGGCTCGTCCCACTCCACCTTGGTTGTCACCTGGATGGGATCAGCATACTCGTGGAGGGACGGTGGGCACGTCAGGACGGGCCCGCTCATATCTGAGAATGCAAATGATAATGTTGATTATCATCATCATAATAATAGTACCTGCATTTAATTATTTGCTGTATTTATTTATTTATATTAATCTATTAATTATAAAATAATGATAACAACAATAAGTAGAAGCATCTGTAGGAGCAACAGTAGCAGCAGCAGCAGCAGCAGCAGTAGTAGTAGTAGTAGTAGTAGTAGTAGTAGTAGTAGTAGTAGTAAGAGTAGTAGTAATAGTAATGATAATAGTATTAGCAGTTGTAGTAGTAATAAGTAATAGCTGTAGTAGTAGAAGTAATAGTAGTAGAAATGGTAGTACCAGTAGTAATAGTACCAGTAGTAATAGTAGCAGTGGTAATAATAGTAGTAGTCATATTAATAGTAGTAGTAGTAGTAGTAGTAGTAATAGTAAAATGGTAGTAGTAGTAGTAGTAGTAGTAGTAGTAATAGTATAATGGCAGTAGTAGTAGTAGTAGTAGTAGTAGTGGTAGTAGTGGTAGTAGTAGTAGTAGTAGTAGTTGTGGTAGTAGTAGTATGTTTGTTTGTTGTTTAACGCCGCACTCAGCAATATTCCAGCTATATGATACCGGTCTGTAAATAATCGAGTCTGGACCAGACTGGACCCAGTGATTGACATCATGAGCATCGATCTACGCAATTGGGATACGATGACATGCATCAACTAAATCAGCGAGCCTGACCACCCAATCCTGTTAGTCGCCTCTTACGCCAAGCAATTGTTAGCTTTATAGCAGTAGCAGTCGTAGCTGCAGTAGTGGTTGTGTAGTAGTGATAGTAGTAATATTGTGGTGGTGGTGGTGGTGGTGGTGATAGTGGTTTTGGCGATGGTGGTAGTGGTGTTGGTGGTGGAAATGGTGGTGTGATAGTTGTGGTGGAGGTGGTGGTGGTGGTAGTGATGGTGTGATAGTTGTGGTGGAGGTGGCGGTGGTGTTAGTATTGGTGGTGGTGGTGATAGTGGTGGTGGTGGTATGTGGTATGTGGTATGTGGTATGGGTACATGCCTAAATCGGGAGCTGTTCTCCCCTTGAAAAGAGACTCCAGCTGTGACACGTCCCCGCCCATCTTGGACATCAGCGCCATCAGCTCTTCCTGCTCTGACCGCTTGGACCGAGAGTGGACCTCAGCGTCCTCGTACACGTAGTCTTCAGCTTGAAGGGAGAAAACAAATCAGACAGAACTATTTGCATACAGCGGATGTCCCAAGGTGCTGACATAACGAGTGAGTGAGGTGGCTTTAACGTCATTGTAAACAGTATTCCAGTTATATCACGGCATGTTAGCTTAATGTGGGAGGAAAGACCAAAGTGATGCAGGTCTCAGACGTTTACTACTTTGGGGAAACCCACGTGCACGAGTATGGTGCTGACAAACCTATATTTGACTTATATTGAGCAGAAATAACATCGTTTACAATCACTTCATATCCACTTCCGTGGAAAACGGAGAATTTCGTCTTGTTGATCAGATTCTCAAATTGTATTTTATCCTCCATTGCGAGGCTTATTTAAAACGAATGTGAGCTTAGTGCCACCTTTGAGTGATCAAAAACTGGCCAGGACGCACAATGGTCGCCTAAACCCAGAAAATCATGTTTCTGTGTAACTGCTCCAGCAGTTGTTCAAGGCCCCTTTACACAGGGCTGCGACCTTACTGCCACCTTTGAGCGATCAAAAACTCGCCAGGACGCTCAATGGTCTCCTAAACCCAGAAAATCATGTTTCTGTGTAACTGCTCCAGCTTCTCCACTGCACTATAACCACATCTGATGTCTACTCTACCGTATAAACATTGCCCCCAACCTGTATATATACATCTTCCCGAGGCAAAGGAGTTAACTGACTATAAAAGTCCAGTTTCCACCCTTGCCGAACTAGGCTGGTATTATGGAGTTACGTTTTGTCTGGACTAACGAGTCTATGCATAGTCCAATCAAAATCGCGCACCGAAATCAAAATCCGGTTCGTAAACTGTTGTGCAGATTTCGATCGATTGCAGGGTTTGCAAAGCATGTGCATCGCCAATTCGTTGTCAGCAGATATTTTCCAAATCTTCTCATGTTTTTAATCAAGGTGCTCAAGTGATTTGATGCATTTCGCGATGTAAGACCCGTTTTATCACAATATAGATCTTGATTATCGATCAGATTGTCTTGCCTGGGCGCCAGCATTTTGTGTGAAGCAAACGCAAGTGATACGAGAGGTGGAACCTGATTGGTGGGCTTAGAAGGGACATGACTGGTAATAGCCACTGGTTGCGCAACGATCGAGCCTGGTAATTCCAGCCTAGTTCGGCAAGGGTAGAAACTGGACTTTTAAAGTCAGTTAACTCCCTTGCCTCGGGAAGATGATATATATATACTTGTCAACCACACTCTATATATCACTTGCTTGATAACGTTGTTAGAACCTACACCGAAACGTCGCTCTTAATTCTAATAAAGAAGTTATTCATCCATAAATTCTCATCCCTACTTAGTTTTCATAACATGTCACATGTTAGAATAAATCCAGTATTCTCATTTCAACAATTGACATGCCTTTGAAAATTAAATATTTATTCTGTCTAACGTTTGCATAATAAAATTTCGGAAATGGTTCACAAAGTACAAAGCTGTTGTTTGCCAAAAAAAGTTAAACTCATTTAAAGTTAAGATATGGGGATTATAGAAACATTTAGCACAAATTTAACGACTTAAACAGGTTTCTGATATGGAATTCTAATTCATATCCTAATTTCATGTTCGCCTTTGTCGTAACCCTTGTATGTTTGAAATGTCAGAATAATTATTAATAATAATGTGTGTATTACTGTAAAAAAGAGTGCTGGTACAATGTAATCGGCACATGTCTGAACTAGTACAAGCAGCCGCACAACCACGCACGCACCCACGCACGCACGCACGCACGCACGCACGCACGCACGCACGACTAATGTCTCAAATGGAATATTAAATGGAAACTCAAGGACGAGCCTTCCATCCTTAACTATTCAGTGTATTGGCTACACAGCTTCGTTTGGAGCGCGATTATTAATCTTTTGAGCGAGACATTATATGTGCTAGAGATTCTGAATTGGTCGGAAGTATTTATCCTAACAAAATGAAAATATAGTACATTTGGTAATCGAGGATGTACGCTTTCAAAATATGATACATGTACTGAAATAAATAAAACATAATATTACAACTATGGGGGTACTCACGAATGCATCCCCAGGGCAACCCCACCCATGTCCCACGGTGACACGTGACCTCCGCTACCCCCCCGCCGGTGGGGCAGGAGACGTTGCATCTGGTCCCGTGATACACCACGGCAGGGTTGGTGTACGCATGGTAGACGTCCCCGTACGTTGTACAGTCTATAATTACACTGTACGGGAGGACTGGACACACCTGAAATAGAACGGTAAGATATTCGTCTTGTAAGGTTCAGTTAAATTATCAGTATGTAAGAAAGCTAAGAAGTATTCGGGCACAGAACAGACCCTCAGAGACCAACTAAATTGGAGAAGTGGCTCACATGTTGTTAGTCTTTATTTCCTTCAAGTTTCGCCCTTAAACAAGTTAAATAATTTAAATAAAAATTTACGAAGTACGTATTTCGCTTGCAATTGTGGAGCTTTCATGTTTCTGGGCTGCCATACCTTCCTAAAGGACTAAATCCTACGTAGTCCACGAATTAATAGTCGCCGCCATTAGTTGGATCCACAATTTTACTTACTGTAAAGGGCGCGGCCTCAAGGAAGGCGTGAGTTATTCCGTGATGGACGATTGGTATTAAATGAATGATAAAGGCGTAAAGTTTATTAATGGTGGGTAATTCAAATAAAATAGGTAAATTCAGAACGTAAAGATAACGTAACGTTACTCTTGGGTATGGTATTACTCTGTGATACTCGAATAATATCTTCCGATGATTATATGAGTCTGTCAGACTCGAACACAATCTTCTGGGTATGACATTTCACTGCGATTCTCGAATGGTTATATTCGGTCATTTTATAATTGTACAATAATCGACTAAAACATTCGGATGACCCCGCATCTACGCTGTGATACTCGAATATCCTCTAACTGTTATGACACTACCCTGCGATATTCGAATGTTAACTTCCGGTTGTAAGATTACTATGTGGTATTCAAATATTAACTTCCGGATGTGATGATACCCTGCGATAATCGAATATTAACTTACGGTTGTGATATAAACCTGTGGTATTCGAATATTAACTTAGGAATGTGATAATACCCTGCGATGCTCGAATATTAACTTACAGTTGTGATATTACCTTGTGGTATTCGAATATTAGCTTCAGAATGTGATAATACCTTGCGATACTCGAATATTAACTTACAGTTGTGATATTACCCTGTGGTATTCGAATATTAACTTCCAAATGTGACATTAACTCGTCATACTCGAATATTTACTTGCAGTTCTAGCCATATTTTAGTTTTCACCAATTTTCAGGTTATAACAACTCTCAGTTCTATTCCGAGACGTGTACATAATAAGTAGCATAGGTTAGTTTTCTTTGGAATCACGTATATGAAAACAGATTAACACACATAAACCAACGTATTGAAATGTGCAAGGAAACGTGTTTCGTTATAATTTAAAATAATTGGCTGAAATATTGCCAATGGGGTTCATTTTAACTCGTTTTACAATTTCAAAGAGACGGGTTTGTATATTATCAAGGTTCACACTATTTCCGAATCCCTTACATGTACAACGTACGTCAGTCTACAAGTCTCATACCCGGCTTTAGGAGACGCCATCACACAAAGCAATACACCAGCAACTGTTCAATTCGATTGAGAAATGATTCAGTTTTCATAACGTTGATATCTACTCACCACATCGCTCTGACTGAATGACCTGTGAAAAATCAGTATATTCCACAGAATTAAATGACACAGTGCGGAGAGAACCTTCATTGTAAAACCACCGACTGTTAGCATATACCATACGGGCGACAGTTATATACACTATCGATTTGTACGCATGTCCGGGTATGACTGCAATCAGGTCCATACAACGTCAAATCGGGTAGGCGTTCTACGTGTGGTAGCAAAATACACAAATTCCTTTAATTTAGTCTCGCGAATTCTCTCTGTCCAACAACCACATTTCGAATCGGTTTCGGGTGCAGGGTCATGTGTGTAAATATCATATGTCTCGTTAATACTGCCTGACCTTGTCAAGGAGCGTTATATGTTCCGTCACTTGAAGTCCTCATACCTGATATCAGTTCTTGAACGGTACATATTTTTAATATCATGGAAATGAAAATCCGGTTTGTTCAACTGATACCTGTTTTCGTGTACATGAAAGTGTATGTAAAAACGGACGTATCAGATTTCAAGACATTTCTTAATAATTCATGAAGATCGGTTTTGAAGATAATTTGAAGATCGTATTGATTGGTTTTTTTCTCCTATTTTCTGTATAGATATCCCGCTACGTTTATAGTAAACCACAAGGGCGGTGGGATAGCATTGGAGTCATTGCTAAATACGGCGTAAAACCTTACTCACTCACTAATAGTAAAACATATCAATGTGATCAATTGAATACCGACGTTTTGAAAGAAGAAATACTTACTTCTGGTTCAGGCTGACAGAACCAACCATTATATTTCTTTATGAACATACTATGTTAATTAAAATACATTTAGGGGCGGCCAGTGAAGATCCGAGGTAAAATAGGTCTTCAGCAACCTATTCTTTGCCGTCAAAGGTGACTATGCTTGTCGTAAGAGGCGACTAACGGGATCGGTGGTCAGGCTCGCTGACTTGGTTGATGCATGTCATCGTATCCCAATTGTGTAGATCAATGCTCATGATGTCAATCACTGGACTGTCGGTCCAGACTCGATTATGTACAGACCGCTGTCATGTAACTGGAATATTACTGAGTGCGGCGTTAAACAACAAACAAACAGTGCAGAAACAAATGCTAAAAACAAACTAAGGGGCGTGAGGATCATCAGAAACCAGATTTTAAAAAAAATGTTGTTGTTGTTATTATGATTATAGTTATTATCATTATTTCAAGATAAGGAGCCACCACGGTCACCAGTTGTCCAGGGAGCGTGACGGCTGTGACACCAGAAAGGGCTTCACACATTGTACCAATGTCGGGCATCGAACCCGGGTCTTCGGCGTGTCGAGCGAACGCTTTAACCACTAGACTACACGACCGCCCGGTATTGTAATGAGGTTACCATATTATCATATGATCAGTTGGGTAAAACATATATAACTACTCATCAAATAAACACGCGGTTCGCCACGATTATGTTTCTAGGTTTGTCAGCACCATACCCGTGCTCGTGGGTTTCACCAAAGTGGTAAACGTTTGAGACCTGCATCACTTCGGGCTTTCCTCCCACATAAAGCTTACACGCCGTGATATAACTGGAATAATAAAAGCGGCGTCAAACCCAACTCACACACTCAAATAAACACGAGAAATGCTCCACCTATTCGTCAGCCTTCACCAGCATCAAAGAGGTCCGAAGTAAAGGGACACTTTGAGAAAATGTTACAACGATATCCATCAGTCCGTCATACAGTCCATGGGCATCGCCAATAGTTCTGGTTGCCAAGAAAATATATCCAGAAGATTTTGTATAGATTTTCGAAGATTAATATTTCGAAGAAGGATACTTTTCCGATACCGAAAATACAAGATACATTTGATTGCCTAGCCGGAAGTCAGTGATTCTCACTCTTGGATTTAATGCCAGACTATTGTCAAGTCGCGATGGACGAACAAGAAAAAGAAAAAACAGAATTTCAAACACCTTATCTTGTACCATTTCAGTGTTGTGCCTTTTGGGCTGGCTGGAGCTCCAGGTAATTTTAAATGCAGGCTGCGTCAGCAGGACTTCAATGGAAAGTTTGCCTTATCTACTTAGACGATGTGATTATTTTCAATAAGAGCATTGATACACATGGCACGACTTATAGCTGTATTGTCTAGGCTTCGAGAAACTGGTTTGAGATAAAAGCCTGAAAAGTGTGAAATTTTTATGAAGAAATTTGTTTCATGTCTTGGGTACATACTATCTCCAGACTCTTACAGGCCGCAGTCATATATCTGGAATATTTCTCAATGCAGCTTTAAACAACAAAGAAGGAAAGGTCAATGAGGATTGCCATCATTGGAAATTACTTGTCCCCCGCACGATATTCATCCAACCACTGACCTTCCTCTCTTCGGGGCCACTTTCAGAACAGTTTCGGGGGCACGGGTGGCCCCATCTTCCCGAGGCAAGAGAGTTAACTGACTTTAAAAGTCCAGTTTCCGCCCTTGCCGAACAAGGCTGGAATTACTGGGCTCGATCGTAGCGCCATCAGTGGCTATTACCAGTAATGTCATTTCTAAGCCTCTCCTATGGACCAATCAGATTCCACCTCTCGTATCACTTGCGTTTGCTTCACACAAAATGGTGGCGCCCAGTCAGGATGATCTGATCGATAATCAAGATCTATATTGTGATAAAACGGGTCTTACATCGCGAAATGCATCAAATCACTTAAGCACCTTGATTAAAAACATGAAAAGATTTGGAATAATATCTCTTGACAACGATTGATTGTGGGTTCGAATCCCGGTTCGCCCCGATTATGTTTGTAGGTTTGTCAGCACCATACCCGTGCTCGTAGGTTTCACCGAAGTGGTAAACGTCTGAGGCCTGCATCACTTCGGGCTTTCCTCCCGCATTAAGCTGACACGCCGCGATATAACTGGAATATTGTTAAAAGCGGCGTTAAACCCAACTCACTCACTCACTACAGAACAGTTTGAGTTTGCTCGCTGATGAGTGAGTGAGTATGGTTTCACGCCAGAAATAGGCTTCACACGTTGTACCCATGTCGACAATCGAACCCGGGTCTTCGGCGTGACGAGCGAACGCTTTAACCACTAAGCTAACCGACCGCCCTGTTCGTTGATGAACACATTAGGATATTTTCTACGCCATGAATACGAAACCATCGATAATGTTCAGAACACGTATATACAGATAAGAGAAGATAATCTCACATGGTGATCTTTCACTCTTGGGAATACACTCACGTCAGTGCACAGCATTGATCCACACGTTTTCAGTGAACTTTAAAACCATGCGTATAAAAGCTATCTAAATCCAGTAAGTATTTCCCGAGATTAATAGTTAATAAAAGAGCTGATTATGTATTCGTTTTCTTCGACCACCGACCAAACGTTTTGAGAAGGAAAATTCGAAAAAGAACAAATAAACAGAAATATAGACTTAACCATTGAACGTAGTGGTGAGGTGAGGTGAGGTGAGGTGAGGTGAGGTGAGGTGAGGTGAGGTGAAATGGGGTTTAACGTCGCGTCCAAGATTATTGCACTTATATAGCGACGTGCATGCACGTGTGTGTGTGTGTGTGTGTGTGGCTGCTTGTACTAGTCCGGACTGATGCCGATTTATAGTGCTAGCTCACTGAGATACCATGCCGCAGTTTAACATGAATACCCCACTCAGAAAAGGTATACAGTAACACTTTCTTTCGAGAATCTTTACTTTACAAAGAAAGTGCTTTCCCAAATATAACATTTGTTACGTTTTACCACTTTCTAAATTGTATTGTGTGTTCATAACAAAATCTTGTTTTTGACCATTATATATCTGATAATCATCATACCAATTCACGTGTTTATAATTTTACATTTCCAGTGGACTAAAAAGCATGGTCATCATACATAGACAATTTTATATAAGAGCTAAATGACGCAGGAAAGCGTGGCTGTGTGTAAAACTAAACATAAATACACAGTTAAAGAAAAAGATAAAGTTGTGAATGAATAATGGACATCCAAAAGGTCAAAGTCAAAGCGTGAATTGATGGTTGCTGATCTTAAGTGGGTGTACCATCAACAGTTGCTGCAAGAGGATAATTGATGAGGTTGTTCGGGACTTAAAGTAGGCTAAAAGGTCAGCTGTTTTAGAATACAAGCAGCATAAAAACACATGTACGCAAATTGTATACTTTTTGAAACAGAATATGTCAATGACGTTTTTTTGTACGTACAACAACGGTATCGTCGTCCTTGCACACGCACACACACCAACACACGCATACACGCACACAGGTTAACACACACACATACACACACACACACACACACACACACACACACACACACACACACACACACACACACACACACACACACACACAGACGTATATACCACACTTTGTGGTAAACGTAAAACTATAGACAACGGGGTAGCCTTGTGGATAAAGCGTTCGTTCGTCCCCGGTTCGATTCCTATATGTGTAGAATGTGTGAAATCTTGGTTACCCACGTCAACATGTGGATGAAACATGGCTGAAAGTGGCATGAATCTATACTCACTCACTCACTCACGATAGTACAATTATAATGAGACAAAGACGGGAGCGCTGGACCAGTAGCTTCAGTTCACTGAGCGTGGTCAAGCTAGTCTATTCATACATTAAAACATAGCAAAAATGCATGATATACTACTCAAAAGAAGTTAAAGAACACCAGCTGTTTTTTCATATGACTATAATTAATCTGTCATGGCCATGAAAGACTCGGGTGTTCTTCGACAGATTAGCTATAGTCATATGAAAGAATCGGGTGTTCTTTATGTTTTTTTAGTAGTATATATCGAACTCATTGTCTCTGTGGCCAATCGTGTACCATGTTAGTGCTGCTAATTCACTCAGAGATTTAACGTTGTAATGCGTCCGTGTTCTTGAGACCTAGGCGTCTAAGGCACCAACATTAGCTTTGAAGAGTTGCGTCCCTTAACTGTGACTGGATCCTGTTTATGCGTTCGAAGCACAATACCTGTGATGACGGGTTTCAGCAAAGTGTTTAACACCCAATGCCTGTGCCACTGTCACTCACTTTGTCACTTACTGACATGGTCTGTATATATTTAGATAAGTAGTAACGATGCGAGTGTAATGCAGTCAGGATAATAAGCTAGCTAGCTTGGGAGTAATCGCGACCGGCCCCAACAAATCAGTGGGTCATCCTGTGAGCAACCCCCGACGTCGGTGGAGGATAATGACACGCAACCAGTCAGGGCACACATTGTTGTCATCCAATCCAGAAAGTCAGAAAGGATGAATAACTTGGAGCCAGTCTGCCCTGAACGCCACACGGGGACCTGGATCAACGAGGGACAATTAGACAGTCTCTTGGGGGACTAAATAACTTCATGTGTTTTTAATGGAAACATAAAACACTCTAAATGTCAGAAGCTCTGACTGACATGTTTCAATTTCTCAGTCATGTCTTTTTGTGGTGTCCCTGTCGTAAATAATCGATGAAAACGGGAGACAGGAAACCGCCAGCAGTCCATGATTAGCATTGTCGAAGAGTGGACATCAACCTTCTTGGTTTTTACCAGCAACTAATATTGATATATATTCTTCTAGAGCTGAACAGTGAAGTACAGTAAACTACGGTTATAACGAACACGCATATAACGAACCGACTGATATAACGAACTTTTTTTTTAGTCCCGGCCATTTATCGTATATATGCTGTATATATGCTTATAACGAACTATGGTTATAACGAACTAAAATAAGTGGTCCCTTTGAGTTCGTTATAACCGTAGTTTACTTAACATGGATATCATTCGCACAGCATATCACAGGATAAAGGGGGATGGCTGGAAACAGGATCAGTAATTGACGCTGCGTGTGTCGCGTTACCCACTGACGCCTTGGTCTAAAATTAACCAGGAATTATGGTGGTTGTCCATGACCCCACAGTCATTTTACAAACCAAGATCTGCCATGTTGCACACACCTGCACTTGGCACACGTCAAACCGGTACATGCTTTGACTTCAATCGTACACTATGCACACGTCGAGTGTGCACATATTTGTAAACTCGGCAGCAAGCCTCATCCAGCGACTCAAGTCACAACTGTCACAGCAAGCACAACGCAAATCAGGTGGAAGTCAGATTCATTTAAGCGCTATATTTGAATAGGTCTGATTTAATCTTTTCAAACGGTTTGCCAGGTTTTTGCTTGAGTTGGCACGGCCTCTTGCCGAGTGGTGAGGTGAGGTGAAATTGGGTGTAACGTCGCGTGCATTCCCGTGTGTGTGTGTGTGTGTGTGTGCATGCGTGCGTGCGTGTGTGCGTGCGTGTGCGTGCATGTGACTTCTTGTACCAGTCCGGACTGATATCGATTTATAGTGCTAGCTCACTGAGATATCATGCCGCAGTTTAACAGTATACTGACTCCGAGCCGACCCGTCTTTGTTTTAGCCCCTTAATGCCGAGCGCCAGAAAGGCTAACAACAAGTACCATCTTTTACCATAGTTTGGTATGACGCGGCCGGGGATCATACCACGGACCTTCCGCTCTCCGGGCGGACGCTCTACCACTATACCACGGAGGCGGTCCTTGCCGAGTTGGAGCAGACAGCTGGTCGATAGGGGAGGGGGGGGGGGGGGAGGGAAGGGAAAGGAAGGAGAGGGAAGGGAGGGGAAAGGAAGGGAAAGGAAAGGAAGGGAAATGAAGGGAAGGGAGGGGAAAGGAAGGGAAGGGATAGGAAGGGAAGGGAAAGGAAGGGAAGGGAGGGGAACGGAAGGGAAGGGAAAGGAGGGGAAGTGAAAAGGAAGGGAAGGGAAGGGAAAGGAAGGGGAGGGAAAGGAAGGGAAAGGAAGGGAAGGGAAAGGAAGGGAAGGGAAAGGAAGGGGAGGGAAGGGAGGGGAAAGGAAGGGAAAGGAAAGGAAGGGAAATGAAGGGAAGGGATAGGAAGGGAAGGGAAAGGAAGGGAAATGAAGGGAAGGGAAAGGAAGGGAAGGGAAAGGAAGGGAAGGGAGGGGAAAGGAAGGGAAGGGAAAGGAGGGGAAGTGAAAAGGAAGGGAAGGGGTGGGAAAGGAAGGGAAAGGAAGGGGAGGGATAGAAAGGGAAAGGAAGGGAAAGGAAAGGAAGGGAAAGGAAAGGAAGGGGAGGGAAGGGAGGGAAGGGAGGGGAAAGGAAGGGAAGGGAAAGGATGGAAAGGGAAAGGAAAGGAAGGGAAGGGAGGGGAAAGGAGGGGAAGGGAAAGGAGGGGAAGTGAAAAGGAAGGGAAGGGAAGGGGAGGGAAAGGAAGCGAAGGGGAGGGAATGGAAGGGAAGGGATGGGAAGGGAAAGGATTTGCTCATCGATGGTTATCCTCTTGGGTTATCCCCTCAGTCATCTGAGCTGCCCGAGCGCTTATTTTGGCGCTCAGATATTTTATTTGCAAGAATGCTTCAAACCAGCAAGTATAAGTTTCTGGGGCATACAGATCTCCACAGCTAATTGCGTGCCACAGTTTAAGAATACCTCGGTGGAGTAAAAAAACTAAGTGACCTGGTTTTACAGATACTTTTATTTCGACGATTGCACAACGGTACATCACAATTCCAAATTAAGAATCAGAACTGATAGATTGATACGTGAAAAAAAGATATCTGGATAAAAAACCTTAATAAAAATTTAACATTTCGAAAATGTCTTAAATGTTGCTTGGTTGTGTTCCAAAAAGGAAAATTCAAAACGTTTTGGCAAGCGTAGAAAAATAACGAAAAGTAGGAAAAGCATACTTGACCCACTCTTTATCACAGTTCGAATTAAAAACAGCAGTTCGACAATGTGTAAGAGCAATAGGATGTTTCTTTGAGACTCAATATTTTGCAACCAGGCTTAAAAATAATCAATTATTTTATCACTAAAAGGAGAAGCTAAACACATTTTACCCATATAAAAATATGTCAGGACATTCATCATGTCCTGTATGGGATTTAATTGATTGGGGGATTAAAGCTGAGGACAAGCGCAACAACACCGACCCAAGCTACCTACCCAACCCCACAGCTAATAGAAGTTGAATAAAAGAAAACTGAAACGACCCCCCCACCTCCCTTTTAAAAAACCCAAACAAACAAAAAACACATTAAAAAACAAAAAAAAACAACAACAAAAAACAAAAAAACCCATCAAAACAAACAAACAACAACAAGGAAAAACTATTTTTTCAGCATACTTTACTTTTAGGGTCTCAAGAAAAAGCCAAGCCCCAAGCCCCAAAATGGTCAGCCCCTAAAAGGATAAGCAAGGCTTCGGGCATGAGAAGATCTTCTCACTCCAACAGTTGGTTATTCCAACAGATCACCTCGACGTTTTCTGGCCTACACATGTCTTCGTAGTTAGTGCAGAAGGACTTGAAGGCTGACTCTCTAAGCAGCCGTAGGAACCGGGTTCGAAGCCCTTTCTGTGCTCCGGTGTGAAGGCACCCGTGGATTTTCTGGAGGGCACCCTCTTGGATGATGTTCCCATCGCCAAACTTAACTGGAATTGAATAATTTGTTCAATGACTCCTCACAGACGGGCATAGTTTCGGCAAACATGGCATCTTTGCATGTTGATCAAATTATTAATAATTAAAACACGGATTCAGTTTCTGTGTTTTAAGTGCCAAATAGGTCCAAATAGTGACGCTAAAAGTTGCATGATAAAGTACGCCTCGTTTTAGTATTAAGCAGCGCACGAATGATCGTCCAATGGCTGTTTTTTGTTCTTCGATGATGTACAAAACATATGTCAGTTTCACACAATGTACTTTAGTGGTCTTGAAATTGTTGTCTCAGGATTGCGGCGTGTGAAATGCTTCATGGTAATATTCAAACAACGATGTAAAGATACAGAATTCCAAAACTGGCATTACGAAATCACCAATTCTTCTTTCCTTGATGTTTAATCATCTTATAAATCACTACTCGAACCAGAAAAATAACTGTCTACTTTGGCACGTGAAAGAGATCTTCTTAGACTTAGAGCTTTATGTAAATTCTGTTGTTTAAGCCATAATCTAAATGTACAGACAACTCGATTTAATACAACCACAGAGTCATCGTTTAGTTTATGTATGAAATGTAACCGCTTTGAAATTGAAAATGAATACCATTTTTTTGCTAATTTGTCGTTTTTATAAAGGTAGTGGAGAAAGATTAATTCCAAAATGTTACCATGTACAACCATCTGTCCCAAAATTTATCAGTCTTCTATCTACAAGAAATGATTGTGTTATTAAAAATATGTCCATATATTTAAAAAGACGTTTACCTATGTAAATACAAATGTAAAAAAAGATGAACGTTTGTTGTTAGGAAATTTGTGCATGTGCATAGTGTTTATTATTCCTGTAAATGAACTCTGGGCCATGTGGCCTTCATTCATGAATAAACTTCTTCTTCTTTATTTAATTAGCATTAGGCAGAGAAGAATTATATTCGAAAATATGAAGATTTGGTCACATATATTCACCAAAACATTAGCCACTGGAGTGAGTATAGTTTTACGCCGCTTTTAGCAATATTCCAGCAATATCACGGCAGGGGACACCAGAAATGGGCTTCACACAATGTACCCATATCGGGAATGGAACCCGGGTCTCCAGCGTCAGGAGCGAACGCTTTAACCACTAGGCTACCCGACCGCCCCCTTAGCCGCTGGAACCAAGGAGGTTGATAATATTTATTGCTCTCACATTTGTGAAACGGTTTCCAATATAAATGATACTTCTCGTTTAATTTTCGCAGAGAGATCTTAACTGGCTATGTTGACGATTTATGTTGGCAGTTAATAATGTATTTGCACATTTCAACCGACTTAAAACCAAACTTGTTTTATTATGTATCCAGTGGAAATAATCATCCCGTCTAAAAAGTGGGAAGGAAGTAAGGGACTGATTTAATTGCTTTTATTCATTTTTTGTACTTTATACTTTTTAACTGAACTTTGTACCCCGGAACATTCCAGCTACATCGAGGCGGGAGAGACCAACATTTGTTGAGGTCATGGGTAACCTCCCACATGCAGTCTATTTGGAACGAGCATTGGTTACCGGATCCCCTCCGTGAACTTTAACAAAGAATTCAAATTCGTAAACAAAAACCGGTGGTGTTTTCGTGGCGGCCGCCATCTTGTTTTCCAAATCGGGTATCGGTTGTTTTGTTTTTTTGCAGTCCTTGTGAAGGTATGAGGGATCGGCAACCTCAGCCAACTTGGGACATGTTCTGGCCTAGAATTCCCAGTGGTTTGGGGTTTGGGTTTGGGTTTGGGTCGGGTCTACTATCAAAACTTACCGCTGCATTCCTCGGGGATGTGTGAAGGCATCCAGTCGCCACTACTACCACAGACCAGCCACTGACGAGCGTCGTAGTCCTCTGGCAGGTCATAGTCCTCGGTGCAGCTGACAAGACAGAACTTGCCGTAGGCAGAGCGCCAGTTGGAGCACACAACGACCCCTCGGTTAGGGGCAGACAACTCTGGACAAGGTATGGCTGCGGAAACCGGAAATGAAGTGGACGTGCAAATGTACTTACACATGTGTATTAATAATAACATTAAAAGACATTTCGCTCAGGAAGAACGGGGACAACAAAGGACGAGAATCTGTAACTTTACTCAGAAAGTGTTATCCCAAACATTTATTACATTTGACCACTTTCTAAACGGCATTGAGTGTTCAGGGACAACATTATTGTAATGTGCCCTTCAGAATGTATGTTGGCCGAAAAGAAGAATAGTTTTGATCCATTTCAGAGTCACTGAATGTTATTTCCCGGTTCAAAATGAGTGAATGTAATTTAGCATGTACATGTCTTGAGGCTTTCTTCTATTGAGTTTGAAATAATATGTTCAGTTATGGAGTCCCCCGTTTTATTTAATGAATCAAAATACTCTTATGAGAGAAGAGACACTTTGCCCTTTCCCTGTCATTTCTCCACAAGAATCGGAGTATCACGTTTTTCCTGGTTTGCCCTTTCTATACTGATTTGAGACAATCCATCATTCCCTTATTTTCCTTCAATAAATAAATTTTGCCATCTACTCTCCTCTCATAATACAACTATATATCATCATGTTTGATAAAATATATAACAATTTTTTTCTAGAAATATGACAGTGTTTTCGATTCCAATGTATTCTGATGGAGATATACCTGGCTCTCCCATAATTCATATACACTTTGAACAATGATTGTATCACGAGACCGTGGCCACCTTACTGAAATAAAGTCATTCATTCATTTAATGAATCCGCATGTGCATTACGCGTGCCCGTGAGTAGTTTTACCCGTTTGTCCACATTACTTTTGCGAACGAACATTTATCACTAGCTTCGTGTGAGTGAGTATTGTCTTACGTCGCTTTAGCAATAGTCCAGCAATATCGCACCGGGGAAACCAGAAATGGGCTGCATACAAAGTACGAATGTGGGGAATTGAACCCGGGTCTTTGGCGTGACGAGCAAACGCTTTAACCACCAGGCTATCCCACCGGACCAGAAGGTGAAGAAATGGTGACTGAGCGGTGACTGGATGTGTGAGTGATGGTGACGTGGTGATGATCTTTACTGTTGCTTTGATGACCATCAGACGTTAGCTGCGGTAACCGTATCTCTCTGTTGTCCCTTTGAGCGATGATGATGTAGGGGCTCTCCCACAGAGTTTTCCAAATAGATCCGCGATCAAAATATGCATCGCTCTTCATATGTTCCACCAAAGTGCGTGCCGATATAATAAGATCACTGACGAGAGATTTAAGCGTTTATTCAGGAGTCGTAAACATCCGCCATTATCCACAGACGGGTAGCAACCACCTGGCCCCCAGCATGCAACTGACAACGCATGCGCATTGAGATACATCTGTACAGGGGTACGTTTAGGGTTCAGCAAATATGTACCCTCTCGATGATTCGATAAGTACACAGGAAGTTGTATGATCGAGAACCCATATTTGAAGGCAAATAAGTGGTTGAGAGAGGGAATCGTGTTGCAGTTTTCGTGGTATTACGATTTATGCACAATCATAGAAGGGTTGTTAGTTTGACATGTTTCGAATATTTAAGTAAAACACTATAGAGTGAGTGAGTATGGTTTTACGCCGCTTTATTTAGCATGATTCCAGCATTATCACGACGGGGGACACAAGAAATGGGCTTCACACATTGTGCCGAATAGGGGAATCGAATCCGGGTCTTCAGCGTGACGAGCGAACGCTTTAACCCCAAGGCTACCCGACCGCCCCGAAAACAATATGGAAGAGTCCGTAGATCTGTGTAGCGACAAATCAATATAAAAACTTAACAATATTCCGACAAATCAATATAAAAAATTAGCAATATTCCAGCAATATCGCACGGGGGACACCAGAAATGGGCTGCATACAATGTACCAATGTGGGGAATTGAACCCGGGTCTTTTGCGTGACTTTACTCAGAAAGTGTTATCCCAAACATTTATTACATTTGACCACTTTCTAAACGGCATTGCGTGTTCAGGGACAACATTATTGTAATGTGCCCTTCAGAATGTATGTTGGCCGAAAAAAAGAATAGTTTTGATCCATTTCAGAGTCACTGAATGTTATTTCCCGGTTCAAAATGAGTGAATGTAATCACTCCCAGAGAGTTTTCCAAATATATCCGCGATCAAAATCTGCATCGCTCTTCATATGTTCCACCAAAGTGCGTGCCGATATAATAAGATCACTGACGAGAGATTTAAGCGTTTATTCAGGAGTCGTAAACATCCGCCATTATCCACAGACGGGTAGCAACCACCTGGCCCCCAGCATGCAACTGACAACGCACACGCATTGCGTGACGAGCAAACGCTTTAACTACCAGGCTATCCCACAGGACCAGCGAGAGGCACAGTGATTCGGTTACTGCAACTAATCAGACAAGTGGCATAGTGACAGCTCCTTTATTTGCCTCACATGTTTCAAAGCGTAGACAACCAGGACTAAAATGATTAAAATCAAAACGCTCTCAGTGATTTACACTTGACTATTGACATTTTCTTTGTGAACAAATGATGCGCAGTTCTGTAAATAAATGATGTGTTACAACCAGGAATTGACATCTTTAAAATGTTCGTGCGGCGCTCGATCTTTAATGGCACTTGAATTAAAAAAATACAAAAGAGACTCACCTTTCTATAAACCCAAGCCTCTAAACGGGGTCTTACAAAGATATTTCTCTAAATGATAACGACAAAGAGGTAGAGGACAAAACTGAGGATCAGAGGGTCACAATAGCTATGGGTAAACGAACTGTAACCAAGGTTACCATATAACATGTGTTAGGTCCATGTTTTCACTGTTACCCAGGGACGATATGAATATGAAAAGACTCTCTTTCACCGGTTAAGACTCTTTCCCCCGGGGTTTATAAGAATAGTAAAAAAACTATTTTTCCTTAGGATTGTAAGACTAGTAAAGTGGGCTCGCACTATAAATCGGCATCCGTCCGGACTAGTTTTCTTTTTCCCGATGATTATTAGACTACTAAAGACTCTCTTTCCCCTGGGGTTTATAAGATTAGTAAAGACTCTCTGTTTTCCGAGGTTTGTAAGCCAAATAATGACTCTTTTCCCCCGGGGTTTATAAGACTAGTAAAGCCCCTCTTTCACCAGATGATAATGAAGGTTATCGCCCGGGTAAAGAATAGTAAGGACTACTTTTCCCTGGGGTTTCAAGACTAGTGAAGACTCGATGTCATCAGGGGATCATATGGGCAAAGTGCCCGATCTCTGTTGCTCTGTTGGACCATACGGAAACCCTGTCGATTTACGAGGATATAGAATTCTCAAACACGCTTACTCACGTTTGACGCCGAGAAAGGTTTCACAAATAGTTCCTGTCCGTTGCTCTGCTCGACCATAATAAACCCTTCAAAGATCAATACTCAACTCACATTTGACGTCGACAGAGAATTCCCAAATATTGCTCTGTCCGTTGCTCTTCTTGACAAAATAGAACTCTTTAAATATCAATGCACTACTCACGTTTGACGTCGACAGAGGAGTCACAAATAGTGCCCTGTCTGTTGCTCTTCTTGACAATATAGAACTCTTTAAATATCAATTCACTACGCACGTCTGACGTCGACATAGAATTCCCAAATATTGCTCTGTCCGTTGCTCTTCTTGACAATACAGAACTCTCTAAATATCAGTACGCTACTCACGTTTGACGTCGACAGAGAATTCACAAATAGTGCTATGTCCGTTGCATTCTTCTTGACCATACAGATGAGCTCTCTAAATATCAATACACTACTCACGTTGCACAAATAGTGCTCTGTCCTTGACCATATAAAACCCTTCAAAGATCAAAACTTAACTCACGTCTGACGTCAACAGAGAATTCACAAATAGCCCTCTGTCCGTTGCTCTTCTTGATGGCTGTGTACTGTATGGTCCGATTTCCCCAGGGGAACCGGAACTCGTTGCTTGGATAGTTAGCCTCAATCTGAAGTTGTTCTCCCGCCGCGTCCTTGAACTTGGGAAGGTCCCACTTGTACAGCACGGTTCGGTCTGGAGTTGTGATGTTCTTGCTTGGGGGACAACTTTCAACTTCCGGTGCAAGATCTAGGAACAAACAACTGGACTTATAACCTTTCATTTTCCTTTGTGAAGGCTACAGATTAAACTACGACTAATAATATGTTCTTTCAAGACAACTGGGGATAGGGTGGCCCGGCTGCAGAGTTGTGTCCCCTCGGCGTGCCATAAACCGGTGATAATTGGTTCGAATCCCCGTTCGCCCTGATCATGTTTCTTTGTTTGTCAGCACCATATACCCGTGCTCGTAAATGTTAACAGAATGGTAAAAGTCTTAGACCTGCATCAACCTAAGTCTTTCATCCCCCATCTTGCTGACACATCATCATATGATTGAAATACTGTTCAAAGGGTGTTTGGTCCTGTATCTGAGCCGTGAGGAGACATGATTGATAACAAGCCGACACCATCGCCTCTGCAAGTCGCGGACGCTGTGCAAAATCCGTTACTGTAGCCACGGTTATCAAGTATATATTATACATTTTTTCATTCTATCCTATCTCACACCCTGATAAATACCCCGACCCACTCCCATCAACCTTCGTTTTAGACGCGACATCACCATGCCCATCAAGAGAATGCCCTCGCAGAACTCAAACCTGCCAGCGAATGTGTCTGCTACAATAGAATTGATAATTAATACCCTGTATAAACGAGGATGCCTCACGACCAAAAAAAAATTTGTTTTATAGCACACGTTTACATACTTGGAATAAACAGCCTGAAAGTACTGGTATACTGTTAACCTACCTAAATTGCACGGTGCGTTTTTCGGACAGTAGCAGGTGTAGGACGTTCCCTCTGGGAGGCAGCTCTCACCCAGGGGGCAGGTCACGCCCTTGCAAGGATCCTCAGCTGCACAGATAGAAGAGACGTGTCAGACCGAAAACGAAACATAACATAGACATACACTGAAGGTGGCAGACAACAGTGCGCATGAGCAATCACGTTAAACATGACGTCAAAATATTTGTACCAGGCTGTCGATTTTTATGATGTTTTTTTGTTTTTGTTTTTGTTGTTTTTTTGGCGCGGGGGGAGATGCTGGAAATATTTTTATACTTTTACTGTCATTAATACTAAAACTAAAGATTACCTATGCACTCAGGTAGTGTTCCGTTCCAGTTGCCGGATACATCGCACATCACCTCCGACGTCCCGTTCAAACGGTAACCATGGTTACAGTCATAGCGGATGACGTCACTGTAGTTGTAGGTCGCTTCAGACAGATTTGCGTTTAAGATTGCAGGTGCCATGCCGCACGAGACGACTGAAAAAGAATATAGCGTCCATCAAATTCGACCCTGATTGAAAATTGTTTTTTATTTATATATTTTTTAATACATTTAAATAATTCCCAGGAATAAGCGGGGAGCTTGGGAGTGACGCCGTACTATCACTGCCAGATTGGAAACGGTCCTTTTTATTAAATATAAGATAATATTAATTGGAATGATATGAAAGTTCCGAGGTATTTGTTCCTCCTCGTCACTGGCGTCTTTCGAATGCAATTATATATACCACGGGAAAACAATATTTCATTGTTTTCTTCTTGTTGCAACGGGTGGCACGGGTGTCCCAGTCGTCTTAGGCGCCGCCATTCGCTGTGCAGAATTGCGTCCCTTGGGCACGCCAGAAACCTATGATTGTGGGATCAAATCCCGGTTCGCCCCGATTATGTTTCTAGGTTTGTCAGCACCATACCCGTGCTCGTGGGTTTCACCGAAGTGGTAAACGTCTAAGACCTGCATCACTTCGGTCTTTCCTCCCACATTAAGCGGACACGCCGTGATATAAGTGGAATACTGTTAAAAGCGGCGTTAAACACAACTCACTCACTCTTGTTGCAACGTTAGCTGGTAAGGCAAGACATGCTTGGACTTTTCGCGAACTCCCTATGTCACCACTACTTACCAGGAGAATATTTTTGACCGATGTTTTTCCCTTTTAGACAGACAGTTTATTCAGTAATTTGGTCATCAAGGCCCATAGTACAATGCAGATTGGATATTCACATTTGTCACGTGATGTACATGGTTAGATTTTAAATCAAGTTACACATTCCTCATTATAAAGACATGTTTTAAGAATACACAAACAGCATGGATCATATCAAGATTTTCAGAGTTCAGCAGATGTGTCATTAACTGACGGTCTTTAAAAATACCTTGCAACATTGGAAGAAATTTATACCTTAAATGAGGAATAGGTTTCACATATAGTGAGTGAGTGTGTGTGTATGGTGTTACGCCGCTTTTAGCAATATTCCATCAATATCACGGAGGGGGACACCGTACCCATGTCGGGAATCGGGAATCAAACCCGGGTCTTCGGCGTGACGAGCGAACGCTTTAACCACTAGGCTACCCGACCGCCCCGGTTTCACATATAAGTAAGACATAGTATTCATCCTCTACTTCTCCGGATGAACAGTTTGTTCATATAGAGTTCACAATATCACCGTCTTTGGACCTGCGACATACATTTCCATTAAAATAATGAAATGAAATTCTAAGTTAACAATAAGTTCTGATTAAACTTTTATCATTTAAGCAAGTTAAATATCTTTCAGTTTGTAACACTGATTTTACTCTGCTGTATTTGCTAAGATAAAGTGATTCAGAAATACTTTGGTGCCACTGTAGACAAAATATATCCTTTAGTCTTTGCTTAAATGAAAATAAAAATAACTGGGGATCTCCCACATCTTTGGAAATCCATACATATGAAAAGCCACTAACAAATAATTGATTTCTCACATCTGAAACCCAATTATTTTTACAATTATCATCAAGTACTTTAACATTTTGTAACACTGATATTGGTATCTATCAGGCATCATTCTAAGTAATTTAATCCAATACTTAATTAACCTTAATTGGCTTGCTACAAAAAATATTACTACGGCCTGTTTCACCAAGGATTCCCTTTTTTTAGGCAAACTTACCAGCACCCAGAAAACATTTGAAATATGAAGTGTGAACTTTTTCAATTGCAGCGTAATACTCAGCACCCCATAGTTCAGAACCATACAAAAGTATAGGCATACATGTGCCTTCAAAAATGATACATGCTGTGAAAAAAAGACAACTATTTTTCCTGAATAAATTATAAAGAGGCATAATGGCTTTCGACGCCTGAACAGCTAATTGCTTACATACGACAGACCATGACAATCTAGAGGAGAACATAAGACATAAGTGAGTTTCTTCTTACGCCCAATGGAATCTGTTTTGTCTGCGTTTGACATTTTATGTTTGACGTATGTGTTATATTTTTTGTATAATAATGAAATGGCAACTACCACAGTCTATATTTCGTGACAGTGATGACTTTATAAATACACCACTGACACAAGCTAATTTACATATTATGCGGCCGGATGTACATATTTCGTGTTCGACCCGTGAAGATTCCGGAGTAGAATAGGTCTGCAGCAACCAATGCTTGCCGTAAAAGGTGACTATGCTTGTCGTAAAAGGCGACTAACGGGATCGGGTGGTCAGGCTCGCAGACCTGGTTGATGCATGTCATCGATCCCAATTGTGTGGATCGATGCTCATGATATTAATCACTTGATTGTCTGGTCCAGACTCGATTATTTACAGACCGCCGTCATAAAGTTGGAATATTGCTGAGTGCGGCGTTAAACTACAAACAAACACATATTTCGTGTTCGTACACAAACGCCGTTATCCTAAATTCAGGCCGACTAGCCTTTAGCAGGGGTGCTAGTAGGGGTGGGGGTGGGGGGTGGGGGATGGGGGATGGGGATGGGGTGGAGAATTATTATAATCTGCTGCTATAACAGCCATTGCAGGTGTTGGTGTCAGAGCAGGTGTAAGTTCAGGTGTCAGTGTCAGTGTACTTGTTGTTGCAGGTGTCAGTGTCAATGAAGGTGTCATAGTCATTGTAAGTGCACGTGTCAGAGTCAGTGCAGGTGTCATTGCAGGTGTCAGTTCAGGTGTCAGTGTCAGTGCAGTTGTCAGTGTCAGTCTCAGTGTCAGTGCAGGTGTCAGTGCCGGTGCCAGTGCCGGTGTCAGTTCAGGTGTCAGTGCAGGTGTCAGTGTCAGTGTCAGTGTCAGTGTCAGTGCAGGTGTCAGTGTCAGTGCAGGTGCCAGTGCCGGTGCCAGTGCCGGTGTCAGTTCAGGTGCCACTGCCGGTGCCAGTGCCGGTGTCAGTTCAGGTGCCAGTGCCGGTGCCAGTACCGGTGTCAGTTCAGGTGTCAGTTCAGGTGTCAGTGCCGGTGCCAGTGCCGGTGTCAGTTCAGGTGTCAGTGCAGGTGTCAGTGTCAGTGTCAGTGTCAGTGCAGGTGTCAGTGCCAGTGCCGGTGCCAGTGCCGGTGCCAGTGCCGGTGTCAGTTCAGGTGCCAGTGCCGGTGCCAGTGCCGGTGCCAGTGCCGGTGTCAGTTCAGGTGTCAGTTCAGGTGTCAGTGCCGGTGCCAGTGCCGGTGTCAGTTCAGGTGTCAGTGCAGGTGTCAGTGTCAGTGTCAGTGTCAGTGTCAGTGTCAGTGCAGGTGTCAGTGTCAGTGCAGAATGGAATCTGGCAGAAAACCGAAACTGATACTGTCGTTAACATTTTGAAACATACACGATCAATATCAAGAATTATGAATTGTTGATGTCAGTTCTAACAATAATTCCTACAGTGTCAACATTGGAAGAATTGATTCCTTTTCACTTTTAAAATAGGCATGTTTTTTTACTTTACCTGACATATATACGGCTCATCTTTTGTCTTCAGACATTACAGCTTTCAAGGTGTTAGCTAATAGAGCGAATTTGTGGATTTCTGCTTCGTTATTATGAAACAACACAACGAATATATGTTTATTTCTACATAGGGTGGCCATGGCTTAAGACCAACAGTGCTGGCAGTTGGCTGGCAGGAAATGATTCACCTGGCACGGGTAATCATGTTTACAGGGACAATTCATTTCACTCGACCGAAGACTGAGACATGTGGAAAACTATGTACCCATTAACTGGATATTTTGAAGCCCACATACTGATCAAAGACGTCATATCTAAGGCTCGTGATGATCTGTATTTATTTATATTTGTTTTACATAACACATTGACTGATAAACGTTAAACCTTCTGACCATGGTTCACAAAGATTCGTGTCCCTTTAGTGCAGATGGAAGCGATTGGTATCAATATGTAACAGTTTATATTTTATATCTCATAGAAAGACCCCCATGGCAACATGATACATTATTTGAGCACTTGGAATCAGAATCACATCTGCAATTTTGCCATTGTGCCATTTTGCTTCTAATACTAAACTGCAAGATATAGATTCAACTCAACGTTTTTCATCGCCTCATTGGCAAATGGTAAGGCCAAATGTCGACCTGACATTAACTAAATGTAAGAAATAAGACACAAACGCATCAATTTGTAAACAGAAATATAATCAATTAAGAAATATTTACGACACTTATAAATATATACTCTTCAAAAAAAGAAACTTGACACTAACTTTCAAAATGTAATATAATGCGATTGTTTCAAAATAGGACACAGAAACCATAATTGAAACACTGTTTGAAGATCAATGTACACAATGTTCAAAACATTAATCGTGTCACCTAGACAGTCACACGTACACGATACAGTTAATGTCACAGGGGTACAGAAAATGTCAGTATCGGTTGTGCCCACCATGTGCATCAATCACCGCTTGACACCGACGACCCATAGATGCAATCAAGTTGTCAATAACAAGTTGTTGGACGTGCTGCCATTCATGCGGAAGTGTTTGGGGCGGTGGATTCCTTCTGCGAACGCGTCGATCCAACTCGTCCCACAGATGCTCAATCGGGGACAAATCTGGTGACCGGGCTGGCCAAGGTAATGTCTGGATGTTGTTGTGCTGTAAGAAGTCCTGACAAACACGTGCAATATGCTGTCGAGCGTTGTCCTGCTGGAATTGTCCGCCATGAACGTTGACGTGAGGAAGAACGTAAGGCTGTAGGATCATGTCTCTGTAACGCACACCTGTCAATGCACCTGCCACATGCACGAGAGGCGTCCTTCTACCGTGATGAATTCCGGCCCATACCATGACACTCCCGCCGCCAAATGGGACAACCTTCTGCACACAGTTTGGGGCGAAACGTTCACCCCGACGTCTGTAGACACGTGTGTGCCCATCAGCACGTGTGAGTAGGAAATGGGATTCGGTAAACAGTACATTTCTCCACCTTGCACGTGCCCATCTAACCCTCTGTTGGCACCAAAGCAGTTTCGTACTGTTTGATCTGATATTCTGCATACCCCAGGGATCTTTGTGGTTGTGGACGTGGCTGTGGTAGTGCGGTCTCGGAGGTGTCGCAGCCGGATGTATCGATCTTGTGCTTGGAGTGTCACCCTTGGTCTTCCTGACCTTGGTCTGTCGTCAACTCTGTTGGTGTTGTTGTATCGGGTCCACAGTGCGGAGATTGTCTGTCTGGATACGCCAAAGTGCCTGGCCACTTCTTGCTGAGTTGCTCCAGCTTGTAATCTCACAATGGCGTTGTTCCGTTGAGCTGCATTCAGTCTTGGCATTCTGTCACCGCCTCTACTGCCGTTATAAGGACTGTATGAACAGCCGTTGATGTGGATTGTTATACCCATTCAGCAGGGGGGCCTGCATGCCTAAATGCAGGATCCTGTGCTCCACGTTTTTTACAGGCGGTTGCGTTTGGATGAAGTTGTAAAATTGATCCCCAAACGCTACGTTTATGTGCTTTGCATGTGTTTTCGCGAATTATAGACACATCATCTTTCTGTTTGACTTATTTGGTTCTCATTTAATGTAATTATTTTACATATTTGGCAAAAAGTGGTTTTACATCTATGTCAAGTTTCTTTTTTTGAAGAGTATATAATTACAGATGGATCCAAGGATGGCGGCGCAGTTTCGAGTGCCACTGTCATTGGATCCAGAACAGTATCTCCACGATTACCAGGTAACAGTTCCATATTCACAGCCGAAGCAAACGCCATTTTAACACCCCTAAATATATATCAATAACCAATCTATAACACATACACAATTCATTATTTTTTCAGATTCTCTTTCGTTGCTTCAGGCTATCAAATATGTCATGTGAACATCCCTTTTTAATCGAAATTCTTGAATTATTTAATGATCTTGTTACTGGCCAAGGTGATTTTGTTGCTATCATTGGTAACACAATGGCCGATGCTGCAACACTCAACAAATCTGTAACACCACTTCTTAGCCGATAGTGATTATGAATCTGTAATTAGATGTTACATCCGTGATCTGATGCAAAAGAAGTGGGTGACCCAAGTAGGTATCAATAAATTGTATCAATAAATAATATTCATACACCTACTTGGATAGTCGGTCCAGATTTTTATAATGCGACGATGTCGTATTGGCCATTCTCGCCACACTCGTTAATAGTTATTGTAATAGTTAAAGGTGAATATCCTCCATTCTGTATCCCTTGTGATGAAAGAATCACAGTCAAGCATGTCAAGATATTTTAATGATATTAATTCTCGTAATTATCATTTTTTTACAGGAAATGGATTGTTGCATGGATTTTTATTGATATGTTTTGAACAAAAAAAGTTTTTTTTATATAATTGGTAGAATATATTTGATAACTTAGGTTCCTGGTGCCTGTATCATCCGAGAGGCGTTGAAGGAGTGTAACATGAATGTCCCCAAGAGAGGGAATGTCAGACCAAGACATTCAAAGTATATATTTATTTCTGCCACGTTTTAATCGTAGAATACGTGCTATTTCAATGCTTGGCTAAATTTGTCAAACATCGCCAGCGGCCGAAGGGATGATGTAAATCCCGTTGGGGTCCATGCAGGTAGCAAAGGTATTGGGATGAAGAGAATATATGGATGTCATCTTCTTTATTATGGGGAACGCAACGTTTCGGAGCATAACTATTAGCACGTCTTAGACGCAGTATAACATCGTTTTCTACGCATATAAACCAGTCATGTGTAGCTAATAAGAAGGCCCCCTGTGAAGATCCGGGTTAGAATGGGTCTTTAGCAACCCATGCTCAGGGTCGCAGATGCATGTCATCGTCTCCCAATTGCGTTTTGGTTTGGTTTGTTGTTTTACGCCACACTCAGCAATATTCCAGCTATATAACGTCGGTCTGTAAATATTCAGTCTGGACCAGACAATCTATTGATTAATATCATGAGTATCGATCCACGCTATTTGGATCAATTACATGCATCAACCAAGTCAGCGAGCCTGACCACCCGATCCCGTTAGTCGCCTTTTACGACAAGCATAGTCGCCTTTTACGGCTAGCATGGGTTGCTGAAGACCTATTCTACTCCGGAGTCTTCACGGGTCCTGTAATTGCGTAGATCAATGATCATGATGTCAAATACTAGACTGTTATGATGTCAATCACAAATAGATAGTCTTAACCCACCTGACGCTTTTGGATAACGATTTGTAACAGTTTTGCGACTTTTTTGAATGATGTAGACCACCACAATATCTGGCACCAGAAATGGGCAACACACTGTGCTAATGTGGGGAATCGAACCCGGGTCTTCGGCGTCACGGGCGAAAGCTGTGACCACTAGGTGACCCCACCGCCCTGTGGGTAAAGGTGGATCTTCGTAATGATGATGATTTTCATTGGGATGATGGCTTCACATTTGCTACCGATACGGGTAATCAACCTCGGGCCTTCGCGAGACGAGCGAGCGCTTTCTCCACATCCCCACTGACATGTGGATAAAAAAGAGCTTTGTAATGACGATTTTAATAAAATTGACTACAATTTCTACACTGATGATTTCCTACCTTGATCACAACAGTCCCCATAGAGACCAGTTGGGCATTTACACCGTCCTTTTTTTCCTTTTTCCTTTACGTGCTCTCCCCCCGTGCATTGTTTATTGCAATATTGCAGTTGCCTTGCCCCAACGCCACCGTCGCAGGATGCAGAGGGATTGCATTGGGGAGTATTCTTCTTCCAAACCTGCCTCTGCCGCACTTGCACCCCCCAACACTTCCTCGTGCACATTGACCAGCTCCCCCACGGTGACCACTTGCACGTGCACACTTCCCACAGCCTACTTCTCTGACCACTGACTGGACAGATGTATAAGAGACAAAGAACAATGCCAATGACGCGCAGCATCCCTACAAGCATCGTCTCTATGTATGCGTCTTCCAGCACGGACTGTGCCTCAGATCGATTTGCTGCTGAAGTCGGGTGTAACATGCAGCACCCTCAACGAAAGAAAGTTAATGGATCCGCACCAAGTCTATGTTTGAAAAGGTTAGTGTAATTCAGATTTCAAGTGTAATGGATTCATACAGGTTTATAGGTTAATGTACTAAACAGAGGGTTATTGTGGCAGGGTGTTCGTTACAAAACCTGACGGTGTGAAAATGCCAGGACAAAAGCTTAACCACAATGCTGTCGACATTATTTGCAAATATTCAGAAGTTACTAGTATGCAAGGTCACAAATAAAAAAAATTCATCACCGACCGACCTTAAACATTGCCCGACACCATTTTGTTGGATGAAGGTATAGTGCTTAAATCGGTTTCGGTTCTTATCCAATCCGAAGTTGCACTTTTTTATGTAACCCTAGATGACATCCATGCATGATTTCACAAATCAGGAACTTCTCTGTGTAATTGTTTTCATAAAGTACAATTGTGAATTCGTGAAATCTCCAAATTTAAAGCATTGGTGACAAAATTTATGTCTGTTTCTCTGTTTCTGTTTCGTCTCGTACAATATTTTCCCTCTCCACATACCTCCCTTCCACCCACCCATCCACCCACCAAACCCAACTACCTCCCTCCCTCCCTCCCTACTAGCCTACCAACCGACCTGCCTGCCTGCCTTCCACCCACCAACCAACCAACCCACACCCACACCCACACCCACACCCACCCATCCACCCACCAAACCCAACTACCTCCCTCCCTCCCTACTAGCCTACCAACCGACCTGCCTGCCTGCCTGCCTGCCTGCCTTCCACCCACCAACCAACCAACCCATCCACACCCACCACCTACCTACCTACCTAAGCCCATTGTTGTGCATAAGTATAATTCATTTTCGAGACACCAGCAATTAACCACGTAACTTAAGGCAGTAAAGCTGATTGAAATTGAAATGCTTTCTCTCTCAGGTTGTATTGTCAGAATCTAATTCAACTATCCCTACATTTCTTAACTGATAAATAAACTGATGATCCAAAAAAACTTTACCAATGAAATTGCAAACATTTAACAACACAAGTTCAAACTATTTCAATGCAAAACACATCGTCCAAAATTGTTTGATAGGCATTACTTAGAAGTTGGCGGATGACCAGATAGAC
Organism: Haliotis cracherodii; assembly: GCF_022045235.1. NCBI lineage: Eukaryota > Metazoa > Mollusca > Gastropoda > Lepetellida > Haliotidae > Haliotis > Haliotis cracherodii. The sequence goes on from NW_027266270.1 coordinate 7,624,693, forward strand.
ACAATTTTTATGGATAAAAACTTCTTTAATACTGTAAAAGGCGACGTTTCGGTATAGATCCTTATACCGTTGTCAAGCAAGACTGAATGAGGGACATAGTGCAGAATATATATAGCAAGTGGATGATTAACAGTAGAGGATTAACAGTGTGACACACCTACCTATGTTATCCCACTCATGTATGCCCTTGTTGTTACTGTTAATCCTCTACTGTGTTTGGGGGTGGGGGTGTGTGAGGTGGGAGGAACTAGTGAGCAGTAGAGAACACCACTGGTCATCGTTAACGGACATTTGACAGCTCGGACGTACATGAATGACATTCTTCGTCCGTTTGTCCTTCCATTTCTACAACAGCTACCACGTGATGTCCTCTATCAGCATGACAACGCCAGACACCATACAGCTCGAATCGTACATAACTTCCCTGCACCCAACAACGTCAACGTGTAGCTGTGGCCTGCATGATCCCCAGACATATCCCAAATAGAACACCTCTGGGATGCCATGGATCATCGTGTTCGACAGGGATCACATCCTCCAGCCGACCGACAGGAACTGATCCAGGCCCTCCAAGAAGAATTGCGACCTTTCCCACGTGACGTCATCAGACGACTGATGTTTTCTTGGCGCCGGAGAATTTTTGCCTGTCTTGAAGCAGGGGGTGGTCAGACACGCTATTAATGTGAGGCGTTATTGAACTTGGGCGAATTTAGATGTGTTGAGCTTTGTCCATGACACTGAAAGCTTGTTTTTGTTACCCACCTCAATTCGGGCAACTGTCAAGCCAATATCGGATGTTGTATGACTGTCATTTTAAATGTTGATTTCGTTGAGATCTTTTATATTTTTCAATACATTTTACTTCATACATCATATAAAAATAAAATTAAGATATTTGATTGTGTGTGTGTGTATTCTTGTGTGTGAGTATGTGTGTTAAATATAGCTGGAATTGAGTACGGTGTTAAACCAACACACACACACACACAAAAATAGCATATAGACACACACACACACACACACACACACACACACACACACACACACACACACACACACACACACACACACACACACACACACACACACACACACACACATCCCCACCACCACCTTCCCTAAAAGATCTATCCGTGTTTCTTTCATACTTCTCTATTTTCTGTTGGGTTTCATTGTTGTTTAACGTCGCACTCGGCAATATTCCATCAACAGAGCGACGGCCTGTATAATACCATGAATGGAATGTCTAAGCCCAACAGATTAAACCAAAAAACTGTTCTAGGATGCATGTAATAAATTATTCATCCTAAATGTATGATTTGTATTTTCAAATATCAAATATGTTTAAAACTTAATTTTATAGGTTTAAATGTAATAATGCTGTGCACAACTGGCGCTTCTTCATCAAACAGTATGTTCAGGCCGCGGCAAGTCTATCCATAAGAGGTAAGACATATTTCTTGTAAGTGAGAATCCCTCAAGAATCTGAGTCGTAAATAATACATTACCTCCCCTCTTTGCCATAACAAAATTCCTTTGCGTTTACCTGACACCTGTGGTCGTTATATAACGCCCAGTTTGGAATGTGAGAGTGAGTGAGTTGGAATTAACGTCGCATTGAGGAATATGACGTCCTGTCAGCGTCATGTGCGTGTGCGCGTGCGAGCGAGCGTGCGTGCGTGTATGTGTGTGTGTCTACTTGTAATAGTCCGGATTTTATAGTGAAAGTCCTCTGAAATACCATGCCGCAGTTTAACATGAATACCCAACTCAGACAGCTGGTATACTCCGGGCCGACCGGTCCTTGTTTTATCCTCTTACTGCCCATCGCCAGCTTTTAGTCTGGGTAGCGAGGAAGAAAATAGACGTGAAACTTACACACCTTGTGCTGCCAAACCGCAGAGACCAAACCAGGCCTTAAAATAACTCGTGACCTAATTACATCACAATGGAATACTTTGCACGACACCACTGTTATAACTTCAAGTTCGGACTTGTAGAAACCGTCCTAGCATTATAACCCAAGCCTCATTTTCGGATTAAACAACGCTTGAAATGGGCGATCGATAGCTACCTTTAAGAAATATTATGGGGGGACATTCAATAACTACATATGGATGTTGTACATTCACACGTAGTCAGTGTTGATTCACGTGTAAAGGGTGGCTCTGATGTGCAAAAAAAACCTTCTTAAATAAAAAGAATTTGATCAAATTGACACGTTGACACTTAACAATAACGTGACATTCTGTGGAATACCAGACCACGAAGAGACGCTTATTCTGGACACTCTTGGGGACATGGGATATTAAATAAAGACAGACTAGGTAGTCAGGAGATCAATCTCGACCACTCTCCGTTTTCAACAAGGGGTAATAAACTGAGTGTGATCAGCAAGCGAAGATAGACGAGGGTAGATCGTGGGAGTAGATCACGGGCGTAAATCACGGGAGTAGATCACGGGCGTAGATCACGGTAGAAGAATCATGGAAGTAGATCACGGGCAGTCCAACACTCGCAACATATCAGTACATTCAGTCTAAAGCACTCATGGAAAACCATGTTTTGCTGGGTTTAATAATCGACACAAAGCATTACGTAGATGTAAATAAGAAATAACAAAACAACTGGAAATGTACTAGTCGGGATTTGCTAGTTTTATCTCAGAGCTCAATACAAAATGTACTTTACAGGAGGTAATTTGTAGGCACTTTCAACATTCAAAAATAAAACTAAGTCCAAATTGACATTGCAGAAACAGGCTATAGGTATTATGCAAATTAGCCTGGAAAAAAGTTATCAAAACAACAATAAAAATAACAGCTATGTTTATGTACATAGTGAAAATGACATGTAAGATGTTGTTTGAGAAGGGAATATGTTACTTTTACGTTCTTATATTTTGACGATGATTCACTATCCAACAATGCCACTCACAAATCATTAACCACTGACAAATCACATGCACGTGGGTTTCAAGCACCTGTTTTCACCTGTCGTCAAGGTGTCATAGGTCATGGACATTCACCTTGATCTACTAACACCTGGTTATGCTCAGTTTCACAATAGTCTGTTATAGTAATATTTTTACACACTTTTACGTGTAAAAAGACCTTTGATACGCTGTATTTGTGCCAAGGCCCAGTTGTTTGAATATTTATATATTTTGTATATTAACTGCATTTATTTAAAATCTGAGATCGAAAAAACAATTTATTTTTATTTCCGTGAGTACTTTAGTGCATGATGGCTACGACAAAGAAAATAATCCCGTAACATGTAGATAACGGTTAGGCCAGTGCAGAGCCTGGAACATGGAAGGATGTGATTGCTGTTCATTAATGTATCGAGATTTCCCACTTCTCTTGCACCAGTTTGACATTATAAGCCTAGTAAACACGTTAATTAGTCGAAGAACGATCCTCATAATGTATCTAATTTATACCAGATGTAAGAATTTCAAACGATGGTTTAAGGTAGAATTATAATATTATTCCATTACAATATTCATACACTTGTCATGGATGTAAATGCAAACATTGCGATAACATCGCGTTATCGCACTTACAGCGAAATGCAATTTCTGGGATGCAGGTTTCCCTTAAATGATAACAAGGTTTCCCTTAAATGATTACAAGGTTTCCCTTAAATGATTACAAGGTTTCCCTTAAATGATTACAAGGTTTCCCTTAAATCACAATAAGGTTTCCCTTAAATGATTACAAGGTTTCCCTGTTACAAGCTATTACAAGCTGCTGAAATATATATGGTACCACCAGTGGTGTGTGACAACTGCAATCAGCTCACGTTACCTATGATATGTTTAGACTGACCTTTGCCGTACAGACATATTTGATCGACTCTTCACTTTAACACCAGCTCGTATCAAATGCTGAAATGCTGGCATAAGACTTGGCGTGAGGAGACCCAATAGAAGTCCAAAACGTGAACGTATTTATTGTAACAAAATTAAGGAGTTACATGTATATGATCCGACTCTTTGTTTGATTTTTGGATCAGATATGGAGGATATATATACCTATGAAATAAAAAAACCCTGCCAACTTGCAAGCTTAGTATCAACTCGTATGTCGAGTTACTAAAAATCCAGAAAACGTAACCAAATCATCTGCGAATTTATACCTCTTCAATGTTTTGCTGCTGTTATTAAAATTGATTTTTTTAAAAAATTGAATATTTGTAACCCAATATCTAGACTTATGACCGTTCATGCAATTATTATTATTATTATTATTATTATTAAAAAAAGCCAAAAATACTTTTGCTGTGCCCATCCTTCCATTATTCCTTTGGGGTGGTTGAGTCTTGACGGCCTCACAAGAAGGATCATGTGTTTTAATGGACCTCACCACCCTCGTTCCTCACTCGGTCGTCTATGCATGTCAATCTGTTCTTGAGGTCAGGGTTTGGTTAATGTGGAAGCTCTTCATAATAGTGGTAGTGTGTACTTATGCACACATTTATGTATCGGAGGATCCTCAACATGTCCAGATTCAGGATGGAAGCAAGATCTTCCACAGCTCTATACATGTAAAACGTGCCAATGTTGTACAGAAATTGTTTGCTGGACGGTACTGGGACGGGTGTCAACCATGAGAAGTCCTTTCCCCAAACTGCTCAGAGTCGGTTCTTTGAGAAGCTTCCTGGGAAACCGTTCATCGTCTTCATATGCAGCGTGTGGAACAGAACAGCAGTCTTTCTGACGCCTTGCCTCGATGAAGTCGGCTAGTTTCAAACGTGAGACAGGGGGCTGCTGATGTCCAGGATCAACCTTCCCCCTCCCCTCGTTATCGACATGATGTTATTCTTCAGAATGTAAATTAATATTAATATTGAATGAAGATTTTTCAATGAATTCAATGAGTCTGTTCAACACTTTGTCCGTGGATGCCCTTTCTTCGTATCTTAAACGACATGATGGCAAGGCTCGATGTTTTATGGCTTTCGTGAAGAGTGCGTCTTTTACCTCGATCAATGATATGACATTGCCCAGGGAATCACGGAAAATGATGCTCTTAGAATCGTAATGAATAGGTTCATATACAGCCTCAGAGGAATTCCTGCCAATAAACCCGATCTTGTCCTTTTGATGAAGGTAATGAAGTATTTATTTAATTGAATTTTCTGGTGTCGACACGATTCAGGAAATATATAAAGTCAACACTAGAGCAAAACTAGTCTCGATTGTCCTACGAAACAGATTCCGTTGAGCATTAAAGGAAAATAAAGCGGTGAAAATTATATTGATGGATCCCTGGAAATAAGCGGTGACACCAGGTGTTCGCGAAAAGGGTAAGCATGTCCTGCCCTAAACTGCCGGTAGCACCCGCCACTCACACAATTTGCATAAAAAGTCTGTGTTAGCTGCCTGGCGATGCACAGCAGTACATCTGCCACACGACGGCCACCCTGTAAACAATTGAGTCTTGACCAACACGTGATCAGTAAACAATTGAGTCTTGACCAACACGTGATCAGTAAACAATTGAGTCTTGACCAACACGCGATCAACAGCTGAGTGGAACATGGTTATATGATATCTAAGAACTACACATAAAGAAGTTAACAAAAAATCCCACACAAACAGGGTTGACAAAGGATGACCATTGGTGCGGAGGGGAAAGTCCTTTATTTCATTCCATGTCAGAATGCTGCTTTGATGTCATTCCATTGTATTAACCCTCATAAGGGTCTTTAGAGTTAAAGAGTTGCACCCCTTCAAGAGAGCTGGCAATGTCTCTTCCTTGCGAATATATCATTGAACTTGGCTGTGATGCGGGTAGGCTACATCTATACGTGCCCTCTCCATCTCTCTGCGTCGACTTAATTCGTGAAGACGTATATTGATAGTCTGTCATTGTTCACCAGGGTGCCGTTGTACAAAGCGATCTCAGCCTCAACTCCCATACTTAAACATGGACCTACGCCAGTCGTAGCACTAAGGTTTTTTGTACAAACCCTGTGTAGTTAATCCGGAAATCCTGACCCCGCTAATCCGGAAATCACGCAATCCGGGCAACACGCGTCGTAAAATCTATTTATCACTTTGGGATATTACTGCGCAAACATGGTTCGGTAATCTGGAAATTTGTTAAACTGTACGAGTTCATTGGGTATGGTACCGTCCGGTTTAATAGGGTGTCATTGTATATACATACCAGCTATGCACATGCGTGTAAAATGTGTCTGTGGGAATCGCAGAATGACGACTTTACTTCTTTAGACCGCCTCTGTGGTCTAGTGGTAGAGCGTCCGCCTGGAGAACGGAAGGTCCGGGGATTGATCCCCGGTCGCGTAATACCAAAAGACGTTAAAAGATGGTACTTGTTGTTAGCCTGTCTGGCGCTCGGCATTAAGGGGCTAAAACAAGGACTGGTCAGCTCGGAGTCAGTATACTGTGTCTGAGTGGGGTATTCATGTTTAACTGCGGTATGGTATCTCAGTGGGCTAGCACTGTAAATCGGCACCAGTCCGGACAGGTGCACACAAAGACACACACAAGGACACACACACACACAGACACAGACACACACACAAACGTGCATGCAGGTCGCTATATGAGTGCAATAATCTTGGACGCGATATTAAACCCCATTCATCTCACCTCACCTCCTTCCTTAATTATCATATTGGTTGAAGGTTAGTTTAAACTGAACTCGCCAATGAGACAAGTGAACATGAATAGACTGTGAGTGAGTGAGTGAGTGCTCAACCATCTAATGGCTTTGTTGGGTGGGGGTCGGAAAACCTCTTGTTGTGAGGAGAACACAGAGCATGCCCCCATGTCTTATGTGTACCGTGTCAGCTATGAATATTGCTGAGTGCGGCGTGAAAAAACATCAAAAACATAAAAAGAATGTATCTAAAGATCCGGAAACCAACAAGCATACAGGCTAACTCGCTGTGTAAAGATTTGACCCAACGTTAATGAGAATTCTTTTAAGACGAGGTCCAATATTTTAGGAAAGGTGCAGATAATATCCAGGCTATTTAAAATTAATTTCATGCCTCCGCGACCCAGGGGATATAGCCCGAGGTCGGTGGTTCGATACCCGGTCGCCTCACACCCAAATGCATATAAAATGGTACTACTTGGTTACCTTGCCTGGTTCTAAGCATTGATTGGCCAAAACTGGGGTATGCATGTTCAACTGTAGCATGGTATCTCAGTGGGATAGCTCCATAAAACCGACTTAGTCCGGGCCACGTGAACGCCACGTGAAACACTCGACTCGTTGTTTAAACATGAGACAGCACAATCATCCAACTTTAATCGCTTTTCACATAAATGTTTCATAATGGCTTATATTCCGGCATTCGAGATATTAGTTTTCCTTGATGCATATTCATCAAAGTATGCATAACTAAAATCCCTATGAAAAAACATACCAGCGTGTTTTGGTATCGTTTCAAAAATATCTTATTGATCAGCATATCCAGTCTGATTCCTTCATGCGTGAGTGAGTGAGTGAGTATAGTTTTACGCCGCTTTTAGCAATATTCCAGCAATATCACAGCGGGGGACACCAGAAATGGGCTTCACGCATTGTACCCATGTCGGGAATCGAACCCGGGTCTTCGGCGTGACGAGCGAACGCTTTAATCACTAGGCTACCCGACCGCCCTCATACGTTAGTAAGTTTTAGTTGTGGATTGGGTGGTCAGGCGTGGTGACTTAATTGTTTGCATGTCATCATGACCCGACGGCGCCGGATGTTTTGGATAATATTAATCACTGGTTTGTCTGGTCGAGACTCGGTTATAAACAGGCATTAAACAACAAGCATAAAATGCATGCTACATTAAACTTATCACCACTATACAAATATTGGATGTATGCATGTTGAGCAATTGGTTTTGTATGTTTGTTTGTTGTTTAACGATCGATATTGTGAGCAACGATCGCCGTAGGTGTCGGAGTCCGTACAAACGAGGTTTCGCTGTATATCCCATTCTGCCTGTAAGGTACTTGATTGAGGCATTCAGCAAATAGAGCAGATATAAATAGGAATAAAGAGGTGACACGTCTGATCGTTTGTCACTGTGGCCTGATTGATGTTCTTGCTATCAACCACTCGTTTCCCTAATCCATGATACTTACTTGAGTATATGATATCGATGTACTTTTTTTCCGCGGCGGCGTAAAACAACCTTCACTCTTTATTCACATATAACTAAAACAACAGGATAGTGTTCCATAGATTTTTTTTTATTTAAATTTAATCTCCTCACAAAGTCCCTGATAAATTTAATCTCCTCACAAAGTCCCTGATAGTTTCGGCATACATTTAATTGTGTCTACAATTCGGATTTCATTACATTTATCATATTTTGTAATTTTATGTCATCACTCATCTACGGAAGCGAAGTAGGGCCACGGTGATTTTTTTTGTCTAATTATCTCCTACTTAGGACTTAGTATCTTCTACGTAGGACTTAGTATGGCCTAGAATTACTATCTCCTACGAGAGCTTAGTATCTCCTACGTAGGACTTAGTATGGACTAAAATTACTATCTCCTACGTAGGACTTAGTATCTCCGACGTAGAAGATACTAAGTCCTACGTAGGAGATACTTAGACAAAAAAAATTCACCGTGGCCCCACTGCGCTTCCGTACTCACCTGCCATGGGTCATACCACTGGGCCATGCATTGGGTCTAGTTTGCATTCATTGATGTTTTTGTACAGGAGGGGCGGTAGGGTAGCCTACTGGTAAAAGCGTTCACCTGTCACGCCGAAGGCCCATTTTCGATTCCTCACATAGCGCAACCAGGGCGTCTATATTTATAGTCTACCTGGTACAATCTGTAAAGCCTGTAACTGGTGTACCCCGTTTTTTTTATTGCTGGAACATTGCTAAAATCGGCGTACAATGTCACTCGCTCAGTCCCCTCTTGCAGTAAAAATACTTCTGAACTGCTACCCTCATTATACCGAACCCTTGCAGTACCGGGCAATACAATTGAAACGTTATTCCGCGTGTCACTTATTTATTGTATTTCTTTTTATATCATAAGCATTCGAACCGATTTAACGGAGACAAATGAAATATATTAATACAAATTTCTTGTGATGAATGACTTTTTTAATCCTTTTGGGGATGAGTTTATTTTTACTTCTGAAGAAATATCTTTAGTTGTGTTACTTTCGTAAGACATTAATTTCTGAAGAAAATCCTGTACTATTTTGCATTTGGAACATGCATACGTCTTAAGAAGATAATATAACATTTGGAACATAATATCTTCTGAAGAGTGTTCAAGAATTATATTGAATTTGGGACACATTTTCGCCTGAAGGAAATCTTGGCACTGTTCTGCATTTGAAACAAATTATTTTCTGAAGAATGTCCTTGCTTTATTTTGAATTTGGGACATATTTCCTTCTGAAAGAAATCTTGGAACTATTCTGCATTTGAAAATTTGTTCCTTCTGAAGAATGTCCTAGAACTATATTGAATTTGGAGCATATTTCCTTCTGAAAGAAATCTTGGAACTAATCTGCATTTGAAATATATTACCTTCTGAAGAATGTCCTATAATTATATTGAATTTGAAACAAATTACCTTCTGAAAGAAATCTTGGAACTATTCTGCATTTGAAATATAGTTCCTTCTGAAGAATGTCCTAGAATTATATTGGATTTGGAGCATATTTCCTTCTGAGAGAAATCCTGGAACTATTCTGCATTTGAAATATTGTTCCTTCTGAAGAATGTCCTAGAACTATATTGAATTTGGAGCATATTTCCTTCTGAGAGAAATCCTGAAACTATTCTGCATTTGAAATATATTTACTTCTGAAGAAGGTATTTTTTGCATTTGTGTCATATTTACTTTTGAAGTAACTTCTAAAATTGTATAACATTTGTATCATAACCAATATATTTTTATACTTCCAATCCTGCAGCTCTCTCATGCTCTATATATTATCTTCATCTTAACAGTGAAACTCTATATTGTGCAAGGATAGCTAACGCTTCATATACTGCATGGACGTTCTCTGTCTCTGTGAGCAACTGATATACAGATAAGTCCTCGGTAGCCAAGGACATCTAACACGTAGCGGCGACATGGAACTCATTGCATGTCTCCGGGGATTTGGAACAGAAAGACTTGAATGCAGATGCCTTGAATTTGGTGATATACACTTTCTTGGCGGCAGCCATGTCGGTTTGGTCCTGACAATCGGCGACAGCAGGGAGAACGTCAGGATTTGGGCGACGGGTCATCTCCTCTGAAGAACAGAATCACATGTGTCAGCGAGACATATATTATGTCCGTTTTAGTAATATTCAAACAATTTTCAAGTGATATTTTGGCGTGGATTCCCGGAATGGGCTGTACATATCCTACTGATTATAGGGAATCGAACCCGAGTTTATGGCGCAATGCGAACGATGTAACCACTTACCAAGACTCACATGATAATACATCATTGCATACACCCATTCAATCAAAATTTGTCATTCTTATCTATTTGATCAGTGGAAGTTAGGCTTTTAACATTATTCCAGTTATATCACGGCGTGTCAGCTTAATGTGGGAGGAAATCCCGAAGTGATGCAGGTCTCAGACGTTTACCACTTTGGTGAAACCACGAGCATGGGTATGGTGCTGACAAACCTAGAAACATAATCAGGGCAAAACGTGTCCAAGGGATGCAACTCTACACAGCGAATTGCGGCGCCTTAAACGACCGGACCATCTGCCCCCATACATTTCTTTCTTAAAAGGACAATGGGTAATATATAGAATAACCTCAAATATACTGAGTATCTGTTCCTCGCGAATGTGTACACCAAAGGAAAGGACCACTAATATAAGAAATGTTGTTTCTCATCTCTTTGGATAACATTGGTTGGGGAAATATTTATAATATAATTCTTTATTTCGTTTCGCGAATCACTCCAACATAATTTCATACTAGTACCAAACCAAAACAATGATTTAAAGAAGTACACGCGAAGTAGAGTACCATGTGGCCTAAGTTACGAAATCTGAAAGAATTGCATCAGCACAGATTAGATCAAAAAGAGTGAATTCGTTGTGGAAAATAACTGTGGAACGGTAACAAAAGAAAGCATGCCAAAAATGAAAGAAATTAGGATAGGGTCGATTTGTAGGGTCAGTCAGTGTTGAGAAACAAGAAATATTTCATGTGGTTTGATCCGTTAGTTCGTATTTCTGGTATTTCGCACCGTGTATATGTACAGACGACTGGACACTCCTAGTCGATATATATTAGTTGCGACTAAATTGGGAAGCAGTTGGGATTTCCGGTTAGAATTGGACCTTAGCAACCTTTGCTGGTCGTAAGAGGCCATTTAATCTACATGGTGGTCAGGCTAGGTGACTTGGTTGTCAACGCACCCCTGCGAGTAACGATGCTCACAATATCAATCACTGGATTGTCTGGTGCAGACTTGATTATTTACACGCCGCTGTCTTATAGCTGTAAAATACTGCTGAGTGCGGCGTAAAACAACAAACACTTAGGTGGTAGTAACGGACATACCCTCGCACTTGTGGGGCAGTTGGCCGGGGGTCCAGTGTCCACTGCTGCCACACACGATCCACTCCCGCCCGTCAAAACTGTCCGGTAGGGTGAAGCCTCTGTTGCAGCCCACCAGACAGAACCGGCCAAACTCCGTGCGCCAACTGTTGCACATGACGTAGCCGTTTTGAGGGGGAGACAACCCTGGGCAGCTCATTGCTAGAATGACAAAGATCAGATTATAACAGCTGAAAATACAAATCATACATTTTGGGATTAATATTTAATTTATGCATCCTTGAACAGAGTGTTGGTTTAATCTGTCGGGCTTTGACATTCCATTCATGATGATATACAGGTCGTCGCTTTTGTTACTCGAATATTGCCGAGTGCGACGTTAAACAACAATTAAACCAAACATAAAATAGAGATCGTTAAAGTATGAAAGAAATACGGATAATTTTTTTAGGAAAGGTGGTGGTGGTAGGGATGGGGGTCGTGTGTGTGTGTGTGTGTGTGGGGGGGGGGGGGGGGGGGGGGGGGGGGGGGGGGATTTGGGGGGTTGGGTGCGATGGTGTTTTTTTGGGCGTTTGTTGTGGCATTTTGTTATCACACTTTAAAATGCGAAAGTTAGATAAATTATAATTTAAAATCATACATTAATATATATGTTTGTCAGAACCGTCTGTTGTTTATGTACAGTGGTTGTGTTGTTGGTGTTGAGTGTTTTTTGATGCGGACAATATGGATCAGAATTTGGAAACTAGCGATTCGGACTGGTCAATCAGAGGTATCAAATCTTCATAATCACTTCTGATTGAAGCAGCCGATTTGAGATTTGAGACTACACATTTAGTATTTGTGGCGAATGACTTAAGGACATCCTACATCAAATCAAGGTGCCCATAGTGTCCACTTATTTCACACGTATATTCTTTTTTAATTCACTAAGAAAGACTATAAGGTGGGGTGCGGTGTATTGGTGTACTATTCCGGACTGATGCTGATTTATAGTGCTAGCCCCCCGAAATACCATGCCGCAGTTTAACATGAATACCCCACTCAGACACAGTATACTGACTCCGAGCCGACTAGTCCTTGTTTTAGCCCCTTAATGCCGAGCGCCCGACAGGCTACAAACATATACCATCTTTTAACGTCTTTTAGCATGACGCAACCGGGGATCGAACCGGGCGGGCGCTCTACCACTATATCACGGAGGCGGGCCAAGGGAGACTATTAGCAGTATATGTACATCAGACCTTGACCTTTAACTCTATATATCTGTCAAAAGAGGATTAAGACCTTTCCTCTTATTCTCTGGTTTCAGAGTTGGTGAGGTGGTGAGGTGAAATGGGGTTTAACGTCGCGTCCAAGATTATTGCACTTATATAGCGACGTGCATGTACGTGTGTGTGTTTGTGTGGCTGTTTGTACTAGTCTGGACTGATGCCGATTTATGGTACTAGCTCACTGAGATGCCGCAGTTTAACATGAATACCCCACTCAGACACAGTATACTGACTCCGAGCCGACTAGTCCTTGTTTTAGCCCCTTAATGCCGAGCGCCGGACAGGCTACAAACATATACCATATTTTATCGTCTTTTAGCATGACGCAACCGGGGATCGAACCGGGGGGGGGCCCGGAGGCGGGCCAAGGGAGACTATTAGCAGTATATGTACATCAGACCTTGACCTTGAACTCTGTATATCTGTCAAAAGAGGATTAAGATGTTTCCTCTTATTGTCTGGTTTCAGAGTTGAAGTGGAGAGCATCATACGTACGTCTGACCGTGACATTGAACTCGCATTTGGCCTTGAGTCCGTTGACCCTCTTTGTTCCCACGTACTGTACACCGAAGTCTCCCCACGGGAAGTCAAACTTGTTGCCGGGGTAGTTGGAGGTGACGTCAACCTGCGTCCCCTGGGGGTCTGTGAAGGTGGGCACGACCCAGGTGTAAAACTTCTTCCGAGAAGCGATGTTGAGAGTGACGTCAGAGGAACAGTTCACAACTTCAGGGGGTGAATTGTCTGAAGGTAGAAAGGTAGTTTGCCTTTAGCCATTGTAAATTCTTCCCCGGGAACGCGTTCAAATGAAAATGTCCCGACAAGGTAAGCATTGATGAATGTCATATTATCGCGAGTACAGCGGGTTTCTCAGAGTTCAGCTAGCGACAGTTCACTATACGTAAGTAAACATGGTTGAGCAAAACTGCAGTAATAACTATTATAAAGTGGAACCATTTTTTGAAACGAAACCGGGGCGGTCGGGTAGCCCAGTGGTTAAAGCGTTCGCTCGTCACGCCGAAGACCCGGGCTCGATTCCTGACATGGGTAAAATGTGTGAAGCCCATTTCTGGTGTCCCCCGCCGTGATATTGCTGGAATATTGATAAAAACGGCGTAAAACCATACTCACTCACTCACTCACTCGCTCACTGAAATGAAACCCTGTAAATAATCGTTTTAGCATTTTAGATCGATTTTGAGACGCAATGCATGACATAAATTCGAAGTTTGCTGACAAAATGTGTTTTTTATTAGGTTGGTGATTACATTTTTAGGATACTATAAGAGAACGTCTTTAAATAAACAGAGGATGGTACTGAGCCTCTCTTCAAATCACCGTTAGAGGCTTTTTGTGTGCAAAATGCCACAAAGAGGTTATTGTGTGTGTCATATTTTCCAAAAATTCTGAGAGCAAGTTTTGAGTAAAAAACTTTCTTTATGATGACCACCTAATAAATAGCAGCAGTGAAGTTGTAACGTTGATTGATTTACGAGATGAACATTAAGTGTTTTAAAATTCCGTGTAAAACTTGAGTATTATACGCCTGTAAATGTAATTTGAAAACAACGGCATTCTTGATAATGTCCCGTGTGTTCAAAAATTATATTGAGAAAAATATGCCTTTCAAGAAAAGTATTCATGCTCATTAAAAAGTATGAAATATTTCTATGATCCAATTCCATTCATAAACGTTTTCCAACGTCACAAAAGATTTGTTGTTTTTTCACATCATTACAAAATGATGTGAAGAAACAACAAATCTTTTGTGACATCATTACCTATCACGTCTGAATGCCTGTCTGTACTACGTCACACATGAAATTTGTATTACGACTCCAATATGTACAATCTTCACACGGTCGCTTTACGAAATGATCTTTACTGGACATTCTGGCTTTTCGGAAAGACAATATGCAGGCAAAAAGTAAATTCTTTGCCTTCTTCTCTCAAAAACTGTTTTGTATGTTTTGAAGCAGTGGCCGAAAAATGTATCACACAAAATAAAAAATACCCTAAACAAATACGCCCCACTCTACAGCCAAATAGTGTTAAATTACACCATATTTAATATTAAATGATCTGTTCCTTTTAAATGTGGACCCAAATAGAGTAATACCTATCTGGCAATTTATTCCCGACAATCCTTCTGGACACTGGCAATGATACCCCACGTCATCCTCCACACAAGTCTGGCCCTTTGGGCAGGGGTTATTTTTGCACGGTCCTGTAGCTGAAACAGGAAGCAAATTTGAGACATGGCATTCATGGCTCATACAGTTTTACATACATTCATTATGTATGCTCTCCCGACTGACGCAGTAATGTAACTTGCACTGCGCGATATTTCGCAGTATCATGATGCCAACATGAAAAACAACCCACGTGGATTATAAAGTACAGCGAATTTAATTTTCCAAAACGTGATGATGACGTATGCATAATGACCTTGATCAAGTACGCGGTCAAACTGCCGTTCTATGGATGTATTGATCCAGATGAAAAAGTGAGAAAAAGATAATGATATCGATTCCAAAGACACTTGGCGAGGAGAGGAGGGTGGGGGTCGGGGGGTTTAAATAAATGCCTGTTATAGGTATCACCTTATGCTGCAGATAACGACATCTGGACGGAGGCATCCTGTTCGTACTAACGTAATCAGGTCACAAATTTCAATGAGAGTCATTTACATCTAGAAATAATATTAAAATAAATTGTGTAAGTTTCATTTCATTTCATTTCATTTCACACACTGAATTCATCAAGCCTATAAACCTGTACACACTTGTACAAAGGTAAATAGTTGTTGTTAATACAATTTACAATTTTAAATAATTAATATTACATAAATGTATGTCTAAATGAACATAAATTTATGTAAATACATGACAACCGTTACATACATTTATACAGATTTATGCCAAATTACAACCTTGTATTTTTTTTATAATGTTATGTTTGCTTCAAGTGAAGTCCCTACCGATGTCGTTTTACAGTGGTAACGGTAAATTAAGTTCCTCACAGACACAACGGGGCACGACGCCCTCCCAGCCGGAGAGTCCACACGTCAGCTGAGTCTTCCCAGCGAGTTTGTAGTTGTTGTTGCAGGTGAAGCTGATGCCGTCGCCGTACTTGTAGTCCGAGCCGCTCACTTTCCCGTTCTCGAATGTTGGTGTTCCGCATTTCACATCTGAAAAAATTATGATGGGTGAGTTAGAGTTTTACGCCGCGGGGATTCCTGAAGAATTACGCCGGGGACACCATACACGAGCCTCACACCATGTACCCATGTGGGATTGAACCCAGGCTGGATGGAACTAAGTTTGGGGATGATGCGTGTTGCTTTTACTCTGATTTCATTATAGTCGCCCAGTTCGAATTCCGCTTTGCAATGATTATGTTTCTAGGTTTATCAGCACCATACCCGTGCTCGTGGGTTTCACCGAAGTGGTAAACGTCTGAGACCTGCATCACTTCGGGCTTTCCTCCCACATTAAGCTGACACGCCGTGATATAACTGGAATACTGTTAAAAGCGGCGTTAAACCCAACTCACTCACTCACTCACTCACTGGTTTCCCCAAAGTGGTAAACACCAGTCATTCTGATACCTGCATCACTTCGGACTTTCCTCCCACATTAAGCTGACACTCCGTGATATAACTGGAATACTGTTAAAATTAAATGCAACTCACTCATGAGTTCTATACTCCTCATGGAGCTGAGAATGACATCTTAACGACGCAACACTATACTTCGACCTGGGCCATCCATACCCCCTCAAAGTATCGCCTACATAAGTAACTTCGCCTGTCACAGTGCTTGTTCACAATGGTAAATAGAGAAAGGCACCCGAGTATCTTCGCATATTAAATATACTCTATTAAAGTAGGGATTGTTGGCATCATCAAGACATATCTTCTGATCTAATTGGTATTGTCAAATGGAAATGATATGATCATATCTGCTGGGGAGTAGGCGATCAGATCTAATGGGTTCTAATGGTCGGTGCGATGTGATCGTGGCGCACTCGGACGTTAGAGAGGCCCAGGGTCAATTAGAAATTTGCATTTTGCAGCCAACGTCATCACTTCCGGGATCTAGAAGAACGAGAGTCCGCCCGGACAGCGGAATATGATAATTGTTTGATATTCCCACCAACTCATGTTCATACCCATCGGGCTCTCATATACTATTATACTGGACAAAACAAGTTACGGATCATGAATAGCTCGGGCGATATTTTTTGCACTAAGGACGCGTAAAAAATATCCCCCAAAATATTAATGATCCCTAACTCATATGCATATATCCCTAATAGTATGTGTAACAGTATAAGCCAAATAGGCCGGAATGCTACAGGCTCTTGAAACAGTTAAACGCCAAAAGACGACGGGGAATGACGACTCGCAATCAAACAAATGACTGAACCTGCCCCCCTCCCTCGACCCCGACACATTTGAGCGGCCACTTACGACAGGCAGAGAAATTTATTGACTCACATATCACGGTAGATGTTTCTAACAAATGCGAATATTATAGATATTTTAAAATGCAAATATGCGCAGAAAAATATTTAACTGATGTAAATATAAGAAAATGCAGAATATCATTAACACAATTTAGACGCAGCTCACTCAGGTTAATGGTTGAAGTTGGCAGGCACAACAAAATACCCAAATGTTTAAGATTATGTAAACAATGTTCTTTAAATGTTGTCGAAGATGAATTTCATTTTCTACTTGTATGTTGTAAATTTGATAATTTAAGGAATATTGAACAGAAATACTATGTACATCCAAATAAATACAAGTTTATCTCTTTAATTTCACATGTGAGCAAAACGGCTATACAAAATCTCTCTCTCTTTATATATCATGCCATGTTATTAAGAAATGAATCCTTGTAACATTCCTAACCGCTTCCACATTGTCATGTATTCTGTACCATGGGCCTGTGGCCTTACAGTTATATATGAATAAACTGATTTATTGACTCACATATTGACATATGGCTAGGTCATATTTAACATGTCAAACGACCTTTTATTGAACTGACCTTTAAACGTCTTTAAATAATTGATGATTATCTTTAAATTTTCCATAGCACGAAAGGGTAGAAGTCAAGTTGGTTCCAATGCCTTTGTAGTTGTCGTTAGTACAAAATCTCCAAAACGTTTGCCAGTATGACCTTATTAACTGCTGCCAAAATCAATTGCTGATGTAATTCCACAATACAGAAGAGCATGCAACCCCAATCTTTAAGTTATTCATCATCTTCAGATACCAGGAATGTTCATACAAAAGGGAAGATATCCAAGATGAAACTGGGAATGCCTTTAAAACTTTCAAAGCATGTTATGCTCCGCAAATGTTAAATGCTAGCCTTACGTCATTGAATCCATCAGAATCTTATGAAGTCGTGAAGGAACTGGTATATAGCCCACTGCGGCGTCAAACAACATTCACTAACTTGTTGATAACTAGTTACAAGTAACGTGTAACTTTGTATTGTTTATACTAAACGGGGCCGCCTCCGTGGTCTAGTGGTGGAGCGTCTGCCCGGAGAGCGGAAGGTCCGGGGTTCGATCCTCGACCGCGTCATATCAACAGACGTTAAAAGATGGTACTTGTTGTTACCCTGTCTGGCGCTCGGCATTAAGGGGCTAAAACAAGGACTGGTCGGCTCTGAGTCAGTATACTGTGTCTGAGTGGGGTATTCATGTTAAACTGCGGCATGGTATCTCAGTGAGCTAGCACTATAAATCGGCATCAGTCCGGACTAGTACAAGCAGCCACTCACACACACACGTACATGCACGTCGCTATATAATTACAATAATCTTGGACGCGACGTTAAACCCCATTTCACCTCACCTCACCTTATAATGAACGGCAATTCAAACGTTATACAGATCCATGGTGTTATTTCCGTCCTGGCTGTATCGCTACTGGAACCTAATTATAACTCACATCCATGACGTCACTCTTTAGTTTAAACGACCCATTAGTATACACGAACAGAAGTTGGTTATTAACTATTCATACCAAAATTATTTTGAACACACAATGTACGTCTAGGAATTGACGGCATTATTTTGGTGATCGAGCTCAGATTTTATCGATAACATATCGATCGCGGGGCAAGAACCGGCATCGAATGATTTGAGGAAATGTAATGGGCGACCTTCGCTACAGCGACACGGAATGGTGAAAAATTGAAGAACAGATATTTCAAATATTCATACAATCCTTAAAAGCTTAGACATTAATATGTATAATGTTGTATTGCATCCAACTACCTCTATCGATGTTTTTGTGAAAGTGAGTGAGTGTACGCCGGGTCTTGCACTATTTCAGCATTATCTCAGCGTGGGACACCAGAAAATGGGCTTCACACATTGTACACACTTGGGGAATCGAACCCGGGTCTTTGGCGTGACGAGCGACTAACCCTACGACCATGTAAAATTATACTGAGGGATAAAAGAAACTATACCTCTCATTTGATTTGTTTTGATTTACATTTAGCGATAATATATCCAAAAAATGAATTGTGAGTACTGGCGCTCAGAATATTTGTACATGGTTATATTTTTTCAAAGAAATTATTTGATTATTAAAAATAACCAGTTATTAATTTATTTTTTTAATCGCATATAACACAACTGCTGATGTGTATCTTTTAATCTTATCTTGGATGAAATCAATCAAATTGCTTTTTTTTCGGCACACGTTAAAATCATTTTAAAGCGTGGTAGCGGCCATGTTGTTGCAGATTTCTTACCATAGGCTTCATTGGACCAATTTATGTTTTCACACACGTACCAGCCACAGGTTACTTTTTACAAACTGTTGCAGAAATGATTGACAGTTAACACATAATTAAATTCAACAACAGTTCTTTCCCTTTTCAATTACATAAAAAATAAACCATCTCGGTAGAATTCTGTTGCCTCAAAGTTTAATTAGATAGCCCTTTGATGAGAAACACTACACTACAGGAGAAACATACGCTGTATGTCTTGATTCTATCTCTATGTTTCCCTATCCTCATATTTCGCCGTCAAGAATCGACAGTTTCTTCTTTGATCACCCTCTACGCAATATCCGGTTAATTCCTATCCAGCATCCTGTATCAGTGATGACGTTTTCAGGAAGGCGATATTCAAGCGAGGCACCGTGACATTTGTAAACTCCAACGCTTGGTCTTGTGAAACCAGAGTTGGCATCATGCCGATAAATATTCATAGTTGTCATGATATTCAAAGATACTGTTTGGTATTTAAGAGTGAGTGAGTGAGTTGGGTTTAACGCCGCTTTTAACATTATTCCAGTTATATCGTGGCGTGTCAGCTTAATGTTGGAGGAAAGCCCGAAGTGATGCAGGTCTCAGACGTTTACCACTTCGGTGAAACCCACGAGCACAGGTATGGTGCTGATAAACCTAGAAACATAATTGGGGCGAACCGGGATTCAAACCCACAATCATAGGTTTCTGGCGTGTCCAAGGGACGCAACTCTGCACAGCGAATCGCGGCGCCTGAGACGACTGGGCCACCCGTGCCCCCTGGTATTTAAGAGGAAGTAAAGCTATAACCATGTTCTTTATTGTAATATCTTTTGAATAATTTGTAGAAATAATATTTCATGAAACCAACTCTGGAACGATGTCAATGGAGGCTTATTAGCATTTATTAAAAATATATTCCCGAAATGTCCCGTCCCGATGCGGCTTTTAAACTGACGATTTCTTCCTGAATAAACATGAATTATCCATGATAATCAAACAAATGACTGAACTGAATCAAACAAATGACTGAACCTGCCCCCCTCCCTCGACCCCGACACATTTGAGCGGCCACTTACGACAGGCAGAGAAATTTATTGACTCACATATCACTGTAGATGTTTCTAGCAAATACGAATATTATAGATATTTTAAAATGCAAATATGCGCAGAAAAATATTTAACTGATGTAAATATAAGAAAATGCAGAATATCATTAACACAATTTAGATGCAGCTCACTCAGGTTAATGGTTGAAGTTGGCAGGCACAACAAAATACCCAAATGTTTAAGATTATGTAAACAATGTTCTTTAAATGTTGTCGAAGATGAATTTCATTTTCTACTTGTATGTTGTAAAAATGATAATTTAAGGAATATTGAACAGAAATACTATGTACATCCAAATAAATACAAGTTTATCTCTATAATTTCACATGTGAGCAAAACGGCTATACAAAATCTCTCTCTCTTTATATATCATGCCATGTTATTAAGAAATGAATCCTTGTAACATTCCTAACCGCTTCCACATTGTCATGTATTCTGTACCATGGGCCTGTGGCCTTACAGTTATATATGAATAAACTGATTTATTGACTCACATATTGACATATGGCTAGGTCATATTTAACATGTCAAACGACCTTTTATTGAACTGACCTTTAAACGTCTTTAAATAATTGATGATTATCTTTAAATTTCCCATAGCACGAAAGGGTAGAAGTCAAGTTGGTTCCAATGCCTTTGTAGTTGTCGTTAGTACAAAATCTCCAAATCGTGTGCCAGTATGACCTTATTAACTGCTGCCAAAATCAATTGCTGATGTAAGTCCACAATACAGAAGAGCATGCAACCCCAATCTTTAAGTTATTCATCATCTTCAGGTACCAGGAATGTTCATACAAAAGGGAAGATATCCAAGATGAAACTGGGAATGCCTTTTAAAACTTTCAAAGCATGTTATGCTCTGCAAATGTTAAATGCTAGCCTTACGTCATTGAATCCATCAGAATCTTATGAAGTCGTGAAGGAACTGGTATATAGCCCACTGCGGCGTCAAACAACATTCACTAACTTGTTGATAACTAGTTACAAGTAACGTGTAACTTTGTATTGTTTATACTAAACGGGGCCGCCTCCGTGGTCTAGTGGTCGAGCGTCCGCTCGGAGAGCGGAAGGTCCGGGGTTCGATCCTCGACCGCGTCATATCAACAGACGTTAAAAGATGGTACTTGTTGTTACCCTGTCTGGCGCTCGGCATTCAGGGGCTAAAACAAGGACTGGTCGGCTCTGAGTCAGTATACTGTGTCTGAGTGGGGTATTCATGTTAAACTGCGGCATGGTATCTCAGTGAGCTAGCACTATAAATCGGCATCAGTCCGGACTAGTACAAGCAGCCACTCACACACACACGTACATGCACGTCGCTATATAATTACAATAATCTTGGACGCGACGTTAAACCCCATTTCACCTCACCTCACCTTATAATGAACGGCAATTCAAACGTTATACAGATCCATGGTGTTATTTCCGTCCTGGCTGTATCGCTACTGGAACCTAATTATAAATCACATCCATGACGTCACTCATTAGTTTAAACGACCCATTAGTATACACGAACAGAAGTTGGTTATTAACTATTCATACCAAAATTATTTCGAACACACAATGTACGTCTAGGAATCGACGGAATTATTTTGGTGATCGAGCTCAGATTTTATCGATAACATATCGATCGCGGGGCAAGAACCTGCATCGAATGATTTGAGGAAATGTAATGGGCGCCCTTAGCTACAGCGACACGGAATGGTGAAAAATTGAAGAACAGATATTTCAAATATTCATACAATCCCTAAAAGCTTAGACATTAATATGTATAATGTTGTATTGCATCCAACTACCTCTATCGATGTTTTTGTGAAAGTGAGTGAGTGTACGCCGGGTCTTGCACTATTTCAGCATTATCTCAGCGTGGGACACCAGAAAATGGGCTTCACACATTGTACACACTTGGGGAATCGAACCCGGGTCTTTGGCGTGACGAGCGACTAACCCTACGACCATGTAAAATTATACTGAGGGATAAAAGAAACTATACCTCTCATTTGATTTGTTTTGATGTACATTTAGCGATAATATATCCAAAAAATGAATTGTGAGTACTGGCGCTCAGAATATTTGTACATGGTTATATTTTTTCAAAGAAATTTTTTGATTATTAAAAATAACCAGTTATTAATTTATTTTTTTAATCGCATAATACACAACTGCTGATGGGTATCTTTTAATCTTATCTTGGATGAAATCAATCAAATTGCTTTTTTTTCGGCACACGTTAAAATCATTTCAAGCGTGGTAGTGGCCATGTTGTTGCAGATTTCTTACCATAGTCTTCATCGAACCAATTTATGTTTTCACACACGTACCAGCCACAGGTTACTTTTTACAAACTTTTCCAGAAATGATTGACAGTTAACACATAATCAAATTCAACAACAGTTCTTTCCCTTTTCAATTACATAAAAAATAAACCATCTCGGTAGAATTCTGTTGCCTCAAAGTTTAATTAGATAGCCCTTTGATGAGAAACACTACACTACAGGAGAAACATACGCTGGTATGTCTTGATTCTATCTCTATGTTTCCCTATCCTCATATTTCGCCGTCAAGAATCGACAGTTTCTTCTTTGATCACCCTCTACGCAATATCCGGTTAATTCCTATCCAGCATCCTGTATCAGTGATGACGTTTTCAGGAAGGCGATATTCAAGCGAGGCACCGTGACATTTGTAAACTCCAGCGCTTGGTCTTGTGAAACCAGAGTTGGCATCATGACGATAAATATTCATAGTTGTCATGATATTCAAAGATACTGTTTGGTATTTAAGAGTGAGTGAGTGAGTGAGTTGGGTTTAACGCCGCTTTTAACATTATTCCAGTTATATCGTGGCGTGTCAGCTTAATGTGGGAGGAATGCCCGAAGTGATGCAGGTCTCAGACGTTTACCACTTCGGTGAAACCCACAAGCACGGGTATGGTGCTGACAAACCTAGAAACATAATTGGGGCGAACCGGGATTCGAACCCACAATCATAGGTTTCTGGCGTGTCCAAGGGACGCAACTCTGCACAGCGAATGGCGGCGCCTGAGACGACCGGGCCACCCGTGCCCCCTGGTATTTAAGAGGAAGTAAAGCTTTAACCATGTTCTTTATTGTAATATCTTTTGAATAATTTGTAGAATTAATATTTCATGAAACCAACTCTGGAACGATGTCAATGGAGGCTTATTAGCATTTATTAAAAATATATTCCCGAAATGTCCCGTCCCGATGCAGCTTTTAAACTGACGATTTATTTCTTCCTGAATAAACATGAATTATCCATGATAATCTAGTGATTACCTTTGATGGCTACAGTGAACACTACAAATTTAAAATAACTCTCTGTTCCAGCTTCTTTGCGTTTTGGTCTAGTATCGCCACACTGTTTGTCTCGAACTACGGATGACTCGACTTCTAAAATCGATTCACCCTTTGGATCTGGAACTAATGAGCTTTCACCATTTATATGACCAGTATGTTGATATTCACAGAGATCGTATTGTTCGGTGCTGACGTCATGGCACATGTGTCTCATACGTCTGAGGCGCCGCAATTCGCTGGGCAGAGTTGCGTCCCTTGGGCACGCCAAAGCGGTAAACGTCCTTCATCACTTCGGGATTTCGTTCCACATTAACATGACACGCCGTGATATAACTGGAATACTGTTTAAAGCAGCGTTAAACAAAGTCACTCACTAACTCACTGTACAGAATCGTGTTCGTCGGGCGTGCTAGAAACTTATGATCGTGGGATCGAATCCATGTTGGCCCTCTACATGGTTCATGTAAACTGAGTGAGTGAGTGAGTGAGTATGGTTTTACGTCGCTTCTAGCAATATTCCAGCAAAATCACGGCGGGGGACACCAGAAATGGGTTTCACACATTGTACCCATGTCGGGAATCGAACCTGGGTCTTCGGCGTGACGAGCGAACGCTTTAACCACTGGGCTACCCGACCGCCCCTCATGTAAACCGATTGTGAACATGTCAATAGCTAATAATGCTCCCCCACAGGCGATGTTACACTGCCATTGATCAAAGGAATGAGTGAGTGAGTATGGTTTTACGCCGCTTTTAGCAATATTCCAGCAGTATCACGGCGGGGGACACCAGAAATGGGCTTCACACATTGTACCCGTGTCGGTAATCGAACCTGGGTCTTCGGCTTGACAACCGAACGCTTTAACCAGAAGGCAACCGACCGCCGCTTGATCAAAGGAACAGAACGTAAACAATAGGCAAAGGCATCCAAGGTATTGAATATTATGCACTTTGAATACAATTTAGGTCCCACCGTATATGGTCATATAAATTAGCCATTTAAAACCAACCAACCTGCCGAAGTACACTTGTTTCTGTTCACAAAGTGTCATATTCATATCAAAACACAGAAACGAAAATCAATTCCATGTATCTGATGACATACAGTAAACTACGTTTATAACGAATACGCTTATAACGAACTGACCGATATAACGACTTATTTTTTAGTCCCAGCCATTTGTTGTATAAATGCTGTAAATATGCTTATAACGAACTACGGTTAATACGAACTAGAATTAGTGGTCCCTTTGAGTTCGTTATAATGGTAGTTTACTGTATTTTGTAAATAATCAATTGTAACACAGATTAACAGTAAATTATTTACATAAACATTGTCGTTTGGCAGTAGACACGCGAAAACAAAGTTAATTCGATATATTCATCAATCAAGTTTATATACTAAAATATACAGCAAATGGTCAGGACCAAAAACAGCTCGTTATATCCGTCACAAGCGCGTTCGTTATAATCGCAGTTTGGTGTAATTATTTGTATTCCCTTATTACTCATTTCCTCTGCATCTTAGCATCATGTGATGTGACTTCGTATTTAGTACTTAGTTCTTGGTGACCTCCATCTTCCCGAGGCAAAGGAGTTAACTGACTATAAAAGTCCAGTTTCCACCCTTGCCTCGGGAAGATGGGTGACCTCGTGGGGAAACACTTTCAGGCATCTGTGGTATCTTGGATATTTATTAAAATGAGATCAATGACATATGTATATCATGGAGCAGCAGGGGACATCTATTGAGGGGGGTACCCAAACCACATTATCCCAGGTGGTAATATTATTTTTCACTCCTACCCCCTAACTGGTTGTGGATCCTGTTGTCTATGTTTTAGACGGGCATATCAGTTGTAGGTACACTACACATGGATTTACTCATGAAGGAGCAGTGCAAGATAATCGCACCAGTTAATTTAAGGATCAGTAAGCGAAATATATATAATTATATACAGACGAAATTAGAACAAACTAAATCTATTTTATATATTTAATTCGCAAAAAGGAAAGGTTTGTCAACCACAAAAGCCAATGTTCAAAACATGCAATGTTTCATTCCCTGTTCCTTCCTTCGTACACAATCTCATATCCTAGTGCCATCATGAGTGCCGTCAAGCGTATGCTATCGCCAACAAGTATTAATAGTTTTCTAAGTGTCAGTGTTTGGCTCTCTCACATTTACTCTGTGTCAGACTCGGATCTATCGGTATCTACTGGAGAAAGTGTCAGGGGATTTGCCGAGAACAATCCATCCTCATCTACCCAGGATGTGCAGGCACAGGCTGCAGTACATGGTTATCCATTGTCCAAGCAGCTGCTCCACATCCACACTGGGTCATGGAAGTTCAAGATCTGTAAAGGGCCTTATGTGACCTCATTACATGTATTTGTGACCCGTGAAGATCCGGGGTAGAATAGGTCTTCAGCAACCCATGTTTGCCGTTAAAGGCGACTATGCTTGACGTGAGTGCGACCAACGGGATCGGGTGGTCAGGCTCGCTGACTTGGTTGATGCATGTCATTGTTTCCCAGTTGCGTAGATCGATGCTCATGTTGTTAATGACTGGATTGTCTGGTCCAGACTCGATTATTTACAGACCGCCGTCATATATGTGGATATTGCTGAGTGCGGCGTTAAACAACAAACAAACAAACAAACAAACAAACAAACAAACAAAACATGTATTTGTATTCTGGAACCGATGCTTCAGTCGATATGGATTTATAATAAACAAAGACTTCTCGTAGCTGTGGATCAACTATGAAACATTAATACCTTCGCGAGATGCGATTGCGTTTGATCAACCATCCGTATGTGCCTACAATAATTTATACAATATTAACTCACAAGTTATTTTTATTGACGTAAATGATTAGATTATGTACATAGTTTAAAACGAAATGTAACATTTTTTACCGCTCATGTACACATTGACATTCAGACGGAAATAACATTTGAAATAATGAATAATCTATGCCAAGGAGAGCCTATGAATGTAGGTATGACTCATCTCAGAGAAGGTCAAATTTAAACTCAACACAGTCTGGTATTAATATTAACAATTTATCATCCAAAACTGGCTCCCGTGGGAGATACGCTGTAGATATCGCTGCAATGAAATTGCATCACAATGCTTTGCAGACGATTGTGACGTCATTGGTTACCATAACGTCACAATCAAATGACATCAGTAATGGTTCTGCTACTGAAGCTGTTAGCAGTATTTTTTACACTTAAGACACTGCTTATTACTGTGTACAAACTTAAAAGTTGGAAGAATGATGTTGGATGATAAATCAAATCTCACCCCTGTGTCTTTTGATATCACTCACACACTCATTGATAAAAGTGGAAAAAAATCCTCGGAAAGCCTCGGAGTTTTTTATCAACTCGTGTTGATATATTTGATTTCAAAAGACACTCGGGTGAGATTCTCTATATATACCATATGATAGTCGTAATATTTTGAGAACGGAGGCTTTCACATGTGGTTGTTTTGGGATGATAAAATCCTGTATTGGAAATAAACATTGTATACCTTGGCGAACACCTTGGCAAACACATGACACGACGCCGTGTTTGTTTGTTAACACCTGACCTTTTTTATTTGCATATTTATCTGTAATTGACAGACACCGTCTGTCCGGAGGCTTTATGCTGACGACAACCTGGTACTCACTATGTAATACAAAACTTAGACTAACATCTAGTCTCTGAAATGAACATATTTTACAGAAGAAAACAGTGGTTAAATAATACACTCTTCAAAGAAAGAAACGCATAGGTGTTTTGAGAATTCCAGTTAGATTTTTTCCCCAGAAATCGTCATAAAAGCAATTCTTGTGTTTGATTCCCGTTAATCATGTCATGTTTGTTGTGCATCGCGTGCAAACTCATCTCAAAATGTTTTTTGTAAACGTTTATCAGCAAAAATGAAAATGGATGAACGGAAATTGCTTTCAGAAAAGGTTTTCAGCACAATGCACGTGCAAAATGTTGGAAACAAGAGCAGAGACATTGACTATAAAAGACCGTACAAAACTCATTAGTTCATCACGAATTTTCTGGCGTGAACGGAGATCGAAAAATGCCACGATTAACTGCAGATGACCGAAATATCACCATTGGACGTTTGGAAGCAGGGGAGTCCCAGTCGGCCGTTGCAAGACACTTCAACCTTCACCAAAGCACCATATCTCGACTATGGGATCGATATACCCGCACTAATTCGACTCAAGATCATCCCAGAAGTGGAAGACCAAGAGTGACCACCCCTGCTCAGGATCGGGACGTCCGTTTGCATCACCTTCGGAATCGATTTGTTACAGCGACGGACACTGCAGGACAAGTGCCTGGTATGCGAAGAATTTCCGACCAAACCATCAGAAATCGTCTGAGGGAAGTGGGAATTCGAGCGAGACGACCAAAAAATGGCCCTGTCTTGCGACGTCTACACCGTCGACGACGTGTCCGGTGGTGCAACATAGTTCAGGCATGGGATCTCAGGAACTGGCGACGCGTTTGGTTCAGCGATGAGTCACGTTTTCTTCTTCAACGACGGGATGGAAGACAACGTGTATACCGACATCGACATGAACGTTTTGCGCCGAAATGCGTTCGACAGGTGGACCGATTTGGTGGAGGGAGTGTCATGGTGTGGGGAGCCATATCCTACACGGGTAGATCACAGTTAATGGTTGTCCAGGGCAATCTTACAGCAAACCGATACATAGACCAAATCTTGCGTCCTCACCTCCTCCCAACTTTGGACCGCCAGAGGGAGCTGTTCCAGCATGACAACGCTCGGCCCTACACAGCACGAGCAACAGTTAATTTCCTTGTTAATGAGAACATCAATGTCCTTCCATGGCCGTCCAAATCTCAACCCGATTGAACATTTGTGGGTCGAACTTGATCGACGCGTCCGTCAACGTCACCAGCGTCCCCACACACTGGCACAACTCGCCAACGCCTTACAGGAGGAATGGCGAAGAATTCCCCACGAAAAAATCCGACGACTTGTGCAATCTGTGCCAAGGAGGTGTCGAGCAGTGACGGCTGCAAGAGGTGGTGTGACCAGGTACTGACCATGACGCCCCCTTGTGGCTACACATGTGCAATGACTGAACCGAATTAATGCTGACAAAAACGACAATGCTTTTGTCGATCACTGTGTCTAATTTAATTTGATTGTGTTCACGCATATTCTGTGTAGATACTTTTACATCCGCTCAATAAATATCCTTATGTTTTAACTATACGTTTCTTGTTTTGAAGAGTGTAGTTATAAAATATAATGAAAAGGAGCCCAGAGACTTTGATACTGCAGCAAGCTAGACTTGCCAAACATTAGAGTCTTGCACGGGCTGTATTGGATATATTTGTTTCAGGGTCTGTGTGACAGACTATACCAAACTATATAGGTAATTTTTCGAAGCAGTCTCCATGTGCACTCAAACAATTGCACTCAGCACTATTCAAGCTATATGACGGCGGTCTGTAAATAATCGAGTCTAGACCAAACAATCCAGTGATAGAAATCATGAGGATCTATCCACGCAATTGGGATACGATGACATGCAAAAAAACAAGTCAGCGAGCCTGACCACCCGATCCCGTTAGTCGCCTCTTTTGACAACTACATGTATAGTCGCCTTTTACGACAAGAATGGTAGCTGCAGACCTATTCTACCCCGGATCTTCACGGATCACTCGGGGGCACGGGTGGCCCAGTCGTCTAAAGCGCTTTGCACAGTTGCGTCCCTTGTGCACGCCAGAAACCTTTGAATGGGGGTTCGAATTCCGGTTAGCCCCGATTATGTTTCTAGGTTTGTCAGCACAATACAACAACAACAACTGAAGGCATAAGCTTCCCACAAAACACTAAACTGAACTGTGTTTGGTAAATATAACTTACGCGATACATCGTGGATGCGATATTCATATCGTCATGGTGAATGCCACGGCCTGTTTTTGAATCAATAACAGTATTAATAGCCAGTGATAAATACAAAAGATTTCCTGGCTTCAAGTACCATTTAACAACGTTTAAAAACCAATTATATTGCGGTAATGAATATTCATAGAGGCGATCAATAAATGATTCTTTATCAAATAAAATAAAATGAAACCATTTAACGTGAAATCGTTTTACTCAGACATGTTACTCGATGATCAGCCCCAGCATTCGTGACCAACTCGTGTTAATCCGGGTCATCTTGCAGGTTACGGAAAGGGGCGAGTGGTGACGAATGCAGCCCCAGAAAACACTTGGATCCACTCGGCTCCACTCGACCTATTCCGCCACCTTCATAACACCTCGGGATATAGAGTACGGATATTGCTAGAAATCCCCGACAACTCATGGACCATCCACATATTATAGGAATAATATGACGGCCTATGTCGAAGACGGATTTATTCTGTGTTTTAACAGAAATTAGGCATACACTCTGATTCAAGGACACAACCAAACGTAAAACAGTTTGAACTGTTACATTAAGCTCATATTACGCTGTGCCTTGTAATAGCCGTGTGCAAGAAACGAGTTCCGATATGGTTTACTCCCAGTGTGAGTAGAGGTCCTGTTGGTCCAGATCCAGCCGATTGCCCGTATGTACCATTAACATCCGCATTCGTACAACACGTTCAAAAGTCAACATAATGAAAAGAATCTAATTTCTAAATATAATGTCGACAATAAATAAAATAGAAGCAAATAACTGTGCCAAAAAGGAATTGAGTGAGTGGGTGAGTGGTTTTACGCCGCTTTTAGCAATATTCCAGCAATATCACGGCGGAGGACACCAGAAATGGGCTTCACACCTTGTACCCATGTCGGGAGTCGAACCCGGGTCCTCGGCGTGAGGAGCGAACGCTTAACCACTAGGCCCGATAATTGTTAAGACGTTAAGAAACCTTTCTTCACATTGGAGAAGAAAGTATGAATGCATGCATAATTATGGATTTATATGTTTGCAGTGTGAAACTCATACAGCCGCGTAACGGGACTTGGGTGACATCATACGTTTAACGATCTATCGCGCCAATTGACGCGGGGTAATTAAAAGATTTCTAAATGTGTAAACTTTTCAAAAATGAAATAGATGAAGTACATGCAATTTGACTGCAAGATGTGATAGGACTTCCCATATAAATAATGATGCTCTCTCAGAAATGACCTTTGTACTCATATTAGGTCGAAAGATAACAGTTCTAAAGAAAGATAATAACTATCAATTATGCTGCAAAACCGTTATCACAGTGAATGATTTCAGATTTGCCGGTTAAATTTGATACCCAGAAATGTTATTTGGAACTGACGGCGTCAGGCACGTTTTTCCAAATTGTGATTGAGGAAAAGATATTTATGAAGACAATTATTCACACGCAGTGAAAATCAGCAGAACGGTATTGTTAACATATCCTTACAAAGATGAATGTGACGTATTATATGACGTTCACCGAACACCACACAACAATCTATGACGTCACATTGCACAAACTGATAAACTGTTTCTTTAATCTTTTACGTATTTCTATTTGCCATATGAAGATAATTTAGAAAAAACAGAAGGTCGTATAAAAATAAAATGTTCATATAAAGCCTAATAGTTCTCAAATAGGAAGTTGTCGATCACAGGTGGACCTTTTCTCCAAGGCTCTAAGGCGAAGCGATTCGCTGTGCTGGTCGGTTCAAATTCCAGACTCGGCCACCATCACAAAGTGCCGTCAAACAACAAATAAACAACCATACATTTAAGCCTCGCCATACTTTTCAAATCAGTCTCAATCCTGTCTCGCTTACTTTTGTCTTGTTTTTTTTTTATTTAAAGCAAAATTTGACAGGGAGCTTCAGTTCACTTACCTGAATCACAGCAAACGCCAATCTTCCCTTTCGGGCAATCGCATTTCTTCCGCTTGTCGTTCCATTGTCCGAATGTGCAGTTTTCGTTGCACCGTCTGGTTGCTCGCGAGTTTTCTCCAGCATCGCAAGCCGAGTAACCGGTACACCCCGGTTCGTTACTCTTCCACACAGGCCTGTAGCGAATCTGATGTCCATAGCACTTCTTGTTGCATTTAGACCAAGCCGCCCAATCAGCCCATTTACATTGACACGAATCCCAAGTTTCTGCCTTTTGACTCATACACAATGGGAGAAAGACAATTAAGCTCAGCAACAACTTTATAAAAGTCATTCCAAGTTTCTAATGCTCTTTAACGTGTAATATTTCACGTCTTGACACACCAAACATACGCCTATGTATGACTGGTTCCAAGGTTATATTTCAGAGCATTAAGGACATCTGGTATTCTTGGTATACATGAAGGTAGATATTAAGCCTTCGTCAAGCGTGGGTAGAAATCAATACGGAGTAAGTATCAGTTACCGCAATCGATATCTACCCGCCGGCTGACGTAGGACTTGACTGGTTTTGAAGACACACTAGTAGCAGGGAGATTAGCAAAGCACACAGGCTTCTGGGAGACAATTCAAGAGTACCCACCTAAAGACGATTTACCAATTACGACACCCAAAAGAGGTGAGTGTGCATTATTCCTAATATATTTGATGATTCGTGGAGCCATTAAACACCATTCCAAATTTGGAATTGAAAATGGTGAGAATGCAGTTATGATATGTTAGTTACAGGAATATAGGCAGATGTTCATGACAAAATACATGCCAGAAACGCATGTTCCGTTCCACATTTATTAAGAAGAATGGTCTAAAACGGTTCTAAACGGGCAGTAATGTTGTGTGTTACAAACTCTTTGAATCAGGAAGGATGATAATACTGTGTTCAAGGTTTAATTTTATCCATATAACGAATGTACTGGCGATTAATTTTATTTCATTTCCATCACTATCTTGCCCTTTACGCACAATGCAGTCTGTATCGGCAGATAATAGAGACTGGTGAAACTCTGGCACTGACGTTATATATTTCATACCTAAAGTTTCAGTCGGTCGAAGATCGATCAATCGTTTGATGATAAGTAAGGATAAGAATTTATGGATGAACAACTTCTTTATTACAATTAAGAGCGACGTTTCGGTGTAGGTTCTAACACCGTTATCAAGCCAATGATATACATAGTTACTTACTTACTTACTTTGGAGATTTAACGTGCGCTTTCCGACTGATGCGTATTTCGCACACGGGCCCGGTTAGGCCATTTAATGTGTTTCCGAAAGGGCCGAAAGTGGTGTGTGCAACCCAAGAGGGGGCTTTAGGGGTTGCTTATATAGAATTCGGGAATTTTGAGATTTGGAATAGATGCCGATGGGGTTGGGGAGTAGAACTAAGGGAGCTGGGTATGGTGGATGTTTGTTTGTTTATGTGATTTTGATTTGGTAGATTATAGTGTTTTTAGATGCGTTTTATTAGTTCCGTTTTGATTAAGAATACGCCTAAGGCCTTGAAGTTTTCTAGTTTATTTTGTGGGTTTAATATTGCTTCTAGAGTGAGAGCCTTGTTTAGATTGAGGGCGGTTTGTAATGCGGTTCGATGTGTTAGGTAGTGTGTGCAGTAGATGAGTGCGTGTTTTTTTCGGGTTTCTAGTTGTTTGTAGTGTGGGCAGTTACCTGTAGTATGTTTTTTAATTTTTTTAGATGGTTATTTAGGTTGGTGTGTCCTGTTTGGAGTTTAGTGATTACTCTGTCGATTTCTTTTGATGGATGGAGAATTTTTGGTTTTGTTAGTGGTTTGCTGAGTACTTTTTTGATTTGGCTATTTGAGTTTAGATAAAGGTTATGCCATTTTTTGGTGATTTTTTGCTTGTTTACGCCTTTAATTTCTTATTTTGAGACAGGTAAGTTTAAGCTTATTTCTGAGATTTTGAGGGATAGTTTAGCTGCCTTATCGGCGTTTTCATTACCGTATATTCCTACGTGGAAGGTTATTTGTTTGCCTGCCTTAGTTAGGTCGTTGGAGCTTTTAAGTATTTGATTTATTAATTTAGGTCGGTTTTTGGTATTTTTGTTTTGGAGGGCTTGCAGTCCACTTAGGGAGTCGGTAAGTATTATGATTTTTTTGGTGTTTTTTGGATTCTTGATTATTGAGGACTGAGGCCATGCCCATTAGTTCTCCCGTGAAAATTGTTGGTTGTTTGGGAGTCGGAAGGATTGTGTGGTTTTAGTTGGTTGTGTGGTATGGACTCCGAAACCTGTGTGTTTGGAGGTCGGATCTGAAGATCCGTCCGTGTAAATGTGTCACCAATTTGTCCAATTTTCGTGTATGTATGCTAGTGTGGTGGTTTTAGCTATGTCTGGGTAGGTTTGTTTATTTATTTTGCTAGCTAGTGTTTTGTCTATTTTAGGTATTTTAAGTTTAGGGGAGAAGATATTTGATTGTTTGCAGTTTTGTTTAAGATTTTTAATTTGGTGTTCATTTAGGTAGTTTGTTATTCTCTGGGATATTGGGGTAAGTAAGGGGAGTTTACGAGCATGGTTTTTGGGGCTGATATTTTGGTTTATTAAGTTTTGGATGAGAGGGTTTGATTGGGAGGCGGCCCAGAAATTTAAGCTTAGCTTAGTGGCATTTCTCCTGTTAAGGCCTGAAGTGAAGTGAAGTGAAGTGTAAGAGGTGCCTTGTTAGGTGCGTCTAATTAGCTTGAGAGCCGGATATTGTATTGAGTCAAGTTTTTTAGATAGAGAGGGGGTTCATGTTTTTATGTTTGAATACTATTCCTGTTGTTTTTTTCTGAGTTAAGGGAGAAGCCCCATTTGCCAGCCCATTGTTGTATTTTGTTAAGAGATTTTTGGAGTAAATTTTGGGCCATTTTAATGCTTTTAGTGCTGATCCAGAGGGCTCCATCATCCGCGAATTTGATGTGTTTACTTTAGGGGATAGGCCCTCGAATAGATCGTTTATCAGTATATTGAATAGGGTGGGGCTGAGGATACTGCCCTGGGGAGTGCCATTTTCTAGGGGACATTGGTCCGATAGTGTTTGGTCTATACCCACGGTTATTTTACGATTGTTTAGAAAGTCCTGGATGTAGTTTATTATCTGACCTCTGAGTCCTATTTTTTGAAGTTTTTGTATTAGCCCGTCGTGCCATACCATGTCGAAAGTTTTAGAGAAGTCTAAGAAGATGCCTGTGGTATATTGTTTATTTAGTTGTCCTGTCTTAATATCTTGTTCTAGTCGGGCGAGGTTATCTAGGGTTGAGCGGCCAGGAGTGAAACCGCTTTGATCTGGGTTTATGATGTTATTTTGGGTTAAGTAATGTTGTAATCTATTTTTAGCCATTGATTCCATTACTTTACATAAGTTTGAAGTTAGGGTTTATTAGGTTAATTAGGTTTATTAGGTTTAGATATACATAGTGTGGTTGACAAGTATCTATACAAGTAGGAGGCAATGTTTATGCAGTAGAGTAGATATTGTTATACTGGAGTAGGGAAGCCTGTTATGTACACACAAGGATAGCGATGACAATCATCGGTGAAGTCAGTGTAGAGAAGCCTGTTATGTACACACAAGGATAGTGATGACAATCATCAGTGAAGTCAGTGTAGAGAAGCCTGTTATGTACACACAAGGATAGTGATGACAATCATCAGTGAAGTCAGTATAGAGAAGCCTGTTATGTACACACAAGGATAGTGATGACAATCATCAGTGAAGTCAATATAGAGAAGCCTGTTGTGTACACACAAGGGTAGTGATGACAATCATCAGTGAAGTCAGTATAGAGAAGCCTGTTATGTACACACAAGGATAGTGATGACAATCATCGGTGAAGTCAGTATAGAGAAGCCTGTTATGTACACACAAGGATAGTGATGACAATCATCGGTGAAGTCAGTATAGAGAAGCCTGTTATGTACACACAAGGGTAGTGATGACAATTATCGGTGAAGTCAGTGTAGAGAAGCCTGTTGTGTACACACAAGGATAGTGATGACAATCATCAGTGAAGTCAGTATAGAGAAGCCTGTTATGTACACACAAGTTTAGTGATGACAATCATCGATGAAGTCTGTATAGTGAGGGCTGTTATGTACACACAAGTGAGTGAGTGAGTGAGTGAGTATGGTTTTACGCCGCTTTTAGCAATATTCCAGCAATATCACAGCGGGGGACACCAGAATTGGGGTTCACACATTGTACCCATGTCGGGAATCGAACCCAGGTCTTCGGCGTGACGAGCGAAGTACACACAAGGGTAGTGATGACAATCATCAGTGAAGTCAGTATAGAGAAGCCTGTTATGTACACACAAGGGTAGTGATGACAATCATCAGTGAAGTCAGTATAGAGAAGCCTGTTATATACACACAAGGGTAGTGATGACAATCATCGGTGAAGTCAGTATAGAGAAGCCTGTTATGTACACACAAGGGTAGTGATGACAATCATCAGTGAAGTCTGTGACATAAACAAAGGATTCAGCCAGTAATATAAACAACGGGATTATGGCTGATTGGGGTCTTTGATGAACAGAACATTCATGAAAAAGACTTCGGCTTCTGCCCCTCGTCTAACAGATACAATAAAAATATATATTGACAATGGAAGTAGGACACGATTTCATATTTACTGTATGCAGGATTTGATATATTTAGAAATGTATAACAGTTGTGTTTTACAACTTGCTGTAGCAGGCTAACTAGTTTTAATTCAGATGGCCTTTACCATCATAGTACATAGTAGTTATGTATATATTTTATGCTGATATCTTTATATTTGGGACCAATTAATAGAAAATGATACTCATCTTCCATTACGTTAACACTTCTAGCTTGACAATAATCACAGTATCTAAGAGCTTTGATAATGTTGTGATATCGTCCAACTTCTAATTTTAACTTGTGACTCGATATTCTAATCATTGTTACATATTTTCGTAGACCCCGTGGTAAAATATTGCGATATAGTTCATAACCAAAAGCTACTTTTAGATTTCTGTACAACATCAACTTTCTACTATTATTGAGGTCTGAGTTCCATTTTTGTATATGATTATCAATAAGTCTTTTTTTAAACAAAGAGACAAATAACAGGATTTACAGTTGATGGTACGCCGGGGGTATGTAATAGCCTTGGTCACGGTTGATTGACGGGGCACGTTTTGATGTTGGTTTTTTTTGCTGGTAAATTATGCTAAACCATCTTACCACGTGGTATTTATATGTCTTAGCTAGCATCGGGAGGGTAAGATCGCTGTGTGCCCGGAAGGGTTAAATATGAACTCTAGTCGGTCCTGACCTCGTTAATCTGGACTGCGCTGATACGGACACCATTCAGTCCGCATAATTATTAATCTGGAAGTCTTGTAACCGGTACTGCTCCCCGTTTTTTCAATACTGAAAATACTGACTTATTTCGTACTAAGAAGTGTATCGATTTTAGTTGATAATGATATTTTTAACTTGACTTCAATGTTTAACACCGAACTCTGGGCACTTGCGATGTTTCGATATACCGTTCATTAAGTCGTTAAACCCCCAAATAGTATTTATTTTAATTTTAAAATTCACCTGTCTATAAGTTTATATAAATATTATTTCTTTCGTATTTTGTCCTCAACGTTTGCAAAGGTTCTTTCTGATGTTTAATCAAGATAATTTAACAATATGTAAGTAAAGCAATTAACTGCCTCATAGATGATATTAATGCAGTACTTGTGTGCGAAAAGAGAAATATGATACGTCACGAAAATAATTTAAATTTAAATATTTATCACGTCTCATGTTGCCATGGTGTCCAAAACAGAAGCATTTATTATTCCATTTCCCTTCTTGTATAAAGATGGTGATAACGCTTATCATATATATCAAGGCATTGGAGAATAGATATTTCGAAATTTGTAGCCATCCTACGTTGATTTTAAGCTATGCTTCATCTCATGTGGAGGCTGGCTCCCTGTGGCCGACGGCTTGGTTTTGAAGTTCTGGCAGTGAATATCTGACTACGAACTTGCATAGTTTTAGCTTTATGTATCCACCAACCCTGAATTTTGACAACTGTGGAACAAACTTAACATTTTGAGGACAGTCAATTATGTTTACTTCTGTTGTATATTTAACAAAATTATAGTGTCACAGGTGTACGTTTAGGCATAGATTTTAGGCCCATAAACGCAATGTTTGTTTGTGTGTCGTTTAACGCCGCACTCAGCAATATTCCAGCTATATGACGGCGGTCTGTAAATAATCGAGTCTGGACCAGACAATCGAGTGATTGGCATCATGAGCATTGATCCACTCAATTGTAATACGATGACATGCATCAACCAAGTAAGCGAGCCTGACCTCCCGGTCCCGTTAATCGCCTTACACGGCAATCATGGGTTGCTGAAGACCTATTCTGCCCTGGATCTTCACGGGTCCGTGAAATGGTTTAAGTGAGTGAGTATTTATGGTTTTACGCTCCTTTTAGCAATATTCCAGCAATATCACGACGGGGGACATCAGAAATGGGCTTCACACATTGTACCCATGTTGGGAATTGAACCCGGATCTTCGGCGTGACGAGCTATAACCACTGGGCTAGTGATTGAATAGCTTCCCACCCGATCTCGTGCGGAGGTAGACTCAGTCGGTCGAGGGTTCAAATTATGCTTCAGCATGACTGCGAAGACGATTCTAAGTTCCAACAGGGTAGGAATAGGTAGTAGACAGCCCTGCCTTACTCAACTGTAGCTGGCGAAAGCTTCTGAGGACGAGCCGTCAAACCCAAGGTGCAATTTGCGTGAACATGCGAGAAAATCGAATTTAATGACTAAAAATGCAAAATGTCCGTATGAAATTCTGGTATAAAACATGAGCAGGATTGTACACGCTCACCACATGAAACCGTTTATAACAACGAACATGCCTCGACTAACCGCAGAGCAGAGGGAGGGAGCCATCGGTATGCTGGGAGCGATGCAGGAGCACGCTGCCAGGATCATGGGCTGCTTCAAGTGCACCATCGCCAGACTTGTCACACGTCACAGGCAAACTGTCAGGACTGCAGACCAGCCGCGGAGTGGAAGACCCTAGGTCACGACCCCACAGGAAGACCGGTATTTACGGGTGCTCCCCCTAAGGTCCAGGTTTCTAACTCATAACTGTGACGTCATCATCTGCAAACAGCTTTGGACATCCGGTCAGCAGAAGCAACCGTTGCTAGACGACTCCGCCTGTATGGTCTCCGTGCCTATCGACCCTTCAAGGGCATGAAGTTAACGTTTCTACACCGACGTCACAGACTGAGATGGGCCAGGACTGTAAAGCAGTGGCAGTAGAGAAATTGGCGAAGAGTGCTCTTCAGCGACGAGAGTAGGTGTCAGCTCTTCAAGTCTGATGGGTGGGTTCGACGACGACGTGGTTAACGGACGGCATGTTGTTGCGTCCAAGAAGTGGAGCCTTATGGAGGTGGTAGTGTCGTGGTTTGGGGTGGCATCTGCGTGAACCAGAAGACAAATCTGGTCATCATGGACGGAAATCTCACTGCTCGTCGTTACATTGAGGTTTGGCGGACCGTGTAGTGCCCTCCAGCAACGACACCCTCGGACAACGGTTTCTGTAGGACAACGCCGAGTCACAGCATGACCGTATTACAGTGACCAGCCAGATCACCCGACCTGTCGCCCATAGTGCACCTCTGGGACCAACTTGGATGCAGAATTCGGAAACGTCAACAGCCGCAACTGACGAGGGATGCCTTGGCAATCGTCCTGCAGGAAGAATGGCGTAGGATCCCTAATCTGGATATCAGGAGACTCGTGTAGTCAGGTCGACGTCGTGTTTGGGCCTGCATCGTAACTGAAGGGGGTTGCATCTGATACTGAGCCATGTATGTAGCACAGGACTTTATAAGAGATCGACGTCGATTCTGCGGGTGTGATCGAATACTGGACAATGCACCCAGCCTGATACTATGCACCCTGCAGAACTATAAAGACAAGGTTTTTGATCTTGTAATTTTCTTATAACCGTTTTTGAATAATTGTTTTTTTCTAATAGAACATCAACTGTTACTAAGTTTTTGCGTCTGTTTTGTTTTCGACCAGAAAATTGTTTAATGGCGTTTCTTTTGCCCTTTAGTTTATAATGGAAAGGACAAGGCATGGTCCACACCACCTGCATGAATAAGGAATTGGACAAACAATAGATATTGTTATAAAAGGTATTAGATATGTTCATAAGATAGGAACTTGACTTTGTTTATTTCATTTCAGTCCTAATAACAACACTATATGCAAATGTGCCAATATAGATCATTAAAAAGGGTTTGGGAGTCGTTTGTACACTAGCTAAACATAATCAAGTCTTGGATTCAAAGTGATTGTCATAGAAGATGTAGATTACAGCATTACAAAGATATATTATAAATATCCATCTTGGGTCAGGGACTTGCTCATACTTACAGAGCTCTTTTGTACTTGTACCAGATGATACTGTGTTTTTTAGGTGAAGAAGTGACTTGCCTTTGCATGTGTTTGTGACGGGTGTCACCGGAAGGGAAGAATAATTTTGCTCACCTTTTCGCAAACCCCTGGCATCATTACTATTTGATACTGCTTCATGAACACATGCTTGTGATATAATCGGAATGGTCGGAATCGTGCAATGGGGATTTCTTGTGGCAAAGGAAAGGTTCTGAAAAGTGATATGGGTTTTATATTATTAGTTTTCTAAACAACATATACACAGTTTTAGACTCTCTATTAAGCTTAGTGAAGATATTAATACCGTCACGGTTTGAACAAGAAAATATCTAACATGTCAAAGAATTATATAAATTTGTGGAGAAATAGACTTGTAAAACTTGCCAGATAGTGTATTATTACCTTTATGGCATTTGAACCACGCCCCAAACAAGAAATAATTCTTTTTGGAAATTTCAGAGATATTCTAACTCAATCTGATTATTGAAGATGGAACAGAGAATGGTGGGATGACCGAAATAATGTAAATGATAGAAATCTTCGAACTAACAGGTAATTTAAGACCCAAATGTTGTTGAATCTTATGTTTTAACTTTGAACGTTAGGGACCACCGTCGAATTTAAGCTTTGTTTAGATGTAGATCTGTACCCACTGAAATAGAAACAACACGTTTTAACAAACCACAACACATCTTCCAGATAGAATTTGTTTAAAACAGAATTATTCGAGATGGATGACCTTTTTTAAATATCATTTTCTTTGTACGAAGATTTAAAATAGGCACATTCTAAAATATGTATGTTGTTAAATCCTACCTTTACAAATCTGACTGATTTCGACCAACTTGTATTGATTCTAAATGTTAAATTTTTAATTATAAAATACATAAACGAAATCAATTATTTAATTCACTACATTATACTAACGCAATACGTATATTACCATGTATAATATTGTTTTGTGCAGGATGCAAAAAGTATCCTTCTTATGTTCTATGTATGCATGTAATTATTGTCTTATTGTTTCTTATAAGCCTTATGACTGGTCATTCCTTTTAAATTATATGTCCAGTTAGTGCATATAAACAGCTAATTATGTAATTTGCGACGCATATTCCTCTATTTAATTAGTACAGTATCAAACGTGATTTACGTGTTCATAGTAGCATTTACACGGCGAATGTCCTCATCCCTGAGAATTATTCCTGTGAATATTTATGTGTCATCTGTGATGTGTGAATTTAAGAAAACAAAGACGAGTGGGAGTTGTTTATCGTACAATAAAACAAAGCAGGGAGAAAAAGCATGAGGGGCCCGATTTGCCCGTTGCACCTGATGGAATCTATGTCGGCGGATAATCGAGACTGGTTATTCTCTGGCCTTGACGTTATATGTTACATTCAATTTGGCATTTTTGGCAACTCTGGGATACGACCCCACACTCATAGGTTTATGACACACCTAATATGTGTGTAACTCGGCATATCCCGAATGAGGCACGAAACAACAAAAAAGACAATACTTTCCTTTTACAATTAGTTAAATTCTAAAATGTTTTATCGTCCTAATACATAATCTCCATTAACCAACCTTCACCTGGGACGTATGTACCTGGGTATATGTATGGATAGGGTTATAAAGTAAACTGCCATATCCGATAAAGGACATCCGATAGGAACGACATCTAGGAATCATTGAATATTAATAGGGTATTGAACAAAAGATATTTAAGGCATGACCTTCAAAGACCAACTTGTCAAACCTCTCATTGCCCGCACACAATACACTTACAAAGGTGGTGGCCCAAAAGAAGCTTAAATATGTATGTGTAAAACTATCCTGATTCATTTTAGACTATTTTCACATTTGAAAATCCCTTATGAATCGCATATCAAGCAAATTGAAACTGAAAACCGAAATGTAAACGTTTTGTGTATAAAGGATCTGAAAGGAAAGCCCATGGCGATAAAAAAGTAACCATCACCACAAAAAGCAGGCCTATTGAAATTGGAAAAAAACACATTTTCACATTGACCTTTTTCAAGTCCTAATCTGCATAAAACTGAGGTTCGAATCAACCATGAAGTTACTTATCAAAATGTCATGTACAGAAAAAATAAGAATGACCAATGGACCTGATCTCCCTGATTCCTTAACCTTTGTATTTTACAATATAAATCCTCTCCTAATTGAAGCACAGTCTAATATTACATGGCATTCAGATATATATTTGTTTAAACATATGATGATGGTTGTTGAAACTACTATTATCAATTAAGTATCAAATCCAATTGCAAATTCTGTGCAAACTGACTGAACTGATCGGTGATGAGAGAGGGAGAGAGAGATTTTTTATTTCCTCCAGAAGTGAATCCGAAGATTATACATAATTAGTCAAACGTATTCACACAATCTCATATTACCTGTACATATATACAATACAAGACAGTAGCACCGGTGTCATGCTATTCATCATCAAGCAGAGGTTTTCAAAAGTGGTAGTTTCGTCTGCTTCAATGACCAAGCTTGTACCAACCCCGAACTTACCAAATAAAAGAGAGGAGGTCTGTTTGATTGACATACCTGGCTTTCTCAAACATCAACTTAATCCCTCGCTGTAAAGAATAGCCGAAGCGAATCCCATTGTCAACATAGAAATAAAACTAGCCAAAAGTTGCTTTCATTCCAAGTACAAAAGGTTAGATCAGATGACATAATCAAGGTGAGGCTTTCATGTAAGTACATAAGCAGAAAATATCAGTTTAACAGATTCCCATGTAACTATATCAATACATTGTGAGAAGTGAGTATCAGCGCAAAAGAAAAATGACAACATATCTTCTTCATCTTGTAATTCCAACTGAACATAGGTTCCAACATCAAGCAGATCAATGAAAGTTGAAACCAGTTCATTTCTTTCCTGCATCAGAGCTTCACAATGTAATATGATGTGATTATCATAATCAAAGGCATGCCTGTTACACAATAAACAGTCCCTGGAAGTTTTGTTTCGTGATGAAACTCTAACACAAAATTTTAAACTTGACCTCTGTTCTGGGTACAGATATAATAGTTGCCATAATATATGGTGAGTAAGCTTTGTGTGTATTAGCATGAAGCGTGAAAGACCTGTATTGACAGAAACTTTTCTGCGCCACATATTTTCTTCATATTCATAAATGGATTTATTAACCAGTTGCTTCCAGAGTCTCTTTGTAGGAAATACACCACAGCTTACATATGTACAAAGGTTGTTTCGTAGGTTATACTTGTTAAGAAGTGATAATAAATCTCCACATACTGATTTAGGAGTAGTTGGATTTGCAATGTATGCCAGAATAAGATGTTCAGCAAAATTGTTACAGGTTACGTTACATAAGCGGCCAAGCAGCTGAAGTTTACACTTGTCGATATAGCCAATCATTGTCCAATACTTTACTTTATTAAAAACAAAACAGGTAAAACAATACCAATTTCAATTGCGTGCTTCAGACAGAACAATTACCTGTCCTTTGCGATACAATGAGTAAGCTGGTTGCCCATATTATGCAATATGTGGGGAATTACA
Organism: Haliotis cracherodii; assembly: GCF_022045235.1. Taxonomy (NCBI): domain Eukaryota; kingdom Metazoa; phylum Mollusca; class Gastropoda; order Lepetellida; family Haliotidae; genus Haliotis; species Haliotis cracherodii. The sequence continues at coordinate 7,668,683 of NW_027266270.1, forward strand.
TTTCATACATAACTATCGCACATTGCATGCAATGAGCTGATAATTGTTTGCACATTGCGTACATTGGGCAAACGGCCCGCCCTGTGAACGCAAAGGGCAGTTGCACAGATTGGGTGTAACATACATATGTATCAAAACAGCTGAACAGCTGAATAGGACAACTGAAGTCAAATTTGTAGCATTTAGTACCGCTACCAGGAGTCAAGTAAATTCCAGAAATATTTAATATCATAAGCACTGATTAAATTGAGGTTTCTGCCAACAAATAGATAAATCAAAATGTCTTGACTCTTCTTGAAATAGGACAGAAGATCGAAGTACGCTCTGTTGAGAAGGTTAATTGGGTTAACAGCCCGGCACGTTTTGGATCGGTTTCGTTAACAGTTGTATGAAGTATGAAATGACAAATATACGTACATGGAATCACAGTAAATGTTCCAAATTGGCTTTTAACAAGTGAACCAGACGTATTGGTTGATGAAAGGAAGTTTGGACAGACTGTGTTGCTTACAATCAAGCTTTCTGTGGAACAAAGTCACTTTAACGCTCTTATCGCTGAGAGAATCCCAGTTACGTTTTCAAAAGTGGTAGTTTTGTCTGCTTCAATGACCAAGCTTGTACCAACCCCGAACTTGCCAAATAAAAGAGAGGAGGTCAGTTTGATTGACATACCTGGCTTTCTCAAACATCAACTTAATCCCTCGCTGTAAAGAATAGCCGAAGCGAATCCCATATAGCAACACAGAAATAAAACTAGCCAAAAGCTGCTTTCATTCCGAGTTTCAAAAGTTCACTTCAAGAACGCACACTATTATTAATATGTTTTCAAAACACGTTTTATTTGTGAAACTTGATACGATTTTCAAAAAGCGGCATACAAATACAAATGGATAGTGAATAATTCAGGATTAAAAACATACTTTGTTTTTTTCGTCTGAAGGGAAATGATGCGGCAGCAGATGAGAAACACAAAAATAAGTAAGGACGCCCTAATACCAACACAGATCTATAAAACATCGGATAGCAATATCACTTCTTTGGAAGAATTCGTTTAAAAGAATATATATTTTAATGTTTCGCGTACAATTTCTTAAGTATATTTGAAGACCATGCGCTCGTATGTTTGGGCAGGATCTTGAAGTACACCAAGGAACAGGGAGATGCTCGAGGCTAGATGGAGAGTTCAGCTTCTCCAGATGCTCCTGTGCTTCATCGTCTGTGGCTGTACTCCAGACAGCGATGTACTACAGAAAATCGTGAGTACACAAAACTGTTCGTTGCACATGTTCAGAGAAATAGATATATTTAAAAGCAATGGCCGATAGGAATAACTTGTATGTTGAGATTTTCTTTTCCTTTCAACTTGTCGTACATTTTCCTTCAGTGCGGAATGAAAAACAAAATCAGACACTTCCAGAATAGCTTTATAAAAAAAAAAACCAGAACATTTACGAGGCATATCTGAATCTGAAATTATTTTTTAATTTGATATTTATAAAATGCATATTAAGATATAAAAAAAAGAGATGCGTTTATATTTCCATGCTTCTAGACATCACATCCGGATCATAAAAGCAGGACCGCAGTTACGTTTAGGGTTAAGTATATCATTTGAAAATGCCATGGAAGATTTATTGAAGAAGACATATGTTTGAAACTGGCCATATGGGACATTTGAAAGATTCACAATTTTTTACCAATGGTTTTTACCAATCCATGATTTGTTTCAGCACTAATACATAGTTATTCATAAATACATCATTATGATATAGACCCGTGACGACTGGTCTTCAGCAACCCATGCTTGTCGTAAGAGGTGTCTAACGGGATCGGGTGGTTAGGATCGCTGACTTGGTTGATACATGTCATCGTATCCCAATTGCGTAGATATATGCTCGTGGTGTCAATCACAGGACTGTCTGTCCAGATTCGATTACTTTCAGACCGCCGTCATATAGCTTGAATATTGCTGACTACGGCGTTAGACAAAAAAACAAACCAACAAACTCATGATCTAGTCTATGAGATTGCTGATTATTATAGAAATGGTTTCGTCGCTTTTATTGTCATACTTATGCTTGTGTGTTGCACGTAAGCGACAATGCTTATGATCTCGGCCATGTTGGACTTTCATTTCATTGGTATGACGTCACAAACCTGGAACGCTGTTCCAAGGTCCGTTACATCACACTCACTCTCACTCACTCACTCGTTCGCAATGGAGACCTTCGTGGGGTAGAAAGTGTCCCCAGGACGCCATTGCAAGTCGTAAGGAGACAAAAGACGTGGGGATTCCTGGTCAGAATTGATCCATAGTCATCTAGACTGGCCGTAAAATGTGCAATGTTTCAACAATACCACGGCGTGGGACACCAGAAAGTGGCTTCAAAAATCGAACACGAGCCTTCGGCGTGACGAACTAAAGCTTTTAGCACAACATGTAGACTACCCAGTGTAACTAAATTATCGACTAAATCTATACAGGTCAGTTTTACTTAAACTAGCAGTTACCCTTAAAGTGAGTGAGTTGTTTTTAACGCCGCTTTGAGTGAGTGAGTGAGTTGGGTTTTACGCCGCTTTGAACAGTATTTCAGTCATATCACTGCGTGTCAGCTTAATGTGGGAGGAAAGCCCGAAGTGATGCAGGTCTCAGACGTTTACCACTTCGGTGAAACCCACGAGCACGGGTATGGTGCTTACAAACCGAGAAACATAATCGGGGCAAACCGGGATTCGAACCCACAATCATAGGTTTCTGGCGTGCCCATGGGACGCAACTCTGCACAGCGAATCGCGGAGCTTTAGACGACTGGGCCGCCCGTGCCCCCTTACCCTTAAAGAAGATCATTCTAAAAGAATAAGCAATTATTAATAATGAATGTATTGAAATCCGATAATAGAAACCTAGTTAACTCACGAAAAGGTTACAGCAACCTGGTACAAGTAATTACTGAAAGTGAATGTCCAATCTTCTATTTCTGGAGTTATTTCTCCGCCATTGTGTTCCAACCATTTAAGCAGCTATGACAATACACTTCATGCGACAGCATGTGGGCTATGACTGACCAATTGTATGCCGTACCTCCAAGCAACTGTTGTGTGGTAGTTTCACTGTATAATCCTGATTCTATCCATGTATCGTCAAGCCCAGATGACTCGTGGTTTTTTGTCAGGTGACAATTGACTTGCCTTTGCACGTGTTTGTGACGGGTGAAACCGGTGGGGCGGGATACGCTTCTATTTTCGCGAACACATGGTATTATCACTGTTTGATACTGAATCACAAACACATACTCATGATATAGTCGGTATCGTAACATCGATTCTGTTTTTGGCAGAGATACCTTACTAATATAGAAAGGGTTTTGTTGCTGCAGCCCTCCAAGTCTGACTATGACTACTAAAAGCCTCTTTTCAGAGCCTAAGTAACTCCCTCAGTTTACAAATCAATGCCAGATCTACAGGTATTAGAGTGTATCTCTGTCCTATCTTCCGTGAAATGTCTATACATTGTATGGTGACAGTATTCAAAGTGACAGCATTAGTTATCTCTGAACAAACCAATGTATGTATGTATGCATGCATGTATTCATGCATGTATGTAAGATAAGAAAAATAGTCAGGACAATTGTCATCAAAAGAGTGTTTGGCTCACAATGAATATTTTTAATTTATATTGATAAATTTCAGGAACTTTGGTCATGCGTTCATACAGTTTAGCCCTCATTCTATGCAGGTTAATACTCCAATAAAACTCAACACAAAGCGAAAGTTACATGTGTAAGTAAGTGATAGACTCGCGTGTTTACAGCCGGCCGTCATATGTCAGGAGTATTGCTGAATACGGGTTACAAAACAAACAAACACTTATTTTTTTGTACCTAAAATTACATTAAGTGTCGGATGATGCTTCCAATAGAGCAGGACATGCTTACCCCGGACACTTGGTGTCATCACGCCTTTTTAGAGATCCATCCATATAATTTTCATCTCTTTACCATTTACGCCCCATGGAACCAGTCGCAGCAGATTATCCCTGATAGAGTAGTGGCCAGACCCCCAAACTGCAGAAGTACCCCTCCCCATAGTAAAACAACACAAACTGAGATTTTCAATATGTTTTTTTTTTTTATCCAACGCACTAGAACATGATGGTTCTGGTTAAAGATTTCGGTAGCAGATACTGTCTTGGGGATCAAAATGCGCATTTCTGTTGTACAAAAAGAGAAAATGAAATAAGATCCTCTTAAAAGGTAGTTTAAGCATTGTATCATCTTTCTATCATTAATGTGACTATTTACACATAGACGACGTGAACCATATATATTTTTAAACTATTGCGTCGAACAAATTGTGTTAACAGCAAAAATATCTTTGGTTCTATTTTCGTTTTTCAGTTATTGTAAAATGAACTGCAATGTACTTTAGGTATTATCAACCGAGCTACTTGATATCTCAAAATGTACCGACACGTTTTTATAATGGATTGGCAGCGTTCATACTCCTCATAACTTTTTTCTGTTGAAAATATTGGTCATATGATATCCCACAAGCCATATTGTCAAAAAGTACCATTTTTGGCGCCATTGTTGTTTTAATTATGAAGAGCTTTATACACCGTTTGTAATGAGTGAGTTACAGTTTTAAGTCACATCGGCAAAATTTCACCCATATCGTGACCATCAATAGTTAAACATGATACATATATTGAAATTGATATCAAAACCTGTCAACGAAGGACAGTAAAATAACTAGATTTATCACAGAAAAAATGATATAAAACTAGTACGGAATCATTAAAAAGACTAGCACTATACATAACGATACAAGATAAAAACGGGCTATAGATCGCCAGCCACTGAAGACAGATCACCATACTGGGGACCATGGGGACTTACAGTACCTTTGCTACCTGCATGGACCCCAGCAGGATTGACATCATCCTTTCAGTAACTGGCGAGTGTATGCAAAGTTAGCCACAAGTAAAAATACAAAAAAAATCTACGTTAAAAAGAGATGTAGGCAGAAATATTCTATTTGCTTTAAAAAAAAAGCAAAAATTAAATGAAAATTAATATTATAAAAAAATCCCTGAGAAATGATGATTTGAAATATTTATCCCTTGTAATGGCAAAATCAATACAGTCAAGCAGGACATGCTTGACCGTGATTCTCTCATCACAAGGGATACCAAATGGTGGATCTTCACCTTTTGATAAATACTCGTGCGTATATCTACTATGGCCAATACGACATCGTCGTAAAATGACCACTTCAAATCTTGACTGACAACCCAAGTAGGTGTAACCTATATTTGGTTTCATGTAATTTATTGATATTGATACCTAATTGGGTGTCCCACTTCTTTTGCATCAGATCTTGGATGTATCATCTTATAACAGGCCTATAATCACTGTATGGGATGAGAAGTGATGTCACAGATTTGTTGAATGCTGCTTTTGCAGCAGCATCGGCCATTGTGTTACCAATGATACCAACATGGCTGGGTAACGAACATAAGACGAAGTCATATTGGCCAGTAGCAAGATCATTAAATAAGTCAAGAATTTGGATTACAAGTGGATGTTTAAATGACATATTTTTAATTGCCCGAATGCATGAAAGAGAATTTGAAAAAAATAAACTGTTTATGTTTAGATTGGTTTTTGATATATTTTAGGGCGGTAAAAATGGCGTTTGCTTCTGCTGTAGAGATGAAACTGCTATCTGGTAATCGTGAAGATATTGTTCTGGATCCAATGACAGTGGCACTAGCAACAGCACCACCATCCTTGGATCCATCAGTAAATATAGATGTATATGTGTCATAAGTGTTTCTTAATTGATTGCATTCTTGTTTGGGAAATTAGTTGTTTAGTATCTGATTTCTTTAATTTGATTAATGTTAGGTATACCTATGGCCTTACCATTTGCCAAGGAGGTGATGAAAACAGTTGAGAGGGAGCTATATTATGCATTTTAAGATTAGAATGAAACATGGCAGACTGGATTCTGATTCCGAGTGGTGTAAGAAGGGATGATTTTGTATTGTAAATATCTTGGTTAAGTGGATTAAAGACGCAATTAAAAGCTTGATTTGACTGATTAGAATCTAATTTAGTGACGTATTTATAAAAGATAATTTCAGACGTAATCACGTTTTGAACGGATCAGTGACCTGTACAAGTGTAAGAGGGTTGTTTCATCCCCTACCCATTTTGAATTAGAAACTACTTTCAATAAATCGAGTGCCTGCAGACATTTTACTTTAAGGTAATTAATATGCGGAAGGAAAGTTAAATATCTATCGAAAATAAGGCCCAAGAACTTGGCCTCTTTTACAACTTTGATAGGGGTGCCATTTAAAAATAGTTCAGGGTCCTTATGTGGCTTATATTTTCTGCTGCTGAAATGTAGACAGTTAGTTTTTGATTTGGAAAATTTAAACACGTTTTCATGGGACCATTTATGAATTTTATTGAGGCAGATTTCTAACTGCCTCCCCATTGTATGCATATTTTTTCCACAAGAAACATTAAAATCATCCACAAAAAGTTATCTACTGAACCACTCAAAACCTTTGAAAGACTATTTATTTTTATACTAAATAAAGTGACAGACAAAATACTGCCTTGTGGGACACCCTGACCCTGATGATAATGATCAGACAGGGTAGAACCCACGCGGACCTGAAATTGTCTGTCGTTAAAAACTCGGATATAAATTGAGGCAAACGCCCTCTCAATCCAAAACCATCTAAATCCTTTAAAATCCCGTGTTTCCACGTTGTGTCATACGCTTTTTCTAAATTGAAAAAGATAAACACTGTGTGCTTGTTATTAATTACTGCATTTTTCACAAATGATTCTAACCGAGCTAAATGGTAAACGGTACTTCAACTCTTTCGATATCCACACTGAATATTTGTATTTAAATTATTTGATTCTAAGTACCATGTTAATCTATTGTTGACCATGCGCTCCATGTTTGTCGCCGTTTGTAAATACCAGTTCTATATATGATATAATGAAGGATTTGCCTAAAGTTAATGATTTTTTTAAACCGTGGAGGTCAATTTGAAGGTCAATATCAGTTTTAAGGTCGCTACATAAACAGTGTAAAATGCTTCAATTGCACACACAACTATCATTAATGGTTGTAGGTATGCTAGGTAAACCCTATGGAATATACAAAAAACAAACAAAGTGTGCACAACGAAATAATAACTTCTCCCTCTCACACATGGGCTACAAACTGTGGACTCAGTCTCAAGACACATACGGTTATGTTAACCTTAGAATCTGACATTTAAACCAGAATACTTTGGAATACAATATTGCTGTCAATACCCAAGGTCTGCACTATTGTGATTATGTGTAAGTACATTAACTATTCAAAAGAGGAAGTCAAACCACAAAACGCGTACAGTCCGGTATGACTAGACGGTAGGGCATTCACAAGTAACAACGAATGAATATATCTCGAGGAAAGCCAACTGAGAAATATAATTACTCATAGCATAAACGGATAGTGTGGTCATGTAGCCGTGGCGTGTTCCAGACACACTTCTGCACCTGTACACAACAGACATAATTCAAAATTAACATGTATTTTGGCTTTCAGCAAAAAGAGGAAATGCCCGACCGTGTCATTTGATTTTCTGGTTTGTTTAAAGACCACTGTCGCATGGCAGGAGTGCTGCTGTGCGGCGTCAAGCACAAACACACACTTTATAATGGCTGTTGTTAGGGCAGGACATGCCTCCCCTTATCATTGATTTTCAGTGATCCATTCATATAATGTTCACCGCTTTTTTGCCTTCACGACCAATGGAATCAATATCGGCGGATAATCGTGACTGGTTGTTTTTTTGTGATGACGTTCTATATTTCAGGAATGGGTGAGTGAGTGAGTGAGTTGGGTTTAACGCCGCTTAAAAAAGTATTCCAGTTATATCACGGCGTGTCAGCTTCATGTGGGAGGAAAGCCCAAAGTGATGCAGGTTTCAGACGTTTACCACTTCGGTGAAACCCACGAGCATGGGTATGGTGCTGACAAACCTAGAAACATAATCGGGCCGAACCGGGATTCGAACCAACAATCATAGGTTTCTGACGTGCGCAAGGGACGCAACATTTCAGGAATGATACACTTATAGTGAACGGCTTAATAGAACCGTAATGAGTAATGAATGTTTGATTTGTTTGTTTGTCTGTTGTTTAACGCCAGCCTCAGCAATATCCCAGCTATATGACGGCGGACTTTAAATAATCGAGTCTGGACCAGACAATCCAGTGATTGATATCATGCGCATCGATCCACGCAATTGTGATCGATGACATACTACCCCGGATCTTCACGGGTCGAGTAATGAATGTAATGAATGTGGCTACAGCAACTAGACCTTCACGACTGTACTAGCTATAGCCTAACCGGTTACAGAGAAACATATAAGTATGAATATACCCAATGCATTCATCATTTGATGATTATTCATTTCATTGTAATATATCTGAAGGTCAGATTTGATCATGCTAGAAGCAGTTTACAAAAATTTCAGATACTATTCTGAACGTAATAGTATCATTATGACCATAGTAATAGACTAAGTTTAAGTCTGTGTTTTCCTCTTTCTACATATATATTACCCTTCCCAGTGTGCGTGAATATTATGATGAACGTAATAAAATTATTATGACCATAGTAATAGGTTTAGTCTGTGTGTTCCTCTTTCTACATATATATTACTCTTCCTAGTGTACGTGGATATTATAATGAACGTAATAGAATTATTATGACCATAGTAATAGGTTTAGTTTGTGTTTTCCTCTTTTTACATATATATTACCCTTCCTAGAGTAAGTGAGTGAGTAGGGTTTAACGCCGCTTTCAGTTATATCGCGGCGTGTCAGCTTAATGTGGGAGGAAATCCCGAAGTGATGCAGGTCTTAGACGTTTACCACTTCGGTGAAACCCACGAGCAAGGGTAGGGTGCTGACAAACCTAGAAACATGATCGGGCCGAACCGGGATTCGAACCCACAATCATAGGTTTCTGGCGTGCCCAAGGGACGCAATTCTGCACAGCGAATCGCGGCGGCTTAAATGACTGGGCCACCCGTGCCCCTGAACGTAATAGAATTATTATGACCATATTAATAGGTTTAGTCTGTGTTTTCCTCTTTCTACATATATATTACCCTTCTTAGTGTGCGTGGATATGTTGTAATGTTCCCATTATCAATAGGGCGGTCGGGTAGCCTAGTGGTTAAAGCGTTCGCTCGTCACGCCAAAGACCCGGGTTCGATTCCCGACATGGGTACAATGTGTTAAGCCCATTTCTGGTGTACCCCGCCGTGATATTTCTGGAATATTGCTAAAGGCGGCGTAAAACCATACTCACTCACTCACTCCCATTATCAATACTCTGTGTTGGCGATTTATATGTACACACGTGAACTGAATCTATCACTTAAACATAACATCCTTCAGAGTAACATCAGACCCGTGAAGATCCGGGATAGAATAGGTCTTCAGCAACCCATGCTTGCTGTAAAAGGCGACTATGCTTGTCGTAAGAGGCGACTAACGGGATCGGGTAGTCAGGCTCGCTCACTTGGTTGATGCATGTCATCGTATCCCAATTGCGTGGATCGATGCTCATGATGTCAATCACTGGATTGTCTGGTCCAGACTCGATTATTTACAGACCGCCATCATATAGCTGCAATATTGCTGAGTGCGGCGTTAAACAACAAACCAAACTAAAACCAGAGTAGCATTAACTTCACGATCATTCCCATCACCTTAAAATCTAGAATATTCTATAATATATAAACGTCTATCTTATTCTGTTACCAGCTGCATTACTGAATTCTAAGAGTCGTGTCAATACGACATATCACATTTCTTCACTGTATAATGTGTTAAAGTATGAAACATGTGCTAAATATATATCATAACGTGCTTTGGATTAATGTTTAATCCCAAAAGCACTCAGCACATAAATGTCAGGGGCTCAATATCCCACAATATCAACATATTCAGAACATAAATATGTGAGTGAGTGAGTGGTTTAACGCCGCTTTTAACTGTATTCCAGTTATATCACGGCGTGTCAGCTTAATGTGGGAGGAAAGCCCGAAGTGATGCAGGTCTCAGACGTTTACCACTTCGTTGAAACCCACGAGCACGGGTATGGTGCTGACAAACCTAGAAACATAATCGGGGCGAACCGGGATTCGAACCCACGATCATAGGTTTCTGGCGTGCCCAAGGGACCCAACTCTACACAGCGAATTGCGGCGCCTTAGACGAGTGGGCCACCCGTGCCCCCACATGAATATGTGCATGAAACGTGTGGAATATAGTCATTTTGTCATTTCTTAATTACGCCCTCTTTTGAGTCAACACAAGGTACATTTACATATATCTACAAGACTCACGAACACTCGTGAGAAATTTAATCACAGGGCAATGAAATCGAGAATCAGTCAGAAGAGAAATGTCGGCCTTGGTGAGTTCCCATTAATTCTTTATTTTGTAATATAATCCAATCGAAACACATTTAGACAGTAAATACTTGATTATCTAAATACTTAATCTCTTTGCGTTGATAAATACAGTGACAAAAAGTGAATCGAGAAAGGTAAGTGCAGTAAGGTATCTCAGGAAGCTAGCACTATAAATCGGCATCAGTCCGGACTAGTACAAGCAGCCACACACACACATACACGTGCATGCACGTCGCTATACAAATGCAATAATCTTGGACGCGACGTTAAACCCAATTTCACCTCACCACATTTCCCCACGCTTAACCTTTTACGATAAATCAAATTGAAAGTGCCGAAAGCAGTCGGATGCGTCACGCTCATTGGGACCCTTGATCCATTTGTAGATATTGCATATGGATACGGTTCTATAATATAATGTTTCAGTAGTTCTATGCATAACTTATATAGAATGCAAAGCGAATTTGACGATCTTGCGTGTGAAGATCTTGTTTGGTTTAATAAAGTGTGTGAAAATGTCGCTCGCTTTCGTGAGATTCCTTCAGTTCTGCCTTGTAGTTGTAAAACTGAATGACGTCTCGCGATTTTTTAGGAATGAAAAAAGTAGTCCCTGTGAGACAGAGGTGGGTAATAATATGGAGGATAAAATGACCATTCACGTGTACAAGAATGTTAGTGTTGTCACAGTAAATGGTTTTAATATGTCATCAAATATTTGGGTTATATTTATAACAGGATGGGAATGGGATCACATATACTAAATTGTCAGAAATTATTTTATGCCCTTTTATAAACTCCTAAAGCTCCCAGGTAAATTTTGAAAAATCAAACGTCTGGATTGACACTGTAGACGTAAAATCATCTTCACTTTTGTTTCGTTTATATGGTCGGCATATAAAAAATATAAATTATGAAAATATATGTTCGGCATAAAAAAAATTTGATTAGTTTTTTATTATTGCTTTGGTTTCCTGAGTCAGCACTTTGATTTTGTAATAAAATGAGCATACCAATATACAACATGTCTGCCACCAAACGAAATTACCACCTCCATCATTTTCTTATGGGTAAATGTCATCTTGTGTAGAAAAATGTGGTTAAGCTTTTTTCTACTGTGAGGAGGGGTTGCTCCTTAAAAACCCGCCCTTTAACCCCCTAAATGCCAGAGAAACATATATGTCCCTCCTCTTCAACCCGAACTTTGAAGTCGAATAAAATTCAAAATACATCACGCACACAGATACACTTCACAGTTTTGAATAATGTGGGCAATTCCCTTTTCTGTGATATCATCCACTAGCATTTTAGGCCAAGCAAAAGTGCTGAAAATGACATCTAAAAATTAGGTACATTGTAAATGTCGCAATTTTTTACACACTACTAAATCACCACTCTCAGCGTTATTTACAGCATGTTTTGAAATCTAAATTTCGGATATTTACTCAGAGAAATTAATTTCAAAAATAGCATATGAGTGATCACGGGTAGCTGTCTTTTATGGAATCACCAATGATCATTCAAAAACGTCGCCGATTACCCTAGAATCGTTAAGAAAGTTTTGGAAAATACGCGAACGCCATATTGGATAATGTTTACAAAATCACGTTTCCGTTATGAGACGCCTGTAACATCACGTATATTTCAAACTCAGCTGCGATACATACAACCTTGAATCGCTAATTCATTTCGGAATCAAATGACAAATGGTCTTTGTCCCCATTACAAAGTGTCTAGATGAAATCAAGCGAAATAAATTAGGTGTGAAAACGAACGCTGTGCTCGGCAAATTGTACTTGTTTGAAATGTAAACAAAGCAAAATTCAGATTTTACACAGTGTAGCATTTTCTCCTATTTTGAGCTATCCATGTTTCTATTCATTTCATACATTGGTCCAACATCCAACATCCAACAATCAGAATATGCATTGGTAGAGAATCGTAGGAATTATAAGGGAATTTAAAAAAGAAACATTGCAATGAATTGATATATTCAACAGAAATAGTCAAAGTTTCCGTCCTACCTTACGCCATGACTGACGTGGTCTGTTACCGTTGCCGGAGCCTGTATATGGTCCTTAAGTAGACTTGAAATGCATTGGCTACTTGCCGGGCGGTTTTTCCAGTTTGCAATCGTCCAAGGGCTTGGTGTCGCTGATTTCTTGTCAATCTTGGCATGTGGTAGCAATTCAATAACGAATGAATGTTATCTGATCTGTGTGGATTTTTATAGGGCAAGAAATGGGTAACGCATGTGCATTTCGCCAAGGCTCGCTAAATAAAATGTTTATTCCTAATACAGGCAAATTTACCATCCCCAAGCACACTCGCGTGATAACCTCTTTTTAACAAAATGGATATAATATTTTTGGTTTAAATATGTGCGCAATGTTAGAAGAATTGTCTTTGTCTTTTGGTTAGCGATTGTTTTTTATATCGTTATTGATATACAGAAAAGTGATACCTATAACGACACCTACGCCAGGTGCGCGTTTTTGTCACAAACGATTTACGAATTATTCCTCTCGTTTTGTATTATATAATCAAAGGGTTCACCCTTTTTAAAATATTGTGATCACAAGATTTTTAACTGTTTACTTTATTTCTCCAAGAATTGTGAAAAGTATAAAAAAAAATTATAAACCTTGTCATTATCCCGTTGGTCGAGCCGCATACGATTCTCCTGATAATTCTATACTAAAGGAACATTCTTCGCATCTATTGTATGATTCTGAGACGAGAGGAATAGAAAAAATCAAATAATAATGAACAAATACATGTCCAATATTGAATATAATTTTGGCTGTTTTTAGATATTCTTTTGGGTATTTGATTATGTAAAATTGATGCCAAACAAGATACACGGTGAACTATCAAATTGTTTATATATTCAAGACATTATTTACATTGTAAAAGCAGTCATTTTATGTTGTGTCCAAAAAGCGTCAAATTCCGTTTTATACATTGATATTTTCCATACCATGAACGAAAAGTAGGGGAGATATATATCAATCAAAATTCCAGTGTCACCCTTCTCCGTCGTTGTCAATGCCATAAAACCAACCATGACGTCAAATAGAATGGTGTCAGTTTTTTAGTAATTCATTACATTTGATGAAAAGGCTAGTGCTCCTTTAATAATGGTGCAACATTTGTCAAATTACACTTGCACAATCATGAGAATGTTGTAATCTAATGACTAATTTATAGGTTAGAAAGGGCCATCTGTTTCGCTTTTAATTCCTCTTTTATGAAGTACGATTTCATCATTTCTGACTGGTTTGTTTATACCTAAACGTTTCCTACAGTTTCAATATCGATATTTGTGTTGGAATACTTTGCATCCCCGTGAACAAATCACTACGAACATATATTGTCCTTATGCACAGCTAATTCTTACCAAGTGACCTGAGTTACAATAAACTAGTGCTAGGTATGCCCCCTTGTCTTTGTGTGTGTGTAACCTCTCTGTCGTCATAGAGGAAAATCAGTTTTCGTCATTTACGGCAGGCTATTTTTTGTATTGAATGTATTACGTTATACATAAGCATAAAACTCCATTGGATAGATATTTATGGCGTTTAGATTTAAGGCAGTATTTTGTTCGCCCACAGTTTCTGTGAAACAGCTAAATTAAAAAAAATCGTCGCACAGTACTTTTATCGGTGTACGATAGAAAGCGTGGAAATTTCCTGTTTTTCAACGCAGAATAAGTTCTCGGACAACTCTTAGCAGTGTCTTTTTTCCAAACTGATTTAATATTTGCAGTTAAATTTACACCATCAGATAGGAAATTTAATAGACTAGATTCCTGCGTAATTTTCTAGCCGGAGATAGATCAAGTGCCGCGTAAGTGCACTTCTCGGACAACCGTAACATTTCAGATCTTAGGAAAATGTGCGTCAGAAAAAAGAATTGGTCGCTACTCTATAATAATTATTATTATTATCTGGCATTGACGTTTTTAAGTTAAGAATAAACGAATCTGGAAAATATATTATTAGCAAGAATTGACTTGCTACAATCACAACGTACTGCATTCGAGCACTTTATCGACATATATCCATGAATAACGAGCGAATTCCTAAATGGCTGCTGCCGTTTGAGAATCGCATCCTATTTAAGATGAGCTTGTCTGTATGATGGATTGAGTTGAAAACGATAAATGTGATCAGCTTTGGCAGATCCGATCGCGCGAGTGATCAGGTTACCACGGAAATATAAGGCCCCATAAGTCATTGAAAACATTTACCATTAAGTATAATAGACTCCAGATGAATTATAATAGAACAGTCTCCTGGCATTTATATATTATTTAATAGAAAGTCAGAGGCAAAAGAAAGCATAGGTCGGATTTTAAATATAGTTATTCGTTTGGCATAAAGGATGTTCGTCGTTCAGACAGCCATTATAGTGTTCACAACATTCAATATAAAATAAAACTTAAACACACTTGGGATAAGAAAATTTGACTTTTAACGAATATGTGAACTGGAAATCAATGTCTTGAAGCATTTATTCTGTATGTTATGAATCAATCTTACAACTAGTAACTTGTGAGAGCTCCCGCTGCATTAATACATGCAATCACACGTCTTCTCATGGATGGCGTCAAACGTATGATGACGTGATTTGGTATTGACTGCCATCCTTCCCTGAGTGGTTGTTCCAACTCTTGTGGGGGGCACGGGTTGCCCACTCGTCTAAAGCGCCGCGAATCGCTGTGCAGAGTTGCGTCCCTCACGCCAGAAACCTATGATTGTGGGTTCGAATCCCGGTTCGGCCCGATTATGTTTCTAGGTTTGTCAGCACCATACCCGTGCTCATGGGTTTCACCGAAATGGTAAATGTCTGAGACCTGCATCACTTCGGGATTTCCTCCCACATTAAGCTGACACGCCGTGATATAACTGGAAAACTGTTAAAAGCGGCGTAAAACCTAACTCACTCACTCCAACTCTTGTGGGTTCTGTGAAACGTGAGGACGATAACATATGCGTGTGCCAAGCTGATCCCACACATGTTCTTTCGTATTCATATCCATATAACATGCTGGCAAGGGAAGAATATTGACGTTCTGATTAACAAAGTCTTGCGTCGCTCTGGCAGTATGGCTTTCTGGCGTTATCGTGCCAAAGAATTATCTCCTGTGATTGGTTCTGTAAGAAAGGATATACGACTGGTTGCAAAACTTGATGCCTGTACTCAATGGCATTCATATTGCCCTGAATTATCACAAAGTTCGTCTTCTTGTTGATACAAATGTCACCTCATACCACATCGCTTCCCTCTCCGTATGGAAGCACTTCTCGAACGTATGCTGATGCCAAACGTTCTCCCCGACGTCTGTAAAGTCTCTGTCTACGGTCATTACGAAATAAACAAATCCGACTTTTATCAAAGCAGATAACTCTTAGCCAGTTTTAACTTGCCATCCACGGACCTGTCTTGCGCAACGTAGTCTGGTAGTCGATGCTGTTGAGTTAAAACCATGCCTCGTAAGGGACAATATGCTCGGATTCCTGCAGACCTTAGTCTTACCAACACATTGCGCGGACTGATGCGACGGCTTTGATGTTGACGTCACGCATCTGCATCTGCGGGGATGTATCGTGCGACTATAGCGGTCTTCTGAAGCTGGTGTGACACGTGGTCTACCACTTTGCGGCCTGCCTTGGGTCCCTACTGTCTGCCTTTGTCGTTGTAACAATTCCGCTACCGCCAGTGGGGTTCATCCAAACGTTCTGGAAATTCTGTGCCATACCAATAGCCCTCTTGCGGCACCAAAGTCAATCTGGTCATCATTTGTGTGTTTTCCTTGACTGTGATACTGAAGCTTAAGATAAGCCAATTTACACCCGATAACACGTGTATTTCATGCTACGACCGGAAGACATGGTTTACACATTTTTCATGACGTCAGCTGTACGGTAACGCGTTGTGTGTTTAAATGATGTGTTTTTATTATCGTTGTTTGGACGATTCTAGTGAACAAATTTACTGTCCATTGACTATTTAATAATTATTGTTTTTAAGAATTGAAAAAGAAAAACCAGTATTTTCCTTTGACTTTTAGTTCAGATAGCTGTACGGATATACAATACTGACGAGGGAACGGGTAGTTCCGTCGTCTAGGTCGCCTCATTACGATGTGGAGAATTGTGTCCCTTTACCCTTTAATAGTGGGTTCGAATCCTAGATTCGACATGATTATGGTTTTTTTATTTGTCACCACATCACCCATACTCGATGGTTTCACCAAAGTGATAAACGTCTAAGACCTGCATCACTTTCGGGGTTAACTCCCACGTTGAGCTGCCACGCCCTGATATAACTGAAATACTGTTAAATACATAGTGTTAAATACATAGTGTCACCGAATCTCAATCTCCCAAATGCAGTTCGGTTCACAGAAATCGTGCTTGTTTGTGTATGTAAATTGCAAATTATGAATATTGTTTTCATTCCCGTGTCCATCGTAAAGAAGGAACTGCACCAAATGGGACACGCCATGCAAAACCTATTCCTGCTATTAAATAAATAAAGCGACAAAACCCTTTCAGTATCCAAAATAAATCTATGCATAAAGCAGAGTCGATTGTACAATTCCGACTATGTCATGAACATATCGAATAGTGATGATACCAGGTGTTCGCGAAAAGGTGAACGTATCCTGCCTCGCCGGAGGCACCCGTCACAAACACATGCAAAGGCAAGTCAATTGTTCACCTAAAAAAAACATGGGAACGTAAAGTATAAGTCAAAATAGGGAATTGCATTAAATTGCGTCAAACTTGGAAATGTCCTCCAGGAAGCATTCAAGCCACGCTCCCTCCTACTCTCAAGAGTCATAACCCCGATCCTAACTTACACTGAGGCCCAACACATACAGCTGTGTAAACAACTTCTTTGACCTGGTCTGCTTGGGGATACTTAGTCCTATGAATTGGTTGGTTGGTTGGTTGGTTGGTTGGTTTGTTTGTTGTTTAACGCCGCACTCAGCAATATTCTAGCTATATCGCGGCGGTCTGTAAATAATCGAGTCTGGACCAGACAATCCAGTGATTGATATCATGAGCATCCATCCACGCAATTGGGATCGATGACCTGCATCAACCAAGTCAGCGAGCCTGACCACCCGATCCCGTTAGTCGCCTTTTACGACAAGCATAGTCACCTTTTACGGCAAACATGGGTTGCTGAAGACCTATTCTACTCCGGAATCTTCACGGGTCCAGTCCTATGAATAGTGGCAAGGGCGGTTCGTAATCCAATGAATGCCGAGAGTTGGCGGTGCCCTCTTAAACAGGATAGTATGCGAGACAGTGAGGCAGGCCAGGGAGTCGGCAGAGCTCTGATCCTTTAGATTGGCTCCGACCAGCATCGTGGCCACCTGGGACTAGGGATTGGAGGGAACGGAGTCCTACTGGCATTTAGATAAGAATGGGGCATTAAAGTTGAACCCATTGGACTGGAATATATCGCCCCGAACAATTTTGGCAGTCTTGGCCAGAATCAGTGCATCTTCTTCATAGTCACACTTCAAAGCCTGCTTCAGCCCTTCCTGCATTCCCGGTTCGAAAACAAGTATCATATTCTTTCCATCAATCTGCGCCTGGACACGGGGAAATTACTTCAGGACTTGTTCCTTGAGGCGAACTTTGTTGATTTCCTTGCGGACACCAAAATCGAGTAGGCGGTTTTCATACAGTTTGCACAGGGATGAAAACCTGTAGAGAATTGACCACCTTCCACAAAATCTTCCACAGGCTTGACAAGCTCAGCAAAAGGCTCTGGCTTGGATAATTTTCTCTTGCTTCTTACTGTCAGAGGAGTCTTGGCGTTGCCTCATTAGCGAACTATGTCGATTTCGGAGGCGAGCCAAGCAAGCCAGGTGATATTTTACATCTATTGTAATGAGGTCAGCATCCTCATCTGGACAATAACCTGCAAGAAATTGAACTTACGCTTCAGGCATATCGATAATCTGATATGGTTGAAGAAAATGGTCTAATAGCCAACTCCCTTCTACGGATTCCCCCACCTAAACTAGAGATAAAAGAAACCAGTGAACCCGACTCATCCGTATCATATTTCGATTTATCCCTAAGGATTCAAAGTGATAATAAAGTATACATGATCAGGATGACTAAATAGCCAACTTTCCCTTTGTCGAGTAGGATTCCAGCAGTTCAAGCCTTTGGTGGCCACGTAGATACCTGGCTTCATGCCTCAGTGATCGTGATTCATAAACACAGCCTTTTGATATCGTCGAAAGGGTACAGCGGATTTCTTATGATTATGGAAATGGCTTTGTTGCTTATAGGCGGATAGGTTTGATATTCAACAGCGTGTGTGCATTCCTGTGTGTGTCTGTGTGTGTGTGTGTGCGTGCGTGCGTGCGTGCGTGCGTGTGTGTGTGCGTGCGCGAGCGCGCGCGTGCGTGTGTGTGTGTGTGCGTAATCATACAAACCGTGATTTGACTAGAAATATTGTACAAAACGGCGTTAATCCTAGCTCCATCACGTTTCGATTCATCGTTTCAGATTTCAAAACTTTCTGACGATAAGCCCGGATGTGAACTACCGGAAACTGTAGATGAACCCGAGTGTAGTACCGGCGTGCAACAAGAAGCCAGTCAACTTCCGTTTCGAACTGTGCCACATGGCGTAGAGTGTAGTTTCAACAGCAACGATGAATTCACATACACATGTACAGAGAAAGGTATCTGGGTTCAAGGTGAGATCATTACACAGCAGAAACAAGGGCGTTTTGCGATGCATTAAAAGTAAGTGACAAGAATATACACATACTGAGACCTTGAAAACGCATATTTGTAATATTTGGCATAATGACCTTAACAATCATATTAAGTTATTATGGGTATTAAGGTATTACGTACCCAAACACAACATTAGCGTCGTACGGGTTCGAATCTAATCCGATGTTTTTGGAGATGAACAGATTTTTTTCTGATTTTTAGTTATGAGTATGCGTTTCTGTTTCAACGTTTAGGCACATTTCGTGACATCTCACACATTTATCCTCATGTTCAAAGGATACATGGTAGTTCGATTATGTTAAAGCTTTGGATGGATAAAAGTAACATAAAATATTTGAGAATATTTGATAATAGATATGATTATATACAAAAGCAATGTCAACATTAAATATTCTTGATATCTTCGAGATTGCTGTCTGAAACCTGCTGATCAAATAAAAAAATGGCGCTTTGCGAAACGAACAGTCTCGATTAACGAGTTAAATGGGAAATTTACAGTTTATACCGAATCGTTTTCAAATGAATAACATACGGCAAGTGGCCATTATTTTGCCTTGTCAATGTAGAGCGAGCTTAAAAAAGAAAACCAGTTTGTGTAACGTCCAGACACTTACCATAAAAAGGGGAGACAATTTGCGGGGAGGTAACTCTTGTAAGACAATAGTTCCGTCAAAGTGTTATGTTCGCTGCAGTGAAATATAAAGTGATATGTTCACTGCAATGAAAATAAAACTTTTCTCAACTAAAGAAAGCTTTCACACTGAAGTATTTAATATTTATGTGCGTGTGTCGAGGGCTTTCAGCTCCAACAAGCCTATGAAAGATTAATTCACAACAATTCAAGTGTTTAATTTAATTTTAATTTTATAACCTTTGTATATATCACTAAAAGAAGTGAATGTAAGTATATGTCGAATGCTATGAATCCGGCTGGTCGTCTTAAAACTCATAATTAATACTTTTGTTTCAGATATATACATATGAGTAGGGACATGTGCATATTGGAAATAACATTGTAATCTCTAAAGTTATTTATAATGCGCCAATCCACACTCCACATCGTGATCAAAGCGCTACACTATAACCCAGGTCAATGGATCAGTGTTCACTCGAATTGCATTCACAGCTCCCTGGGAAGTATACAACCCAGGCTTCCTAATGAGGCGCTAGAAAGGTAACATTCACGTTACCACCTCACCCTACTTAGTACCCATTCACTGATGGCTTTACAGAGGCACTAAGTCATTTGCCTTGGGGGACACCACATGTGCTTCGTGTGCTTCAACAGGTCAGATGCCCCAGAAACTCCCACGAGCTAAATTGGCGCAAGGTCACATTCCCCCTTCATTTCAACAGAAACACGTGTCACTGCTCTAAAACAAATAATACGATACTAAAGTATAATGTATTCTATTTTTCTCAGATAATAATGGAAAAAATCATATTGCCTCAGATTTAACCCCGATCACAACCATTCACGTACACGTTGGTTTGACAAGGTGACAGTGTAGGCCCGCGACACTTCGGCGTCCATCTCACATCAAGCTGCCACGTTGTCATATTACATAAACACTCTTCACAACCAGCGTTATCGCACTTACTCTTGTTCCAGATCACCGTCCTGCGACACTTCGGCGTCCATCTCACATCAAGCTGCCACGTTGTCATATTACACAAACACTCTTCACAACCAGCGTTATCGCACTTACTCTTGTTCCAGATCACCGTCCTTCACCGGGTACATCTGTCAGGCATCACCGAGAAAAGCGCTGGATATTGCTGCTTCTTGCTAGAGGGGGGAAGAGTTTACTGAAAGATCTTGGACTCCTTACGAAGCTCCTGTGTCTGTTCCTGTGTAAAAAACGTCGTGAGTACAGATTTATATCGATATCTCAACGTCGATACATGCTATATTTTAATAAGCCTCCCCTTTAATAGGCTCAAAGGTCAACGTACCCGTGCTCAGTGATGAGTGAAAAGCAATAATAATAAGTATAAAGTTTCGGACTTGTTCTTATGGGCTTGGAGGCCCAGTCGTCTGAGAGCCCGCAATTCGCTCTGCAGAGTTGCGTCCATAAGGCACACGGGGAACCTGTATTATCCTAGATTCGCCCTGATTATGCTACTATGTGTGTCAGCACGGTACCTCTGCTCGTAGATTTCACCCAAGAGGTAAACGTCTGAAACCTGCATTTGCGCCCCCCCCCCCCCCCCCCTGTATTAAGCTGATACGCCCTGATATAACGTGAATTGATATTGTCCAAGGCGGCGTTAAACCTAAATCTGAGTCACTCAGTTATATTTCTTACTTTAATTGAGAATAAAATTAGTATGAAATGCCATTTTGATATGTGAATAGATCACAAGAAAATAGTCATGCGGAATTTAAATGTAAAAGGCTCATTTGTTTCACATTTTATTTTAACTAATACAAGACATTTCCATTTTCATTTGTGAGTTTTTGAGCAACTAGTGCGCACAAGATGAAACTTTTTATGTTTATGACCTTAGTTTGACAGAGTACCATTTTACTTACCTTATTACTTTAGCTCAAAGTTTGCCAAAGAAACAAATGAACAAATGTTAATTGTTTCGTGTATGAATGTTTTATATTCTCCTTTGACAAATGGGCCTTATCTTGACATCTATACGACAAACGCCATTAGGCATACTAGTATATCATCGGCAATTGATGGCATCAGTTAAATGTCGATCGCTGTGTCAGAAACACTCACTTATAGCAATGGCAAACATGTTCAGACAAAGCGTGTTGTCCTTGTATTACTTGAAGGCACAAAACAAGTCATCTGATTTCACACAAAACTTCATATGTTTTCTCCTGCAGGAGATATAAGCAGAAAGATATATTTTTAATTCTCCAGTTTCATTTTATATGTAGACAGATCGATTGACGTAAGCTTTAGCATGAGGCATAAAGATTCAAAGCCAACACAAGAGGTTCTAGTTGAGACTAAATTAAACTAAGTAAATTGTTTTTCAAACCGCTCTTCAAGGTGTCGACTTTGTTCACATTAAAAACGTCCATGATTCAGACTGATAATTGATAATAAATGTCACCTCTTCGAATCCTCGTCGTTTGTAAATTGTATCGGTTATAGTACTGACAAGTAAGAGTGAGTGAGTGAGTGGGGTTTACGCCGCTTTTAACAGTATTCCAGTTATATCACGGCGTGTCAGCTTAATGTGGGAGGAAAGCCCGAAGTATGCAAATTGTAACTTTTGAATGTAAGAGACGACGTCACCCAATGTTCTAGACGTCACAGAAAATTAACATATTGACATTCCGATACTAAATTGAATCCTGTTTTTGACCGGGAAACCTACATTGACGTCGAAAAATAATTTGTAACAGATAATACGCAATTCACTGTACAGAGTTGCGTCCAAAAAGGTCTGCCAGAAACTTGTGGTCGCTGGTTCGAATCCCAGACATATCCGATTACGTTTCTGCTTGTTTGTGCCATACCACCAGACACGTCAGTTTTACCAAAGTGTTAACGTCTTAAACCTGCTTTCACTTCGGCCCCCAATCCACATCACGTTGACATGCCATGCGTTAAATCAAACTCGCTTATTCGATACATTTTTCAGCAAACAAGGCACCATCCCTGATCCCCCCGAAACTGACATGCCCCAACGTGACATCCCCCCAGACCGCCATCACTGGGAAGTCAGCCCGAGTGACGTGGGAAGAACCGTTTGCGTCAGACAGAATGGAAGGACCAATTGAGTGAGTTACCGCCCTTGATAGTACCGTCTACCTTAATGTCTGTTACTTAACGTACACTCAGCAAATTCAGCCTAGTAAAGGTAGCCTATTGTTAATCATTCTCTGTCATACGTCAACATTGGTATAGCCTTAAACATTTAAAAAGAAATGTTTGTTCTTCGTAAAACAAATAAAAAATACCAGGCTCTTTCTTCCCCGTATTATTGAAAGATGTGTTCCTTGTACCACCAGGGGGGGCACGGGTGGCCCAGTCGTCTAAGGCGCTGCGATTTGCTGTGCAGAGTTGCGTCCCTTGGTCACGCCAGAAACCTATGATTGTAGGTTCGAATCCCGGTTCTCCCCGATTATGTTTCTAGGTTTGTCAGCACCCTACCCGTGCTCGTGGGTTTCACCGAAGTGGTAAACGTCTGAGACCTGCATCACTTCGGGCTTTCCTCCCACATTAAGCTGACACGCCGCGATATAACTGGAATAGTGTTAAAAGCGGCATTTAACCCAACTCACTCACTCACTCACTTGAACAACCACAGAGCGACGCTTGTGAAGGGGCAGCCATCAGGGAGTATGTTCGACGAAGGCAAGAATTACGTCTATTACAAGGCAATGAACAGGAAAGGACTTGCCACGTACTGCACCATATCGTTTGTTGTGGAAGGTAAGTACGATCACCCTTGATTATCTGGTGTATCAAGTCTTCATTTTATTACGATTTATACCCTGGCCCGTTGACCACTAGGGCTTTGATTTGAGTCCGGTTCGAATGACACGCTGGCAAGCGGTGGTATCACCAGTACTCAACACCACTGTTGTGACTCGTTCAGCTTGACGGTTACATAGGCGGTCTGCCGTGACCTTGCTCTCACGAATATCCTGACCTTTACAGATCCGACCTACCTTGACCTTGCTCTCACGAATATCCTGACCTTTACAGATCCGACCTATCTTGACCTTGCTCTTTCGTGTATCTTGACCTTTACAGAACCGATCTACCTTGACCCGTTGTTTATCTTGGCCTTAAAATATAAAGCTCTACCTTGACCTTGCTTTTTCGTTTATCATGACCTTAATACATCGCCCGTCTACCTTGACCTTGCTATTAGTTATCTTGACCTTTCCATCCATTGATTTATAACATTATATCATTCGATTAAATATACCGAAGCTCTCTCGGCAATGCTATTTTAGATGTGGATCGAAGCCATCAGAAGATACATTTTGTACGTTTGATATTTCAATCCTCTGGGAAAGATTCTGTGTTTGTGTGTTATGAGAGATGGGGTTTGAAGCGTGACACTCGAAACGAAATGATGGTGGTGAGTGGGTCCAGGGTATTTGTCATAATAGCATGGAGATTTAGGTGAGGTGAAAGAGGGTTTAACGTCGCGTCCAAGATCATTGCACTTATATAGCGACATCCATGTACATGTGTGTACGTGTGTGTGTGTAGCTGCTTGTACTAGTCCGGACAAATGCCGATTTCATAGTGCTAGCCCACTGAGATACCATGTGGCAGTTTAACATGAATACCCCACTTACACACAGTATACTGACTCAGAGCTAACCAGTCCTTGAATTAGCCCCTGATTGCCGAGCGCCAGGCAGGACAACAACAAGTACCATCTTTAAATGGGGTTTGGTATGACGCGGCCGGGGATCGAACCCCGGACCTTCAGCTCTCCGGGCGGACGCTCTACCACTAGACCACGGCTGTAAATGGAGATTTAATTCATTGGATAATTAAAGATTGTTGACGATCGATTTTCCTCATTTGATTATTAATCCATATCGAGGCTATTTTTTAAGAGAGAAGAGAGGACATTATACAATTGATAAAAGAGAAGCATACGCGGACAGTGGACAATTACAAACGAAGAGATAGATCATCCTGAATAGATATATGTGTGTACCACCAAGCAGATATATACCGATCATGAATAGACAGGTGCACACAAAACGTAAGGCTTTGCAAATAAATAATAGCTACTGGCCATTATATACATGTAATGGTTGTATCCCAGTAAAGAAGATAGCCCGTCTACGTTGACCTTTACATAGGTCTGTCGTGACCTTGCTTTCTTGTATATCTTGACCTAAAAATAGCACGTCGACCTTGATCTTGCTCGTTCGTTTAGCGTAACCTTTACATAGCCCTTGTATCTTGACCTTGCTTTTCGTTTATCGTGACCTTTATATATCCCTTCTACCTTGACCTTGCTCTTTCGTTTACCTTGACCTTGACCTGTCCCGGTCCCACTGCACGGGACCAAGTTAATATTCATACTGAAATATCCAGAACTACTCACCTTACCTGACCTTTACCTTGTCCCTCAGTATCCCGATGTCTTCGACCGAAGTGGCCCTGGAATGGTCGGATGAAATGTGATGATGAACAGGTGTCTGGCTCTGTGTGCACCTTTTCCTGTAACTTCGGCTATGAGATGAAAGGCGAGAATCAGATCATGTGCCTCAATCAGAAGTGGATTGGAGCAATGCCAAAGTGTGTCAGTAAGTTGCCATTGTGTAACCTATCATTGGTAAACACGGATTTGAAAGTTTGTAACAGGCGTACCTCAAGCCGACTTGAAATGGGGTTTAACGTCGCGTCCGACAATATGACCATGATCCTTGGAAGGTACATCCACTTTGGATATATAAATTGCGGATCATGCAAGCACCATACCGAGTGTTTCTGCGTGTGTGTGTGTGTACGTGCGTGCGTGTGTGTGTGTGTTTTATAGTGCTGGTCCACTAAGATATCATGCCGCGGTTTAACATGAATGCCCAACTCAGTGTACGGATTCCGAGCCGGACAGTTTTATCCCGTTAATACCGAGCGCCAGGCAGGGTAACAAGAAGTACCACATTTTAACGTCTATCCACTAAACCATGGAGGCTGAGCTTGCCCCACGATGTCCACCAATTCGCCTTGATTAGGTCAGCAATAGTTATTTTTTTACAATATTGATGTAAAGTAGCAGGCGTCGTTTGCCTGACACATAGATAGAACTATAATTAAACGCCAAAGAGATTAATCGCAACTGGTACCCTATGGAAATACGTTGCTGCTAATAGCAGCCATTGCTTTTTGCCAGGACTTGATAAGTTCCATGCCATAATGATAAACATTTTTGACCTCCGAATTAACATACCCTCACTAACTCACTGTCAGCCTTGTCTTGTCTCCAAGATTGAGCCTGATTGTGGTTCTAGGTTTGTCAGCACAATGCTGTCCTCGTGGGTTTCATGTGTGATAAACATCTAGGACCTGTACAACTTCGGGCGTTCGTCACACATCAAGACCCGTGAAGATCCGGGGTAGAATAGGTCTTCAGCAACCCATGCTTGCCGTAAAAGGTGACTATATGCTTGTCGTAAGAGGCGATCAACGGGATCGGGTGGTGTTGCTGGCTGACTTGGTTGATGCATGTCATCGATCCCAATTGCGTGGATCAATGTTCATGATGTAAATCACTGGATTGTCTGATCCAAACTCGAATATTTACAGACCGCCGTCACATAGCTGGAATATTGCTGAGTGCGGCGTAAAACACCAAACCAAACCAAACTAAACCTCACACATCAAGGTGACACGCACATGTATAACTGAAGAAAAAAATTCAAAACGACGTTAAACCCAAATCACTCGGTTCTCTTCTTCTAGTTAAGACATGCCCCACTGTGCCGAAGATATCTCACGGCGCCTTGGAATGCAAGTCCAAGACTCTGGAGTACAAGACAATCTGTATCCTGAAATGCATTAAGGGGTACATGCAAGCTGGCTCTGCCATGGTGATGTGTAACGGAACAGGAACGTGGACCAAACCCGGATTCTGCAGAGGTTCGTCAATTTTGTTTGTTTGTTGTTCAACGCCGCACTGAGCAATATTACAGCTATATGACGGCGGTTTGTAAATAGTCTAAACCAGACAATCCAGTGACTGACATCATGAGCATCGGTACACGCAACTGGGGTGTGATGACATGCATCAACAAAGACGACCACCCGATTCCATTAGTCGCCTCTTACGACAAGCATAGTCGCCTTTTACAACAAGCATGGGTTCGTCAAAGGGTGTTCCGCTAAACATAAACAAAATGTTTCTTTTAACAGTTTTGATATGCCGTTGAAGATAGGTATTTTACAGACTGAAAAAACTATTCTACCTTTTTGTCAAGAATGTTCCGATTTTAAAAAAGCGCTATGTCTTGTCAATGCAGCCATGGTAGGTAACGGGATTTACATTGTTTTCTGCATATTGTTAAAATAACACACTGGCGAACCATTTTGAAAATGTGATGAAAGATATTTGCTGACAGAACACCAGGTGAGCAATATAGATGTATTTAAAATTCATATTGCAATTTTGAGGAGCAAGGTCACATCGTCACTTTTGACATCGTTTAGATTACCGAGCACCATCGTTTACTTCCGGCTGCGTGGATGACCAACGCGCACTAGCGGGGCCTCGAGATGAACCGGTTATGGTCACGTGGACAGATCCAAACGTCACTGACAACTCTGGGGGCCATGTCAAACTTTCCTACAGCAAGGAGAAGGGTTCTCGATTCCCACTTGGTCGAACCACCATCGTAGTTAAAGCTGAGGATGATGACAAAAACGTCATGAAATGTTCCTTCAGTATTTACATTGAAGGTATTTTAAACCCTTTCCTTAAGTATCTGTGCACATTTAGCACTATTGCTATTTCGCATAATGCGATCCTTCTTTCGCATAATGCACATCAGCCTTGTTTGTTCATTGTTTAACGCCACACACGGCAATATTACAGCTATATGACGGTGGTCTGTAAATAATCGAGTCTGGACCAGACTATCAGGTGATTGACATCATGAGCATCGATCGACGCAGTTGGGATGCGATGATATGCATCAACCCAGTCAGCGAGCCTGACAACCCGCTCCCCGCCTCTTACGACAGGAATTGTCACCTTTTACGGCAAGAATGGGTTACCTCGGATCTTCACGGGTCTATGTATTATGACTCGTCTTAATATACTTGTTAGGGGCCATCTATTTGACATTGAGATTTTCCAAAATGAAACCGTTCACATGCTTGTTGCTCTGGAAAATGTATTTTGGGTCCTTCCAAAATTTTTTTTATTTGTCTGCCACTTTCAAGGAAATATAAATGGTATTTCGGTGGCAAACATTTGCTCAAAACGCTTTCGTCTTTTCTACTTACAGCCCAGGTCTGCAAGGACCCCGCTCTCGGCAACACGCTGGACCGAGAACTAATCATTTACGATTGCCCCAACGGGACATCCCTCGGGTACTCCTGTCTCGTGTCCTGCAAATCCGACTATCCTCTTGTGGGGGCTTCAAGGATCACATGCTCCAAGGATTCGAACACAGGAAAACTTCGATGGACATGGGGAAGCGGCAAGAGCAAACCCTTCTGTAAATGTAAGTCTAGTTAACAAAGAGGTTGCCATCAGACATTTGACCTTCAGCGCCGCAATTTGCTCTGCTGAGTTGCGTGCCTTTGTTGTACTAGTATCCGCAGAAAAATGGGGGTCGCGAATAAAAGTATTGTTTGAGTTGCATTCCTTGGATTTCGGGGGCGGTTGGGTAGACTAGTAGTGAAAGTGTTCGCTTGTCACGAATTGGGTTCTATTCCCCACATGGGTACAATGTGTGAAGCCCATTTCTGGTATCCCCCGTAATTGAAACAGTGCTAAATATGGCGTAAATCACATATCACTTACTCATCTTGGATTTCAGTGTTGAAAAACCCAGTGTCAATAACAACACGATAATGGAAGCCTCATTTTGAGATTAAGCAGCGTTTGGAAAGTGTGATCAATGGCAATCTTTATTGAATTGAGTTTTACACAACATACAATACTCGTGAAATAGTCTATGTGACCTAATTTATGTAACCCAACGCCACACAGAGGATGTATATTGTCCAGAGAGTGTTATTAGACCCATCATCATTAATCAATATTCTGAACATATACACGCACATTATTTCCATGTGACCTTCTCTCTTGAAGCCACCGACTGCCCAAAACTGAGGTCACCGATCAATGGCGCCATCGTGTGTGACAAATGGAATCACGGCCGCATGTGCAGCATGCAGTGCAACCACAACTACGACGTCCCAAGACGGGTGCCAAGTCAGTACGTGTGCGGGATGTCCACTGGGAAATGGCGTCCCCACAGTGTCATCCAGGACTGCATTGGTAAGTAAGGCTCAGTCTAAATCGGCACCATTGCAAATTTGGTAACACGGCACCAGAATGCGTCCGGAAAATTGCATCATATGATATTATAAATGTACACATGGCTGAAATATTGCCGATGTGACGTAAAGCATAAACTCACTCACCCACATATGTACACGTTCAATTGCTTTCCATTCAATTTTCGCGTAAACGGTGCTTTTTTCGCAAAGCCAGGTGACATTTTCACGCCGTTGGAACCCCAACTATTGAACATCACATTGACAATATTCCAGCCATACAGTGACGACAAACGATGAAGAACTTGGAGTTTAGTTGTCTGAAATGAAATATGATCAGAAGGAGAATACGGTGGTGGCTGATTTTGATATTTACAACCTTAATTTCCCACCTTTTCTTATCACCTTTATTTACCGCCTTTACTTACCACCTTTACTTACCGCCTTTACTTACCACCTTTACTTATCACCTTAATTTACCACCTTTACTTACCAGCTTTACTTACCGCCTTTACTTACCACCTTTACTTCTCACCTTATCTTACCGCCTTTACTTACCACCTGTACTTGTCACCTTAATTTACCGCCTTTACTTACCAGCTTTACTTACCGCCTTTATTTACCGCCTTTACTTACCAACTTTACTTACCGCCTTTACTTACCACCTTTACTTGTCACCTTAATTTACCACCTTAATTTACCATCATTTTTTACCACCGTTACTGACAACCTTATCTTACCACCTTTATTGACGAATTTTATTTACCACCTTTACTAACCACCTTAACCTACCACCTTTATCGACTACCTTTATTTACCACCTTTATTGACTACCTTTATTTCCACCTTTAGTTACCAACTTTAATAACAAACTTTACTTACTACCTTAACTTACCAACTTAATTTACCACCTTTATTTACCATCTTTTTAACCACCTTTACTTACCACCTTAAATTATCACCCTAATTTACCACAATTATTTACCGCCTTTACTTTCCACCTTAAGTTACGACCTTATTTACCACCACACTTACCAACTTACTTACAACCTTTATTTACCACCTAAATTTAGCACCTACACTTAACACCTTTACTTAACACCTTCATTTACAATCTTCATTTAGCACCTTTATTTAGCACGTTTACCTACCAACTTTATTGACAACCTTTAATTACCACCTTTATTTAGCACCTTAACTTAACACCTTTATTCATTATCTTTACTTAACATCTTTATATCTTTATTTACCATCTTCATTTATCACCTTTATTTACCACCTTTACTTATCACCTTAGTTTACCATCTTCATTTATCACCTTTACTTACCACCTTAATGTAGTCATCATACTTGGGATTCCTGGTAAACATAGGACATTATGCTGTTCGTAAAAGATCTTTACTTAACACCTTTATTCATTATCTTTACTTAACATCTTTATATCTTTATTTACCATCTTCATTTCTCACCTTTATTTACCACCTTTACTTATCACCTTAGTTTACCATCTTCATTTACCACCTTTACTTACCACCTTAATGTAGTCATCATACTTGGGATTCCTGGTAAACATAGGACATTATGCTGTTCGTAAAAGATCTTAACTTAACACCTTTATTCATTATCTTTACTTAACATCTTTATATCTTTATTTACCATCTTCATTTATCACCTTTATTTACCACCTTTACTTATCACCTTAGTTTACCATCTTCATTTACCACCTTTACTTACCACCTTAATGTAGTCATCATACTTGGGATTCCTGGTAAACATAGGACATTATGCTGTTCGTAAAAGATCTTAAATGATTCGGGTGGTCAGGATCGGTGACTTGGTTGATTGAGTTCATGGTATCCCATTGGTGTGGTTGGTTGCTCATGATATCAATCACTGGATTGTTTGGTCCAGTCTCGATTAACAGACTACCGCCCAAAAGCTGGCATATCTCTGAGGAAAGAAACAAACAAAAACAAACAATCCGTGTTACGGACGTAATAATAGTCTTCAACAAAAGTAAGGGATTCTCGGAAATATATGTAACATAAACTTTCCAAAATTGTAAGAAATATTAGTTTCTAGTAATAGTTGTATGCTAATTATAAACGAGAACGGGACACAGTACAACCGGATGTGACGTATGACAATTGAAGTTATGACCGCCATCGATCTTGAAGAAGGAGTAAGATGGGAAGTTTCAGTGTTGATGCTTTAGGGGCAGTAGTGCGTACCACCGTCACGATTTGTCAAACATTGTCTCCCAATGGCAATTTGAGGGAGTGTTTCTCTACCTATTGCAGTGGCCAAGTTCAGTGAACGTGGTCGGCGGCCTGTGACGTTGACGCACGTCTCCCTATCATGTCCCAGGCGCGTTTACTAGGGGAAATGTCTTGGCTCATTGCTGGCCATGGCATTCCATGAATATTGTGCTGCTGGAGGTGAACATTGACGATTCGTGCACGGTGAGCATAGGCGTTGTCGTCTTGAAAGACAAAACGTCGACCCACACGCCTTCGAAACGAGACAACAAAGGCTGTCAATATGTTGTTTCAACAGTACTGTCCAGTGACCCATGCTTGAACAATATGGACTGGGGTTAGGTTCAGTCATAGTGATGCCACCCCACACCATAACCGGTCCACCGCCAAATTCATGTGGTCTCAGGTCGACATTGGCTTGACGTTCATTTCGACGTCGCCAGACACGACCACGCCTATCAAAGTAATGCAAAGTGAATCAGAACTCGTCTGAAAACATGACACGTGACCAGCGATGATTAGCCAGATTCGACGTTGTGTACACCATTGACGTCTGTTGGCAATATGATGATTTGTTCGGGGACACAACAGGTGGCAATCGGGCATGTAGATGAACTGCAAGTAGACGATTTCTAATCGTCTGACCCGTAACTCGTTCTCCAGTAGTCTGCAGCAATTTGATTCGCCGTTTGGGCGCGATTTCGTAGAGCCTTGTTTCGGATCAATCGATTCTGTACTCACGTCGTTGACATGGGACACCCTGAAAACTATGGAATTGCTGATACCTGTTGGATAGTAATCTAATCACAGACTGAAATATTGCATATAATGGCCACTGCACGCTGACGTGCCAGTTTCAAGCATGACAATAGCCGGTAGACGGTTCTCGCGTCGCAAACGCCGTATCGCTAGTTCATACACAGAAAATGAACGAAATTAAGCAGAATCAATAAAATTGTAAGAAAGAAAGGTCTACAGACATTAGTCAAAATCAGGAATGACACCCTACGCACGTGTGTGGCGCTATTTCGTGCGGCACGTGAAAACTGTAGGATGTGTTTTGGTGTTGTTTTACAAATATAAACGTTCTTGCATACGATGTTTGTCAACACTTATCTTTGTTCAAATACTTGGTATCAACATTTATATTTCATGATCCGCTACTTTTTTTTAAAGAGTATGTCTAATATTTCAGTGCGGAGAAAACCGTCGAAAATGCGCCTCCCAGCAGAAATGTATTACTACGCATCAAATTGCCCCACGAAAACATCAATGAAGAACATCAGTAACAACTTCATCAAAATGTTGTCCTCGAATGAATTGTTTAAGGAAGAATGTGGCGAGAAGGTTCCAGACTGCAAAGCGGAAATGGTAGATGTTAGATGTGGGGAAGTTCGCTCAAAGCGTGACGTCAGTTCAGTCAGGGGACATAATCATGTTTACAAGCGGAGCGCCGACAAGTGTGTGGAGATAGAATTCAATATTGAAATGCCGTACGATGACTTGTCGATGAATGGCAGTGATGTTGCCGTTATTTACAAGAAAACATTCAACAGGATAACAAGCGTTATCGAACATATGTCTACCATTGGTGAGCTGGAGGTGAAAGGGATGGAGACGAGGGATTCTTCCTTCGCTCCAGGTGTAGCGACAATCGTGTGTCCGAAAGGAACGCTGCCCCGTTTTGATAAAGGTTCATGCTGTGAGTATTACCTTCATGAGAGAGAGAGAGAGAGAGAGAGAGAGAGGCTTGTGTTGCGTGTCAATTTCCGATTTGAACCATTATGTTAATCCAGAAATCTGTACCTAATAGAATTTAGTGTGAACCCAACACCCAACCAGCAAGTGGTTTAACAATGTGTTACTAAATTAACATGGGTTACAAATCAATATAAATAACTGCACAGCAATTACAATGGCAGTATGCAATAGAGTGGTAGTGCAATATTCAGTGGCAGTATAAATACAGAATATGGTTGCAGTGGTGCAATAGAGTGGTAGTGCAATATTCAGTGGCAGTATAAATACAGAACATGGTTGCAGTGGTGATCAAAATGTTCAGTGATAATAATATTCACCTATCATCTTCCGTGATGGGTGTCGGCTGGGAATCCGAGGTGATAAGTGATCTTCACACAAAAGCTGGTCTTGATGTAATGTTAGAGCAAATATGTGAGTTGAGACCGCTCCTCTTATACAGTCCAACCAGCTTCCAGTACTTTCCACACGTCAGACCAGTCCAGTGTCTCTTGAACATCCCAGAATATTCCACGTTTCATTTACGCTTGACATACATCCATGCTATTCCGGAAGTTTACGGATAATTCGAACATCTAAATACAATAACTTCCTCACAACTGCCTACATGAAATAGTACTATATTCCGGACAACTAAGCATTGTACATATACAGTCCAGTGAACCTCTTCTGAATCTCAACAGAAACAACGTGATACAGTTGCAATCATTGTTTAACACTAAATTACACTGCCATATAATACTGATTCGTTTAGATTATGTTATGTAATTATGTAATTTGTCCGCTTATTATCCGAAATATTAACATCTATGACACATACCGTATTCGACGTAATAAGCGCCCATGGCGCTCTCAAAATTAGAAATAGGGGGCGCTTATTAGAATATTATTTTGAGTTGAAGGATCGTAAATTTCGTGGTTTATGCTAACAGCCTGAAATGTTTACATACGACAGATATATTTTTCAAGAATTTAATTGCTCATAATTAAGGGTGCATTTAACACACGAGTGCGTATTATGCACGAATAAATAAGTCTTCTGTACATTGATCAATCGGAAAGGGTGCTGATTGGGATTGTTCCCTATCCAATATATAAGCAAATATCTCCTTGGGCGCTTATTAGAGCGGGGCGCTTATTACGTTGAATACGGTATGTAGTTATGATATGATATAATACGTTATAAGGAGTTCTGCTTACGAAAATTGTCATCGCAAGCTTTAGGTTCAGAAAAATGCATATTACTACATCTTTTTAAGACAATTTTTTCTATTTCTTTGATATCAATTTTGTAAGGTTTAGAGCAGCTTTAGCACAATTTAGATCGGGCTTTCGTAGACTTGAGTGAGTGGGTATGGGTTTTACGCCGCTTTTAGCAATATTCCAGCAATATCACGGCGGGGGACACCGGAAATTGGCTCCACACATTATACCCATGTCAGGAATCGAACCCGGGCCTTCGACGTGACACGCGAATGCTTTAACCACAAGGCTACCCGTCCTCCCCACATAGACTTAAAGTAGGCATACATTGAAAAACCTAGCTAGAGAATTGAGAAAATGTGAGCCATACAATTTAAATGTGATTGA
Source organism: Haliotis cracherodii (assembly GCF_022045235.1). NCBI lineage: Eukaryota > Metazoa > Mollusca > Gastropoda > Lepetellida > Haliotidae > Haliotis > Haliotis cracherodii. The sequence continues at coordinate 7,703,537 of NW_027266270.1, forward strand.
AAATGACATTCATTTTCCTGTTAGTTCCAAAGTACGACTATCTAAGACGTACATATATAGTATTACCTCTTTATGTACATTCAGTCACAAAAAAATGTTTATCGAGCATATCACAACTGAAAATCATACCCTTAAAAAACTATCAATGTTTATTTATCATGCTATGTTAATAAGAATATAATCTGTTAAACATATCTACAACCACCACCGAAAATAGTGTTGTACTATGGGCCTGTGGTCATTCAGTGTGGAATAAAACTTATTCTTACAGATGACAAAACGTGTTTATCAACAGCATAAAAGGTGTAACACAAAGGCGTAAAGAAATTGTGGTGGATTTCTTGCATTGGTATACAATTTGGTTGTATTTATGTTTTCAAGTGTAGATGTGTGTGGGCGTTCCTCCACCTATCTTTATTCATTATATTTCTGCCATTTTGGTGGTGCCCCTCTCCTCCCCTCTGGCACATTGCGGTACTCATTCACTCGGCCAGTTGGTATTATGGGTGAATAGATGTCAGTTTTGTTGTACCTGTACACCGTCGGGGTACCAGCAATCGGACCCCAACTTGTGCTGGTCGTAAAAGGGACTGAATAGATCGGGGGTGAGGCTCGGTGACTTGGTTCATTGCGAGTCATTCTTGCTCGACAGCGTTGATCGCTGCTCATGGTATCAGTCACTTGACTGTCCGATCAGAATCAACTATTTGTCGTAAAGCTGTAATATTGCTTAGAGCGTCGAAGTCAAGACGTTTTCCAGCAAACTATTTTTTTTTGTGCGACGAGTACATTTTGAGTATATTTAAAGACTGATGCCAAGCACAATAGGGTTTACCTATCAACAAACTATGTACACTTTGAATTGATCACAGACAAAACCAAACTCATTAAAATCAGATCTTAGTCCTCGGTAGCGAGATAGAGGCAAAACCAAATAAAGTTTGATAAATTGGATACTTACTGAAATGGATAATGACAGGTTTGAGTGTCGGAGCTCAACTCTTTATTCTTTCACTGCGACGTTTCGGTACATGTTCAAGGACCTTTCTTAAGCAAGCTGCAGCTGGCACCTCTCGAGGTCTGGAATAACGAGGTTTTCTTATTTAAATGACTTGCTTTGTGCATTCCCCCAGCTGGTTGTCCAACTGGTACATTCCTCAACAAGACGGACGAGTGTGAGGACTGCCCCAAGGGGACCTACCAGGCCACATCCCACGCCTCCTCCTGCACCAGGTGCCCCGCGGGAACATCCACCCCTTCTACCGGGTCCCGCACAGCCGCCAATTGCACAGGTACGGCCATACTTCCCCCTGTACCATCCTTAATCCTTTACCTGGGTCAACCTTCACTCCACATTTCCATTCGACCAAAACCATGCCTCGCCCTATACCAAACTTCACCCTATACCAGCCCCCTCCCAATACCATCCTTCACTCTATACCATCCCACACCCGACACCATCCTTCACCATATACCATCCTTCACCCTATACCATCCTTCACCCTATACCATCCCTCACCCTATACCATCCTTCACCCAACACCATCCTTCACCCTATACCATCCTTCATTCTATACCATCCTTCACCCAACACCATCCTTCACCCTATACCATCCTTCACTCTATACCATCCTTCACCCTATACCGTCCTTCACACTATACCAACCTTCACCCTATACCATCCTTCACCCTATACCATCCTTCACCCTATACCAGCCTTCACCCTATACCAACCTTCACCCAACACCATCCTTCACCCTATACCATCCTTCAACCTATACCATCCTTCACCCTATACCATCCTTCACTCTATACCAACCTTCACCCAACACCATCCTTCACCCTATACCATCCTTCACACTATACCAACCTTCACCCTATACCATCCTTCACCCTATACCATCCCTCACCCTATACCATCCTTCACCCAACACCATCCTTCACCCTATACCATCCTTCACTCTATACCATCCTTCACCCAACACCATCCTTCACCCTATACCATCCTTCACCATATACCATCCTTCACTCTATACCAACCTTCACCCTATACCATCCTTCACCCTATACCATCCTTCAACCTATACCATCCTTCACCCTATACCATCCTTCACTCTGTACCAACCTTCACCCAACACCATCCTTCACCCTATACCATCCTTCACACTATACCAACCTTCACCCTATACCATCCTTCACCCTATACCATCCCTCACCCTATACCATCCTTCACCCAACACCATCCTTCACCCTATACCATCCTTCACTCTATACCATCCTTCACCCAACACCATCCTTCACCCTATACCATCCTTCACCATATACCATCCTTCACTCTATACCAACCTTCACCCTATACCATCCTTCACCCTATACCATCCTTCACCCTATACCATCCTTCACCCTATACCAACCTTCACCCTATACCATCCTTCACCCTATACCATCCTTCACCCTATACCATCCTTCACTCTGTACCAACCTTCACCCAACACCATCCTTCACCCTATACCATCCTTCACACTATACCAACCTTCACCCTATACCATCCTTCACCCTATACCATCCTTCACCCTATACCAGCCTTCACCCTATACCAACCTTCACCCTATACCATCCTTCACCCTATACCAACCTTCACCCAACACCATCATTCACCCTATACCATCCTTCAACCTACACCATCCCTCACTCTATACCATCCTTCACCCTATACCATCCTTCACCCTATACCATCCTTCACCCTATACCATCCTTCACCCTATACCAACCTTCACCCAACACCATCATTCACCCTATACCATCCTTCAACCTACACCATCCCTCACTCTATACCATCCTTCACCCTATACCATCCTTCACCCTATACCAACCTTCACCCTATACCAACCTTCACCCTATACCATCCTTCACCCTATATCATCCTTCACACTATACCAGCCTTCACCCTATACCAACCTTCACCCTATACCATCATTCACCCTATACCAACCTTCACCCAACATCATCATTCACCCTATACCATCCTTCACCCTATACCAACCTTCACCCTATACCATCCATCACCCTATACCATCCTTCACCCTATACCAACCTTCACCCTATACCATCCATCACCCTATACCAACCTTCACCCTATACCATCCTTCACCCTATACCATCTTTCACCCTATACCAACCTTCACCCTATACCATCCTTCACCCTATACCAACCTTCACCCTATACCATCCATCACCCTATACCAACCTTCACCCTATACCATCCTTCACCCTATACCATCCTTCACCCTATACCATCCATCACCCTATACCATCCTTCACCCTATACCAACTTTCACCCTATACCATCCTTCACCCTATACCATCCTTCACCCTATACCAACCTTCACACTATACCATCCTTCACCCTATACCAACCTTCACCCTATACCATCCTTCACCCTATACCATCCTTTACTCTATACTAACCCTCACCATCCTTCACCCTATACCATCCTACAAGAGGGAGGAGGAGGAGGAGGAGGAGGATAATCCCATTTATATGAATGCCAAGACATTGTGTTCAAATATTAATAAGTAATATATGAAGGGTACTCGTTTCAGAAATGTGTCAAGTCGGGACATATTCCAAAAATGGTGTCATCCCATGCATCAAGTGCCCAATAGGATCGTTCCAAGATATCAATGGGAGCAGCACGTGCAAGATGTGTCCGCCTGGACTGACCACGTTGGAGTATGGGGTCACAACGTCGGACGAATGTTCTGGTATTTTTCTGTTTCCGGCCTTTAAGGGGGCTAATCCCTTGGAAAAAAGGCAATGTCAGCAACTCTGATTCAAGAACTGAAAAACATACTTTGTTAGCCTGCTCACGCAAATATAATGATAACCGAAATCAAATGCTTTAATAAATGGCCCTCGTTAGAACGTCAAACCACATTTCATCATAACCATGGTAAAGAGAAAAGCCCCCCCCCCCCCCCCCCCCCCCCCCCCTCCCTTAAATATGAGATGAAAAAAGTTTTATGATAATCACAAAATACACGGACAGCTGAGAAGCACGTTTTCAATGTCAATGTTGATCTTTCTGAACCCGGGTGGGCGGGGTGGAAGACTTGATTGATGCTTGTAAGATATATGTTTCTTGTTATTTGTTCAAAGACGGAGGCAGAAAGGGTCTTTAAGGACGCAGGGAAGTGGCAAACACAATTTTCACTACACAATTCTTTTAAAGAAATCCTCAATGTTAAGTAAACGATGTTTGTGTTGTTAATGCTGAGATAAAATGACGTTATTCTGGGTATTTTGGGAAACAAATTATTCAGTTATTTTAGAAATGCTTGAAAAGCCCTCAAAATCACATTGATGTTCCGTAAACAATTTTTTAACAGGCCACTGACCGAGGCATATCAACAAAATAACAAAACGTAACATTGATACCGGCATGTTGCATGTCTTGCAGGGTACGACATGAAACTAGCTCCTGCTGTCAACACGGTGCTCGGGAAAACAACTGCAGTGGTCAAGTCCTTTTCCGTATATTCTTGGTTTTTTATTTCTCCTGGGGAGGTCGAAGCAACGCTACTCAAGTTTATCACTAACAACAACACAGTCTTCGCTGTTCGATGGAAGTCCGACAAATTGACCATGATCCTTGGAAGGTACATGACCAAGCACCATATCAATGTGTAAATGGTGTGTGTGTGCGTGTGTTCGTGTGTGCGTGCATGAATGGTGCGCGTACACATGTGTTTGTGTGTCTGTGTCCGTCTGTGTGTGTCTGTGTGTGTTTTGGGGTGTGTCTGTGCCTGTATGTGTGCCTGTGTGTGTATCAGTGGTCTCTGTGTGTGAGAGCGGGTATGTTGATGAGATAAAACTATATATGTTTGAGAAAGTGACGTCAAATCAAACGTTGTGACGTCAATATGTCCGTCCAGCTGACTTGTGAAGACTTAAAATACGAATGGCCAGGGACATAGCTGGATTCCTTTACGGCCAATGACAAGGAAACTTATTAATGGTACTTACCATTGTCAAAGCAGATAAGGTCATACATAGAGCAATAAACAATAATAAACCTATATTTTACTTCCATAGTAAGGATATAGACGTTACGGCTGAGGTTGGAGTAAACAGCTGGTACCAACTAACCTTGACCTTCGATGCACCGTCCTTGACCATTAAGGCGTACGTTAATGGAACAGCCGCTCTCTCAAAAACCACATCGAGGTTTCCACAAATACGAAGTACAGTTACACTAACCTGCTCGACCAACAGTGCAGGTAATTTGAATTTCCAATTTACAAATTGATTCTCTGGAGTTAATAACATGAACGCTTGTGTACGGTGTAACATTTTTTATTGTGACCCAATATGTTGTTTTAGATAATAACAGTTAGGGTAGTTCTTATTTATTGTTTTTATAGGGTATGAGACATTGTACTTTTTGTAACCTTAAATGTTTCATGTTGATTTCATGTTGATCTGCATGACTTTTTCCCAGTGGTGAATCCGGATTTCTTGACTTGCCTTTTCATGTGTTTGTGGCGGTCCAACCGGTGTTGCACCTTACGTTCACTTTTTGTTCGAGAACGCCAGGGCGCCGTTGGACAAAGCGATCTTAGCGCTAAGGTGATAGTAACTCCCATACCTTAACATAGACTTACGCCAGTCGTAGTGCTAAGGTTGTTTTGTACAACGGCACCCTGGTATCCCTAATTTGATATCGATTCATAACACATGCTCATGATACAGTCGGAATCGTGGATTCGACTCATAGCCAATGTTCAAACCATTGGTTTTCTAAGACTACAGTTGTTACAGGCCCCGCGATGGAGCTGAAATATTGCTGAATGCGCAAAATAGCATTCACTCACGTGGCTCATAAAGACAACTGTTGTAGTTAGGCAGAAATGAGGCTGGAAGTGGTTTGGCTGACCGATGACTGTAAATGATACGAGGTCAATACTAGGTGTTTCATGACGAAAAGGCTAAGGAGATGAGTGAGTATGGTATTACGCCGCTTTTAGCAACATTTCAGCAATATCACGGCGCTGAACACTACAAATGGGCTTCACTCATTGTGGGGAATCGAACCAGGCTCTTCGGAGTGACGAGGACCGCCTCCGTGGTCTAGTGGTAGAGCGTCCGCCCAGACAGCGGAAGGTCCGGGGTTCGATCCCCGGCCGCGTCATACCAAAAGACGTTTAAAGATGGTACTTGTTGTTACCCTGTCTGGCGCTCGGCATTAAGGGGCTAAAACAAGGACTGGTCGTATACTGTGTCTGAGTGGGGTATTCATGTTAAACTGCGGCATGGTATCTCAGTGAGCTAGCACTATAAATCGGCATCAGTCCGGCCAGTACAAGCAGTAACACAAACACACACGCGTACATGCACGTCGCTATATAATTACAATAATCTTGGACGCGACGTTAAACCCCATTTCACCTCACCTCACCTCGGAGTGACGAGCGAACGCTTTAACCACCAGGCTACCCGACCGCCCTGAAGATGATGATGAGGACTAATTTGAATAATGATTTTAAAATATTGCTGACACTGCTTTCAGCGCTGACTTTCTCCGGACTAAATGTCGTTGACAAGGTACTGGGCGAGAGTGAGATTCAGGCCATGTCACGCACCTGCAACTCGACCATCACACGTTCCATGTTCAATGCCAACATGACCGCCGGACAAATGATCTCCCCCAGCCGCTGTGACGGTAGGCAGTTGTCATACAGGATTTACCGTGGGCATTATAGAGCAGAGCCTGTTACCTGTACCAGGGTGATTTCAAAATTGTAATGTAGAGCTTAACCAAGAAATCGGCTCGCACAGTACTAAATCGTGAAATAAGTAAATGACCACAATGAATAACCACTAAATAATTTTCAAGCACACAGCACACACAATTTCAGCTTAACAATCAAAAGGTAATTACATTGGGTCGGATAGGTGGCAACAGTCGTAAGTAACAGGCCCTAGAAATAATGTTTCAAATGTTCATTGTATGATAGGCCGTAGGCCCCAATACTTTAAGTGGAAACAATACAGTACAGAGTACTATTACAAGTAGAAACACATGTTTCATGTCTGTACATTTCTGATCTTGAAGGCATAGTTGAAGTAAAACATAACATATTTTAAATCTTGATAATTTGAGTTGCCGTAAGACGTATAAATTGTTGGAATGACGATCGAGTTACATATTTATTTGGTATACATTGCTTTCGAATTTCTTTAAAGGATGGTGAAATGATACACATCTTCGATATTGTTTAGATGACAATGTGTACATAATCTTCCAAATTTTGAAATTTTGTGGTGTCCGCGAATCACTATTAACCCTTCTACATCCAACTCGAGCACGAGCAAAAACGGAAGCAAATGTACACAGGGTCGAATCTCTGAAATATTTCTCTGCTTCTAGTATTAAATGATAATATGATGGTCCAATCTTGGCTGTACATATCTTTCAAACAGATTTGAAAAAGGTTAACCTAATGTTAGTGCACTCAGAATGTCACTGTTGATTGTCTTGAAATAGGCTAGTCTCCGTACTTGAACCCAGATTAGTGTTGGAAGCAGGCATGTATTCGCTGTTTCCAGACAGGTATCCAATTCTTACTTGGCAAGTTGGTATGACACAAATCAGATCGAAAAGGTTCAGAATCGTCTTCTTGTCGATCTTAGCGGCTTTCGACTTTCAAAAATTATCGAAGGACCATGTCTGCCACGTTTATGTTTACAAGAAGGGAGATAACCCAAAAAATGATAGCAATAGCCCAGCAAAAAATCACTGCGGTGGACACCAGAAGTGAGCTTCAAACTTTGAGCCCGTATGGTGATTGAAACCTGGACGAGGGAACGCTTTAGCCGCTCACCTACCCCACCGCCGTAAAAGTAAAAGTGTAAGAAGGAAGAAAAGGCATTTTCAGTTATTTGAACATGTCTGATAATTGTCTTACCAATATTTGGTTTCCCACAAATTTATGATTTGACATCCCTATTGGGACCTTTTCACACTCAGTCCTTTGAGCTAGATACAGCTAAAACAGCAAGTAAGGCGCACTGCTTCCTTTCAGCATACGACGCATGCGTAACCAATCCATGTGGAGGACATGAGTGCATCGACACGATCAGTGGCTACGATTGCGCATGTGCTGACGGATACAAGGGAGACAACTGTGAAATCGCCCCCGATCATTGTGCAGAAAACATGTGCGAGAACGGTGCCCGATGCGTTGGAAACAGCGTCAACTACACGTGCGAGTGTGCCACTGGTTACAAGGGGGATCTTTGTGATTATGAAATAGGTAACAGTTAATCAAATATCATCCACGTGGGAGCTGCTGATAGTTGGGTAATTGTGCAATAAATTATCTCTTATATTTTAGCGTCATGCTCATTGGAGCCAAAGTGATCCTTATGACCGTTTGACAAAGTGATCCTTGTCAGCGTTTGATTGTTTGACAAAGTGATCCTTATCAGCGTTTGATTGTTTGACAAATTGATCCTTATCAGCGTTTGATTGTTTGACAAAGTGATCCTTATCAGCGTTTGATTGTTTGACAAAGTGATCCTTATCGGCGTTTGATTGTTTGACAAAGTGACCCTGATAAGCTTTTGATTGTTTGACAAAGTGATCCTTACAAGCTCTTGATTGTTTGACAAAGTGATCCTGATAAGCTTTTGATTCTTTGACAAAGTGATCCTTATCAGCGTTTGATTGTTTGACAAAGTGTTCCTTATCAACGTTTGATTGTTTGACAAATTGATCTTTATAAGCGTTTGATTGTTTGACAAAGTGATCCTTATCAGCGTTTGATTGTTTGACAAAGTAATCCTTACAAGCTCTTGATTGTTTGACAAAGTGATCCTGATAAGCTTTTGATTCTTTGACAAAGTGATCCTTATCAGCGTTTTATTGTTTGACAAAGTGATCCTTATCAGCGTTTGATTGTTTGACAAAGTGATCCTGATAAGCTTTTGATTGTTTGACAAAGTGTTCCTTATCAACGTTTGATTGTTTGACAAATTGATCTTTATAAGCGTTTGATTGTTTGACAAAGTGATCCTTATCAGCGTTTGATTGTTTGACAAAGTAATCCTTATTCAGCGTTTGATTGTGTCACAAAGTGATCCTTATTCAGCGTTTGATTGTTTCACAAAGTGATCCTTATCGGTGTGACGAATTATTGGCTCATTATAGCGAATAACCTCGTCAGTACTTAACGGGCTTGTATACACCCAACATATCGGCCGTGTGTCTTCACGAGTGATGGTGGTAGGGGGTGTATCTTAAAACGTGAAGTATTGCTTGAGGTTAATATTGCGGTTCTGATTCTCAGTACATGGTGAGTGGAGTTCATGGTCCAAGTGGTCATTCTGCAGCCAGATCTGTGACGGAGGGGTCAGAACCAGGACTCGCCAGTGTGACAATCCCCCGCCGGACCCTGACGGGTCCTCATGCAAAGGGAACACTACCGAATCAGCGAGTTGTAACACCCATCAATGCAGAGGTAAAATTACTCATTAAAATGGGTGTACGGATTCTGATCAAAGCCAAACAAAGAATCAGGATATAAAAGGAAAACAGTTCGAGTAATTTAATTATGATCATAATAACTACAGCTCCACGTAGCGCTAATTTATCAACACTAACAAAGACTTTCTCGTAATGTCGATTCAATGTGAATGAAATGGTTGTTTGTACTACGAGTGTAGTATCCTCTATGTACATGTAACAGGAAATCATATCATTCTGACTGACTGACTGACTGACTGAAACCTATGATTGTGGGTTCGAATCCAGGTTGGCCTCGATTATATTTCTAGGTTTGTCAGCACCATACCCGTGCTCGTGGGTTTCACCAAAGTGGTAAAGGTCTGAGACTTGGATCACTTCGGGTTTTCCACCCACATTAAGCTGACACGCCGTGATATAACTGGAATACTGTTTAAAGCGGCGTTAAACCCAACTCACTCACTCACTCGCTGACTGGCTGACTCACTCACTCACTCACTCACTCTTCCAGAATGCCCCACCCTGAAGCGCTCCTATGGCGTGGTCCCTTCCTGTCACAGGACAGGTGACCTGACCCAGTGCACCATCAAGTGTCGCGATGACCTGGTATTCGCAGAGGAGCCACTTCCTGTGTACGAGTGTGGAGCCAAGACAGAATACAAGTGGAGCCATTGGACTGAAGATCACCCGGAGGGACGACTTCCGCCATGTACTCGTGAGTTGTTTGCGAAGTTAAACAACTTTATTTGGACTGTTTTTATTTAATGTGACGTATTTCCTGACGCCATCCTTTCAGTTCAGTGCGTACGCAAGGTGATAAGATCCCCACAAAGATATTTTATACCCTAACGAATGAACACCTCGGTTTGGTTCCAGGTGAGAATAGGTCCACAGCAACCAACGCTGGTCGTAAAAGGCGAATAAATTATTATTCTTATTATTACTATTGTTATTCAACATTATGTTCATGTAAATAGCGGGGCGGTCGGGTAGCCTAGTGGTTAAAGCGTTCGCTCGTCACGCCGAAGACCCGGGTTCGATTCCCGACATGGGTACAATGTGTGAAGCCCATTTCTGGTGTCCCCCGCCGTGATATTGCTGGAATATTGCTAAAAGCGGCGTAAAACCATACTCACTCACTCACACACTCATGTAAATAGCAAACGCAGTGATTATAAGCAGCTTCGTCCCTTTTTCCTCACAATCAGAGTTAATTGTTCACGTGATCATGGTTATCGAAATCCAGATACGTATCACGATGTTAACGGACCAACCATTACATATTCTAGGTCCTGTTCACGTGATCATGGGTATCGAAATCCAGATACGTATCACGATGTTAACGGATCAACCATTACATATTCTTGGTCCTGTTCACGTGATCATGGGTATCGAAATCCAGATACGTATCACGATGTTAACGGACCAACCATTACATATTCTGGGTCCCGGTATTATTAAAAAAATGGTTCCAGAAAAATGAATAAAATTGCCTCAGGTTGTGGCGTACGTGCTGAACGTCCTGGAAACATGTGTTGTGAAAAAACATTGTTCGTTTCTTTTCAAAGAGGAATATGTCTGAACAAAATTCCCAGTCCCACAAAAACTTGTCAGTTACAAACGTTCCCTTGTATATAATATGCAGAGTGTAATTTTATTATCTATTTAACATCTTATCTCCTAGCTGTGAAGTCGGCCAACGGCTTCACAATGACGCGTAAGGTCGACCTGCCGACTCTTCCTTGCACACCCGACGGGAAGTCACATGACTCCGTGACGTCACAAGTTGCCAGCCAATCATCTGATTTGACTTGTATCAAACAGAAATTGTGCAAACCCGTTGTTGACGTGAGGAAGTGTCCAAGTGGGCGTCGACGTCGAGGTGCTGGGACATCTGTTACCATGACGATTAAAACAACTATGGGAAGCGATGCATCGTTGGACATTGGGAGACTCGTCAATAACAACACAAGTAATTATTCATTTGTTTAATATTATAATCATTACTGGTAACTGGTAACATCCTAGTTATATACGCAATGATCAATGTTACATACTACAAAGCACTTCCCAATGTTAACATCTTCTTTGTCAAAGCACTTTCCCATGTTAATATCCTTCAGAGCGAATGCCTTGCCAATGTTAACATCTTCTTTGTCAAAGCACTTTCCCATGTTAATATCCTTCTGAGCGAACGCCTTGCCAATGTTAACATCTTCTTTGTCAAAGCACTTTCCAATAATAACATCCTCCTGAGCGAACGCCTAACATTCTCTTGATCAAAGCAAGTCCCAATACAAACATCCTTCTGAAGGAACTACACTGCCTGACAAAAGGATGATTACGCTTGAAAACTGGATTTGACCAAACAAATACAAATGTTATCAAAATGATAATCGGCTGAAAACATGAGCCGAAACAACGATACTCGTATCAAATACATCACCATCGAATAACCTCCTTTGTTTCACATTAAACCATCATCAAACTTGGGTGTATACTTTCTGTTGCCTGGCACTTTACTTCCTAATGATAACATGCTTTATATAGGTATCAAAGCCTTGTTGCATTTTCTACTAGAAACAACCAACAGTGTCACGATTTCGTGGCCGACATTTGAGCATATGGAGCTTACGAAGAGCCTCCAATTCATCACCCTGAACATACGTATTGCAATGGGAGATATAATACCCCGAATATCAGAGGACTGTTTTACTGTCTCTTTCAGTGACCATCGGAATGCGGAAATATCTGAAGGCGATGCTGACATTTGAGCAGTCGGCACAACAGGTGGTTAACAACACCGGCAAGGTCTTCTCCGTTGTCGTCAACGGCGTGACGTTCAAGCCCGACGTCAACTCCGCCACGTCCGAAGTTGACGTTGAGTGCAACCCTGGAGAGGTGGACTCGGGTGGCGCCTGCAGTAAGTGGAATAATTTCCAGTAGATTTATCTAAGTTTTGGGGTGGGATATGTGTTAAGATATTTTCGGTCACTGTGTCAAAATATACATTTTTTGTTTGTGTTCGGAGGAGCCGAACGACGTTGTTGTTTGGGGAATTTTAAAAGATTTTTAAGTACTTCTTTTTTGTAATCATTTTCTGGAAAAAAAGATTTTCTGATCACGCTCCTCCTCAAACGAATATTAAATGATGATTCCGTAGAAAAAATCCCAACTCCGATGTAATGTGAATGCATCAGTATTTACACTGAAACAATTTAATGTTATTTACATGTCACGTAAAAAATCAGATGAAGCCACTCTCGAGCCAGGTCATATTGTAATGCTGGATATAAATGCTCTTTATAATTTCTTTAAAGGATTATACCTCTGTATTATCTGTATTTTTGACATGTGTTGCCTTATTCACATCTGAGTGAATTGAGTCAGGGTTGACTAGATTCAACCTAAATTAACCTGCGTCAATTAAACATAGCGCATAAAGTGCTGCCTCAGATACAATACAAAATGGCTGCCAGGAGACGGGGAAACACAAGAGACATGTTTATTGCCACATCACACAACTGTGAGTCGTCAACACGTGTTTTATTGCTTGACAAGGATGTGATTGTACCTTTCCTAGTCAATGCAACAACAAGTTATAACCAACGGGTAAGACATGAACCTGAGACGAAGTTGCATTATTGATTCTGATGTATTTTTTTTATCAACAGTGAAGTTAAATTACCCTGACGCATATCAGTCAATTTTTTATTTCTTAATACTAAGAAGGGCAGAGACCTATAGTATACGTATTCAAAGTAGTGGAGCGTACATTTATGAAGGAATGCCGTGGACGTGTATCACATCGTGTTTGGATGATGTGTTTTGAACTGAGTTAGTTCGAACTAGTGTTTAAAATATTTGCAATTTCATTCCTAAAGTGGTAACGTTTCTTTTGGATATCTGGGGATACGGGTGGCGCAGTCGGCTAAGGCGCCGCCATTCGCTGTGCAGAGTTGCGTCCCTTCGGCACGCCAGAAACCTATGATTGTGGTTTCGAATCTCGGTTCGCTCCGATTATGTTTCATGAATTTGTCAGTACCATACCCGTGCTCGTGGGTTTCACCGAGGTGGTAACGTCTGAGACCTGGATCATTTCGGGCTTTCCTCCCACATTAAGCTGACACCCCGTGATATAACTGGAATACTGGGCAAAACTTGGGCAAGTGACTTACACTCTTCAGAAAACGAAACGCAGAGGTAGTATATATTGGACATATGTTATTCGAAAATGTTGGTGGCCTGATATTCGACAAACGGTGCGTCTAAACGCAGCCCTTGTCGATTTGCAATGTATTAAACGGCATTGTTTTCACACTTGTTCAAAAATGTCATGGAGGAAAACAGTAAAGCAAAATGCACGACGTGCAAGTTATGGCATTCGTAACTCGTGGTAGTGGCTATAAAATGGCAAGCATAAGCCATTCAATAGTCAACATTTTTCAAGTTCGAAAATACCGAGTCTCAGCGCTGCCGATCGGAACATCGCCACAGGACGTATCCAAAGAAGGGAATCACAGTCTCCTGTTGAACGCCACTTCAACGTCCACCACAGCACCATTTGCCGCCTTGGGGACCGATACACACAGTCCAATTCCACCGTCCGAGAACCGGCCGACCAAGAGTTAACGTCCCTGCAGAGGATCGCTACATTCGACTGTTCCACCTACGTCATCGCAAGGCCAGATCTCAACCCAATCGAACACCTCAGGGATAACTCGATCGACGTGTACGTCAACGTCAGGACACGCCGCAAAGCTCCCACAACTGGCCAACGCCATCTTCCCGAGGCAAGTGAGTTAACTGACTATAAAAGTCCAGTTTCCACCCTTGCCGAACTAGGCTGGTATTATGGAGTTACATTTTGGCTGGACTAACGAGTCTATGCATAGTCCAATCAAAATCGCGCACCGAACTCGAAATCCGGCTCGTAAAAGTGTCATGCAGATTTCGGTCGACTGCAGGATTTGCAAAGCATGTGTACCGCTAACTCGTTGTCAACAGATATTTTCTAAATCTTTTCATGTTTTTAATCAAGGTGCTCACGTGATTTGACGCACTTCGCGATGTAAGACTCGTTTTATCACAATATAGATCTTGATTATCGATCAGATCGACTTGACTGGGCGCCACCGTTTTGTTTGAAGCAAATGCAAGTGATACGAGAGGTTGAATCTGATTGGTCAATAGGAGAGGCATAGAAAGGACATAACTCGTAATAGCCACTGGTGGCGCTACGATCGAGCCCAGGAATTCCAGCCTAGTTCGGCAAGGGTGGAAACTGGACTTTTAAAGTCAGTTAACTCGCTTGCCTCGGGAAGATGGGCCAACGCGTTACAAGCAAAAGGGCGCAGAGCCGTGATTACTGCCCGGGGTGGTCACACGAGATACTGAGTTTAGCGCAACCTTATGGCCTTTTGTGACATGACAAAAAAAACATATTTCTGTATCTTTGTACAACGACAACATGTGACTATCGAGCTCCAAAATTTTATATTTGTATCTATGTTATTAAATAAAATATACGACTTTATTAGGTACAATAAATTTACTAAAAATCTACCAGTGCGTTTCTTTTTTTGAAGAGTGTAGTTCAAATGTGCCTCTGTTCACCCAGCAGGGAATGGGTACCCTATATGTGAGGCGGATGTACAAACCTTCTAGAGCCCCTGGGCAGCTTTGGTTGTATACTCCCCGGGGAATTGAGAATAATAAATGGAATGCAAACGGATCCACTGGTCGGGGAGCAAATAAAACCGCATTTGAGCAGATACTAGTACCTAGATACCTACGGTATATAAATGTATAGTTTGATTAATTAATTCAATAAATGAATCTTTTCAATAGCTACAATATTCCCGAATCATCACATTTCGGTTCCATACATCAAAATTGTTTTCCTTAGACCATGACAATCTGTTGATAAAATAAACATCATGTTATTTTTAAAAAGTAACGACATCTAGACGCATATTCGAATACGTATATACCAGAGTGTCGCATCCAATGGGATATAGCTTTGTCAATGCGTGTCGGTTGTCGGTTTTGAAATCGAACGCGAGCAGTTATAAATCACGGCATGTGACCTTCATGAGGGCTGGAAGACCAAAGTGATGCATGTCTTGGGCGTTTAAGTCCTTGGTAAACCCACGAGCACGGGTATGGTGCTGACAAACCGAGAAAAACAATCAGGGCGAATCTCGGATCCCTTCTATCACAGGAAGGAAGACCACCCGTCGTGATAGTAGTGAGGACATTACGGACGAAACTGGAAACCAGTTTTCTCGAAATGTTTTTTAAGGATGGCGGGTAGCCAAGTGGTTAAAGTGTTCCATGAAGTCCGGGGTTCGAATCTCTACATGCCATAAACATGAAGGCACGGGTTGCCTGGCAAACAATTGACAATATATATTTATTTTGTAAACCTTGAGGTAAATTTAGTTTTAATTTCTAAAAGCATGCAAGGCCTTTACGTCACATTTGCCATTAAACATATAATACTAACAATATCTCGCAAAAGTGTATATTACAATGCTTAGGATATATATTTATTCTACTCAAGAGAAGTCAAAGAACACCCGATTCTTTCATATCACTATCGGGGGCGCGGTGGCCCAGTCACCCGTGAAGAGTTGCGTCCCTTAGGCACGCCAGAATCCTATGATCGTGGTTTCGAATCCCGGTTTGCCCTGATTATGTTTCTTGGTATGTCAGCATCATACCCGTCTCGTGGGTTTTGTGGCAAACGTGAAAGCTAACGTCACGTCGTGCTTTCCGCCAACATTCAGCTTAAACGCCGTGATATAACTGTAATAATGTTCAAAGCGGTGTAAAACTAAACTCACTCACTCACTCATAACATATTAACTATATTCATGTTAAAGAATCGGGTGATCTTTATCTTCTTTTGAATAGTATATACATTAACGTATGGAGAACCATACAGTAGATTTACCCTTCCTGTACCCGTACTGAAATGTTGAACTTGCAAAAATGATGTCGCATGTTATATTATGTTACAGTGCATATCAAGTGTCAAGACCTCGGTCATTGGTTTCTTCAATAATTGACATCAAACTTAAATTCCACATTAAGATTGTAAAGACCACATTCCGTCATTATTGAATGCGCAATATGACGTCATCCTAGATAATACTTTATTCATAGTGAAATGTTCAAACCGACCTTTCGTTTCCGATATCGCTGACATATACTTCGTATTGATCGCGTATCAATTATTTATTTAGATGACCTAGACAATAGAAACTTAATACTTCGGAAACACAAAACGTATATGGCTGTTTTGAACAATAGAAAACATTCATTGTGACCTGTAGAATATACCGGTATATATTTTTAAACTGTAATTTATAACTGTGCGAAAACCGATAGGAACATTTCTTTCGTTTTAATGTAATATGATGTCGTGGTGCAAAGGTTCCTTTTGGTGCTTGTATTAATTTAGTGACACCGAAGACCTCCATCTCCACCTCAAAAAAGGTGGCCATATTATATAAGAAGTCCCCAAAAGCAAAATAGCCAATCCAAAATATAAAAAATATTGTTCAATATAGTTTTAAAATATACAAATCTATCCCATTTTCACTCTATTAAATCATTCATGACAACTTTTTTAGGCAGCGCAAAGAATAGATAAGATAATTAATAATTTAAACTAAAAGAATAAAAAATATCCTACATACAATCTAACCTTCCAAATGAAAGATGCCGGATAAATCTTTGGAAGGAACACCAACCGTGCACATATAACAAAAACAAATATATTTTTAAAAAAATAATGAACCTGTTGTTTTCCACAATATCATGTTTCGTCTATCAACGACCCGTGAAGATCCGGGTTAGAATAGGCCTTCAGCAACCCACGCTTGCCGTAAAAGGTGACTATGCTTGTCGTAAGAGGCGACTAACGGGATCGGGTGGTCAGGCTCGCTGAATTGGTTGATGCATGTCATCGTTCCCAATTGTGTAGATCGATGCACATGATGTTAAACACTGGATTGTCTGGTCCAGACTCGATTATTCACAGACCGCCGTCATATAGCTGTAATATTGCGGCGTTAAACAAAAATGCAATCAACCAACCATAAATAAAACTAAATATTTTACACATTATATAGATGCTGTTGTTCAAATACATACAATAACCTTATACTACCTCGTTCTTTGTATCGTATCTTACAAACAACAACATGTAAATAGGTGTGGTATGCAGTATTCACATTTTTTAGCAGTTGATTTTGCTTTTGAAAAAGGGTGGGAAAAAAGTATTTTCTTTTTAAGGTGAATGTCCCGCCGGAAGCAGCGAGAACAATGGCGCATGCGTACCATGTGAGCAGGGCAGTTTCCAGGAAGCAACGGGCTCAACTTCCTGTAAACAATGCCCTAAAGGGAAGACAACTCTGGACGTTGGTGCGAAGAGCAAAGCGGAATGTACCACTGGTATGATTCGTCACAACTCGCTCCTTGTTTTATTTACCCGCTCGGCCCCCTTTATCCATCAGTTTTGTGTGCGAGCGCGAAACATCAACCAGGGAGCGCGTATAGCTATAAGGGACCGACCGTCTGATATTCTTGGGAGAGCCAGGGATTTTGTACGGAGAGTAGATTGTTTTCAGCTGCAGCTGCAAAACCAGATATTTAAAAAAAAATTAAAACTATGCGCCCAGATATTTTTGTCTCTAAAAATAATGTAATTTATGTGACAGCCAAAGTTCTTTATTTTTCAACACTCTGAATCATAGTTATTTTTTTCAAGAATTTCCTGGAGCAATAAATATTTTCGAAAAAAACCCAGTCTGTTGTGACGTTGCTGAGTGTAGCGTTAAACAACGAACAAACCAACATAAAACGCCGAGCCCCAATTGAGTTTTTATATAAACATTAACTTAATGTTCGATATCTCTGCTTATATTTCGGACATTACGGAAAGCTTCTTAATGGTGAATAGAAATGAGTAATACATTTTTAAATTGAAAACCATCTATTTGAAGATGTACTGCAGTTCTTGAGTTCTAGAACAGACAACGTATGTACTTTTTGTGATGTATGCGTCGTCAATACGCTACATTCCTCCATCGCCCCATGACCCGTGAGAAGATAAGGCCGATTTGAAATGTCGCTATTTTTAACCATCAAATCAAGCTACGGCCTGTGGTCAGACCAATGAACGTACAGATTGTGCCAGGGCCGTGCGGCCGTTTGCCGACATACTGACCCACTAGAGGCAACGGTAGGTTTACAACGTTTAACGCTGTACTGCTCATTTGACTTCCGTGAGTTATGCACGGCGTCATGTCATTGGTTGACTAAACTTAGACACACGTCACGACCATACTGCAAAGCGGACGTGTGTATTGACAGGTAAGGAGAAACGTGTATATCGACGATGTCAAATAAGTACACAGTAATTTAATTTTTTTTAAATTGTTTTTATTCATTAAGTACACAGTAAGTTATTGTACATCTCCAAATCATGGTATGCTTTTGTGTTGTAGATCCCAGTGGCCACAGTGACAACCGGGACACCACTCAAGGTATGGAGATGTTCCCTGAAAAGATCTTTGTTAGTTGTGAGGTCACTCTGGTTACATCTTCCCGAGGCAAGGGAGTTTACTGACTATAAAAGTCCAGTTTCCAACCTTGCCGAACTAGGCTGTAATTATGGAGTTATATTTTGGCTAGACTATTTTTCTGTCGATTGCAGGATTTGCAAAGCATGTTAACCGCCGGCTCGGCGTCAACAGATATTTTCCACATCTTTTCATGTTTTTAATCAAGGTGCTCACGTGTTTTAATGCACTTCATTAGATTAACGAACCCGTTTTATTACAATGTAGATTTTGATTATCAACCAGATCGTCTTGACTGGGCGCCGCCATATTTGTTTGAAACCAATGCAAGTTATATGAGAGGTGGAATCCCTGATTGTTTAATAGGAGAGGCATAGAAGGGACATAACTCGTAATTGCCACTGATGGCGCTACGATCGAGCCAAGAAATTCCAGCCCTGTTCGGCAAGGATGGAAACTGGACTTTTAGTCAGTTATACCCCTTGCCTCTGGAAGATGATCTTGTTATCACTCTGACGGTGAATCATGTATGTCGAAATATATTACTGGGAAAAGGTCATTATAATTATAGTGTTTGTTTGTTTGTTTGTTGTTTTACGCCGCACTCAGCAATATTCCAGCTGTATGACGGCGGTCTGTAAATAACCGAGTCCGGACCAGACAGTCCATTGATTGACATCATGAGCATCGATCCACGTAATATGGACACGGTGACATCCATCACCTAATACAGCGAGTCTGACCACCCGATCCCGTCAGTAGCCTCTTACCACAAGCATGTGTTGTTGAACACCACGTCTATCTCGTAATCTTCACGGGGCTACTGATTAAAGTACTTGAAGGAGTTACATACCGCCTTCAATGGAAACGATAGTAACTACCCTTTTTTATTGTTTTGCAGAAGCTCCAGTGGAAGATAAATCAGGTAATCCGTTTGACATACAGAGAGAAACATCAATGAATAATGTTTACATTTAGTTATGTGATGTCGTTGTTAACGTACTCAGCAATAGCCAAGCTATACGACGGCGGTATGTAATTTACAGAGTATAAACTCAATGATTGATATTACGAAGAAATTACTAACTGAGTGTTCCGTCCGATTTGTCGCCCAGCATTTTTTTTATTTTTTTTTATGTGTGTGTGTGTTTTGTTTTCTTTCTTTCTTTTTTTTTTTTTTTTGGGGGGGGGGCTTTATTCTAACCGGGATACCTACGTGGTCTCTGTAAGTGAGAGTATTTATAATGCGCCAGATTCCATTCACCAAGTGGATGCTCATAGGGCTACACTATTATTACCCTGGCCAATGGATCAGTGAGCACTCGATTTTCATCTCAGCTCCCTGGGGAGTACACAACCCCAGCTGTCTGTGAAGCGCTAGAAGGTTAACAGCCACATTACCATCTCATCCTACCGGGTACCCACTCACTGATGGGTGAACAGAGGAACATTTCGAACAAAATCACTTGCCTAAGGAGACATGTGGCACATGTGCTTCTGTGTGGGGCAGGACCGAAGCCCCAGAAACTCTCTGCGTTACTTCATACACTGACATATAGCATTGTTTGTTCAGGTTCGGATCGCACAATGATCATCGTCCTCTCCGTCATGATCACTGCCATGGTGTTCTCCATCACCGCTGCTGCTGTACTCTGGATTGTCAAGATGAAGAAGTAAGTTATGCCCATGTTATATGCCTAGGAGAGTGAATGAGGTGGGTCTTATCCCGCCCTGCATGGTATGCCAGTTGCAGGAAATGAATGGACGCCCTTTCAGACTCCAAGGCTCCACTTAATCAGTTAGGTCCTGCGTCATGATCTTGGTATTTATAGATATTTGTTTTACTAAATGCAAAGGCAAGTCAAGACTAAACCAAGTCTAGTTTCCTTGATTTCAAATTAAATCAGCAGAAGAGGGAAGCTACGTTTGAAGAAAAATAATTTCAATTGTTTTAAAGAAATGTTTTCATAGACTAAGTAACAGCAGAAGAGGTTTTTTTTTAAAAGAAAAAATTACAATTATTTTAAAGAAATGTTTTTATAGACTAGGTGTTAGTCTAAGCATGAGTGTACCTAAACTATTTCTTGTAAACACGGGTGGCCCAGTCGTCTGAGGCGCCGCGATTCGCTGTGCAGAGTTGCGTCCCTTGGGCACGCCAGAAACCTATGATTGTGGGTTCGGATCCCCGTTCGCCCCAATTATATTTCTAGGTATGTCAGCACCATACCCGAGCTCGTGGGTTTCACCGAAGTGGTAAACGTGTGAGACCTGCACCCCCATGGGCTTTCCTCCCACATTAAGCTGACACGCCGCGATATAACTGGAATACTGTTAAAAGCGGCGTTAAACCCAACTCACTCACTCACTATTTCTTGTATTTCTTAGTCATTGTCTGTGAGTGAGTGAGTGAGTGAGTGAGTGAGTTGGGTTTTACGCCCCTTTGATTGGCATGTTAGTGGCCATAAATGACTGGACACATTTTCTTGACTCCAAGGCCTCACAACATCTGTCCACCTGAATCTAAGTCACTGACTGTGAGTGAGTGAGGGAAGTGGGGTTAACGCCGCTTTGAACAGTAAAGTGGAATCTGTCAAAACCTGATCAAATTTACTGAGTCTAATGTTCTACGTTAATTCATCATCAAGTCAAATCTGCCTTAGCCAGGCTTCCTTCACTGCAACAATCTCATTAAAATCAGACCTTAGTTCTCGCTACCGCTAAACGAAGATCTCAAGACATCCCATGTCGGGGTCACGTCCGAATGACCTTTCATCCGACCAATCAGTGCGTCGCTTACCAGATTATGAAAGTGACAGTCGGAATGTGATTTCTAATCATGCAATCTCGAAACCTATGACATGGGGTATTCCGAACGATAGTTGCGGGTTTGACGACTGAATCCTTACAATCTAGGCCATCTATTAGCCATTCCAGAATGTTGTTTTTTTCAGGTTTCAAATTTGTAATCGAGAATTTGTCAAAATATTTTTCGAAGCGTAGTCGCCAATTTGAAATTTGTGCCGTTAAGCACGAGAAAGCTGCCTTCTGATTGGTCATTCCATTGGTCGGTCAAAGTTTGCGCAAGGTCGGTCTGACCCGTAATGGGATGTCCTCAGATCTTTGTTTAGCGGTAGAGAGAACTAAGATCTAATTTTAATGCGATTGTTCACGGCCAATGTCGTACAGAAATTGTGAGACAATGGACCAATCATTTAAACGCAACTCATTCATTGACATAGACAAGAGGGGCTCAGCATTTCATTATGTTTCCTGTGTCTATTACTGTTTTATCCCTTCCTAAATGTCTTAATGTCGAATCTATGACCAGGTGAGCTTTAGATTCACGGCGCCTTTGCTTCGTTTAATAATACCATGTACTTTGTCATTATTACAGAGTGCCAAATGGAAGCGTATCATGGGGCGATTCGGGGCGTAACAAGGTGAACCCTGACCCTGAGGTTGAGAACGCCCCACCGCCTTACCCCGCCGTCTACATCCCTCCCCCTCCCCCATACACCGCAATGGACGCACTCAACGCACCAGCATCGTCATTCCGCCCCAACACCGCGAGTGACGTCCAGCTCCGCGTCATGCCCGCAACCAACTCTCCTCTGCTTAACAGGACCGTCCCCGCTGCCACTCAGACCAGCCTTGGCCCGACCCCTTCTACCACTCCCCGAAGTTCCAGAAACGCCTCCCCAAATAGGTCCCCCTCCCCTACCCCTTCCCACAACAACTCCCGTGGTTCCTCCCGAAACCCATCCCCGGTCCCTGGTCGTCATCTGTCCAGCAACGTCAACAGCCAGGCACGCTCCAGGTCGTCATCTCCGGTCAAAGGTTCAGCGAATGACCCCCCGGCCATCCAAACCCGATTCATTGCTGAAGGAACGACCGTGGCTGGCAACACAGCGCACTGCTCTAAAATGATTCGTAGTCGATCAGCCTCCCCGAATCATCGTCTGCCGTCACGGAGCCCGTCTCCTGCCAGAAGTTTGGCGGATTTCGTTGGAACCTGCCAATCCGGAGCCCCGAGCACCCCTCCACCCCCGGCTGCTATCTACAACCTCCCCGCCCCATGTGCACAGGAGCCTGTCCTCTCCCCCATCAAGAGAATCAACACCGGGGACTCGGGGGAGATCCACCCACGGGTCAAGTCCGCTCACCGCGTCATATCCTCATCATAACTCTGTCCAATCATGACGTCGACGTTTGGCTTGCGGATTTTAATATTTATCATTTATTTTAATATCGCAAGATCAATGGGAATGAAAATTTCGCATATCTGGCGTTCAAATACATCTACGCAAAAATGCTTTAGAAACCATATACAAAACTTCACTCGGTGAAGTAATAACAAGATTCTCCGTCGGGGAGGAACATCATTCCCACCCTTGTAGAACTTTATAATCACAGTGATCGTTGTAGGTACGCATTCGATAAGGTGACCCGAATAAAAGTGTAAACTCAGACGTTTTTCTATATGAAATTATTATTTTTAAATCGATTGTTTAAGTTTCGGAGCATGCATGTTTCGCCCCGGTGGTCGGCAAAAAATGACGGCTGAGCGATGTGGAGCATAATTTTTACCTCTGGTGTTCAAAACTTTCAAAAAATTATCTTATGAAAGTGACCCTTTAAGAACTCGTGCCATTCATGATCACTCGTGACACGGTGACAAGCCGAATCGCCGATCGTATCTCAGTGCGCGCTTCGGAAATACACTCACATGTGACGAATACACTCACATTCCATTAACATGTACTTTGGTTACTGTACACAACTCATCATTTGACAGGCATACTAAGATACTGCATGCTGTGACATAACACGATAATTACTTTTTTTAGGTGTGTATTCATGTCAGTCAACTTTAAAAGAAGATGCATTTTTATCTGTTCCATAGCAAAGTCGAATACTATGTGTATGTCGAATACTATATGTATGTCGAATACTATCCGTATGTCGAATGCTATCTGTATATCGAATTCGAATACTTTATGTATGTCGAATACTATCAGTATGTCGAATACTATATGTATGTCGAATAATATCTGTATGACAACAATCCTTCCTGAATACACACAATACATATCAAAAGTTGAATACTATCTGTATGTCGAATTCGAATACTATATGTATGTCGAATGATATTTGTATGACAACAATCCTTCCTCCATACACACAATACCTATCAAAAGTTGACTAATATATTAGATCTTCATTCCTATCCAGAAAAATTGCAATATGATATAACTGGATAATCGAGGGTAGAGGTCCTGATTCGATTTGTAATGCACGCATGCCCAATATGAACTATTTTATCTCAATCTCTCTATAATTCATGACACGCCAGTCAAATGATATTGACATGTATGTATATTTTAATTGAAATACAGTGAAACGTCGTTATTCCTGCCAATATCCCGGTCAATAGTTAAAATGTTTGATGTTTTCTTTTAAAAGGAAAGTTCTCATTTATGTTAAGTATTCTATGCACACTGGTAAGATTTGAGTAACTAGTTTGTGTGAATTTAGGTTTTCAGTTTTTAGAAGTCAACGATGACGTTTCACATATCACGTGACTGATCGTTCATTGGTTACTGTACACTGTACACTGTACACGGAGATAATTCATGACATAGGTGTTATAAGTTGTCAGCACTGTTGCTCATCTCTTGGTGTTAATAGTTTGCCGTCCGACTTCATAATTAAATTGAAATGTCCCTTACTTCCACTCTTCACCTGCCTGAATAAAAACATCTTACCGAATTTGTTATGTTTAAATCTCGAAATTTTATCGATTGGATACTCGAAGAAGGGAAATAACTCTGGCTATAGCTTCGTTTTTTTCGTCCCCACATTTTCCGTCTTTAAAACAATCCACACATACGACAACCGCGGCACTGGTGCCGTGAGGTTACGCTCAAAATTCAGTTTTGAACTCTTGTAAAGACCAAATTGTAAGCCATAGTTGCACATATTGTATACAACAGGCAACCTATGTTATATCGACCCGTGAAGATCCGGGGTAGAATAGGTCTTCAGCAACCCATGCTTGCCGTAAACGGGGCGACTAACGGGATCGGGTGGTCAGGCTCGCTGACTCACTTGCTGGTTGAAGCATGTCATCGATCCCAATTGCGTGGTTCAATGCTCGTGATATCAATCACTGGATTGTCTTGTCCAGTCTCGATTATTTACAGACCGCCGTCATATAGCTGGAATATTGCTGAGTGCGGCGTAAAACAACAAACAACCCAACCTATGTTATATCAGATGTAGCAATATTCCAGCAATATCACGGCGGGGGACACCAGAAATGGGCTTCACACATTGTACCCATGTCCGGATTCGAACCCGGGTCTTCAGCGTGACGAGGGAACTCTTTAACCACTAGGCTACCCGACCGCCCCTGGAATTCAGAAAACGACGGCGCTCAGAAACGACAGGATGAGTAGAGTTGAAGGAAGTGTGTGTTTGTGTGTGTGTGGATTGGGGTGGTGGTGGGGGGGGGGGTGTGGTTATGGTTGTGATTGGCCTCCTCCCTAGCAAATTTGGACGTTATTCGTTTTCATCTCCTTTCATTATGTTTTTGTTGTTACTTTAAGTTACACTACCATAGCAATCGGAGGCATGTTTTGATGCAAATACAAACAGTCACAATAGTTGCAAGAGACATGAATTACAAACAAAAACAAAACTCTCGCGAATACCGCAAATACGTTGTGAATGCATCGCTTCGTCAAAGGGACATAACTCCACTAACCATGACCTCACAGCAGATCAAACGATGTCGCTACTGGGTACATGTTACGGGCGCTCCAAGCAGTAAGGTGATCGTCTCGTGTGACCGCCCGTTCGTGTATTCGCCCGATATAACGAAGTTATTTTTAAGTCCCGGCCATTTGTTGCATATATGCTGTATATCTGCTTATAACGAACTACGGTTATAACGAACTAAAATAAGTGGCCCATTTGAGTTCGATTTAAACGTAGTTCACTGTACTGGATATTTCCAGACCGTGTATGAAGAAAGTCATCATAACGCGAAAATGGAGACATGTGTGGCCCAGTCTTATAAGTTGTGAAAAGTTAAGTCCCTTAAACGTGCCAGGATCCGCTGGTCATGGGTTCGCATCTTGTACCGATTCTCGTGCTCGTGCTCAGACCTGCACCATTCTCTTCCCGCATGACACGTCATGATATAACTCATATATTGATCACAGCGGTGTCTGTAATTACAATATTCACATTAAAGAGTTTAAACAAGTTAGGTCACTCAGACTTTGGTATTCTCATAACAAACTCTGTCTTATTGGATGAAGATTTGAACCTACAGGTCCTCTCCATCCTCAGTGTTCGACCATGATGCGTTTCACGGTATTCACGACGGTGCACATCCGTTGTATGCATGCCTAGTGCGCATCGTGAAAGCTGCTATCCCCCCACCCCCACCCCTTCCCTTCCCTTCCCAATTCGGTGGTAGATGGGGAAGCCAAGATGTGATTCCCAATATGGGTGCACCATAATATTTATTTCTCTCTGTCTCTCTCTGTCTCTCTGTCTCTCTCTGTCTCTCTCTCCCTCTCTCTCTCTCTCTCTCTCTCTCTCTCTCTCTCTCTCTCTCTCTGTCTCTCTCTCTCTCTCTGTCTCTCTCTCTCTCTCTCTGTCTCTCTCTCAAATCGAGTCTGGACCAGACAATCCAGTGATTAACTCCATATGTATCGATCTACGAAATTGATCATACGTCAACCAAGTCAGGGACTCTGACCACCCAATCCCGTTAGTCGCTTCTTACCAATTATAACGAGCTCCGAGGGACTGTTATATGTGGTCGTTATAACCGTTAGTAGTTGATATCAGTATACCGTACACATAATTCGCATTTGTCAAGGTTCAACTGAAGAGCTGAATAATGCAAAGGAAGTCACCAAGCGCTCAATGGTTAAGCGCTGTACATGTCGTACATCATAAGCATCGATCTACGCAAATGGGACACGATGACATGCATCAACCACCCGATCCCGTTAGTCGCCTCATATAATGAAAGGTACTACAGCACGATAATAATGCTTGCCCTCACACCTTTAAGCGAGCAGAGTAAAAGTTCAGTGTTGGCTAAAATACATATTTTCCTTTAATTTAAATATAAAACCTAAGTGTGAGTGAGTAACGCCGCTTTTAACAGTATTCCAGTTATATCGCGGCGTGTCAGCTTAATGTGGGAGTAAAGCCCGAAGTGATGCAGGTCTCTGACGTTTACCAGTTCGGTGAAACCCACGAGCACGGGTATGGTGCTGACAAACCTAGAAACATAATCGGGGTGAACCGGGATTCGAACCCACAATAATAGGTTTGTGGCGTGTCCTAGGGACACAACTCTGCACAGCGAATCGCGGCGCCTTAGACGACTGGATCACACGTTTATTTTCAATCATTGCATACAATCATGAAGATTTCAGTCGTTGTTCTTTGACTTTAACTTTAACCCCTGACAATATTATTTCGAATGGACAATTTTTACAACATGAATTACTTTTTCGAAACCTATATTCTATAACGTATTATCATTCGGGCCCCGCGTCAAGTTGGCACAGATATGTATTTCTTATTGATGAAATAACTTATCCAGACGGAAGGCGTTGACTTGTCCCAGAGCCTGAATTCTTGCTTGACCAATTCCATTACTGACCATGCAGTTGAAACTGTGCAGGCGGGCCACGTGGGGGCTTGCACGGATACAGGTGTCAGACATGCAGTAAACAACAGCAATGTTTACTTGTCAATATCAGATAAAACATCCGGCACGGTCACTGTCGTACACACTCTGTACAATATCTGAGGGATGTTGGAAGTTTATAAGCGGATATAGCGTTTCGAATATTTGAGATTTGACACTTCCGGTTCTCGACATTACCATCTTTAGGGGCCAAACGTTTCATCTGTTCTCGGAAATGCTGGAAGAAATAATTTGTACTCAAGTTTGACAAATCTAAAAATATTTCCCTTACATGCTGGATTTCCTTAAAAATAAAGGGGGGTGGGTGGGAGGTGGGGAAGGGGGGGGGGGGGGGGAGAAACGTAATTGCAGGTCTTGAACCGCTGACTGGAAAAGTATTCTGTCCCAAGTTATTTGATCCATGAGTTCCAGGAATAATCTTTATTTGTTTTGACCTTCATTACAAATGCAACCTTTCCCAATCCATCGTTTCAACAATGAAGTGAATGTTATTAGCACTGGTCTATTGTGCGTGAGTGAGTTGGATTTTACGCCGTATTAATAATATTCCATAAAAATCAAGATCAAGAAATCGGCTTCACACATTTCTCATGTGGGGAGTCGAACCCGGATCTTTGGCGTGAGGAGAGAACGCTTTAACCACTAGGCTAGCGTATCGACCCAGTCCTACCGCAGTCAGCCCTACATCAGCTGTATCGGCGGTGTGTAAAGCATTGCGTCTGAATCCTGAAAACCAGTGATTGAAAGCATGAGCATTGCACACTGCCACCAGGGTACACTGACATTTTGCCTTGTTTCAAGGCTGTACTGAAAGAAAAGTCCATGGATGTGTAGTAATTCTATCCTCCTAATACGCAAGCCTAGATATGTTGACAAGAACTTAATCTTGATTATGATTTGAACTAATTAAAATAAGTATTGCCTTAGAGACTTGTGCAAGTCTAACCGCCATGCAATTCACCAAGATACACATTCTGACCATCCTGTCTAAACGCCTCTGACGACAAGCATGTGTCTGTGAGCATGTGTATATGTGTGTGTGCGTGCGTGTGTGTGTGTGCGTGCGTGCGTGCGTGCGTGCGTATATGTGTGTGCGTGTGTGTGTGTGCGTGCGTGCGTATATGTGTGTGCGTGCGTGTGTGCGTGTGCGTGTGTGCGTGTGCGTGTGTGTGTGCGTGTGTGTGTGTGTGTGTGTGTGTGGGTTCGTGCGTGATGGTTTATGGCCGCACTCAACAATATTCCAG
Source organism: Haliotis cracherodii (assembly GCF_022045235.1). NCBI lineage: Eukaryota > Metazoa > Mollusca > Gastropoda > Lepetellida > Haliotidae > Haliotis > Haliotis cracherodii. Next base: position 7,732,641 of record NW_027266270.1, read on the forward strand.
CTATAGTCCAGGTGTACATGGCTACCCTTGTCCCCGGTCTCAATGAACGTTTTCAAGGGCTTAAGTGAAGTGATATCATATCGTGTCTGTCACACAGCGTGGGAATCTGCATGTCATGTATGAGTCATTGGACAGGAGATGATAGCCGAGACAGGAGTTAAACAGCGAGTCAAGATCACATAGAGACACCGGTATATAGAAGTATTTCGGGGTGGACTGAGTCTTGCTCTGAATCCTTGGTTAAACCTACGTCGCATCTGTATCTACTAGAAAGAGTTTGGACCCGTGAAGATCCGGGGTAGAATAGTTATATTCCAGCTATGTGACAGAAGTCTGTAATAATCGAGTCTGGAACAGACAGTCCAATGATTGACACCACGTGAATCGATCTACGCAATTGGGATACGATGACATGCATCAACCAAGTCAGCGAGCCTGACCACCCGATCCCGTTAGTTGGCTCTTGCGACAAACATAGTCACCACCGCAAGCATGGGTTGCTGAAGATCTATTCTCTACCTGGATTTTTACAGGTCTAGAGTCATGGGTGGGCCAGCTGTGATACAGTAGATAACTGTTTGTTTGTTTGTTTGTATATTTGTTGTTGTTGTTGTTGTTGTTGTTTTCTGTGACGTATATATGTGATATATGTCAGTTTATTCGACGTCGTTTTGGTCTGTATATCAGTACACGTCACGCGTGACAGTAAGTTTGGTGCTAGTGAATGAGCTGGTTTAACGCTGCATTGAACGGTATACATATATTTCGGTCATTTTATCAAGTCGTGCCTGCTAAAAGTTAGATTTACGTCGAAACCAAACAACATGGGTGTGGTGCTGACAAACCAAGGATCAGGGATCACAACCAGGGTGAATCTGGGATTCGAACCTGTGATATAGTCTGACACAAGGGAGACAACTCACAGCGAATTGCGAACTGCTTGAGCCCATGTGTTTATTTGCTTGATTGTTTGTTTGTTGTTTCACGCCACACTAACGCAATATTCCAGGTATATCACAGAGGCTGGTAAATATTCGAGTCTGGACCAGGCAATCCAGTGACCGATATTATGAGCACCACGCCGTTGGGATACATTGACACGCCATCAACCAAGTCACCAGCCTGAACACCCGATCCACTGAGTGGCCTGATACTAGAACATCAAACACGCCAAACACAATTTTCCTTATAATAACGTGGGGCGGTGGGGTAGCCTAGTGGTAACAGCGTCCGAGTTCGATTTCCCACATGGACACAACGTGTAAATTCACGGTGTCTGCCGCCGTAATATTGCAGAAATATTGATAAATGCGGCGTAAAACCATACTCCCTCACTCCTCAACGTTCGGCGCACAACGCTGCCTATGTATCTTGCTTCTCTCATATTGGACGTGCGGATCATGCAAGGTGTGCTTTGCGTTAAAAAAGAATGTACATGTTGTTGTTTCCCCGACAATAATGTTTCGGATAAGAACATACTTAACTTCTCGTTTCACATCATGGACCGTCCCTCAAAAGATTCTTGTATATGTTTGTGAATGCTACTAATAGAGTTTATATTTTATTATATTTACCTATATTTACTTTCCGCAGTTTCACATTTTGATGTTACCCGTCATGACGACCGTGATGCGTTCGTGATGTATTTTCTCATAAAGGCCACAAAACACACTCTCTGTATTCTCTGTTACATTAAACAAATTCATTTGGGAATTGAGCTTGGAGATGTTGGGATGTCGTAATATTACTGAAAACTCGACCAAGCTTTCTTAACAAAGAGAAACAAATTATCACTATCACTTATCACTTAATAATCACACATCTTTTAATGTCAAGCTTATTACTCATAGCACTTGAACGTAGGTGTTGAATATTAAACAGTTCTCATTTCTAGAATCCAACCATTAAGCTGTCTGCATAATCATGATATCTACCAAACACGTATTGCGTGTTTCCCAAACATGACATCTTGCCTGCGAGTTCACCAAGTAAAACTTCACTACATTCGGACCGCGTATACTTCAGTGCCTATTATGTCTACATGTCGCCTCGGGCGGAACGTCCATGGCTGACATAGCTGACGACAGCGCATGCCCGGCAGAGGTGACCAAGTACGTCGGAACATGTGTTTTGAAAGCTCTTGACAGCGCCGGTTGACAATTCACCGCCTGTGTTCCCTGACACGTGTTGAAATTTTAAACTGATTGGCGTAATGAGAGTGTTCATCTCTAAACGTCCTTCGTGTATTATTTCGCTGTGTGGTGGCTATTTTCGCGACAGTTAGAACACGATGCCGTGTCTCTCACAATGAACAAGGGGTAATATCGTTGTTTAGTGTGGCGTGGACGCAATATCCATTTACATTTCTACTCATTAATAGGAGTTGTGACATGATGTAAAACATATTCAAGGTTTTCGAGTTTTTTCAAGGTCATTGGTGTTCGTGACAATTTTCCGTTATCTCAGTTTTGGAACGGTCACATTTGATGGGAATCTCGCTAATCATGTTGAAAAAGTGACTGTTGCCAAATTTATTTTAGTTTTTTTTGTCAAACAAAACGTTCATGAAGCGAACCCAACTCACATTGCAGTTGAAAGTAAGAGGCGACTAACGAGATCGGGTTGTCAGGCTCGCTGACTTGGTTGATGCATGTCATCGGTCCCAATTACGTGGATCGATGCTCATGATGTCAATCACTGAATTGTCTGGTCCAGACTCGATTATTTACAGACCGCCGTTATAAAGCTGGGATATTGCTGAGTGCGGCGTAAAACAACAAGCAAACAAACAAACAAACAAAACCGCTTCTTTTAGCAATATCCCAGCAATATCAAAGATGTGAAGCAAGAATAGGCTTACGATATGTCCATATTGGAACCTTTCCTGACCGACCTTTTGGGCCCTCTTGGCAGCGCTGGGCGGCACGATAACTCGCCTCAAAGAAAACCATCGAGCGATACCCAAAGGCTGTAAGATTTAAAGTAACACGTGACCAAAAAGGGCTACCAATGGAATTCCCTTCCTCACAGGACATCATTGTTATAACCAGCTATTGCATTGCAAACGTCTTTACGACCTTTACATTATTCGACTCTCTGGTTGAACCTTGACAAATACTCGTTATGTCAGCAGTGTGCGGATATCACCTACTAAGGGTAGAAGATCCGGGGTAGAATAGGTCCTCAGCAACCCATGCTTGCCGTAAAAGGTGACTATGCTTGTCGTAACAGGCTCGCTGACTTGGTTGATGTATGTCATCGATTATTTACAGACCGCCGTCATATAGCTGGAATATTGCTGAGTGCTTCGTTTAACAAACAAACAAACGGTTATAATGGCCACATTTAATAGTCTCACGGAGTTCGTTTTATCAGCTTCACTGAACCTAAGGTAGTCTGTCTTACAGACCCTGATACATTTATATCAACTACAGCCCATGCAAGTCTATAATGTTTGGCAAGTCTAGATTACTGCAGTATCAGGAATGAAGAGAATCACTGGGCTCCCTTTTTATTAGATTTTTATTTTCTGTATGATATGTTCATTTCAGAGACTATATGTTAGTCTAAACCTGAGGCAAACTTATTTTTTTATTTTACTTTTAACAATTTCATCTGACTCAAAAGGTCAGTCATGAACACAAAATCGCCAAGGATTTAAATATGAAATTTACGCTGGAAATCATGTCATTTACATGACAGCTTCAGAATGACGTGAATTCAGCCTGGGTTGTCCTACAGGCGAGACAAGGTCATATTGTAGAGTGGGATGTAATGTACATGTGTATTCTGAAAGGTTACACCTCACCAGCATCAGCTTGATGCACGGCAAGGGATCTGGTGTATGAACTGTTACAGTATCCCAACTCTGTGAAGGTCAATTACATAACGTCAGTGAACAAACGCTGAAACTCGACACAAAGCCGTTCTCTCGAACAACTCCTTTGATTAACCCATCCTTTAAAGCCACTTTCATTGAGTTCCTCTCATGTGAGTGAGTGAGTGAGTGAGTGAGTGAGTGAGTGAGTGAAGGAACAGTATTTTTATTTATATCGGGGTGTCAGTTTGATGTTTTGTTTATTTGTTTGTTGATTAACGCCGCACTGAGCAATATATGGCAGCGGTAAAAAATCAAGTCTGGACCAGACAATCCAGTGACATTATGAGCATCGATCTACGCAATTGGGATACGATGACATGCATTAACCAAGTCAGCGAGCCTGACCACCCGATCCCGCTAGTCGCCTCTGACGGCAAGCATGGGTTGCTAAAGATCTATTCTGACCCGGATCTTCACGGGTCTCGGTGTGATGTGGGAGGAAAGCTCGAATTAATGCAGGTTTCAGACCTTTACCACTATAGCGAAATCCAGGAGCACGGGTATGGTACTGACACAATAAGGGCTTCGAACCCACGATCAGAGAATTCCCACACGCATAAGGGACGCAACTCTGCACAGAGAACTCCGGAGCCATATACGACTGAGCCACCCATGCCAACCGATCAAGTGATTGACTTACTACTGTTAACGCGACAGTCAACTATATCCCATCTATATAACCACATCCTGTAAATACTTAAGTCGGAACAAGGCAAACCAGTGGTTGACAGCATGAGCAATGATACACACTGACTAGGCGCGGAGATAAACATTGTGACCAACCCATCCTCTTACAAACATCATGGAACACATTATTTACCGGAATCATCAAGGGACAACGGCATACAGGGAACATTGCTGCATGGTGAAGTCAGTTCTGTTTAAATATAATTATTGTCAAATTAATTAACGAATTATAACGGATATAATGAATTGGTTTCTGTCACTTAGAATTCGTATTAAGCGGGAAATATTGATCACATCAAAACAATGTTCACTATTCACTAGCATGATTGGAATTGTGGAATCTGTTGTAGTAGTTGCCGGTTTTTTTGCTTTTTATAAGTTTATTTATTTGTCTATTTTTATTATTTTAATTGTGTATGCGTGTCGTATTTAAATTACGAATTGGAACTTCATTGGTTGAAATATTTCGCTGAAAATAGTATATATTGAAACAATGATACTAAAATACATATTTTCAAATTATTGCAGGACTTTCTCCTTGAATTATTATCAGCAATAGCAATAGTTATCATAGTAATATTCCAGCTATATGACAGCGGTCTGTAATTAATCCAGTCGTGACCAGACAATCCAGTAATTGACATTATGAGCATCGATCTACGCAATTGGGATACGATGACATGCATCAACCAAGTCAGCGAGCCTGACCACCCGATCCCGTTAGTCGCCTCTTACGACAAGCATAGTCTTCATTTACGGCAAGCATGGGTTGCTGAAGACCAATTCAACCCCGGATCTTCACGGGTCTTTCTCTTTGAAAACAGTCTTTCGTGGCAGTTTTCCTGATAGCGTGTATAACGGCGTGGATCCTCAGTACTGTAGGAATATATATATATATATATGAAATCAAAATGAAGGCATCTGGTTTATCGAAGACGGCGACACTTTAACACAGGCGCTGTTCAGTAACATGGTCTTGTATATTCTAAACCCATCAATATGTTCTCCGTTCCTCATTAATAAAACGACAGAGGCAGCCCAATGGATGAAGGGAGTGTTTATATTACACGAAAGCAATGATTATTCTAACACAAACATAGTCTAGAATCTAAACAATAACTCCCCTACCAGAAACTGGCCCTTGAGCGTGCGTGGTCAGTGACGCCATGCTGAAATAAACAGAGATGCTATCTGCGACGTAAATGTCGAACATTTGAGCCCATGTTATTTCCAGGCTGACCACCGGGTATGGGAATGGTCAGTGTCGTTTATACATCAAGCACGTCAGCGTTAAACACAGCTAATTAAAGACGTCCTTTATCACGGAGATCGCACTCCGGTTTCAAGGCCTCACTCCGACACTTTATGGGTACCACACGCGATTGAACAATAATGTAGACTTTCATCTGATATCATAAAAGGCGGGTAAATTAACTCTATTAAAAAGGATAATAATTTATTCTGATAGTTTAGGTGGAGGCTTTTATATGTAAGTTTTTGAAAGGCATTGGGAAGTGATACACAAGAGGAAGAGAATTTATGGATGTCAACTTCTTTATTTTGAGGAACACAACGTTTCGGAGTATATGCTTACTCCTTCATCATCATTCTCCCCCTTTTTAGATTTGTTCATTTATATATTTGTTTGTACATATGGGTGATCTGAACAATGTTTAAGGGAACGGGTAGTCCAGCGGTTAAAGGTGAGGTGAAATGGGGTTTAACGTCGCGTCCAAGATTATTGCACTTATATAGCGACGTGCATGCACGTGTATGTGTGTGTGTGGCTGCTTGTACTAGTCCGGACTGATGCCGATTTATAGTGCTAGCTCACTGAGATACCATGCCGCAGTTTAACATGAATACCCCACTCAGACACAGTATACTGACTCCGAGCCGACCAGTCCTTGTTTTAGCCCCTTAATGCCGAGCGCCAGACAGGGTAACAACAAGTACAATCTTTTAACGTCTTTTTGTATGACGCGGCCCGGGATCGAACCCTGGACCTTCCGCTCTCCGGGCGGACGCTCTACCACAAGACCACGGAGGCGGTCCCAGCGGTTAAAGCGTTCGCTAGTTCGCTAGTAACATTCGTGTTTGAACCCCGCCGAAATGGCTATAATGGTTTTATAATGAAAACGATGCTAATAATAATAAAAATAATATTAATAATAATAATAATAATAATAATGAATCAAACGAAATCATTTATATTACTGAATTTTCTGTCCCTTTTGACACCATTGTGATTGACAAGATTCCGGAAAACATGGCAAATATGCGGCCCTCTCTTTCGAAATGTCACGCTTGCATCCCAAGTACCAAGTTGTCCGACTCCCCATTGTTCGCATGGCTGCGTGTAGAGGGGGCACGGGCCCTGAGCTGATGGTGAGAGCCTAACCAGCCTGATAATATTAACAATAAGACCAGATCCTTTAGGCTGCTTTATTCGCAGTCGTCAATGTCCTATAACATATGCGGTAGAGAAGCACTTACTCTCTGAAAGAACATATTAATTTTGATAGAAACAAACATTTTCATTTAAATTGAAAAGGAGCCCCAATGATATGTGAGATTCAGAAGCGAAGCTGTGGAAAATCTAGACTTGCTTCATTTAGGACAAAACAATTAAGTAAGTGCTGAGCGGAAGGGAAAATAGCATAGTTATCTGTAGTTGTGTTGTCAATCTCGATGTCAGATCGAATCTACCTTGCTGTCCCTCAAATCCGTCCTTTATACATCGACCGTGATCTTGACCTCTCGAGGGTGACAGCGGCTATTAAAACTGGCAATGATATAATTGACACACAAGTTGGCTGAAATATCAGCCATTAATTCTGGATGTAGTCGAGGGGTAATTAAAACGTGCTCGAGTGGTAGCCTGTTAAATGGACATAATAAACCTCTGCACTTACGCTACACGGGCGGTGGGGTAGCCTAGTGGTTATAAAGCGTTCGCTCGTCACGCCGAAGGCCCGGGTTCGATTCCCGACATGGGTACAATGTGTAAAGCCCATTTCTGGTGTCCCCGCCGTGATATTGCTGGAATGGTGCTAAAAGCGGCGTAAAACTAAACTCACTCTCTCACGCTACAGGCGAGCTGGCATATTGTGTTTCTTTTGGTATCTGGGTGTAAGACATGACTTTGTGAACTCGCATTCACTCATTCAACGTAGTAGAAATATCATGTCACTGTCAAATAGTGCAGTTGTAAGTTAAAAGCTTCAACGACTATTTCAGGAGCAGGGAAAACTGGACCCAGAACAATAGTTGCAGAAGCTCGAGATGAAAGGTCGTCGCGCTGATGGACATTCGAGGATACGCAGTGACTATGTTACCGCTCAGCGCCATGTTTGCACACGCCATGTACGGCGACTCGACTCGCCACCAGCAGCATGTAGGTTAAGACATTGTATGTGACACTTACGTCTACACCCTAACGTCTAGACGTCGGACCTGAAGCCTAGACTTGGACGGTGATTTCCAAGTAAAACAAAATCTCGTTCAGGCAATGTTGAATCTCAAACCAGTGCTTCGAGTCGGGTAAAGGGTTTCATTAGCTCATATTTCTGTCAGAGTTACGTCCCTTTAGTGCGCCATCGGTCTCTTATTGAGGGTTCGGATCCCAGATTCCGCTTGATTATGGTTCCAGGTGATATAACTGAATACTGACTTTTAAAGAGGTTCAAACCCAGTTCACACACAAAACAATACCAAATCCATTTAATTCATGTGTGATAAGATCCCTGTCTTCTGTTCGGATACAGTCTCAGTTCATTCTACAGATCTCTTGCAATGCATCAAATCAAACTGATCCTAGTGAGGTAAAACACTACAAAAGGGATTTTTTTCTCGGGTATCATCGCATCACCTTAAATCCAGCGCGTCAACCATTTGTACAGCCAATCCCCAAAATAAACTAAAACTTCCGCGTCATATGAAAAAGACTTTGTTTTCTATACAATGACCACAACTGTATTTAAGAGCTGAGTTCAGTGGGTGGACTGTTGTTCGTTGCTGGTATTTGTGGTGGTGAAAATATAAGAACAAGAACAACTAAAATGTCCTACCCCTCCTCACCTTTGAAAACAATGTGCCCGAGAAACATATATTTTTTATACGACAGCCTTACCTATCAGAACGTATATGGATAAGAGAAATCCATATCCGGCACTACAATATGACCTGGTTGCACTGGTCGGACTAGAGTTATTTTCCACGTTGTACCTGAACAACCTGTTGTATCTGTGTATTGTTGAACAACATATACATTCATAGTTAAATCGTTTTTATTTTTATTTAGATACAGGCCGTTGATGTTCAAGGAGAGGGGGTGGGGGGTGGGCGGGGTGTATGGGGGGTAATTGTGCTTCAAATAAATTGTAATACTGTTCGATTCCACCTTATAAAGAAATTGTTCTTGCCCTTAAAATGTGGCCGATAATAAGTTGTTTGATAGGCATTACTTAGAAGTTGACGGATGACAAGATAGACACAGTTTTTATGGATAACAACTTCTTTAATACTGTAAAAAGCGACGTTTCGGTATAGATCCTTATACCGTTGTCAAGCCGATAATAAGGCTCGAACAAAAGTCCCAGAAAAAAACTCCCATAAATATTGAATGATCGGTGTCCTATTGGTATGTGCATATTGCAGACCGATTGAGACAAACATGCGTTTTTAAATCATCCAAATTCGTAGTATGAGCATTCTATCTATAACAGTGCGAAAATCATCATATTTTTCTTCAAGTTTTATCAAAATCAAATATATTCTTCTACTTTAAGTTTCACATTCCAAAGCCAGTAAACGCTACATAGTTTACGAGACGCCTATCATAATACGTAACGCATGGAGATGCAAGCTGTCGAAACCAGTCAAACGAGCTGGCAGATGCTAATCAGCTAGCGCTATAGAAATTCTAGACCCAGCTGACCAGATTCAGACACAGCTGACCAGCCAACAAACAATTAACTAAGTAAGTCAGCACATCAAAACTTGCATAATTTGAACAACATGTGAGAAGCCATTGTGATCAATTGAAATTCTAGACCTGGCTGACCAGTTTCAAACACAGCCGACCCGGCAATAAACAATTAACTAAGCAAGTCAGCACATCAAAACTTGCATAATTTGACCACCATGTGGGAAACCATTGTTATCAATCCCAAACTGGACAGATGGGTAGTGACATGCTTTCAAACGTGGACTGGAGGTCTCGGGTATAAATGCAGGGGTATCTTGGCATAGAGTCATTCCTGCATTTCGCCTGAAAACCTCTCTGTCTGTTTTTGAAGGTAAGTTACTTTTACTCATTACTTTGCCATTTTGGTTAAACGTGCTGTAAATAATTCTAACTTTGTTACTCTGCTGGTTCAATGAACTTATGTTACAGTTAATGAGAAAGTATTGTTCAAAATCTACGATTTGGCTGCTATATGTTAATTTCATACAGTTCATCTAGAAATCAAATACTATACTGAATGATAGGGAATAATAGAGCGTCCCGGATAAAATACGAGCGTTAGTATTCTAGTCGTTTAAATATCAATCTAACATATTACGCCATTTTAGTTATGGAAGTCGTGGATGCTTATTAAACAATATGTTCAACGTGTATAACGTTTCTGTATCAAGTGACTTGTAGGTCAACATGTTCTATTATCTGCATTTATATTTCTGGTCATGTTATTCGTCTCACTGTTTGTATTTTCACGGGAAACATTTCTTGTTTCAATATAATGAGTAGCATAGCATCGGCAGCTAAATGTATGTATTTAAAGATAACCAGTCTGTGACCGTATATGTCTAGAACACAATACACGAAAAGTAACACTGTTTCCGTAGCTAAATACGCACAGATTTGGCAATGTCTTTTAACTAGTTGTCACATAAGTGCATCCGCACTATCGTGAAGCGCCGGTTGATTTTGTGTTTAATGTCGTAGAATAGTCTATAAAGATACAGGCAATTCAGCGGCAGTCTAGTAGATAAGAGTTACAATACAAATTCCAGCATTTCTTATATAAACTGTTTCTCATGTTTTAATTTATTTACTTATAATTGGTAAACGTCAGAAGTTTTTGATTAGTGTTAAAGTGTTTAATCATCATTATCTTGAAGTAAGTGTCGGCAGTTACCTCGTTAGGGTTAAGGCTACGGTTCAACGCACGCTTGGCCGCCAGCCATTGTTCAAGGGGTGCACGTACCGTGACGCCCGGCTTAAGCCCCAGGTATCTGTGCCGCGGTTACCCTGGTTACAACTATGTAATCATTGTTATATCTCCAACAAGGCACCAGAAAATATTTTACTATGCGGTAATGATGTAACTCATTATCATTCTTAATTATTGATTTCTATATGTTAATGCTGTACTATTTAATTGCTTATTATGATGTCTAAACTATTAAATATAATACTGAGATGTTTGAATATATGTTGTTGCATTGTGACGTCATAATAAAGATTCCTGCATTTCGCCTGAAAACCTCTCTGTCTGTTTTTGAAGGCGTGGAGATCCCGGAGTTAATTCCCCGTAACAATTCTAGGTATAAACGGTCCCCTAAAAAGGACGGTTTCAATTGGTGGAGCTTATCCTAGATGACCGGTGCCACGCCTACCAACTACAAACAGAAGCTTCGACGGCCTGAGCCACGGTTGAACCTAACCAGTTTGCTCAAGACGCAGGAATCACCCCTTCCAGCCTCCCCCTCCCTAACCATCCCCGCACCAACGTCATCAACAGCAACAACGTCATCAACGGCGTCAACATCAACGGCATCAACGTACAGGACAACACCCTTACCAGCGCCATCCCCATCCTCTTCATCTGCTTCAACAGCCTCCCCGTCAGCAGCTGAACCTCCCTCCCATACAATGGCCACACCACATATTAAGCTGAGGCCATACACAGGACAAGAGGAAGCAACGTCCTGGTGGCAAGAGTTCGTGACCTTCGTCAAACTTTTTAATTATAACCAGGATCGACAATGTTTGTTGTTTCCCTTCTACCTAGAAGGAACGGCAAAGCTCTGGCACCAGGACCTGGCGGAAGAGACAAGAAACGACATGGGCCGTCTGGAGGAAGCCTTTAAATCTAGATTTAACAGGCCAAAAACATTTGATGTGAACCTCCTCCAGATGGCACAGTCAAAGGAGGAAACAATCAATGACTTCCTTACTAGAATACAGGGAGCAACTCGGAACCAGGAACTGCCAATGTCAATGATTGTGGCAGTGGCAGTTAATGGCCTCCGTCCGAGCATCCGCCAGTGGGTGATCAACAAGGAACCGGCCTCACTTGAAGCTGTTCGGCACCATGCAGAACTGGCTGAGAGGTCTCAGTTGGGTCTAAGGTCCCCAGAGGTCAACATGGCCATGAAAGTGGACCAACTGTCGGAGCTCGTGGCCACCCTTATCACCAAGACAGACGCCCCAGCAGTACAAGCCGCAGGAACACCAGCAACCAAGCACCAGCTACAACAAGAACAACAGCTGCAGTTCCAGCCTCCCCGTCATGAACCATTTCAACCCAGACGGAATCGGTTTCATGGCCCCCATTATCAGATGTCATCACCACCGTCTCAACAATTCAGCCAACAGCAGAGTCAACTAACTCAGAGGAATCCGGGCCCTCAACACTACAACGGCGCCAACCGACAACAGAGACGCCCACAGTATCCAGTACCCCCGTACCTACAAAGGAAATGCATAGGATGCGGTATGTACTGTTTAGACAGATTGTATTGCCCACATTTCCACACACAATGTACTTTTTGCCATAAAGTAGGACACCATTCTAGTGTATGCATGAGGGCATATCATTCGCAGAATGAATACCCTAGGCAATAGGGACTCGCGCCTGATTCTCAGAAGTCTGGGATCAGGCATGAAAAACCCTTGGTCTCGCTTGTGGCTCCCTTAGTTAAGAACACTGTTCTAGTGCGGGTAAAGCAAGTGAAGACAACAGCCCTAGTTGATACAGGAGCCTCTGTGTCCTGTGTCAGCATGGGCTTCCTTCAAAAGGTAGGCTACACATTAGGTCACCTACAAGAATCTGACCTTCATGAAATCGTAGGTGTAGGTGGTGAAATACACAAGGTGTTAGGTGCTATTTCTTTGGACATCTGTATAGGTAACCTTCTTCTACCCCAGTCAGTTTATGTTTTCCAATCTCTTCACCATTCCTTGATATTAGGTATAGACTTCCTCACCGAGTATAAGGCTACTATCTCCCTAGCTGACAAGTGCTTCATTATTCAAGAAGGTCTGATCACTGTTCCCCTGGTAGAGTCAAGTGCAGGCTATGTTAGGGCCAAAAAACCCATTACAGTTCCACCTTCTTGCCAGGTAGACATCCCTGTCCAAATCTCCCGCAATAGGCAAGGTTCCGTTCTCCTCTTAGAACCGGTTCCTGAACTTTCAAGAGTTAAACTGCAGGGTGGCAGATGTTTGGTGACAAAGACAAAGAAAGGTGTTTATATGCGCCTCCTCAACCCTACCAAATCCCCTATTCATATCAACACCAAAAGAGTGCTAGCGGTAGCGTGTGAGGTCGACCCATCAAGCGTCTCATTGCTATCAGATTCACCTGAACCAGAACTCAGACCATCCCATGTCACATCACGACCACGTCATTCTCTGATCAATGCATCAGTCCCTCGTGGTCAGAGTAGATCAGGATCCACAACACACACATCCACAATCCCATCCCAGCCCCCTTCTCACCGCAAACACACGCCCCCCTCAGACCTTTCCTTTGACCTTTCTGACTCAGACCTGTCTTCTTCTCAAAAACAGGAGCTTCTTTCTTTCCTTCATTCTCAACATTCTGCCTTTTCTCACAATTGGTCTGAACTAGGACACACACATCTTCACAGACATAAGATAGAGACAGGTGATGCTAGACCCGTTAGGCGCCCATTTTATCGACAAAGTGCGGAAATTAGAAAAGAGTGCTCAAAACAAATTAAGGAAATGCTAGATGCCAAAATCATTCAACCAAGTTCTTCTGAGTGGCACTCACCAGTTGTTATGGTTCGAAAACGTGACAACAGTTATCGTTTTGCGGTAGACTACAGACGCCTCAATGCAGTTACCAAGCCAATGTTCTTCCCTTTAATTAGATTCGAAGATGTCATCGACGCAGTAGGTGAAAGTCATGCAAAAATCTTTAGTGTTTTGGATTGTGCTAGTGGCTTTTGGCAAATTCCTCTACATCCAGAAACCAAACACAAATCTGCTTTTATTACACCAGACGGTGTTTTCGAATGGAACCGTTTACCTTTCGGCCTCAAAAATGCTCCAATGGCTTTTCAAAGTACTATTTCAGAAGCTCTCAAAGACATGAACTGGAAATACGTCCTTATTTATGTCGATGATATCATCGTGTATTCCAAAACCTTTTCAGAACACTTGAATCATCTCAAATGTGTTTTTCAAAAGATAAAGCAAGCAGGCTTGACCTTGAAACCCAGCAAATGTAAATTTGCAGCAAAACAAGTTCAATATCTTGGACACATTTTCACCAAATCTGGCATTGAAGTTGACCAATCTAAGATTGAGGCAGTCACCCAAATTCCTCCACCAAAGAATGTTCATGATGTTCGTCATTTTCTTGGCCTTTGTAGTTACTACAGGAAATTTGTTCCCAATTTCTCAGGAATAGCGTCACCTCTCTATGACACTCTCAAGAAAGATGTTAAATTTTCTTGGACAGACAAATGTCAACAAGCTTTCTCTGTCTTAAAACAAAAACTGACAACATCCCCAATCCTTGCCTATCCAGACCCTACAAAACCTTTCATTCTGACAACAGATGCTTCCAACACATCTCTTGGTTACATTTTAGGGCAACATGGTTCAGATGGTAAGGAACATGTCATCTGTTATGGGGGTAGATCACTTCACTCATCAGAAAAGAATTGGGGGGTAACACAACTTGAATGTTTGGCAGTAGTAGAAGGGATAAAGACATTTAGAGTTTACTTGGCTGGGACCAAATTCAAAATTTACACTGATCACAAGGCTCTTACTTGGCTCAAAAACATCAAAGAAGAAACAGGTCGCCTTGGACGATGGTCAATTATGCTACAAGATTACGATTATGAAATAGTACACAGGCCAGGGAAGTCAAACACAAATGCAGATGCTTTATCTCGTACTAAATACCCTGAGCCTAAGACTGTGCCTATCACAGATGACATACCATCACCTCCATTACCATCTGAAAGAACATATGCGCAAGTAGCCTCATGCACTGCCACCACAAAAGACAAATCAGTTTTTGTTGTGTCATCCTCTCCCTTTGTACCCCCTTCCTCCCCTGATGTGGCTAACAATAAGTTCCCGACCCCAACACACTTCTCCACTTCTACTGTCCCACCCTCAACCGTCCAACCTGATTCTGACCAAGACCCAGACGCTCGTGTTCCACTAGCCGTTGATCTCTATTACGCAAACAAACCATCACCATCTGGCCCATCTGTCATTGTGGCAGCAGTTGACATAGATGATGATCAGTTTCTGACGCAACAGAGAAATTCCCCTGACCTCAGGCCAATTATTGACTACATTTCCAAAGATGAAATCCCTACAACGTACAATGATGCCCAAATCAAAGGTCTTGTAGGACGCTCACAGGAGTATGTAGTCAGGGATGGTATTCTCTATCATGTCTATCAAGCAAAACATAGAGGTACCAAAGCCCATAGGCCTCCCCAAATTACCCAGCTTGTTGTCCCCCTTATCAAGCGCAAGGATGTCCTATTCGCCTATCATGACTCCAAAGTAGGTGGTTGTCATCTTGGAAGGGATTCCACCTTTCAAGCTCTCCTGTCAAAATACCACTGGCCTGGTATGTATCAAGACATAGAAAATTACATTAGGTCATGTGAGGTATGTCAGAAAATCAAACCTAAGTCCCATAGCAAACATGCTCCTATGGTCCCAATGCCCATAGAGGACACATTTTCTCGCCTTCACATAGATATCCTTGGTCCCCTCCCAGAAACTAAAGATGGGTACAAATATGTCCTGCTGGTAGTTGACTCTTTTTCGCGTTGGACTGAAGGCTTTGCTATGAAGACTCAGGATGCCACTGAGGTAGCCAAAATTCTGTTCAACCAGGTCATTACTCGCTTTGGGGCTCCCAAAACCCTTCTTTCTGATAGAGGTCGGCAGTTCACTTCGAAACTTGTCAATGCTCTGTGTGAATTGTTGGACATCAAGCACCATCTGACGTCATCATATCATCCAGAAACCAATGGCATGTGTGAAAGACGTAATAGGACCATTGAGCAGGCACTCAGAGCTTATTGTGACTCTGAACAGTCCAATTGGGCAGACCTAATCCCCTGTGTCATGATGTCAATGCGCAGTGCACCATGTGCCTCCACTGGCTACACTCCCTTCTATCTCCTCTTTGGCAGAGAGATGCATCTCCCTATTGATGTTGCTCTTCTTCCCAAGCCCTCTCTAGGCAAAACGGCAGAACGCCATCTTCAGACCCTTCTTGACAATCTCAAGGTAGCCAAAACCATTGCTAAGGACAATATGAAGATTTCTCAAGAAATCAACAAAGAGCGCACTGACCTCAAAGCTAAAGATCCCCAATACTCAGTAGGTGATCTGGTCCTGATGAAAAATTCCCATGTTCTCCCTGGTAGGTCCCCGAAACTGTCAGTTAAATGGGTAGGTCCCTACACCATACTTGAGCTTGGTCCCAATCATACCTTCAAGCTACAACATGTTCAAACGAACAAGACGCACAAGGCACTTATTCATGCCAATCGTCTCAAGCCCCACATTGTTCGCACTCCCAACGACCGCCTTCCAGATCACACTCCCAACCATGGTCGTCATTCTCCTCATCCCAGCACTTCTGCTGAAACGGACACTCATGCTCCTCGTCCCAGCACTTCTGCTGAAGCACATGCCCCTCGTCCCAGCACTTCTGCTGAAGCACATTTCCCTCTAACCAGCACGTCTGCTGATGCTGACACATCCTCAGACACACAGGTGGTTCTTCCAGAGCCACACATCAGTGATACAGGCTCTGCACCACCCAGTAACCGTCAACAGGATGACAAATCTCAAGATAATCAAACGTATCCTGTTGACAAAATTATCAGATGTAAAATGGCAAACGGTACCAAACAGTACCAAATCAAGTGGTTAGGCTACTCAGAAACGACCTGGGAGCCCGCCTCCAATCTTGATCCATCCCTGATCAAGCACTTCCATAGGTCTAGAACGATGTCTGGTAAGAAGCGCAAACATGGACATAAGTACTTCCAATGATTCATTAGCATAGGTGTTATCAAGCTACCCCCTTATCTTCTATGACGTGAATTGCATGGCCATAAGATATGAGTGACCACCCCTTTTGCAGTTACCAAGTGTTCTGTGTCCCATAGTGCTAGGTTGTTTAGGTGTTTGTGGCCACAACATTCTTCTCAACCAGGTCAACTCTTCTAATGGCTCCTTTTCATTTCATCAAAGGTTCATCCTGGAGCTTGATTATCCTGTGGCTTATGGCTCTGTTTGCCCGCCCTACCCTCGGCACCAGCCCTGTTCAGAGACTCAACTATGGAATAGTTTTTAAGCCAACCACACAAGTCCATTTTGCTACCGAATACTGGGTTCATACCTACGAGGTCAAGCTTCCCCATGTCCCAAGCATTCCCACCATGAGTGGATGCCACCAAGGCAATGGAACGTGTGCTATACTGCACCAAATCCAAATGCACCTTAACGTCATCAAAACCAGGTGTGTTTCACTGCTAAATGAAACTAGGCACCAAATCATTAAGCTCATCCCTGAATCTAAGGTCCCCTCATCAAGTCGCTCCAAACGAGCAGTTCTAAGTTTTGTAGGGTCCCTTTCCAAAACATTGTTTGGTACAGCCACCACTGACGACGTCAACCTGCTTGCCAAACATATTAATGCCCTTACCAAACATGACATAAACCTATCCAATGTCCTCAAACAACATTCTTCTCATCTCTCGTCATTTATGAAATTGGTAGACAATAGATTTAAAAATGCGCTAAAAGGTGTTAAGGCCAATCATGATGCCCTTACGTTCACAGCCACTGCGATCCAGAATAATGCTAGAAATGTTCAAGCTACTTTTGCTTCCCTTACTTCAATTTTGATAGACCAAATTCAAAATTCAAATACTGTGGAGCATCAACTTGAAGAGCTCAAATTAGGCATTTTAGACTTGGCTAAAAATAAATTATCCCCTCTGCTAATTGCCCCACAAATTCTGGAACAAACTATTCATCATATTGCCTCAATCTTATCTAACAAGTATCCAAACTTTCGATTGCTCCAAACCAACCCAACATATTACTATTCTCAAGCAAAATTCATCTTTGCCCGTACAAAGGCCCACGTCTATGTTTCTGTTAAGTTTCCCTTATCATCCTTGCCTAAACCTTTCCAAATGTATAAAGTTATTTCTCTCCCAGTGCCTGTGAACGATACATCATCCCACTCGACTCAACTCCTTGATATTCCTCCTTACTTTGCCCTGTCCTTGGATTCCCGTCATTTCCTCAGTATGGACAGTTCTACCTTAGCGCCCTGCTCTGGTGATGAATTCGTCCTACACTGTCCTATCAGAATAGCTCTCCAATCCTCCCCCAAACCATCATGTAGCCTTGCACTCTTTCAAAATAGTAAGAGTCTGGTCAAATCTCTTTGTGATTTTCGATATGTCACCAAACCTCAGCCACCTCAGCTTATCTCAATTGATACCTCAAATGTTCTCGTATATAGAATACCCTTCCTTACTCTCACCTGTCCTGGTACTCATCGTATGATCCCCGGTTGTAACTTCTGTCTTATTGCTACTCCATGTTACTGTTCTCTGTCCACTGAAGATCTGTATTATCCTGCACCTTTCGGTTCTTGTCGCACTTCACAACACCAGATCTCACACCTTCACCCGGTCAACCTTGCTCTTCTTCAACACTTCTTCGAGGATTCTACCCTCTCTAGTATTGCTGGTGATACAACTTTCAGAAAAGCAGTTAACTTCACCATTCCAAAATTTGATATATTTTCTCATGAAATTTCCAATATTTTGGCCAATGATCAAAAGTCCCATCTCAGTCTTAAACGTGTCGCTGAAAGGGCAAGAAAAGATCAAACCATATTTCAGTCTATTACGGAACCATTGCTTGATGGTCAAATCACTTTACCAAGTTCTTGGCCTGATACAAATGCAATTATAGCCATCACCGCTTCGGCTATGTCAGTTCTTTCAATTATTTTAGTTGTTTGGATGTTTTTCAAAGTTCGCGCACTCTCTGCTGCACTATTGTTGGTTACTCGTGTGGCGCCAGTTAAAGCAGTACAGCCTCCAGTACTAAATTATAACTCACAAACCACTTCTAGTCCCAGCTTCGTTGTGTCTGATCTTGCCGACTATCATGTGTCAATCCTTCTAGGAGTGATCACACTTGCTGTGGCTTCTATTCTTCTCCTTCTCATCTATGAACGCAATCGTAGGACTCACAATGGTCTCGTTCTTGAACTCACCACTGGTCCAGAATGTGTCTCTCTTCCTATTCTGGCTCTCAGTCTCTGTCCTTCCTACTGGGATATTCAACCCCCATACACAGTGGAACAGCTCCGAATCTCTGGATATTTCTTTCCCACCCTTACTGTTGAATGGCCCGCCTTTACTGTGACTAACCTCCTAACCAAAACGTCTCTCTCGGTCACGAACACGCTTCGAGTCTCTTTCTTTACTGCCCGTAAACTCCAGAAAATGTTTAATCAACCTTTCGCTGCCTACATTCTTATGGTTCATGATGGTAGATACCAAATTTTAGATCCTTCTTGTATGTTAAAGGTATTTTAAGTGGGCTGTCTAAGCAGTGCATATCCTTTGTCATGTTCACATATTTTTGCTGTGTTACTTTAAAATGTTTTATGTATTTTTGTGTACAATTGTATTATGTTTACGTCAACACCTGTATAACGAAAAAATTAATAGGCTTTTGCGGTCAAAAGCTCCACGACGTCCAGGGGTACTATAACAGTGCGAAAATCATCATATTTTTCTTCAAGTTTTATCAA
Source organism: Haliotis cracherodii (assembly GCF_022045235.1). Taxonomy (NCBI): domain Eukaryota; kingdom Metazoa; phylum Mollusca; class Gastropoda; order Lepetellida; family Haliotidae; genus Haliotis; species Haliotis cracherodii. Next base: position 7,752,306 of record NW_027266270.1, read on the forward strand.
AATCAAATATATTCTTCTACTTTAAGTTTCACATTCCAAAGCCAGTAAACGCTACATAGTTTACGAGACGCCTATCATAATACGTAACGCATGGAGATGCAAGCTGTCGAAACCAGTCAAACGAGCTGGCAGATGCTAATCAGCTAGCGCTATAGAAATTCTAGACCCAGCTGACCAGATTCAGACACAGCTGACCAGCCAACAAACAATTAACTAAGTAAGTCAGCACATCAAAACTTGCATAATTTGAACAACATGTGAGAAGCCATTGTGATCAATTGAAATTCTAGACCTGGCTGACCAGTTTCAAACACAGCCGACCCGGCAATAAACAATTAACTAAGCAAGTCAGCACATCAAAACTTGCATAATTTGACCACCATGTGGGAAACCATTGTTATCAATCCCAAACTGGACAGATGGGTAGTGACATGCTTTCAAACGTGGACTGGAGGTCTCGGGTATAAATGCAGGGGTATCTTGGCATAGAGTCATTCCTGCATTTCGCCTGAAAACCTCTCTGTCTGTTTTTGAAGGTAAGTTACTTTTACTCATTACTTTGCCATTTTGGTTAAACGTGCTGTAAATAATTCTAACTTTGTTACTCTGCTGGTTCAATGAACTTATGTTACAGTTAATGAGAAAGTATTGTTCAAAATCTACGATTTGGCTGCTATATGTTAATTTCATACAGTTCATCTAGAAATCAAATACTATACTGAATGATAGGGAATAATAGAGCGTCCCGGATAAAATACGAGCGTTAGTATTCTAGTCGTTTAAATATCAATCTAACATATTACGCCATTTTAGTTATGGAAGTCGTGGATGCTTATTAAACAATATGTTCAACGTGTATAACGTTTCTGTATCAAGTGACTTGTAGGTCAACATGTTCTATTATCTGCATTTATATTTCTGGTCATGTTATTCGTCTCACTGTTTGTATTTTCACGGGAAACATTTCTTGTTTCAATATAATGAGTAGCATAGCATCGGCAGCTAAATGTATGTATTTAAAGATAACCAGTCTGTGACCGTATATGTCTAGAACACAATACACGAAAAGTAACACTGTTTCCGTAGCTAAATACGCACAGATTTGGCAATGTCTTTTAACTAGTTGTCACATAAGTGCATCCGCACTATCGTGAAGCGCCGGTTGATTTTGTGTTTAATGTCGTAGAATAGTCTATAAAGATACAGGCAATTCAGCGGCAGTCTAGTAGATAAGAGTTACAATACAAATTCCAGCATTTCTTATATAAACTGTTTCTCATGTTTTAATTTATTTACTTATAATTGGTAAACGTCAGAAGTTTTTGATTAGTGTTAAAGTGTTTAATCATCATTATCTTGAAGTAAGTGTCGGCAGTTACCTCGTTAGGGTTAAGGCTACGGTTCAACGCACGCTTGGCCGCCAGCCATTGTTCAAGGGGTGCACGTACCGTGACGCCCGGCTTAAGCCCCAGGTATCTGTGCCGCGGTTACCCTGGTTACAACTATGTAATCATTGTTATATCTCCAACAAGGCACCAGAAAATATTTTACTATGCGGTAATGATGTAACTCATTATCATTCTTAATTATTGATTTCTATATGTTAATGCTGTACCATTTAATTGCTTATTATGATGTCTAAACTATTAAATATAATACTGAGATGTTTGAATATATGTTGTTGCATTGTGACGTCATAATAAAGATTCCTGCATTTCGCCTGAAAACCTCTCTGTCTGTTTTTGAAGGCGTGGAGATCCCGGAGTTAATTCCCCGTAACAATTCTAGGTATAAACGGTCCCCTAAAAAGGACGGTTTCATATCCAAGGGTGTTTAAAGGGTAATATTCATTAATGTGTGAATATGCTTACACACATGCGGAGAAATGAGCCAACCCTTATAATAGCTGTATAGTAGATAACGAAAACAGGGTCATTGGGTTTTGGCCTAAAATAGATAAATAGCCCTGTTTATCATTGCTCTTATCAGACCACTGTGTCATTGGGGTGCATTTGTTCACTGTCAGCAGGATACCTGTCAAATCTATCTGATTCGAAGACCCTACGGGTACGTGGTTGGCTGCCAGTCTGATTTAAACCAGCAAAGAATTGTAATATGTGACAATATATTCAGCATAAATTGGTGACCCGTGAAGATCCGTGATGGAATTGGTCTTCAGCAACCCATGCTTGACGTAAATGGCGACTGTGCTTGTCGTAAGAGGCGACTAACGGGATCGGGTGGTCAGTCTCGCTGACTTGGTTGAGCATGTCATCGTATCCCAATTGCGTAGATCGATGCTCATAATGTCAATTACTGGATTGTCTGGTCACGACTGGATTATTTACACACCGCCGTCATACAGCTGAATATTGCTGTGTGCGGCGTTAACTAACAAACAAACAAACAAACTTTAATTGGTGATATGTGGTTGAGTGAAAGAACTATATTGGATCTGTCAATGACAAAGCAGCCATCGGCATTATGTACGCCGTCGGGGTACGATGACACGCAATCAACCAGGTCAGAGATAACGATCCATTTAGTCTCCTCGTGAGGCTGCTAGGGACCTCCTCTAACCTGGAATCCCCACGAGCGTAAAATATGTTTATATCATAAAGACCTTAAGTCATTTATGACATTTTGACATAAATTTTGATATAAATAGATAAAAGCTATATATCGTTTCTAAGAAACCCTTGTTATGATAGATAATCCCCCAAAACCCCTAGTTATAATAAATACCCCCCCCCAAAAAAAAAACAAAAAAAAAAACAACAAAACAACAACAACCCCTTGTTATATTAAATAACCCCCAAAACCCAATGATTGTCGTAAGATTCGACAAGTATATAATTGGCCATATCGCTGTCTCATCGTTACGTGCGTAATGTTGTTTATTGTTTGTTTGTTCGTTGTTTAACTCCGCACTCAGCAATATTCCAGCTACATGACGACGGTCTGTAAATAATCGAGACTGGACCTGACAATCCAGTGATTGACATCATGAGCATCGATCCACGCAATTAGAATACGATGGCATGCATCAACCAAAACAGCGAGCCTGATCACCCGATCCCGTTGGTCGCCTCTTTCGACAAGCATAGTTACCTTTTACAGCAAGCATGGGTTGCTGAAGACCTATTCTACCCAGGGTCTTCACGGGTCACGGGTCACGGGTCACTGTCCTCCCTACTATCACGATGGGTGGTCTTCCTACCTGTGATAGTAGGGATCCCAGATTCGCCCTGATTATGTTTCTAGGTTTGTCAGCACCGTACCTCTGCTCGTGGATTTCAACGAAATGCAAAAACTCCAGGACCTACATCACATCAAGCTGACACGCAGTGATATAATTGAAATATTGTTCTGTGCGGCGTCAAACAAAACACACTCATATTTATCACAAATATGAACCCTATCATACTGGAGAGCAAAATAGAAATACACCCATGTTTGATGGTGGCTAAAAATTAAGATGGTGACTCGATGGTGATGTATTTGATGCGTATATCATGGTTGTATTTTGGACATTAAGTTTGTATTTGTTCGACGACTGTTTTCAGCCAAGTAACGTTTTGATAACGTTTGTAATTTTTTGGTCAATTCTAATTTTCAAACGTATACTTTCTTTTGCCCGGCAGTTTATAAATGTTTTTTTTTCCAGTAAGACAATAACATTTACACAAGTCTCCTGACATTGTGACTGCACTTCCTGGGTATTAGACACATGCAATAGAATTCCTATATTGTTTATGTATGATGTCAGCGTCGCCCTAACAATCATTATTAACGCATTTGTCAGGAAACAGCAAGACACGCCGAGACGCTCATGTGTAGCCGCTCAGGGGATGTTAAGCTGTGGACGGGGATCTGACGTGAGGAGGATATGAGCGGCTCAATGTCACTGACTCTCATCCCCAGTCAGCTGATGCTGTGGCGTTTCCGCATCTTGACAAATGTATGTAAATAAAAGTGACAAAGGGGCGTTGGGGTTGTCTTATATCCTTAGCCTTAAAGGAGACCTGTGAGGTCAAATATACGGCTTCCCTGGTCTCAAATCTGGATATCTCGACACTTGTTTGTAAACTGCAGGCATTGGTGACCCCGCCGTCTGAGGCGCCGAAATCCGATGTGCAGAGTTGCCGCCCTTCAGCATACCAGTATCTTGTGGTCAGGCGACTTCGAGGACACTTATTGACAACGGATCACCGTCGTCAAGATTTAGATGGGCCCCAACTGTACGTCGTTGACAGCGTCGTGACTGTCCGAGGGTCGTATTCAATAATGAAATTCGGTTCTGTCTGTTCAGAGCTAATGGAAGACAGCGTGTTTACCGCCGAAGGGGAGAACGAACGGCGGTATGTTGCGTTCAGGAGGTCGGTCAGGTGGAGCGGGTTTTATGGTGAGGGGAGGAATTTGTGGGCAGGAGAGAACACCACTGGTTATCTAGACTAACATCTAGTCTCTGAAAAATATCTTACAGAAAAAAACAGTTGTTAAATTATCTTAATAAAAATATAATAAAAAGAAGCCTAGAGACTCTCTTCATTTTCCGATACTGCAGTATCTAGACTTGCCTACAAATATAGACTTGCATGGGCTTTATTGGACATATTCATTTGAGGGTCTGTATGCAAAACAACTGGTCATCGTTAAATCCCATACAGCCCGAATCGTACAGAACGTCCTTGCAGCAAACAACGTCAACGTATTGCCGTGGTCTACACGCTCCCAAGACATGTACCCCGTAGAACTTCTCTGGGATGTCAAGGATATTCGTGTTCGACAGCGACCACATCCTCCAGCCAGACAAGAACTGATCCAGGCCCTCCAAGAAGAATGGCGACGTATCCCACGTGACGGCATCAGACGACTGACGTTTTCTGGGCGCCGGGGTGTTTTTGCGTGTCTTGAAGCAGGGGGAGGTCAGACACGCTATTAATGTGACGTGTTATTGAACTTGGGCGAATTTAGATGTGTTGCTCTTTGTCCATGACATTGATAGCTTGTTTTTGCAACCCCGCCTCATTTCGGGCAACTGTCATGCCAATATCGGATGCTGTATGACTGTCATTTTAAATGTTGAATCGTTGAGATTTTGATACAGTTTATTTCATGCGTCTATCGTTTGTGGTTTTTAAACTAGAGTGATTTAAACTATGGCAAAGCTTCCTTTGACCGTCATTTTAATCGATTATCATTCGATGAAAATGTTTATACAATTGAAATCAACTATATTAACTGTCTAGCACCCGAGGAATTTCTTACCTGGTCTGATTGTATGTATATATTCTGGTTGTTTAATATTTAAATGAACAGGCATCTACTTAAAAAAGTTCATAACCATCCTGTTTAAGCCAGATCAGCGGAATTACATATTCTTTTAGTTTTTCTCAACATATATTGATTTAATAATTTCATGATAAATTGATTTCATAATTTCAAAATATCATTATTTTATTTATTTTAAAATGCATGTTTGACCTTTAAGGACTGTTTGTAATAACCTGTCTCCGAACAATTTGTCTTTTATACTCTGAATGAAATACGCCCTTGTTATCTAAGCCTAACCAAGTTCACATCACCGACAATCACAAACGCGTTCATGAGATTAGAAGATCGTGCACACGACTTACACATGAACAATAACAGAGTGGTTAAGAAAAGGCCTACCTATGTAAAAAACAATTCTAATTAATGTTTATGTTTACAAGTTTAAGTAACCACAGCTGGACTAACGAGAGAGGCAAACCCAAAGTGGACAAGTGTTTAAGTTATCGTAAAACGGAATAAGTGTTTAGAAGTCGTAGCAGCATGTGTGTGTGTTTGCGTGACGTGTGCTGAACACGGAGAACGGGGCCAGAGGGAAACGGGACATACAGCCACTTGCAGGGAGCGGAGCGGTAGTGTGGGCTACAGGCTTCTGTCGGTGTGTGTAATTGGATCGGTGGAATATTAAATGTGATACACTTGTGCCGTTTTCAACATGGAATATAAGGCTTGGACTACGTTCTTTGTGATTTTGGTTCAAATCTTGGTAAGTACAATTTCAGTCATTATGTTATTAGCATTTAATTGGTCTTTAGCATTATGTAACGATGCATTAAAATGTTTGTAAATTTGTCTTGTCATGTATTTTGGTACCTGTTATGCCTACATGACAGATCGTGTCATTTGATTTAACAAATGTGTTATAATGCTGCGTCGGTAGACAATTATTATTCCCGAGCTGACTCGTATCTGAGATTCCAGATGGGAAAGGTTAATTCTTATGCAAATATCATTTTTTATAGTGTAGCCGAAGCTATGTCATATATAACGGAATATATATATTTGACCATAAATTAAATGCTTATATATAAAATATAAGAATACCTTCACTGTTCTTTGTTAATGGATGCATACCTCGGAATATATGAATATATTTGCATAAATCATGATATAATTGAGTCAGACTTAACCCCACCCAATATTACATGCAAATGAATAACGGCCTTCCAAGAAATAGCCCATCATTTGGACAGTGACCGTGACACATGCTGACGTTGAGAGAGTTCTGGTGTATTTAAACCACGCTGTAAATCCTACACTGTCACTCAGGCTTAAAATACGAAAAAATCATAATTGCAGTCTTGACATTTAGATTCTTTTAAGATATATGTATGTGTGTCTGAAATCACAATGCAAGGAATTCCTATAACGTGTTTTATAACATTTATTGAATTATACATTTAGGTATGTAAGTAGGTGTACGGGGACAGAGATACTGGTATTGATTATTTCACTAACGTAAGGGCGTTGGTTGACGTGCAGTATGCGTTAAAGGGGTACCATGCTTTACGTTGTTATTAGTGACTGTATGAAATAGTGGCGGTCGGGTAGCCTAGTGGTTAAACCGTTCCTCTTCACGCCTAAGACCCGGGTTCGATTCCCGACATGGGTACAATGTGTGAAGCCCATTTCTGGTGTCCCCTGTTGTGATATTGCTGGAATATTGCTAAAAGCGGCGTAAAACCATACTCATTCGTGAAGACATTGTTTTTGGGTAATCATCTGCAAAATTTGATAATACAATCTGAGTTTACAGACCAACGTGAGTTTTTAATAATCTAAATTTGGTTGGGCTTTATTTTCACCCCGAGCCAAGCTTCCTTTTAAAGTCTCTAGGAGGAAATAATTGTTAACGTGCGATGGATAATTATTTTGTAAATTAAATTTACAGTCACGTGTCCACTTCCAGTCTTCATTTGGATTTGTTTTTGTGCCATGTGTTAGTGAGTATCTGGTACGTTGATACGTCCTGACTACTGCACACAGATCACAAACCGGTCTGTTTAGAAACGTCGGCGGAGAGTAGTTGGATGGGTAACAGTTTTTCTGAGTGTTTCTAAGGCTTCGGTTCTGCCACATATTGAAACACAATTATGTAACATGTACTTGTGGTATCTCCTAAGGCAAGGGTCTTGGTTCGAAATATGCCTGTGTTCACCCTCAGTGAATGGGTACCCGGTAGGACTATAACCTTCTAGCGCCTAATACGGTAGCTTGGTTTGTTGGTTTGCTTTATTTAAAGCCGCACTCTGCAGTATTTCAGCTATATGACGGCGATCTGTAAATAATCGAGTATGGGACAGACAATTCAGTGATTGACATGAGCGTCGATCTACGCAATTGGGATACGATGACATGCATCAACCAAGTCGGTGAGCCTGACCACTCGATCCCGTTAGTCGTATACTACCCACTGGGACGTAAGTGGAATTTAAGTACGCACTGACACAAACATCGGGGTCATCATAATGTTTTTCGGGGGCACGGGTGAGCCAGTTGTCTAGGGCGCCGCGATTCGCTGTGCAGAGTTGTGTCCCTTGGGCACGGCAGCAACCTATGATTGTGGGTTCGAATCCCGGTTCGCCGCAAATATGTTTCTAGGTTTGTCAGCACCATACCCGTGCTCGTCGGTTTCACCGAAGTGGTAACCGTCGGAGACCTGCATCTCTTCGGGCTTTCCTCCCACATCGAGCTGACACACAGCGATATAAGTGGAATACTATTAAAAGCGGCGTTAAACGCAACTCACTCACTCACTCACTCATAATGGTATGACCTGATCATTAAATTCGTGATTCGAATCTAACTCCTAATAACATGGACAGGAAAAACAGAATATGTTTCTAAGGAAGTGTTCCAGCATTACACGCCATCTCATCCTCGCTTAGCCAGGGTACATTACATCTCCATTCCTATATGATACAGATTTATCATTATGAAATGTAAATATGATACGCTGAATACTTGAGGATGAAATATTTAAAGGATGCTTCGTAAAGAAAGGGGGCACGGATGGCCCAGTCTTCTAAGGCTTATGATTTAGGGTTCGAATCCCGGTTCTGAGATTTGCATCACTTGGGGCTTTCCTCCCATATTAACCTGACACGCCGTGATATACCTGGAATACTGTTAAAAGCGGCGTAAAAACCCAACTCACTCACTCACTCTTGAAGAAAAGTATACAAGTGTTTTATAAGCGAGGACGGGCTGAGGAAGCTCTTTATGGTGCTGTCACTGTGACACACGTCTCCAGGAAGGATTACACGGCCACAGTAAGTTGATAGACCAGTTGGTTGTTTCCTGTGTAATAGATGCTTTAAAGGTGTACTTAATTATCTTATGTTTCATCCATCGCATTACACACGGTGTCACAGCTGTTTTTGATCAGATTTAGTAAACCCGATCGCAGAGACAATTTGCCTTGAAACAAATAGTTTGTACATGTGTGTGTGCACCCCTGCTCTTCGCCTTTATAAACTAAATATATTATAATGTTTCGTTTTATTAACAGAACATTATATCATGTTTCATCATTTAAACTGTTCTGTTTCCGTCTAGCCGTACCCGTAGATGAGCACATCAATGGCAGTTGTTATATGTGACGGGTTCAAAGTATCCTGTATTATCTGATAAAGTAATCATATTTATAAGTGACATGCATTTCTATATCGTTTGACATGCCTCCGACTTCTCGTACCTGTGGGAACACGTGGTAAGGGTCTCACACGACTCTGATAGCCTACATAGAACAAAACACCTGTATAAAACAACACTGGTTTTAACACTGATGTGTCATGCATAATTGCGTACTACAGAACGTGTGTACTATAGAACTATAGAGTAAGTGAGTGAGTGAGTGAGTGAGTGAGGTTTTCAGCAATAACTCCGCATGACATGCATTGTACCCATGTAGGGAATCTAACCCGTCTCTTCGATGTAGCACGCAGCATATTAATGATGCACGTAATAGTTAAGTTTTAATTAAAGTTAACTTAAAATGATTATTATGCGACTTATCTAGAAGCACTTTTTTGCGCCATCGAGACAATCGCAAGCGTTGTGTAGGCACCTGCTGTCTATCTGGAAGAGAATGTTACAGCTACATGCGTGAACACGTTCGGTATGTGCACCAAACAGAATAGTATGCATGTTAACAAACATTTGATGTTGTGATATACTCAAGCATCCGTCCCTTGTAAAGCGCCTCTCTCTCTCTCTCTCTCTCTCTCTCTCTCTCTCTCTCTCTCTCTCTCTCTCTCTCTCTCTCTCTCTCATCCGTTTTATATTTCCAATCCCTCCTCCCCCGCCCCCCCTCTCTCTCTCTCTCTCTCATGCTAGCTCACATATCATCCGTTTTATATTTCCAATCCCTCCACCCCCCTCTCTCGCCCACTCTCTCTCTCTTGCTTGCTCACATATCATTCGTTTTATTTTTCCAATTGCCCCTCTCTCTCCCTCTTTCTCTCACTAACTCATGGTTGCTCGCTCCCTCCCTCATTCATTCACTCACTCACTCGCATATCATTTGTTTTATTTTTCCAACCCCTCTGTCTCTCTCTCTCTCATTCTCACTTCCTCCCTCCCTCACTCAGTCATTCACTCACTCACTCACATTTCATCCGTCACTTGTAAAGCGCCTCTCTCTCTCTCCCACTCTCTCTCTCTCTCATGCTTGCTCACATATCATCCGTTTTATATTTCTAATCCCTCCTCCCTCTCCCTCTCACTAACTCATGGTAGCTCGCCCCCTCCCTCATTCATTCACTCACATATCATTCGTTTTATTTTTCCAACCCCCTCTGTCTCTCTCTCTCTCTCTCTCATTCTCACTCCCTCCCTCCCTCATTCACTCACTCACATGTCATCCGTTTTATATTTCCAATCCCCCCCCCCCTCTCTCTCTCTCTCTCTCTCTTCTATAGCTATGTCATACACCGCTTATTTGAGCTCGGTTGCCCTCAACACTACCAGCCGTCCTTGCAGTTGACTCACACAGTGGTCGGGACAAGCACTTTATCTATATGTGTACTTTACCTGAAGGTGACTGGTATATTCCGCTGTATGTGGGCCATATCTGATCAGCTAGGAGAACGTTGCATTTGTCAACACTCTGCAAGTGTTGTGGTGTCACTGTGTCAAGTTTTGCCCACACAATAACGCGTGGTCCAGTCCCATGTGCTGAATCGAACCCGGCCCTTAGCGTGAGGGGCGAACGCTTTAACCACTAGGCTACCCCCATGTTATATGACTGAATGATGCGGTCACTCATTTACAATCAGATCAGCTCTTAATGTGTTTAATACTATATTAATTTTCATGCTAAAATTAACATAAACACATGATGGCGACTTTCGAATGAAGTTGTTTCCTAGGAACATAATTACAAATAATCGTATCTCTGTAAAGGAAATACCAGATTCACTAACCCAGTGACAAACAGTCCGTCTGAAATATACTATGCAGGACGTCTTCGGTGTTAAACATGAAGACCTGTGAAGACCTGTGAAGACCTGGGATAGAATAGGTCTTCAGCAACCCATGCTTGTCGTAAAAGGCGACTATGCTTGTCCAAAGAGGCGACTAACGGTATCGGGTGGTCAGGCTCGCTGACTTGGTTGATGCATGTCATTAATCCCAATTGCGTGGATCGATGCTCATGATGTCAGTCATTGTATTGTCTGGTCCAGACACAATTATTTACAGACCACCGTCATATAGCTGGAATATTGCTCCGTGTTGCGTTAAACAACAAACCAACAAACCAACAAATGATAAACAGACCAAAGCAAAGTTAATCTGTACTGACATACTTCACCGATGTATATAGCGTTGAAGCACAGATTTCATTTTATTTCCATGTAAACTTATCATTTTTAACTCGTATCCTGTATTAATTTTCGGACGAAATGACGTTTTCTGTAACGTAACATACACGTTGACATAGAGAGTCGACATCAGATGACGTGTCGCGTCATACCAATATACTTTAAATCATAGTACTTGGTGTATAAGGGGATACAACACGGATTCGTCAGCTCGGAGTCTGTATACTGTGTCTGAGGGGTATCCATGTTAAACTGGGGCATGGTATCTCAGTGGGCAGGCACTATAAAACTGTCACAAGTCTGGACTAGTACCAGCTGCCACACATACATAATCTTGGACGCTACGTTCAAATCCATTCATCATATGATGTGACTCCGGCCCTCTGGAATAACTTGTACGTAGTGGTCGTAGTTCAAAATTTTGCAGTGGTCTAATTAATATAGTGCTCTAAATAAAAATTAAATTTCACATGTCGTTTTTATTAGCTTCAGCACGGACTTGTTATATAGGTCCGTGGCTTCGGGCAATGTCAGTACTGTGTCAGCTATCGTGTCACTGGATTGTCTGGTTCATCGATCACTTGATTGTTTGGTTTGTTTACAGGGCGCCGTCACATGGCAGGAGTACTGCTGTGCGGGGTCACCGATAAATACTTACTTGTTTTATGCAGATTGTATGAAATGCTTACCCTTTTTCGAAAACACTTGGAGTCATCACTGGTTTTCAGTGGTCCATTCATATACAGTAAACGAACTCAAATAGACCATTTATTTTAGGTCGTTATAACCGTAGTTCATTATAAGTATATATACAGCTTATATACAACAAATGGCCGGGACTAAAAAATAAGTTCGTTATATCAGTCAGTTCGTTATAAACGTGTTCGTTATAACCGTAGTTTACTGTAATTGTCACAGCTATTTTGCCGCTTAAGCCAAATTGAATCTGTTTCGGTGGCTTATCAAGACTTGTTATTCTCTTGCATTGCCATTTTATATTTCTACCTTAAGTTTAGCTATTATCAGTGGGATCATAGACATTTCCCAAAAAGAGACTTATGCCATTTCTAGATTTTTCCAAAAGAAACACTCTATGAAAATAGGGAAGGGTGGTGCTTAACATTTTTCAAGCTGTATAGATGCATTTTAACCTTCTAGCGCAGGCAGCTTGGGTTGTATACTCCCTAGAGAGCTGAGAACGATTTCTGAGTGCAAATTGATCCAGTGACCGGGGTAATAAACGCGCTTTGAGCATGTCCCTGAGTGGTGAGGAAATATGCGCAATATAAATAGCCTGTTATTATTATTTAAATTTTGCAAAAACACATCATATTCCTTGTTCTCACTGCTTACGTCTGTCTGAAATGCAGTACAAGTGTACTGATAAAATCAGGAAACCACATGTTTTTTTTATCCATGGTCCTCTTGAATTTCGCTCCCACTTCCCCGTTCACTGTATCCGAAAGGTCAGAGGTTGCAGGAGGATACACAGACTGTCCTCGGTCGAACTCAGGTGGTCACGTGATTCTGTGTGTCGTCTGCTGGGTTACATAATCGTTAAACTGTCGTCTGCTGACCTTTACTAGTAAAGGTCACAAGCTGAGGAGATTAGACGTCCGACAACAGTACGCCAACCCCGAAATGAAGAATCGTTTGGGGAAAGAGGAAATATCCTTGAACACGTGATTCGGTTACAGACTTCATTTGGCCTGAACCTTTTTCGATCCTTTTTTCGTTTTTAAACAGATGTGTTTGTTTGGGATTATTAAAGAAAATAGCCACGTTTCACTTTTTGGTCATATATCCAAAGGAATTTTGCCTGTTTTCTTCTTCTTTTGCAAAACGTTTAAACATACATGCCTGAAGTGATATGGGCGGGGCCATTTTGACCTTGTGTGGAGTTTTCAAAACAGTATATGCCGTCTTGAGCACGTTGGCTGTTGGGCCGAAATATTTAACACAACTGCGAAGACGTGTGACATTGTTTTCAAATGAATTTCGTCAATTCCTTAATTCCTAATTTTGTTTTTTGTGACCTCACAAGAACACTACCATTTTCTCCGACCTTCCAATGCTTGTAGGGTTGGTGTTGTAGCCTAGTGGTTAAAGCTTTCGCTCGTCTCGCCAAAGGCCCAGGTTCGATTCCCCACGTGGATACAATACGCGAAGCCCATTTCTGGTGTCCCCTGTCGTGCTATTGCTGGAATATTATTAAAATCGGCTTAGTTATAGATAGGTATACATTTCAGCGAATTGCTGTCACGTTCATAAAATATATACCATTTGAAAGAACGGCGTAATACCGTTTTCACTGCGATATCTGTCAACCTCAGACCTCATATCTGTCAGACCTAAACACAACTTTTGTATGCATATTTGTGTATCCAGTCGTTTAGAAACACGTCAAATATATCGTCCAGATAAGCGAGTGTCCGCATTAGAGATTTAGCATAACGCCCGGAAGGTTTGGGACGATCAAGTTAAATCTATGTAAATCATCTGACACTTCATTGTCTTCCGAAGTCTTGATTCTATTATAATGTATAATTTCATATCCGTTTCTTTAGATTCTAATTATATTTTTCGAGGAAATTTCCTGATTTGTTCCATTTATTTGTGATAATGTTTGTTTAGTTTTTTAGTATGAACATTATTCAGATCAACAACCCAAGGCATTATTTTGTATGAGCAAGTTTTTATGTTTTTGCATATGTGGTGAGGCGAAATAAGTGGACTAATGCCGATTTTATAGCGCCAGCCAACTGCGTTACCATGCCGCAGTTTAACATAAATACCCCACTCAGATACAGTTTACTGACTCCGAGCCGACCAGTCCTTGCTTAGCCCCTTAATGCTGGGCTTCAGACAGGGTAACAGCAAGTATCATCTTTTGGTATGACGAAACTCGAACCCCGGACCTTCCGCTCTCTGGGCGGACGGCTCTACCAATAGACCGCGGAGGCAGTTTTACGATAGATGTCAACATCGAGTTATGAAATCGTGTTACGACATGTCTGTAACACCCAACAGGAGACACGTGTGCATGTATCCGACGACGTCCCCGATGCCATCACAAAATATCGTATTTGCTGAATAGGGGTAACCAAGTCGTCAAAGTCAGCGCTTTGCAGAGTTGCGTCCCTTAGGGGTCCATAAACGAATTATCGTGCGTTCGAATCCCAGATTCGGCCCTATAATATTTCTAGGACTGTCCGCATTAGCACCATATCCGTACTCGTGGGATTCACCAAACTGGTAAACATTGAAAACATGTACAGTTCTGTTTTCATTTAACATCAATCTGATATACATTCACATAACTGAAATGCTGTTCAAAGCGGCGGTAAACTCACTCACTCACTCACTCACTCACTCACTCAGTATAAACACTTCTGATAGCTCACTGAGCATGGGGGCTGTGGGGTAGCTTTGTGGCTAAAGCGATCGCTCGTCACGCCGAAGACCTGGTTCGATTCCCCACATGGGTACAATGTGTGAAGCCCATTTCTGGCGTAAACCCATAATCACTCACTCACTGGGCATGCTTGATGTCACAAAAATGTGTCTGGTTCCTCTTTTCAGAGATAGATATATGTGCTTTGAAGGAGCGGCTGGGAAAATAGTATAGCAGCCAAACTACAACCTACCCATCACAATAAAGGCTCGTTCCCTATGTCACAAAACGCTGAGCCCAGACTTCAGAATCTCCACTAAACGGCTGTTCACTGACAACTGAAAATTTCCTAAACATAGGAAAATATCCTTTTGGCCAGTTATGGAATTCAAACGATGTTCTCTATCCACACTCTGAATCATGCGTTAACCTTACATGAACAGTTTATGCCCATAGCAAGACAATGACTCACGTGAGACAGTCAGTAGTCAATTTTTCAAAACGTAAGACAAGGATATAAATAAAGCTCATGTCGTCAGCTTATTACGTGACAGAAATACCTATAAACAATGCACTGACACAATCTGACCCACAGCATATATGCCGATACGCAATCCCTTTTCAGCTCCAGCAGCCTATACTCATCCCCTTCTCTGCTCCAGCAGCCTATACTCATCCCCTTCTCAGCTCTAGGAGCCAATACTCATCCCCTTCTCAGCTCTAGGAGTCTATACTCATCCCCTTCTCAGCTCTAGGAGTCTATACTCATCCCCTTCTCAGCTCTAGGAGTCTATACTCATCCCATTCCCAGCTCCAGCAGCCTATACTCATCCCATTCTCAGCTCTAGGAGCCTATACTCATCCCATTCTCAGCTCCAGCACCCTATACTCATCCCATTCCTAGCTCCAGCAGCCTATACTCATCCCCTTCTCAGCTCTAGGAGCCAATACTCATCCCCTTCTCAGCTCCAGCAGCCTATACTCATCCCCTTCTCTACTCCAGCAGCCTATATTCACCCCCTTCTCAGCTCTAGCAGCCTATACCCATCCCATTCTCAGCTCTAGGAGCCTATACACATCCCCTTCCCAGCTCCAGGAGCCTATACACACACCCTTCTCAACCCAAGCAGCCAATACTCATCCCATTCCCAGCTCCAGGAGCCTATACTAATCCCCTTCTCAACTCCAGCAGCCTATACTCATCCCCTTCCCAGCCCAAGCAGCCAATACTCATCCCATTCCCAGCTCCAGCAGCCTATACTCATCCCCTTCTCAGTCACGGCAGCCTGTACACGTCGCCTTCCAGACACTTGAGGTTTCCTTTAACACTCGTGGATCCCTCGTGGATCCCTTTGTATATAACCTTATGCATGGCTTATATATCAGAGTGGATAAGTTACTTTAAATGTGTTATTCTGAAACCCACGCGGTTTCTGCATCACTTCGGGATTTCCCTCACCATAAAACACTGCGATATAACTGAATACTTTTCAAAGCTCTAGCAGGCTTTACTCATACCCGTTACAGCTCTGAAATTTGAGGGTTCCTTGATCCTCGATGGTTCCTTTGAATAATTGTTTTTGTTTATTTTTATGCATTAGGGTTATTTCGGGGACTATATGCATGTCTAATACACAATGTACATTTCAAAGCCAATTCGTCACAGGTGGTAGTATGTTACGTATACAGATTTTACGACGGGACAGTTTATATTATCATTGACGACGTATTTACGCCTGTGCACACTGAATCAATTAGTCCATAGTGTAGGGTAATTGGACTTAATGGTCAGTGCTGGCCTTGATTAAACAAACTGGACAACCAGAAACTTGACCTTCACTACGATATCGGACCTATCTGTGATGACCACATGTGTTAGAGGTTTCAAACGAAATACACGTTTAGGCCAATCTCCCATACAGACCGTCAAATTTCTAAGCAAATCTACAATTCTTTTGCTAGTTAGATGTTTCCTCATTTTCAGGAAACGAAGACATACTCTTTGCTCTTTTATATATATTTTTATATATATTTGGCCTCTGTGTATAGTTATCTCACTCGAAAAGTACATTTAAACTGCATGCGGAACATGTTTCTTGTAAATTCTTTTCTTATGTAACTACCAACAGTAACAGGTAGATGGACCTGTATTTTCGTTAACCATCTTTAAGCAGAAACATCTGAGATTCTTAAGACACGTTAAGTAGCGTCCCGCGTACTGTTTCCGCGATGATTCGCTGTGGGGACACCCCAACGGGCTTCGCATGTCAACGTTAAGATTATATCGCTAATCTGCTGTACAAGCAGAAATTACCAGCTGGGATAAGTCAAGGTTTGCCATGCGTGGCATGATCTAATCCTACCACTCTTAAAGGAAGACGAGGATCAGGCCAATTTGCAGCCTCAGCAAGGTTAAATGGATAAAAATGTATGTTGTTTTCTGCTAAGAACATTTGTTTTGCGTACACCAATCTAATATAATGTTCACTTGATAACATAAAGTCATTGTTTCCGTTTCAAACATGGCAATAATTACTTCTAGAGTTGTGTAGCTTAGGCGTGTCAGAAACCTATGATATCAATCTAAACCTAGGAGTAAATATACGTTTTTTTATAAGTGACGTTTGATGATTTGATTGGAAACATGGGTACAGTATAAAGACCATCCACCCATACACCAACACACCCACACTGTAAACGTGATTTTGTGTACACTTTGTGTGCTGGCGATTAGGTGCCTCACCCTGGCAGGTGTGGGTTCGAATCCCGGACGGGACTCAACCCAAAAAAGTACTAGAATCTGTACTTTACTAAGAAAGTGTTATCCCAAATATACCATTAGATACATTTGACCACTTTCTAAATGGCATTGTGTATTCATAGCTTTCGGCCGTGGGAGCCGTGCCAATTTACACTTGTCAGGGGGGTACTCAAAGTACGTGATCTAGACTACCAGTTGTCGAACTTCCATTTTTGTGGAAGCCTCGGTGGCTGAGTGGGTTAGATCGCTGACTTTGTGTGCTGGCGATTAGGTGCCTCACCCTGGCAGGTGTGGGTTCGAATACCGGACGGGACTCAACCCCAAAAAGTACTAGAATCTGTACTTTACTAAGAAAGTGTTATCCCGAATATACCATTAGATACATTTGAACTCTTTCTAAATGGCATTGTGTATTCAAGGATAACACCTGTCAAATAGGCTGATTTTAGAGATTTTCGTGAAGTGTTTGGTCTAAAAGTTGAACTCGAGCAAGTTTTGAAATGAATCAAGCCTATCTTCATAGGAGATGTACATCAAAACATTACAAACATCAGGTAAAAAGCTCATCTTGGGTCCCAAGCATACTTACAATGTACAGTAAACAACGTTTATAACGAACACGCTTATAACGAACTGACCAATGTAACGAAATCATGTTTTAGACCCGGTCTTTTGTTGTATATATGATGTATATCTGCTTATAACGAACTACGGTTATTACGAACTTAATTAGTGGTCCCTTTGAGTTCGTTATAACGGTAGTTTACTGTAGACCTTCTGTAGAATTCATAAACAATCTGCCTTTTCTCCTATTTTAGTCATAGTTGTGTATTTGACTCGACG
This sequence comes from Haliotis cracherodii, assembly GCF_022045235.1. NCBI lineage: Eukaryota > Metazoa > Mollusca > Gastropoda > Lepetellida > Haliotidae > Haliotis > Haliotis cracherodii. Next base: position 7,770,463 of record NW_027266270.1, read on the forward strand.
TCCAAAACTTGCAAGTGTAGAAAAGAAAAAAGACCAGCTGTCAGCCATTAGAGTGAGTGGTTTAACGCCGCTTTTAACAGCATTCCAATTATATCGCGGCTTGTCAGCTTAATGTGGGAGGAAAGCCCGAAGTGATGCAGGTCTCTGACGTTTACCACTTCGGTGAAATCCACGAGCACGGATATGGTGCTGACAAACCTAAGAACATAATCGGGGCGAACCGGGATTCGAACCCACAATCATAGATTTCTGGCGTGCCAAAGGGACGCAACTCTGCACAGCGAACCGCGACGCCATAGACGACTGGGCCGGCCGTGCCCCCGTCAGCCATTTGAACATGTCTGGTACCAATATATCAATATGTCTGCATCTCTGAAGTATGACATTTCTAGTTGGTCACACATACCTTACATTGCTCTTTGTACAAATTGGCGGTCGGGTAGCCTAGTGGTTAAAGCGTTCGCTCGTCACGCCGAAGACCCGGGTTCGATTCCCAACATGGGTACAATGTGTGAAGCCCATTTCTGGTGTCCCCCGCCGTGATATTGCTGGAATATTGCTTAAAGCGGCGTAAAACCAAACTCACCCACTCACTCACTCATATAGCTGGAATATTGCTGGGGGCGGGGTTAAACAACAAACAAACAAACAAATACATTAAACTAAAGGTGATTATTTCATTTTGAAATTCATCAGTATATTCCAAATATAATATGCCTAATAATGTAACTTGTCCTGATGATATAGTTGGTATGTACATCTACAACGGTATTTTTAGGAAATGTCAATAGAGCGACAACATCCTTTATAATCACAAAGAGTAGTAATCATAAGAATCCATTGTACAATTCCGTCTACTGGCATACGAATCATTATCAGTGATGAGACAAGATGTTCCACGCCTCAATCGTGGCTATACTGTTGCTAAAAATATGCCATGTCGTCATATGATTGACATTCCATCAACGATGTTGTGACGTGATGTCATTTTGTTGTCAGTGATGGTGAATAGCGAACACCTGGTATCATCACTATTTGAAAGAGACACATAAACACATGCTCATGATATAGTCGGAATCGTACAGTCAACTCTGCTCTAGGCAGCAATTTGTTATGAATATGGAAAGGGTTTTGTCGCTTTTCTTTTTTCAACAACCCTCATTCTGGGTGAGGGGTGGTATAACTGCGTTAGCTTATAATAAGCTAACAAACCCTTACCAGGATATTTCTACATTTTGAAGAGTCCACTGTTAGAATCCTCAGAATGTAACTATACGATCATTAAGTTTAATGAGTAGGTTTAGGCGAATATAAGGATCCCTCAAGAGAGATTCGGCAATGTCTTCTGAATGTAAGTTACCATTATGCTCATCATTGGTCAGGAGATATAAAGTTTAACCTTGTTAATCAGGACCCTGTTATTCCGGAGAGCATTTACATGTATATCATGTTAATGAACTTTACCGTGTATTAATGAATATAAGGTATTAATCCGCACAATGTCACTGGGGACCAAAGTCAAGATTTCAAGGTCATAAAGGAAGAAATGAGAATACACAAAACCTTACTTTGGTATCGGGGCAGTTCGATCATCATATTCAGACCATCGATCATTAATGGATATGATAATATTGGACCATAGATCATAAATGAGTATGTTCCTCTCGAACCAAGGATCATAAATGAATATGATGGTATCAGACATTGGATCATAAATGGATATGATGATATCAGATATTGGATCATAAATGGATATGTTGATATCGGACCATAGATCATAAATGAGTATGTTGCTGTCAACATAGAATCATAAATGGATATGTTACTGTCGAACCTAGGATCATAAATGAATATGATGGTATCGGACATTGGATCATAAATGGATATGATGATATCAGATATTGGATCATAAATAGATATGTTGATATCGGACAATAGATCTAGATGAGTATGTTGCTGTCGAACATAGAATCATAAATGGATATGTTACTGTCGAACCAAGGATCATCAATGAATAAGATGGTATCGGACATTGGATCATAAATGGATATGTTGATATCGGACAATAGATCATAAATGAGTATGTTGCTGTCGAACATAGAATCATACATGGATATGTTACTGTCAAACCTAGGATCATGAATGCGTACGGTGCTGTCGAACCTTGACTTCGGACTAAATTCGAAGCCACAACCAGGTCTTCACGGCCCTGCACACAACCCCCATACCTCCCCCACTACCCACGACGGGACACAGAGCAAGATGAATAGGGTGTCATGCTATTTCCTGACAAGGAAGGGTCAGAGTGATGTTAAATAATGCAACGCACATAGGGCGCCTATTACGTTATAAACGTGGGGTGCATTTCCGAATAGGGCACTTCAGTGCAGAGGTTCTCTAGGTCGACCACAGAGAGAGGTAAAACAACGAGACAGAGTATGACACAATTACACGTCTCTGTTACTGTAGAAACACATGCACCGACACGTGTAGACTTTGCCAAATGAACTCCAAAGGTCCTTGAGTGCAAGACAGAGTCAATATCTGCGAGTTTTAGCTTACGTGTACGTAAACACAGGCCATAATCAAACCATACCACGGTGGGAGCATCCTAAATGGGTCCTCGCGTTGTGTCCCTGTTGAGAATCAAACTTGGGTAAAAAGCGTGACAAGCCAACGCTCGAACCACTATACCACACCATCACCCTCACCGGTCTGTGTGTATGTTCATCTTACCGAGGCCAGGGCGTTAACTGACTATAAAAGTCCAGTTTCCGTAGTCAGTTAACGCCCTGGCCTCGGGAAGATGTATATGTTGGGTGTGGAACTGGTCTCGAATGTCATGATCACCAAGCATAGATTCATTAATGGTTAATTAAGTGTCCGCCCATACAACCAGGTAGTGGTCAGTTATTGCACGTTCACAACACGTATGATTTGGTTGGTTTGTTGTTTTACGCCGCACTCAGCAATATTCCAGCTATATGACGGCGGTCTGTAAATAATCGAGTCTGGACCAGACAATCCAGTGATTGACATCATGAGCATCGATCCACGCAATTGGGATCGATGACCGTGCATCAACCAAAACAGCGAGCCTGAGCACCCGATCCCGTTAGTCGCCTTTTACGACAAGCATAGTGGCCTTTTACGGCATGCATAGGTTGCTGAAGACCTATTTTACCCCGGAATCTTCACGGGTCCACAACACGTATGAATGTCAGTGATCATGAAGATCAATAACCTGTCGTCATGCAGGGAGCACTGTTTGCGATTGTCGTGTGAACAGTTCCAGAGTGTATGGTGATTTATGGTTCAACTCTTCTTTGAACAGCATTTCAGTTTTATAAGTCACTTGTTTGCCTCTCCCGGTTCGATTATTTTCAAGCCGCTGTTTTATAATTGGATTATTTCTGATTGCGGCATTAAACACTATTCACACACATACACACAAACTCACACACTCATTGATAAGTAATAACATCACTGTCTTCACCCTGTAATGTCGTGAATAACAAGTGACGACTTATAATACTCGTCGTCATAGGCATCGTCTGTAGTCAGTCTACAGCCGCGGTTTTGATTCCATATATTGGTACATTGAGTAAAGAAAATCCATGATATTCCTGTCGTCATATTGCTGGAATATTGCAATCAGCGCAATAAACTCCACTCACTCACTCACTCACTCACTAACTCACTCACATTCACACTCACTCACTCGCTATTCTCATGCAATGCAAAAAGCACAATCGGTTCCAACACATTCCGACCATTTTAATAATTATCCTTGAACACGTTAGGCCTTTGTTGCATGAACGGGGCTGTCAAAACAAAGACAATTCCTTCACAAATAACTAGTCCTCCCTTCAAATACAATATCGCAAGTGTTGTGCACGGAAAACAAAATCCCAAATTCCTTTCCATATGTCAAATCATTTGTTGAGTAAAGTACTTTGAACTGAACCGTATATTTAGTATCACGTTGACCTCGAACCTGTAAAGTGAGCTCACAGCCTAAATATTATGACAGTGGCTGCGTAATGCCTTGTCGAAATATGACCGGAATTCCAGCGTAAGTCTCTCCTAGTTCATTGTTCGTTTCAGCGAGGTGTTCTCTTCCTAACGCAACACCACTGGTCTCTCAAATGCAGACTCATCCAAACAAACACATCCGAACATCCCATCCAAAACTTTGTCAAGTCTAGGTTTCTTGAATTTCTGACAATGAATAGATTCGTTGGGCTGTTCTAGTGAGTGAGTGAGTATGGTTTTACGCCGCTTTTAGCAATATTCCAGCAATATCACGAGAGGGGACACCAGAAATGGGCTTCACACACTTTTCTAACATATCTAAAGATGATTTAACACCAAAAATCGTTTCAAAATATTTTCATTTTAAACACTTAATGTTCGTGTACAACACAGCATGTACATACGGTTGAGTAGCTATACACAATCGCGGATCCAGAGAGAAGGGCGGAGAGGTGGGAAAACATCCTTTTGAAATATACTAGTTGGTGAGTGAGTAAGGTTTTACGCCGCTTTTATCATTTTCCCAGCATTATCCCGCCGAGGGACGCCAGAAATGAGCTTCACACATTGTAAACATGTGGAGAATCGAACCCGGGTCTTCGGCGTGACGAGCGAACGCTTTAGACACTCGGCTAGCCGACCGCCCCCTTAAGTATACTGATCATGTTGTCGTATAAAAACAACATATAACTAAATCATTTGGTGACAAAACAAAATTATCCGTTCATTGAATAAATTTGATTATCGAATTATGAGCATTTATCCAACTTGTTCAGTGCTGTTTTAAATTTACCCATCCGCTTAAAAAAGGTGGCCTTCCCACCCCTACTCATTTTTTTTCAAATTTGACATGAAACATTATTGACAAATCATTATTGTTGTTTTTAAATTTTCATGTCTTTCTTTTATAACAGATTTAAGTGATAATTATAATAATATTATATAACGTGAGTCTTATTATGACAGATGTTTTCGTTTGGTAAAATCGAGTCTTTGTCATGAGTATTGTTGCGGGATAATTAATTATCGGAGCTCTTGTAAAGGGAATAGTAGCGGTATGGTTAATTTTGTAAAAATAACACAACGAGATAAAAACAACATTGATAGCATCCCCCGGAAGAACGGTGCTCCTTCTGTTGATGTAAATGGTAATCTAGGTTAAAACATTACCTCTCGGCAAGCGTAAGGAACGGAAGACAGGCGTGCGAGATCTTCTTCTGAAACATCCTACCGACGTTGTTCTCATATAAATCGTCGTAGTAGTTATCGTGTACGTCTACGAAGTTCTTAAAACACTGGGCTGTGCAGAGTTGCGTCCATTGGGCACGCCAGAAACATATGATTGTGGGTTCGAATCCCGGTTCGCCCCGATTATGTTTCAAGGTTTATCTGCACCATACCCGTGCTCGTGGATTTCACCTTAGTATGAGACCTGCATCATTTCGGGCTTTCCTCCCACATTAAGTTGACGCCCGCGATAAAACTGGAATACTGTTAACAGCGGCGTTAAACCCAACTCACTCACTCACTTTGTAATAAGGAGAGCTACAACCGCTGGCAGTGTTGCGGAGTGGGTATGAAAAGAGTATACAATTGCAGAGAACATGGATCTACTTTGACAAGCATCAAATTACATCATAAGACGTCGTATTCTTCATGTAGGTGTTTAGTGACATGGGTTCAATCCCAACATTTGTTTGTCCCAATGTTATTCATATGGGAGACACGCACAGCGTAGTGGCCTTTGTGGTCATGTGAGAGAGTGAGAGAGCGTCCTGTGTGAGAAAAGGTCCTGGGTGAGACAGCGTCCTGGGTGAGAGATCATCGTGGATGAGTGAACGTCCTGAGTGAGAGAGCGTCCTGGGTGAGAAAATGTCCTGGGTGAGAGAGCGTCCTGGGTGAGAGATCATCGTGGATGAACGAACGCCCTGAGTGAGAGAGCGTCCTGGGTGAGAGAGCGTCCTGAGCGTCCTGGGTGAGTGAGTTCCTTTGAGAATCCTGTGCATCCTGTGTGTGTGTGTGTGTGGGGGGGGGGGGGGGGGGGGGGGGGGGTAGCAGTGAATCACGGTAAGGCACGCTGCATGAATACAATAACAAGGGCTTACCTCTATTACTTCTTTAAGACTTTAAGTGTGACATATTTAGGACTCGGCCCTGTTTTGATTATATTTTGGGCGAAATAAAGCTTTTTATGATTTTTAAAAATTAAGATTTATGTTGTTTACACAATACACAGAAAAAACTTTCACATTAAACCTGATGGTATATGCCTGTTAGATTGTTCCCGGTTATCACAAATAGATGACCTTGTTCGACATTTGTGTTTCGTCATTTCAACATCAGCTTAATCAAACGAAACACGTTTAACAAACCTGGTCGGACGTGATTACAATATACTAAGAATCTGATAAGAGCGAGATATATGTGTTTATAGGTGGGTCCAAACCAGAGGCTTTGAAATTAACCGACGATGTGAACTCACACATATGGCTTTGCCCCTATAGAGGTGTATGGAGCTATCAACACTCGTGCAGCCTTCAAGCTGTTGACTAGCATGAATAATCATACCTCCATACAGATTATAAGGACGCCTGTTTGGTACATGATGGATGGCGGTTGGCAAGTTTCGGGCTATCGTGCGGCTTCAGCAACAACTATTTCGTATATACTGTCCACCTATCTTCTGTGCGCGCGGGGTGGAGCTCTGGCGGGATTATTTGTAAATTATTCTTTTATTAGATGGCAGCTGGTTTCTGTCCCGCCATGTTGTGTGAAGCATGATGGGAAGGACCGCTTCTTCGGCTGTGAAGCGATACACAGAGTGTTTGCCTTTAAACCGGACGTCCGTTGTTTGAATGAATTTTGTCAGATTGTGTACATATTTTATAGACATTAAAATTGGTGTTGATATAAACTATCTAAAACAAGAAATGATATATACTGCCTGTATAGTATTTTTTGCTTTTATAGATTGTTGTCAAAATTAATGTATTTTTTGAAATGTCGAGTAGACATATACAAGAAAAACACTTAATCTTATGTTAAACACCTTTTTAAAGTTATGAAAGACCAGGTGCTGTTTGTACAAAACAGACTAGCGCTACGACTGTCGTAGGTTTATGTTAAGGTATGGGAGTTACGATCATCTTAGCGCGAAGATCGCTTTGTACAAGGGCACCCTGTACATGTATATCAACATATCAAATTTCATGATTGTTTTCCACCGCACCAACGACCGCCTCCGTGGTCCAGTGGTAGAGCGTCCGCCCGGAGAGCGGAAGGTCCGGGGTTGGATCCCCGACCGCGTCATACCGAAAGACGTTAAAAGATGATACTTGTTGTTACCCTGTCTGGCGCTCGGCATTAAGGGGCTAAAACAAGGAATGGTCGGCTGGGAGTCAGTATACTGTGTCTGAGTGGGGTATTCATGTTAAACTGCGGTATGGTATCTCAGTGAGCTAGCACTATAAATCGGCATCGGTCCGGACTAGTACAAGCAGCCACACGAACACACACACGTACATGCACGTCGCTATATAAGTGCAATAATCGTGGACGCGACGTTAAACCCCATTTCACCTCACCTCACCTCTACCGCACCAACAATACGATCCATTATCCTTACCCGAAGAAGCGGACATAAGTAAATCCCTACCATTTCGAGATGGCAGAACCCGACAATGTGAAACTCTATGTTCTATGTCAGTGAGGACATCCCGTAACCAGCCCCAACCGGATATCTCGAAGTATCCGTCTCGTGCATACAATTTCGATATCATGTGATTCGTCTCTACGTAAAACGTATCTATTCATTTTTTTAAAGGTAATTATCTTGTTTGTTTTGGGTTTTTTGTTCTTTGCTGTTTCGTTGTTGTTGCACTCAGCAATATCTCAGCTATACGACGGCGGTCTGTAAATAGTCTGGATCAGACAATCCAGTGACTGACACCATGAGCATCAATCCACGATGACATGCAAACAAGTCAGCGAGTCTGACCAACCGATCCCGTTAGTCGCCTCTTATGACAAGCATTGGTTGCTGAAGACCAATTCTAACCCGGATCTTCAGGTTAACAATGTCTTGTAATCAGCCCCATCAGACTGGATTCTTAGACAATTCAGTCTCGTGCCTTCTATTGCGAAATAAGCTGATTTGTCTTGGTGAAACGTATCTATACGTTGTCAATAAGAACATCTTGGAACAGGCGTCAGATCTGGTATCTCGAATATTCCTACTCCGACATAACTTGACTCAACATGAATTAAAGCGTTTGTCTTCGTTTTTTAATGAATAAAAACATCTTAAAACAAACCTTAGACCAGATATCTCGAAGGTCCCATCATTTCGACACGTCGCTATATAAGTGCAATAATCTTGGACGCGACGTTAAACCCCATTTCACCTCACCTCACCATCATTTCGAGATAATGGGATTTAACTCTAAGTAAAGCGTATCTCTTCGTTTTTTTAATCAATAAGAATCTTAAACCAAATGTCTCGAAGGTCCCATCATTTCGAGATAACAGGGGTCAACTCTGTCTGAAACGTATCTATACTGTTCCCAATAAGAACATGTTGTAACTGGTTCAGATCAAGGTGACCTTTCTATCCAAACACACCACTTCAGGGCAATTGCTATTTACATGCAGATCTAACAAAATGCCATTTCGCAATTGCAAGTCTGTTGTCGTAAACGACGCTGTTCTCTGGTTGTTTGCTTAGTTCATGGTCACACTTCCGCCGGCGTCCGTTGCCAGGCAACAATGCATCCCAGCTGAGAACCACTCGTGATCCTATATCAGCGCCCAGAGGTTAAGCGTTGTCCTTAAAGATACTTATTATTGGGGATTTCTGACCTTTTAGGATGTCTGCTAACGTCATATGTAAGTGGTTGATGCATTCATATTTCACACGAATAACTGTCATTGTGTCCGGAGAAAACAATTCAATATTGTTTTCATTTATTTTAAGCCTTGGTAACACGTAAAATACGTTAATTGGTTTATGGATTATAAAACCATTTTTTCTCATCATAAGCTAATTTGAAATATGAAACAACACGTGGCGATTTTGGTCGCAGCTCTATATACAATTACGCTTATGTTCCTAACGTTTTTTAACTGTTCAAAATAGCGTCAAACCCAACTCACTCACTCATTCGCTCATTTTTATTTGAGGGCATTGGTGATTGAGTACGAGGCGCCTCTGTTGTGTAGAGTACTAGAGTTGTGTCCCTTAGATGAGTATAGGATCATTTGTGCGAATTTTGTTGAAATTAATCGCAAATGGAAAAAAATAAAATTCACAGTTATTTAGGAGAGTGAGTAGCTTGGGTTTATTGCCACTTTTTAGTTATACTGAACTATTGTCCTAAACGGTACTTCCACTTTTGAATGTTCTTAATGTATTTGGTCTCTGTGTCCAAATTCCAGTCAAATTCTGAACAATGCATGACAGTAAACTGCAACACAAACTACGGGTTACGAGGAATAACGGACTATCTGTCCCGAGTGAATTATTTTGTAAGTTCCGACTATTTGCGATTATCTGTCCCTCGTGACTTAATATTGAAAGTTCGTCACCAAGGTTTGTAACTTGCAAACTTAATTCACACGGGACAAATATTCCGTAATTCCGCGAAGCTCGTAAAAATCTTGAACGTTATCACATTCCGATTTATGATCCCTGACGCGCTTGTTATCATGTCCTGCTGAGTACTACTTACATGATGTCACGTCACTGCTTCTGAGACACCCCTTGACAGCACCACGTGGGTAAGGATCGGAACACGTGTCAGTCACGTGACTAGACCCCCAGCCTGGACATCAAAGCTTGAAGCTCCAAATGCATATCGGTTTTCTAGTTCAGTGCATGAACTTCCGCATCAGTTAATTTACATCCGGGTTAGATCAGGAATTACGTGAACGGAAGGCGTCCCCGTCAAGCTTGGTGCATCACCCTTACCCAACATTGTCTGGCACTGATCACTGATATTTTTCCTAGCATTAAGATATGATACTGAAGATGGGTAATCAAAAAGTATTATTAATTCAGTTTCGCAATATCTTAATAGCTCGAAAATATGACAATACACAGAATATGAAAGTTATTTCATATGTGTGTGTATTTTCTCTCCCCTCATAAACACTTACACAAACGCAAACACGCAAACACACACATACATACATACATTTACGCACTCACACACACCCAAACGGCGGTCTGTAAATAATCGATTCTGGACCAGACAATCCAGTGATTAATATCATGAGCAGCGATCCACGCAATTGAGATACGATGACATGCATCAACCAAGTCAGCCAGCCTGACCACCTGATTCCGTTAGTCGCCTCTTACGACAAGCATAGACGCCTTCTACGGCAAGCATGGGTTGCTGAAGACCTATTCTTCCTGGGTCGCCTTCTTTTCAGGACAAAAAATCGTTTTCATCCCTCAGAAGACAGCGTTTGGTTGCACACATTGGTGAATCCCAAAGAGGGTCAACAGTGATCTTATTGTAACGTTCTTAAACTGATCAAATCTCGAACCCAGTGTGAATGCGGTCATCTTCCCGAGGCAAGAGAGTTAACTGTCTTTAAATGTCCAGTTTCCACGTGGATTTATATAGTCAGTTAACTCCCTTGCCTTGGGAAGATGGAGTGCGGTATGAAGTTTATCACTCACTCACTCGCTGTTTACGACTTTATCGCTAATTCACTCACTCTTTCGGACTTTTATTCGACTTTACACTCAATCGTTCACTCACTCACACATTCTAACTGTTATCTAACTTTATCACTCACTCACTTACTTACCAAGCCAGATTGATATTATATTCGGCTTTACTCTCAATTGTTCACTCACTCACACATTCGAACTGTTATCTAACTTGATCGCTCACTCACTCACCCACCCAGTCGGAGTGACATTTTGCTTCGTCACATGTGAACTTACAACGTTAACCCTTCGTCCTCACTCACTCACTCACTCACTCACACACACACACTAGTATAGGACTTTGTCACATGTGACTGTGGTAATGTGAAACTCACGCATCCATCCCCTAACTGACATGGCCCCGACATGTTTCCGCCTGTCAGACACCGGCGTTTATTGGGGTTAACTTGAATAATGTGGGGCTCCACTAAACATGTCAAGGATTAATCATTTCACCCGCTTGATTACCTCTTAAATCACCCGGGCAACCAGAGCAGGACCCCCAGCGGTGGAGCAATAGATGTGCTGAAACAATATGTGTGCTCAGTCGGGTCACACCAGGAAAAATATCATAACTTCCCGGGTTATCCTCCGTAGCATTATATAGTACCCCTAAAGTTACTGAAATTATATAAACTTATTAATACCCGAAATACAAAATTAACAATATGACTTTACAGTTTGATCAGCCTTCTAAGAACTATGGAGTAAGCCTGGAGTAGGCTAATGCCGTTTTAGTAATTGAGTAGGTATGTTTTTACGCCGCGTTTAAAAATTCTTGCAATTTGGCGAGGGACAGATGAGATGGGTTTCAAGCGTTGTATCCATGTTGGGAATCGAACCCAGGCCTTTGGCGTGATGAGCAAATACCTTAGCCACAAGGCTACCCACCTCCCTGTACATTTACCAGAACGGAGCGGTCCTTATACTGTATAATGGCGTTTGGAAGCCTTCTTGGGTTAAAAAGCAGTCACACGTCAAATTTTCTTTCGCTTTCATACTGCTATATCCTTCAACTGGAATAGGGGCGGTCGGGTAGCCTAGTGGTTAAAGCGTTCGCTCGTCACGCCGAAGACCCGGGTTCGATTCCCGACATGGGTACAATGTGTGAAGCCCATTTCTGGTGTCCCCCGCTGTGATATTGCTGGAATATTGCTAAAAGCGGCGTAAAACCAAACTCACTTACTCACTCCAACTGGAATGAATTATGCAGACCGTATATCACCGAATGTGTGTAAAACACAATTGCTTGACAGAATGTGAATTTTAAAATTTTAATGCTTTTAAACTTTACCTTTATAAAGTATGTTTAGATACCTGTAAGGTCCATTTTCAGCCTACAGTAGAACTAATGAGAGTTAAGAGAAGCGTTAATATTTTCATAATTGATTTTATTGTTTCATCTTTAATATCTTGTTAAAATGTGAGCGAGTGAGTTGGGTGGAACGCCGCTTTGAACAGTATTCCAGTTATATCACGGCATGTCGGGTAGCCTAGTCGTTAAAGCGTTCGCTCGTCACCCCGAAGACCCGGTTGCGATTCCCGACAAGGGTACAATGTGTGAAGCCCATTTCTGATGTCCCCCGCCGTGTTATTGCTGGGCTATTGCTAAAAGCGGCATAAAACCATAGCGTGTTAGCTTAAGGTGGGAGGAAAGCCCGAAGTGATGCAGGTCTTAGACAATTTCCACTTTGGTGAAACCCACGAGCACGGGTATGGCGTTGACAGACCTAGAAACATAATCGGGACGAACCGGGATTCGAACCCACGATCATAGTCGTTTCTGGCGTGTAAAATATATAGAAATGTCTCTGACAGATGGACTAAACAACCTTAACAGAACACCCGTCTTTACAATGACGGCGTCCCATTACGTATCGCGAGCTGAAACTCAAGACACAGCCCTATTGTACAATTGTAGACGCTAAATCTGAAACCGTGACTTGCAGCTCTTTTAACTAGACCGCGGCATCAATTACAAGAGGATCTTTGACATCTGAATTGCTGCCGATGGTGTTGATATAGATATCTCAAGAAACAGCTCGTCATTGTTGCGAAGCCTGTATGTTTACATGTTCTGATAATAGAACTTCATCTATATGATGCATGGACAGATCATAGAACCCCAACACTCCCCCCTCCCCCCTCCCCATCCCCTCGTGATCACGACGCCGCTACCCACGGCTGATTGCTGAGGGTAGTATTACTTGAGTCTTACTCACTTATCGGTCATTGCCCTTGTTGGTGTATATTGAAGAGATGTGGAATATATACCATCGTTCTAGTGAAGTGAGTGAGTGAGTTGGATTTAATGCCTCTTTGAACAGTATTTCAGTTATATCAGCTTAATGTTGGAAGTAAGCCAGTAGTGATGCAGGACGTTTATACCTCTATACTATCTACAGTCTTCAACAGTTAATACTTCCCTAGAAAAGGGGATGAGCATAGGCTGATAGAGCTGAAAAGGGATCGGTATAGGCTTCGAGAGCTGAAAAGGGGATGAGTATAGGCTGCTGGAGCTTAGACGGGTATGAGTATAGGCTGCTAGAGCTGAAAAGGGGTCAGTATAGGCTGCTAGAGCTGAAAAGGGGATGAGTATAGGCTGCGAGAGCTGAAATGGGGATGAGTATAGGCTGCTAGAGCTGAAAAGGGGTCAGTATAGGCTGCTACAACTGAAAAGGGGATGAGTATAGGCTGCGAGAGCTGAAATGGGGATGAGTATAGGCTGTTAGAGATGAAAATAGGATGAGTATAGGCTGCTAGAGCTGAAAAGGGGATGTGTATAGGCTGCTAGAGCTGAGAATGGGATGAGTATAGGCTGCTAGAGATGAAAAGAGGATGAGTATAGGCTGCTGGAGCTGAAAAGGGGAAGAGTATAGGCCGACTGAGCTCAGAAGGGGATGAGTATAGGCTGCTAGAGTGAGTGAGGATGGCTGTACTCCGCTTTTAGCAATATCGCAGCAATATCACGGCGAGGGACACCGGAAAAAGGGCTTCACAGTGACATTGTACCCATGTGGGTTATCGAACCCGGGTCTTCGGCGTGACGAGCCAACGCGTTAACTGCTAGGCTGCCCCGCCTCCCCATGGGCTGCTAGAGCTGAAACGAGAATGAGTACAGGCTGCTAGATTGTTTGTTTGTTTGTTGTTTAAGGCCACACTCAGCAGTATTCCAGCTATATAACGGCAGTCTGTAAATAATCGCGTCTGGACCAGACAATCCAGTGATTGACGTCATGAGCATCGATCCACGAAATTGTGATACGATGACATGCATTAACCAAGTCAGCGAGTCTGACCACCCGATCCCGTTAGTCGCCTCCTACGACAAGCATGGGTTGCTGAAGAACTATTCTACATAAGCTGCTAGAGATTAGAAGGGGATAAGTATATGCTGCTAAAGCTGGGAAGGGTATACGTATATGCTGCTAGAGATGGGAAGGGGATAAGTATATGCTGCTAGAGCTGGGAAGGGGATAAGTATATGCTGCTAGAGCTGGGAAGGGGATAAGTATAGGAAGCTGGAGCTCAGAAAGGGGTGAGTATAGGCTTCTAGAACTGAAAAGAGGATGAATATAGACTGACTGAGCTTAGAAGGGGGATGGGTATTGGCTGCTCGAACTGTGAATAAGATGAATATAGACTGCTAGAGCTGAGGAAGTAGTGGATTTTATGTTTAATATACGCTTTGGGTGTCTTTGTAAGAAAGACTCTAGTACATTCCGCAGCAGTCGACTCGATTGTCCTGCACAAAGTTAACTTTCCTTCCACTCTGAGGCTTGTGTCGGTTACACTTGAGGCAGAGAAGCAGCTATTCGCTATTTACATGAAATGTGCTGCTTCTTTGCACAAGATTTACCTGCTCGGTATTTGCTGTGTAAACGTTGTGCAAGGAAACAAGGTAGTACCGCCCAGCCAAACAGCGTGCTGCTGGAATGCGCTGGTGCTTCGTCGTTGTAAACTTACGCCATGTCGGTAACGGATTGCATTCTCCGGGGTTATTTTCGCGTGTATCATTTTGTTTATAATGACAATATTTACACCTTTTTGTGTTTTCCCCCGACCCCTGAACAAATATAAATACCAAAGCAAGAAAATATCATATCATGTGACGTCATGTGTTCTTCACGTATACAATCATTGTATTGCCATATCGTGGGGTTTTTCGGTTAGTGTCTCATTATGTTGATTATTTGATAATTTTCAAAGAAATATAGCTGAACGTGGAATAGTTTATGACAATAGTTATATCAATCATGCTTATTCCTCTATGTTTATACCTCATTATAGCCACGTTCAAATAATAGCTTTTTAATACTTGCATCTGTGTAAATGAAAGCGACAAGCACCATAAGAAATCTCATTGTTCAGGGTTCAGGGTTCATTGTACGATTCCGACTCTATCACAAGCATGTGCCTGAAACACTATCAAATAGTGATGACACAATGTGTTCGCGAAAAAGAGAGTGAGTGAGTGAGTGAGTTGGGTTTAACGCCGCTTTTAACAGTATTCCAGTTATATCGCGGCGTATCAGCTTCATGTGGGAGGAAAGCCCGAAGTGATGCAGGTCTTAGACGTTTACCACTTCGGTGAAACCCACGAGCACGGGTATGGTGCTGACAAACCTAGAAACATAATCGGGGCGAACCGGGATTCGACAATCACAATCATATGTTTCTGGCGTGCCAAACGGACGCAACTCCGCACAGCGATGGCGGCGCGTTAGACGACTGGGCCATCCGTGGCCCCGCGAAAAAGAGAGAGCTTTCTGTGTAAAATGCGTAAATGAACGCATGTATACTGGTGTCACATCTTTTTCTTAAAGATTTCCCTCTTTTTGATTTCTATCTATTTTATTCCATAATTTAGGTTCGTGTCAACTATACTCTGTTAATGACCGTGCCTCCTTGTTAATCGACCCTTAGCCACCTAACCCATATTGAGTGAGTGAGTGAGTAAGGTTTTACGCCGCTTTTAGCAATATTCCAGCAATATCACGGCGGGGGACACCAGAAATGGGCTTCACACATTGTACCCATGTCAGGAATCGAACCCGGGTCTTCGGCGTGACGAGCGAACGCTTTAACCACTAGGCTACCCGACCGCCCCTAACCCATATTGTACAATAGCTTAAGTCAATAGGGCCCACCTCTTTGTTTTATGGTTTATACCCATCCAATGTTATTAATGTTATACAATTATATGCCACATTTATCCAGGCATCTCTGCTCAAATGCGGTTATATTTGGTCCCCGATTTGTATGCATTCCAGTCGTCATTCTCAACTCCCTGGGGAGTATACAACCCATGCTGCCTCCAGGGGCCAGAAGGTGTTTAGATCCACGACACGTATCGGATCACAATTCCCTGCTGGGTGAACAAAGGCACATTTGAACGAAGTCACTTGCCCAGGGTGACAACACACGTTTTGACACTTGTGTTTCGAGTGTACGTATTCGTGTTTCCACCATCTGGTCATTCACCAACGGATGCGTGGGTTCTTTTGAGTGCACAGGGTGAATGTCCTGAACTCTATCTGTAATTAGGGCCCATTCAATGAATAATTGTAATATTCATGACCCAGCGCCATGGCTGTCGTAGACTATGGGGATCGGATGTTCACAATGCCCTTGCATGGCCGATTGGAGCCGGTCTGTCAGACAGGGTGACTTGATTGGAGTGAGTGAGTGAGTTGGGTTTAACGCCGCTTTAAACAGTATATATCGCGGCGTGTCAGCTTAATGTGGGAGGAAAGCCCGAAGTGATGAAGGTCTCAGACGTTTACCACTTCGGTGAAACCCACGAGCACGGGTATGGTGCTGACAAACCTAGAAACATAATCGGGGCGAACCGGGATTCGAACCCACAATCATAGGTTCTGGCGTGCCAAACGGACGCAACTCTGCACAGCGAATGGCGGCGCCTAGACGACTGGGCCACCCGTGCCCCCACTTGATTGGAGTCACCATATCAGCGGCATGGAACGTTGCAAACCACCACAGACTGGTCTCTCTGATCCAGACTCGATCATGCACAGTCCGCATGGTTCAGATCGCGTCGAAATATCGAGTTCTATTCCCAAAATGGTTATAATGTGTGAAATTCATTCCCTAGTGGTAAACGTGAATCCACTCTCACTCACTGTTAACAGGTAACATGCCGTCTATCTTGACATCAAAGCCCTATGGGGGCAGTAGTAGGTAGTTACAATACTTGAAACCACTTCATACAGTGATATTGCTGGAATAGTGTAAAAGCAGCGTAAAATCCTACTAAATCAGTGCTCATGCGCATCACGTGGCCAATGTTACATCGCCGGAATACAAGAAGTGTTCTGTTCAGCATCCCGAGCTGTGTTAGCCGTGCTGCGGAGTCTGTATGTGACTTTTGACACAGGGCTAGTTAAACACTCGCAGTCGTCATGGGCAATTAGAAACGTTTCTTGTGCACTTGACTGTTCTCTGTCAAACTTCACACAGGGTCGTAACTCCGTGCAGTGTAAAACAATATACAGGAAACGAGCCGCCCTCAGGCGAAGCGAAGCAGAGTTCGGAGTTGAACACATCGGGCCTAGCTACATCTGCATATAGACAGGTTTCGTCGAAAACACCCAGAATATCCCCCTGTCGAAACCACGTAAACGTAAATATAATACTCTCTTTTAACAAAGAAAATTTAATATAAAAAAGGAAAAGGAAACAAATGTTAATACATGATCGTGAGTGAACGCTATTTCAAATTTAATCTTAGAAAGGAAATTATTAGAATTATCTGACGTAGGCCTATTCGTTAATTAAAAACACAATGTCTAATCCTTTGTGTTTACTTTGTGATAATAGGCGATGCAATAGTAGGAGGTGGGCAGGTTATGAGTTGCCATGGTTGTCAGAGCTATTCTACCCGGATCTTTACGGGTCTATCTATGCTGGTTGTAAGATGCAACTCAGTTTATGGGTGGCCAGGCTCGTTGACTTTGTTGATTCCGTGTCAACGTACAGCCTGTATCGTTGTTCATATTATCAATCATTGGACACGATTATTTACAGGCCGCCGGTAAAAATAGCTGGATTATTGCGGCACAAAACAACATTCCCTCATTTACTCAAGATATCACTGTGTTTATACTTGTTGATGGCACTGTGACATCACTGGTCCCATACTAGCTGCGTCCTTTAGGGAACTCGGAGGTGGACCTCGCGACTGTTAATCCAGGCTAGATAAAGTTGCTTGTCTGGTTCATGTGTATCCTCCGGCTAGTAGAGATGTCGTGTTGACGTTGCTAGTCTAGTACCGGCTGTGACCTTCAATAGGCTGTCTATGTTCCGTTCACGCTGTCCGCTATCTTGAATGACTCAGTATCAGCTAAAACGCTAAGGGTCAATTCACTATATAAGCGATAAAACTGCGCTTTCATGTTGATACAGGCCTATTTTACATTTATATGTTTTAAAGTCTTCATGTAAATTGTATGAAACTGTCGGTGGATTATAAGTGTAAGGGTTGAATAACAAGCAATTTATTTCAACACTGATAAAACCATTCAGTTGACATGACCCCGTTCAGTTGTCGAGGGAAAACAGAACCCCATATTTTTTAATGTGAACAGCACACAACGTTTGTTTAGCTACCAGGTGCTCATTATAACACATTTGTTTAACCTTAATAACGCTTACGCAACGTCACAGCTTGCTGAAAATTAGCGTCTACGCGCCGTGGGTACGTTGCAAACAGGAATGGCGCCGACATTTTGAAGTTCATCGAAACACCTCTTTCGCGACGTTATCCACAACAGGGCAACACGCATGACTTGCCATGGGCCGGTCATCCACGTGTGACGTCATGTCAACGAAACAACCATATTCGGTTAGTGCTCCTACGGAATCGACACCAAACTGCCACATTAACGACTTTGACAATTTGTTGAGACCCAGTACGGGCCGGACCGTAGGCAACCAATTAAGCAAACACATCGTCCGGCCCAGACGTTCAGCGATGGGTCTACCTTTGCTTCTTCGTTACCGTGAGGGAGGTGAGGTGAGGTGAAATGGGGTTTAACGTCGCGTCCACGATTATTGCACTTATATAGCGACGTGCATGCACGTGTGTGTGTGGCTGCTTGTACTAGTCCGGACTGATGCCGATTTATAGTGCTAGCACACTGAGATACCATGCCGCAGTTTAATATGAATACCCCACTCAGACACAGTATACTGACTCCGAGCCGACCAGTCCTTGTTTTAGCCCTTTAATGTCGAGCGCCAGGCATACCGTTAGGGAAGCCTAGCATAATGTTGACAGCATCTGAGATTCAGAAGACAAGACTTGGATTGCATACTGTTCACAGACGAATCCAGGTTTTATCTTGACAACTTTGATGGTCGTGCAAGGGTCTATAGGCGTACATGAGAATGTTTTAGCGACGCTTTCGTTACCCAAAGTCGTCAGTCTAGTGATGGCATTGAAATGGTATCGGGTGGCGTTACAACTCCAGGGGCTCGTTTCACAGAGCGATCGTCCATCTGTTTGCACACTTGTTTATAAACATGCTATATAATTCCACCCTGCCATCCATTACCATTTTATACCCTGAATCATACGAGGACGACCACCACCACCACCACCACCACCCCACTGCGTGGACGACGTGGATCCTTGATGTTGCATTAAGCTGACGACTTCATAACAACATAATGTTCCCCCGGTTGTGATCACGGTTACAACACTGAAAGCCTCAGTAAACTTTTCAAACAGTTTAGGGTAGACATGTGCAGAACATGTCCAAATATGACTCATCAGTGACAAAAAATATGTCTGATACAAATCCCTCTTTTTACCGCATTTTTCAGTGTTTTTGTTTTGTTTGTTTTTTGGTTTTTTTTTGTTTGTTTTTTGTTTTGGGGGTGGGGTGGGGGGTGGGGGCAGGATGTGTTCAGCTGTTGGCAAACATCTGGTGTTTATAATTAGTGATTCAGAAACACATGCTGATGACGTAGTTTGAATGGTACAGTTGAGCTTTCCTATGAATATCGAAAGGATTTTGTGGTTTTTCATCTTATAGCATTTTCTGTACTTCTTTATGGTCGGTTATCTACAATAGACCTTTGTGGCAGAGACTTTTTTGTGAACATGGAAAGGGTTTTGTCACTTATATTTTGATATAAGTCATGGTGTGAATTAGATGGAATGCATTACATATGGAGTAGGGGTATAGCGTGTAATCATATAGAGATCATATAGATTGTATATACATGTGTGTACAAACGTGTGTACTCCGCTCTACACACAGAAAACAACTGTGGGCCAAACATAAGGAAAAGCATGACGATTGGTTGGCAGCTCAAACTCCGTAGTCAACCAAAATTACTCTGTGGTAACACTGGTCAGTTAACAAGGGATTCAGCTATCCGGAAATTTATCCGGACAATATTTGAGAAAATGCAACTTCCCGGATAAGCGACTGTTATCTCAAGGGGATATTTTATGGCCAGCAAGGCTTGGAAAGAACACCCCAAACATCTCGCTGGCACAGTTCTATACACAATACAACCTCATAGCAGACACAAGCCACCATCCGTTATCTCTGCCTTTGTAATGTTAAAGGGAGTGGTAGCCCAGCTAATTAAATTCCAGACATCTAAAACTAACTTTGGCATATTATGTGTATTCATCTTTTTGATAATTACCCTCAATGCACAGATATAATGTTACAGTCTGGCACGAAGTCTATAATTAGACATATACCACAAAAGGATGCCAGATCATTGAACATAGCCCCCTTTAATATGATTTGTTTCTGTTACAGACAGTCGACAGTTTCCCCGGAAGGTCAGGCTGTAGACGGTGCAAGCCTGGGTACTATGCGCATGCGTCATGCACGGACACCAAAGAGACAGCGTGCCGTCGCTGCCCAGAAGGACACTTCCTTCCTGACTGGAACGTCCTGGATCATTGCTATCCTTGCTCCAAATGTGGCCACGGTTTATTCGAGCTAAAGCACTGCACGCGAACATCAGATGTGTTTTGTGAGTCATGTTCCTCATTAGAGGCAAGAGCCAGTCCTCAGTATAAAATGTTTTGCTGGGGACTTGACGCAGATGCTGCTGAGATGCTTAGCGATGAACCTGAAAAGGATGGTGATAAGGATGAACGTGTGCCCGTTGGTGAAGGCGAGAAACGTTTAGAAACAAATGAAAATGATGACGAAGGTGACATAGATGATGAAGATTCATCGGGTCAGGTTCATCAAGAAGGTGATATTGAGTTTACAGAAGCTCTACACGAGCCTCCGAAGTCGACGGACACAAAGGCAGAGGAAGTGGACATTCATGACATATCTAACGTGGATCTGTCAGAGGGTAGCGGATATGTTCTGTCGGAAGAGGAAGGAGAAGACATGGACGAAATTACTGAACTGCTTGCTCAATCAGCTACTGTAGAACCCAAGGACGCACGCGAGGATGAACTCATCCCCTTGGGAAAGGTGAAAGTGTCCCCAACTCCTAATGAGATTGACCTTGACGTGGACGAGGAGGGAAGTGGTCTGGTGGTTGAGGATATGACAAACGTCTCACTGGCGGAGCACGTTGCTGTGACAGACGTTCCTGAGTTGACGGAGGACACGTCAAAGCTGCTGGTGGAGATTGGTTACTCTGGGGATGGGGATGAGGTAGATGTGGTGGACAACGCCACGCGTCCAACCCATGAGATCATCATTCTGACAAAGGAAATGTCTACCATGAGCGCGTCTATAGGTAAGTTTATACCATTTCAACAAGGCCTTAATTGTCAAATCGATCTCATTACGATGGTAAATCGTTCTAACATTGCCATACAATCTACGTACAGGTTGGTTAAACAATAACATGAGTTCTATGTGTCAGTAACAGGGTGAAAGTTATTTTACCAGCGGAATGGTGTACACGAACTTTAGCAAATTACAACATGTAACCAATGTATTATCCAAGTTACGCAACAAGCATAAAATATGACGTCACATTAAACTCTGTGACGTCAGGATTCCCATAAACACCGTCTAGCCGACTCGTGAGCGCATTACAAGACGGTGACTGGACAATCAGGTAGATGATTGTGTTCCGTGTAATTACAATTCATATTCCGTGTATAGAGCCTCTTATTACGTGAAGTAATTGAATAAAGGTTCCAACAGCAGAGAAGACGACAGTGCTAATGCAAAAAGACATCCGACACAGCACTAAGTCATCTGGCCTGGGCAGATCAGGGTTAGAATTTGTATTCAGCAACCCATGCCTTTTCTATTATTTACAAACAGCCGTCATATAGCTGGACTATTGCTGAGTGCGGCGTAAAACAACAAACAAACACAAAACTAAGTCATGTACAAATGTAATTACATGTAGTAGGTACTTAATCGAACTTAAAACTTATTTTCTCCATTATTGGAATTGTTAGCAATTTTCAATATCGTTTCGGGATGATGGGTCCATCCTAGAAAATATTTCATACGTATATTCTGTACTTTCTGTATTTTGTTCCGTGATACATATTTTTGGAGGTGTCTTATTTTGCAAATTCAGATAATCCTGTCCTTGGATTGGAAAATGAGGAGGCTGACCCTGCTGAAGAAAATAAAGTAGAAGCCAGTGTGGATGAGGTGAGAGTACTACAGAGAGAACTGGGTTTAAACCTTGTAGCACTTGTAGCTGACGTTTTTAATTGTGTAGGTTTGCTTCCATAATCATACCATGATTGCCCTAGGTTCGGCACCTATAATCAAAATGGTTCTGTTCCTAGGCCTGTCAGCACCATAGTGTTGGTCGTGGGATGTAAACGCCTACACCCTTCGTCATGTTGGAATTACCTCCCACATGGTGTTGCGTGGTCTTGTGTGTCTCACAACCAGGGAAAAAAGGCGGAGAGTAGTTGGATGGGTGACCGTATTCAGCAAGCTTGCCGTTTCGGAAGTTTCTACTGCTTCGGTCCTGCCCCACGCTGAAACATATGTTACATGTGGTGTCTATTAAGGCACATTACTTTTTTTCGAAATATGCCTCTGTCCACCCAACGATGAAAGGGTACCCGGTAGGATTAGATGATAATGTGACTATTAACCTTCTAGCGCCTTATAAGATTGAGTTGTATATGTATACTCCCCAGGGATCTGAGAATGAAATTAGCGTGCATTTACTTCGGTAATAATGTGCGCTTTGGACTATGGACGCATAACAAATGGACTATTATTAATATTTTATTATTAAGCTGACATGCCGTGATATAACTGAAATATTGTTCAACCATTAAATACAACTGACCCACTCACTCACTGATGGCAAAGAGCGAATTGCGGGTTGTAGATGGGTAAAGCAGTTGCACGTTGTATGTGCCTTATATCACCGATGTGCGATACAACACGCACTGAAGTAGGCAGGCAACTACAACAGTTTGCTGTTAATCCTCTTCGATGAATATATAGAGGAGCCCCATGCCGACAGCTGTGTGACTTGGTTCACTCGGTCAATATTCACGAGGAAAAGAGATGTAGATGACAAATTTAACTTGACACTCACAGTCCACTGATGGTTGACTGAGAGCGTAATGACGAGGATCGAACCCCTCCATTGCGCCGTGTTTAGGTCAACAAACCCTATTGACTGACTGAGGCTCATATTCACATACCATTACGGCTCTCTGTCTCCGTCTCTCTCTCTCTGTCTATCTATGTGAGTCTCTCTCTCTCCGTCTCTCTCTCTCACACACACACTCATATACACACACACACTCACACTCACTCACACACACACCCATTACACAGTCACACCCACATGCACATACACATATGCCTAGACACACACTCACACACACAATCATACACAGACACACACACACACGCAAACGTTCACTCACGCACACACACACACTCACATACACAGACAGACACAGATACACACACACTCTCACACACATATATACACACTCACTCACTCACGCACACTCACATACACAGACATACAGACACACACACACACACACACACACAAACTAACACACACATACACACACACTCACACACGCACACTCACTTGGTCTAACTAATTTGGGTGAGGAACAGGTGGTCACAATATATAATTTATATATGTACTTGCCGATTACAGGACATCGTGTTCCAATGGCGTGGATCGGTGCTCATGCCGTCGACCACAGGATTCCATGGCCAAACCTTGATTATTTACAGGCCTCCTGGATATAAGTGACAAAACATATGTCAGTTGGTTGGTTATGTCTCGTAAGTAAAATTCCATCTGTTGCATTATTTATACTGTGTTTGTAGGAGCGTGTAGCGCAGGGCAGCATGGATGGAAAGACGAGAACGGCAGTCATTGTTGGTGTAGCGGTTGGAGCCGTCATCTTCTTTGCTCTGGGATTCTTTGCCAGCAGGCACTGCAAGAAACGCCACGCCTTCAAGAGCATGAAGGTGAGTTTGATAAGATTGCATGACTAAATTAACGCATTTGCAGTTTTGGTTCACCAATGAGAATGTATGATATTGAGTCCATATTTTAGATAATGACTGCAATTTGTGTATTTATATATTTGCACAAAACATTCCATATATTCAGTCACAGACGTTATAGAGGTGTTCAATGTTCCCATATTTGCGAACAGGCATCAATCAATACCTGTCTTCAGAAATGAGGATATATTGTAATTAAGTGAATTGATAATTGCAATATGGTCGGCCGCGGGAGTATTCATTTCATCTCGTATACATTGCCGAACAACCTAGAATATTTGTTGAATCGATTGTAGCGCCAACAGTAGATATTACGAGTTATGTCCCGTCTATGTTCCTCCTATTGACCAATGAGATTCCACCTCTCATATCACTTGCATTTGCTTCAAATAAAATGGCGTCGCCCAGTGCAGACAATCTGATCGATGATCAAGATCTATATTGTAAAAAAATGGGTCTTACTTCGCGAAGTGCATCAAATCACGTGAGCATCTAGACGGAAAACAAAAAATAATTTGGAAATTATCTGTTGACGCTAAGTTGTCGGTACACATGTTTTGCAAATCCTGCAATCGACCGAAATCGGCACGACAGTTTTCGAACCGGATGTCGATTTCGTGACGCGATTTTTATTGGACTGTGCATAGACTCGTTAGTCCAGCCTAAATACTCCATAATTCCAGCCTAGTTCGGCGACTGTGGAAACTGTACTTTTATAGTCAGTTAACTCCCTTGCCTCGGGAAGATGTAGACATGCCAGAAACCTATCACTGTCGGTTGGAATCCTAGTTTGACAGATTACGTTTCTAGATTTGTCCATTCGCGGGTAATGTCTAAGATAGGCATCAGTTCGTGTTTTCCTCTCACATCAAGCTGACACTCTGTGATCTGACTAAAATAACAGTCAAGGAGGCGTTAAACCCAACTCACTCACTCACAATACATAAACTCCAATGCAGGGATCCGGACCAGTGAGGTGCACTGTAAACACAAAATGTGAAGCTCATACTGTGAGACCCCATTGTAATGTGTCTGGAATAGAGCTGGAATCGTTTTAGAACAATTCACTCCCCATTCCAATCTTTGCAGAAGCTGGATGCAGAGAAGGCTGCCAAGCCACAGAACGGGACTCCAGAAGCAATAGAATTCCGAGATGGGCGGTCCACGGGGAAATACGATCCTGGACCTTACGAGAGAAGTCCTCTGTCCTCTAGTCCACGAACTGAGTCTGTAGTCCTTCTCAGTAACAAGCCATTGTCTACAGCTCCATCAAGTCAGGGTACGTCCAGGCTTCATCCACCTGACAAATATGTTATCCAATATCCCTTGTTTCGTTTCATATAATTATATCCCGAACTTTCATGCTTCGTTTTGGACATTGATCTAATTTCGAAAACTACTTAATATACCACTGATACATGGTGAAAGTTTTCTCCAGATGATCACATGGATATCACGTGATGCAAGGAAGCAGAGAAGTAATTGAAAGGGTGGTGCAATTGTTATGGAAGAGTTACAATACATGTCATCATTTGATAATCGACTTTCTCAGTTTCCGTATGTCAATATGAGCATTTCACTTTGAAAGCAAAAACTAAATGTGTTTCTTTAGAAAGTTAATTAACAATTACGATATTTTACACTAGAGATGTGATATAGCTACCCCTAGACTCTAGAACTAGAAATTAGATCTACAATTTTTATGTCGTGGACTGTTTCTATTAGGGACAACGCTGCTGCCAATTTGTGTATTGTGATAGCGACAAGACTGATAGATCTAGTTCCGGTTAAGTTCCGGTTAAGTCAGATGACCTGATTGCATGATCGATCTGTGACGAGTTACGTCCCTTTTTCAGTCCTGTCATGATCCATGATACTAATGGATCTCTTTCAGCATGCAGTTATGTATCCGTTACAGTTTGTGGCGTCATCCCACAGATGTCTTCCGTACCTTGTAAGCTTTGGTCATGTTGACAAGGCGTACGACCTATGATCAGAAGATCCTTGTTTCGAATCCCATCACAGGACGCAGAAATAGTATGGCCTCACCATTGGCGCCAAACGTAGGGTTGATCAGATTCATTTCAAATCTGACCAAAACAAGTCTCAGATACCCTCTATACTCAGAACGTGCCTTCTGTTGACGGTGCAATATGCATCAGGTTGTGGAATCATCCCACAGATGACATCCTTACCTCGTCAGCGTGATGAAGGGGTCACCCCGTTTTTGGTCATGTGGACAAGGCGTTATCCTATTTTTATCCTAAACAGAAGTCATCCCGATGAGGTCTGTGACATTTATGAGCACTCTACTGTGTGCATTCACGTTAAGGTGACATTCCCCGCGATATAACAGAAATACTGTTCAAAGTGACATGACTCAAACTCAGCCACTCACTTAAACAAAATGGGTTCAGTGTGTATCCTGTTCTGTAGAAGTTTACGTACAAAATATTTCTCATTCTCGGTTATAGGCAATACGTCTTGATGACGTTATTGATAAACACCAACAGCGGGTATTGTCAGTACGATATCAAATTCAACATCCTTATACAATTGGGACACGGATGACCCTGACCGAGGCGCCTTGATTCGTTGTTGTCTCCCTTGGACGTGACAGAAACCTAAGCTGGTTCGAATCCCATATTGACCTAGATTATGGTTTGGCGTTTGTCAGCACCATATGGACACAGCTCGATTTCAATAAAGTGATAAACATCTAAGACTTGCACCACTTCAGGCTTGCCTGCACATTAAGCTGACACGTCGTGATATAACTGAACAGCAACCGAACTCACTCATTCACTCACAGATTTCTTTCAATTTCAGATAAGCATGTGAACGGAATTGACAAGATCAAGTACATGGATGAAACTACAGATGATGAGGCTGACTCTGCTACACCACACGACCGTCTCATCAGGGATGAGGAAGCTTCCAAGAACGCTAACGGGCAAATGGGGGCCAAATCCTTGTCTAATGACGTCATGAACAAATTTGATGACAAATTAGCCCCGATCGAGGAAGAGAGACAGCCCATGATATCCAAACAATCTGATGATGCTGAAGAAGCCAGCTAACCTCATCATGTCATTGGATTTGCCATCTGTTACGTCATGTGTGAACTTTATGGGTTTAAACAGAGTATTTTCTCTTGGGACGAGGGGTAATATGAAGAGATGTTGTGAGATTGTTGAGAGTATTATATTCGAATAATTTACATATTCACGATCTCCAAAGCATTGCATCACAATTGTAGGCTCCCGCTCCAAATTATTTGTCATCCCAAACACCTTGTGTCATCATTGTAAGTATACAGCGATGCGAGTAAGTTTTGATTTAGTTTGGTTTCTTTGAATATGTAAAATGAAACCTCGTTAATCCGGACCTAGCCTTCCCAATGAGTTTTCCACATTAACAAATCTGTTAACACATTTCCTTATCTGTGTACGGATAGTTTCACTTTTTAAACTTGTGCGTATTCCAAGGAGTAACCAATTGATGGTGGACTTTCCAGATCAAGAGGTTCCGGATTATCGAGAGTTAACTGTATGCCATTAAGGCCACGGCATGCTGGGTTGCCGTTATGTCGGGGCCACGTGAGTTGGTGTGTTTCTGTCGAGGAATGTCACCGTATTAATATTGATTATCTTAAGATTTGAGTTCAACATTTGCTTTCGTTTTGTGGAACATTTGCACTGTTATTTCAACCATTCTTAACCAGCCAATCATCAACCATTCTTTACCAGCCAAGCATCATGCATCATTGAGCGTTCAATGTCTCAATATGGCTGAAATATTGCAGACATGAGCCATTAAGCGTTCAATATATTTCATTACTTCGTTGCCTTCTCTTACATAATATCATTAAACCATGATTTGTTTTATCTCCATGGTGATCACAATAATTGTCACCAACATTCATGAGAATTGACGTATACAAAATTGTGACCAAAACGATGCGACTTCATGTACATATAGCCTTGACTTAACTTGAACGTGTATACCATTGCTTTTTATTTCGGCTAAAAGTGGCGAAGAAAACCTTGGAATCGCTTACATATTACATTGAAACATTGTAAACTGAAATTCCCTGGGACCATATCGAGTAACCCTTAGTTCGAGACAAAAGGAGTGTCGATGGATTCCGCTTGAAGTATACAATTTCGAGTTTCGAGTTGCGAGGTTTTTGTTGTATAATGGATTTTACACTGGAGTTTTGCAAGATTACATTAGGAGTATTTCTGTCACTTGAATTATTATTTGTGTTGCAAATATGGTTTTTCGTTCTGTGTAGTTCTGATCATTTAACATGCATCTGCCTCTTGTAATTCAACCCATTTGCTGAATACATCACTTTACATATGACACATGTGCACGTGTACATATACATTGGGATAAGGTTATAGTGTATAGAAACAGCGTGTAATAACCTCAGTGGAAGGGACGCCTTAGGTGAAGTTGATATGGTGCTGACCAACCCAGAATCATCATTTGGGATTCGAACCCACTTAAAGCCTTAAATGATTCCATCAACACCACCATAACTCCCCATACCAAGCCACCAACCAATCCACTCCGCCAATATTGGAACACGTATTGTTATCATGTATTTAGATGAGACTGTAAGGAACTGCATATTCATCCACATGGGACAATAGCTAAAATGTAAGTATGGAAGTACATGTCATCAATTATACTATAAGACATAAAACTTAAAAGCATCACTGCCTTTGGATGTGTAAGCTGGGTTTTGATGAATTACATGTGTTTTATTGTCGGAAAACATCTATTCAGTGCCTTTTAGTACTTGTTTAGTAGTGCATTGTGGCGCAAGTATACGGATGCTTATTATTTATTTATAAATATTTGTATTGACACTCTGTACACAAAAACACATTTGCTTCGTTTGGTTGGATATTGGCTGTACCTTATTCCTTCGGGTCTCTTAGATTAACACCTTCGTTGATTCTTTGATGAAGAAATATGGGATAAGAATTAAAATCTCGAACTTTTGTTTTTATCATTGATAGTAAATATTTTTTAATTTAAAAAACAGCCAGATATCAATCAGATTATGGCACGAGATAGTGCAATTATAATTCATTACGTTGTTGAAAAGGTCTTAATGTGACTTATGAAAACTATTCGTATGGAAACAGAAGAGAGGTGAAAGAAGTCAATCTGTAATTGTAGTATGTATCTTGAAATTATCACAAATTATGCGTCCTCTTGTTGAAGCTTTAACTTGTTCAAGAAATATTCTTGCCGATGACATAATCATGAAGAGTTTATTTTCGTGTGTGCATATCAGGTTCTTTGTCTTGATGTCAGTTTCATTTTGTTTGTTGATGTACACACCTGTAAATTACCTTCTATGTTGTTAAATGTTGATATTTATCATTGTCAATTGCAAACTCATTTCAGGTTACTGTTTGTTTTCTGTATCTTTTGCCGGCTTATACGGAGCTGTAATTTATTTGAACAGCATGCTTTAAATTTTGAAGAAAAGTATCACAAAAATATTATTACTTGGTCACTTGCATTATTGTATGATGGAGTTCGATGTCAATGTTCAATCATAACGTGTTGATCTAGTCTGCGGTTGTGAGATATTTGTTATAGCAGGGATGCGTACACGTTTGTGAACGTGGGTATACTTAGGTTAAAAGCAAGCATACTTCGAACGCGACCAAGGCGCGAAATGGTCGCGTCTCGGTCGCGTCTCGGTCGCGATCTATGCACGTTTGTCTTCAGTGGTAGTGGACGAAAACATCTCAGATGGTTTTTTTTCCAAGAGCGATAGAAAAAGCGGACACGTCTTGCATGGCTGAGAAAAAAAGCTTTTGCAACTTTCTGGTTCCCTTTCTGTTTGTCCATTGGTTCTCGACGATAATATATTGAATTTCCTCATACACTTGCCTCTTACCGAATCATTTATCGATGATTTACAATGACCTACTAATACTGATACGTTTCTGAAATCAGTTCGACCAAACACAATATACGTAAAACAACCCAATGGACCTTGGCATAAAAAATCAAATACAGATTATTTAATCTTTTTTTTTAATGTTTGGATAGTATTACAAACAGTGTAATATGGTTATAACCAACTCCGTAGTTTCTAGTTTCTTACTCGGGAAACCTTTCTGATATTTTTGATTCTCCAGCAATTCATATACGTTTGATTTGAATACCTATACCATGTATTTTTTGAAGAACTCAAAATATCTTTTTGGACTTGTGCCAAATGTTGTGTACGTATTTGGTACTCGAGTTGGGCAGCTCTCTCTACGAAGATTTTAAAGAGCGTCAAAAGTTCGGGGCTGCAACATTCAGCAAAGTTGTAAAAACAAATTAAGGTAGACGGTTGGAGGAAATTTCCCTATTTTAACGAATCAGTGACAGAAATCATGTCCGATGCAATTCCCTATTTTGCCTTGTACCATATGTTCCCGTTTTTTTTAATGAAAAAAATACTTGCCTTTGCATGTGTTTGTGATGGGTACTATGGGTGGGGCAGGATACGCTCACCTTTTCGTGAACACCTGGTATCATCACTTTCTGATAGTGTTTCAAAAACACATGCCCACGATAAAGTCGGAATCGTATAATGGAGATTTCTTTTGATTGTGGACGTGTTTCTTGTCGTTTTTAATTAATAAATAATTATCATTTATGTCTAATCGTACACATGAGGAAGCCTTAAATGTCGAAACATGAAAAACTCTTTGCTCCTTGAAAGTCTTCGTTTCTTGGAATGTATGTCGATGTATATTTTGTTGATGTTTTTATTGAATGGTGTCTGTGTATAGCCGAGATAGAGAAATAAATAAATATATGTTTTGTTACACAGGGTTATTGTTTTTGTCATTAAACATCTTAGCCTATGATGAACTTCATTAATGCAATACTCGTCTTATGAAGGACATTAATCTGTTTCGATGATCAGATCTTATTCTGATACTTATACCAATAAATCACAACAAAATGCTAACGAATCAATATCGTAAATGTGTCGCAGGACAGAGACAACTGGCCTAATCCTAGATATAAGTGAGTGAGTGAGTATGGTTTTACGCCGCTTTTAGCAATATTCCAGCAATATGACGGCGGGGGACACCAGAAATGGGCTTCACACATTGTACCCATGTTGGGAATCGAACCCGGGTCTTCGGCGTGACGAGCGAACGCTTTAACCAATAGGCTACCTCAATATTTATGATTGAGGAAAAAACACATTCATCCAAACAATATTCATACGCACAGAAAAGAATTTTCTGGGCGTATGCCATTCAGCAACATTTCTCAACTAATAGGATTGCAGCACAATTTCATTTTACAATACTTCATGTATCATATGGACGGGGGGCACGGGGGGCCCAGTCGTCTAAGGCGCCGCGATTCGCTGTGCAGAGTTGCGTCCCTTGGGCACGCCAGAAACCTATGATTGTGGGTTCGAATCCCGGTTCGCCCCGATTATGTTTCTAGGCTTGTCAGCACCATACCCGTGCTCGTGGGTTTCACCGAAGTGGTAAACATCTGAGACCTGCATCACTTCGGGATTTCCTCCAACATTAAACTGACACGCCGTGATATAACTGGAATTCTGTTAAAAGCGGCGCTAAACCCAACTCACTCATTCATATCGACGGTGCAAAAAATACGCGAGCCAAACGCAAACATTCCACAGCTCTGTGTGTAGTATGTTCCATCCTGCTAACACTTAAAGAAATTAATATCAAAGAGACGGTAAACCAGTAACATGGGTTTGAGTCTACTACATTACCTCTACGTGGGAGTAGAGGGCCATTCGGCCGGTTCCCAGTGTTTCAAGTGACAGTGAAGGTTGTAGACGAGATATATGATTGATTAACATGGCGTATTTGAGACAGGCCGATCTGTAATGAGCGTAATGTGTGAGCATGACATTATACGCACATGGCGTTACGTGGGAATTTCACTGTGCTTAGCAAAGACATGCTGACATGTCATTCCTCGGCCGATCAGGCTGACTCGGAAGGTGCTCGGATTACGCGACGTGACGCGGGAGAAGTTGTATCATTATCACGAGGGGTATACGTGGTTTTATGCGTCCCTCGTGAGGTTTTATTTCAACAGGCAGCTTTTTGCTTCGAAGCGGGGGTTAAGGGATTTTTTTTCTCGCGCTCAAAAATCCTTGTATAGTCTGTTCTTTTCGCGGCGGGTATAAGGGATTTAATGTCCCGCTCAGAAATGTGCTGCCTGTTTTCTTCGGTTCAGGGTATAACTGGTGTATTCTTACACTCAGAACTGCAAGTGCACCCTGTTTTCTTCGTGGCGGGGTATAAGGGGTGTATTCGTCCAATCAGAACTACACGTGCACCCTGTTTCCTTCGCGGCGGGGTATAAGGATCTATTCTCCCACTCAGATTTTTTTCCCTCACAGACGGGAAACATGGTATTTTATCCAGATCACGTAAACCAACCAGATCTCAACATTCTGATATTGAGGTAAGATTATGGCATATATCCGACTCACGAATGCATTATCTAATCTGGGATTAAAATTTTCAACCAATTACGATAATTCTTACATCTAATTAATGCCTGATCATACGTTAACTGTGTATGAATACGATACACATCTACTCATGTACTCCGAATTTGAGTTTGCCTGAATGATAATATCATCTGACCATCATGCATGTAATTAGAGGAACATCATGTATAAATACGATAAAATGTATGGCCATGTTATTATAATTTAAATCTTTAAGTGACGAAATACGTATCTGAAAAAAAATAAGGTAATGTCTCATTCGAGTGACATAACGTGTTAATTAAATTAGGTGCAACTCTTGTCAGTAACTGACAATGCGAAAACGCTTTAGATGCAGGCTAATTGTTATTACCTGGGCAAGCAGTATCATGGTTCATGGCCGAAGTGTCGAAAACCTTTGTAGCAGGACCGAACTATGCAGTGGCGAAATTGTAATGTTGCCATGTTCAGTACTGACATTCGAAAAGTCAAATTTCGCGCATCACTGCCCAGGACCCAACTGTCGAAAATGTGAAGGGTTTAGAAGAGATTAATAAAGCAATGTGTACCGAATAAACTTTTGGTCGTGTCGGCCTTTTTCTTCCAGATAGAAAGAGTATTACGAATTACAAAAGTCAAAGTAAACAGAGTTTTGAGATCAAAGGGAGATGAAGTTTTAATTTGTGTAAGTATTGTTACAAATATATTGTATGTGTAAAAGATTAGGACATTGTCAGGGAGTTCACGCAACTTCAGATAAGCTTCACAGGGAATACCTATAGACACAGTAGCTTGCATTATTGAGGATACACGTTTAAAACAACAACACTGCAAGGAGACATCCTACTGGCGATCTATAGAGAAGATCTGTAAGGCAACACTGCAAGGAGACATCCTACTGGCGATCTATAGAGAAGATCTGTAAGGCAACACTGCAAGGAGACATTCTACTGGCGATCTATAGAGAAGACCTGTAAGGCAACACTGCAAGAAGACATCCTACTGGCGATCTATAGAGAAGATCTGTAAGGCAACACTGCAAGGAGACATCCTACTGGCGATCTATAGACAAGACCTGTATGGCAACACTGCAAGGAGACATCCTACTGGCGATCTATAGAGAAGATCTGTAAGGCAACACTGCAAGAAGACATCCTACTGGCGATCTATAGAGAAGATCTGTAAGGCAACACTGCAAGAAGACATCCTACTGGCGATCTATAGAGAAGATCTGTAAGGCAACACTGCAAGGAGACATCCTGCTGGCGATCTATAGAGAAGATCTGTAAGGCAACACTGCAAGGAGACATCCTACAAGACCTGTAAGGCAACACAGCAAGGAGACATTCTACTGGCGATCTATAGAGAAGACCTGTAAGGCAACACTGCAAGGAGACATCCTACTGGCGATCTATAGAGAAGATCTGTAAGGCAACACTGCAAGAAGACATCCTACTGGCGATCTATAGAGAAGATCTGTAAGGCAACACTGCAAGGAGACATCCTACTGGCGATCTATAGACAAGACCTGTATGGCAACACTGCAAGGAGACATCCTACTGGCGATCTATAGAGAAGACCTGTAAGGCAACACTGCAAGGAGACATCCTACTGGCGATCTATAGAGAAGACCTGTAAGGCAACACTGCAAGGAGACATCCTACTGGCGATCTATAGACAAGATCTGTAAGGCAACACTGCAAGGAGACATCCTACTGGCGATCTATAGAGAAGACCTGTAAGGCAACACTGCAAGGAGACATCCTACTGGCGATCTATAGACACGATCTGTAAGGCAACACTGCAAGGAGACATCCTACTGGCGATCTGTAGACAAGATCTGTAAGGCAACACTGCAAGGAGAAATTCTACTGGCGATCTATAGCCAAGATCTGTAAGGCAACACTGCAAGGAGACATTCTACTGGCGATCTATAGACAAGATCTGTAAGGTAACACTGCATGGCGACATCCTACTGGCGATCTAAGGACAAGACCTGTAAGGCAGCACTGCAAGGATACATCCTACTGGCGATCTGTAGACAAGACCTGTAAGGTAACACTGCAAGGAGACATCCTACTGGCGATCTATAGAGGAGACCTGTAAGGCAACACTACAAGGAGACATTCTACTGGCGATCTGTAGAGGAGACCTGTAAGGCAACACTACAAGGAGACATCCTACTGGCGATCTATAGAGGAGACCTGTAAGGCAACACTACAAGGAGACATCCTACTGGCGATCTAAGGACAAGACCTGTAAGGCAACACTGCAAGGATACATCCTACTGGCGATCTGTAGACAAGACCTGTAAGGCAACACTACAAGGAGACATCCTACTGGCGACGTATAGACAAGACCTGTAAGGCAACACTACAAGGAGACATCCTACAAGACCTGTAAGGCAACACTGCAAGGAGACATCCTACTGGCGATCTATAGACACGATCTGTAAGGCAACACTGCAAGGAGACATCCTACTGGCGATCTATAGAGAAGACCTGTAAGGCAACACTGCAAAGAGACATCCTACTGGCGATCTGTAGCCAAGATCTGTAAGGCAACACTGCAAGGAGACATTCTACTGGCGATCTATAGCCAAGATCTGTAAGGCAACACTGCAAGGAGACATTCTACTGGCGATCTATAGACAAGATCTGTAAGGTAACACTGCATGGCGACATCCTACTGGCGATCTATAGACAAGACCTGTAAGGCAACACTGCAAGGATACATCCTACTGGCGATCTGTAGACAAGACCTGTAAGGCAACACTACAAGGAGACATCCTACTGGCGACGTATAGACAAGACCTGTAAGGCAACACTACAAGGAGACATCCTACAAGACCTGTAAGGCAACACTGCAAGGATACATCCTACTGGCGATCTGTAGACAAGACCTGTAAGGCAACACTACAAGGAGACATCCTACAAGACCTGTAAGGCAACACTGCAAGGAGACATCCTACTGGCGATCTATAGACAAGACCTGTTAGGCAACACTGCAAGGAGACATTCTATTGGCGATCTATAGACAAGACCTGTAAGGCAACACTACAAGGAGACATCCTACAAGACCTGTAAGGCAACACTGCAAGGAGACATGCTACTGGCGATCTATAGAGGAGACCTGTAAGGCAACACTGCAAGGAGACATCCTACAGGCGATCTATAGAGGAGACCTGTAAGGCAACACTGCAAGGAGACATCCTACTGGCGATCTATAGAGGAGACCTGTAAGGCAACACTGCAAAGAGACATTCTACTGGCGATCTATAGAGGAGACCTGTAAGGCAACACTGCAAAGAGACATCCTACTGGCGATCTATAGACAAAACATGTAAGGCAACACTGCAAGGAGACATCCTACTGGCGATCTATAGACAAGACCTGTAAGGCAACACTGCAAGGAGACATCCTACTGGCGATCTATAAACAAGACACGTAAGGCAATACTGCAAGGAGACATCCTACTGGCGATCTATAGAGGAGACCTGTAAGTCAACACTGCAAGGAGACATTCTACTGGCGGTCTATAGAGAAGACCTGTAAGGCAACACTGCAAGAAGACATTCTACTGGCGATCTATAGAGAAGACCTGTAAGGCAACACTGCAAGGCGACATCCTACTGGCGATCTATAGACAAGATCTGTAAGGCAACACTGCAAGGAGACTTTCTACTGGCGATCTAATAGAGAAGACCTGTAAGGCAACACTGCAAGGAGACATCCTACTGGTGATCTATAGCCAAGATATGTAAGGCAACACTGCAAGGAGACGTCCTACTGGCGATCTATAGACAAGATATGTAAGGCAACACTGCAAGGAGACATCCTACTGGCGATCTAGAGACAAGACCTGTAAGGCAACACTGCAAGGAGACATTCTACTGGCGATCTAGAGACAAGATCTGTAAGGCAACACTGCAAGGAGACTTTCTACTGGCGATCTAATAGAGAAGACCTGTAAGGCAACACTGCAAGGAGACATCCTACTGGTGATCTATAGCCAAGATATGTAAGGCAACACTGCAAGGAGACATCCTACTGGTGATCTGTAGAGGAGACCTGTAAGGCAACACTGCAAGGAGACATCCTACTGGCGATCTATAGAGAAGACCTGTAAGGCAACACTGCAAGGAGACATCCTACTGGCGATCTATAGACACGATCTGTAAGGCAACACTGCAAGGCGACATCCTACTGGCGATCTATAGACAAGACCTGTAAGGCAACACTGCAAGGAGACATGCTACTGGCGATCTATAGACAAGATCTGTAAGGTAACACTGCAAAGAGACATTCTACCGGCGATCTATAGCCAAGATCTGTAAGGTAACACTGCATGGCGACATCCTACTGGCGACCTATAGACAAGATCTGTAAGGTAACACTGCAAGGAGACATCCTACTGGCGACCTATAGACAAGATCTGTAAGGTAACACTGCAAGGAGACATTCTACTGGCGACCTATAGACAAGATCTGTAAGGCAACACTGCAAGGAGACATGCTACTGGCGATCTATAGACAAGATCTGTAAGGTAACACTGCAAGGCGACATCCTACTGGCGATCTATAGACAAGACCTGTAAGGCAACACTGCAAGGAGACATCCTACTGGCGATCTATAGACAAGACCTGTAAGGCAACACTGCAAGGAGACATCCTACTGGCGATCTATAGACAAGACCTGTAAGGCAACACTGCAGGCCAAGGACGACCTTGTAAGCCACCTGGCGTCAGTTTAGATGACGTTTCCCCTAAACTGTGTATTAAACTCATGGTAAAGAGTATGATACAATACGAAACAGTTTAACGTGCTTAATCTATGTTAGTGATGTCATTTGTTTATACATTTGTTACATTAATTCTATTAAACCGTTGCAATATATGCAAACCCATTACAAACACTGTACTGTCTTATCCAAAAACTACCTCTATTTTAGATTTCTACACTTCGGGCTGACAACAATGATATTCTATTTCAAATCTTTGCCCGAAACAAAATTTTGAGAGTAGTAAGTTTGTTATTAAACTGTGATAAGTGTACATGTTTATATGCTTTTGCGTAATATATCTGTGGAGAAACCTTTACTGAATTTTAATGAATTGAGAAGCAAAGGCCACTTTTGTGGGATTTTGCATTAACAGGAAAACAAGATCTATAAAACCTTGAGAATTCAGTTGGCAGTTGTTAAATAAGACGAGCTCTACATGTGATAAACTGAGAGACTGGGGATAATATGTCAAAGCTCATAATCTTCGACTTTAAGTACGCCGTGTTAATATAACCGTTTCTTTTACAGCCTGAATTATAAACTGACGTCCCAAAGAAACTTTACCAACTGAAAATATAAATTTCAGACAATGTATATTTTTTTTCCGATGAAGTCTATCTAAATCACATAACCTAAACACAGCAATTGTGTATGCAGAAAATGTTAATCGCCTGATACATGTTTGCGAGATAACACGCGAAAAAGTGAAAAACACGTGCACCACAGACAACTGCAAATGCACGTGCGGGTAAGGGTATAAAACGATTGCAACGGCAAGTCAGACATCCACAGTGATATAAAAACACAAAAGAAATGCCACGACTCACAGTCGAACAACGAGCCTTGGGTATGGTACGGATGGGAGCCACCCACGCCCATATTGCACGAACCTTCGGTTGCTCCCGTTTTGCCGTTACCAACTTGATGCAACGTTACAGACAGACAGGGCGGACCGCTGACAGTCCAAGAACAGGCAGACCAAGGGTGACCACGCCCCATGATGAGCGGTACTTGCGTACCTTGCACCTCCGAAATCGCTTCCTGACAGTGACGTCATCGGCGACAAATGCCTTAGGCCACAGGGCAGTGGCCAGGAGACTCAGGGCTCATGGAATCAGGGCTTTTAGACCATACAGAGGACAGCTATTGATAGCGCAACATTGTCGTGTTGTCTTGTAGAAGAGATTACAGACTATGTGACAAAGATGCTGATGACTTTGCACGAGTGTTTGTTAAATATGTCAAGCCAATGTTTAAGATGGTGTTCAACTAACTCTCAATACATTAGCATTACCATTCTGCATATTTAATGCAAAATAATATGTTGTTCTGATAAATGTTCATCTATTAATTTCTGCTTTTGTTGTACTCTTCTTTATGGAGGAATAAAAGGTTATATATATATATTGACAGCGCAACATTGTCGTCTGCGATTGAGATGGGCCCGGACGTTGGCAACGACGTGACTGGCAGAGGGTTGTCTTCACCAACGAAAGTCGATTCTGTATGTTTAGGGTTGATGGAAGACAACGTGTTTACCGCCGAAGGGGTGAACGAACGGCGGCGTGTTGCGTGCAGGAGGTCGTACCATATGCTGGAGGGAGTGTCATGGTGTGGGGAGGAATCTGTGGGCAGGAGAGGACACTGCTGGTCATCGTTGACGGAAACTTGACAGCTCAGCGTTACATGGATAACATTCTTCCTCCAGTTGTCCTACCATTTCTCCAACAGCAGTCACGTGGTGTCATTTATCAGCACTATACAAACTAAACAAGTATGGGAACACCCATATATTGTACCATACTACATAAACACACCATTCAATGTTAATTAGGAGATGGTGACTTGAGGCGGAGTGGAGGCGGTTGGGTGACCTAGTGGTTAAAGCGTTCGGCTCATCACACCAAAGGCCCGGGTTCGAAGCGTGATGCCCAGGGCCTAGACTTTCGAAACGATCTTACCGTTAAAATTATCGTAAAGTTATCGTAAGGAAATCGTAGGCTGTCGTAGCCTATTTTCGAAACTATCGTAGACCTAAGATATCGTAAGACTGTCAAAATTCTAAGTTAGCCCTGTACCTGACGTAAGTTAATTTTATCTTCATCTGCCCACGCCATGTTGCTGAAATGTTGCTATAAAGCGGCGAAAAACAATACTCATCAACACACTGGAACAAGATAGTTCTCTGTAGACGCAGTAGTTGTAGTTGTATTTTATGCGCGCTTCAAGGATGGATTTTAAGATGTGTTAGGTGAGGTGAAATGGGGTTTAACGTCGCGTCCAAGATTATTGCACTTATATAGCGACGTGCATGTACGTGTGTGTGTTTGTGTGGCTGTTTGTACTAGTCCGGACAGATGCCGATTTATAGTGCTAGCTCACTGTGATACCATGTCACAGTTGAACATGAATACCCTACTCAGACACAGTATACTGACTCCGAGCTGACCAGTCCTTGTTTTAGCCCCTTAATGCCGAGCGCCAGACAGGGTAACAACAAGTACCATCGTTTTACGTCTTTTGGTATGACGCGGCCGGGGATCGAACTCCGGACCTTCCGCTCTCCGGGCGGACGCTCTACCACTAGACCACGGAGTTAAGATGTGTTAACAATTATAATAAAGTATACAATAATGTTCTTTGAGAGCAACTCGGCTGAAAAAACATAAAAAAAACATCAGCTTCAATCCAGTTTGGTTGACAATAGGCATTACCTATAAAACTGGGCATCAATGCTGGTGAATCCAGCAAAGTTCGGAACTGACTGGAAGAGTTGGGAGAATCATATGTTTCAAATACGTGACACTGTTCTTTTCGTACATGGTTAGGCCCCGTGTTTGTAAAGTGAACACTTCACTTGCCTTTGCATGTGTTTGTGACGGCTGCCAACGGTGGGGCAGGATACGCTCGCCTGCTTACAAACACCTGGTATCATAACTATTTGGTAGTGATTTATTAACACATGGACATGCTAGAGTTGGAATCATACTTTTTTGCAGATATTTCTCCTGCAGGGGTTTGTAGCTTTTTTTCATTTAACAGTCCCGCTATGGCTGACCAAGAACGTAGATAAAAACCTCATTCATATATAAAATAGAATAATCAGTTCGATTATCCTACTGGACAGGTTCCATTGGATGTAAAAGGCATGATTTTTGTTGTTGTTTGGTTTGTAGTTTAACGCCGCACTCAGCAATATTCCAGCTATATGACGGCGGTCTGTAAATAATCAAGTCTGGACCAGACAATCCAGTGATTAATATCATGAGCATCGATCCACACAAATGGGATCGATGACATGCATCAACCAAGTCAGCGAGCCTGACCACCCGATCCCGTTAGTCGCCTTTTAGGACAAGCATGGTCACCTTTTACGTCAAGCATGGGTTGCTGAAGACCTATTCTACCCTGGAATCTTCACGGGTCGTAAAAGAAATGATAACGGTGAAAATTATATGAATCGATCAGTGAAGACCAGTGATGACACCAGGTATTCGAGAAAGCATAAACATATCCTGCCCTATTGGTAGCATCGGACACTCACACACTTTGCATAAACATGTCAGTGTTTGTTACCTTAAGCCGCATATACAAAATATATGATGTGTAGAATAAAGCACGTCCGATGATTTTTATGACATTTAAAATCCGCATCCGCTGGATAAAACCAAGGGGCGTCAGGATAACAGTTTTAAATATCATAAAAAACCGAGGGGAAGAGTTTTATCTAAATTATAAACCGGAAAAGAAACTTAAGGTAATATTCATAAATTTCCTTGAACCTTAGGAAACGGGCGTAAAATATCTGTTTCTGGCCTGGGGTGCTTGAAAAAAGACATTATTGCATTGATTTATCAGCGCGTCGGTAGCCAAGTGGTACACTCACTCACTGGGCTACAGATACGAAGTTTGCATGTTCGTTCCGTGGAAATATAAAGAAAACATTTGTCATTTGATTTTACATTTCATTACATTGTGTTAAAATGCAAAATAAATTGAAAGAGAAACATTTATATGTTACAATCAGAACAAAAGTCGTATTAATAAAATTCCTGGGATATTAAATAAAATCACAGGATTATTATAACATCCTTGTTTATTAGATTTAACCAGACTGAGACCAAGAGAGTGACGTCACCGGAGGTTTATAAGACAAGTTCCGTCTCACCACCCAAAAACAAATGTCATTATTAGAAGGTCTGAAAATTAAAACGTTTCTGGTGCATATGAATAAAGCTATCTTCTTGCGTGTTGTGACGACAAAAAACGGTAGATGTTCCAGACACCGTGATTTAAACAGAGTAACGAGAAAGTATATTCCCGAATTACCCCTTATACTATTGAATGCTAAGCTAACGATGTAAACAGTGCATGCAGGAAGAGTGTTAGGTTCCCAATCAGACACTCAGAACACTGCCATAAGCTGGGACACCCAACATGACAATCGTACATGACGTCAATCGGTCTTCAAATGCACACCGTATGTCTTGATATATGCCTGATATAACACGGACGATGACTTGATGACACTCAATGGCAGATCTGTTGGTATTGATCAACATAATTACATGTATGACCCCATCTTAACCTGACCTATCAATTACACTTTATGCCGTCGTAAGCATTTACTTTCGTTCTGGTCTGTAGCTGTTCGCGTGCCTCTCTATCGTCTCTACTTCGGGCTGGCTCAGATTTCAACGTTTGACTAGAATTCCATGTTCATTGTAAAGCTTCGACGTAGGTCACACAGGGCTTCAATAGGACTCCAGTAAAAGAAGGAATATGTTTTGTTTCGGGAACACCTTGTCCGTTGTCAACAGTTTGATAATAAATTCTTCATTGCAGCGATGCTGTTATACATCACAGTTATCCAGCTACAAAACGCCGGCTTGTAAATAATCTTGACCAGAAAATCCCGTTGACAACACAAGCAGCGATCCAAGGTGGCAAGAACAATGACAAAAAGCCAGTTAACACTCTGCACCCTGTCTTGATTTCGACCAGCACTAATGGAGTTCTATCATACATTAGACTCCGCAGTGGGGGACTAACCATTGCAATATCTGATCACTTTAGTCATAAACATGTGGGTTTGGGGTTTTGCATGAATATTGCTAAAAGCGGCGTAAAACCATAATCACTCACTCAAGTGAACAACCGCCTCTGTGGTACAGTGGTGGGTTGGTTGGTTGTATAAAGCCACACAAGTCTGAAAATAATCGAGTCTGGACCAGACAATCAAGTGATAGATATCATAAGCATCGATCCACGCAATTGGGATCGATGGCATGCATCAATCAAGTCAGCGAGCCTGACCACCCGATCCCGTGAGTCGCCTTTTACGACAAGCATAGTCGCCTTTTACGGCAAGCATGGGT
Organism: Haliotis cracherodii; assembly: GCF_022045235.1. NCBI lineage: Eukaryota > Metazoa > Mollusca > Gastropoda > Lepetellida > Haliotidae > Haliotis > Haliotis cracherodii. The sequence continues at coordinate 7,813,390 of NW_027266270.1, forward strand.
TGCTGAAGACCTATTCTACCCTGGAATCTTCACGGGTCTAATAGATTGTCACCCTGCCTGGCACGCCCGCCCGCCCGCCCGCCCGCACACACGCACGCGCACAGACACACACACGCTTTGCACGTAGCCATGGCGATAGGTTAGCAGGTCACGTTCAACCCTATACACATCACCCCAACTCAAAGTGAACACTTGAATTGCCTTTGCGTGTGTTCAAGAACAGATCACATGGGTTCTACTAAATATGAATGGGCGGTAGTTGGCTTACGGTTAGAGCCTTCACCGCTTAAACCGAAAGCCTTGGTTCGATTCCCCACGTGGGTACAATGTTAGAGGCCTGTTTCTGGTGTCCCCTGACATGATATTGGCAGAATATTACAAAAAGCAGCCTCAAACCATTCTCTTAACCACACTCAAACGTTAACGGCACACACCGAATTCAAGCGAACATGTTCTTAAAATGATAATTACACAAAGCGTACACCAGACACATATATCCTGAGTGTGACATCTGTTATTATATTTATCTGAAGTAAAACATCAACCTAATTGAGAAACCTCTTTAAAAAAATCCCCTAAGAAACCAAAAGGTCTAGGAAACTTTCACTTCAGTTTGATTTGTGAATACCATAAAACAAAAGGAAAGGGATATTCATATACAATTTCAACGGAAAGTGAAAACAGATTTACATTACAATCACATGATAAGGAAAATAGTTAATATCCCTTTTACAGCAAAATAATAGCGGCAAAAACTTGAGCCAAGATATCTCTACTAAAATCAGAGTCAGCAAGTGTTTGAAGGCTCAAAGTGAAACACATTCACCCACATTGTTGAGGGTGTAGAGTTTCAAAGTATGACCCCCACGTGTTTTCTGGGCAATTCCAATAATCCCCCCCTTTGCATGACTTCCTGGTTGGACCGTTTACTTTTTTGTTGGAGGACAACCGCAAACCGCTTCACAAACATGAATCTTTTATTGATATGTTTACAGACCCATTTGTGATAATGTGCATGAATGTCATACTACAAACTGTCTGTATATGGGTCAACTGGCATATTGCTGAACGTATTGGTCCGTCTGTCTGTTTATCTACACGTTTAGCTAGGGATTCAAAATTTCTTTATATATATATTTATCTGTCAGCTCAGGCGCAGCGGCACCCGGGGCTTTCCTTCCACATTAAACTGACACGCCGCGATATAACTGTAATACTGTTAAAAGCGGCGTTAAACCAAATTCACTCACTCAATCACTCAATCACTCACTGACTCAGGTGGAGCGTACTTAGTGAGCAACAGTACCTTGGCGCTACATTAATTGCGCAATGACTGAACTTATATATGTTTGTGTTACCAGGGCCCGATTGCACATAGCGATCTCAGCTCTAAGACTATCGTAAGCCTATGTTAAAGTATGGTAGTTCCGATCATGCTAGCGCTTACATCGCTTTGTGCAAGTGGGCCCGGGTGTCTCTCGTGTACAATTTATGACTCATTCATGTTAGAAAATGTTATCGTCAAGGAATATGTTTGGCTCTTTTAACTCCGACAATTTCAAAAACCGATCATTTGATTGACCTCAATAGCTCCCCGAAGATTTACCATGACCCAGAGAGAAAATAAGAGAAACTAGTGTGGTTGTTTTGAGCGCTACTTTTGATGGCTTAAATGAAAGATTAGACATTTTGTTGAGGATTTTCTTATCGTCAATATGTGCGTGATGAAGAATCCAGTTTCCCATGATCTGACCCAAAGGTCAAGGTGGATCATGTGTGTTTCGGCTCCATGCTTCCGGTAACCATTGTTGACAGTGAATTCAGCCATACTTCGGCAGTGGGCTCAGCCTTTTAACTTTTAAATGACAGGCCTTTTTCGAAAAAATACGGTGGGGTGCGCTTAAAATACAAAATTATCAAAATCGCAAAACATGACACCATGTTATTAGTTCTGTACACGTCAGTATGATGTGTGTACTTCAGATGGGGAAGGGGAGAGCTCTCTTACAGTCAAGACACCAACCACACAGGTCACCAACCACACAGGTCACCGACCACGCAGGTCACCAACCACACATCACCAACCACACAGGTCACCAACCACACAGGTCACCGACCACACAGGTCACCAACCACATAAGTCTCCAAGCCTGACTCCCGATCCATTGATGTGCCACTGAGTAATGATGTGTGAAATCACCATTAAATAAAAACATACTTTATTTATGTTTTTGTTTCCAGCACAAAATGTACAATTGTTGTTATATTTACACAGTAAATAGGCAGAGTATAAGCAAATACGTAAATAAGCAAAGGCATTATAACCAAGATCATGAGGGTACACTCACTATCACGCGTAACAAGAATTAAAAAAAAACATGTTTGTTTTATGGGATACGTCAGGCTAAAACGAGGGAATGTTTCCCTTTAAATCATGCGCATCGATCACTTTTATGTCAACACAAAATAATTTCAAAATTCGAGCGTCATGGGGCAAACAGTGTTATTATTAAAACAAGAAATCATCATTATCACTTTCCCCGCCATGGGACATTACAATTTTGCTTGATCATTATATAGTGAATATGCATATGCATACAGAATTATTGCATCTATTTGTAACTCAGTCTTGATAACTATCTCTTAGATAAATAAGCACACACAGTTTCGGTCATGTAACTTCAGTAGTTTCTGTGAAACCCGTCAGCCACTATGCATAAAGTAAAATAACATGGATCAAGGGCTGTAACTCTGTTTAAAAACAATTTACAGCACCAAGCTTTAGTCTTGACAAGTATCTTTTATAGGCATGCAAACTTTCAGATAGTTTCACATTAAACTTTTCCTCATTAACGAGAGGATGCACACACTCTTAAAACATGTAGCAATGGACGTAACAATGACAAAATAATAGTTTATGGCACCAATTTCCTAACTCAGTCTTGATAAACATAGTCTTGTCTGGTTGATGAGCTTGCAACGTTTCATTCATGTAACTTCAGGAGTTTCTGGGAAATCTTGTCCCTATTGCAGCCACGATGCACTAAGTAAAATAACATGGATTAAGAGTGAGTGAGTCAGTTAATAATTCAAGGTCACATCGGCAATATTTCAGCCATATTGTGACGACATGGATCAAGAGCCGTAGGGTATAAAGAAAATAATTGATGGCACCACTGTCTTGACAAGTGTCTCTTAGATAAGCATGAAGAAAATTTCATTTTCATAAAATAGCATAATAATAACTTGCTTGAAAACTGATATAGTGTGAAAGAGGCCGAGTTTAAAGTGTGCCCAGTTGTTTTTTGTTGACAAATATAAGCGTTCCTCCCGCTTTACTTTGTTTTCAAAAGAAAATAATACTCCCAACTCCCTCCTCAGTTTTGGATAAAAATGTGCCCGGAGAGCATTTTTTTAATGTAGCTTAATAGTCTGAGGGGATTACATACAGTTTGCATAAGTACCGACACAACAAGAGGTTATATAGACCCATTATTTTCAGTGTTCTGAGCAATTTCCGACACTATCAGGAACAATTTAATATTTTGTGTCAGAGTTTAAATCAAACACCGAGATCGAATTCTTTCTATCAAAGTTCATGTCAACGTGTTGGATGCTCAGTTGAGATGTCCTTGACGCTGTGTCTCGTTCTGATCTTCCTGCGTCCGCCCCCAGCCCTTGAACACCATCTGTATCAATATCCATAGCTGGACTGCCAGCTTGGTGATGACCCGTGCGTGTGTTGGATCCTTTCTGTGTTAGAGGGACAGAAGACTGACTGTACGGAGGTGGAGCTTCAGTTGTTATGGGCCGCAAAACAAACTGAATCGTCCATGCTTAGGTCAGTTGGGTAGGCCATGTGGGTCCATGCTTCTATAATTGAATTTGGAGCACCGGGTCTGAATCTGATATTCAGGGGTATGCTTTGTCCTCCCGTAGACATATCTTCGACAACAGTCTTCAGTGCATTGACCTTCCTCTTCTGATGCCTCCTTTAACATAGAAACAATACTCGCTGCTTGACTTGAGTGCTGATGACTTTACATAGCTGCAGTTTTTTAGGCAAGTAATGAAGGTTACATTACACATGTATCACCCTGATATTTCGAAGAGAGGAGTTTAATAAGTGCATGTACGATTTAGTTTAATAAAAATGTCTTATGCACACTTGGACCATTCTTCATAAGTTTAGAACAAAACTCACCATTTTCTGTAGAAGTATGCAGCAATGGACACTGCTGTGATCAGGAAAGCCGTCGTTACACCCACAACAATAGCCAGTGGGAAATCTAAATAACAAATTAGTCTTCAATCAGCAACCAGAAGGTTAATTCGTAATCAGATCTAAAAGGACAATAATTGAATTCCCCAAAGATATCATGTCAGATGAAAGTGTGCAAAAAATCGACAAAACCCTTTCCATATTCATAAAAAAAACTATATCATGAGCATGTGTTTTTGAATTACTGTCAAATATTGATGACACCAGGTGTTCAAATCCGTTTGAGTTTAAACATAGCATTTATATATGCCATTGGTATGTGTATATTGTTTAACGCCGCATTCAGGATTATTTGCATTTAGCACTAACCCCTAAATGGATTTATCGCGCGTATCCAAACTATAGGTTAATTACTGCTGGAACTCAGTCACCCCCGGGTCAGCACCCTGCACCTTGCCCGGGTCCCCAGTTCTTGCGCTTGGGGGCCTAATGGCATTACCCCTCCTTTCTTCCATCGTCTGTAGTCGGCTCTCTTCAAGAACACACGTGTTCCGCCGTATCTAATCGCTTTCGCTTTGTTATACTTTGTCCACAATCGCGTTCGTTTTGCCGATTTACGTTTCAAAAACGATCAGTTTCAACTCTCGCTCTTTCGCTGCACTCCCGAAGTTCACCCCAGGGACATTTACCACTTGCGGATTACCGCCTTCATCAACTCGACTTTCCGTGATGCCTCCCTTGAGAGGAGCAGCCATCAACCACAAACTCGTGAGAGGAGCCAAGTACTCAAGGACAACCGGGAGACAAACCCATGGAGTACGGATAGTACATGATGCCTATGGCGAGGTTTCAAATATTGGGAATAACGATGGTAGCACGCCAACGCTTCCCCCCAGCAATTCACGTGCAATCTGCACAGCTTGTAACAGGTTACTAACTCGGGTAGCCAACTAAACAAGCAGCTGGGAAACATACTCCAGTTACTAGAACATTCAGCGCCCGGCGACCAACAATTCCGGCGCAGAATGTCGGGGGACGCCTCACGCCACTGGGAAAAACATTGACGGTAAGCTGTGGCAGAAGTACATGGTCACACAGCTGGTTCGACAACTGGAGTTAGGCAGACGGGCACAGCAACACAGGGTGTCATCGCCAGTAAGGTATGCTGGGACTTGTTTGTAGCAGGCACAACTGCAAGTAACCTCACCAATGAGGTAAGTGTGGCAGACATTTTCATGTCACTAGGACCTGCTTTGAAGGAAATAGGATCCAGCACACCCGATACAAGCCCAAACAATCTTTCCCGGAAAGCAAACCAGTCGCCAGGAAAGGTAAATTCAATGCCCCTTTCCACTGTAGATCTCAATGAAATGGCAACCTAGTTACAGCAATATGCTAAGGACAATTAGGAACGAGTGCTAACGGATGCTATGGCTGGCGCGCGGTGGAATGAGGTGGACGGAGCTGGACGCCATCTCAGATGCACAGGTCAAGGCGCCTAGGGGCAGCCCCAGAGCCCTCATCATTCACCTAGGCTCCAACGACCTGTGCACAGTTAAGGGCAGCCAACTCTATCTTGATATGGTAGCCTAGATCCTTTGGATACAACCTCCCAACACTAGGATCCACAGGATCCACATTATATCCACAATGCTGCCCAGGCGCTACTGGCAGGGTGCGAGAGATCCATTCAGGATCGAGGGGATGGGGAGGAACATTAACCGCAGGCTTGCCAACCGTGTGAAAGAGATTGGCGGAACAATAGTGCCACATCTTCAGATTCTGGCATAAGACGGGGACATGGTACGGCTGGGAGGGCGTCCACCTCAGCAAATGTGCCCTGGCTCTTGTTTTGCACTAATGGGAGGATGGCGTCCCCATGGTCAGTGTTTCTTTTCCCTATCAAGGCAAGCTGGGCGTCTATGCTCCACTTACCGTATGGCCGTGGTTTTGGGGAAGCTTTGTGACATGGTTCTTTTGCTACTCCTAGTAACAAAATAACTTTCTTCCAATTTTAAACTTTCGTTTAAGACAATACTGCTTTTCACCGGGAATCTTTCCTGGGTTACCTGCTTCCCAATGGGAGCCTTGTCTTTCCAGACGTTTCAGCCATGGAATTGTTAAATAGCTTAGGTTGGGAATTGTCCTCATATTAGTTAAATTTTATAGTATTCACGTTACCTTTCGGAAGATGCACATCAACTGAAACACATAACAAGATATAATCAAAACCATTGTACATTTCATACAATCCACATATAAGCATGTATAATGGTTCAATATGTATTATGTTTAGAGAAGTTAACACAAAAGGATTGATAAAACAGGCAGTGAAAGAAATGGTCATGAAGTATGTCATCCTCACCTGTCGTGAGGTCTAGTATACACTACGTTTTTCCATTACCCCTTGAATACATATATCTCTTTACAGTGTCGACGCTATTTTTACCAATGAATCAAACCAGAGTCTAGTTTCAGTGAGAGGGAGCCAGCGAGCGCTTTGACCAATGAGCAGTTTGACCAATGAGCACTTTGACCAATGAGCGCTCTGACCAATGAGAGCTCTGACCAATGAACGCTCATGTAACAACGGTTATATTTCTCGTGCAACATGTGCCACATTAATATCAGGCAATGGTAGGATTCGCATATATTTCACACACGGAGCAGGAATCATTTGATTTCCGTGACACATATACAACTCATTTCATTACTTGAATTATAATAGACACGCGTCATTACTACACCGTCTATCAGCCCAATGTATCCACGGATGATAACGAGTTAAGTATTGACGTTGAACTGTTGTGTTACATTGTACCTGTGCATTCCTCGATACTCAATGAAGACCTCCCAGGTGTGGACTTGCCCTTCGGACATGCATGGCAGAATGTCGCTCCCGTAACGTTGCCGTAGCGGCCGATGTCACATCGTTCACAGTAGCCGTTGATGTAGAAGGTTCCAGGGCCACAAGGAACTAAAATTAAAAATATTAGATTGTGTTCTTTGAATAACGTTCTGTTCTGTTCACAGGGTACATTTTCGTTTCACCTTCGACTACGTTGTGACCTCGGAAACCTTGTCAGTACAGTCCCCGTCAGTTCGGAAACCTTTTTTTGTTTGTTGTTGTTGTTGTTTATGTTGTTGTTTAACTCAATTGTTGTTCACAGCAATATTCCAGCTATATGGCGGCGGTCTGGACCAGACAATCCAGTGATTGACATCATGAGCATCGATCCATGCAATTGGGATACGATGACATGCATCAACCAAGTCAGTGAACCTGACCAACCGATCCCGTCAGTCGCCTCTTACAACAAGCATTGTCGGAAACCTTGTACGTGTGGTCCCCATCAATCCAGAAACCTTGTGAGTATGGACAATATCAGACCGGAAAAATCGTTAGTGCTGACACCGTCAGACCGGAAACCTTGCTAGTACCGACTCTGTAAGTCCAGAAAACTTGTTAGTGCGGTCCCCGTCAGTCCAGAAACCTTTCTATTGAGAAAGCCGTCAAATCGGAAACCTTGTTAGTGAGGACCCCGACTTACCAGAACCCTTATTAGTACGGGCCTCGTCAGTCTGGAAATCCTGTTACTGAGGACATCATCAGACCAGAAACCTTATTAGGATGGACCTCGTCAGTCTGGAAACCTTATTAGTGAGGATCCAATCAAACCGGAAACTTTATTGGTACGGGCCCCGTCAGTCTGGAAATCTTGTTATTGAGGACCTCTTCAAACCGGAAACCTTGTTCGTGTGGACTCAATCAAATCGGAAACCTTGTGAGTGAGGTCTCTTTCAGTCTGGCAACCTTTCCTGTGCGGACACATATAATCCAGATCCCTTGTGAGTGAGGACCCCGTCAGTCCGAAAAACTTGTGTGTGCGGAATCTGTTTTCTGGGCAATCATATGTTACCAATCAACCGCTAGTTTTGTTATTTTCTCAATTCGGACGGACGAAGATTAAACGTACTTTCCTGTTTATGTGTATTTGAAATGTATATACAGTGCAATCCCGCTTATCCGGACCCCAGCTATCGGGAAACCTTGCCTTTATTTTAATTTTACATCAAAGATGGCTTCCTAGCGGCCATATTGAAATTGTCTTAGTGTAACAAGCATCCAACTCAAGATTTCAGCTGCCTCTGCTGTCGTTTCGGGGAAGTCCATACAGAAGGTTTATGGACGCCAACGACGAACGAAGGAAGACATTACCTTACATAACCTTTCAGACCATATCAGCCTAATTTTTTGTCAAAGAAGGTCAAGAAGTGAAGCAAATCCAACTTTCAAACGTAACAATAACAACACTCACTGCAATAGTAGTCAACCCTGGTCCATCCCACAATGCATGTGGCGCTGCCAGAAACAAAAGGGGCGCCTGTCAGTAAGTAGTCCACGCCATCTATCGTCACGGTGAAGTCCCCTGCTATTGCGGATGAGTTCAGTTGAAGAAGGGCTGTGTTGAGTCCCTCCAGACTGCTTTGTAGGCTTTCTGTCGTGTACAGATATCTCGTCATGTGACATGTCTATCGGCAAAAGTAATATATATTTGTATAAAAAGTTTCAAAATACGGTGGGTGAGCGTTTGGGGCTAGTCGTCTGACTAATCTGAGTTGCGATCCTAAGGCGTGCCAACAATCAATAAGTCTCCCTGACTTTGTTTGTCAACGTGGTTTTCTACAAAGTGGGTAAACATCTCAGAACTTTATCACTTCTGTCTCTTCGCCCACATCAATCTGACACGCTGTAATATGACTGATATACTGTTCAAAGCAGTTCACTCACTTGTGTTATGCAAGAACTAAACCAGGTGTGATAGCCAAAGGTTTATTGTAATCACGGACTTACTTTGAGCTGGACTTGTCCCAAGCGTTATTATGAATCCCATGTGGGTAATTTCCCTCTTATGACGCTGTTCAGCATCACAAGTAGACGTACGTATGTCTTTGATGTAACACGTGTTATCTTTGATGCAAGGCAGAGACTGGGTTTCTTCTCTGGCGCGCAGTAACACCTTCGACTTCCGGTCAGCCTCACTGTCATCAATGCATTCCAGGTCTTCATACTCTTCCTCGAATTTTATCTCTAATTCATCCGCATCCTCTATCGCTGCAAAGGAATAACAAAGTCATTTTAAGTGTATTTTAGCTTGTTGGTTGCTCAGGGGGGAGGGGTGGTCTTTTATGAGGATTAGATATTTTTCAGTTGCAAAACAAGATATTTATTTTAATTAAACCTATGAACCTCAATATTTGTTTAAGACTGAACCTTGTAAAAATGTAATTTTTGTGGCAGACAATTTCTTTATGTCTGAAGCATATTTTTTTTTAAGAATGTTCTATAAAAAACGTAAAAGGACAGTTCTAACTGCGGTGTGACAGATGAATTGACCAATAGCTCATATTGACATTAAAACAGGTTTTCGGGGCTCTTTTGCTGTTTAAATTCCCCACTAAGCAATATTTCTGCTACACGGCGTAAACAATCCAGAAATTGACATCATGAACATTGATCCACGTTTTGGTGTTACCGTAACATGCAACGAACAAGCCTCCGATCGCGAGTCTGACCTCTTGATCAATTATTATATATTAGTTGTCTCTTAAGATAAGCATAAATTGCTTGAGAAGTATATTTACACAGGTTATCTTTATCCGAACGTCCGGATTCGATTCCCAGCATTTGTACAATGTGTGAAGCCCATTTATAGTGCTGTAAACCAAACTCACCCACTCATATCAGCTAGCAAACCTACCAATACAATTGGGGAATCGTCCCTGTGGGTTGTCCTCGGTAACATAGCTCCATTCGTATCCCGTCTCCAGCCCACACTTATACACAGACAGCGGGGATCGATCGAAGTCATAGCCGTCTTCACATTTCAGCTGACACAGTCTTGTACTGTTGACATCCGTGCATTCCAGATCGCCGTGCTCAGGGGGACTTACTTTTGAACATTCTGTAGATTGTGACACAAAACGAATGATAATAAATTCCGAATCAGAAGATGTCTCAGCAAAATCACATCACATCACATCACATCACATAGCAGCTTTGAAGAATGAATGAACCTATCAACAAGTCACTGAACTTGACCACCCGATCCATTTAGTCTTTGACAAGCATCAGTTGTTTGAAACCATTATTATTTCCCCTAATTCCCAACCGGTGCGGGATCATGCAAAGCATCTTTAAACGGACTGGTATTCATATTTAAGCAGTAACGTCATCTCTTTCTGTGGAATCAAGTCTGTAAAAGGTCATTTGCGAGTGTTTTAAAAGGCACATCATATACCTGGACATTCTCCTGTATCGCAGGCCCCGATCTCGCTCTCTGAACCCTCGCAGTCGTCTCCGCCATTCTGTGGTTGTGGGTTGTCACAACGTCTGGCGCGAGTTCTCTCCCCTGGTCCACATGACGTAGAACACTCTGTCCAGTTACCCCATGCGGTCCATTGGCCGTGAACTGGAAAGGGTTGGTACACACTTTCCAACAATCTTTTATCTTCAAGACATTTGAACCAGTTTACAGTGATGGTAAGCAGAATATGTACAGTTTGTTTATTTGTTTTTTGTTGTTTGAGGATGCACTCAGCAATATTCCAACGGCAGCCTATAAATAATCGAGTCTTGACCAAGCAAACCAGTGATTGACATCGGTTCACGGAATTTTGGCACACATTTAACGAAGTAACCGAGATTATCCCCACGGATTATTTAATTGCTTTTTGCAAGCAAACTTTAAGGTTACTGAAGATCTACGGTTGTACCCGGAATCCTCAAGGGTTCCCACCTACATGCAATTACAGACTTACCTAAATTAGCATCACAGTATTTTCCCGTGTACTCGGGTGTACACCTGCACGTGTATTCTGCCACACCGTCTACACATGTGCCGCCGTTAGTACACTCGTTCGCCAGACAATCATCCATATTGACGTCACAGTTGTCGCCGTGGTAACCATCTTCACAGGAACAGGTGTAGCCGTTCAGATCATCGTTACAATCTCCATGGATACACGGTGAGGATAGGCAATCATCTGTGTCTGTAAAATACAGAACCGTAAGTTCAAGTTAGATCATATGTATGTATAGTTCTCGATTATCCAGTGTATTATATCTCCATTCTATTATGATAAATATCATGGACGCATTAGCTTCGTTTTGAGTCCGGCTCCGCTGACACGACGCTAAAAATAGCCGTCCGATCAAAATATACAGTTCTACTCCGTGGTCTAGTGGTAGAGCGTCCGCCCGGAGAGCGAGAGGTCCGGGGTTCGATCCCCGGCCGCGTCGTACCAAAAGACGGTAAAAGATGGAACTTGTTGATACCCTGCCTAGCACATTGCGAATTGCGGCGCCTTAGACGACGACGCGTTCCCCCAGGATTTTGAATGTTTTCATGACGCATCCTACTGCTGTCGGCGAGTGAGTGTGTTCGATTTAACTTCGCTTAGCAAATAAGAGTTAGGATCATCGTCGCTTTTGAGATGTATTTTAAATGTATCACGGCGTTTAAGCTTATGTGAGAGAGGAGAGCAAAGTGAGCATGAGTGACCTGAGAAGGGGCACAATTGGGCGAACTTGGGATTCGATTTCACCAAATGGGATTCTGGCACGCCTACCGGACGCAACTCTGCACAGCGAATTACGAAACCTCAACCCACTGGGCAACCTGTGTCAAACCTACTCTCGATTACCCATTAATAAGGTCAGTTAGGTATTGTACTGATTAAAACATTGGAGCGTCACGAATAAAAACGGGTATCGAATGGTAATAGTACGGCCGAATCAACTTCACTATAATCCAATGATACCTGTAAACCAGAATTGGACAAGCCACTCTGCTTACAACACCCTCACAGTCCTCAAAAGGAAACGATTTGCAGTTTTGTCTTTTTATCAAAGAATCATGTTGTTTAAAAAATATTTCTCAATAGCTTTCTGAAAACCATACCGTCACATTCACTGGGGATCTGTATAAACGAATCTGAGAGATTTGCTGAAGTGAAGTCTTTCCAGTTGAAGACGTCCCCGAGGCTGCCCGTGAAGCAAGTGTGTGACGTTGGTGACGGAGCTGTCTGGGGGGAACGCCACATGTTCACCTGGGATACACTGCCCTCAAAGCCAGCACCTGTGGGCATCCCGATCACGTCTCTCGTTACAGTTCAGTCATGTTCTAACCACACGTATGAAAGTAATGAACTTACATTAACTAAATATATAACGTCAAAACCAGAGAATAACCTGCCTCAATTATCCTTAGTCATACGTTTATTGTGAAAGTAATGACCTTACATTAACTAAATATAAAAAGCCAAAGCCAGAGAATAACCTGACCCAATTATCCTTAGCCATACGTTTAGTGTGAAAGTAATGACCTCACATTAACTAAATATAAAAAGCCAAAGCCAGAGAATAACCTGACCCAATTAGCCTTAGCCATACGTTTAGTGTGAAAGTAATGACCTTACATTAACTAAATATGAAAAGCCAAAGACAATTACGAGTCGCGAGCAAAACATTGTGCAATAAAGCCCAACAGGTGGTATGGAGTTGGTTTAAGCAGCGGACGTAAAGTCACATTCAGACTGAAACCAGTGGCTGTAAACAAAAGATTGCTTTGATTTTTCGACTTGATAAATTGGATTGATGCGTGAAATTTTGAGAGATTGCATTTCACTTCTGGTTTATATATAGATAGGGGTGATTGATAGTAAAAAGGGCATACAATTTCATTATTTTGTCATTACTTCAGATTTCGGGCTTCAGTCCCTAGATTTGCATCTGAAGTTGACCAGGAATTTAGAGTCTCGCTGACAGTACATGTCGTCCAACAGCAAGTGGTCAACTTATTCCACACATGTACGAATACGTTTCTCGTCATTTTCCTTTCTTTATTAATGTATATATACATATATGTTTAATCCATTAAAAATATAAACATGAAATAACAAGAAGGGCTAACCTCCCATGGAGACCAGAATAGATTGGCCATCATTAGCGTCAAAAGATACAGCGTGCGTGAGACTCTGGACCTCGTCTACACTGATGGAGAGTATATTGTTGATGTAGTTGATATTTATCTGATACCATCGGCTTGTGTTCAGGGCCGCCACATCGAGCACTGTGCTGTTAAACAAATACCACGACAAGTTCATTCTTCATGTGTTCAAATGAAACAAACCCCCTGTAAGTATTTCGAATTCTTCCATACATCTCTCTGACATGCATGGATCATGTGTTGTTTACGGGACAATAACCACTGCACCCTTTATAGAGTCTTTAAATAACCTTCTCTTTTTATAACTTTGTAAGACGCTTTACAGTTTGTAGAATTATGATAAAATATTATATAACATTGTATGATTCATCTATGAAATTCAATCAAATGAAACCCCATGAATCAGCTACCAGTGAAATCGTCCAGATGACCAGGTTTTAGGATTAACAAATTAGTTTGTAGTAATACCGCGTTAGTAACATGTATAGACCCGTGGAGATCCCGGTTTGAGAGGGTCTTCAGCAACTCCTGCTTGCCTAAAAGGTGACTATGCTTGTCGTAAGAGGCGACTAACGGGATCGGGTGGTCTGGCTCGCTGACTTTGTTGATGCATGTCATCATATCCGAATGGTGTGGATCGATGCGTATGGTATCAGTCACCGAATTTTCTGGTCCAGATTATTTACAGACGGCAGTCATAAAGCTGGAATAGTGCTGAGAGCGGCGTTAAACAAACTAACAAAACGTGTTGGATTGGGATACGTTCGCGACAGTAATATTCTGAAAGGCGGGGTCTCCGGAAGGACGGGGTCAAGCCTAACGCTGGTTTGCTGTATTAAATTGCAAAACACAATATGATAACATTTGGATCCAAAACCAGAACGCAGTTCATTTACTGTTCGTGACGATGGGGTATTCTCTTGGTTAAGCGTTCGTGCGTCATGTCTAAGGCCTAGGTTCGATTTTCCAGACGGATGCCATATGTGAGTCCCATTTCTTATAACTCCCGCCGTGATATTGCTGTTGCAAGCCAAACTCGCATACTATCGCATTCACCGTTCTCTTTCCCGTCAATTTTGTTTGATCTCAGGGCTACTTACCCTTTTATCCGTAGCTGCAGTTCAGAAGTGGTTGTCATGGAGATGGACAGAATACTAGTATGCTTATCTCCAGATGTCAGAGATATGACGTCTCCTGCTGAATGATACACCAGCCAAAGACGAAGTTCAAATCCGCTTTGAATATCAAACTCTTTTCTGGCGACTTCCAGATGAACACTGGCGTTTTGAGAACTAGACACAGCCACGTCAAACTCTGTGGAAAAAAGATACCAACTAACAAAAATGATAGTTTGTAGTCAGTGTTTTATAACACGCAATTTGTGTTCAGTGAAAGTGATGCAAAAAACAATTTAGGACATCAATCATGTCCAGCGAACGATTTATTTTAAAAGTCCTTGTGCTTCGAATTGACGAAATGAAATACATTGTTTAATATTAAGTCTGATTAAGTTCGATTTAGTTCACCAGGCAGGTTCCGTTCTCAGTAAAGACAAATATTAATGTCCCATTTTACCATGACGTTATACTTTCCATAGTGACATCGTGTTCAAGTAGTAGTAGACTTAGAATGACATGAAACTAAGTGATAACTTCTGTATTGTATATGTCGATACACATTATGTGTTTGTATATTTGCAGGTGTTACTGGACATTTCCGGAAACGGAATACTCACTTCCTTAAGGCGAGTACTGTCCATTCATCACACCAGTCGGCATTCACTTACATCAAGCATAAAGACTTAGTACTGTTTGAAAGATTGTTGTATACTCAATGGCCAAATAAACCATCTTAAATATAAAAGGGTCACTATTACTGTTACCTTGGAGAATAAAAGTATAGAGATATGCATAACGTACGTCTACAGGAGGTGATACTATCTGAGCCTTGAGACACTGTCGTCATCACGCCCGAGCAGGCTGAACACTCTGTAGAACCCACGTTGTCTGCATACTGCCCTTGACTGCACGGAGTGCAAGGCTCAACACCGTTTTCTGAGAAATGCCCAAGTTGACACATGGCTGAAACACAAAAGGAATAAATTAATACCGTTCTTAATTTTTAATAATACTGTTGTAGTGTTGTTTTACGCAAGGGGACCCGGGTTGCCAAGTCGTTTCAGATGTGTCCCATAGGCACGCCAGACACATATATGATGATGGGTACGAATCTTGGTTCCCTTGATTATGTTTCTAAGTTTGTCAGCGCCATTCCCGTGTTCGTGGGTTTCACCAAAGTTGTAACCATGCTCATTTACTCTTATGTACAGTATGTTTAGTCAAGATTTCGGAAGACTTGTGATGGCTTACGAAGACATCTATCAACAGTTGTAGATTTATTTTGTAAAGTTGTTCTTCCATCAGGGCACTGGATACAGCCACGACCTTCAGCCTCGGGTTGGTAGGTTCCAATAGGACACTCCTTGCAGCTGTTGTCTCCCTCTGAGTGGTACAGACCTTCTCCGCATCCAACTGCAATTAGAAGAAAGGCACTTAGAAACATCGTATGATATACAGATCTATCAATGGTGCATGCATCGGCTGTCAATCAAAATGTAAATATGTAAAAGTTGCTGAAGAGTGAGTAAAACCACAAAATTGGCCCAACTATAATCGTGAAAAACTAATTTGGAGATGCTAAATTCGTTCTTCATTCTTTTAGATATGTTTCATTACAAAGTTTGAGATTGGACCTGCCATGACGCCCAACAATGCACTTCCAGGAAAGGCTGCAGGGTTTAGAAGCCTTGAATGTGCGCCAATGACTTTGTAACTTTCTACGTTTACGGTTTGGAATTGGAATAAGAAAAGAAAACTTTGCCTCCAGTGACAAAAAGAAAGAAAACCATTATGTTACCATAATGATAAGAAATCATAAGTCCATTGTACGATTCCGGCAATATCTTGAGCATGTGTTTATGAATCAATATTAAATTGTGATGATACAAGGTTTTCGCTAAATTGCCTCACTAGTGGCGCCTATCATAAACACATGCAAAGGCAAATCAAATGTACTTGTAGAAATAACAAACATCACTTTTACAACAGATATGCTAAGAAAAAAAAGATTACTTATAACCTAATAGCTCTATGTTCCCTTGTTGATGGGATATACAAATCGTCCGATTCTCCAATTCATTCACCTCTGTCTTAAATAGACTTAACCTTTATGTACTTACCACAGCTGTATGTGTTGTACGATGGGAAGGTATCAAGCGGGCAATCCAGCTCAATTGTTGGCCTTTCTATCTCCATCGCAGATCGGACTTCCTCATCGAGGTGTTGAAACAGTTTGGAGTTGTCGCCCTTTATGTCCTCGGTAATATGGTTATACAGGTTCAGAAGAGTCTTCTCAGCATCCTTGAAGGTTTCTCTGGACACGTCGCCGTCGAGGGCAAGGAGGATGTCAACTTTCACTGGCACACGAGTTTCTCGTTTTCTTCTTCCATTATCAGAAGAGCCACACGTCACCTTTCATTGGGAGAACGTGAGAAAAAACATACAACACAACATGTTTACAGAAGACATGACAACTTTGTATGTTGTGTAACGCCGCACTCATCACTAGACCAGTTACATGACGTCCGCCAGAAGGTAATCGAGTCTGGACCAGATAAACCAGTGATTGACATCATGAGCATCGATCCACGCAATTGGGAAACGATGACATGCATCAACAATGATCCACGGCGTTGGGTACATTGACACGCTATCAACAAAGTCACCGAGCCTGACCACCCTATCTATGAAGACGCTTTGAACGATACCCATTTTTGTGTAAGAATCCCTATGGGCAGAATTTGTGTGTGCCGGACATTGGGAGACAGACACATATTAACTGTTATAACACAGTATGAAAGCTTAATGTTTGAGAAGAGATGCAGATAAGAGGCGTTTGCCACCTTGGTAACAGCGAATTGCGGAACTTAGTGCGTTTGTGTCGTAATGCTATGACTAGTTGGCGTCAAAGTGAACAGCTACCCAGTATTGAAACACTTCAGAAAGATATATGAGAATGTTTTAATAAATGGTGATGCAGCTTACCTTGACATTGGCAATCGTCCTCCCTGATTGCCCGAGAGTTTCGCTGAAAGGACTTTCCTTGAATGCGTTCAGGAAATTTGTTTTTATTTGATTCTGGGCAGCTTCCTCCGTGCACGGACCCTCGTAGTAGAACAGTACTGACATTATTGTGTCTGTCGGTCTGCGAGACTCTGTAAATAATAAATCACATAGACATTTACAAGGTTTCGTATTTATTGCTGTTTAACGCCGCATTCAGTAATGTTTCCACCTAATTGACGGCGATCTGTACATATTAGAGTATGGACCAGAAAATCCAGTGATTGACATCATCGGTCCACGTAACTGGGATATCAATTCGCTAAGCTGAACCATCCAATCAGCTTGTCGCCTCTTACCTCAAGCAAAGGTTTGTGGGGACCTATATACATATGTGGAATCTATCTAAAACCTTATTTTAGATTGCGGAGTTGATTAGATCAAGTTAACGTTGTACATAACATAGCATTTACTACTGAAATACTACAAGTGACATTATTCATGTTCATTGTTAGAGCAACGAGGTTCTACCGACTTAAGAACCTTTTTCGTTGTTATTCTTTGAGGTTTGCTTCCCAGCAAATCTGGCTCGGCATTCACTTACATGTGCACTGAATAAAATGACATTACCCTTTGGATTTCCATTACGAATCTACAGTAAATGGGTCATATGAATATATATCTCGTTTGACGATTCACTGACAACCAGGTCATGGACATCATGTATCAGTGTTGTGAACAGTCAGGCATCAGATACATACATTGGGATTTATCTTTAGGAAACACTGAAGTGAAACACTGTACAGCAATATGTCCAAAGACACATCCTGGTTAAACAACTATAACAAGAATGTGTCGAGACCAGGATTTGTTCGACATGTCTGAGTTCGAGACAACCGAGATCCACTGTATTAAGAAAATCAAAGGTCCTCAGTATCTGCACGTCATACTTTAAACCTGTTTCACATGTTGACAAACTGATATATTTTTCTTCAAAACTTAAAACAACCATAAGCATAAAAAGGAATTGATTGATAAACGTATTGTCAAGACATACATGTATATTGATGACAATGGAGAATGAACTGCATAAATTAATAACATATTGGCAGATCGATGAAATACTTACTTGTACACGCTGGTAGTTCTTGAATAGGGAGGGGGCCAATCTTCCAGTCTCCAGATTCCCCACATACCATTAATTGTCCAAAATGTGATGTAGACCTTGTGAGGTCAGTTCCCTTCATGCACTGCATCTGACAGAAATTGCCATCTTCCCAAAGGTCACACGCCAGAGCTCCGTTGGTAGGTGGTGATAATTCTCGGCAGGTGTTGAAGACTGCAATCAAGTTATCATTCCTCGGTCAGGCGCTTTGTTTTTCATTTGCTTATGAATGACACGTCACGAATGGCCTCCCTGTCAGCTGACTGAATGAACATGTTCAATGACTCGTACTTGTTTGGCACAATATATTTTCAATCTTCTTTGAAAGACCTCAAAGTTGTGAAGGCCAAATGGTGGTGCTGTAATATTCCTCGAGGTGAAGGGGAAGCTGACTATTGTGATGCAGCCTTTCAGAGGGTGTGTTGCCACTCTGAATCTTTATGCATGGATATAGTATTAAACAGAAAAAGCTGAGATGGAATCGGCTAACTCTATCCCTAAAATGTTTAGCCTGGGTGTGGTGTGGTGCGGTGCGGTGCGGTGCGGTGCGGTGCGGTGGCGGTGCGGTGTGGTGTAGCATACTTCGTAAACATCCAATGTAATAATTGCTTACACAAATGGTTTATATTCGAATCTAAAATTCAAAAGATGCCCATGTAAATAATGAAATCAATTACCAATATACGTAGAAATAAAATATCCTTCAACATATAATATCTGCATCCGATCGAAGTGGACAAACAAGATCACGTTTAACAGGTTCCATCCTTGCCATCCTTGCCATTGATGTAACATCATCCATGAGCCTTTTGTTAAAGGAAGTCATCAAGTGATACACAAAGGCGGGAAGACCCAAAGTAACACGACCAAGCTAAAGTTCGTCCTAATGGATTTCCTTTTTTGCAGATGACACCAGTGATATAAGTTCTTAAACGTTATGAGTTCACGCTAATTTATACATTGTTATGGGATTAAGCAACTTGTGTTATGACCGCTTGATGACTACCCCTAAAATGTCGAAGTATACTTACAGCTGCAGTAGGGTTGTGAAGACATGTGCCAGTATGGGTAGGCAAGTCCATTATCAGAGTTGGCTAATTCACACGTGGTGGCCTTTGAGCCTTCTAAGACGTAGTTACCAGTACAGCTGAAGGAGCATGTAGACCCGTGCCGGTACCCCTCGGGACAGTCCACTCTCATGTAGGGGAGCGGGTACTGGGCGAAACACTTCAGTTCTGAAGATATGGGCATTCTTTTTTATGTGAAGGAATGTAATTCGTTAATGTACTAAACTTCTGTGTAAGATGATTTTAAACAAGCCTGTTGTTTTTATTTCATAGAAAAATGAAAGAAAAATATAATTTTACTCACAAAATGTTAAGGTCACCCGCCTGTTTTCCTTGTTTTCATAGTTGGCACCGAACTCGTTAGCAATCACGAGGAATACTTTAGACATTGACAGAAACTCTTCCATTAACAAAGGGATGTGTTCTACCTAATATCAAAACCGGATTTCTTACCGAACCAAACATTTGCCCCTGGATTAAACTGTTCACAACGTGTGTTTAATGTCTTGGAAGGTTATTAGAAGCCTTCTTTCAATGGCCTCCGTTCTGTGTTACCTTTCACAACGACCTTGAACTTGCATTCCCTGGCCTTATTTCCGGCGCTGTCGGCTGCTGTGTAAATAATTTCATATACACCCACGGGATGGTAGTCTGTGTTAGATATGCCAGATGTCTGTCTGGGTGTGATGGACTCCCGACTGTTGTCTGTGACAGCTGGGACGTCAAAGTCCACTAACGCCAGGGAGGAGCTCCTTTCCGTGAAATACGTCTTAACGCTTGGGCAGTTGGTGAACTTCGGTGGCTCGGAATCTGAAGCATACACAAAGATGACCCCTTGTGGAATTTTGGTGGTAAACAGCAACCGTGATTACGTGTCATCGTACCCTGACGACGTTTATCGTTGCTCATGATATAAATAACCCGTGCGGATTTTGGTAAAGAGCACAGGTCCCCAGCAACCAATGCTTTCCATAAGAGGTGACTAAATGGATCGACAGATCAGGCTCGCTGACTGGATTCTTTGTTGTTGTTGTTTTATTGTTTAACGCCGCACTCAGCAATATTCCAGCTATATGACGGGGGTCTGTAAATAATCGAGTCTGGACCAGTCAATCCAGTGATTGACATCATGAGCATCGATCCATGCAATTTGGATACGATGCCATGCACCAACCAATTCAGCAGCCTGACCACCAGATACCGTTAATCGCCTCTAACGACATAGTCGCCTTTTATGGCAAGCATGGGTTGCTGAAGACCTATGATAACCCGGATCTTCACGGGTGGCTGGCTTGATTGATTGCATGTCATTGTATACATTTGCATGGATCGATGCTCATGATTGTCTCGCCCAGACTCGATTTCTTTCAGACCGCAGTCATAAAGGGGTAATATTGCTGAGTGCGGCGTATAAACAACTAAAGAACGAAAATAATACCAATCACTGGAGCTGTAATATTACTGTGAGAGGCGTTAGACAACAAACACACGCACACCAAAATACGTGTACTCACAGGTAACATACATTACAAATGTTATCCCTGAATAACTATCCCAGATTATGCTTTAGAAATTGTATTATATATTATAAATATTATTAAGTCAAATGGCTTTCTGCACACACTCACCTACACATTCTGGAATTGCACCTCGCCACTGACCATCATAAGCACATACTCGGACACGTGACTTTCCGGGTTTGACGTCATATCCGGTTTTGCACATGTAGGAACATGCACTCTTGAAGTTAGTACCATCAGTGCACGTAAACGTGGCATCCGGTGCAAGGGATTGAGGTGGACATGTGACAGCTGAAATGTGGGGTTTATGAGGGCACATGGATACGAAATATGTATTTACATGTAGTTCACACCATACGTCGATATACTGAGCATAAATGGACTGACATATACACATGTATATTGGCCTTTTCTTTTGGTCAGGTATTCTTGTGTCTGTGAGGCGCCGTTTTAACATTTATTCCCTATTCTATTTTCGTTGTGTCCATAATGATGTTTAGGATACCTACTTAGCATTTATGATTGTACCATCCTGATACAACTTGGAAAGCATTTTCATTTAGTTAATTAAAAGCCTTTATAATTGTTCTATTTGCCCATAACATAATCTGCCCTACTTTTGGTAAGAATGGATCATGGACAGTATTGAACTATTTTAACAGGTCATGGAAAATGTGCTCTTCAAACATCTTGGGATATAAATACTTTGATCATAATCAAGGCCAATGATTGGTGTGACGCTTACTTTCACAAGCTGGCTCTACCGTAGTTGACCAATGGCCATTCTGCTTGCATTCTCTGTGCTTTGAACCCTTTATCTTGTAACCATAGTAACAGCCGTAGTTGCAGTTGGTACCGTAGACGAAGTCGGCGCTAGGATGGCAGACATAGTAGCCGTTCTTGAAGGTCTTGTTTGGCCCAGGCGAACATCTGATAGCTGAGTTGAAAAATAATAATCATTGGAGATCGTTGATACCGCAATGATTATGGCTCACAAAGTCTTTTACACTGTAATAACCCAGCAGAACGCAGGTCCTAGAAGTGGAGGTCTTCCGACACATAGGGATCAACTTTTGATATTCTCAAACCATCCAGCACCCACTACACGAGTCACTTTTGTGCATGTAAACCGGTGGATAAATTATAAGTTCAAAGATTTTCGGATTTACCTTTGTTAAAAATCAAGAAATATCAACTCATAGCGCACGGCTGATCTGTGCCGATCAATTCAACTTTCAACTTCATTACTGCAGATGATTGTTTTTGGAAAGCCGGTGTAGAACTCACTTGTGACAGTGACCGTCATCACACAGGACCCCATGTTCCCCGCTCTGTCTCTGGCTGTGTATGTGATTGATGTCCTTCCTTCTCCAAACAAGTAGCCGGACCGCTTTCTGCTCGCCCGTTTGGCTCTGTGTCATGGACAAACGTATCTATGATCTTCGTTCAATAGTTAAGATTGTAACAGGGCGAGGAGTCATCCGACAGATGACATCCTCACCTCGTCAGCCTCTGTAGTCATGTGGACATGTCGTCTGTCTTTGGATCAGAATGCACGTGGTTCGAATCCCATCACTCGGAAAGATTTTGGCGCCCAACGTGGTGCTCAGCAGGTTCATAGCACATTTTGAAATATAAATCTCAGTACCCTTCATATATCCATGTATATGCGGCCCGGGGCGTGCCTTTCTGCTGACGGCTTGGTTTGTAGCAGGGCATGGAGTCATCCCACAGATGGCATCCTTTCCTTGTCAGCTCGCTAAAGAGATTAACGATTTTTGCCATGTGGGCAAGGCTTCCGACCTCGGATCAGAATCGGAAACTTTATGACCGCTAAAAGTTCATACATGATTGTGTCTAACTTGACATATAACACATGTGACAAGTGATAATCAGTGTCCCTGGTCTCGAAACATTGATAGATAACCACTTCAAGGTGTAGAAAATAGTACGTAAATAAAGTAAGACAATGAATTTGTGTGAGAGAACCAACAACGATAAGAGTTTGTCTTACGCAACAGCTCCATCTTTGCTGTCGTGGGCTGACGCGTCGTCGTCGTTCCAGTAGACCTTGGTACTTGTCTGGATAGGATCGGAGAACGTATGGATATCCACGGGGCAGGTAACTACAGGAGGAGAGCGGTCTGCAAACGTAACAAAGAACATTATATCTCTAGAAAGTAGTTGACTCCTTCTCTTCCTGCATGTTTTATTCATGCATATTTCACGTATAATAATACCAAGTTAGTAACCGTGCGATGACGTTTTGGACAGAAAATCTACATCAATCTGGCGGTCTGGAACAGTCTACAGCGAGCGATCTGTTACGGGTCGGGAGTTCCGATTATCCCAATGTGTCACTAGGTCTTCTTGCTACAGTTTCCGACATGAGACACAGCAACTATATTACGTAACATACACTTCATAAATGTTTTCCCTTGTGTCGAGAAATGTTATTGCGATCGTCTGGCGATATCGGCGCAATAGCTAGCTGTATGTTCAAAGTGACGAGATCGTGAAGCAATAGCGGCGTCATAGAGGAGTGATGGTGGCGCAGAAGTACCTCGGTTGTAGCTCGAAGTGCCTCGGTTGTAGCCCGAAGTGCCTCGGTTGTAGCTCGAAATGCCTCGGAAGTCGCTCGAAGTGCCTCGAAGGTAGCTCGAAATGCCTCGGAAGTAGCTCGAAGTGCCTCGGAAGTAGCTCGAAGTGCCTCGGTAGTGGCTCGAAGTGCCTCGGAAGTAGCTCGAAGTGCCTCGGAAGTAGCTCGAAGTGCCTCGGTAGTGGCTCGAAGTGCCTCGGGAGAAACTCAAAGTGCCACGGAAATACCTCGAAGTGCATCGGTAGTACCTCGAAGTGCCTCGCTTGTAGCTCAAAGTGCCTCGGTTGTAGCTCGAAGTGCATCGGTTGTAGCTCGAAGTGCCTCGGTAGTAGCTCGAAGTGCCTCGGTAGTAGCTCGAAGTGCCTCAGTAGTAGCTCGAAGTGCCTCGGTAGTAGCTCGAAGTGCCTCTGTAGTAGCTCGAAGTGCCTCGGTAGTAGCTCGAAGAGCCTCGGTAGTAGCTCGAAGAGCCTCGGTAGTAGCTCGGAGTGCCTCGGTAGTAGCTCGAAGAGCCTCGGTAGTAGCTCGAAGTGCCTCGGTAGTAGCTCGAGGTGACACGGTAGTAGCTCAAAGTGCCTCAGAAGTAGCTCGAAGAGCCTCGGTAGTAGCTCGAAGTGCCTCGGTAGTAGCTCGAAGAGCCTCGGTAGTAGCTCGAAGTGGCTCGGTAGTAGCTCGAAGAGCCTCGGTTGTAGCTCGAAGTGCATCGGTTGTAGCTCGAAGTGCCTCGGAAGCAGCTCGAAGTGCGTCGATTTTCAAAACGTTTTTCGCGAAAGTATCTCGAAAATGAGTGAATGAGTTAAGATTTAAGGTCACATGAGCAAGGTCACATTTCGGCCGTATCGATGTTGAAATTGAAATAATAATCTGAAGATGAGGACAAAAGCGGCGCGAGCCGCATTAGTGTCGGGAGGGTTTTGGCAGAACTTTGGCAGGAAATGTAGTGTATACAAATGTGATACTGCATGATTGCACAATTAACCGCATACGGACCGATACCACGCAGTTCGTACCACATGACGGCAGAGTTCAAGCGCTATTTTGTTGTTTATTGTTTATTTGTTGTGCATAAAACGTTCCGGGATAGTGATGTCGATTTTGTCTTTGATTCGTCCAAGAGCTAATTCCCCGTCAACACGCACGTTGACACAATCAGCACTTACAGTAATCTTTAATACCACCGTATGACTTGACAGTTACTTTCAAGCTGCTGTTCTCTGCTCTTCGACTCTCTCGCAGCCGGACACCCAGTAAACCCAATTCGTCAGATTCCACTTACCAAGTTAACATGGCGCTACTTTTTTATAAACCCATTCTTGGTATCAGCGTGCAGAAAAATTACACTTGAGGCTCTGAGGAGTATACAAACCCAAGCTGCCATATAAGGTGCTAGAAGGTTGAAAGCCACGTTACCATCTATCCTGTCGGGTACACTGCGGGGTGGACAGAGGAATGTTCTAACACGTTTCTAATGACACACCACGTGTCTACCGCTTCGGTGAAACCCCCGAGCCCGTGTAAGGTGCTTACTAACGACAGGACAAACCGTGATTCCTTCGTGGACATATTCGCATGATTATAGATGAATTTGTTTGCACGCCCAAGCGACGCAAATCTGCAAGTCAATACCGGCGCATGAGACGGTGGGACCACCCGTAACCCCGAAGACCGTACATTCTGTTTAATTAATCGGCTGCCATGAACGATATTGCTGATGACCGCTGAATGGATGCTACAAACAAACTTCAAATGTACTCAGGGTAACAGTCCAATGTTCCATCAGATTATTGAAAATGACCCTTCTCTCTGAATATCTCATAATGACGATCTATTGTACCGCCACGAGTGCAATAAGAGTTATATTACCTGGAGGGGGGCCTTGTCTTGTGCCCCAAGAGATGAATATAATTGCTATTGGTACCCACCACCAACGTTTTGTACGACGCTTTGGTAACACCTGGACATCTGTCTGACCTGGAAGAGAATATTTCAATAATTATTCCACGGTCATAATTTGTCAATCAGACCTTGGAAAATGTGGTGATATACGTGTTTTGGATATCGGTTATGTATTTATACGATGACTCAAAGAGTGAGTTAAAATTCAACGTTGGCAATAGTGATATGATATGAATACAATCATATTACAAAAATATGGTATTCAGCAAACATACTTCATCATCTGACACTGGAGCCTCTATTGGCGCTTTAGAATATGTGTTTTTATCACTGTGTAAATACTCAACCGCAAAAGTAATGTTTTTGTTTGTGAAATGCACAAAGAAGTAATTTGTGAAAAGAAATGTATACAAACGTAAAGAGACGCATTGAAGATACAGTGTTAACCATTTACATCATCTATTTTGAGCGCGTCGCAGGAACGTCTCCTTTGACGTTTTTTGCAAGTGCAGCGCAAATCACATGTAAAAAGGCGTAATGTCACCCCTTGTTCACCCTTTTTAAGCCACCATATAAGAACACCGAACATTTCACAGTCGACTTTGAAAAAGGACAGGAAACATGGTCAGATTCACTGAACTCCAGAGAGGTGTTGCCATTGGGATGTTACAGGTCGGATCAACGTCAACTGTAGTGGCGAGGCACTTTGAATGTCACGTGTCTACATCACCAGATGTGCATGATTAGACTGGCAGTGGCCAAGACCGGCCTCGTTCTGGACGGCTGAGGGTCACACCTCCAGCACAGGACCATTACATCTGGATGACCCATCTGCGTGGCCGACAGAGACAAGCAACACAGACAGCTGCAACCATTCAAGGTCCATGTCATCCCGTGTCAGCCGACACAGTTCGTCGATGTCTAAAAAAGCGGCGGGAATCAGATGTCGTCGTCCTTACGTCTCAACGTCACCGCCAACAACGCCTGCAGTGGGGCCAACAGCACCTGCGGTGACGACGTCAACAATGGCAACAAGTTATCTTCTCAAACGAATCAAGGTTCAACCTTTCTCAAGCCGATGCCGTATCAGAATGTGGAGACGACGTAATGAGCGTTACTCTAACCGCTCTTGTCTTACAGGCCGACCGGTAGGAGGAGGAATCATCATGGCGTGCGAGGCTTCAGTGATCATCACAGGACCCCTCTACACGTGATCCGTCAGCGTATTACTGCTGTCCTGTATAGGGATGATGTTCTTCGTCATCACGTCAGGCCTCTCTTCCTGGGTCAACCTCAACTCAAAGTGTTTCAGCAAGACAACGCTCGTCCCCATATAGCAGCAAGTGTCTATATAGACTTTCACAGAGTGAATAACATTCCGGTCTTTGTCACCGGACATAGCGCCAATTGAAATTGGGAGACGTCTTCAGGCTGCAAAGCAGCCACAAAAACTATTTTGGTGCGGGAATGGAACGGGATTCCTCAATCCTTCTTAAAGAAATTGTCGACTCAATGAGACAGGCTATTGATGGACACTTGTCATTTTTCGGTTTGGGTGGTACCCTATTTTCGGGTCAATTTTTTCAATAAACACGGATGGTTGTCACAAACATTCAACGGCCATTTGCTATCAAATGTTTTCTTTGTCATCTTGATCTTGATATTATCTACATATATTTTATGGCCTTAGCGTTATCCGCATTTTATGTACAACTTGCGTTTCATGATCAGCATCCCGATTGGCCCTGATTATGTTTCTAATTTTGGCAGCACTTTACCCGCACTATATGTCATAGGACACCATATGTCTTTTCGAGTTTCCATCAGACTGACATTTATATGTCGACGATAAGAATCGATATCCTAACTGGGGCGTTTTGACATTTGCAAAAAAAACAACAACCTTTGCATAGATTTGGTGTCATATGCCAGATTCCGTCATCACAGACCAGGAACCGTAACTTAGCATCCTCAAGGCAGGTAACTGTGCATGTAGTGCGGCTTGCCAGACTGGAGTGTTGGTTTACTGGTATTTGGTGTCCTGCTGGATCAGTGCAGTACTTGACGGAGATGGGGAGACGGCCAGCTGTCAGACTGCAGGTGCGCTGGAACATAGCGAGTCAGAGGGATGTAACACCGCTTTGAACAAAACTTTGTGCTCACAATCCAAGGATAATCAGGAGGAATATTGGATTCAATACATACCACCGGGCGTTGCCTTTGGCACGACTAAGTCACCACCTCGTGGGGATTCTGGGTTAGAATTGGTCACGAGCGGCCTATACCATTTGAGGCTAGGTGACTTGATCGGTCATAATGCTCACATACCCGTGAAGATCCGGGGTAGAACAGGTCTTCAGCAACCCATGCTTGCCATAAAAGGTGACTATACTTGTCGTAAGAGGCGACTAACGGGATCGGATGGTCAGGTTCGCTAACCTGGTTGATGCATGTCATTGTATCCCAATTACCTGGATCGATGGTCATGATGTCAATCACTGTATTGTCTGGTCCAGACTCGATTAATTTTCAGACCCCCGTCATATAGCTTGAATATTGCTGAGTACGGCATTAAACAACAAACAGACAAACATTCATAATGCTCATAATGTGAATCACAGGGTCCCGTTCTTTAAAGTCATTTTAACGCTACGTTTATCTTAGATCTGTCTCAAAGTATGGAGTTGCCATAGCCTTAGCGCTAAGATCGCTTTGTGGAACAGGGCCCTGGTCCAGGTTCGATTAATGTAAGGCCGCAGTCGTTTAATGAAATTGTTGGCTCATGACGTTAACCAAAATGGCAGCAGCCATGTTAGACACCCGATCACCCGATTATGGTGTGACGTACGGATATGAGCAAACCATTCGCATCATTCAATGAAGCCTCGTTAATCCGACATCCACCTCCCTAATCAGTACATTCCTGGAGGAAAATCCGTACGGATTAACAGGGTTTCATTACAGAATATAACGTACCTGACAGTTGTTTTCGGATACAACGGCAAGGCAAATGACGACTACAAGCCAGTACCTGGCCGCCATGTTGCCTCTGTTAAGCAACAGCGCTTTGATGTGACTGGTGGGTATGCTCACCAATCTATAAGGGTGCAAAATGGGCGCGTCGAATCGCTTCACCGACCGCTTATACGGTGTTGATTGACGGCGGGACCCGAAGCCTTTCCTGGATCAAGACACTGCGTTACGAGGTACTTGAGACAAAGCAGTTCAGAGTAAATAAATGTCTAGGAACGTTGACGCCTGATTCCAAACATAACTTCCTCGAATGAATGTCAGAACATGTCTTCACGAAAATAGCCGTGACATGGCGGTGTGATTAATGACAAATGCGTGTTTACCTAGAAGTGATAAATACTAGAATTCATGTTACAGAAAAGTGTATGATAGTGTATGAATGTTATGATTGATAGTGCCAAGTTGAACATATTCATAGATATTGTTTAGGGTTTTCACTTTCAGGCGAAGGCCTCACGTGAGTTCTGGGAACTTCAAATAATTCCCCTTCAGCACGACTTCCTGGTTGGACTGTTTACTGTCTGTCCTTGACTCTTTAAACAAGCAAAAGACACTCAATTTTATAGACAGTTCAATGACACCTTGTCTGCAGTACCAAGGAAAACTCACTTCTCGCACATGTATGCATAGATTGTGAGATATTCCACTGAACGTGTCTTGTGTGATGGTCTGCCTGGACTCAAGTATTTACAGTCCGCGCTTCAATAGCTGTAATACTGGCTACGGCGTAAAGTATTATTAACTTACTACAAGGTGAAAGATTAATTATGTCGATTACGAAATCAAAACTAAGTGGCCGAAACCATGGTTCACATACGACATAAACAAATACGGTTCAGACATATTTTCAGTCTGACAGCGATCAGTATTCATAAGCGTTGTTCTTGTGAACTCTTTTTATCCTTACAACTGATGCCGTTATTCCGAAGAAGATTAATCACACTTCTAAGAGAGTGAGTGAGTAAGTTGATTTTTACGTCGCTTTTAGCAGTTGTCTAACCATTTCACGGTTCGGGACACCAGAAATGGGATTCACACATTGTACCCATGTAGGGAATCGAACCCGAGACGAGCGAACGGTTAAGCTACTGCCGCCCCTAAACTTAACTCGATGCTATCTAAAGTGTCATAGCGAGTGTGTGTGTGAGTGTGTGTGTGTGAGTGTGTGTGTGTGTGTGTGTGTGTGTGTGTGTGTGTGTGTGTGTGTGTGTGTGTGTGTGTGTGTGTGTGTGTGTGTGTGTGTGTGTGTGTGTGTGTGTGTGTGTGTGTAATATATTGGGTATCTGCAATCGTCACATGACGAAGATTATGTACAGCGATCTCCATGTTATCATTTACATTTTTATACTGCTGACAATATAGATGTGTATCCCCTGGCACTGTTGATATACAACAGACATTGGTTATTTCCATTAGCAGGTTTAAGGGTTTGGACGGAGGGAGTTATATTATTCTAACTGTAATGCATCCGCGTGTACCTCCTTAAAGAGTCAATTGTTGACATTACAAACAATAGAAATAAAATATATGTAAACCCACAAAGAGACGTCTAGAGCGAACAACAATAGACCCCTACAAAGGTAAACACGAACGCCAGACAAAGAGAAATTGATACGTCAAGGGTTACCTAGGGTTATTTTGATGATTATATACAAGTCTGTCATTGACTGTCATTGTCTGCTCACTCGCCCATGTTATCTGTCACAATTACCCGAAATATATGTCAAACACCTTTTACATTACGTGTTGGGAATCCCAAGAAGAATGCGATGTTCTGATTGGCTAACACGTTCTTCCTCGTCTGGCTGCTTACACCTTTACGACAACAGTTTCTTTGTCCGACTTGAATAGGTTACTCCCTGGTGAATATTTGGTCGTCGAGCTCTGTGTTTTGACCATGTGACGCTTATGATTAGCTTATTCATGAACTCGAGATAAGTGTTTTGTTCATTCAAGTGTGAGGGTTGGTGAGTTGGCATGTCTCAAATATCGCGTAATGAATATGCCACATGTAGAGGAAATACGTATTGCATAGCATGAACAATCCGTTGCAGGAATGAGTGATGGATAAATAGACATAATCATATTCAGCAAAAATGTTTCTTTAAATTCTCAACTGCATAAAGAACAAACTCGGTAAGCTTTATGTTGACCTTCAGTTTATATGCGTAACAACTAAAACGAATGATGCCAACACACGTGGCTACTAGGTCATGCAAGAGGATGACAAGAGGCAGATATATCACTGGAGACAAGAGATGAAAAAAAGGCGATTAGTATTGAAGATGTTTATTACGTTATGAGATTCATTCGTGTCAACACAAGGCGCTTCTGAGATGATAATCATCATAATCATAATCATAGATATGAATATAAAAGCGACAAAACCATTTCCCTAAAGAGATCTCTGCTACAAGATTTCGGCTACCTCCTAAGCATGCGCTTGTGAGTACAGTATGTGTATTATGTGGTACTGTAGAGACGAGATTTAAGTTGATTGGAAATGAACATGATCCGTGTCTGTTAATTGTGTATCATCACCACCGATCTGTTTTAACATGAGCTTATGTACATTTCGATTGTTGAAACTGATGAACCGTCATTTTTGCTATGATTAAAAGTCAAAGCAAGCCCAGTATCTATAATGTTATCTTCACTCATTATCGAGGTCTTTAAATTACATGTTAAAGAACATTGGTTTTAATATCACACCACTGCCACATTTGGGCAAGTAGCCAAGTCTTTCTGCAACTAATACCATTAGAAAGTCCCATGGAGGTCAACATCGAATGTTGACGTTAGCAGGTACACACATGTCAGTATGTTTGAGACATGCGGTGTTAAATTCCGATTGCTTCAGTGCTGCTATATACTCTTCTTTTATGGCACTGACGTCATCACAAGAACCTGGACTGCCGAGGATGCCACTAGATGCACCGATGGGTTCAGCCTCATCTGTGTAGAAATTCATGCTTTAAGGTTTTTACAACATCCATTACAAACACAACAATGGTTTGAGTTCACAGGTACAGACAAACATCATAACCGTCATAGAATTAAACCTATATAATCGTACAGGTTCTTCCTCGGGTCCCAACACTTGACTGCGTGGTAGCTTGCCCCGACGGTGTGGTGGATGCTACTGATAGGGCTGGACATGCTAACCCTTTTCACGGACACCTGGTGTCATCACTGATTTTCAGTGATGCAAGCATATACTTTTCCCCACTATTTTGCGTGCGGGTAAGGGTATAAAACGATTGCAACGGCAAGTCAGACATCCACAGTGATAAAAAACACAAAAGAAATGTCACGACTCACAGTCGAACAACGTGAACGAGCCTTGGTATGGTACAGGTGGGAGCCACCCACGCCCATATTGCACGAACCTTCGGTTGCTCCCGTGTTGCCGTTACCAACTTGATGCAACGTTACAGACAGACAGGGCGGACCGCTGACAGGCCAAGAACAGGCAGACCCAGGGTGACCACGCCCCATGATGACCGGTACTTGCGTACCTTGCACCTCCGAAATCGCTTCCTGACAGTGACGTCATCGGCGACAAATGCCTTAGGTCACAGAGTTAGTCGACAGACAGTGGCCAGGAGACTCAGGGCTCATGGAATCAGGGCTTTTAGACCATACAGAGGACAGCTATTTACAGCGCAACATCGTCGCCTGCGATTGAGATGGGCCCGGACTGTCCGACGTTGGCAACGACGTGACTGGCAGAGGGTTGTCTTCACCAACGAAAGTCGATTCTGTATGTTTAGGGCTGATGCAAGACAACGTGTTTACCGCCGAAGGGGTGAACGAACGGCGGCGTGTTGCGTGCAGGAGGTTGTACCATATGGTGGAGGGAGTGTCATGGTTTGGGGGGAGATCTGTGGGCAGGAGAGGACACCACTGGTCATCGTTGACGGAAACTTGACAGCTCAGCGGTACATGGATAACATTCTTCGTCCATTTGTCCTACCATTTCTCCAACAGCAGCAACGTGGTGTCATTTATCAGCATGACAACGCCAGAACCCATACAGCCAGAATTGTCACTAACTTTCTCGCAGCCAACAATGTCAACGTCCTGCCGTGGCATGCACGCTCACAAGACATGTCACCCATAGAACAGCTCTGGGACTTGATGGATTGTCGTGTTCGACAACGAACACACTCTCCAGCCAACCGACAAGAACTGATCTTGGCCCTCCAAGAAGAATGGCGTCAAATCCCACGTGACCTCATCAGACGACTGACTTTTTCTGTGACTTGTTATTGAACGTGAGCGATTATTTATGTACTCTGCCTATTGTCCATGATTCTGAAAGCTCGAGTTTTGTACCACACCCAACTTTGGGGGGCCCTGACATCATTCTCGGTCTCGGTATGATTGTCATTTTCAGTGTTGATTATGTTGATATATTGATCTTCTCAATACACTTAACTTCATGCATGTATGTTTTGTTGTTTTTGAGCGAGAGTGATTTCAAACTCTGGTAAAGTTTCTTTTGGACGTCAGTTTATATAATGATATAATATCACCAAAAATGGGTTTCACAAAGTGTGGAATCGAACCCGGGGGACAAGTGAACTCTTTAACCACGAAGCTACTCTACACCTCTTTGAATAATGAGATATATTACAGATGATACGTTACGTAAAAGGAAAAATATAAAATGTCTTTGTCTGAACTTGCCACACCAGTGTTAAAATACAATTAAATATATCAGTGAGTGAGTGAGTATGTTTTACGCCGCTTTTAGTAAAATTCCAGCAATATCACGGCGGGGGACACCAGAAATTGGCTTCACATATTTTACCCATGTCGGGAATCGAACCCGGGTCTTCGGCGTGACGAGCGGACTCATCAAATATATCAACACGGTTTTAAATATCAGGTTTTTCAAAACATAAAAACAATTACCTTCACACTGGATCGTTCCTAGGTTTGAAGACCAAGTTCCACCTGCTCCGCACGCATACCATTGGCTCCCATCGATGTCACGTGGTAGGGTTCGGTTAGCCAGGCAGCCAATCAAACAATACTGTCCAAAGTCTCGTCGCCAACCGTTGCAAGCAACGTACCCAAACTCAGGCACAGATAAGTTATCACATGGGTAAGCTGTTTAGGTGAAATGTGACATTAAGGATATAATCTCTCACTTAAATATACGTTCATCAGCATAATATGTATTATTTGCGTAAAACAATGATATAAATGGGTGTAAAAATGAAACTGCAGTTAAGATACTTTTACTTGTTTTTAACGGTGCACTTAGCAAAATTTCAGCAGCAGGATGTGTGCTGAAAATAACGGAGTCTGGACTAGACAATCCAGGGTTTAACATCATAAATCGCGCTTCGAGCCTGACCCAATCAATTTAGTGGCCTTTGGTTGCTGGGGAAGAAATCCTCACGGACGGAATCCTCTTACGGAATCGTCACGGCTATACTGGACATTACGTATCTTTTTCATATAAATGTAGTAATTGGCATTGGGTGTGCATGGTATAATTGTTGCAGACCACATAACCCAATTCATACGTAGAGGCGGTGGGGTAACCGTTGGGTTTGCTCGTCGCGCCGAAAGCAGTTTCGATTCTCCATTCATGGTGTGATTTTATTGCACTATTATGGAATTAAGCGTGAAACTATCCACACTCATTCATATATTTCTAAATCTACAGGTTCAAAGGGTCACCAATGAACTCCCAAGCCAGTTTCGTCCACGATAGTCTGCAGGTAGAGAGTGAGTGAGTGAGATGGGTTTTAACGCCACTTTTAACAGTATTCCAGTTATATGCCGGCGTGTCAGCTTAATGTGGGAGGAAAGCCCGAAGTGATGCAGGTCTCAGACGTTTACCACTTTGGTGAAACCCACGAGCACGGGTATGGTGCTGACAAACCTAATAACATAATCGGGGCGAACCGGGATTCGAACCCAAAATCATAGGTCTCTGGCGTGCCCAACTGATTCGTTTAAGCTTCCTTCCTCAGGTAAATTGAAATGGCATCGTGTCACTTGTCAGAATAAAACAGATTTGAAGCATTATACAATATCAAATACAGCAGTGTGGACACAATAAGACCAACAATTAGAGTTTTCGATCTCAGGAGAAGCGTTTGTGGTAGTTTTTGGTGAGTCTTTGAAACGTCATCGTTTGTTTGTTGTCCTACTTTACTCCTTTAACCAACGAAAAGACAATTTTTTTTGATAGAAACATATCATGAATGATGCCGTCGACCGAAAAAGGTCCTGAAAGGTTTCACTATTTGTTTTAACTTATCATCCCACTTAAGGTATTTGGATACATTATCTGTCCCATCACCTCCTCAGTGCCCAGCTTATACCAAAATTACTGTCTTAAAAAGTTCCGACATCACCTTACCATATGTGCATATATTCCCAAGTCACCTTACCATCCGTGTATATATTTCCACGTCACCTTACCATCCATGCATATCTTCCTGCAACACCCTACTATCCGTGCATATCTTCCCATAGCACCTTACCATATGTGCATATATTTCCAAGTCACCTTACCATCCTTGCATATCTTCCTGCAACACTTACCATCCATGCATATCTTCCCGCAACACCTTACCATCCATGCATATCTTCCCGCAACACCTTACCATCCATGCATATCTTCCCGCAACACCTTACCATCCATGCATATCTTCCCGCAACACCTTACCATCTATGCATATCTTCCCGCAACACCTTACCATCCTTGCATATCTTCCAGCAACACCTTACCATCCATGCATATCTTCCCGCAACACCTTACCATCCATGCATATCTTCCCGAAACACCTTACCATCCATGCATGTCTTCCCGCAACACCTTACCATCTATGCATATCTCCCCACAGCACCTTACCATATATGCATATATTCCCAAGTCACCTTACCATCCGTGTATATATTTCCACGTCACCTTACCATCCATGCATATCTTCCCACAACACCTTACTATCCATGCATATCTTCCTGCAACACCTTACTATCCATGCATATCTTCCTGCAACACCTTACCATCCATGCATATCTTCCTGCAACACCTTACTATCCGTGCATATCTTCCAACAGCACCTTACCATATGTGCATATATTTCCAAGTCACCTTCCTGTCCGTGTATATATTTCCACGTCACCTTACCATCCATGCATATCTTCCTGCAACACCTTACTATCCGTGCACATCTTCCAACAGCACCTTACCATATGTGCATATATTTCCAAGTCACCTTACCATCCATGCATATCTTCCTGCAACACCTTACTATCCGTGCATATCTTCCAACAGCACCTTACCATATGTGCATATATTTCCACGTCACCTTACCATCCATGCATATCTTCCTGCAACACCTTACTATCCGTGCATATCTTCCAACAGCACCTTACCATATGTGCATATATTCCCACAACACCTTACCATATGTGCATATATTCCCACTGCACCTTACCATCCATGCATATCTTCCCGCAACACCTTACCATCTATGCATATCTTCCCACAGCACTTTGCCATATATGCATATATTCCCAAGTCACCTTCCTATCCGTGTATATATTTCCACGTCACCTTACCATCCATGCATATCTTCCTGCAACACCTTACTATCCGTGCAT
The DNA here is from genome assembly GCF_022045235.1 of Haliotis cracherodii. NCBI lineage: Eukaryota > Metazoa > Mollusca > Gastropoda > Lepetellida > Haliotidae > Haliotis > Haliotis cracherodii. The sequence goes on from NW_027266270.1 coordinate 7,849,656, forward strand.
ATCTTCCAACAGCACCTTACCATATGTGCATATATTTCCAAGTCACCTTACCATCCATGCATATCTTCCTGCAACACCTTACTATCCGTGCATATCTTCCAACAGCACCTTACCATATGTGCATATATTTCCACGTCACCTTACCACTCATGCATATCTTCCTGCAACACCTTACTATCCGTGCATATCTTCCAACAGCACCTTACCATATGTGCATATATTCCCACAACACCTTACCATATGTGCATATATTCCCACTGCACCTTACCATCCTTGCATATCTTCCCGCAACACCTTACCATCTATGCATATCTTCCCACAGCACCTTACCATATGTGCATATATTCCCACAGCACCTTACCATCCTTGCATATCTTCCAACAACACCTTACCATCCATGCATATCTTCCCGCAACACCTTACCATCTATGCATATCTTCCTGCAACACCTTACCATCCATGCATATCTTCCCGCAACACCTTACCATCTACGCATATCTTCCCGCAACACCTTACCATCCATGCATATCTTCACGCAACACCTTACCATCCATGCATATCTTCCCGCAAAACCTTACCATCCATGCATATCTTCCCGCAACACCTTACCATCCATGCATATCTTCCCGCAACATCTTACCATCCATGCATATCTTCCCGCAACACCTTACCATCCATGCATATCTTCCCGCAACACCTTACCATCCATGCATATCTTCCCACGACACCTTCATACACTAAGTGTACTCGAAGTCCATAGAGTTCCGTAAAGTTTTTTGGGTTCAGTATTACAAAAAATGCACCTGTTGTGATGTTAGAATAGGTTCCCCGGCACCATATGCAGGTTGTAAGGGGCGTCTGAATGGATCGGGTGGCCACATACGACGTGGATCTCTGCTTACAATATAAATCACTGTCCAGACACACGACTAATTACAAGTCGGCGTCATATAGCGGGCACATGGCTTCGTGAATATCAGTTTAGACTTAACCCTGCCGTCAGGTAATTGTAAGACCCGTTAACATTATCATAAAGTCCTTACAACTGACAACAATAAACTGTCAGGATAGATTGAAACTATTGAAATGTGTTCGATAGTGTAATTGAAGACCTCACGGACATGAAGTAAATTATTGCTGCATTCGTCATGTCCTTTATATCATTTTGGCATACTGCCGATGAACCGTCACACGCAACCGAGAACAGATAGCTAAGTACCGAGGAGGAAGTATGTCCTCCATTGCTAATAATCTCATTCGTTCTTGTTCATCACAGCATGATTGTGTCTGCCAAGTCAACGTGCCGTATCGATAGCTAATAATGCCGTCACTTGATCAGTATTTACATACACATAATGCTGGGTTTCATGTCACTATGCGTTTCTGTAATATCACAAAATGTCAGCTTACAGTGTCGGGAAATCCCAAATTACGCAGGTCTTAGATGGGTATCACGTTTGAAACCCAAAGGCACGAATAAAGTGCTGACAATCCAAAGAAAAGACCATAGTCAGTGCGAATCTGGGATTCGAAACTCCGACCATCGAATCTTGGCACGACTTTGGGACGTCACAACGAGACGGCCGAGTTCCCAACTGTGGTTACCCTTGGTGTGTGTGTGTGTGTGTGTGTGTGTGTGTGTGTGTGTGTGTGTGTGTGTGTGTGTGTGTGTGTGTGTGTGTGTGTGTGTGTGTGTGTGTGTGTGTGTGAATGTGTGTGTGTGTGTGTGTGTGTGGTTGTATTTCTGTGTATTGCTTACGTCTAATGCTGAGTTGAAACTTGCACTCCGTCTGTAAACCGTTGTTTGTCTTGGTGGCCACGTATTGGACGAAGAAGTCGCCCCAGGGGAAGCGGTAGGAGTTGGTGACGTAGTTCGGCGTCGTGACGACGTTGTTTCCAAAGGGATCCGTGAAGGCTGGCACTGTCCACTCGTGGGTCAGCTCATGGTCAGCTGTGTGGAGAGTGTCGTTGTCTTCGCAACCACTCACAACAGGGGGCTGTACATCTAGGGCGACATGAGCCAGTAATGTGTGTATGATAACTCTTTGTGGGGTATATACAAGTCAGAAATTATTTACAGGTGATACATACACAGCTCTAAGTACTCAATCTTCGTTGCTAACTACATCAATTGTGTTGTTAAAGAGTATACTTAGGATATAAACATGCATTTTCAGATTTGAGGTGCTATCAGCTTTTGATGGCCGTACATTTGTTAGCTTGATCAGACATGTTGGTTTTCCTACCTGCTTCACAGTTGACCCCTGACCACCCAGGCAAACACACACACGTGTACATCTCCAGACCGTTCACACACGTGCCTCCGTTCTGGCAGGGGCTGCTGTTACAGGACTCAGCGACTGGAGGGAGAAACAAATGTGACCGTCAAACAAACAGACACCTTAAATTATTATCACTTAACCATACCAGTGACGTATCATGGTATGATCACTGAACGAGTGCAAGTCAAGACTGCATCCACCTGCTTCAAAATGTACTCTCCAAAAAAGTAGGGCATATTCTGATATGATGGTAATGGGTGAATAATGTGGAGGTGATGTGAAATGGGGTTTAACGTCGCGTCCAAGATGTTTGCACTAATGCATTATGAGTGTGTGTGGTTGCTTGTACTAATCCGGACTGATGCCAATTTATAATGCTTGCACACTGAGATACCACGTGCACAGTTTAACTTGAGTACCCAAGTCAGACACAGTATACTGTCTCCGAGCCGACCTTTCCTTGTTTTAACCCCTTAATGGCTAGCCAGACAGGGTAACAACAAGTATCATCTTTTAAGAAAAGAAACACAGCATCTAAGGGTGTAAAACAGCCAAAAAAGATGACAGGGATGTGTAGTTAAAAGATAAATTCGAGGGAGACTTTTACACTTGACGTGAAGCGCCTGACCCAGTTAAGCTGAAGGAGCGGCTGAGCTTTGACGCCGGCGTACATGTCTCCCGATCAAACTCGAGACGTCCTCTGGGTCAGGACGCAAGGTCGTTGATTTCTTGCTACTGGAGGGGCGGTGGGTTAGCCTTGTGGTTAAAGCGTTTACTCTTCACGCTACGGACCCGGGTTCGATTCCCTTCATTGACACAATGTGTGAAGCCAATTTCTGGTGTGCCCCGCCGAGATATTGCTGGAATATTGCTAAAAGCGGCGTAAAACCATACTCACTCACTCACTTGCTTAACGATGTAGTCAGTTTCGATACGTACACGGTGGGCACGTGGATTGTCGTCTTGAAAGACAAAACATGGACCAGCTTGGCGCCGAACGGCAAACCTATTGGCGCTGGTATGTTGTCTCGGTCGTAGTGTCGAGTGAACTTTCCATGGGCAATATACAGTGGCGTACTGGTTCTCATCATAGTGGTCATTGTGATCTCGCCCCCATATCAGTCTGACCCACCCCTAATTGGCGTCTGGCTAGAATGTGCCAATTTGATAACGGCTGTACAACACGTGGTCGTCGAGCATGCAGATTAGCTGCATTCTTACGATTTCTTATCGCTTTGTCAGTAACTTAAGCTTCTGTGGCCTGGCGCAAGTGGACAGCGATTTTATTGCCTGTTTGCGTCTGGTTCCTAATTAATCGATAATGTGTTGTTGACTTTTAGCGCCATGTTCGGGGTCGATCTTTAACATGTGTGTCTACAGAGACCAATTCCAAAACCTGCGAGACATATTGGCTACCTCTCGCCGAGTTCTACCAATTTGAATCATGCCAATAGCCCTTACGGTTCGTCACATTGTAGACGATTCATTCCCAGTCTGGTCTCTAATACTGTATTAAAGCAAGAGTGGATAGCTCACACGTACATGATTCTTGAAGAGTTTCACGGGAAATGTTTAAGGTGTGTTGAGGCTCAAGGTTTTTGTTCCGGAACCGTCCTATCTCCTATTTCTTTGAAAGAACGACGAGCGTATGCTCCTTTCAAGAAGATGGTCATTATCACAACATATACGTTTCATGGTCACTTGTTTTAGGAGAATATCATATAAATGAATTATAAAGAACATAACCTCATATCAAGACCGTTCAGGCGCTTGCTCCTTTGAAGAAATTTGTCATTCCTAAGAACAACGCCAGCTCTGCTGAAAGTTCTGTTTCCATATATTGTTGTCGTTCGATTATCGCATAACCATCTGCTGTTGACTCGTTCAGGATGTGAGTCGGGCCATGGCGAAATGCTAGAAGGTACACAAATATGAGCAGCTTGGACATAATTCTCTTTCACAGTGTTGCAATTGAAATTGCCATGTGGTCAAGCAATGCTTTCTTACAACAATGTACCAATAACCAGGACCGCAAAACATTGAAAATGATCATTAACGAGTGATGACTTACATAGGCACCTTGGCGTAGACCCCGTCCAGTATCCATACGTGGAGTAGCTGTTGTAGGTGGAACATGTCATTGTGGCAGTCCCAGTCATGTTGTATCCGTTGGTGCACGTGTACGTGGCCATGCTGCCGTAGTTGTTGCCGTTGCTGACTGTGACGGCACCGTTTGACGTTGTTTGTGGCGTACCACAGGTTATAACTGTACAGAAATGAGAATCGTAATATGCGAATATTTACACAAACAGAAACTTACAATGGTTTGAAATGAAAGACTAAACGAGCTCATGAAGTATCTTTGGGATCGGCCATCGGATATTCTGGTTTGGGTGTAGGGTTGTTGGGCAATGGATAAGATAATGGATAAGACAAAATAAGTTCACAAACAGCATGCTCCATGAACATGCACACATGATCAAGGACGTATATTACACAATACTGGCTTTTAATACGGAATTTCTTGAAGTAAGCAAATCGATGAAGAAAAAGGTCAGCCACAAATGTGCTAAATTCAAAAACATGTTGGATGATTATATGATTTATCCTGGATAAATAAAATATGTTCTATAATATATCAGTTGAACGAACAGAATATAGAAATGAAACAATTAAAACAGATTTATGATAATAACTGCTCCTTTCTGTTTATAATTGATGGAAAAGGTCAATGATATATGGATAAGTGCCAGTAGCTGTGCCGTGAACGTATAACCTGCAAGAAGTAAAGTCAGTAGATGCAGACACCCAAAAAGACACTCACGCTAAGTGAAATCATGCATACTCATGTATAATCACATCACAGCATGGCCACATATAGAAAACACAACACGTATTAACAATATACCACTTCGATAACTTCAATGTTATTGGCAAATATATATTGTCAACGCAGGAGTATAACCGGCCTAGATTTTCTGCCGAAACAGATTCCACTTGGCAAATAGCTGTGGAAATTATATAAATGGACCACTGAAAGACAGTGATGTTCGCGAAAATGGTAAGCATGTCCTGCCCTACCGGTAGAAACCCACCATTCATACAATTTACATAAAAGGTAAGTATTTATTGCCTGACGCAGCACAGCAGTACTCGTGATATGCAAAGTCAGTATGTAAAACCAGACAATTAAGTGATCGATGAACCAGAAAATCAAGTGACCCGAGGGTACCATTACTAATTTTGTTGAAACTAATAAAAACGATATGTTCATTTTGAAATACGTCATAACATTCTCCAAACGGGTAACAATTGAATCAAATAAAATTCACTTTTTCAGATATGGAAGAAACAATCAAATACACATGGATGCTACTCAGGTGCCCGTAGACAATGGGTGCAAGGTGGTTGATACAAAGACAGGTGATTGGCACCATTACCATCATCACAGCATGTTCCATATCTCCCAGCCGGGCACCTGCATCTGCCGTAGGAGGAGTCGAACGAACCGTAGGTACAGTGAGTGTTGCAGTCTCTGTTCTCTTTGCCGCCGTTTCCACCATCACAGTGCTGAAAAGTCCCACATCTGTCATACACCCACACCTGTCTCCTTCTGATCTGCGTCCCGTAGCAGAGCCTTGAACAGGTGGACCATTCTTGCCATGCTACCCACCTGCATCCACACGAATCCCATGTTGGAGCTCTCTGACTCCATGCTGCATGTAGCATGAACAGAGCAAACATATACACCGTACATACACACATTGTGTCGGTGTACACTATTGTCTGGATATAGACGAACGGGATAAAATCCCTATATCAAATACACTGCGTTGAATTTCTTAGAACAGAGGCACGAGTCGGAAAATAGGGCTTGGGTTACTTCCTGAATCACTGGGCCAAGACGTCAGCTGCAATGAGACTATTGGTTAGATTTGAGACCGCCTACCTACAGTGGCTATACATAATACCGGCGTCACGGGATTAGAAGTAAACCAATACACCTTCCTCACATGATCTACAACCGTGACAGGCTCTACCGTTATAGGAGCACAGACCTCAAAGGAGGCAACGCGCAGTGGTAAGTAGATTCCTGTGCTGCTGATAATGCTATGGTACTGTTTACAGGACTGGCTTCATCCAATTATCTGTATGCTACTTATACCTGTGTGCTATTTGTTATTCTTACTGTATATTTGGCTTCCTCCAATTATCTGTATGCTACGTGTTATCCATTACCTGTTGTTGTCAATGTTAACCTCCTGCTTAACACAAAATGCAATGCATGTATACCTCTCATCATTTGGTTGTTGTTACTCCAGCTTGATAACGGTATAAGAATCTATATCGTAACGTCGCTATATGCGAAGTTGTATTTCCGTGCAGTATTGTTAAAAGGTTGGTTATCTCCTAACTATTGCGCAAGGTTGTGTGAATCTGAACTGAACTGTATTTACACTCAGGTCGCTGTCATCGAGGAAAAATTTAGGTATTGATCATACAAAAATATATGGACATAAAAAACAATATTGCAATCTCATAAACATATTTACGGGGAGTCGCAACAGGTAAAGAAGAAACAATCTGGAAATTTGTACAAAGATGAATGACATACTCCTTCCAGGTTGGATCTTTATCATGCTTATTTTATACACGCTAGATAATGTTCTTATATTCCTATACTAAGTTATCAAAAAGCAAATTGAAACATGTGAAGTTTGATATAATAATATTTATTAATCATATTTATTCATTGTACTGTCGAACTTTGGAAGATATGGTGAAAACAAATACAAATGTAATGGCTCTGTTACAAGTAGAAGCTACAAGATCATATCTCAAGGTCACGACTTAAGGTCTCAAGGTCAAATGGACCGACCATTCCAGAGGGGCTGATCTCTTTAAAACATTTTTTGTCATCATGTTTCACTGAAAAAAACAATAATTGTTCGCTATGCATGCTGGAGTTCCTGAAAAAAAGAATGTTTTGAAAAACATAAGATCTCATTGTCTCCAAGTATTATCCTTTGGCATCCAGCCATTATCGCGTGGCTTCCAGGCATCGTCACGTGACCTCTGAGTTATATCTCATAGCCTCTGAGCATTATATTGTGGTTTCAAAGTATTATCGGTATTTTCTGCGAAACTCTATGTATTATCTCATGGCCTCGAGGTGCCACCTCATGGTCTCAAGGTTTTACCTCGTGGCGTGCAGGTCTTATCCCATGGTCTGCTGGTAATATCTAGTGGCATCCAGGTCTTATGTCATGGTCTGCATATATTATCTAGTGGCCCCGAGGTGTTATCTCATGGTCTGCGTGTATTATCTAGTGGCCTCCAGGTATTATCTCGCGGTTTGCATTTCTTATCTACTGGCCTCCAGGTCTTATCTCATAGTCTGCAAGTATTTTCTAGTGGCATCCAGCCATTATCGTGTGGCTTCCAGGTATCGTCACATGGCCTCTGAGTTTTATCTCATAGCCTCTGACTATGATATTGTTGCTTCAAAGCTTTATCTACTTGCCTCAAGGTTATATTTTGTGACCTAAAGGAATTATATCATGGTCTGCATGCCTTCAGGTATCATGTCATGAACTGTCGGTATTTTCTGCGAAACAATATGTATTATCTCTTGGCCTCCATGTCTTATGTCATTGTCTGCATATATTTTCTAGTGGCCTCGAGGTATTATCTAGTGTCCTCGATGTGTTATCTCATGGTCTTCATGTATTATCTAGTGGCCTCCAGGTATTATCTCGCGGCTTGCATTTATTATCTAATGGTCTCGATGTGTTATCTCATGGTCTGCAGGTATTGTCTGGTGGCATCCAGGTTTTATCACGTGACCTCCAGGTGTTAAATTGTGGCCTGCTTGTATTATCTAGTGGCCTTCAGGTGTTATCTCATGGTCTGCATATATTATTTAGTGGCCTCGAGGTATTATCACGTGGCCTCGAGGTGTTATTTCATGGTCTGCATTATTATCTAGTGGCTTCCAGGTATTATTTCATGGTCTGCATATATTTACTAGTGGCCTCGAGGTATTATCTCGTGGCCTCGATGTGTTATCTCATGGTCTGCAGGTATTGTCTAGTGGCCTCCAGGTATAATCTCGTGGCCTCAAGGTGTTATCTCATGGTCTGCTTGTATTATCTAGTGGCCTCCAGGTGTTATCTCATGGTCTGCGTATATTATCTAGTGGCCTCCAGGTATTATCTCGCGGCTTGCATTTATTATCTAGTGTCTTCCAGGTCTTATCTCATGGTCTACATGTATTGTCTAGTGGCCTCTAGGTATTATCACGTGGCTTCCAGGTGTTATCTCATGGTCTGCTTGTATTATCTAGTAGCCTCCAAGTATTATTTCGCGGCCTCTAGGTATTATCTAGTGGCCTCCAGGTATTATTTCATGGTCTGTATATATTTACTAGTGGCCTTGAGGTATCATCTAGTGGCCTCGATGTGTTATCTCATGGTCTGCAGGTATTGTCTAGTGGCCTCCAGGTATTATCTCGTGGCCTCAAGTTGTTATCTCATGGTCTGCTTGTATTATCTAGTGGCCTCCAGGTGTTATCTCAGGGTTTGCATATATTATCTAGTTGCCTCGAGGTATTATCTTGCGGCTTGCATTTATTATTTAATGGCCTCCAGGTCTTATCTCATGGTCTGCATGTATTGTCTAGTGGCCTCCAGGTATTATCACGTGGCTTCCAGGTGTTATCTCATGGTCTGCATATATTATCTAGTGGCCTCGAGGTATTATCACGTGGCCTCGAGGTGTTATCATGGTCTGCATGTATTGTCTAACGGCCTCCAGTTTTTTCTCTTTGTCTGCTTGTATTATCTAAATCCGAACTTTTGTACTGGAGGCTCACGTGTTAATTTCGAAGCCTATCTATTATGACTTGGGCGCCTGCGCGGTCTAATAGATAGAGTGTCCAGAGGGCGGAAGTCCTTACGCACTCCGGGCGGACGCTCTACCACTAGACCACGGAGGCGGTTCCATAAATGTGACAAAATATACAATATTTTACTACGTCCTTCCTTGAACTATTCTGTTGGAAACTAGATCTCCTTTAAGCACAGAAGCTCGTAACATTAATCTCGGGCCTCTCACAGGATTCTTTTCAACATTCTAAATATGTGTCTGCTTGTGTGACCATGTGCTCACTTGTTTAAGGTCTCGCGGCTTGTACAGCACTAATATAATTATTTACACTGTACTTTTCACCCCTTAAACATTGCAGCACAGATCAATGGCTAGCTCAATATTGTTATGCTTGATCCTGAACGTCGCAGTCGCCGACAGTGGAATACTCACGAAGGACTTGCACTGGGTAGGTACCGTTTGCTCGTGTGTTTATGTGTCGATACATGCAATTATACCTGTCATCACCAGTTTGTGAAATATGTTATGCCTTACATTATTTTATAAACTGCATTTATGTAACTGTTAAATTTAGATTATTATACTGTGTATAATTTATAAACAGTACCATACGTGTACCTAACGTCGTCTTTTGTTTATTTGTGAATGAGTGAGTGAGTTTTACGCCGCTTTAAACAGTATTCCAGTTATATCAGGGCGTGTCAAAGTGATGTGGGAGGAAAGCCCAAAGTGATGCAGGCCTCAGACGTTTACAACTTTGATGACACCCACGAGCACGGACATGGTGCTGACAAACCAAGAAACATTATCGGGGCCAATCCGGATTCGAACCCACAACCAAACGTTTCTGGCGTGCCCTAAGAACATAACTCTACGCATATAATCGACTGCAAACTTATAATATAAAGTCTTGAAATGTTTCCTGTAACAATGTAACAACCCGTATCACCTCGGGCAGAGTTGCTGCCCTTAGTTGTGCCAGAATCCTGTTATCGTGGGTTTAAATCTCGGATCGCCCTGATTATGTTTCTGTTTTACAGCATCATACCCGTGATTCTAAGACCTGCATCACTTCGGGCTTTAGTCCCATATCTAAGGTGACACGCCATGATATAACTGATTTCCTCCAAATTGTTGAGTTTCCAGATCCAGGATCTAGAGTCTCGAGATGGCTGTGAGATGCTGGACAGGTTTGACTCCGATGTGCAGTGCAAAGGAAATGTCCACGACGTATTTTCTGTTGCTGGACAGGTTCTGACAATGGCTGACACGGGGACTGTGTGTCGGGCTGGATTTACTTTCGACTTTTTTGCTTGTAAAGGAGGGCTTTGGGTGCAAGGTAATAATTTTGTATCTATCATTTTTACGTGATAGGACACGGAACCAGTTTGTTTGTTTGTTGTGTAACTCCGTACTCAGTAATATTCCAGCTGTATGACGGCGGTCTGTAAACAATCAAATCAGGACCAGACAATCCAGTGATTGATATCATGAGCATCTATCTACGCAATTGACCACCCGATCCTATGTGACGCCTCTTACGACAAGCATGGGTTACTGACAACTATTGACTCCACCATTAACACTTACGGGTGTTATTTGAGTAAGGATTGCGTCATTACGACTGATTTCAATATAAATGTTAATGTTCTGAAAATATTGCAGATGATTGAATGCCTTTCATACTTAATACCGTTTATCACATGTATAGACGTGAAATAGTTTGCAACAAACCGCTCAAAATTGGCCATGACCGCACTCGACATTTTACCAGTGCTTCAATCCTTGTTGTCATAGACAATCACGAGAAATATACTAAGGCAGTTTTATCTTATTTATTGGTTTACGGATCAACCGACCGTAAAATAAAGAAAGCTGGAAAATATATGTAAAGGCTGGATATTTTGACAAGGGCCAGTGCCACCGTGGAACCCCTTAACTTTTTAACAGCCTCTTTCTGCCTGCACTGCCTGGACAGCAACATCGCCAGCTAGATCTGTTCATTTTGTTTTAGGTAAGAGCCACAGCTTCTCTATATGGCAACTAGAGGTCTATTGTATGCAATTATGGTATGGTCTAGTGCATGGTTATAACATTTACAGGACAAAGAATCATGTGCTGCAATTAATTTCATTAGGTCAAGCAAAATTCAAAACAAGTGTTTGGCCACTGGTCAAAGTCATTCTTGCTGTGCTGAACTGGCAAACGTCACACATCTGTGACTGTCCAAAAGTGAACTCAATGCAATAATAATGACATTAATTTGTTGAATTATTTTCTTGTTTGAAAATAGCTTTTGTAAGATCACTTTTGTGTTTGGAAGTAATTTTGCTAATTAGATCGGCCAATCAAAATTGCCACTAGCTCATTGCTAAATTGAAAGTTTTAATTATTCCAAATTCTTTTGTTTGATAAATACACTTGTTGCTGACAACAACAGAACTCTGTTGCAAGGTTTTTGTGAATTAACAAGTTGCTATCACTGGTCATTTTTTCCCAAGCCATGCGCTCAGTTAAAACACCCTGGTCTCATCTGGAAGTAATTAGTGACTGACAACTCTTGACCTGTGCGCTGGGCAGCACCCATTATTTTCGGCTATCCTCGGCACTCTCCGGCTCTCTTCCGGTTGCATTACAAAATGGCCGCACTGGATGTAAACAAGGCATGGCTCCGTCGCCTGCTTCATGTTTACCTTAACACCGTTAGGCCTACTATACATTAATGTCATCCTATCCTTTATGTCTGCTAAGTATCAATAACACATACTAGCTAATATATATGGCATAATTTATCAGGCAATTCGATATAAGTGTACATTCCAAACTTTGACTATTTCCTGCAAATGGTAACTTTCTTGTTCTCTTGGCGTCTGGCGTTGCGCAAACCTACACGATGACAGCAGGCTTAGCATTGACCAATATCTAAATATGTAAATTTATTAAATATCAATCCAGTCCTTTTTAATATTAAGTATTTCTACATTGTCAGATTGGTGGTATAAAGTATATTTCACTGCGCTTTCCCACTTGATGTGATAGAGAAGTCACCTTGTATTCAATAATAATATAATGTATTATATCATATGGCCATTAATTTGTCTGCAATTTGAGTAATATACATATTATGTAATATCCATTAATTACATTCCTTTTTAATGTATTTGCTTAAATTGGGCAATGAATGCTGGGTGACCTCAAGTGGCTTACCTACTGGGTGTATTGATCTACTTTTGGAGCTAGCCCCATATGGACTGGTACGATCATCCAACAGGCAGTCATACCCCACTCCTCTTAGCCACCTCTCTAGTACAGGCCAGATGTCCTGTCGTGGCTAACCAAGTATACTCCAAATGCGCTGGGATAAATATCCCCTCATTTTGGGTTTAAATGTATGTTTCCAAAATCCCCATTGGCCGTTGTTAAAGCGACTTTCACCTCACGTCAGGTGGGATCTTATATGTATCCTATATGGTAGAAAGGATGTGATGATTATATTGGTGGATTATTAGTGAATGTCATTTCTGTAAACAATCATGGGGTTTTGTGTTTATGCACATATGCTTTTTGGTATCAACAATGCGTTTGCATAGTCTTTAACAATATCGTTTTCTCCTATAAGTATTATCATCACATCCCGAATATCACTTGGATTATGGTTTATTCTTTTAAATATATATTATAAGCTCTTTCTGCTTGCACTGCCTGGACATCAACATCGCCAGCTAGATCTGTTCATTTGGTTTTAAGTGTCTTCCAGACTGTGCAGCCAAAATTTGCACCACGTAACTTTTTGATACTTCAATATACTATTATTACTGTCTTTTTGTGTCGTGTCAAATTTGACTGGAGTACTTGGCACAGTCAGCACACTTGCCCACACCTTTTCCGTGAGACGAAATTATTACGTAACCGTGGTGATTTCACAGGTCTTACATATATAATTCTAATTGAAGAGAATTGTTATATCCGAGTCTTGAATCCCAGCAATAAAATATATCACAAATCGTTGTAATGCCATTACCATCCAAAACTGGCTCCCGCGGGAGATATCGCTTGGGTGAGATCGAACAATATCTGCATTGATCGCTACAATGAAATTGCTTCACAATACTTTGCAGAAAATTGTGACGCCATTGATTACCATGACGTCACAATCAAATGATATCACTAATATCTCTGCTACTGAAGTTGTAAGCAGTACTTTTCTACACTTAAGACACTGCTTAATACTGTCTACAAACTGAAAAGGTTGGTAGAATGATGGTCTGTGATATATAATAATATCCCCCTACTGTTTTTTATCAAATATATCCACACTCGTTTATATATTTGACATCCAAGGACACTCGGGTGAGATGCTTTATGTCCCAACAAAGGATAAACTCACTACGACCCACAAAACAAACGTGCTCACGCTTTGTAACAGATGGTTGTTGACCTGTGTGGCTGAAGCCAGTTCTGTTAATAGACGCACCGACACCCCTACTGTCGGTGGGTAGGCAAAGCTGTGAGGAGCAGGTAACCTAGTTCCTTAAGCTTTTTCCCACTTACTCACTCACCCACCCATAGCACCCACTTACCCACCTCCCATCCATACCAACCTTCCACCTCTTAAACCGGCTCACGTCATCCACTTGTAACTTCAGTACCGGTATCCTTTGCTCGCTCGGTAAAACGTCGGGAGGATCAACATCACAGACAAAAGCGATTTTGGGGGGTCGTTGGAGCAGTAATTGGCGCCATAGGTGGAGTTGTCGACATCTTCTGCACGTTTTTGTGTGATAACGGTATGTATATTTTTAAAGTATGGCACGAGACCACTATAGACGGACATCCCTCATTTTGAAACCAGAAGTACGCTTGCAAAAACCAGTTCGAATTTTGGGCAGGTGGTCATCATTCAAATGTGTGAGTTTATACATATGGCTTGTCATTGGTGTATCTATTTGAGTTTATTGTGCTTCTAATGCAGTGGTGTTAAACTATGTCACGCCAAATTGATTAACGAGTAGTAACCTGTTACAATATGACAAGTGTACGGGTTAAGTTACACGCAAGGTTAATGCTTCTTGTCCTAGTCCATTCGTCACCACTTGCCCCTTTCCGTAACCTGCAAGAAGACTCGTTCCCCTATCGATGAATGACCAGTCTAATACCCCGTTTACTTGCACAACGTTTACTATATTTTACACACGTACAACTATACATATGTGCGTATATGTAAATTTACCATGTGTTCACATGAAAAGCATCTTAGGTGTGTAAATAAAGTATGCAAATTGTGTAAGGCACTTTCAGCACAAAACAGGTTGTTTTCCAATCAAAGGTGAATGAGAAGAGAGTTACTTCACCAAAAATGTTCGCGTGAACTGACATGTGTGTTTTAATTTGCACACAAAGTTTTGACTTCTTGAAACCAAAAGAAAATACCGTCCGCTCAATTGTGTGTAAACGCATAAAAGTTGGCAAATGTTGACAATTTGTTTGGTGTTGGCAAAAATACAGATATTAATTAGATCATCGTCTTACGTTGACATAAACGTTCACATTGCAACATATACACACAGTGCAAATTTACATTTACATTTGCACCTGCTCCAGACATGATGCAAATTTGCTACTGGTGTAAATATACACACTTGAGCAAACGCGTTCACATGACAAGTATACTCACGTATGTATTTCGACACACGTATGCACATATCCACACAATTTGTAAATAGGCGCATGTGAACGGGGTATAAGAATAGTACTTTCTGTTCATAGACGTGTCAGGATACACGGGCTGTTTATTCTGGGGATCATCATCATCATAAGCTATAGAGTCAATTGGGGCTGTAACGGTTCATACACGTATATATGCATCATGGTACTTTGTGTGACGTACGTTTGTCGTAAAGTCGAGTTGCGATAAAAAGAAAGAAACTTTAATAACGTATTCTTTGTACTCTATAAACTTGCTGTATAGATTGATCTCTCCTCTAGAGTTTTAATATTCACTTATCTAGACTCTTCAGACTAGGTCAAAGTTTCTTTCCCTTTCAAACTTACTCAAGTCTCAAAGACAGCCATTTTCTGATTACCATAACTAATGGAAATTGAAAACGTCAATGAATATCTGCGCCAAACACATTTCGTAATAGGCAGTGAGATATTGATGGTAATTGAAAAAGCATGAATACAAAAACAAGACAGACATTATTTGACATTAGAAACTTAGAATCTAACAAGATTGAACATCGTTAGAAAGACCATGGTGTCCTTCTTCTGATTAATCATTCACACACAAATCTTAATTGTGACAATTGAAATATGACAGGAATTTCTTGGGCCTTTGATCACATGGTACTGGTATTTATCCATCAGGAGGAGGAGGTCCACCTCCAAACACGTTCCCCCAGATTGAGTGTCCGTACGTTGGGCCTCAATACGCCAAGACGGGAGACACTATGGTGGTTACTTGGACAGAACCGACAGGAACGGATACGGAGGATGGCAGTCTAAGGTTCTCCTTCGTGTAACATTCTTAGTGTCTCAACACTCGAGACGTTTTACAACTGTATTAACAACTTAGCAAACAACTTTTCAGCACCAAAATGACATTCCGATCAAATATATGTTTAATTGCATATTCTTCCTACGCCTCATCATTTGAGGAAACACTATTCACATGAATGTTTAGACTTTGATCTAAAGGTATTTGATACAAAATCATTGTATTTTACTATAAATCTCCTTGATCCGTAAATCTACGCATTTACCAATCAATGTATTTCATATTTGTATTACATGATTTACGGATCTTTTAAAACACCAAGAATAATTATGAATGAAAATGATATTGCAGAATAAAAGTTTTTTAAAATGGATGTTAAAAAGAGGTTTGGCTGAAAAGTCAATACATGAAACGTTTTACAAATACGTTGTTGGCGTTGAGGAAGTCTCTAGTAATACGGGCTTTATGGGGTGTGGCGTTATCTTGTTGGAACACCGTCCGTTGTTGACGCTGGATGAAAGGAAGAACCACTGCCCGTAAGATATTGTCAATGTAGCGTTGTGCTGTCAGATTGCCTTCGATGCTGACAAGTTCCGTCTTCTCGTCCACGCAAATGCCGCCCCAGACCATCACACTTCCGCCCCCGTAAGGTTCCACCTCCTGGACACAACAAGGAGCCGTGCGTTCACCACGTCGTCGATAAACTCGCGTACGCCCATCAGGTTTGAAGAGTTGGAACCTGCTCTCATCACTAAACAGCACTCGCCGCCATTCCCTTTGTTGCCATCGCTGAGTTTGCCTGCACCACGTCAATCTGGCACGTCGCTGTTGACGGGTCAAAGTCATGCCCCTGAAAGGGCGATAAGCCCGGAGACCATAATGTCGTAGTCGTCTGGTCACTGTTTGTCTGCTGACCGGATGTCCTAAGCTGTTGGCAGCTGATGACGTCACAGTAAGAAATCTGTTCCTCAGATGAAGTACCCGTAAAAAGCGGTCATCCTGCGGGGTCGTGACCTTTGCTCTGCCACTCCGTGGTCTGTCTGCGGTTCTGCCAGTCGGTCGGAGACGTGCGACCAGTCTGCTAATGGTCATCTTGGAGCCGTTCATGTTAATGGCAACCGCTCTGTGTCGCTCCCATCTGCAGCATACCTATGGCTCTCTCCCTCTGGACAGCGGTCAGCCTTGGCATGTTCGTTGGTGTTAATCATCGCAACCAATGATAGGGAACAGATCCGTGCGTAATTTATACCCGGAAATTGCACGATAATTTGGGAAGGGATGTTTTAACAAATTGCTGAAAAACACCAATATCTCCCAAAATCCGCAAAGCACGTGCAAAGAACGACAGAGAACATGAAGGCTGTATTCGTGAGATGTGTTCTTTACTGTTTTTGAACAGGTTGGCATCTTTGTTTCAAAGTGTCAAATCAGTTAATGTTGTTAACGTTTCTTTTGGCCCTCGGTTTATAACACAGCTACGCGATAAATAGCAAAGAACAATAAAGAGCAAAGCGTGGTTTATTTCACGATAAAACATTGTTTTTTCAAGACGTCATTTCTGGAGATTCGAGATACCAAACTTAACCAACCTGTTCAAAAAAATGGACTTGTCCGACATTTCCGAAGTCGGATTATGTTCAGGGAGCCATCATTATTAAAATTTGGGTAAATATTTTTAAAGCTTGTGCATTTTATCAATACCCTTAAAGGGGCGGTACATAATGTTGATATCTCATATAAGAAATGTACGACTCAGTGTAGTTGTTTATCGCACAATAAAACACTGCAGGGAGAATTAACCACGTGTGTCACTCATGTTTTATTCTCCCTGCAGTGTTTTATTGTACGATAAACAACGACCACGAGTCGTTTATTTCATAATTACGTTCCAAGCCTCGCAAATGTGCTTTAACACGCGAACCCACTCATCTCCTTGCTGAAATGGACCAACAGACATGGCAGAGAAAAGAATCCTGATAATTTAACCAAGTATAATTTAAACCAAGTATAACTATGTTACTGCTAACACACGTATGAAACAATGTTGCAGGCCTAAGAGATCTGGGTTGGCTCCAGGTAGTGAGTTCATTGCGTCAACACACTTCATCAAGTACAGAGTTGTGGACAGTGGTGGACTGTCAGCTGACTGTGAAATTCTCTTCTCAGTGCACAGTAAGTTACGATGAGTGTGTGTGTGTGTGTGTGCGTGTGTGTGTGTGTGTGTGTGTGTGTGTGTGTGTGTGTGTGTGTGTGTGTGTGTGTGTGTGTGTGTGTGTGTGTGTGTGTGTGTGTGTGTGTGTGTGTGTGTGTGTGTGTAATAGTCAGGATTTAGTTTATAGAGCTAGCCCACTAAGGCACCATTCTGCAGCATGGCGCAGTATACTGTCTCCAAGCCAACCAGTTCTTGTTTTATCTCTTTAATGCCGAATGCCCTGCAGGGTGACATGTACCATCTTCAAAATGTATTTTGGTATGACGCGACCGGGATCGAACCACCGAACTTGCGCTCTCCGGGCGGACACTCTATCTACTGGACCAGGAAAACAGTCCAATCTTCAAGGTGCATTGTTTCACATAGGCTATGCCCCAGAGGCAATCCCTGCCGAAGCCAATAAAGGATATTTATTCATTTCACTATTATCATGACGTTGCCAGTCCCCGTCTTGGAAAAAAACATTTAGAAGTCCACTGACCGGCCTGTAAGGATCAGAAGGCGGTCACAAGATATATTTAATTGTCACACACAAATACGTCAACGAAAATATGTCCTTTTAACGTGTGAACGTGAAACCGACAAATTCGTTGCATGTGTACGCGACTGTACGAGCTGAACTTTCTTGCACATCCAACGACCTTCAGTCCTGGTTTGTGCAAACCCGTAAAGCTCGTACCCCCCTCATGTTAACATCAGGTAGAGTGGCGACCAACTGTTAATCCCTTCTGTTGTAGCGATCCACTGCTCCCCTTTGATGTACCCTCGCAATGGACGCCTCCACTGTACCAACAGGGACATATCAGGATCTGTGTGCACCTTCGACTGTGACGACGGCCACAACGTGGACGGTACTAGCTCCATCACGTGTGTAGAAGGGACCTGGTCGGGTGTTGAGCCAAGGTGTAAAGGTAGGGGCACAGTAGTATTTCTATATCATTGTCATTGATTGGCCAGGTACCGCCTTGTAAAACCCAATACAAGTTGACTGGCAGTCCTGTTGAATGAAGATGTTGTAATCGGCGCTTTTCCAACATCGTACCTAGCTTTCTATGCTGAAATGATTTACCTTAGAATTTACCTAGATCATGAGGTGGGGCAAGTTCAGTTCGGACTGTCCAATGTTTGCTGGCACGTGAATGGATTTGGGGTCCATCACTTGATTATCAAGTTTGTTTACATGCCGCCGTGCCATGGCAGAAGTGCTACTGAGCAGTACTAGCAACAAACACATACACACTATGCAAACTGGGTGAGTGGCAGTGCTACCGGGAGGGCAGGACATGCATACCGTTTTCGCGAACACCTGGTGTTTTTACTGATATTCAATGGTGCACTCATTTGATTTTCAACCTATTTTGCCTTTAACGCTCAATGGATTTTGTTTCGTCTCTGGCGTTGCCGTTATATATTTCATGAATAACGTGATTTGTTGAATTTTCTGAAGGGTTTTCAGACTACATTTAGCGTTGCAAAAGCAGCTGCGTAAAATTTATCAAGATTGTCTTTGCTTTTGATCATGGCACAGTGAGTATCCCATATATGTGGCTTTGATATACTGTTGACTAAGGTGAAGCGTCTAATTACAAGTGTTATCTACCTTTCCGCTGTTCACAGCTGTGTCCTGTGGTACCCCACCTACTGTGACTAACGGCCAGCTGACGTGTCTCGGGGACGTCGTGTACGGCACATACTGCTTAATGAGCTGCAACAGGGGCTTTGAACCACGAGGGATGATGATGAGCACATGCCTGGCAACAGGGCACTGGACTCCGCCTGGTACCTGTGCTGGTATGTGTGATTAAGTATTAGTTGCGTTCACTGGGGGCATTGTGGCTGACTAGAGCCATGCAAGGATCCTCAGGATGAAAGGTTCAGATCTTAGATTCGTCCACATCATGATTTTACCAGCACAAAAACCTATGCTTGTTGGTTACCCTTTTCTACGACCTGCCACACTGCCATAGAACTGCAATAATGTTTAGATAGACATTTGACCAATTTCCCTTACCCACTCTCTCCCAACCGGAAAAGAATGATGATCACAGAGTTATTTCGTTGTTTCACGGTCATATTTGTCTTCAATACAACGGAGGACTCTTGTATCTGTTCTGTTGTACCGTGTCGGCAATATCCGCGAACATACTGTAGATCACACGTAGATACAGGAGCCGCACAATAATCCGGGAATGGGTAGTGAGTGTGGGTGTAGTGTAGGTTGTGGGATGTGGTGTTGGGTTTGGGTGTAGTGTAGAGAGTTGGGTGTGGTGTAGGGTGTGGGAGATTGCTTATCCAGAAATAAAATATTTTTGTGAAAGAAAATGGGATTTTTATACTAGTTGTTTCAAACTTCTTCACATTATATTTATAGTTAAATGAACACTAGAAATACAAAACGTATATTTTGAAAAATTGATGTCAAAGGTAGAGCATCAGGTACGAAACCTGTACCTTCATCCTTGTTTCAGATGTCACTCCACCATCATTCACTAACGGCTGCCCCGATGACGTAGAAGATTACGCTGAAAAGAAAGGCGGGGGAAAGGTAGTCACGTGGGATGACCCGACTGTAAGTGACAATTCAGGATCAGGGGTCACAATCACAGGAAGCCACCAGTCAGGAGCAGCCTTTGAATTGGGCGAAACGAAGGTTAGACTGACAGCAACAGATGCGGAAGGGAATACAGATCAGTGTTCATTTAGAGTGAACATCAATGGTAAGTTTACTCAGATGAACAAATATAATGCATAAGGGAATGCAAACGAACGTTCTTGGGGAGGGAATTTCAATTTAGAGATTTAGAGCGAAGATTCCAAACATGTTCGTGCTGTTTCCAATGTTATGATTTTCACTTGTTTAAATGCTTCTGTAAACAAAAGACGACTTGATAGACGTGTCCTTGCACTGTAATTTGTAGCTCTCTACCAAAACATTTCCAAAATGTCCACACTTTGGGATTTCCAAACCAGGGAACGATAATATTACCAAAATGAATACACTTGGAATATTGTGGAAACGAGTTATGCAGATTTTTGTAGAAGTGACGAATTTCTTGGAAACATGAACAAAAACGTTTGCAACCCTTTACTTTTGGACATTGTGATAAGATCAGTTATGGAAAGGCTGACAGATCATTCTATCCATGTTCGTTCCGGGCCTGGAATTGTTATGCCTTCCAGTTTGGCTGATTCACAAGTTAATAGTAACACATCGGGGAATGACGTTTATTTGTGGGGGTTAAATAGCCATTGTTTCGTTTAGGTCTGTACTGTCCAGAGCCGGACCTCCAGGATCCCATCGACAAGCTGAGGTACGACTGCCCCGACGGCTACGGCTACGGCTTTTCCTGCTCCCTCTCCTGCCACTCCGGCTTCCCCTTGCAGGGACCTGACTCCATCCTCTGTCAGAAAGACCCCAATGTCTTCCCCGCAACAGCCTCGTGGACGTGGGCTGCAGATGCCTTTAAACCGTTTTGTAGAAGTAAGGATTTCATTAACAATGGGTTGATGTTGTGGACCTCTCCTTTCCTGTAATGTGTTCCCACACGTGGGTAGGGTGTCATCTGGGAATGGCTGCAGAATTAGCTAAGGAATCCTCAGCTTGTTATCAACACCTTCTTGCAGATCCAAAGGGATCTTGCGTATCAGTCTTCCTGTCTTTGTTCACTTATTGATTTGGGCACTGTGCACTCACCCTTACTCCTTTTTCTTTAGTCATGGATCCACAACGGCCGTTGACTTACCGTATCGGTTGGATATTTTCTGTCACAACTGCCCACGCCATGATATTGTGTCCCGCGCCCTGATATTGCGGGAAAAATGCTTATAGCGGCCTAAAACTCATTCACCCACTATCGCTGAAATAGTGTTTAAAGTACTGTAAACTGTTACACTGTAGTGAACTGTTATTTCTCTGTTAAATAGACATGAAGAGTTTCTGGTCATTGTTGTTATACTTTTGTTGTAAGATACAAGTTGTCCCGACCTGGCGGTACCAAAGAATGGAGCCCTCGCATGTGACGGCTGGGGAAGTGGTGGTAGCATGTGTTCCATGTTGTGTAACGAGAATTATGATGTAGCAAGGGACGTACCGGACATATACACTTGTGGACAACAAAGTGGCAAATGGTTTCCAGACGACAACATCCTGGACTGTGATAGTGAGTATACTTGTACAGACATTATTGCAATTCACATTTGTTCTGTTATTGTCTTTGGTAGGCATTTAGAAGTTGACAGAGCATGAAACCTTTTTGGACATCAACTTCTATACTGTTTGTTTCAGGGCTTCGTCTTGACCTTCGTCACGCGCAACTCCACTCTCACTCTGATTTCACTGAATTAACTTTTTATTCATTTACCGAGTATATTGATATCTGCCTACATTAATTAGGACGTCGGGCCGGATGTTGTGCTCTCCCAACCGATTACGTACGGTTCTGCCTCAACACAGGAATTAACCCGATTAATGTGGCAGTTTGGTATCGATTCCGCAAATGAACAAACCGAATATGGTTGTCTTGTTGCAGTGACGTTGACATGAATGTTCCCTGCTGCAGATAACGTCTCCAAAGAGATGATATTGTGGTTCGATGAACATTAAAATATTTGGCGATTTGCGCCATTTCCGTTTGCAACATACCCACGGCGTGTAGATGTTCATTTAACAGGTTGCCACGGCATTGCATAAGCATTATATAGCATACCAAAAGTATTTCACAATTACATGGTAGCTAAAGAATCATTGTTTGCTGGTCACATTACAAAAACCACGTGTGTGAGTATCATGCTCCGACCAAACAATCAAGCATCCAAATTGGTCCCTGCACATTAACATGTGTGTGCAAATTGTAAATCACCACCTTAAAATGAAGGATTTATATGTATTGTGAGATGAATTATTCAAATTCAGAATATAGATATATTTATTGACCTTCAGACGAAGAAAAGTTACTTGTTTCCGTCAGTATATAAAAATATGTTTTCAGTTAGTTCATGCTGACTCTCGTTCATATCCCCCAATAAAAATGAGTTGTGCAACGTCCATCCGCAACTTCTGATTCATGAATTAAATGTGTTGATGGTGGATATTTGAGTAAATGTGTCACTGCATTATCTTTAGGGACACGAAGACCTGGAAGCATGAAACTGGACAGTGAGTTTTTCTACTACTCTGGATCCTGCCATGACAACAACACTCAGCTTGAAATCGCACAGAAGTTCATCCATATTCTCAACTCAAGCAAAAGCTTCACTGATGTATGTGGAGCCGCAGTGCCTGAATGCCGTGTGGAATTTGTGAATATAAAATGCGGAGACATCGGCAGAAGAAAGCGCTTTGTCAAAAAAACAGCTTCAGAGATTTTCCTCACGAAAGTCAAAAGATCAACAGTTCAAACTGTCATAACTTTCGAAGTTATTGTGCCATTCAATATAGGTTCCAAAGAAGATGCAGAGGCTGCAAGAACAAGGGTGGAGGGCGATCTAGACAATGTCAATTCTGCCATTGACCAGATGCTTGACGGTGGAGGCCTGAGTATGGCTGCGTATGGGCTAAACACACAAGCCGACTCCTTTTATCCAGGATATGCAGCTTTTTCATGTCCTTTTGGAACTGCTGAAAACTACAAACACGTCTCATGCTGTAAGATTTGTTTCTTTGTTGTTTAACGCCGCTCTCAGCAAAAATACCAGGTATATATGGCGGCGGTCTGTAAGTAATCGCGTCTGACCAGACAATTCAGTAAATGATATCATGAGAATCGATCTAAGCAAATGGGATACAATGACACGCATCAACCATGTCTGCGAGTCTGACCACCCGATCCTGTTCGTCGCCTCTTACGACAAGCATACTTGCCTGTTACGGCAAGCAAGGGTTGCTGAAGACCTATTCTTATCTGGGTCTCATGTTGTAAGAGGCACACTGTATTCATATTATTATTACACACACAAAGACCCTCTAGATCTGTATTCCTATTATTGATCATACTCACAAACATATATATAACCTACGCAAAATGATGTTCTTTATGTTCTATGGTTATAATTTATCCACTTTTCACAAGAAATATATTCATTTTTATACGAGAACGTAATAGTCTTATCCTTTGCGCAACATTTCTGCAATCGGAAAATGTGTCCTTTTTGCTTATGATGGAACCCTGTTTATTAATGTGCGTGACATAAGCAACAGTAGCTTCATTCACTCATTAATAGAAATCCTACATCTTATTCAGCTGGCTGCTCCACAGGAACGTATGTAGTAGCAGGCTCGGGAAACTGCGTGTCTTGTCCTGTTGGCACCTATACTGATGAAGGATTTTCTGATGCCTGTAAACCGTGTGGCGAGGGAAAGTCGACACGATCAACCGCATCCAGATCTGTCAACGATTGTATTGGTGAGTTATACGACTAGATCACGTGACATTATCATACAATATAATCATGTTTTAATTCGCTCATGTGTGTTTACGATTAATCTGTGCAGGTTGTGCAGAAAACCAATGACGATTGGTTAATAAATATGCATCGCATTCATAACAATTTTAATGATGTTATGGAGATGTCTATGGGCCGAAGGCAGTACATCAAATAAATATGATTATGATATGATAATTAATAATAAAACATATACTTCTGTGTGTAGATACCTGTACTGAAGGTTCCTTCTCGATGGACGGCATGGCGCCCTGCACTCCATGTTCTCCTGGGACGTATCAAGAAGCTGTTGCGATGACGTCGTGCTCGTCATGTCCGACCGGCACTACATCACCACAGGGGTCTCACAACGCTAGCTCCTGTGTTGGTAAGGTTGTGTTGGCAGCAGATGTGGAATGCCATGAGCTATCAATAGCGGTTAACGCATAAGAAACACAAGTTACATCAGGTGCGTCAGTTGAATGTCGAAGGAAGACGTTCAGGGAAACCCAGGGGGTTTGGTGCCGGTAAACCGAGGATCATAATCCTGGAGAATCTTCCAACTACACCCACTATCAGCGGATCCTGGCACGATTTAGAGACGCGATTCAACATACGTGACTAAATTCAACACAAGGACACAGCGGCAGATAGCAGTTACTGTGAATGACAAACATAGGTTGATGGGGGAACAGTTATAATAAACCAGAAATCCCCACTGAATATTGTGCTGGTAAACCAGGGATGCTGGTCAGGGTTTAACCCACGATCAGCATATCCTCACTGAGGTAAGCTACTCAAAGAGGTAGTAAAGGGCTAAAAAGTGGCATATAGGCAGATAGAAGGTTACTGGGAATTGTTATTGTTCTGTTTAGAGTGTACGTCAAAATGCGATGAAATTCTCTGTAATTTCTTATTCAGCTTTTGACCTGAAGGTTCATGCTAACACGGAGACCGTGTTCGGTAATATCAGCTCGGACCTGAGCGTCCTGACCATGTATTTCTGGTACCGTCTGGACACAAGCCTTGGACACACCCTGACACGCATCACCGACACTGACCGGAACACTGTCATGGAACTTTCAATCACCAACTATTTTTTACTGAATATACAAGGGTATTATATATCAATATCATTGTCAATATTTAAAATATGTCATGGAACTTTCAATCAACAACAATGTTTTCCTGAATATACAAGAGTATTATATATCAATATCATTGTCAATATTTAAAACATGTTTTATTACCCATGAGACTATGAATTTCATAAATGTACATGAAATGAGTGACATGGTCAAGAAAATATATTCAGTTGGTACTGTTTACATTTACATATGTGGTAGCAGAAAACACAGATGTTTAAGCAAAGACTTGGTTGTTCACTGTAGATTTATTTTCAAAATAGGAACTCTGTAGATACAGGTGTGACCCCTCCAACAAACCGCTGGCAACACCTGACCTTGGCCTTAGATGGCAGCAGCAAGAACATCGCTCTCTATCTGAATGGAAACGCTGTTTACTCAGATAATATGGCGTCCCTAACGACCCCTATTGTTCCACGTGACAGCAGTGTTGCCATCGTATCAGGAAATGGAGGTATTTACATGTACTACTTTGTGTAGTTTGCCATAACAATAAGATCTTATGTTCCTGCAATGTGTATATGTCACGTGCCGACAGCAACCCGCCATATCTCAAATAGTGTGTTCTTGTTTTATTGATACTCTCAGTGTAAAAGAATACATTTTCAATTCAGACGTCACACAGAGCGGTATCAACATTATTGAGAGAGTTGCATCCCTTGATGACATACAAGCCCAGTCTTCATCCTGTGTATCCACGCTACAAGAATCAGTGTTGACGTTCATAAAGAATGGTACAAATCTTATTGTACCAAGTCAGTGTGATGGTGAGAAATTTAATTTATTTTACGCATTCTATGCACAGTCATATAGAGGTATAAAATAACAAATTGAACGTTATCAATAAAAAGGTCTATTTTTAAAAGGTATATGTATCGTATCCGAGTAACTATTAACCACAAGAGCAGTGGTGGTCTCGCCCTATTATTGTATGGTGAACTGTACTTCCACTTCTGTCTTCTGTGGTGCATATAGTTTAGTTTTACATTTAAGAGTTGCTTTGAAAAATATGTTATTCACAACCTAATGTCTTGCATAAATTTCTTGTGAGATGTGTACAAGGAAATGACCTTCTCTTGCAGCTGTTGATGGCTGCGTTGACAACCCTTGTGGCTCCCATCCCTGCAAGGATGAGTTGGAAGGGTTCACATGTGACTGTCAAGATAGCTGGACTGGGGTCACGTGTAACGTCCCACCGGACCACTGCGCACATCACGAGTGTCAGAACAACGCCATCTGTGAGAACGGAAACGGAAACTACACATGTCAGTGCCTGAAGGGTTTCAAGGGTGAATTGTGTCAGGAACTTGTAGGTTTGTAAATAAATTTCGTAATAAGCGTTACATCATTGACATTGATATATACAGATTTCATGTTCTAATACAACAAGTACAAGAATACCTGCTACAGTACGTCTGAAAGGAGTACAAACATTTGTCATGAAATGTATTTTGTAACCATTAAGATCATGTAACCAACAAAAGAGTATGCACTTGGAACCAGAACCAGAGTTATGCGAGCCTGCAAATAATGTATACAAGAATGAGAATGATACATATTCACACATGTCTTTGTAAAAGTACTCAAATCTCTTCTTGAAGTGAATGGTAACTGGGGAGATTGGTCAAAGAATACGGAGTGTTCAGCGTCTTGTGGAGGAGGAACCAGGTCCCGAAGTCGTCAGTGTGACAGCCCGCCCCCTGACGTGGATGGTGACACATGTGATGGGGTTTCTGCAGAGACGGAACAATGTAATACAGACGCTTGTCCGGGTACGGTGTCAGTATGCACTCTAGATGTTACTGACAGGCAGATACATATACAATTATATCAAGAACCGCAGTGACAGAAACGATAATAATTCAAAGTCATATTTCTGGGTGTTTGTTAAATGCTATCATTTGTTTTGAGCTTTAACGAGTCTGCGAATGATATATCACAATGGTTTCCTAAAAAGTAACAAGTTAATAACTTTTGCCATGCATGTTGTTAAAGTTGATTTCAACTTCAGAGTGTCCTGTCCTTCGCCTGTCCTCTGGAAATTTGAAGAACTGTACAGAATCCGATGGCTACACTAGATGCACCATCACATGCCGGGGGGACATGGTGTTCTCTGAGAAACCCCTGCCTGTGTACGAGTGTGGTGCAGGCAGCGACTACGTGTGGAACCACCAGGAACACAAGAGTAATGCCAGGCCTCCCGCATGTCAAAGTGAGTTGATTCCATATGTCATATATGTCACAAGTGTCCTGAGGTAGAACATATTGATATCTTCTCTTGTCATATCTTATCATAATTATTATCCACAACGTGATATTGCCAGAATATTGCTAAAACGGCGTAAAGCAAAATCACTTACTCCTAATTGTTACATACAAGAAGATGTAGAGGAAGCGTAAACAATTTAATAGTGCAACAGTTCACAGCAGTCAACCTAGTACCTTTGCTACTTCTTAAATGGTCTCCATAGCGATATACATATGTGATTCCTGAAGTCCATTCTTGAACACTTAACTTATTAAGATAAGCATGATATGGTCTACATGTATGTCAGTAAGAAAATGTCTTGAAATAAGTAAACCATTTTTCCACTGCACTTAAGAGTGTATACCGGATTCAATGAACAAGACCAGGTGGTTCAAAAGCTTTCTGCAATTGCAAACCATCAATCCCCACACTTCTTTTCATTCTATGATGCTGAGTAGGTGAGTGACATTACAGTGTTTGCCGAATCCATTCCTTTAAATTTCTTTGCTACTTTGCCTTTTATGCCCAATGAAATGTAATTTTTAAACTTATCCTATCTCAAACTATGCACTATGCATTTCTTCTTTCGATTCTGAGTGGAAACGTATCTGAAATAAAAGTTTCCAGCTTCTAAAGTTAATTAACCCTGTCATACCTCACATCGCCACGGTCACCTCCCAGATCTGGGTCATGTGCGCTATGCATGCTGGTTGACCTTCTTGCACTGATCACGTGTCTATCCCAGTCAACTCATTCTCTTTCAAATCGCCATGCAGTGGTGACGTGTTGTTATTACAGGAATCCATTTTGGGTTTTTCTTTTTCACTTGCAAGCGATCTTCATATTTTTGTCGTCTAATTGCCTGCACATTTACTTATGTCCCTGTTTGGGATAGTTATTCTTCATAATGGACGAGAAGTCAACACGGAGACCTGTCTGCACTTTGTGCCGACGTGTTTTCTCTCCGTCTGACCCTCATGCCCAATGTTTGGATTGTCGTGGATTATGCAGTTTTTAGAGCATTGCGGGCTCTGCTCCGATCTACCAGATGAATCCTTCAAACTTTACCTGCATAAATGTCGGCGTCGGTTGTCAGATCGTCTTTCTAAGACTGCAGAAAAATCCACGAAAGCCAAGAAAACACCGGTCAAGAAAGAGAGATCGGCCCGATCACCCTCTACATCCCTTTCAGTGGACCAACCACCAGAATCATGCATCATGGATAGCAGATAAGTTACAACTGTTAAAAAGCACTTCAACGGAGGACGCTTTATCATCATTTGTTGTGCCTTCAGCCTCGTCGCTGAACATCACACTCCCTCCGAGACCAGTCCTACAGGATATGGCCACCAATTTTGTATTGGCGGACGCAGGGGCTCTTGGCTTGTCTACGATTGCTCCCGAACTAGATGGTGACATCGCAACATTAGCTCCTAAGCGTCTGTACTCAGCTTCTTCGGTGGATGACAGGGACCTCGTTCACCTCGACACCACTGTTCGAAGGACCCTCCCGTTGGTCTCCACTATTTTATCAGCAACTGAATCACTTTCATCGGCTCTAGCTCATGCATCTTTCTCGGAAGAATCCTGTGTTCGAGGTGCTGTGACCCTCATCCAGGATAAAACGACAGCTGTACTAGACCTCCTTGCCCACCATGCGGGATCTATCACTTCTCTTCGTAGATGGGGGGTGTTACAACATTACTCATGGGATGATCAATTTAAGAACAGGCTGTACCAAATGCCATGGTCAACAACCTCCCTTTTTGCTGGGCACATACAGGAGGTCGCCCATGGAGTCCAAAGACACACTTCTCTGCAAGTCACTGTTGACTTACTTCGTCTCCAGAGAAATCAACTGGAAGAACAAAGGAAAGACCGAAGACGACCATCCTTTACTCCTTCTCAACAAGACCTCAGAGAAGTTTTGAGTAAAACAAGACCTTAGAGAAGTTTTGAGTAATAGGTCTGCTTCTTTTCTTGGCCGTGGCCGAGCACACCAACATCAGCGAGGAGGGAAATCAGGCGGACGCTCCGTCTCCTTTTCAGGGACTAAAGGAAACACTAACTCTCCTAAGTCAGGAGACACTAACCCCAAATGACTCACTACAACCACAGAACGACTGGGACCTTCCGACTCCAGCCATTTCGATTTTCTCGTCTCCCGTAGGCGGAAGACTAGGCACGTTCGCTTTAAACTGGACCATCCTAGACGACCCATATGTGTCTCGTCTCCTACAAACAGGTTATCCTCTACCTCTTGCCACCACACCTCCGACGACATGCAAACCGCCTCAGCATCTGTATCCAGCCAAACAACTTCCAGTTCTCATAGACGCCATAAACACGTTGCTTGTAAAGAACGTAATAGAGTGTCTGGGCACTCAGCCAATGACACCAGGGTTCTATTCTCCAATTTTTATGGTTCCCAAGAACAAAACAGTCCTCAACTACGTCTCATCTTCAACATGAAAACCTTCAACAAACTATACCTAGAAACTCCTCCACACTTTCGCATGACCTCAATCGCTCTACTACGACCGATTATTTATCCCGGCGACATCCCGGCGACTTCATGATCAGCCTAGATATACAAGACGCGTCCCTATCCTGCCAGAGCCCCGTGGCTATTTACTCGCCTCACAAAACCCATCGTCAGGTTCCTACACACTCGAGGCATCGTCTTCGAAACGTACATCGATGACTGCATTCAAACCAACAAGGATTAGAACACTCTACTTCATCACCTCGATTTCTCTCAACGCCTACTTCATCAACTAGGTTGGATCATCAACATCATCAACATAGTCAGAAACTATTCCAACACAATCTTCCAACGTCTCCAGTTCATCGGAGCCCTCTTCAACACGAGTCTGGGCAAGATGTTTGTACCCCAAGATCGTTGGGAGAAAATCAAACTCCTCGTTCCATTGGCACTCAAACAGCCACTTTCCTTAGGTCAATGGAAACAACTTCTCGGTCTCCTAATATCAGCACAAGCCCTCACCAAGAGAGGTCAACTTCATTTACGGCCAATCCAGTGCTTCCTCAAGCCCTTCCTTCAGGACGACGATTGTCAGGTTCTAATATCTCTTCCAAACCATCTACACCCACACCTCAAATGGTGGTTAACTCCATCAAATGTTTGCAAAGGAATCTCCTTGCAACCATTCACCCTGACCCTCCAACTGTTCATCGACGCTTCGACCGTAGGATGGGGAGCTCATTGCCAAGACCTAAAAGTGGTAGGGCGGTGGTCATTAGAAGAAAGCCAGCTTCACATCAACGATCTAGAATTCAAAGCAGTGATTCTTGCAGTGTCTCATTGGTCAACACTCCTTAATTCCTCCACACTATCGGTCGTGTGGTACATAAACAAGATGGGATCCACCAAGTCAACGTCACTTCTATCTCTAGCACTCGACTTCTTCAAACTGATCGCCTCACTCAACATTCAAGTTCGAGGAAGACATATTCCCGGCATCGCCAACGTCATAGCCAACTCCCTGTCCCGATCTGACAAACCATCTCCCACGGAATGGGGTCTACACCCCGTGATTTTTCAGTGGATTTGCCAGTTATTTCCGTGCCCAGACGTCGACCTCTTCACAACCCGCTTCAATACTCAGCTATCCTGGTTCATATCTCCTATCCCAGACCCCCTAGCCTGGGACCACGATGCGTTAGCAATCCCATGGGAAGGACTACATGCTTACGCCTTTCCCCCAACCGGCATTCTACATCGGGTTCTACAGAAGTTATCAACGACCAATCGCCTCACTCTACTTTTGGTCGCGCCCGACTGGCCAACACGCAGTTGGTTCATAACGCTCATTCATCTCGCAGACAGAAAGTTTTACCATCTACCTCTAAGGGACGATCTTCGGCATCAACCACACTCTTAGTTCCATCATCCATCGCCAACAACCCTCAATCTATGCGTTTGGCGCATTTACAGAAATCATTGATAGCTAAGGGTTATTCTGAACTATTGGTCAAGACCATTGCGGGGGCGCACAGGTCATCTACTAAAGCACTTTTTGACCATAAATGGAAGGCATTTGAATCGTATTGTCATTCACATGACATTTCCACACCTGCCATGGCATCCCCGCAACAAATTGCTGAATACCTTCACTATCTTCGATAATCTCGTAAACTAAAAGGTTCGAGTCTAGCTACCTGTCAGTTCTTTCATCGCAACTACAACGGGCACTAAGATTTCTACAATCGCCGAATTACAATCATTGATCAGATCGTAACCAAACATCACGTGTTCGACCACCAACTTGGGATCTAAACATCATACTTCTCCATCTTCGAACCTCTCGCCGAGAAAGATTTCGAACACATTTCTTTGAAGACAGTTTTCCGTCTGGCCCTTGCAACGGCGGCTCGAGTGAGTGAAATTCACTCTTTAGACGTCAACAGAGTGCGTTTCGAACGAACTGCACATGGGAAATTTTTTTTTTGGACTACGATGGGATTTCATCGCCAAAAATCAACTCCCTGGTCAACCCGATCGACTATTCAATATCCCACCGTTGACTGCCCTATTAAACCCTGATGAAGACATATCGTTGTGTCCGGTACGTGCACTTCGAATCTATCTGGAAGCGGAGAAACCACTTCGTCGATTACGTAAGAGGTTACTCATCCCGCTCTCTGCAGCAGCTACTACGGAAGTATCCCTTACCACAATCTCGTTTTGGATACGCTTAGTGATCCTTCGAGCCTACTTCGCTGGCCTACCTGCTCAAGTCGCATCTAATCCTCACGAAACCCATGCTGTCGCTTCTACCATGGCACTTCACTGTGATTGCTTTTGACCGCATTTATGGAGGGATGTTTTTGGAAATCCGATACCGTGTTCACATCCCATTACCTCCGAGACATCTCAGTGATGGACGTTCAAGGCCTTCACCAGTTTGGACCCTTGGTACTCGCACAACAGATCTCCAAGACACACCTGCGCAGATAGGGAGATGTATTACCAGATTTTCATTACATTACATCCATCTCTATTCATAATAAACATTTGTCATGATTATTGGTGTTTATTGTATTCATTCGGGCTTCCCAGACTGCGATCCGGTTGGAGGGTATACTCACTCGTCTGTAGAGACCTTGGTCTTCAACTTGAAGTTGTCATTGGATGCGGCCAATTTCGGTGTCCCGATCCCTTATTTCAAGCACCTCTACTTTAGGTATGTGTGTTGAGTAACGGATCGATGATCCTTTTGTGGATATTGTTGATCGTTTCCTCTTCTCGTTTTTTACCCATCGATTCAATCACTGACATGATTGAAGGTTTGACAAAGCGAAAAAAGAGATGCCGAGCGGGTCCAACCTATCGTCCTCTGGAGATAAGAATACCCCGTCTTGTAGATTCGACGACTGGATGTATACTCTGTCGAATATAAGTCGTACTCGTTCGTTTTCGACATGCGATAACGCTTGATTACGTTTGAACATGTTACACATATTGTACCCGACTTATTGTGTTTCAATTGTTCGCGTATCAGGATCTCAACATTCTTTGAGAGTGTTCTTCTTATCCCGTCTACGAGTTTTTTGTTTTTTGTTGTTTTTTGTCTTACGACACTTAACTGTGTTACTGTATTAAGTATTGTACCACTGTTAAGATCCAGCTTCCTCGTAAATATCCTACGTTTGAGATCTAAAGACAAGGGAGTTGCGCCCCACCATCCGACCGTGGGAGAAAATGCATAGTGTGAGATAGGATAAGTTTAAAAATTTGAAAATTTGATTATAAATTGTATATTTATATACTTATCCTATCTCACACGTTATATGCCCACCCGTCCATGTCCACCCGTCCGGTGACCATGGCGATGTGAGGTATGACAGGGTTAATTAACTTTAGAAGCTGGAAACTTTTATTTCAGATACGTTTCCACTCAGAATCGAAAGAAGAAAGAGAAATGCATAGTGCATAGTTTGAGATAGGATAAGTATATAAATATACAATTCATAATACAAATATCAATTTTGTTGAAGAACAGAAACTGGTTATTCTCTGGTGTTGACGCATAAAATACATATTTGCCCCGATTTTAGTAATATTCCATCAAATATCACGACGGGGGACACAGTAATTGGCATCACACATTCTGTTCATGTACTGAAATCAATACCGGGCTTGGGCATCACAATCAAACCCTGTAACCATTGTCTTCACCACCGCCCCTCATCCAACGTTAAAGCAATACGCCCTGTGAATTTTTGGTAATTTCATATTGTGACCTTTAGACGAGTTAATCAATATCATGATGGTTCATTTTTTTCATCTCATATTTAGCTGCTATGGGGGCCACCCGGTATGACGTAACCCACACAGTCACATACCAAGACCTACCATGTTCGTCTGGTAATACTCGATCCGATGAAATCAAATCCCAAGTTTCGGGAAATACTGATGTCTTGCCATGTGTCCAGGAGAGCATTTGCACAACGTCAGTTTCAATCAACAATTGCAATAACAATGGAGTCAATAAGAGGTCGACAACGTCCACTGTTGTGTCAATACTTATTTCCACCATCATGGGCGACTCGGACTCTCTTGATCTCACAGAATTCGTCGAAAATAACATAGGTAATTGTTCACATTAATTGTATTGAATCTATATGATTCGAATGTAAATCTGTAGAATAGTTCCTGCTTCAATTTGGTTAACACAAATATATACAAATCCCCAAAACAGTGATACTACGTTCCAACATTTTTTGCAACAAATTGTCTTTTCAAGTCATGTAACTCCCTGTCTTTAACTCTTTTTTTGCAGTTACTACAGGCCTTACCAACTACCTGAACAAACTCATGAAGTCCGAACTTTCTGTCCAAACACTCGTTAACAGCAGCAACACACTGTTGCCACTTACCATAGATGGCACCACCTACCAGGTCGATACAAATTCAATGTCGACGACGTCATTGACCATCTGTCCATCTGGAAACACGCCCACAGAGGGTGTCTGTGGTCAGTCCAGTCACTTTCATTGAGTTCCACTATTAGTTTCCTTCTTTTGTTTTAAATTTGTATGAAGCTCAAATTAATTTAAAAATATAAATGACATTTTGTATGCAACATTTTCGTATAACCACCTCTTTCCACATACAAAACGCCATGCTGAAAGGTTATGCTTAGAACTCTGGAATTGTCGAACGTTGCAATATTCTTCCATCTGTTCAGGACAATGTCCCCCGGGAACAAAGGAGGTGAGCGGCAAGTGCGTGTTGTGCGAGAAAGGCACTTATCAACATGAAGCAGCCAGCGCGTCATGCCGAAGGTGTCCGTCAAGTACGACAACTCCTGGTGTGGGAGCGGATGATGTCAGACAGTGTACAGGTAGGTTGTACACCATTTGATAGACTCACTTTTAGTTAAAAAAATGGCCATGAGTCAGTGATGTGATTTAATAATATAACAGACCACCTCTGTGGTCTTGGGGGTGCAAGCACCTCGCTATATAAGTGCAAAAATCTTGGACGGGACGTTA
Source organism: Haliotis cracherodii (assembly GCF_022045235.1). Classification (NCBI taxonomy): domain Eukaryota; kingdom Metazoa; phylum Mollusca; class Gastropoda; order Lepetellida; family Haliotidae; genus Haliotis; species Haliotis cracherodii. Next base: position 7,884,868 of record NW_027266270.1, read on the forward strand.
AACCCCATTTCACCTCACCTGATAATATAACGTCACTTTAAGTGGGTCAGAAATGTCTATTTTCTTAATTTAGACAAGCCCTCATGTGATTCATAAGGATTTGAAAACAAATATAGTTACTGGTGAATCATGCTTTATCCATGGTAACAAAATTGTAGCAATATCCTAGCGATATCACGACGGAGACACCATATATGGATTTCAAAACGAGTCCTTACTGAGTAAATATTCAACATCATAGCATCATTACCATTTGAAAATTGAGGATATGAATGAGATTTACCATGTGCACTGCTTCAGTATTTGGGCAAGTTTGTTGAAACAACTTCCGTAGTTGATGAAAAATCAGTGGGAATTAGGTCATTCGAACTAATCCATAATTCAAGGATTCCACGTGTGTGGATGGGGTTATATTCCTTACATTCCTGTTTTCACGTTGTAATTCATCATCATAATACAGCTACGTTTCCAAGCATCTCAGTTTCTGTGTGTAAATGTACCCATCATTTCATTGCTTGTATCACCCATGTATGGTGGAGTGACGGAAGGAACGAATGACTGTGATGCTGCATGAATACATGTCTAAACGTTAGCAAAGCCTGCATGTGCTATCCATCTCATGCCCCTCATCTACATGCTAATATCAAAGGCTTTGCTTAAACATTTTCATAATTCTAATATTTTTATATATTTTGAACTTTTGCAGATATTAAGTAAATAGTGAATGAGCACAATGGACGTTCATACAGTTTGGCCCTCACTCTATGAAGGTTCATACTCCAATGAACTCACACAAAGTGAACGTCAATTCTTAAATAAACAAGTGATTTCATCAGGTGTATAAGTATTAGATATATAAAACAACAGAGTCCAGTTATTGGTGCTTGCACCGTTTTGCTATATTCTAAATTGATTCCCCTAGGCTTGTCAGGTTCTGATGATTATTCGCTCAGGTTCGCTTGCATTATGATCCTTCGCAGTGCTCGACAAGCATCACCTCTAACTTTCCTCCAACATGATATAACTGAAATATTGTTTAAAGCAGCGTTACACTCACTCCCTCACAGATCTATTCTATCATCACATGTGGCTCAGAAAACACCAATTTATCCGAAACTGTTAATATAATCTATTATTCTACTACATGTTATCTTGACATAAATCAGTCATAAAATTAATGTAATCATCGATCCTTTATTTCAAAATTCATGTTTTGATGAGTGTAACACAAATCATGTATCTATAACTTGGTTCGGATTATGTTAAATTATCAAACCATTTGCATAGATAAATGCAACGAATATCAATATCGATTTTTCATTATATGTATACCATTTAAACCATCAGCAGTAATTATTTTAATTTCGAAACATTTTCAGATGAGGAGGCGGACTCTGAACGTGATCATGGTAAGTTGCAATAAAGAAGGTTCAAATTAAAAGCTGCTAACAATAATTTGAATCTGCTTGGCCTCTGGGAGATAAGTCATATAAAAATCTTGTATAGAAAAAATTGACAATTTTGATTTCATGTTGTAGTATATTCGGTTTGAACCTAACGTTTATATCAATTCATATGCGTTTAATGAAATTTGTGTAGGCAGATTATCGAGATAATTGTTGATTTTCTGGCGTTGACGTTTTATATTTCCATATATATTGTAATATGAATAGCGATGTTATTGCTTTAACAAACTACGAAATCTGTAATATTGATATATGTGAGTAAACGAATTCTGGTAAAAACTGATTGAAGAATTATAATGGTCCATATTCTGATGGTGTATCTTAAAATAAAATTGAGGCAAACATCGTGCTGCTAAACCTTATATTAATCTCAATTAATTAACAAAAATGGCTATTTTTCTACTTTTCCTGTCATCTCTGTAACAGTAATCATTGTCGTGACCTTGTTCTTGGGTACAACTAGTAAAGTATATGGAAGGTATGGAAAATAGCAGCAACAAGATTGCAAAGTGCCCATAACATGTCATATCTAAACTATTTATGATCATCACTGTTTAGCCATTTTGAAATACCCTTCCCCCTGTTGTTTTCGTACTTTTCATGTTTCACTTCCAGATCTTTTTGAGGGTTTCTTTGCATTTGATCACATGGAAGCAGAATACAAAGGCAGTTATGTTTCTATGCAAACATGGACATCCAAATAAAACATATTCATCAGAGATATTTGTATTCATTTTGGTCTCATCAGATTCACATCGACGATTGTGTATTATTAAACGTGGTTCGATAATTCTTGGTGTATTCAACTTTGAGAGAAGTCAATTTTCCTCGCACGAAAGTTAGTTTAGTCTTTGTCCGTGTACCTTTTGAGTTCTTCAGGATTATGGAGCTGAAGGCTTATGAGATGGTCATGACATTTGATCTTAATAATTTCGAGACTAACTCTAATCTTAATAAAACTCAAAGTCATCACAAAACGACCAATTGCTTAAGCTTCCACTTGTCGTGTTCATCCACCGGATGGGCGCCAATTGCACGAGGTGAGCTGAATGTGTGTATTCTTTCTCAGTTGTCTTTGTCTCACCAGCTGTCAATCATTTCATCTGTCTTGGTGTCTTCAATGGTTTTCGCGCATTTCAAGTAATGCTACATCCTTATGTGCATGGGAATCGCCTTCAATGTTTCAAGGACAATATTTGTTGACTTCAACCACCGAATGGGCGTGCTAATGAAACGAGATGAAATGGACGTGTGTCTTCTTTCTCAGGAGGTCTTGTCTCATCTGGTTCTTTTGTCTGTTTGGGGTCATCACAAACTTCAAGTAACTTTCCATCTCTTCCTTCTGGTTTTGGGGATTCCTCGCAATGGTCCAATGACACTCATCTTACGTTGCAACACATAGGAAAAGCCATGTCCACCATCATGTCATTAGGTACCACAGATTTCTCAGGAATACCTCACACATACTGGGAACAAATGTGGTGCCGTTTACTCCAATTATATAAATGTTTTATCAGAACTCATTTTCTGAACTCGGACTTTTCTGAACTTCGGCTTTGATTTTGACTTGTGAATAAGATTTTAGATGATATCAGTAATTTACTGATGGTAATAAGTTATAACCGACCCATCATTAATTAAAAAAATACAACCCCATACGTTGTGAGGTCACTGCTTAACATCGTGACTAACATTACTTCATGCTTAGGTTAAAGTATTTTTGTTTGATACATACAATAATTCAGCATCAAATAATTTGATTTAATTTCTTGAAAAATGTAGATAGGGATGTTTTGAACCAATCACCTCCGTGGCGCAGAAGTTCTCACTGCTGCATGTCACACTAGTTCCCGTAACAGTTGTACGTTTGTACATCTGTTCACGTCCTGTTCTAAATATATTTGTTAGGGCGATAGTCGCATTTTAGTCTCTACATCCCCATGACACATTAGTGCACAGCCAAATCAAATGAACGGTTAAAGTTGTTCGCCACTGGGCCGATGGTTCTTACAAACCATGTACATGTAGCTATGCACTATTTGTTTTTGTTTATAGAACCCCAATGGAAGATCATTGCTATTGGCTTGTCCTGTCTCAGTGGGGCATGCTTTATCGCTGTTGCTGTTATCATTGTGGTGAAAAAGAAGGGCTATTGCAAAATTCAGAAAAGGTAAGAAACATATTTGGTGTGTATTATTTCATCTTGTCAGTATCATTATGTTTATTTAGCTTTACTTATATAAAGTTCTGTACCATCGCTTATAATCCTGAACCGTGATGATCCGGGTAGAGAACAGGTCTGGTCCAGACTCGATTATTCACAGAGCGCCGTCTTGAATATTGTTTGGTGTGGCGTAAAACAACAACCAAATAAACACATTTTCTAAACCTCGTACAGATCTTTTGTCTTCAAACGTGTAGTATATGTAGGTACATTAACACATGTAGACATGCAGGAGCTGAACGATGTAAGGTAACATAACGAGGAATAAAGACGTTAGTCGAGCAACTTTATTTTACAGTATTTCAGTTAGACCTTTGTATCAGAGGAAAGACCAATCAGAGTTTGTGAAGCAATGGTCCCAATGGTTACATGAGTGTAAAGATTTGACAGCGAAATCCGATGTTTAGGCATGGTCTTATATGAAGGTTGTTCTTTAAAATACGTTTCTTCATCACTAATTGTAAAATAAATATACATGTCTTTAATAGACATATGAGAACTTTAATAAACTTTCCGTCTAGTAACTTACGGATATATTATCAGGCTATATGTCTACTTTCAGTTCACCTAGACCATCTACAGCAGGATCGTTCCACAAGATGTTCCATCATCGTGTGTCCGTAGCTTCCTTACCACCACCCTACTCTCAAGAGGAGCCCCAAATGCCCCCTTCATCAACCTCAGCTTTCAGGACTCAGATTTTAGTAATGGAAGCTCCAGAAAAGAAAACACCAATAGATCAAATTCCACCACTAAAATGTACATTCCAATAAACTCCTGGCGCAGCGCAAAGATAAATCAACATGCTGAAATAGCTTGATCTCTGTTAATTCTTTAGGCGCTGTTTCGGACCACATCGAAAGTTATATTAAATAACCTATTGTTATGACCCATAATGACGAAATGACCAAGTGAATATGTCATTGCTCAATAAAAGTTTGCATTTTTGAATAGATTGTAAGATATGTTTAAGCATATTCATTAATGTCTCAATTGGTTGTTTCGTGAAAATATTGTGGGTCACATTATAGTGTTATGAACACATCTTCTCTTGTGTTCAGTGGTATTTGTAAAACGTCTTCTATGGTGTTCAGGATGTCCCGTCTTCCATCCGATCTGATCCATAACAGCATCCCACTCATTCAACACATTGATCAATGTGCCGGGCCTAAAGCACCACATTTTTTTGGTATTCCTGTTTTCTCAATGTGAAAATGATGCATTGGGAAAGATGACAGAAAGTTATTTTATTATTATTTTTAACCAAACTTAAGTGACCTCAAATGATTGAATTATTTATTACGATTATTGTACGTAATCCTGCCTCAATAATACTTACATGTATTTCTATACAGCAAACTACGTGTATACACGCTTATAATGAACTGACTGATGTAACGAACTGCTGTGCCAGTCCATTTACTGTATTCATGCTTATAACGAACTATGGTTATAACGAACTAAACTTAATTGACCCTTTGTGTTCGTCATAACCGTAGTTTACTGTATCTCTGTATGAGTGCTACGCACACCCCACACAACATTATGCGTCTTACTGTGACGTCACAATATTTAGATTGCACAATGACGTCATACTATGTTAAACCGGTTGAGTAAATTATACAGCTCATCACTGGACTATTGTACTGTGCTGTTTGTCAAACAGTTATACCTGGGTGGCCCAATTGTCTAAGGCGCCGCGATTCGCTGTGCAGAGTTGTGTCCCTTGGCACGCCAGAAACCTTAGATTGTGGGTTCGAATCCCGGATCCTCTCGATTATGTTTCTAGGTTTCACCATACCCGTGCTCGTGGGTTTCAGCGAAGTGGTAAACGTCTGAGACCTGCATCACTTCGGGCTTTCCTCCAATATTAAGCTGACACGCCGTGATATAACTGGAATACTGTTAAAAACGGCGTTAAACCCAACTCACTCACTCACTGAACACATGATTATTCCTCACAATCTATCTTCTACAATGTCTGTATTTCATGTTCTGTTTAGTAGATAAAGGTATATGTAACGTCTAAATAAATGTCTGTATTTCATGTTCTGTTTAGTAGATAAAGGTATATGTAACGTCTAAATAAATTATGCAAATACAGAGTGGAAGTCTGCCTTCACTTATACTTTTTTGTAGTTAGTCAGATTGGTTGGGAATATCAAAATCATTTTGACAAAACGTCAACGGCAAATTAAATATAAGATGTGCATCATTTCGTGAAAGTTGATCTACGTATGTGTATTCATGGGGACAGGACATTTATAACAGTCACCATCCCCATGTACATGTACACCAAGTGTGTTCTTCTCCTTGATGATCTGTTTCTTTGTGCATATCAATTTGAATTTCTTGAATAGTGAATTGGCCAAGAAATGTACTTCAGGTATATTGATAATCTGATAAGGTCCAATATTGGTCAAACAGGAAATTCCCTTCAACTGATTTACCCACCTGAAATTAAAACAAATCTGTTTCATATTTTAGATATATGCATAAAAGATCTAGCGTGACTATCATCAAGACTGCATGACTTCATAGGTTTCAAAAGTCACCTTTTTCTATATGTCGAGCATGGGCGGTCGGGTAGCCTAGTGGTTAAAGCGTTCGCTCGTCGAAGACCCGGGTTCGATTCCCGACATGGGTACAATGTGTGAAGCCCATTTGATGTGGCTGGAATATTGCTAAAAGCGACTTAAACCATACTCACCCACTCACTATATGTCGAGCAATATCCCAGTAAATCTCTGGTGTCTACATGTCACAACTTTTTATGTACAGTCGAGCGTCAGGCGACTCAGTCAGTTGAGAATCAGCTGACTGATATGAGTTACAACCTTCATTGCTCCAGGGATGCTTTCAAAAAGTGTTATGTGCACTTTTGGAGGACAATTCCAAATTTGACGCATGAGTGACATAAATAATGTCCGATGTAATTCCGATGTGATGTTTATTGGAAATATATGAAAATAAAGATTCGTAAACACATGCTTAGGATGATCTCAGAATCACACATTGGACTCTGCTATTTCTTATGATTATGGAAATCGACTTATCTATATACTTCACACACCATCACCTGTCCATTCACTTTTGTTTACACCAGCAACCTGATGTCGTCTCCGTGGTGTTGCCATGCAATGTAACTACCAATGACTCATGACCTACTTTACTTTTAGGTAGTAAGCTCCAGAACTACAGTAGGCACAGAGGATACATCGATGTGTGTATACGTCTTTACTGTACATACTAGAAAAAGGAAACTATGACATTGCATGTATTTTCAAATGCTGAAGTAAATGTCACCATATCAAATTGGGGCGGTGGGGGTTCATTACCTTCAATGTGTACAATAAAGAAGCCTATAGCTGGTGTCCTCCGCCATGATATTTGTCAAATATAGCTAAAATCGACGTGAATAAAGCGACAAACCCCTTTCCATATCCAATAGAAATGACTACATAAAGCAGAGTCGATTGTACAATTCAGACTATCATGAACATGTGTTTATGAATCACTATCAAATTGTTATGATACCAGGTGTTCGCAAAAAGGTGAGCGTATCCTGCCCCGCCGGTGGCACCTGTCACAAACAACTGCAAAGGCAAGTCAATCGTTCACCTAAAACACATGGGAACATACGGTACAAGTCAAAATAGGGAATTGCATCGGACATCATTTTTGTCAATGATGCGTCAAATTTGGAAATGTCCTCCACATGTCTACCATAACACTTTTTCAAAGCTTTACCGAGGCCTTGAATATTGTAACCTTGATCAAACAACTCCTGGGTAAGAGTCGTAGGACGCTTTTTGAAATCTTGGAAGAAATGTAAACACCAAAGGTTGTAGCTGAGACTTATGCTCATGAAACAGTGCTATGACCTAGGTTTTGTAGTTATAATTTACTAGGAATCTAGCAGTAACTGATTACCATTTTCACATGCCAACAATGTCTCTATTTCGCATTATTTAATTTGTCTGTGTATTTTGTATAAACCTAAACTGACATTGACCCTTTGACCGTGATGTCTGCTCTCCCTTCATGATTCGAATGACCGGGATATTATTTGCAAACAGGTATGTTTTCGAATCAAAGAAATACATTGAGATACTGCTTACACCGAGAAAATGAATTACAATGCATTAAACACTAATGAACTGACCGAAAAACTTAACGTCAATGTGCACACTTCTACATACACAATGTGTTATTTTCCTTTCTTTGACTTCAGTTTATTGACACAAATCCAAGATGTCTGTCAATATGTAAAAATAATTTATCATGCAATATAATATCAAATAAACCGATTCGGTATACTTGTGCCGCGATCCAATAAATACGCAAATGGGACATCTAGCATGAACTTATTTTAATAAGATCTATACATCGCTGCTATGCCATGGCTGCAAATCAAGCGTATCTCTATATCATAAAAGGGTCTGTTTACCAAGGCAATTTATCAAATGCTTTTTAAACTTACTTTTGTTAATAGAAATGTCAAGAGTTTTAAAGATGACATTATATGATAAAGAGAGAACTAACCAACTGTTTTTTCGAAACGTAAATATCATATTTTAGGAATAAGACAAATATATATTATGCTCGCCTGAGGCGAAAACACACTTTTCTAATAATGTCTAAGTAGTTTTCTGATTGTTGAAATTATACACGACATGTCGGATTGTATGGAGGGCAGATATGTTATACATTGTTGGTGGCGATAAGATAGCTATCGTATCTCCTTACGACGCTGTTTATTCACCGATCACTTCCTGACAATTTGAACCCATTGCTTTGTTATCTGTAACCGATGGTTGCATGTCTGAAACACATGTCTGTTGTGTATGCATTCTCCGATATCACAAATCAAATCAATCGGAGTGTGCAACAGGAACAGGTTTTTGATATTACATGTACAATAACTCTTTTGTCTAAAATAGTCAAGCTGTTCTGTGGCATCCATTTCACTCTGAAAGTGGTGGGGTAGCCTTGTGGTTTAAGCGTTCGCTCGTCAAGTCGAAGACCCGGGTTCGATTCCCCGCTTTTGTACAATGTGTGAAGTCCATTTCTGACGTCCCCTGTCGGGATATTGCTTGAATATTGCTAAAAGCGGTGTGAAACCACACTCACTCACTCACTCACTCACTCACTGAAAATGAGCCTCATTCAGAGACAAGAGAAAACATGAACCCAGAGAACTCAGGTACATGTGAGTCAGTGAGTATGTTTGGGGGCAATGTCCAAATGTAAACATGTACATCGGAAATAGGCTTCACCCACTGAACCCATGTCGAGAATCGAACCGGGGCTTTAACTCACCAGACTAACGCACCTCCCCAAAGATAACATGCATGTGGAACACAAGTACATTACTCATAAATTGCCAATACAAGAGAATAACCAGCCTAGATGTTTGGCGTAAAGGGCAAATAGTTGTGGAAATTATATAAACAGATCACTGAAAATCAATTATGACACAAGTGATGACACCATAAAGCAAACCGATGGTGGGGGGTCACAGTTAGCCACCCGCTGGTTAATGTGGAGATACTGTTGTAGTCCAAGTGGGGAATCAAGTAGAGGCAGAACTGGCAACGATTACACTTCAGTTTCATCTAGATTGGCTATGTAAACATTTCACACACAATGATGAATTACAAATGCCTTATTGGTATTCCAACAAGAAGACGCCGCTATTGCAAATTATATAGCTTAATAATCATTGATACCCAATTTTATTTTGTTCTTGACAATATCAATGCAATTGCGTGCCTCACTGACGGACTAAATTAATCCTTGGCACTCAATAAGCATTATGGACGTAAAAAACGACAATTATCAAATGCTTGACCTGTTTTGTTGCAGATGAAAATATGTATGTAGAACATATTGTACATGTCATAATAAGAAATTACATTAGGCACCATTTGGGTCACTGATGGGTCAAATGTGGAAACGCCTCCGCCTGTGTACCGTAAAACTCTTTAAAAGCTTTAAATTAAATAGGCCTAGAATGTTATAACTCGGATCAAACAACCTTTAAGCGAGAGCCGTATGCTGCGCTTTGAAATCTTTAAAGAATGAGCATGTTGATTGTTCCGAAGGAACAAACACATGCAAAGGTAAGTCAACATAGTTTTATTCATTCAGATTCCATCCATTTCTACACGACTGAACTTGTCATTGCAAAGAAGTCCCTCCTCGAACACGTGTCTCGAGTTCATCTGTACCCGACCTGTGCTCGAGTATCCGTCACAGCTCCATCAATAACATTGAATTCACGTACCGAGTTATCCTTCTCTGTCCTCCTTTTAACAGCAGTGGTGGATTATTCTCCAATGTTAATTGTTATACCGCTATACAATGTTGAGATCAATACAATTTGCAAACCTTTTTCCGGAATCATAAATATCATAAATCTATGCTAAAAGCAGACTTCATTATCCGATTCCCACTATTTCTTTAGCAAGTGTTTAGGAGTGTTCAGGAAAGTTACGCTATTTCCTGTAAATTATTAATGGGTTGCGTGTGCCATGATTACTTTATAAACAGAACTATGTATTTGTATACGACGTCCATATTCTTTAGTACCAGGTGCGGGAGTGTATGGTGATTGATAATTTATAGAGATAGGAGTGCATATGATCAAGGTGTGTTCAGATAGTGATCACTTATTCTTTATGGAGAGATCGATTTTGATATCCAGAAGAACGATCTATTCTTGACGCCACACATACTCAGTACAGATATTCCTTAATACTTAGTCTACATGTTAGCTGCCCCTGTTTTATACAGTACAAGGTTTGTGTATTATACAGGGCGCATCATACCAAGCGTTAAAATATGGTTCTTGTTTGTTACCCTGTCAGTTCCTCGGCTAGTATTCAGTATGCTATGCCTGAATGGCATACTTGTTAAAGTATATTTAATTATCCTAATAACCCTTCACTCTGTGCAGATCTTAATTTGGTTGATATGTATGTAGGTCTGTTGTGGAAAATAACTAACACCGCGTTCCCGGTGGTATATTTACATGTGAACCACGAAGTGTGTCAAGTCCAGCCACATCCAAGTTCTGGGTGGACAGATATTCATTTTGAATTTTGTACAAGTACAAATGCAACCCAACTAAACTACTGTTATTCAAAATAACAAGTAGTATAGGCAATAACAGTTCTGCCGCAACTCCACTGGAGCTAGATTTATATACCTATAATGCTACTACAGAGGGAATTTTTTATGTGAAAAGGATGATGTGATTCAATGATCGTCATGAGATTAATCTAAATTAACTCTAGCTCATCACCACCTGGAGCTACTACAGACGTAATTTTTTATACAAAAAAAACCGACAATGAGACTAAACTAAATTGTAAGGAAAATATTCTCTATTATGTTTACTCATAGGCATACAATTATTTTGAACAAAGTGATATTCAACATTTTCACTAAGTTCTTCGTTCATTTTACTAGGAGACCAGACTATATGCTCTTTCAAGATTGGAAAGACAATTGATGACCGTATTTGGTTGGTTTGACATCACTGATATAATATATACCCTGTGGTAATTCTCGCCATTTGATTGGCTTTTAATTCTCCATTATCATAGACTTATGTAAGCATTCGTTTAAATGTGATCCAACGATAGGAAACAATCTATTTTTAATCTCCTACCAGTTCTTTTGTTTTGGCAGAGACTAATTGACGCGCTTGTTGTCTCCCCTGCTCTATGAACTTTTTCCCCGTCTTCGCTAATACCACTGGTCTTCCAAGAATTTGATCGAATCTCCTGCTTCATTACGTTGTATTTGGTTAGTTCTGACAACACTAAACGAAACACATCCTCGGATATCTTACAATCAGCCAGTGCTGTTGAAATATGATCCTCAATGCTGTTCAACTTTGCTTCAGCGAGTATCCGAATATTATCATGTTTTAATGCTGAATTCCTTACCATGAAGTATGTGCTATGGCTCGACATGCAGACCACAGATGATGACCAACTACACGGCAGTGGGCGGAGAATAGAAAATGCTAGTTAGGGTGTAACTATACAGATAACGAAGCTCTTCGAAACTGCTGGTAAATTAAACATATATTTGTACGTGATTATGGACGCGCAACTTAATATACAGAATGGAAGATTCATGCAAGCGATCTATTAATAATCTTTCACCTAAAGAACTGCACTGCGCTATCATCTGCAGGCTAATGGTTTGCGGAAAAACATCTTTTATTCTAGATATTATACAAAGTCATTATCGGGATGCTTTTTACCATATTATTATTCTATGCCCGACTATAAACGTTAATAAAACATACCTATGGAGAGATAGGGTAATGAATGATCCCGGTGTGTACAAAGTTGATCAGGGCGATCGTTAACAAGACTGTTTACACGTTTGTCATGATAAATACAAAGAAAAAAAAACCTTTTCATAAAGAACTTACCAAAAAGAAAGATATGCTTTCATATTTAGCATTCTCTGGTCGGCATATGGAGCATAGCCTTTGGATACTTACTGAAAAAATACAACTCTGTCCTGAAAGATCTCAGAGATCAGACCAAATGGGTTGCCCTGTTTCATTGCAAAGAACGAGATTCATTTGAGGAATCTCTATGCGAAAATGATGTTATTTCTACCAAGCTCGAATGAGATAAAGTCAGAAAACTGTAAGCACTGTAAACTCGTATTAAAAACTGATCAACCAGCTGCTTATCCAATTGCTTAGCAAAATATAGCAAGTGCTGAGCAAAATTTAGCAAATTATTGCAAAATTTAGCAAATTATAGCAAAATTTTGCAAATTATAACAAAATTTTGCAAATATAGCAAAAATATAGCAAAAATACAGCAAATTGAACATTAGCAGTTATTATGTAATTATGTGGTTTTGAAATCCTCATTCTTTCACAACAGTTTATTATTTCAGGCTGTATTGGATATGCAATATTTTATTATGTTAGACTTAAATATAATATCTCCTTAGGCATTATATTGTGGAATGCGATGAACTTATCGAACAAATGCTCATAGATGAGCCAGAATCTGTGGTAGATAAATCTTTAAATAAACATAGAGAAAGACTCGCGGCTTTGGTAGCCAGTGGAAAATGTTCCCAATATTTGAGGGAAAATTATATCACTGAAAAAATTGATAACATGATCGATGAAGAAATTTAAAATGAGGTGAGGTTCAATTAGAGTTTAGCCCTCATGTAATGTTATAAAGCAATGACTAGTCCAGTTATAGAAGGCAAAATGTTGCTAAACGCAACGTATCATTCAGCAGTGGTCAATGACTTGGCCATTGGCTATGCCCGTATAGCTAAAATGATTCCCAGAAGACATAATGAAGTAATTAAACATTTGAATATTTTATAAACATATATCATGGCATTAATTGCGATGATGGATGGTGGAGCTATTGTTAATGCTCAAGCTTTTTCGGGGAGTAATTATTTATTTTCTACCATGAGGGAATCAAACGCTAAAGAAATTGAAGAGAAGCGTAAACAACATAATAAAGCATCAGAACAACTTGAAACAGCTCAGTCACAATGGGCCAGGCGCAGAATGAAGAGATTAGATTTTATTAATGATGAACTTCGTAAACAAGGACATTCAATTCAAACGTTTAAGGATGTTGAATCTGCCCTGCATGAATACCTCCTTGTTTATTGATAGACACTTGACCAAATGCCAAGGCCAACACTCTCTCAGTTTTATACGCTGTCAGAGGCTCAGAAAGACCCATGAGATAGCGTTTATAGTTTTGGGGCTTACTGGTGTGTCCATATTTAGCTACGTTATTATGCATATGATCAACTAAAAATAACCATGACAGCTCATCTATGTCGCTATGACCTGTCAACACACTATGTCAGGCTGAGTCTTATCAGCTATTAATAATAACCCTGACTGCTCAGTTATAAATAGCTCTGACTGGCTGACTGCTCATGTTAGGCTGGGCTGACACGTATTTAGACAAATGATACCAGAAGTGTATATCTATCCCAATGGTGAGGGGCACATCAAGATGTAAATTCATGGGCCAATCACAAAATTGTGGAAAGAGCTGTATGGCAGATTTTTGTGGAATACATGCCATTGCGATTAGAAAAGGGCATGTTAATTATACATGTTCTGTATGTAGGATTGGGGTCAAAGGTAGTTACTGTTTATGTAAGAGTCACAGTGCTGACAAGAAACAGTTTCAAACTATGTATGAGAGGAAAAAGGATTACCCAAATGAGAGATTAGTTCACATGTTCACATGTAGTTATACATCACAATGGTTTTTGTCAGAGAGTTGAAGGCTTTGGCAAAACAACGTGGGCTGAGAGGTTATTCTCGAATGAGAAAAGCTGAATTGATCGCTTTATTTGATAATAATAAACCTGCTGTTGTTGATAATTATTATATACGAATATAGGAATATAGGAATAAGTTACCGGCGTTCGTAAATACCTAAGTGGTTGGAAGATGGATATTAATTCCAACATGGATGTTAATGATGTTAAAACCATCGTGTCGAGCAAAATTAACGAGGGCTTAGATGATTTAAATAGTATAAAATACCAGCTGGCGGTTAAAATGTCATTGAGTAAATTAGATGCTTCAATTTAATGGATACAAGAAACTTTAGAACGCTTGACTAATAGAGGTTCCGGTTGGGGTGTGGATAAAATCGATAGTTTATATTTGGATATACCAAATTATATACCTTTCAAAGGTGTGATCTTATGTAGATTTACCCTCGTATAATAAAAAGGAAAAAAGCCATAATTAATGTAAAAAATAAAGGCGATGACTGTTTCAGAATGATGATAATATCTGCATTGTTTCCTGCAGATTCTAAAATTGCAAATACACCTTCTAGCTATCCCCAAAACGACGGACTCAACCTTGATGGTATAGACGAACCTACACCAATCTCACAAATAGTTAAGGTGGAAAAGCAAAATGATTTAGCTATGAATGTTTTCGTACATTCTCCTAAAGGAATTGTTGTACACAGGATAAGCTCTGCCCCAGAACATATTCCCAGAATCAATTCATTTCTGATCGAATAAGATGGTAAATATCATTATACGTGGATAAAGAGTTTAAGCAGGCTATTATGCAATCAAACAAAACATGATGGAAAGAAATATTTCGGTGAAAGATGCCTGCATTGGTACAGTAGACAAGATATTTAGAAGTGCATAAAGAAGACTGCAGAGGTGTTGGACAGACTGCTATCAGAATCGATATGCCTAAAGAGGGAAAAAATGTATTAAAATTTGAGCATTATTGTAATCAAATGCCAGTACTGCACATAATTTACACTGACTTTGAAGCACTTATCAAACCGGTAGAAAATACCAAACACAATACTGAATGTAGTTTTACATTTAAAACTCAAGAACATATTCCTTGTGTGTTTGGATATATAGTTGTAAGGGATGATGGGAAAACAAACCCAGCAGTGATTTATAGAGGTCCCGATGCAGTGGAAAAGTTCCTAGAATATCTACAAAATGAAGAGAGAATAATAAGGGAAAATTTATCGCGTAAGAAACCCATGTGTATGATGAGGGATGATTGGAGGGCCCATCAGAAGTCAATGAGTTGTCATTTTTGTAATAAGCCCCTCAATAGGATTCCGTAAGACATCATTGTCACGACGGGGTTATTATCGGGGAGCCACACATAACGAGTGTAACTTGTAACTAAAAATGAATTCTCAAACAATACCCCGTTGTGTTTCATTACCTTAGGGATATGATTCTCATCTCTTCAAGCAAGCTATCTCAAAGACCGATGGAAGCTTAACGTTCATTCCTAATAATATGGAAAAATATATATCCTTCTCGTTGACTAAAACTATACATTATACAGACAAGGATGGGAAAGCCAGAACAAAGCTAAGTAATGGGCTTAGATTCATAGACTCGGTACAGTTTCTGTTATCTTCCCTGGACAATTTAGCTAATGCAAACAATCACGATGACTTTGCAATAGCAAATCAAAATACTGATCCGATAACTCGTCATTTGTTGCTGAGAAAAGGTGAATATCCTTACAAGTATATGGATGATTGGTCTAGATTCTTAGCAGCTAAATTACCACCCCTTGAATCATTCTATAGTAACTTAACAGAATCTAAAATAACCGATGTCGATTATGAACACGCTGACGCTGTGGGATAAATTAGGTTGCAAGAACTTAGGTGATTATCACGATCTGTACTTAAACACAGATCAGCGTTACTCGCCGATATATTCGAGATATTTAGAAAGACATGTTTAAAACAATATGGCTTGGACCCGGCATGGTACTATTCCAGTCCCGGACTATCATGGGATGCATTGTTGAAGAAGACCAGTGTAGAACTAAAACTACTCACTGATTACGATATACACTTGTTTATTGAGAAAGGATTAAGAGGTGGTATGTCGATGACAGCAAAAACGTATTCTAAGGCTAATAATAAATTAGTGGAAGGATATGATCCGAGTAAACCCAATACGCACATATTATATCTCGATGCCAACAATTTGTACGGATGGGCTATGAGTCAACCTTTACCCATGTTGGTTTTGAGTGGGTTGATGTGAATGATATCGATGTGATATTGATCCCCACAGATTCTGATAGAGGGTACATACTAGAAGTTGACTTGGAATATCCAAAAGAGTTGCACAAAGACCATAACAGTTATCCACTAGCTCCCGAAAGATTAATGGTGATTAAAGTTTGGATGTCGGAATATCAACACTCCTTGATGGGCAATACTAGGTTAGCTTACGTAGAAAAACTTGTACCAAATTTGAAGGATAAGACAAAATATATAGTTCACTACAGAAATCTCTAGTTATATCTATCGTTAGGCATGAAAATAAAGAAAATACACAGAGTTCTAAAGTTTGATCAAAGCCCTTGGATGGAGCCCTGTATAAGGCCCCTCACCTCGATGGAGACCAACATTTCTTAAGCATAACCGAGGCAAGGTAGTTAACTCACTGTAAAAGTCCTATTTCCACCCTTGCCGAATCATGCTGGAATTTCTGGGCTCGATCGTAGCGCCACCAATAATAACCAATTATGCCCCTTTTATGCCCCTCCTATTGACCAATCACATTCCACTTCTCATATCACTTGCATTTGCTTAAAAAAAAATAGCGGTGCCAAGTCAGGATGATCTGATCAATAATCAAGATCTATATTGTAATAAAACGGGTCTTACCCCGCAAAGTGCATCAAATCACGTGACCATCTTGATTAAAAACAAGAAATGATTTCCTAAATATCTATTTACGCCGAGTTTGCGGTACACATGCTTTGCAAATCCTGCAGTCGATCGACATCTGCACGGTATTTTACGAACCGGATGTTGATTTCGTTACGCGATTTTGATTGGACTATGCATAGACTCGTTAGTCCAGCCTAAATATAACTCCTTAATACCAGCCGAGTTCAGCAAGGGTGGAAACTGGACTGGGGAGTGGTAAAACGTTCGACCTATTTGTTTTTTTAGTATTCTTATATCTTCTTATTTCTTACTTCTTATGGCAGGGATACTGCTGTGCGGCGTCAAGCAACAAACAAACGCTTACCTTTTTATACACACTGTGAGTGATGGGAGTTATCAGTGGGGCAGGACATGCTCACGCTTTTCGCGAAACTCTGGTGTTATCTCAGATTATCAGAGTTATATTCATATAAGTTTTGCCTCATGCCCAACGGAATTTCTTTCGCCTAGCGATGGAGATTAACTACACTCCGGCGTTCACACCGTATTTTTTTAAATGTGCACACCTTACTCTCTGATTATTTTCCTAGCATTGCTCTGATTTGAAACATTGACTTACGACAACACACGTAATCCTCTTCGTACTTTGGGGGCACAGGTGGCCCAGTCGTCTAAGGCGCCGCGATTCGCTGTGCAGAGTTGCGTCCCTTGGGCACACCAGAAACCTAAGATTGTGGCTTCGAATCCTGGTTCGCCCTGATTATGTTTCTAGGTTTGTCAGCAGCATGCCCGCGCTCGTGGGTTTCACCGAAGTGCAAAACGTCTGAGACCTGCATCACTTCGGGCTTTCCTCCCACATTAAGCTGACACGCCGTGATACAACTGGAAAACTGTTAAAAGCGGCATTAAACCCAACTCACTCACTCGCTCACTCTTCGTACTTTAATGTCGCTCTGCTAAAAAACATACGTCAACAGAACTGATACTTTATGAAGATATGTAGGGCCTTAATGTGAATGGAGTTTATTTAATATTGGAAAAAACATTTTCATTTATGGAAAATGCTAGGCTAAATCTTCTCATACAGTGAAAGACCCTGGCAAGCAACAATTTAGTGGGAAATTAATTGGTAATTTGGTAGTTAAATGATGTCTTTCGATTTGTTAACATCACGTACTTTTTACTGTTAATTTTACTACACCGGTAACATATTGCTCTCTCACACAATACAGTTCAAAATCAAATTCATATAACTATAAATTGTCACATAACTGAGGTAATTATTGCACTGTAGACCTATAGCTCTCATTTCAGACAAGAACAAACCCCGAGATAACCCACTCAACCTATTTCATGGCTCTAGGTGACAGCTTTCACATTTCAGCTTTCACATTCAGCTAACATTGAACGTTCAAGATCCTAGTGAGCAGCAGTGCCTTGGCACTTTTTCTTATTTTGTCATATATCATGACAGTACGTGTCAAACTTACTCGATAGACGAGAACAATTTGTAAACAAGTAATTCATTTAATACCTGCCCTACACTGTTACATGTGGTGTCACCTTAGCCAAGTGAATTTGTTCGAGGTATGCCTCTGTTCACCCAGCAGCGAATGGGTACCCGGTAGGCTGAGATGATGATATTACTTTTAACCTTCTGGCTCCTCATAGGCAGCTTGATGTGTACACCCCAGGGACCCCAGGGACCCCAGGAACCTATCCAATTTAAAGTCAGGCGTTTTTAATTATTTGTTAACTATTTCGTTTCTTTATTTTCTTAATCTACCAAATTAACCATGATCAGTATATATATATATATATATGTTGACAAAGATAACACTATGAGGAAAATGCCAACATATAGCATGTATTTTGCATAATGACCTATA
The DNA here is from genome assembly GCF_022045235.1 of Haliotis cracherodii. Taxonomy (NCBI): domain Eukaryota; kingdom Metazoa; phylum Mollusca; class Gastropoda; order Lepetellida; family Haliotidae; genus Haliotis; species Haliotis cracherodii. The sequence continues at coordinate 7,903,688 of NW_027266270.1, forward strand.
TATGCTTGTATTTTACATCTTCAAAATGGCTAATGTATTTCTTGCTCAAAAGCAACTTCAACAGCAACAGCGTGACGTCAACAAAATGCTTTAATTTTCGAACATGCTTGACATTTTTACCAGAATGAAAACGTGTATATATGGATTTGTGTTGTATGATTCAAACAAAAGGACCTTCATTTGATCAAATATCATTGTGAGATTTATAGAACGAAGACGTATTTGTTCCTGTTTGAGTGTTAGCTCTTATAATAAATCGAATGGATCTTTGTAGACCGATAAAGCACAGTATTGTGACAAGTCGACGATGAGAGCTTTTCTTTGAAGCTAATAAACAACGAAGTGGAAAAGTATTAATTATTCAGTGTATTTATTGTACTAAAATATTATTTACAAATGCTTCTCAAAAACAGAAACAGTGATGCTCTTTCCTAAAATCATTTGGAATATTTGATATTTATTATTCTAAAGCGTGGGTATGTTTATCAGAACGGAGGCATGTTTGAAGGAGTGGGTCAACATTAAATCGTGCATCATATCTTCACAACAAAACAAATATGTACCTTACCCATAGAGTGTTCTCAAATTCGATTAGAGTATAGAGTTTAGAACAGTCAGGCGGACAACAACTTCAACATTGTCAGGGCCGACTGTACCCATGTATGTCAATCTACAGATCAGCACATATGTTAATATTAAGCACCTAGTTATGATACTACAGTCCTGTAATGGTACATGAATCCCTACATGTTTTGTTATAAAAAAAAATTCTGTTGTAATGCACCTAAACTTTCACAACATTTAAATCGTATATTTCCTTTATGAATGAATATGGCAGGACACAAACGGCAGACATGAACAGACTGTCATAAGGTTTTCATCTATGTAAATGGGAATACGTCTTGTGTGTCAACACATGTACAATGAGAACGAGATGATTTGCAGATTACATAATGAAAAATGTGTTCTGAATATTTTGACATCGCAAAAAAATGTTTGAATCATTATGCACGAAATTACATTGTAAATGACTTATTATGCGCTATGTGCTGTGTGTTATCAATAATAACCATTTTATTGACTGAACTGAACTCTTTGAAAACATAAATGTGTGAAAACATCTGTTCGTACAACAAACTCAACATTGATGAATAAGTAAGGATAAGAATTTATGGATGAACAACTTTTCACACGCGTCACACGCTCTTAATTGTAATAAAGTAGTTGTTTATCCATAAATTCTTACGCTCTTTTTTGTAATAAAGAAGTTGTTCATCCACAAAAATATCCTTACACAGTACTCCAACTTCTAAATGCCTATCAAAGAAGTAATGGATGAATAAAATTGTACTTCGGGATTAAAATGTCTTATATTGAAAAATATAAGATCTTATATTGAAAAAAGCCACACGAAAAATATATGCTAAATGCAAAGTCGATTGTACGATTCCGACTATTTTGATTGTACGATTCTACATTTGTGTATGCCATGGCCAGTACATGAATTTAGAGTCAGTGAAAGAAGGAACACATAGGCCTATCCTTTGAACAAATCATGTAAAAAAAGAACATGTAAATGCATGTGCCTAGTGCTTCAAAATGGTAGAAATTTCGTGAAACATTGGACCGTATGTATTATTTAAAACACACTTTCGACGCTGTATATCTCCAAATATCGTAGATACTGGATTTGAAATTGTGTTGATGATTGATTTGTTTTAACGGGTTTTAGCAATAAATATAACGATATATAAATAAAAACGAATGGTTACTGGTCTTCCAATATAACTAGAGGGTGTTCAGTGTAGCATCGTCCATTGGATGGTTTGCTGTTGCTCATACCATTGACACCAAGTTTAAATTCATTTGCCAACAACGATAGACGTTCCATACTACTTATTATGAACAATCAATCGCCCAATCACCGAAAATTAAAATTTAAAAAATGTAACAATAAGAGATTGCTTAATGGCGCATTTTCTTACTTCAATGAATGAGTTATGTCACTCACTATGAATCAGTTATGTCCCGGCGTATCCGATTCATGTGGGAAGAACGTTCACAGTGATTCATATCTCAGACGTTTACCACTTTGGCGAAACCCAGGAGCACGGGTATGGTGCTCACAAACATAGAAAACTATCAGTGCGAATCTGGTATCTTGCGTTAGGTTCAACGAAATTCATAGATAATGTTTATTTAAAGTTCTATGTGTCAAGACAAACGTGTTACAACGAGGAAGGTCGACGTCGACACATGTGTATCAGCTAGGACAGAGAGACACGGGATACAGAAACACAACACTCGAGCCAGTTACATAGGGCAAACATTTACAATCATAAAGTAGGGATCCATATCTAGTAAAACTATATATAATTGCAGACGGCTGAAGTCTGTTTTGTTGATTGTTTTGAAATTACTTTAGAAATGGTATATACAAAGGAATTTTCACAATACTTCGATTGTTCTATGTACTACACAAAGGTCACGTAATTGGGGCCACAACCACAATACTCGCACGTACAAATATACACCTAATACGTTGATGACCATGTACTGTACATGTAGATATATGAAGAGTTATTTATGGCCAACTACATTGTCTTTGTATAGCACTGACAAATGTATTTGAAACATCAACGTCGCAGTTGAACGACATCTGAAACAATGTACACCTTGACAAAGTCCTGTTGTAGCTGAAACTCACACATGTCGGTACGACAGTACACTCCCTCGCGCAAGAAAGACTCCCAACATCTGGATGTGAGTTCATTGGACAGTGCCCAAAGTCGAGAGCATTTTGGGATGTGCCTTTTCCTATGTTGTATTCCCCTATCAGAAGAAAGGGAAATTGTAATTACCTGTAAGTATCAAAATATAAAACGCATATTCACCCATAACTACTATCCTACCGTCAGAGGTTTCAAAATACAATATCACGGGTCTGTTACATGTCTGCATCGACTGAATTATGTATCTATCTCCGACAGTTATTCATTGATTTCTTTAAGCACTAAATAGAGATTGTAACCTGACATTTAACGGATTCAAATCCCTTCACGAGTGAAACAATGAAAGCGACAAAAAGATGTCCATAAGTAATCTCACCTTATTATACTCTTAATATAGACAGTCCGTTATCATTAAACCTATAGGGCGATGAGAAAGACCCGTGAAGATTCCGGGGTAGAATAGGTCATCAGCAACCCATGCTTGCCGTAAAAGGAGACTGTGCTTGTCGTAAAAGGCGACTAACTGGATGGGGTGGTCAGGCTCGCTGACTTGGTTGATACATGTCATCAATCCCAATTGCGTGGATCGATGCTCATGATATTATTCACTGGATTGTCTGGTCCAGACTCGATTATTTACAGACCGCCGTCATATAGCTGGAATATTGCTGAGTGCTGCGTTAAACAACATACCAACCAACCAACCAACGATGAGAAGCCTAGTATGGTTAACGCTTTCGTTTATGACGCCTAAGGCCAGGGTACAATTCTCCACATGGGTCCAATGTCTGGAGCTCATTTCTGGTCTCCCGTGATGTTGCTAGAATGTTTGTAAAAGCGGCGTAAAAGCATACTCACTCACTTATACACAAATCGTCTTACCGAAAATATACTTCTTTTGGCAGATGTAATTGAAATCAGATGTACAGTCATAGTCAGCCAGGTATTGTTTCCTGTAATCCTTTCCACCGTAAACTTGGACGAGTCTTGTGCAAGATCCAGTATAATTTGGCTCGCCTGGTATCCAATGCTCTTCTAGTGGCTCTTTGGTATTGTTCCATACAAAACCTGTGGGTATTAATATATGTGTATACCAGCCGAAATAATATAGTAAGTAGCGAATTACACAAGCGTATCTGTCTTTAAACACATTTATTGTTATTTTGCATCAATGCGGTATGCCCTAGCGTTTTGATGGTTTCCAAATAAAAAGCCGCAGTATGCGCTAGGGAACTTTCCTTTCCAAAATGGACTACCAAATGAGAAATATTTTCGTTTGGCAACGCTCTCAAAAACGTTTCATAATCAAAACGCCTGAATTCTCCGTAGGCCGATGATTACTAATTTTTAAGTGTTCTCAAATAATAAGGCACAAAGTTGCGTCCCTTGGGCACACCAGAAACCTATGATCGTGGGTTCGATTTTCTGTTCACACCGATTATATTTCTGGGTTTGTCCAAGTACCAAATATATTGAGTAATTAAATAGTAGATACCCATGTGTGCTCTAATAGCCACACTGTTTGAGGACAAAAGTCAATGTAGAATCATATTGGGTGACCAATCGTCGATAAAGTCCACATAAAATGAAGACATATAGCCCGAAAACCATGTCTCACCTTGATCAGTGCGAGTCAGACCAACCCAAAAAACACCTCTATCCACCACTTTTCGTGTCACGAATTGGAATGTGTCCGCGGAGTGCAGTTGGACCAGCATCCCTCCCATGTCAACGCATGATTGCCTTGCGTTCTCAAATGGCCTTGCCTCGGTTGATATCCAATAACATATTCCTGCTTTTTCGAATGATTCACAAAAACCTGAAAAAGACAAGGTAAGGTGAAACGGGCTTATCTTCGCATTCAAGATTATTTGACTCACGCTGTTACGTGCATGGATGTGTGTGTGTGTGTGTTTGTACTGGTCCAATGATATTCTAAGCCGCAGTTTAACACGGACACCCACTCTGACACATTATACTGTCTCCGAACCGGCCAGTCCTTGGCTATCCCCTTAATGCCGAACGCCAGGCTGGGTAACAACAAGTAGCATCTTGATACTTCTTTTGGAATGACGCGGGCAGGGCCTAGCCACCAGAGACGGTCCTGAAAGAAGCCTACAAACTTCGTTGAAGTGACAAAGACACAAGTGTTACAAATAATTATTCCGACGAATGGAACATGACCATGAGTCTCCTTTTGGAAAGCATCATGTCTTTTCTGCTGTCTTGAAATAAACCTTCAACTTTTAGTCCTCAACAGCCAGAATCGAGAAATTGACTCATTTTGGACAACACAATACATTCTCAACGTTATATTTTAATCTCCTGTCACAACTACACAAATATTCCATCTGGGAATATGCAACTCTTCGTATCTCGAATGCATCGTAAATAGTTCACGAGGATGTGCATACGGTCCTCCATCACCCCTGATAAAACATGGCTGCTTTGCGGAGTGATCGCTATATTCAACCAATGAATCATGCAAGGGTTTGGTCCAACAATAAGAAAAAAACCAGCAATTGTTGTGATCAAGCTTTCTCCTCTACACAATACTCTGAAATGGAGCACAACACGTTTGTCCGTGATTTACAGTAGACGTAATTCAAACTTGACATGTCGTTTGTAGTTTCAAACAATCAGTAACTGCGCTATCGTGCCACTGGATTGTCTGATCCGTCACTTGATTGTCTGATCTAGGTTCGATTGTTTCCAGAGCGGTAGGGTAGCCTGGTGGATAAAGTGATCGCTCGTCACGCCGAAGGCCCGGGTTTGATTCCCCACATGGGTACAATGTGTAAAGCCCATTTCGGGTGTCCCACGCCGTGATATTGCTGGAATATTGCTAAAAGCGGCGTAATCACTCGTTTGTTTCCAGGCCGCCGTCGTATGGCAGGAATACCGTTGTTCCGCATCAGGCAACAAACAAACACGTACCTTTTCATGCAAATAGTTCGGGTGGCGGATGCTTCCGGTAGGGCAAAACATGCTTACCCTTTTCGCGAACACCTGGTGTCATCACTGACTTTCAGTGATCCTTTCACATAATTTTCACCGCAAATTTGCCCTTTACACCTGACGGTATCTGCTTTACCAGATAATCGAGACTGTATGATTCCCTGGCGTTGACGTTTTATATTTCCATGAAATATTTATAGTCTCATTTCATTACTTGACTTAAAATAGACACGCGTCTACACCTCATATTGGCCATCATGTATTCAGGGCTGATGTTTTGTTTTTGTTTGTTGTTTAACGCCGCACTCTGCAATATGCCAGCTCTGTGATGTGTAATGAAGCAACATAGTAACAGACAACCCGTTAGGTATTGACTGTGCATTGCATGTTGAACTTAAAACATCATCACTCGCAGGATTTCACATTCTAGATTTTTTTATTGTCTGTGAAAGCAAGTACATTATGGAAGAATATGCGCAGGAGATACACCTACCCTTCTAGCATGCCTTAAAAAGTGCTGAAATAACCCAACATATATTAAAGTATACCGTAATCATGATTAAAGATATTCTTACGTCAGTAACAGATTTATCAGATTAATTGCAACCACCTGTCCTCTTCTCTTGTAACTCTTATTTAATATGTCAGCAGCAAAAATATATTCTAATATCTGGAAAGACACTTCAGTGATTACAATACACAAAAAGGGCAGTGTAAACGATTTTTAAAATTATAGACCAGTAGCACATACAACTTGCTTTTTTGAGGTGCAATTGAACAATTATTCAATTTCTTCGGGAATATTGACGTATTAACGAACTTGCAATCTGGCTTCATGCCTGGAGATTACACTTGCTTATCCACGCACAAAGCAAAGTAATTCATTTCTTACGCAATAGAACACAGGGGGTCGAAGCTGTCTTATGCAACATCAGTTAAGCCTTTGATAAAGTATGGTATAAGGGATACTATTTAGGTTAACTTGCATGGTTTTGTCTTGAAAATAGGGTACAGAAAGTGGTTGTTGATGGTCATACTTCAGATCCAAAACATGATCCCAAGGGATCCGTCTTACAGTTTACATAAGTGATAATATCGATGGTGTCGACAGAAACCTTCGTCTCTTTGAAGACGACACCTCTGCATATTGTATTGTAGATGCTCCAGATACCACTCCTTATACAATATTTGTTGACAGATAAAATCTCGCATTGTGTCGAAAACTGGCAAGTAAATTTCAGAGAAGTCTGACGCCGTAATATTCTAGCGTAAGGTAAATCGATGTGGTGCACCGGTAATAAAAAATGAAAGGTGTTGATGTTGCTGAAGTCGATACTCATAATCTTTTAGGATTATGCTTACAGCAAGATTGTAGCTGGAAGTTACATACTAATAAACTCGTAACGAAGTCTGATAATAAACTATCTTGATGCATGTCATCGTTTCACAAACGATCGATGTTCATGATGTCAATCACTGGGTTGTCTGGTCCACATTCCATTATTCACAGACTGCAGTCATATATCTGGAATATTACTGAGTGCTGCGTTAAACAACAAACAAACAAGTTTAACATGAATACCCCACTCAGACACAGTATACTGACTCCGAGCCGACCAGTCCTTGTTTTAGCCCCTTAATGCCAAGCGCCAGTCAGGGTAACAACGAGTACCATCTTCAAACTATTTTGGTATGAAGTGGCCAGGGATCGAACCCCGGGTTTTCCGTTTCCCCGGGCGGACGCTCTGCCACTAGACCACGGAGGCGGTTCGTAAATATAGAGCCATTTAAACGACTGGTATAAATAAACAAGATTCAGACAATTAATGCACTCCCGACTACGACTGGGATGAAGCAACTTGAAGGCTCGTGAATATGAACGACACATTTCAATTAACGATAATTGGTCTTTTTCATGTGTCAAAAATACAATGAATTATGAAGTCGACTGTTTTATTATATCAAAGGGTTTGATATAAATTCAGTTCTTAGTGGTAATGCCAACGAAACTTGCACAGTTAATTCCAATATCATTAAATCTGTCCATGTAAATAGTTCAGATATATTTTAATCTTCTTGCTTATGATTTAGTTATACTTTAGCAATTTCATTACGGCTTGTTTACTAATCCATATTCATCTTGAATAAAAAATGTTTCAACCACAAGATTACATGTAATAATTTTTCATAACATGATGTTTGATTTTCACAAATTCATATTCCTGGATGTCTCGAACCCCGGATAACTCAAACATTTGTTTCTAGGTCCCCACGATTTCGACACTAGGTTTGACTGCATATGTATTAACTGTGGTTAGCAAACGATTATAGCGGTATGTAAGTATAATATGTAAATCACAATTCGAAAAAAAATCAACAGTACACTTGACTTTCTTCAACATATTTTTGTTGTTGACTTTTTTCAGCTGTCCTGTGTTGATGACGTTAAGCAGGTTTACTAACATGAACAACTCAAATATTCCATAATCATAAGAATATACATATCTTTAGACACACTTGAAACTAAATATGTTCTGGCAACAAATCAACGTTTGCGGATACGTCAGGTTCTACATCGAAATATATAAGGAACTATTTAAGTTTCAATTGAAAATTGTACTTACCTTTCTGAATCAGAATCAGAATAGGAATTGAGACGAAATACCAGAAACGTCCACACACTCCCATATTTTGTGTAAATCACATGAGAGATCTTGCATTTCAAGAGTCATGCGCACCCACCGATCGATGGTTCTGCGGATATTTACTCGTGGGTCGTTTTAAGTTGACTATTTACTCATTTAAAAGGTCTGAGTTTTTGAAAGAAGGATTGATTTGACATTATGTACAGAAAGTATGGACACAGGGTCCTTACAATAGAGGTATCTGCTTTGCTGCCGAGGAGTTTATGTTAATATTGATTAAAGTGAGTTCATAAAGTAAGAGCATAAGCGACAATACTCATTTCCATATCCATAGTCAATATACTGCAGGAGTCGGCATACACACGGCATTTATCACGTGATATTTTATGATGTCCAATTTCATATCATAATAATGCTATTGTCGGCATAGTACAGTTGACTTTTAGTAGAGAATTCTTATGGTTATGGAAAGTATTTAGACGACTGGGCCTGCCAAGCCGCACTATTTTAAAGACGTGTCATTCATTTATATATTCCACGCAGGTACATACTAAACTATACTCTGTAAAAAACGAAACGCAAAACGAACACAACGTGTATTACGGAGCTTCTAAAAATAACTTAGAATTATCCCTTCAGCATGGAATGAAATTATGTGCAAACCCATCCAATCCAGCCTATAATTGCGTCTTTCATTCTCTTAATGGGGAACTGTTTCAAAACAAATCCAAGCTTGTACCGCAACTTGGGATTCGGATGAAGCCCCATAATATTGATGCTAATATCGACTTAGATATAATATCTTCATACGGGTTCCTATCTACTCCTCCTTGGCTGTTAATCAGGCCTGAAATAGACCTTTCTCTCACCAAATTTAAGAATCTGACAAAAAATCAAATACTGTACTCCGCAAAAAAGAAACGCAACAATAGTAAAAACGTAAATAACTGACAGAGTGTTGCCTATATCCATACAAAATTAACATCGAAAATTTCTGCACGGATTAGAAAAAATGAGGTACTGCAGAAATTTGTTGACAGGATGGGAAAATCACAAAAACACAACCACGTGAGAGCCTGGCACCGAACAACAACATGACATGCACGTGCAACATCACTTGTCGGTCTATAAAAAACGTTGGGTTTTCATTTGCATGCCCTCACAATCTTAAAACAAGTGAACAGCGAAAACATGCCACGACTGATGGAAGCCCAACGCAACACTACAATGGGCGGACTGCACACTGGCGAATCCTCTTCGCCGGAGCCAGGTTTTTCCACGTAGAACTGTGGAGTCGTTATCGGGACACACGGGACATCACGTCACCTTCCCAGATCCGGTCGATCACGTTTCATTACTAGATCAGAAGACAGATACATTCGGCTACGACACAAACGTGAAACAACCACCACGGCCACCTCAACAACTATGGCAATACCAGGATTGCGCAGGATATCAGCCCAGACAGTGAGGAACCGTTTACTCGCTGAAGGTATTGGCGCTAGACGACCAGTTCGAGGGGTCATTTTGGCGGACATGCATCGTCGGCCGCGACGTCAATGGTTTCAAGGACACAGAGTATGGCCACAACTGCGATTGAGTCACTTTTTATGCTTCGCAGTCGTGGGAGATGTCGTGTTTACAGGCGTCGCGGGGAATGTTATGCCCGAAACTGCATACAGGAAGTGGACAGACTTATGCCCGAAACTGCATACAGGAAGTGGACAGACTTGGCGTTGGTAGTGTAATGATGTGGGCAGCCATCTCATACACAGGTAGAACAGACATGGTGCAAGTTCGAGGGAATTTAACGGCACAACGTTACTCGAAAGAGATTCTGCGGCCACACGTCTTTCCCATTATGCAACAAGCGAAAGTCATTTTCAAACAAGACAACGCCCGACCTCACACGGCAAGACTGACAACAGCCTTTTTCAGGGATCACAACATCCAGTTCCTGTCATGGCCCTCCAGGTCTCCTATTTTAATACCCAATGTGTGTGTGTGTGTGTGTGTGTGTGTGTGTGTGTGTGTGTGTGTGTGTGTGTGTGTGTGTGAATTTAACGTCGCATCTGCATTATGTCAGCCATATAGCGGCGAGACCAAATTAATATATTCCCAATTTAGTCATTTATGCAAAGTAATATTTAAAGACAATTTATGAAGCATAAATATATCAATATCAATATACAGTTTTAAAACACGGCCTACAGGCCACCAGTAACCAAAGCTGGGACACCTCGCTGGGGATCATGGGGACTTACAGTACCTCTGCTTCCTGCATGATACCAAGCAGGATTTACGTCATCACTTTAGCTACAGGTGGCTGTGCATAATACTAGCCAATATTAAAAAATACTTAGCAATGAGTTGGCTTAAAAACACTGGTTGATGATAGTTACATCGATTATGATAGGATTACGTGTCACACAGGGGGACAATAATTTTACGCTACTTTAACCTCCTGGACAGAGCCTTCAATAATGTCAGTTGATAATAGCATCCCAACAAATTTTAAAACAAACATTTAATTATCTACATACATATTTAAAATTTAGTATACAGACCAATTTCTTTCAAATAGCTTATAATGAGATGCCCACTGACACAAGAAAAGAGATCTTCAGATTTACGCTTTGATAATGTGAATCCTTGCGATTGCAAAGACCACACAGTCAAGGTTTGCTTTTGTTGTTGCAGGATATATATCAGTCATAATGAAGATTGGAACAAATAGTTGTTTGTCAGAGAAGAGCTATGGGCTATATAACATGAATTATGTTTGTTGAATGTCATCAAAGTTCCCGAAAGTGCTTAATAATATTTCATTTGCAATTGAAATGAAACTCACACTCTTTAGTCCGTGTTATTTCACGCAGAAATCCCTTGTGACGGATTACATTTGGCAGTTACTAACGGTAACATCTAGTGTATAAATAATTATTCACTTGGGAAAGATTGTTACAATTTAAGAACTTTGTTTTATGAAATCATCCAGCTTGTATTGGTCCATGGAGACCTGTAGTATATTGAGAGTGTTGTGTTGGGAACGACCACGTACCAGTATAACTGCAAAAAACAACTTGAATTGACATGCTTACTATTCCTCCATAGAAAAACTTATTGTTTGTAAGAAAACCATATGTACAAAGAAGACACAATTCATGGATAACAACTTTTGTATTATACTGTAATGGCGACGTTTTGGTAAAGATCCTTACACTGTTGTCAAGCAAGGCTGAATAATGAACATGGAATATGGTAGGTGGAGAATTAACAGTAACAACAATGACATACATGAAAGAGATTGTATGCAATTGTTGCTACTATGCATGTTGAATGGACGTAATAGATACAACGATTTTTCCCTGTTTTAAATTAATTTAGTGTGCAGGCAATTGATGAAGTTATCAACGTACATGGCTTTATCCTAGATAACTTCCCACAACCTAGATAACTTCCCACAAGATTTTCTGTGTGATAATGGAATCAAAGCAACAGTTATTAACACAATTTACAAGATGGAACAATATGTGGAAACCTTAAATGAAATAGACAGTGCTTACAACGAATTTCTGAGGTTGGATAATATAAAATAACTCATTAGTGCTATTGTGGTACAAAGCAATGTTGGAATCAAACCTAAAGGTTCAAGTTGAATGACGCAGCGTCTCAAGTGATTAATATCACAGGATATATAAACGCCGTCAACTACACAACATAAACAAGAAAACTAAATGAAATTGTGCAGAAACGTGATAGAACAAACGTCTTGAAAGATTGGTTTGTTGGTTTGTTGTTTTACGCCGGACCAAGCAATATTACAGCTATATGTCAGGGGTCTGTAAATAATCGTGTCTGGACCAGACAATTCAGTGATTAATATTATGAGCATCGATCCACGCAATTGGGATACGATGACATGCATCAGTCAAGTCAGCGAGTCTGACCACCCAATCCCGATTCAAAAACAGACTGCATATTCTTTCTAGGAGTGTCGCATAATACCTCCAGCTGTGCAGTCAGAGGGGAAATGAGCTGGATAATTGTTTGACTAAACTGATGGAAATTTTCAGGTTTTATTCCAAGCTCATGAAACAAAACAGGACATTATTGTAATCAGTTTTTAACTGGGAAAAAAAATCTTGGGTGGGCAGAGTTAGCTCCCTTGCCATTAAAGTTGGTATAGAACTATCACAGGTAGATATGCACTCATCAGCTATATACATGGAATCCGAAGAAAAGGCTGTGTATTCTTGAAAATTAAACTTGGTTCTCTCAACTGTGGAATGACAAGAATTTGCCAAATGGAAATATATAGAACCTATAGAACATTTAAAAAGACGTATTACCAGAATCTTTTTTATTAAGACCAATATCAAGACCCAAGCTGCTATCTAAACTGAGAATATTGAGTTGCAGAACGTTACCTGTATCAGTTGAAACTAGTCGCCACACAAAACCCACTTCACCACTAGATAACGTCATGTTTCTTCTGTAATAGAATACTAAACGAGGGTCACTTATTAACTTACTGTCATGTATACCTGTCTCCGCTACACGCTATTACAGAGTGTGGACCCCGCTTACCTCTCCTCTTCTGAAATGCTCTGAAATGCTTGTATCTCTTGTGCAGAATGATAACACTCAACAAATATTGATATTTATTTTATCCATTTGTTCTTATACACATTGTCTCTTATGGCGCTTAGATGATGTAAAAGTTTAAAACAATGTTAAAAACCAACGTTTCCCAACATATAATGCGTCACAAGATTCTCTTCAACTGAACCGATACGATACTGATTTGCTGCGAAGCCCTGTACTAAAATTAGATATATTTTAGAAATCTAAGTCTAAAGCATTTATTACATTGTTAGTTTACTGAGATACTGTGACGCGGGGATTGTTCAATTTCATTTGAATTGGAATTTCGAAATGTTAATTTCTAAGAGAAGATCTGACAACTAATCCACACAAAGTCAATACAATCAACAACAATGAGATTAGAGATAACACGATATTGATTAGTAATGACCTCAATGTATAATTCATATTTTTAGAATGTCATGATCATCTGTTAAATGTCACATGCAACGTGAACTCTGAACGTTGTGGAAGTGATAGTAATCGGAATAGACAGTCGTAGCAGCGGGAATAGAGATATTCGGAGGACAAGCCTCTATGAGGACCAAATGTTCCTCATTATTATTGATTCAAATGAAAATAATGATAATAGAAAACTGTGTTCACAAACCTCACTGATCAAATAGAGAACATGACGGTATGCATACCGTTCCAACGCCCTCACTTACATTCCAGTCAATATTTCTTTATTTGAACTTTTTAGCAATGCACATGGGCATTGGGGTTAGAATAAAACATACACACAAAGCACTGCCTTTCAAAATCAATTTACCAACTCAGCAACATCAACTCAACGTGACTAAGAGTATTTGTTGAAGACTCAAAATAATAATCATTTTAATGACACGATTCCTGAACGAGTTGCATGTCAAAGGTTTGCTGGCGAGTTGGGTGTTTACTTACATGATGATTTCATATTACTGAGATATGATATGCAATGCATTTACAAAACAGACAGAAAGCTATAATGAAATTAACCATTAATAGCCAACCTCAATATGCATCAGGAAAATGCACTTAGAGAGCAATGTACAAGGTCGACAAAACGACAGACGTTGTACTACAAACTGTCAACCGAGTTGCGACTGTCTGCGGAAACAGATTCCGTAGGACGTAAAAGGTAAAATAGTTATGAAATTATCAAAGACACCAGCTGTTTGCGAAAACGTTAAGCATGGCATGCCCCCATATAGGGCCTAGCACTCACAAAAAAATCGAATAGGTATTCGTTTGTTTGTAGCCTGACGCTGCACAGCAGCACTCCTGTCATACGGTATCGGCCTGAAAACAATGGCGTTTGATTGAAAAGCTTAGCTAGAAGTAAAAAGTACCTTCCATAACATGAATCACATTGGTGGCATAGAGAAACGGTATCAGACATAATTGCATAGACATTCATGATGGAGAATATTGCAGCTACTTCTTACTCATAGCTATTACCGTAAAATAACGCAATTTGATATTTTCATCAGAAGCGGATTGTAGCTGGCATGATATGTACAATGATTAGCAGGAAGATTACCAGAGATTAGTTAAGTTAAGGTATTGTATAGTACTGGAATGTTGCTGCTAGTTTGGTTATATGATTGAGTGAGTGGGTGAGTACGGTTTCCGCCGCTTTTAGCAATATTCCAGCAAATATCCCGGCTGGGAGCACAAGAAATTGGTTTCACACATTGTACCCATGTGGGAAATCGAACCCGGGATGAGCGAACGCTTTAATCACTAGGCTACCCGCAGCACCTTAGTTGTATGTAGACCACATGGACTGTAAATACTTTTGATAGCGGATTATGTAATCAGCATATATTGTGTCGTCTATGCACATCTTCGTTTTCAAATTCGGCTAATATTATGGTTTTGGTTTTGGTTTGGTTTGTTGTTTTACGCCGCACTCAGCAATATTCCAGCTATATGACGGCGGTCTGTAAATACCAGACAATCCAGTGATTAATATCATGAGCATCGACCCACGCAATTGGGATCGATGATATGCATCAACCAAGTCAGCGAACCTGACCACCCGATCCCGTTAGTCGCCTTTTACGACAAACATAGTCACCTTTTACGGGCTAATATTATGATACTGATAAGGGTGAATCAAAGATTCAAACCTAGAATAGGCGGATCCAGACGGCTACGATAATTCTGCTCAGTAGGGTCTTCGGCCATTAGACTAAATGTGTCACGTCTTTGAATGGCACACATAGATGTAAGTAGAAACTGATCCCAACGACGAGTAGCAAACTGTATGGTGGCCTGCGTGAGAGATATCCTCCCACATTTGTATGCTGCCTGCTGTATACTGGTCATGTTAAAGTCACTCGCTTTCTCGTTCAACAACATCACGACAGACATTTTAAAGTGCAATACATATGTAGATAATATATTATTAACCACACTTTGTTTGATAGGCATTACTTAGAAGTTGACGGATGACAAGATAGACACATTTTTTTTATGGATAACAACTTCTTTAATACTGTAAAAGGCGACGTCTCGGTATAGATCCTTATACCGTTGTCAAGCAAGACTTGCTTGACAACGGTATAAGGATCTATACCGAGACGTCGCCTTTTACAGTATTAAAGAAGTTGTTATCCATAAAAAAATTGTGTCTATCTTATTAACCACACATTACTCAATAAACTATTTTAACTATCTTATTGATGTATTTCCCCACTATTGTTTATGCTACACGTCTGTTCATATGTATATCCTGGAAATAGGTTAGGTTATTTTGGCCATGAAGCTTGGCTCCAGTGAGACGTTTGATACGTTCCTGTGGAAGGTTTTGCTGTTCTCCATGCATTCTCAGTTCGTTAATAGTGGGTCCCTCTAAATGATATCAGATATATAAATATATATATATATATATATATATATATATATATATATATATATATACTGAACCGCAAAAAGAAACGTCATCACTGATAGATATATGAGAAACCTTATTTGTCCAAACACTGTAAACATACTTTTAGACGTATCAAAAAGATGAAACTTGGCAAAACTGATCATCAAGGTTGATTAAAGTGTCAAATGTTCTTACAGTGAAACACAACACTAGTCTCTGAGGAAATGGCATCACAAGTCAGTATCTTGTGTCTGCCGTGCAACGTCGATACATGGAATGGATGAGGCGGTTGATGAAGGCCATAGGCACTTGAGCCCACACTCTGAGGAACGCCTGACGCAGTTCAGCTGCATTTGTCGGCCTTGGTCGGACGTCATTCAGCCATCTTTGTATTACGTCCCACAGGTGCTCAATGGGATTTAAATCGGGTCCGAGCGCAGGCCACTGCATGGTTCTGATGCCATTCTCTGGAGGAAGTTTCTTGTTGCTCTCGCAGTGTGGGCACGGGCGTTATCATGCTGAATCTCGTGGTTGCGGCGACGTGACAAATGAGGTATGGCGAGTGGTCTCAAGACTTGGTCAATGTACCGAGCTGCTGTGACACCATTGCCTCTCCATGGACCGATGTTCTGGAAGACCACAGGGCCGACCCTCTGTGCAAGACCAATTCCACCCCACACCATGATGCTCGGACCAGCCCAACAACACAAGCATCCGAAAAACGTTCCCCACGGCGTCGCAAGACTCTCTCTCGCTGCCATCTGCTGTTGAGATACAGTATCGGCTCTCGTCTGAGAAGAGGACTCTTCTCCACTGCTGGTGGCGCCAATGCTGGTGCTGTGTTCCGATGACATGCTGTCAGAATGGGCCCTGTTGTGGCCTGTGACAGTGGAGGTGTCTGCTCGTCAATCGTCGACGCACGTTGTCCGCACAAATGTGTCGCTGGTCTGTCACAATCTGACGACCCTGAC